>NC_065587.1:42877335-44204835 GCF_024542745.1 Macaca thibetana thibetana | reverse complement strand
TCTTTATCAGCAGCATGAAAACAGACTAATGTAACGCATATATAAGTCATACATCGTATATTTATTTTCTATTAGAGACACCGCATTTTCTTTGAAATTATATCTGTAAGTAGGTTATATTATCTAAATGTCACTTTTTGATGGTAAGGGTATATTACAAAAATATCTGCCATAAATCAGGGTTGTTCGTTCTAGTAGAAGAGCCACTCTTTTAGAAAGACACTCCAACTACGTACTATGTGTTGATTGTTCAGACACAGACAAGAATCATAAAATATTAGACCCAAAAAGAAAAGAACCTGAAAAATAATTGTGCACAATGCCCTTCTAACAGATGGAACAGAGAGATACGCATCTAAGAAGACCTGGGGTGGGGACAGTAGTTATTAACAGGAGAGCTGTCTTCAAATACGAAAAGAACTGCCCACACAGAAGAAAGATGATAATTGTTCCGTACATCTGTAAGTGATGTTCATGTAAACTAGTTCAGGTAAAGAAAAAACTAGTTCAGGTAAAGAAAAAAAATTTTTTTTTCTTTAAAAACTAGTTCAGGTAAAGAGTGAGATTCAAAGAAAACTAGTTGAAGTAAAAATTAAGAAAAAAAAACTAGTTCAGGTAAAGAGTGAGATTCAAACAAATTTACTTGATGCAGAAAGCTATACCATGTGATGTAGAATGAGAAGTATTTGTTTCATGGCTAAAAAAAAAATAAGCCAACAAAACACAAAATGGAAGAGAAGACAGAAATGGAGCAGGGAACAGGAAGAGGGAGATGGGCCCAGTGGCTGAGGTTGGGAGTATGGACCGTGCAGCTTCCCTGGTCATGGGTTGGCCAAAAGGCATCTTAAAAATAGGTCTAATCTTCAACCAATATGAACTTGTTTGTATCACTGCAACTTAAACCCATCACAACAAGGCCCTCAAATCTTCAATAAAACTTTTCTGTGTCACAAATACTTAAATGAGTTGGGTTTGGAGGCATGTCTTCATTTAACATTTGGGTTGACATGGTGCAAGAGAGGCACCTTGCATGGAAGTAAGAGCTCAGAGCTAGAAGTGTCTGTGAGTCTGCCCTCTGGCCGGTCCTGATCTCCATTTATGATAAAGTTCAAAGATACCTAGGCAGGAATTTTGATGTCTTTAAGGCTTGGAGTAAGTGTTTGAGCTACTCTAACAGGTTGAATCATATGAAGTTGCTTATATCCAACCATACATAAGCTAAAAATCTCAATTGCTTGTTTCACTTTGACAGAAAGTCTGACAGTGCCCATCTGGTGTTTGGTTTAGACTAGATTAAAACTCTCCTAAAATCCAGTCTGCTGTGCCATCCTTATAGGTAAAATTCATTCACTGTGTCCTATTTCTCTTTGTGTACCCAGCACATAACACAAAACCAGGGATATGCAGTAAGCACTCTATAGACATGTGATAAACTAATTGAGTAAGTAATAATGGACTCCCCAATCCTGGAAAAATTTGAGAAGAGAAAAAACAATTGGCAATGACTTTATAGAACTCATTTATGCAGCAGGTATTCTCATTATGAGAAATAACTCATACTACATGGATGAGTATGTAGTAAAGGAAGCATTGGATAGTATGACTTTTAAAGTCTCTGCCATACATGGGAATCTTTAGTAAATGCCACACATTAACTTCTAGAGCGCATCTTGCAGAAAGCTTCATCTGAAGCTAAAATGGTCAAAAAGGTCACCTTCAACCCTGTTATTTTAGAATACATAGTTAGAACTTGGGATGCCCTACAAAAGTCTCCTGCTTTGTAACCCAGTGTTCCTCTCAATTATTTTGCCTATTTTCTGGCATATTGTGAAATTAAGAATTAATTTTGTGGTGACAGGAAGTAATCACCAATAAATCTAAACACAAACTTGTTTCTATTTTACATAGCTTTTTCTGAACATCATTTGGAAGTACATGAAATCTAGGGGCCATCAGTTGTAGATGACAACAGAATAAGCAGTGACTGATCTGCTTTCTTTCTCTCTGTGGAAGACAGAAAAATAGGCTAAGTGAAGTAGTACTAGTGAAGACAACACAGGAAAGAAATGAGACTCATGGACACAGCATTCCAGAGAAAATAAAGCCATGGTTTTTTAGAAGGAAACTGACAGGTATGTTATAGGAACAGTAAAAAGACCAGCATGGCTGGAATAGAATAAAGTAGTAGAAAGGCAGTTGACAAAAATAAGCCAGACAGAGGGGATGCCAGAAAATGGGTGGGGAAGAGCTGTCAGCCATTGTAAGGCTCCTGACTTTTTCTCTGAGACAGGAAGTTGTTGCTAAGACCTCACAGCGTATTCCATCCACTTCACAATCACGAAAGCAAGGACATCTCTGAGTGAGACATTAACAGGAGGAAAGGACAAGGAATAGGATGAACAAAAATCAGGAAAAGGTTGTCTTGACAGCTTAATTGTTGCTTTGCAATTTTCCTCCTTTATCTTACTTTTACCCAGTGCAATTTGATACCAAAGTTTTTCAGTGAGTTTCATCAATTCCTTTTATTTCTTTATCATAATCAATTGAACCTAGGTATCAAGACCACAGGCTGATCAAAATAACAGAGAAAGAATGTGGGTTTTTTTAAATATGAAAATGTGGTTCCATTTTTGGATTCATTCATTTAGGTTAATCTTGATTACGGTTAGTTGGTGAGAAATTAAATATTTTTGAGGACAAAAGGGAATGTCTATTTGGATAAAATATGTTGAACAAAATATGGTTCACCAATTTATTGTATCTACAAATTGTCAGCAAACAATTTGAAATCTCCAGTTTCAGTGATCAACTTTTTAACCTTTCAAGGAAATTTTCCTATAGAAAGAAGTAATAGTATATAATGAGATGTGATTATGTTAAGTGGAAGGAGAGGTACTATCCTTGCCAACCGTGCTAGTAAGTTGCTTGCCTGGCCTTCCCGAATGCATCAGCAAGAATTTCTCCAAGACAAGACAAGAATTCCATCCAAGGCCATTTCTCATATAAAAAAGAAGATAGAAGAGTATTTTATATTAAAGGCAAATATGGCAAAGAATTATTCTTAAATCTCAGTCGTTTTTCTTCCAGATTAAAGAAAAGCCAGGCAACTTTTTCTCATCATTTCACATCCAAATTCTGGTTTAGGAATGTGTTCTGAGAAATTTATGAATCAGGAGACACTCTGCTTATTGCGATAGTAACTAGAATAAGAATCTGAATTGTTCCAATTTCAAAAAAAAAACTGGTTTATTTTCTCTGTCAGTTCATGGGCAAGAGCTGGAGGGGTGGGTGTGTGGGGAGAAGTGTGTTAATCCTATCATTTGAAAGTAGGCTTCATCTGGAAGCTAAAAAGATCATGAAGGTCACCTTCAATGCTATTATTCTAGAATTCTAAGACAATACATATAGCTTTTATTTACTATTAAAATAGATTAATACACCAAGACTTCAATAAATTGGATGCAACCTCTATGGCCACCTGAAATAGCCAGAAAAAGTGGATGACCATGTGGAGAGGCCCCTGTGAAGGCCATTAGATTGGCATCACTGTGGGGTGCACGGTTACTGTGGGAGCTCACTCAGCAGTGGCAGAGGGTAAGGTATTCATGTACCACAAGTATGGTTGAGTCACAGATGGCTTCCAGGTCTAGCTGAGCCTCAGAACCAATTGCGGGGTTCTTGTTTGTTTTCTTTCTATATGCGGTGTCCAGGGATCTCAAATCAAAATCACCAAGAGTAACCCGAAACATCTATCATTTTAAAAGCTTCCCAGGGATTCTGATGTGGCCAGGTCCTATGCCAGGTTCAGCATCTAACATGTGTTTCTTAAGCCGCCTGACGGACCTGGCATTGCTCTAAGCTTTGGCTACAAAGTGGGGTGTAGGGCTGGGGTTGAAGTTTAGGCCCCTGGAACTGTTTTCACGGTGTTCACATCTTCTGTCTCTTTCACTCTACAGATGTCATGATTCTGTGTCCATAATAATGAGAAGTCCACTTAAAAACATATTCTATTGTGAAATATAACCAAATAATATTCACAACTATTAATATTATTATTACTATTAATAACAGATTGTCAAAGGTACAATCTTAAGTACTAGGCAGGTAATATTTTAATTTTTATTTTAATCCATTTTACAGATGAGGAAATCTAGAATTCAAGAGATTAAATACATGGTTTACACCCCTCTGCCAAGGCAAGTGGGAGGGCATGAGGCAGAAGGAAGAGATAGGTTTAAAGCAACAAGGATGAGATTCTCTTCTACTTCCATCTCACCCTAGAGCCTGTGATCTTAACTCTAATGCTACTCCTCAAATATACATGAGTAGTTCAAAATACATGGTTGAATATACATGTTATTGACATTCCTACAATATGTAGAGTTTTGACAAGCAGAATGGAAAATGTCCCTAGATTCTAAGTAATCTAAAATGAACACCACCTAGGCAATTTCACACTATGATTATAGTGTCATATATCAAAGAGGAGTGAACTTTTTTAATTTCTACCACAGGCAAGGTGTCTATATACATTGTCACTTAATTTAACTATATCAGCAACAAGATTTAATCTAAGCCCCAATTAGTATTGAGAAAGCTGAGTCCGAGGTGGCTTAGTAAAGTTCAAAACTACCTGCCCCAAGAGTGGTATATTTCAGGTCTTTGGATCTAAATGTAGAATGTGCTTTTTTATTGCATCAACTTAGGAATCATATAATGAGCTCCTTTCAAAGGAAAGCTGGGTTTACATCTCAGCTCTGCTGCCACTTAAAAGCAGTATAATCTTGGACAAGTTGTGAAACTTCTTTCAATTTCAGTTTCCTCATCTACAAAAGTAGAATAATAATAATAATAGCTATCTCAAAAGGTGAGGATTACATGTTAATAAAGCAGCTAATGAAATGTCTTGGAAATATAGACAATAATGCTATTGTTTATTATTAAAGTTAATTTTAACAATACTTGTGGACAGTATGTTCTATTAAACTCTCAGAAAATGGAAGTTCGAGAGGCAGAAAACAGTGAGAGATGAGAAGAAATTGGAAAGGATATTCCCCAAGAAACAATCAAAATTGTAAACTAAGTAAATAGATAGTGTGATTTATAGTTTTCTTTGCCTTTTTAAAAATTTACCCCTTCAACCAATATTATGAGTGCTTACTATGTGACAGATACTGTTCTAGGTATTGGAGATTCAGGAGTGAAGAAGACAAATAAGATTTTACTCCAGAAAGAACTTAACCTTCTAGAGAAAGAGAAAGTCAATGAGAAAGTAAGTAAGTTAGTTGGGTGTGGTGGCTCACAACTATAATCCCAGCAGTTTGGGAGGCTGAGGTTGCTGGATCATTGAGCTCAGGAGTTCAAGACCAGCCTGGCCAACATGGCAAAACCCTGTTCTAATAAAAATACAAAAATTAGCCAGGCATGATGACGGTACATGCCTATAGTATCAGCTACTTGGGAGGCTGAGGAAGGAGAGTCACTTGAACTCAAGAGGCAGAGGTTGCAATGAGCTGAGACTGTGCCACTGCACTCCAGCCTGGGTGACAGGGTGAGACCCCATCTCAAAAAAAAAAAAAAGTAAATGAATAATATAGTTGCAATTATTGACGAGGATATAGGGAAAATCAATGAAGAGTGCAATCAAGAAAGGGAACAGTGATTATCTGGACAGAATCAGGCAAGGAAAGACCTCATTGAGAAGATGAGATTTGAGCTGGGACCGGAGAACAAGAAGTTTGACGTGCAACAGTCTGGGGACAGAACCCACGGAGGAGAACAGGAACCCCAAGTGGAGTGTGCAGGAGATATAAAAAGCCTATCATATTTGACAAAAGGCAAACAGGCCAATGTGTGATAAGGTCAAAATGGCTATCAGGGATCAGGCCTTGTGGAACTGTATGGGTAGCATGCCTGTCTTTCAACAGGTTTGTGGAGAAACAGACAGGGAGATTTGCTCACAGCAAGTCCTTGAGAGCAACACCTGTCCAAGGAATGTAGGAGACAGGATTGAGCAGAGAGAAGTTGAGCTGCAATGCACTTGATATCATTTGGCTCTGTGTCCCTACCCCAATCTCATGCCAAATTGTAATCCCCAGTGTGGAAGGAGGGGCCTGATGGGAGGTGATTGGATCATAGGGGTGGATTTCCCCCTTTCTGATGTCGTGAGTTCTCACGAGATCTGGTTGTTTAGAAGTGTGTAGCACCTCCTGCTTTGCTCTCTTCTTCCTGCTCTGGCCACATAAGACATGCCTGCTTACTCTTCCTCTTCCACCATGATTTTAAGTTTCCTAAGGCCTCCCCAGCCATGCTTCCTGTACAGCCTGTGCAACTGTGGGTCAGTTAAAACCTCTTTTCTTTTTAAATTACCCAGTCTCAGGTAGTTCTTTATAACAACGCAACAACAGACTTTGTTTGCAACAAAGGGCTCAGCCAACCCCATGAGCTGCTCTGAGCTAGGATGTCCCAGCAGAATTGGCCTGCCTTTGGTTTATGAGATCAGATTTTCATGTCTATCTGTCTTCTTCCACCCACACATTGGCCAGCTATCCCTAGGAAGGGGATGTGACTGTATGCAAAGTGGTTTTCTTCACCTGATAGCAATTTCTGGATAAGACATCAACTGAGAACCATCAGCCACCATCACTCCCAGCAGCTGGGGAATGAGCATCTCTGTCATGGAAGGGGGATCTGGGTGACAGACTATAGCATCCGTCACAATGACCACATCATGTATCATTCAGACTGGGATACTTCTGAAAGTAAAAGGAGTTCTTACTAATATTAATAATAAGCTGAGGAAACAAACATATATAAAAAGTGTCCCAGCTAAACTGACACATAATTTACTCATTCATAGACTGCAGTACACAGTGTAGATTTAATTTTAAGTGTTATGGAAGGCCAGGTTACTTAGAATATATTTGCATTACTGGCCTCAAAACATGCTGGAGAGCCTCAACTCTACTTTCTTAGAAAATCTAGCTGCAGGTCTCTGACAAAGAAAATACCCCAGAACTGGGGTGTTGCTGCTGCCGCCTCTACCTTATCTTGACTGCTTTTGTTTCAAGGCTTTCCTAGGCATCGCTGCCTCGTCAGCCTCCTCCTGCCTTGACGCCTCTCGTATTGAATATCAATACCACGGTGATTTTGCAACCACTAAACTGATTTAAAGATGAAATGGAAACAGTTCAATATCAGCAAAGATGTTAAAATTACATATTCTGAGGCTCTGTGTCATGAGAGGAAAGTGAATAAAGGCTTTGTGTTCCCAGGAGGAGACTGAGAGCAAGGGTTGAAGGAGTGGGAGAGAAAGATTATGGTGCTGGTGGGCTCAAGGAGAGCCATTCAACCAAGGCTCAGAATAAACACAACAGCCAAGAGTTTACTCAGGCTAATGCGGATTTGAAAATGATATCAAACACTTCCAGATGCTGACTGTTAGCATAGATGAGTCAATTCACAGATGGTTGTAAACAGCCTGTGCCAATGGAGATGGAGAACAGTGTCCCTGTAGTGGGGATTCTTAATCAAGGACCCACAGACCCCTAAAGGAGTTCACAGGTAGAACTCAGGGAGTCTGTAAAGTTGGATGTAAAGGATGTCACACCTTTACTTTCACTAACCTCTGATTTAAATTTTGCAGTCCTTTTACTTACGAATGTGAGCAATAAACCCTAATAGGCTAGAAGCACCTGTGACTTTATCACAAATGGAAATCACTGATATGCTCATACCATAACATGGTTGCAAGTTCCTCAAAATCTCTTTCACTTTCATCACTTTTTAATTATAAGAGTCATTAGACACATCACTAGATCTTATTTTTTAGTGTGTTAATAAGGAAGTATATCTATAAACCATAAATACTATACCATAAATATGGTTAAGTATTTTGATAATTGTTTTAATACTATTGATTTCTTTCTTGTTTCTAAGCCTATATATTTATGGCATATACTTAAAACCTTTATTCTGGAAGGGTTTCTATTGATTTCACCAGACTACCTAAAAGGTCCATGGGACACAAATTGGCAAGTGCTCTACCCCAGACTCCTGTATCTAGGGATATGCCACTACATCTTCACTTCATAGCAGGCAAAATTCTCAGTCCACAATACAGGTAGGTAAGATTTATTGCATTTGCTTGCTTTCTTTGAATCAAATGTTGAGGTTAGCTGCAGTCCAAATCTGGGAAGTTTTGTATTCCTCACCTTCTAGATATCACAGTGTGAACCCTAAAATTGGGGTACAGCCTGAGAGGGCACATGGGCTCTTGACTTCAAACAGGAAAGAATTCAAGAACAAGCCAACAAAGTGAAAGCAAGTTTATCAAAAAAGTAAAGAAATTAAAAAGTGGCTACTCCTTAGGCAGAGCAGCCCTGAGGGCTGCTAGTTGGCTTTTTAAAAATTATTATTTCTTAATCATATGCTAAACAAAGTGTAGATAATTCATGAGTTTTCCAGGGAAAGTACAGGAAATTCCTAGAACTGACCCCCGTACCCCCACCCTTTCGGGTCATATAGAGTAACTTCCAGATGTTGCCGTGACATTTGTAAACTGTCATGACACTGGTAGGAGTTTTCTTTAGTACGCTAATGTGTTATAATTAGCATATAATGAGGAGTGAGAAAGGCCACTGGTCACTGTCATTGCCATCTTGGTTTGGGTGGGTTTTGTCTAGCTTCTTTACCACATCCTGTTTTATTAGGAGTCTACATGACCTGTATCTTGTGAAACAAGTCCTGCCAAACTCTTATCTCCTAGAGGTTTCCATAATATCATGGAGATGGAGTAGAGAAATGTGCAATAGCTGATAATACAGTTCTACTCATGCAAAAATCATTTTGCACAGCCGCTGATTTCAAATGTGCCCAAGGTGTGGAGGGTGGTAGTAGAAGGACAGGTAAAAGGTGAATGATGCTGTTCTTTTTGAGATCCAGAGCATATGGACTGGCCCCCAACTGACTTAAAAAGGAAATGTCTCTTAGATGACTGGCACCAATAAACCAGCCCTTGTGGTTTTGATAGACGCAACTGACCTGTCTAGTGATGGCCTCTTTTAGTGGCTCTGAGTGTTACCCAAGACTTTTCATCAGTGATAGCAGTTGCTGTGCTGCTGAGGGTCACAGAGAACCACTTTCAAATACACACTCTTTCAACTGAGACCACAATCATGCTTCAACCATTTAAAATTTGTCATGTGCACTTCAAAGAACAAAGTCTCCCTGATACTACATTGCTGCAAGAAAAAAAATAAAAAACCCTCAAAATCAATTTAGCTCATTGCTCTTAAATACTCAAACTCTGTCATTACAAAAATCCAAAACATTCTTTTGAAACAATGTTTTTAGGTATCGAGCTTGCTAATGGCTTTCTAAAACTAGCACCTATGGGGGGCATAATAAAACTCTCTTTCAGGGACTGAAGATTTTTCAGTAATTCCCCTCAAAATCAACTTAGATGTGACCTTCCTGCTTCAGGGTCATGGGACTGCCCTGGAATCTTTCTCTGAGCTCAGGTGAGGCAGGAAAATTGGGTCTGGAGTCAGGGAACACAAGGCCAATTCACACTTCAGCTATGACAGGAAATATCCTCTCCATAGGGCATACGCCGAGTAAATGACTTTGCAACTTTTCCTCTTCATTTACATAGGGCATACGTACACCAAGTAACCAATGGAATCCTCTAAAGGGTATTTAAACTCCCAAAAACTCTGTACCAGGGCCCTTGAGCCCCTATGCTCCAGCCCGCTCCCACACTGTGGAGTGTACTTTCATTTTCAATAAATCTCTTCATTCCTTCCTCACTTTCTTTGTGCTTTTTGTCCAATTCTTTTCTCAAGACCTCAAGGACCTGGACACCCTCCACTGGTAACATAAACACTATGTCCCAGTTTGCCTGGCATTGTCCCAGTTTGTGCTGTTGCCCTGGCATAGGGCCTCCTTTCATCTTAAATGTGTCCTAGTCCAGATGATAAATTTCATGGTCATTCTGGCTATCAGTCCATGCAGGCTATGGCTGACACATCTACTTTATATGCCTGAGCCTTCCAGGTATGGGGGCTAGGCTACTCCTGAGCCGTTCTTGGGGAAGGCCATCTCCTCAGAGGCCTTGACACTTGCACAGGATTCTGCTACCAAAGTGTAAAGGGTCCCTGCTTTCCTGGCTGCCTCACAGAATTCCTCCTTACCCTTCCCTACTTCTCCCTGACTCCAATTAGAACTCCTTCCAAGGGTTAATTTCTTCATACATGGAAAAAAAGAATAACATGGCAGCTGGCTATGGCTTTGAGCCTGTGAAACAAACTTCCCTAGGGGCAAAGAGGCACAAAGGAGATTAGCAGACACCCTTTCATGGATGTGGGAGCCCCTTCACAGATTTAATTATCCTATAGGGGTATGCACATTTATTTAGACTAGGCTATTTTACAACTCTGTAGAGACACAAGTTAACTTGTAGAAAACTGGTTATAGCAAAAATATTTCATGTCTGTACACATGCAAAGTCCCTCCAGAGAAGACAAAATTATTTCTCTCCCCAGTGTAGAAAAATTCAGTTTGTACCTATTTGTCAATTTATGTCAGCACCTCTAATCTATAGAAGCAGTGTACTTGAATTCTCCTTTGAACCAGTTGTTACAGTTCCCTTATTAATTAGTTAAGAAAATCTTTGGCAGTTGTTCATTTTTATCTGTACAAAAGCCATGATCCTTTTATATTTTTTCTTCAAAATTATCCTTTAACACCTGGTTAGCTGCTTGAAACAAAACAGCAGAGAGAGGAAAATAAAGGAACAACACAAGCTAATAGTTCAATAAAATATCTTGTCACCTCTGCTTATTCTTTCCTTTTATCCCATCACATACAGTCTAGGGTGACTGTGGCTCTGTACAATACAACTTTTCACTTGAGATGAGGATTCTATCTATTTAGTTCCGGATTTTCCTTTCCAGTCCTTGAGGCTGATTCTTAGACTTCACACTCTGAACACCAGCTCTCAACAAATCTATGGATTCCTCCCTTGGTGGTCTACATTAACAATTTCCCCAGAGAGTAATTGCAAAGACCATTTGTGTTCATTTTGCATAAAAAGGACAGAACCAAACAGAATTTGCATAGGCATTCATCTGCCATGCTTGAGCTAAAATATTACCCTTCAAAATCCCAATTCAACCAATTTTGAGTGACGGCCCAAAATTTGTGGCCGAGCCTGTCACCTCTCTTCTCAAATGACATCCACGGTACCCCGTTGCCTGAAGAGTAGGTTCCAAACCACTTACTTTGATGCATTCAAAGTCCTTTGGCATCTGGCTTACTCTACCCTGTGACATAGCACTCCCCACGGAACACAGAAGTTATACAAAAGACCTATCATTTCCAAGCATAACAGGTGATTTTTCTGTCTTCTATTCTCAATTCATGCTGTGCCCTCTACCATGCAACTCCTTTCTCTGCCTTCTGAACTTTTACTCTGCAAATCTGAGCTTAGATTAACCTGACCCTCTGTTACCCTTTCCTCCCCAGTAAAATTTAATGGACCTCACATCTGTAATCTTGTAACACTTCAACTATATCACAAATAAAACACCTGGCCATAGTTAAGATCAGCTACAACATTTGCAGGGCTCAGGGCAAAAAGAAAACTTGTGGGGTCCCTCATTCTAATTTATTAAGATGTCAACAGAAGCATTAAACCAAGTGCAAGGTCCTTCTGAGTATAGGGTCTGTGGGACTGCACAGGTCACACTCCCTTGAAGTCTGGTCACAGTTCTCACAAGTATTTGCTCACATGTCAGCCCGAGCCCCATGGCTTTTCATAGCCTGAAAATTAAAAATCAAGTCCCAAGATCCCCAACTGGACTGAATGGACCCCCTCTTGGTCAAGGGGACCCAAGAGAAGTCTTTTGTTTATTTATTTGTCACCCAGGCTGGAGTGCAGTGGCACAATCTCGGCTCACTACAAGCTCCACCTCCAGGGTTCCCACCATTCTCCTACCTCAGCATCCCAAGTAACTGGGACTACAGGCACCCGCCACCATGCCCGGCAATTTTTTTTTTTTTTTTGTATTTTTAGTAGAGACGGGGTTTCACCATGTTAGCCAGGATGGTCTCAGTCTCCTGACCTCATGATCCGCCCGCCACGGCCTCCCAAAGTGCTGGGATTACAGGCGTGAGCCACCGCACCGGGCACCAAGTCTTAAAAACTGAGTTCCTGGCTATGACTGGTCAGGAAGTCAGGCAAGCCTCATTATAGCCTCTCCCTCCCTAATTGCCATTGGACTTGCTTTCCTAAGGATTAAACAGAAACCAGCCCTTTCAAAAGATTTGCCATACTCCCCTCGCTTCTTGTTTTGACAAAACAACTGACCTGCATTTCTTCCTGATAAGAGAACACTGACCAGGAACTGGCTCTGGCTGATTTACAGAGACTGTGCATGGGATGCCTCTGTGTCCTCCATATCACCTTTTCATGTATAGAGCCAAACTGGAATGCATTTAAACGTTAAGCCTCCACCCCAAAGTGAACATGGGACGTACGCAACACACATTTGCTTACTACACACATGTGTACCCTCCTTTGGGAATATTTATAGTTCTTCCTCTTACCTGTTGATAATGTACACTTAGCCTACCTGTTCAGCTTCAATTCCCGTCTTATCCTTCCTTCTCTGAAGTGCTCCCTTCCAGTTTCTACCAGAGGCTGTGCTTCCCAGCCTGCAGGATGGCCAGGCAGCAGGCTGCAATCCTTTATAAAAAAATAAAGAGGGGAGGAATAGCATCAGGATAAACAGCTAATGCATATGGGGCTTAACACGTCGGTGATGTGTTGATGGGTGCAGCAAACCATCATGGTACACGTTTTCCTATGTAACAAACCTGCGTGTCCTGCACATGTATCCCAGAACTTAAAATAAAATAAAAAATTAAAGAAATAAAATGGCAGTGTCAGAGGCATTGGAACCAGAGCGACTCCATCTTGGGTGAGGGCTGGAAAATGAGGCTGAGACCTGCTGGGCTGCATTCCCAGAAAGTCAGGCATTCCGAGACTCTAGATGTTTACGGTTAAGGAACAAATTAGTAATGTTTACTAAACAGACCCAGACGTGGGAGTGTCCACACATCCCGCTATCTAGAGAACGAAAGCATTCCTAATTTTGCTTTAATGATAATATCGATTCTTTCAAAATATAGGAATTAAGAAAATTAATCCTTTATCATAAACCATTGTAACAGAGCATATCTGCCTACACATACGAGCACTGTACCCAGAGTAGACGCGTTCCTCCTCTATTGGGAATGTCCTCCTCTGACTATGGAGTAGCTGTCCTTTCACCACTTTATTTTCTTAATAAACTTGCTTTTACTTTGCACTGTGGACTCACCCTGAATTCTTTCTCACTCAAGATCCAAGAACCCTGTCTTGGAGTCTGGATCAGGACCCCTTTCCTGTAACAGCAGGCTTTGGATGGGAAATTGTTAGAATATTTTTGAAAAAAACAATTGGTATTATCTAATACAATTTAAAATATAAAAAAATTAAAAATGAAGTTCTCCTTTCCAAATGTATGAACATCGTGGTTCATCAGTTGATAGCCCTGCCCCCATTGCAAATCTTCACTTTTCTCATTCTGAACTCAGTGGTCACTCTTAGAATTTTCTCTTGAAAATTACCAAAAACAAATTACCAAAAACGTGGTGGCTTAAAACAACACAAATCTATTCTCATACATTCTGGTGGCCAGCAGTCCTAATTCCCTGTAACTGAACTAAGATCAAGGTGTCAATAAGGTTGGTTTCTTCTGGAGGCTCCAGGGAAGAATACATGTCCCTGCCTTTCCCAGCTTCCAGAAGCTGCCAGCATTCCTTGACAGGTGGCCCCTTCCTTCATCTTGAAAGCACATGACTCCAATATTTTCTTCCTTTGTTACATCACCTTCTCTCTGATTCTGACTTCTCTTACCTTCCTCTTATAGACTGCTATGGTTATATCAAGTACACTTGGATAATCCAGCATAATCTTCTCCCCATCTCAAAATCATTAACTTAATCACACCTGCAAAGCCATTTTGTGCTATATAAAGTAACAGTTACAGGTTCTGAGGATTAGGACATGAATTTTTTTAGGATAGGGGAGGTTATTTTTCTGGCTACCACAGTCTGCAAACCAGGGTATCAAGTGCAGGACTTAGGCACACAACACAGATGCAACACAATGCAGGCTGGAAGGCCCAAGTGCTGATCAGCAGGAAGTCCTAAGCAACACATAGAGAGGCATGATTGGCCTGGTTTCGGAGGGTTGGACTCTTTTCACTACTCTCCCTGTAGTGGCAATCTTGGGCAATCAGCCTTGTAATATTATAAGAAGGGGGGTGAGCAGTGGGGAGATGGGAGAGGAACCAGAGGCAAAGTGGCAGAGTGTTGAGTCAGAACTGGCGAGAGAGAAGTTGACAGGCAGAAGACGCTGAGGGGACAGAGTGAGGGCAGCCTTGTAATCTGAGCCTGGACACTAGCTGTACAGAGGAAATGCATGGCACTAATAGAATCTGGAAGCCAGGAGGTTGAGAGAGAGGGAACCCAGTCCTGGATAACTCATTGCAAGAGAGCCTGTAGGGCTGAAGTAGGGCTGCAAGATTTAGCAAATGAAAACACAAGATGCCAAGCTAAGCTTGAATTTCAGATGAACAATTAATTTTTTAGTTTAAGTATGTGCCATGTAATTTTGTCTGGCAACATTAGCCTAGAGAGAGCCATTATAGGCCATTCAGCATAAAAACTCTATTCCTAGGCCACACGTAGACAGAATTAGAATTCACTGGGCATTCTAAGTCATAACAGGGGACCTATTTACCACTTTCTTAATATGCTCATGCTTTCTCTTTCTCAGCCCTCTGCAAGGAATGAGCTTCTTCTATTCCAGCATGAGAGAGCTTGGTCATCCTTCAAGTCCCAGTCAAGGTTGAGAAATTGATTCATCTATCCCCACACTCAGCCTGGATGCTAAGAGCTGAAAATAGGTCCCCTTCCCAGGCAAATTGTTTGAATGTTCATTACAG
This sequence comes from Macaca thibetana thibetana, assembly GCF_024542745.1. Lineage (NCBI taxonomy): Eukaryota > Metazoa > Chordata > Mammalia > Primates > Cercopithecidae > Macaca > Macaca thibetana. The sequence goes on along the minus strand of NC_065587.1, from coordinate 44,189,779 downwards.
GAACCTCCCTAAAGATGTATCAACTCTTTAATGGAAAACATCCATACACAATTTAACCCTAACATTCTTTGAAGCCATCACCCCAAAATTGCTATTTCCAATAATCCTGGTAATCCTTATCTGATCCTAATCAAGACCCTCTTCCTTTGGGGGTTGGTGGGGGGCAACTTTCTTAAAATTTCCAGCTCTCAACAAATTCTGACCTTACTTTTCCCTCTCTGAGACATTTCCAAAGTTTGGGAGATGATGGTCTTCCTTACCAGGGTAAGCAAGAAACTCAGCTTTGTCTTATCAATAAGTTGTCCTGGTGATATGTGAGGAGCCAGCTGCTAACAAGAAGCAACCTCCGTTGGGAAGCCCTTCTGGTTAATTCCAAGGGTAAGAAATCATTTCAGGCAGACCCAGAGCTCTTCATTAGGTCTGATCAGGTCCCTATAGCAAGCATCACAGGCCTCCATGGAACGGAGTTATTAGTGAGGACAGCTGATCAGAACCGAGCACCCCATGGGCAGAAGACCTGTCTGCTATAAGTCTATACCCTCCGTGGGAACCAAGGCCTTTACCTCCTTCAAGAGCTGCTGAAACATCACTGACATGAGACAGACTGATTAATAAAAGCAAACAAATGTATTTAACATCTGTACACAGAAACTTCAGAATGAAGACTCAACCCCTGAAACAAGGAACAGAAAAGTATACACCATCGTGAAGTTACAGAAAAAATGCAGGCTCAGCACATGGCCAAAAACAGATTATTTTGGTAAATCAGGTTTTAGTGGCAAGCCAGGTTATGGGAGGGAGAGACCCTTCTTGGCCAGCAAAGGTAGCCTTGTTATGTAGATAAAGCCTCATAGGTAGTAGCCCTCAGAAAGAATAGACAGTAAATGCTTCTTTTCAGACTTTTTTAGGTGTCAGACTCTCAGTTTATCTCTCCTAATTCCTGGAAAGGCCTAGAAAGAGAAGGCCTGGCTGCATTAATGGAGATTCTCTACAAATGCAAATTTCTCTCCCTTTTCTGCTGCCTCTGTAACAGCCATTTCAAAATATGTCAAAGAAACATATTTTGGGCTAAAATATTTTTATTTCCCTTACCTTCCAGTGTATCTGACCTATGAAGGGTAATCAATATACATGTATGAAAGAAAGGTTAAGAAGGAATTAAGAGAAATAGTATTTGATTGTAGTGAAGTCCTATAAAGAAAAATTTATGCTTCAGTGGAAAATTATGCTCTGCCTGCAACAAACCAGTCTGGGCTACCTAACTCTGATTCTAGGGGAGCTATTTACAACTCTGTAAATTGGAGATAACTTCTAGCAGTCCAAAATAATTCTCATGTATGGATGTGCAAATCCTGTCCAGTACAAACCCAACTGATCTCTGTATTAGTCTATTTTGCATTGGCATAAAGGAATATTTGAAACTGGGTAATTTATAAAGAAAAGATAATCATTTTGTTACTGGGAGGTTCCTTGCTCCCAGAGCACCCAAAATGGTGGCGGACCGCTTCCAAAATGGCAGTGGGTCACTTTCAAGATGGTGGCAAGCCTTGTGTTCTCTGACCTGGGGCTCCTGGCCTCATGGATTCCAAGGAACGGAATCTTGGGCCATGCGGTGTTATAGCTCTATTAGAAGCCGCGGGTCATGGAAGAGAACTGTGGAACCCAGCAACTAGTGTTCAGCTCGATTAGGATGAACCTGGGCACTTAGCTGTGCAGGAACAATGGCAAGCCTTTGGCCCGATTGGGAGCAGCAATGGGCACCTCCCTGGATCAGAAGCACAGCAGACACCCTGCCGGATCTGGAGGGATAGAAGTCAGCGGTGGGTTTGCCACAGCAGCAAACAGTAGTGGTGGATGGCGAGCGAAAGCTCAGCTCAAGCCATAACAAACACGGACCAAAGGAGACTGCAGTTGCAAGATTTAATAGAGTGAAGACAGAGCTTCCATACAAAGGGAGGGGACCCAAAGAGGGCAGCCGTTGTTGGCTCCAGTGCCTGGGTTTCTATCCCGATCATTGTCCCGCCCACTGTGCTCTCAGGCAATAGATGATTGGCTATTTCTTTACCTCCTGTTTTTGCCTAATTAGCATTTTAGTGAGCTCTCTTTACTATCTGATTGGTTGGGTATCAGCTAAGTTGCAAGCCCCTTGTTTAAAGGTGGATGCAGTCACCTTCCCAGCTAGTCTTAGGGATTCTTAGTCTGCCTAGGAAATCCAACTAGTCCTGTCTTTCAATTTGGCTCATGGTTCTGCAGACTGTACAAAAAGCATAGTGCTGGCACCTGATTCTGGTGGAGCCTCAGGAACCTTACAATCATGGCAGAAGGTAAACAGGAACCTGTTACATGGTGAGAGAGGGAGCAAAAGAGAATGGGAGGGGTGTGACACCCTTTTTACAACCAGCTCTCATGTAACTAACAGTGAGAACTCATTCATTACCATGAGGAAGGCACCAAGCCATTCTTGTGAAATTTGCCCCTATGCCCTAAACCCTTCCCACTAGGCCCCACCTCTAATATATAGGGACACATTTCAACGTGGGTTTGGAGAGGAGAACTGTCAGAGGCATGTGAACCAGAGCAACACCATCTTGAATAGGAGCTGGGTAAAATAAAGCTGAGACCTATTGCGCTGCAGTCCCAGATGGTTAAGGGATTCTAAGTTACAGGATGAGATAGGAGGTCGGCACAAGATACAGGTCATGAAGACCTTGCTGATAAAACAGACTGCAGTAAAGAAGCCGGCCAAAACCCACCAAAACCAAGATGGCAACAAGAGTGACCTCTGGTTGTCCTCACTGCTACACTCCGACCAGCGCCGTGACAGTTTCAAATGCCATGGTAACATCAGTAAGTTACCCTATATGGTCTAAAAGGGAAAGGCATGAATAATCTACCCTTTGTTTAGCATATCATCAAGAAATAACCATAAAAGTAAGCATGGAGTCCCACTTTTATGTCTATGGAGTAGACATTCTTGTATTCCTTGATTATGCTAATAAACTTGCTTTCACTTTACGAATCGCCCTGAATTCTGTCTTGAGAGAGATCCAATAACCCTCTCTTAGGACCCTCTTTTGGGGTCTGGATCAGGACCCCTTTCCTATAACACAACCATCCAAACGATATGAATGTCCCTCCCTTGATATGGAAAAAGCTAGTGTTGCCTCTGTTTGCACCCTCATTCCAATATTTCTGATCTATAAGTTTGTTGTTTCCATTTTCATTTGAGCCAGTTATAAAATCTTTCTGGCTTTCTCATTTAATTAATGAGCTCAATACATTTTTTAAACATGTATTTCTTTCTATATCTGCATGAAAATTTTACATTTTCAAAAATTGCTTTTTCACAAAGTCTAATTCTAATACAAGAAACACAATTAAGATTTTAAAAAATGGGGAGGTATGGAGGGAGGGAGACTAGGATGTTCTTTCAATGTTCCACTCAGCTGGACCCAACTTTAGAGAGGTTTCTTCCTGACTATAGCCCCCACACCTCCTTTATCTTAGAGCATTTACTTTTGAAAACCTTCTCAAGGACTTGGGAGCCATCCCTTTGAAATGTGATTATCAAACATGATAGGGCCCCTATCTCCCAGTCTTTGCAGGGTTGTAGGTGAGGGGGAGACAAGGGGCCTATTCTAGAAAAGTGCCCATTAGCAAATTCAAGTGACCTAATCACATTGACCAGCCCCTCTCCGTCACACTCCAGCACTTGACAACTTGTCCACCTTTTGTTTCAGTGGAATTGAGTTCAATCTCTTTCCTACCGCAATAGTCTTGACCTCTATTGCAATAGTCTTGAATGGTCTTCTTTACCTGCCTAACTCTACCCAGTGCAATTATTCTTAGATAAGAAAGGAAAGAAGAAAAAACAAAAAAAAGGAAAAGGGAAAAAAAAAACTTAAGCAATAAAATCCCATTTCCATTTGCAAGATGAAAATAATGCATTTCAGTGAGTTTAATTAATTTGCAAATTCAGGATCTGTACCCAGATCTTCAGTCTGTATGAGACCTGTGCTTTCAGCACTCTCTCTCATGTTAATCTTGTGTTCCATCGATAGAGCAGAAATATCTCCTTGTAAGAGTTGCTCTCAATTTTTGAGTGTGCTTTATTCCTCCAGAACCCCCCAGGCCAGGCTGTTTGTAGCCTTGGCTAACAGATATGCCAAGGGCCATACAACAGCTTTTCTTTGCCTCTGTGTTCTGTATGTCCAGAGGCAGGCAGAGGAGGAAACATCTTGGATTGTCCCTGACGGTCAGAGATCTGCGTTACCAGAAAGCCCTTTTCGGGATTTGTATTCTGGCCACGTGTGGAACTTAACTGCACATCAGAAACGTGCTGGTGATTGCAAGCAGCTCTGTAAAATATTTATTCAATATTAGCTTGCAATGTATACTCCCATTAGGTAATGGAACTGGAGAGCTTTGGCTCAAAAGAAAAGAAAAGTGTGAGCATGAAAGCATTAGGAGTCAACTAAGTTTTCTGAATTTGTATATCACAAAAGATATATACCAAACTCTCAAAATTAGAAACGCCATTACTTTTGCAGTCACTAAAGGAAGAAAACAAGGGATGAGGTCAACACTGTGGAGGTGACATTTTCTGCATTCACTTTTTATCTTTGCAAGAAGATATGATAAAAAAAAATTTTTTCTTTGATGAAAATTAATCTAAAGATTGTGGATAAATTAAAATTCAACTGACTGGGTTTCCCCCCCCGCCCCCAAGAATGAGATCTTTGGGAGAAAAATAAGATATTTTTATATGGGTAGCAGATTCATTTATTTACTTAACCAACATGCATTGAGGAAATTAGCTAGGTGCTAGGATATAGTATTCTTTTTAATGATGCTGATTTATAATATAGTACAAAAGACAGCTATAATAAAAATTATCACATGGATAAATATTTATGTATTTATTTTTGAGACAGTATTTCACTCTTGTTGCCCAGGCTAGAGTGCAATAGCAAGATCTCAACTCACTGCAGCCTCCATTTCCTGGGTTCAAGTGATTCTCCTGCCTTGGCCTCCCGAGTAGCTGGGATTACAGGTACACACCACCATGCCATGCTAATTTTTATATTTTGAGCAGAGATGGGATTTCACCTTGTTGGGCAGGCTGGCCTCAAACTCATGACCTCAGGTGATCCACCGCCTTGGCCTCCCAAAGTGCCAGGATTACAAGCAGAAGCCACCTTGCCTAGCCAGAAATTATCACATGGATAAATATTTAAATACAAGCTGATTTAAGACTCTGCAAATAAACAACTTGTCACTTTGATAGCACACAATAAGAGTTTGACCTCTGCTTCAGGCTTCCCTGAGAAAGTGGTTTTTAGTCAAGAACCTTAGGGATGACTACAAGTTGACTAGGTAGAGGAGGAAAAGAAGGGGCCATGGTGGGCAACCATGTGTGCATACTGAAAACTAAAGCAGGACCACTGGCAGTTGCCAGACGAAGCAATGATTTATAGGTCAAATTAACGATTTTGGTCTTCCTCTCAAAAGCAATAGAAAGTCATGAGGGTTTCCGAAGGCTACCTTTTGCAAAGATTTGCTTCGGCTGCAGTTTGGAAAATGGTTTCAGACCAGGTGGAAGACTGAAAATCAAGGAGACTAGTTGGGCATTAGTGACCAGCTAGTCAGGTGAGAGATCCTGGTAGCTTGAATAGGAAGGTGGCCATGAATAGGGAGAGAAATGAACAACTCTGAATAACAATGAGATTTAAATTAGCACCCATTAAATAACTGAATCAAAGCCAATTAGAGCCCCTTCTGGAAAACTGCATGAGTGATGGGAATGGCTGGCCATTGTGGTAGTTTGTTAAAGTGAGTGTGTTGATAAGCATGCTTTCTCACCTTTAGGCAGTTATTACTACATCGCTCATTCTCAAACCCTTTCTTCCAAATGATCAAAGTCTTTCTTTAAGACCAGAAAAGGTATTTGTTGTCCATAATTATTCATCTCAGAATTGTCATTGAGGCCATGTGAGCAAAGTCCTTTTGCTCCAGGCAATTCAGAGAGACTGCAGAATCCTCCACTGAAATGGTATTTGCACTTATCCTAGCAAAAGGAAGGTATGAGTTTTTTCACTATTGTTATAAGGCAGGTTAAAGCCGTGCAGTCTGTTTATCAAGTCGTAGAACTGTTCTAGTCCTGGAATTGTGTACCTTAGCCTATGCTTTACAATTTTGTATAAAGTTGGCTAAGAGGTGGGATGTTTTTCAGAAAAAAAAAACAAAGGTATTAATTAAATATCATAAAGAGAAGTGGCAGCTGAATGCCACCATTGCTTGCTGGTATATGATGAGCTGACAATTCTAAAGTATTGTGTTTTAAACTTTAACATGGAAATCATTTCCCAGCAGTCCTAAATCCAGGATCTGGGATGGGGCCTAGCAGTCGTCACTTTAAACAGTCACTCTGGAAGATTCTGACTCAGGTAGTCCTAGAAACACACATAGGAAATACTCTACAGCATAAAAGCCTCTTTTAATCCTCAGCTAAATTCAAGAAAATATCAGATGGTTCAAATAAGTCCAGTGACTCTATCTGAAATACAGTATTTCGGCTTATACAAGGCACCTCTGAAAATCCATCCTTTCTACAGATGAAATGTTTTCTGGGTACTGTGATTTGCTTTCTTTAAAATTCTACACAGTATTACATACACTTCACTGACTTAACATTTTCTCCTCCATAAACTTCGACAAGTTGTTGATGCATTTCTGCACAGAAACGTTTTTTTTACTTTGAATAAAACCAACACTTCCTGCAGGGATTATGGGTTTAGGAGAAGAGATATTTTTTAAGTAAAAGAATTTCAAAATTGTAGCAAAATTAGGGCCTAGTGGTCCAAACTTTGCCTGTGATGAAGAGATGTGATGAAGAGATCAGGGTTCAGGGAAGGTGCTGGCTCCTGCCTATACCCCAAGACAATAGTAATGACTTCTCCTCGGAAGTGAAAAACTGAAATCCTATTAAATTGAAGGTATTAACCATCTATTAGGAATACACTACCAGTTTGTCAAAACATCTGTTAACAGACGCTAATTGTTGGATATGGAAGAGTTTCTTAGAAATTATCTTTGTGTCCTAAATAAGAGAAAAATAAACTAGTAATTAAAACATGGTCGCCGGGCGCGGTGGCTCAAGCCTGTAATCCCAGCACTTTGGGAGGCCGAGGCGGGTGGATCACGAGGTCAGGAGATCGAGACCATCCTGGCTAACACGGTGAAACCCCGTCTCTACTAAAAATACAAAAAACTAGCCGGGCGCGGTGGCGGGCGCCTGTAGTCCCAGCTACTCGGAGGCTGAGGCAGGAGAATGGCGTGAACCCGGGAGGCGGAGCTTGCAGTGAGCCGAGATCGCGCCACTGCACTCCAGCCTGGGCGACACAGCGCGAGACTCCGTCTCTCAAAAAAAAAAAAAAAAAAAAAAAAACATGGTCTACACACAGTGTGACTGTGGGCATTTGATAATCTCGCTAAACCTTGCTTCTTTTATTGATAACACATGGAAGGAGAAATAATTATGTTGAACAAATTTTTTATTTTATATGGATTAAATAACATTCACTATAACATACTTAGATGCTACTTAATTTCATTCTGTGGTTTGGTATTTTTGTTGTTTTATGTTGTCTGACTAGGATTAATAACATTAAAAGTCAGTTTCTTTCCTATACAATCATTTTAACTAGTTAAATTTTATTATGGAGAAGATTCCATCTGCATAGCAATTGAAAACTACAAATTACCTAAGAATAAACTTATTTTTTTAAAAAAAAGTTTAAGACTATAAGAAAAAAACCATAAAGCTTTACTAAAGAAAGACTAAGATAAATTCAGTATTATAAATCTATCCATTCTTCTAAAATTAATAATCTCACCAATATCACATTGAATAGAACTCTCAAAAAATCCTCATGGTGGTTTTTTTTTATAATTTGAGAAGTTGATTCTAAGTCCATCTGAAAAAGTAAATGTAGAAAAAGCAGCAAAATTATCTTAATAAAGAATTTGTATTACCAGGATCACCATACAGGAAGTAAAAGCCACAAGATTTTAACAATGTGACATCGATGTAGGTATATGGATGCAATGGATGCAGGGGTGTGTGTGTATATATATACACATATATGTGTGTGTGTGTGTGTGTATGTGTGTGTGTATTTTAATTTAAGCTAGTTTTAAAAGAGTATCTCATTTGCTCCTAAAACAAAACAAACAAAAAGACTACTACACTGTTGATAAATATTTGGTCCCAAGTTTTGATGTCATGAAATTATCTTATATAAATTGATATATTTCCTATATAGAAAAATGCCAGAAGGTACACTAAATATTATATCATTTGAACATTATTTGTAATTGTAAAAAAAAAAAAAAAATTAAACACAACCCAAATACCAACAGATAACGTGTATCTGAGCTTTTTTAGTATAGCTGAGAAATTGCCTGCTGCATCTCACCTTCTCTCAGATAACAACATAAGAGCCGGGGTAGGGGAAGCCTGAAAGTACTAGTGTATTAGTCTGTTTTCACACTGCTACAAAGAACTGCCTGATACTGGTAATTTATAAAGAAAAGAGATTTAATTGAGTCACAGTTCCACATGACTGGGGAGGCCTCAGGAAACTTACAATCATGGCGGAAGGGGAAGCAGGCAACTTCTTCACAAGGCAGCAGGAGAGAGAAGTGTGTGAAGGAGAAACTGTCGGACACATAAAACCATCAGATCTTGTGAGAACTCACTATCAAGTGAACAGCATGGGGGACTCTGCCCCCATGATTCAGTCACCTCCACCAGGTCTCTTGCTCGATATGTGGGGATTATGAGGATTATAATTTAGGATGAGATTTGGGTGGGGACAGAGACAAACCATATCAACTAGGGAGTAAACAAAAGCCAGCAGATTTCAAGTCAAAACTTGGAACATCACAAAGTTAGTTGTTATTTTTGCAACATAAGAGGCGAGAAAGAAAACCTGAAAGTACTAGTATATTTGTCGGTTTTCATGCTGCTATAAAGAACTGCCTGAGACTAGGTAATTTGTAAAGACAAGAGGTTTAATTGAGTCACGGTTCCAAATGGCCAGGGAGGTCTCAGGAAACTTGCAATCATGGCGGAAGGGTCAGGTCAATGTCAGCATTGCATGGGGCATCTAAAACTCCAGAGAAGAAAACCCACAGTTGCAGAAAAAGCATTTGATAAAATTTAACACCTACTTATGGTTAAATACTCTCAGCTAAATAGGAATAGAGTAAAACTCCACCAGTCTCACGAGCACATCTACAACAACCTGCATCTGGTATCCTGCTTTTATTAAAGATGCACAAAACTTCCACCCTACAGACAATATATAAGACTCCATAACAGAAAGGCAGCCTAGAGCTCTGTCTGCATAACAAAGCACTGCTGAGAGGAATACAACACAACCTAAAGAAATAGAATTATGTACCCCTGTTACAGTTTGAAGATTCAATGTTGTTAAGGTGTCAGTTTTTCTTAAATTGACCTAGAGATTTAATGCAGTCCTACCAGAAATCCATGCAGGTTTTTTTTTTTTTTTTAGAAACTGAAAATCTGATTTTTAATGTTTCGATCATTTATGAAGTAAACAAATAAATGAAGAGGATTGAGAATACCCAAATACATGTTTGAAATAAAGAGAATTAGATAACTTACCTTGCCTGATTTTGAGACTTACTATACTGCTACCATAATTAAAACAGTGTGGAACTGGTAACAGTCCACAAATAGACCAATAGAATAGCCTACAGAGTCCAGAAATAGACCCCTACATATATGATGTTTACATACTTTTTTTTTTTTAACCTAAGTGCCAAAATAATCCAACAATGAAGGGAAAGTCTTTTCAACAAATGATGATGGAATAAATGAGCATCCAGATAGGAAACAGATATTCCTCAACCCATACTTCTCATTATACACAAAAATATCACTGGAGTATAAGCATAGCCCTAAACCTTGAAACTAAAACTGTAGACTTGAAAGGAAATATCTTTACGAGTTGGGGGTAGGCAAAGTTTAGACAACCCACACGAAACAATAACCATAAAATTAAAACTTGATAAATTAGACTCTATCAAATTAAATCTACTCGTAAGACACCATTAAGAAAATTACTAGGCAAACCACAGACTGGGAAAAAATATTTACAAAACATATGTCTGTCTGGCCAAGACTTTTGATGTATTACATATATAGGTTTTAACATATAAAGAATAGGTGCAACTCATCATTGAAATCCCAACAACCCAATTTTTTAAATGGACAAAAGACTTGAATTGTCATTTCACAAAAGGAGATACACAGATGGCCAATATGGAGGCTAAAGATGCTTCACATCATTGGTCATCAGGCAAATGCAAATTAAAACTACAGTGAGCTACTAATACATACCCACTAGAATGGCTCAAATAAAAAAGACTGACAACACCAAATATTGGCAAGATTGTGATGCAACTAGAGCTCTCATACATCGTTTGTTGGAATGTACAGTCATACAACCTTTTTAAGAAAATTTCTGAACATGCAAATACCCTATTTCCCAGCAAACTAGGAAATTTTACTGCTAAGTATTTCCTCTAGAGAAACTAAAACATATGTCCACACAAAGGTTAGAACAAGAATGTTTGTTCATAGTGGCTTTATAGAAGCTCAGATATTCACCAACAAATAGTATATTCATACAACAAAATATTCAGCAATAACAAGGAACATATTAACTCATATAATGTGACTGCATCTCAAAAAAACACCATTCTGATTAATAGAAGCCTCACACAACAGTATAAAGTCTGTGATTCCATTTATATAATTTCTAGAAGAGGCAAAATTAATCTATGATTTTTCAAAAAATTGGAAGAGTAGTTACCTCTGGGTGGGGTTAACGTTGGGAAGGGGCATGCAGGAACTTTCTAGACTAATAAAAAGATGTCTTGATAAGGATTCGGGTTATACAGGTTTGTTGGTTTTCTGTGGCTGTTGTAAGAAATTACCACAAACTTGGAGGCTTAAAATGATATAAATTTGTTCTCTAAAAGTTGTGGAAGAAGTTCAGATGGAAGTCTAAAATCAATTTCAATGGGCTGAAACCAGGTGTCCTAGAACAATGCCTCCTTGAGAAGCTCTAAGGGAGAACAGCCCATTTCCCTGCTTCTTCCAGCATCCTGAGCTGCATTTTTTGCTTTTTTAGCTTCAAGACTGTATACCTAGGCTCAGGCCCTTTCCTCCATCTTTAAGACCTGTAAAGTAGCATGTTCAAATTTTCTCTATCCCTATTTTTCTCCCTCTTTTTCTTTTTCTCTCCCTCTTTCTCTCTCTCTGCCTTCTTATCTCCATCCTTCCTCTTTCTCCTGAGATCATTACAGTGCTTTCTCTCTTCTCTGTGTATCAAACCTCTTTGCCCCCTCTTACAAGGTCATTTGTCGTAGCATTTAGGACCCACCCAGATAATTCAAGAAAACATCCCCATCTCAGGATTTCTAATCAATCATATCTGTAAAGTCTTTGGCATCTTAACATTCACAGTTTCCAGGGATTAGGGGGAAGTGTGTGAAGGTTACATAGATAAAGAAGCAAGTATAGCAAAATCTTAATGTTAGAATCTAGGTGGTAGGTATATATGTGACCATGATAAAACTCTCCTAATTTTGCTGTATTAGAAAATTTTGAATGCATAGTTTGCAAAAATTTTATCCAATTCTGTAGGTTGTTTACACCATTTATAGTTTCTTTTGCTGTGCAGAAGCCCTTTAATTAGATCCCATTTGTCAATTTTTTGCTTTTTTTGCAGTTGCTTTTGACATCTTTGTACAAAATCTTTGCCCAGGCCTATGTCCTGAATGGTGTCGCCTAGGTTGTCTTCCAGGGTTTTTATAGTTTTGGGTTTTACATTTAAATCTTTAATCCATCTTGAGTTAAATTTTGTATATGGTGTAAGGAAGGGATCCAGTTTCAATCTTCTGCATATTAGCCATTTATTTAATCAGGATGTCTTCCCCCATTTCACATGGACACATAGAGGGGAACAACACATACTGGGCCCCTTGGGAGGCTGAAGGCAGGAGGGAGAAGATGAGAAAAAAATAATTAATGGATACTAGGCTTAATACCTGGGTGATAAAATAATATGTACAACAAACCCCCATGACCCAAGTTTACTCAAGTAACAAACCTACAGTTGTAACCCTGAACTTAAAAAAAGATAAAATTTTAGGTAAGAGCTTTGCCTGAAATTGTCATAATATATTGAAAAAATCAAGGCATGTCCATTCTATAAAATAACACACAACTCTTTAAAAGAGTGAGTTGAGTAGCATAATGTATAGCCCTATACATTTTTTGAAAATATCAAGTTGTAGAACAATAGATATAGTATACAAATAGGTAGCATATAATATATAGCTGATATTTTTGTGTGTGCAAAAGCCTCATAGGTATCACCAACTATCTCAATAAATGGAGAAATATATACTCTTTCCCCAGACTACAAATAAAATAAGCAGTCTTCTTCATAAATTTTAATAAATCCTCATTAGCGTTTACATATAAAAGAATGTACACATCAACAATAGCTAATGATACATGCTACTTCTTATTGAGGTCTCACTTTATAATAGGTACTTAGGACTAACCACGTATTACCTGAGACATACATAAAAGAAAGGCACCATCACTACTGATTGTGCAGATGAGTAAGCTCAACCAATAAAAGCTTGGAAGGATTTCACCTGGAGCTTCTATTTATCATTAAAGAAGAATAAATCAATTTTCTATATACTCCTGTCTTTTTTGAGTACAAATTATTTGTTCCAGTTCCTAATTAGTCGATCTCTCCTGAAAAAAATTATTTCTAAAACTTCAAAAATAACAACTATACCCCGATCTGAAGTTCAAAATACTGCCCAAATATATGAGGCCCTGTCTAACCGGACATTACCCTATACAGATGAAATATCTTTCTAAACCTTCTTTAACACCTACAAAGTTTAATACCTAACAAAATCTCGTGAAGATGATAAATATTTATTGAGTGTTTACTATGTACTAGACACTCTGCTTAATTTTTCACTGTTTCATTTACATATTACAAAAATCTCAGGAAATAGGACCTTTAGGATACCACTATTATTTCTAGTTTACAGATGAGGAAGCCAAAGTTCAGAAAGATTAACCAACTTGCTGAATGTCTTGCAGCCGGGACTCATGCTAAAGTCAGCCTAGCATTAAAGCAATACTGTGCACTGTCTCTTAACAACAGCAACAACAAAAGAGTCTGCTGTGAGGTACTAATTAAACTTCCTCAAAATCTTGAGTAACTGTCATACATCAGAGATGGATTTGGGTGGCACTAGAGATGATACTGTTTTCCTAAAAGTGTTTGCTCATCATTTTTATGCATTTCTGCTAAGGAAATCTAATTCATTTTTTCTTGAGATGAGTTTGCTATCTGTAGAAGATATTTAATATTTATACTATATCCTACATTATTAGTGATTTTCCATATATATTGATATTTGGACCATGAATCATATTTCATTATAACCCATACATCACAGAACATGAAAAAAACACTCCAACATGTACAATCCTGATAATGATGATGATGGCATTCAAACATATACAATACTGATGATAATAATGTCTAATATCTAACATTTTATTTCATGTTCCCACCATTCAACAGATTCAAAACAAAGTAAAAATGTCTTTTGGAGCAACTTGGATGGAACAGGAGGCCATGATTGTAAGTGAAGTAACTCAGAAACGGAAAATCAAGCAATGTACATTTTCACATAAATGGGAGCTAAGCTACGGAAACGCAAAAGTATGCAGAGTGGTATAATGGACTTTGGAGACTCAGAACGGGGAAGATGGAGGGGAAGTGAAGGATTAAAAATTACACATTGGATACAATGTATCCCACTCAGGTAATGGTGCACTAAAACTTAGAATTCAAAAAAAAAAAAAAAAAAACTTAGAATTCAACACTATATAATTCATCCATGAAACCAAAAACCACTTGTATCACAAAGACTATTCAAATAAAATCAATAAAGTAGTTGATGTAGAAAAAAAAAGTTACATGCAGAACAGAAAAAATAAGTACCTGTGGAAAATATCTAGGTTTTTTTTTCTTTTCACTCACTCTTCTTTTAACATACTATCCTAAATAGGAAGGATTTATTTAGCAGCTTGAGTTTCTCCAATATCATTCTCCTAACTCTTAGAGAGACAAAAGTAAACATGAATTAGTTTCTTATTTTATTTACAGTTTAATACTAACTAACAACACCTGTTAGCTCCAAACTGAGAAACTTTTTTCTCCTGATTCTCATCTGCTGATTTGAAATTACTTTTGCAGTTTGTTTCTATAACAATTTCACTATCTGAAAAATATCTCAGTCTCAAAGTAAAAGTGATTTGATCACATTATGCAGATTTGCTTTCTCTCAGGTTTTAATATCAAGTTAGCATGTAAGGGTTTTTTCTACAATGAGAATTAAACATGCTGACTATGTATAACTTATGTTCTTTTAATAGTTAATATAATTTAATCCAAAGCTATTACTAGCCTAATTGGGTTTACTTGTGCCTTGGCTTAAGGTCTAGAATATAATAAACTTAAAGGTCTGAACACAGTGAGGTTAATTATGCTTCAAACTTTCAAAGCAGCAAGTTTTAGGTCCATTACACACACACACACACACACTCCGCAACAGGAAAACGAGTCAAAAAAATTCTTCCAACAAGAAGTGAAATCACACCTTCCTTCTCAATTCTGTGTGCCGCCATATCTCAGGTTATAACACAGCACTTGCTTTTTTCCCACCTCTTGGCAGAGTTTTCTGCCAAATTGTTTGTCCTTAAGGGCTATTCGGCTCACAGTTCTACGTTCAAAATGGCTCACCAGTGCCTATGAAATTACGTATAAACGCCTCACTCAGGCTTTCAAGAATTCTCTAATTTGAACCCAATTTATCTGCACAATCTCATTGCCCTCTACTTCACTGCATGATCTTTAGCTTAATTAAGGTAGCTTAAGTATTGTGCCCTCAACACTCAAGCAACTTCCCACCTCTGTTACTACCCACCCCTTTTCATACTGTCCCAGTTGCCTTTGGTATCCTCTTGATCCTCCTGCTCACCATTATTCTGTAGTCTTGCGGGGGACAAGGGCAGGGTAAGGCAGTCAAGAGCAGGACACGGTCACAGTCCAGCTCACTGGACCTCAGTGCAATGCCACCGGCTTGCTTTTTGATGACATTTCATTTGCCTTGCATATACATTTTCCAAAAGCGAAGGTTTAACAGATTCAGCAGTTCACCATAAAATATAGAACTATCTTGTAGGACACAAGTTAGTGTCAAGGAACCTCAGAGGTAGTTAGCTTCCCTTGGGTCCAGACTATCAAAAATCTTTATACTGTGTATCAATCAGTCTTTCATCCAGTCTACTGCTGTGGCCAAATGATTGGGCTGGGAGAGCAGAGTCCAACAGGAATGTGTGCAGGCATAGGCCAGATCAAGCCAGCAAAAGACACCCATGTTTGCATGGCAAACATTGAAGACTTGTGGACTCCTTTCTGTCAAGTCCCATTTTAGTGTCCCACAGACAGATACTTCCTTATTTGTTAAGAAATGAAAATGGAGGAGAATATGGACTCTGCAATAAAAAGGAATGAACCACGGACACACAAAACATCATCGACGAATCTCAGAAACATTATGCTGAGTGAAAGAAGTCAGATACAATCGAGTACCTACTGCATGGATGTACGTATAAGAAGACTTTGAACAGGCAAAACTAATCTATTGTGATAGAAATCAGAACAGCAGTTGCCTCATTGGGGATGCAGGGGTTGTCTGGGCAGAATCCTGTCAGACAGGAAAATGATCTGTGGTGATGTCAATGATTTACATCTTGATATGATATGAATTTCATAGGTATGCACATTTGCCTAACTCATCAAACTGTATACTTCAAATTTGTGTATTTCACAATGAGGACATTATTCTTCCACATTTAAAATGAGATTTAGAAAGTCAATAGAAGTTCTTATGCTGTTTTTCCCCGTATGTAAATGAATTTTCTCATTTTCATTGGACTTAGAGGTGAGGAGCTGCATAGGGGTAGTCTCTGAAATCAGAATTTCTGGGTCCAAACCCCAGTTCTACCAATTTCAGGCTTTATGACTTTGAAGTTGCCCAAGCACTCTTAAGTTTAAGGCAGTTTTATCCAAAGAACAATTATCATCATCATCATCATAAAAACCTCACAGAATTATTGTAAAGATTAAATAAAAGAGATAATACAAATAAAATCTTAGATCTCAAGGACTAAGTATTCATCTATTAGCTACAAGTGTCAATACCAGATTTAAGCACCTTAAAAGGTAAGGCTGTGCTTTCTTAGTCTTTTCGTTGGTCTCCCCACACATTTTTGTGATCTGTGCTTCTCAAACACTGGGATGTATGTACCAGGGCTGTGAACAGTAGATATGGAGGTTTTCCAAACTATATAAATATAACTTAATATTTCATAGAGGGGGGAGTGAAAACACCTTAGATATTATAAATGCATGACATATTTGTGGAATAGAATGAAATTTCTAGGTATGCTGAAGATAAAACAAGAGGGTTCAGAGTGGTTTCAGACATTCCCCTAGTGGCTTTCTGTTATCCCCAGAACTGTCTTCCCTATTCTCCACTGATTTCAAGGTAAATTCAGTGGAGAAGTATCAGAAGTATCAGAAGTAACATGATACTGCTGAATTCAATCAAAATATATAGTATAGGTCATTTGGGCTTCATATTTGGAATATCTGCTAGTTCATATTAATTTATTGGCTTGACTATATTAATCTACTTAATCTGTTAATTCCTTAAACTTCAAGCAAGTAGCAATCCAATTATCCCACGAATGGAGGAACAATGTTGTGCACTTTATATATTTTTTAAAAATAAATTTAAAAAAGGAAGTGTCAACAAGAAGTAGTGAATGAAGCCAATATGTCATTGCCTGGGTTCTTTTGCAAAGTGGCTGTCCATTAATGTTTGATCATACGACAGATGTGATCCACTAGCAATGTTGTCCAAATGGCAAGTTCCGTCAGTGAAGACTTTCGGGGAACAGAATGCTGAGGACCCATTGGTTCTTAGTGCTCTCAAAATTCATCCTGATTTAGCATCAGGTGTTTTGAACACTGTACACATGAATGCTATGCACTGATATGCAAAAGAACTCCTAAAATACTAAAAACAAACAACTCTAGGTACAATAGGATTATTTTTTAAGCAGTATTTTTCTTAGGGAGTGAGATAAGGACTGGGACCCTTTTGGGAATTCTATTTTACATAGATGGAAACTGCCAAGATATGAAGCCTTGAGAAATCAACAGCTTTTGGGTTAGCTTAGCGTATATGCTCCCTGAATCCCAATACAAGAGCTCAGAATGGGCATCTGCTTAAGCACCCTGAATTGCTGTGTGTGCACTCCTATAACACACAGACACGCACTCCTGCGTGGGCTGATCATCGTTCAGCACCATCTGCTTCACAGTCATTGGGTTTCCAAGTCATGCATGTAGATCCTTTACTTTAAAGCATAATTGTTGATTTCCACACCCAGCCTTCCTTAGTCTGCAGCCATTTCTTCCATAATTGGCACAATCATTCTCCAAGTATTCATTGACCTCCCACTATCTACAGCACAGCTTAGAAGTTAAAAGCACAGACTCCAGAATCAGACTCCCTAGATTTAATCCTGTACCATTTCCTAGCTTTCTGACCTTGGTCAATTCTCTTAACCCTTCTGCACCTGTTCTTCATCTATAAAATGGGTCTGATAATTCTTAACACACAGAATGTTGTGAGCATTAAATGTGTTAACATACACAAAGCACTCAGTGTTTTGGCTAGCACACAGCAAACACCCGATAACTATTGCTGTTCCTGTTGTTGTTAGTGTAGTCGGGGACTAATACTGAGGACATAGCAGTGAGCAAGACCAACTCTGCCTTACTCCTAGAGGGGCTTGTGGTCTACTATGGAGAACAAAGCATTTAAAAAATTTAAAAAATTAAGTGTATGAAGGGTATGTCAAGGAAAGACAAAACAGAAGTACACAGGAAGAGCACCTAAAACAATTAGTCAGCACTCTTTACGTACTGCTTCTTCCCCTAGTCTATGAAAGACATTTGTAGGAAAAGCAAGAAGACAAGACGTATCTTTGTGGTTTAGTTGCTATAGGAGTAACCTATAAAGCACATAGAAAACATGAGCACCAAGTCATAGAGAGATGGCTGGGAACTTCAGCTACAACGGTGGTTCTCCATGGGGTACTTTTCCCAGGTGACGTGTGGCAATGTCCAGACATTTTTGCTCGTCACAATGTGGGGGTGGGGGAGTTTGGCATCTAGCAGGCAGAGGTGAGGGGAGGTGCTAAACCTCCTGCAAACACAGGACAGCCCACAACAAAGAATTATTCAATTGATGTCACTAGTGCCAAAAATGAGAAACTCTGGTCTAGAAGGAGAGACTGGATTTTGATGAGTTTACAGGACAGAATGTAGGTCTGCTTTTGTGTCTGCTTGTCTAAATACATATTATATACACCGATGTCTCCATCATTCAGACTGAAATTGCATTCATTTTAATATGCCACCCTGGAAAAAACCTGTGGTAAATATTTACAGCTGTTTTCTACCTCTAACTATTAAAGGCTATGAACAAATACCTTTTTTTAAAAAAGTGACCATATTGTCTTACACCAATTTGCATAACCTACTGCAAATCATCCCTGGCCCTACTGGACTACGCCATGGTCTCTTTCACATAGTTTGTGTTTCAAGTAGACAAAAGTTTAAGGGGATAAACATCAGGAGTTGAAGTGACACCCTGTTAAGTAGCTATTAGATTTGAACTTTCTCCCCAGGATTCTATAGTGAATACTTAAATATATTGTTATATAGAGGCCTAAATTGCACATAAAAATAATTCCAAGTACTGTACTTAACTTTAATCTGATTTTAAAAGTAGCTTACCAATTGCTTAAATTAAACAGATATTTTATCAACTGGGGTTCCTACTAATTATGCTGTTCCTCTTATTAAAAATTACTCACTGTAGTATGTTCCAATTTCTGTAAAACAATGAAACATTTTTTCACGTTTTTATTTTTAGAATGAACTGCGCAATGAAAAAGAAAAACACATGAACACACCCTGTTAAAATAAGTATTTATCTTGGAAAGGCAAATTTATGGTTTCTGTAAAGCTAGATTTAAGTACATCAAGCCTTTTAAACTCAATGACTGACTTACGGTCTGTGTAAAAAACCACCCATCCAAGTGGTAGAGCTCATTTAAGTATTTAAAACTGTGTCTTTTTGCAGTAACTGATTTGGGGACTTCTTTTTCCTTTTTTGTGGAAAGTGTCAATGTTAAGCACTGGGGCCAATATTCATTAAATTGTGAATACAGCTTTAAATGGATACAATCTTTCTTTGTCAATTATAGCTCAATAAAGCTGGGAAAGAAAACTAAAACAAAGTCAAATGAATAAAAACCTAATGTAAACTATGGACCTTGGGTAACAATGAGGTGTCAATGTCGATTCACCCACTGTGACTTGTGTACCCATCTGGTGCGGAGTCTGACAGTGGGGGAGGCTGTGCATCTGTGGGGAAATGGGGGCAGAGGGTGTATGGGAACCTTTCGTACTGTTTTTTGTTTTTTGTTTTGTTTTGTTTTGGTTTTTGAGACAGAGTCTTACTCTGTTGCCCGGGCTGGAGTACAATGGCCGGATCTCAGCTCACTGCAATCTCTGCCTCCCAGGTTCAAGCAAGTCTCCTGCCTCAGCCTCCCATGTAGCTGAGATTGCAGGCACGTGCCACCACGCCTGGCTAATTTTTTGTATTTTTAGTAGAGACGGGGTTTTCCCATGTTGGCCAGGCTGGTCTCAAACTCCTGACCTCAGGTTATCTACCCTCCCCGGCCTCACAAAATGCTGGGAATACAGAAGTGAGCCACCACACCCGACCCCTTTTGTACTTTTTACTCAATTTTGTAGTAAACTTAAAACTGCTCTAAAATATAAACCTAAAAAACAACTATCAGAAACACTGTAAGAAAAGCAGATTAGTAAACTCATAGAATATTAGTGTTGAGAGGGCCTTAGGAATAATTTAGTTTAGTATATTCAGTGTATAAGCAGGGAAATCAAGGCCCAGAGATGGGCTATGCCTTGCACTCAGCAATATGATGCGTTCATGGTAAACTAAAAACATTTGGGATAGAAAAATTCTACCATGGCCCTCAGTGAGGCCCTTGTTTCATCCCTTCCCCTATGAACATGGTAGAATAATGTAAAAGTTCTTAGGTCTAGTCCAGTGAAATAGAACGCTCACGTAAGTCTGGCAAAGCAGACCTGTCACTCACAGATTAGCAGCAAGGATAAATGGAAGTCTAGGAGCCATGACGAAACTATCCTCCAAGGCTCAGGAAAGCAGCTTCGGACAGATGGAGTCTCATCTGCGCATGCCCCACATCGCATCACAGCTGAGAAACCCCAGCACTGCTCTGGATTTATATACCATGGGCTGCACCTGGCTCGCTGAGCCCACGTGCTGCAGAACACCCTGTTCTAGGAAGAATGCAGACATAGCCTGGGTTGTTCCGCCCCCTTCCTCCTTATCTCAGGGTGCAACATTCTCAGTACATTCTAGAGTTATTCTGAGGACTACAAACAGGAGGTGGGAAAGCTAGGTCCGCCAAAGGCATCCAGGAATCCGCCCTCCTCCAAGTAATACTCCCTTGATTAGACTACATTATATGAAAAGGTCAAAGGATATATTTGTAGACATAATTAAAAATCGTAATTGGTTAACTTCAATTAAAAGGGAGACTATCCTGGGTGAGCCTGCCCGAATCAGCGAAGCCCATTCAAAGAGGGTGCACTGGTCAGAGACTCAGAGGAATGGAGACGAAAACTGCCCTGTTTTGGGCAATTCCACATAACAGGAAACAGCAGGTGGCCTCTGGGAGCTGTGGGATTCAGTCTTACAATAGCAAGGAGCTAAATTTTTCCACCAGTGAGCTTGGAAGAGGACCCCAAGCCTCAGATGCGCGTGCAGCCATGGCTAGCACCTGATTTCAATCTGGTGAGGTTCCAAGCACGAGAATCAGCTGTATACCCAGACTCCTGATCTATGGAGACTGATATAATAAATGAGTGTTGTTTTAAGTCACTAAATTTGTGGTAAAGCATATACCGCAGAAAATTAATACAACAACCTTGATCTGATTTTCCACATTTATGACTGCCTCCCTCCCATCTCTGGGCCAGACCATTCTTAGAACCTTTGAGATGATATGGACATTTCAAGACACAAATTAACA
The DNA here is from genome assembly GCF_024542745.1 of Macaca thibetana thibetana. Classification (NCBI taxonomy): domain Eukaryota; kingdom Metazoa; phylum Chordata; class Mammalia; order Primates; family Cercopithecidae; genus Macaca; species Macaca thibetana. The sequence goes on along the minus strand of NC_065587.1, from coordinate 44,168,346 downwards.
AGGGGCAAGCCAAGGAGTTTCACATGCCCTTCATTACCCCTATCCAATCTCCTGTTATATAATGCCCAGACAGCCTAGGCTTGACTTCCTTGCCTCAGCTGGTGGGAATTCTGATAGTCCTAAGACTTAGTGCTGACTTTGCTATATTGGCCTATGAAGACAATTAGTACAATTCATTAAAACAACAAAATAAGTTTAAATCCATACATTTATACTGATTCTTTTTTTTTTTTTTTTTTTTTTTTTTGGAGACGGAGTCTTGCTCTGCCGCCCAGGCTGGAGTGCAGTGGCCGGATCTCAGCTCACTGCAAGCTCCGCCTCCCGGGTTTACGCCATTCTCCTGCCTCAGCCTCCCTAGTAGCTGGGACTACAGGCGCCCGCCACCTCGCCCGGCTAGTTTTTTTGTATTTTTTAGTAGAGACGGGGTTTCACCGTGTTAGCCAGGATGGTCTCGATCTCCTGACCTCGTGATCCGCCCGTCTCGGCCTCCCAAAGTGCTGGGATTACAGGCTTGAGCCACCGCGCCCGGCCACATTTATACTGATTCTAAAAATAAAGTCAAATGAAAAAAAAAATCCCTCATTGGAGAAATTTAGAAAACTTATTTGTTATTTTTAAAATGTTAAGTAAAGGGAAAGACAAGCATATTTCTCCTCCCTCTCCTATGTGGATTCGAACTCAGGGTAACTAAACAGCTGATGAAGAAACTTCTCTTTATAAAACTTTCCACTTCTTGGAATGAATGAAGAAGAAATAATAGAACTCAAACATCACTATTTAAAGCTCCAGTAAATTAATGGAAGTTAGGCAATGATTGTCAATGGCTGCTAATATCACTAAAAGAGGGAAAAAACAGACAACTATGTGTCTCCTCATGATCAAAACACCACCTATGAGATCGACATGAAAAAAAACGGAAATCTGCAATGTATAAAGCCTCTCGAGATCTAATTTGCAGGAAATACCAAAGGCAGAGAAATATGTTAAAGCCACCATGGAAACGCACCAATCAAAACTCAGACAGTGGGATATGCCATAGCCTAAACAACATGGTTCTTTACAAATGAATTGCGAGGAATAAAAATAGAGATGGTAGAAAAGTGTACAGTTTAAAACACACCTGAGATATACCAATAACTGCAACTTATGAATCTTATTTGAACCCTGATTCAAAGAAAGTATACATATGCACACACTACAACTGGGAAAATTTGAACACCGGATATTTGATGATATTATGTATTAAAAATTACTGGAGCTTTTAAAAGATATTCTTGCTTACTTTCTGGAACGAGAGTTCTTGACTTTTAAAGATATGCTTAGTGATGTAATGATAAGGTATGTGAGATTTACTTCAAATAAATGTGACAAGATGCAGGGGAATGTAGGTTGGGTCACAGCTAAAACATAATGGGCCATGAGTTGAACAGTGTTAGCCAGTAGACAGAGGTTTAATATTTTTCCATTTTTAAAATATACTTGAAATTCTCTATAGAAAGTTTATTTACAAAAAGCAAAAACAATCATGTCACCCTCTACTTAAAATATTTCAGTGACTTTTTATTGCTCTTAGGATCAAAGACTAAAATCCTGCAAGGTTCTGAATAATTGAGCCTTTGCTTCCTACCCCAGCCTCAATAGATCTCATCTTCTTTCTCTCTTGAGTTTCATCTACAAAGGCCTTTCATTCTTCCAATGTTTCAGTGTCTTTGTAGGCCCTTTCTTTTGCCAGAAATCCTCCTCTCCATCTACTTTTCTTACTGAGTCAAACAATCCTACTAAACAATCTCATAGCACTATGTTCATTACCATTAAGGTATTTTTATTGGTAGCAATTACGTGTAGATTTGGTTGAGGATTTTATTAATGTATGATTCCCAGCAGAGACCTGGGGTGATTTGGTTCCAGTGCTTTGCTCCTAAAAGGTGAACAAAATACTTAAGTGCCAAGGAATGGAATAAATAAAATCACTCAAGAACATCCAACCAATTTTTGCTAAGTAATTTGTGTGTAAAGGAATGTTAAAGATATACACAAATAAGAAAAAAAATGAGAAAATGATAGTGCTCATAAAGTATCTTTTTCATGGGTGTGTGAGAAAGTTCAAAGAAAGATGGATTGACTACAAAGAGCTATGCCGCACCGGATCCCTCACACTGGGTTCCTCAGAGAGGAGAAGAAAGAACCAAAGTCAAAGGCTTTGTTGTGATACAAGTTATGCAACGGGAAGTTTGTGATAGCCAATGCGATTCTCAAGAGCCCGTGCCTGAATGTGATGTCCTCATCAGACAGAATAGAATACAAGCCTGCAAACCACCAATGGTTAGACAGTCATCAATGGAGAGCTGGGTTTCACTTATTTTTCTTGTTCTTCTAGCTTGGAAGGAAACTAAAGTGGGCTTAGGAGTGAGAAAACATATTAATTCTCTTGTTGGAAAGGATTTTCTTTAATCAAAACTGAAACTCTAACCTCTGCCATTTCTTTTTTTGTTACCTCTTGTGTGCAATATGTCCTCTAGATTAAGAAAATTTTCATATGAGCCTAAACCTCTTACAGTATTCCGTCATCTATAACTAAAGAATATGGGTTTCTCTCTGTGCATCAGGTATATTTTGATCATCCTCTATGAGTAAGGTTTTATAATGATGAACAAAATGACTCTGGATATTCGCCTTGAGGGAGTCACATATAAATTAATTAGGGAAATAAGCCCCTTATTATTTGATGAATAAGGTAAAAATAACTCTGAAACACATATATTCAATTTTTGCTAGATGCCACAAAGCTTTAACACATTCCAAATGACCTGGTTTCTATATTTTAAAGTAGGCATAGATCTGCTATTCAAATTTTAAGAGGAAAATAGTATTTCCATCCAAAGGAATATAAATTATTCTATTAACAAGACACACAGCAAAGACATGGATTCAGCCTAAATGCCCATCATTGATAGACCAGATTAAAAAAGTGGTACATACACACCATGGAATGTTATGCAGCCATAAAAAGGAAAGAGATCATGTGAGTTGGAAGCCATTATCGTCAGCAAACTAATACAAGGGACAGAAAACCAAACACTGGCCAGGCGCAGTGGCTCACACCCATAATCCCAACACTATAAGAGGCCGACGGGTGGATCACAAAGTCAGGAGTTTAAGACCAGCCTGGACAAGATGGTGAAACCTCATCTCTACTAAAAATAGAAAAATTAGCAGGGCGTGGTGGTGGGTGCCTGTAATCCCAGCTACTCGAGAGGCTGAGGCAGAGAATTGCTTGAACCCAGCAGGTGGAGGTTGCAGTGAGCCGACATCGCACCACTGTACTCCAGCCTGGGTGACAGAGCGAGACTCCATCTCAAAAAGAAAAGAAAAAGAAAGAAAACCAAACACCACACACCAAACACCATGGCACATGCTTACCTATGTAACAAACCTGCACATCTGCACATGTACCACTGAACTTAAAAGCTGAAGAAAAAAAAAAATCTCCAACACATTTCTATACATATTCCCATAAAGGGTAGCTAATTAGGGATTGGATGCAGGTGGTGGGAGGACCATCTAAATAGAAAAGTATTCAACGCCATGCTTTTCTGAGAAACTAATAATAGAGTGACAGGGATGGTTGCTCTGATTAAAAAAAAAGTCAAAATGTTATCATTCAATAAGCAGCTATTTCTTCTAGGCTCTCATAACATCTATACCTACTATCCTATGCAACACAATCTACAACTTTTAGGCTTCTGAAAATTGAAGGTGCCTTGTGGTCCATATTATTTTAGGGAACACTCTATTTTAAATCACTGGGAGCTTGTAATATGAATCCATCAAACTGGTCATCTTCTTAAATAAAACAGCAATATTCAGCAAAGGCAATGGCATACCATAAGAATTCCCTTTCACTGTGTTAGTGAAATTGGCAGCACTTTCTGAAAAATGTGTTGATGTGCATCAGATGCCTTAAGATAGTCTCAAACCTTTAACCAATTACTTCATAGGTAGGAGTCAATTCTTACCAAACTGTGGGAGAAAAAAAAATAAAAGCACACATATATACAAGGATATTCAACTAAATGCCAAAGAACAGAATACTGCTTAAATCATGTTGATGTATCCGTGTAATGTCATATTGTACAACCACTGGGAGAAAAATATTCTCAAAGAATATTTAATGACATGGGGAAATAATTCTAATATAATGCTGAATAAAATAAAAGCAGGCCTGAAAATACCACGTAATCACAATAATACACACATACAGAAAGAACTAAAAATGGACTTATTATAAATATCCATAGAAAGTTTATCAAGAAAGTAATAGTATTATCTGAATGGCATAGATATTTTTGGTATGATTCTTTTTTTTTTTTCAACATTTTCTATAGTAAGCTTTACTTTTTATAATCAGACAGCAGAAAATAAAAATTATCAAAGGAACACTGGAAAATACTGCATGGAATGTATAACTCTCTATTAATGAGAAAACTAACTTAATAATATTGTAATAGTGAGAAAACTGACTTAAAATAGAATATGTCATTTTTAACCATTGTAGAACATTGGAATTATTTTTATATGCATTTGTTTATATGCCACCTACTTACCAAAGAGATTTCAGGCATTTAATTGGCAATACACTAAAGTTGGGCTTCATTTCTTGGCATTGTCCCTTAATTTTAACTAAACTCTTAAATGAAAAAACTCTCAGACACACAACTTGCCTACAGCATATCTATCAGTACCTAGATTCCTATACTAGAAATCAGTAGGTCGCCATTTCTATAAACAAATAATAAAAAAGAGTATTAACCTAATTCAAACCTTGTCAACTATTCAAAAACAATTAATCAGTGTTCTTCCTTGCACTTATCCTCATTCATTCAACAAACATTGGTGGAGTCTCCATGTGCAGGCAGTGTACCTTGGGAACACCATGACCCAGATCCCAAGGAACCGTGTCCTAATACTACTGGGCAAGATCCTACGAGGTACACAGAAGATGAAGAAAATGTATCTGTCCTCACCTGCTAACAGTTGTTTTATAAGATAATAAATGTATTAAGTAAAGCAGATAGTTGAGGCACAGCTATAGAATTCCTGAAGAAAAAATATATATGGAATATTTTTCAGAAGTTGAATGAGGAACAATACTGAAGAAACCTTCAGTCAAGTGGAACACACTGTCATATTACCAGGAAGCCCCGATTTAAAACAGATCAAATTATCACCTCCCCATTATTGAAACAAGTCATCAGAAATAATATCCAATAGACATGGCCAAATGTCACATTTACAACTAAGAACTGGGATTGATATCGAAATTCATGCCCTGGTTCATTAGTAAGCACTAGAGCACAAGAACAAAAAGTTATATATATATATAAAATATATATAACAGTTTAATATATATTACATATAATATATATAGTAATTATTGCCAATAATTACATAGTATACGATTCTATATTAATATAATGTATAAATATGTAATGGATATTACTATATATAACTATATTATATTAATATATGCTACATTGATATAATGTATACTATAATTATACAATATAATTATGTAATATAAAAATGTAATAAAAAATGCCTATGTAATATAAAAATGCCTATAATTATTATATATAATTTTTAAATATATAGCATTCTCCCAGGTACTTGTCCTCATTCTTTTTTATTATATTAAAAAATGGATGATATATATTATATATCATTATAATATATAATAATATATTCATTACATGAACAATATATACTCATAATATATACTTATATAATTATATGTATTCTGGCATGATAGCATATATGTAATATATGATATATAATATATGATTTATATAATTATATCAGATAATATACTAATATATAATGTCATATATTAATATATAATATATAATTGGTAATATAATATATATTATATAACATATAATACAAATATATAAAATATATAATTGTATATATCAGATATTAAATATATGGCAGCTATATGTCATATATTTATATAATATATAACATATATTATGTCATATATTTATATAATATATAACATATATTATGTCATATATTTATATAATATATAACATATATTATGTCATATATTTATATAATATATAACATATATTATGTCATATATTTATATAATATATAACATATATTATGTCATATATTTATATAATATATAACATATATTATATGTCATATATTTATATAATATATAACATATATTATATGTCATATATTTATATAATATATAACATATATTATATGTCATATATTTATATAATATATAACATATATTATATGTCATATATTTATATAATATATAACATATATGTAATATTAATATATGTAATATATATTATATGATGACATATAATATATGTATTATAATAATGTATTATAATAGTATGTTATATATTAATATATAATATATTAATATACATTATATACATTATGTCAGATGATGTTATATTTTTTATATTATTTCATATTATTTTATATTATATATAATATATAAATATTATATGTTATAATATGTTATATATTTATATTACTATATATTAATATATGGCATTAATTAAATCAGATATTATAAAAATATGTTAAATATTATTATATATTATATAATATATATTTATATTACACTCTTTTATATAATATATATTCTGATATACTTAATATCAACTGATATGTATAATTATGTATTGTGATGAGCTGAGTCACAATTTTTGTGGAAAAACTTCTGATTACACAGAGCCACAGTCAGACTTGACCCAATATTCGGAGCCAAATAATTACTGTAAAAGCAACCCACTCTATCACATGAGTAGGAACAGGATAGTGGCAAATACTAGAGGAAGAAATCCTCAGGATAGGAAGATTTTCTCATTATCAAGAGAGAGGTGATTGCCCAATTTGAGAATCCTGGAAGAACCTTGACAAGCACTAACACAAAAGAATCAACGGATATACCAGCAAATGTGATGCAGTTGTTAAAAAGAAAGGCTACTGCTCAAAACAGAAATTTCCAGTTAATGCAACTGAGAGGACTAGATCACTGTAGAATGACTGACCTCTGAGTAGTCATCAATAAAAATGTAACAGAGGGCATCAAAATTTTGAAGAGTTTGGAGTTTTGGGAGCAAGGAGGATGTAATAAGCTGAATAATGTTTCTCCAAAATGCCTATGTCCTAATCCCTCAAGCTTGTGAATGTGTTACTTGACATGGCAGAAAGAGCTTTGCACGTGGGATTCAGTTAAGGATCTCGAGAGAGGAAGATGATCCTGGGCTGTCCATCCAGGCGATCCCAGTGCCATCACAGGGGTTTTTATGAGAAGGGAGAGGAGAGTCAGAAAGAGAGAGACTGGAAAATGCTATTCTGCTGGTGTTGGAGATGGAAGATGGGGTCATGTGTCAAGAAATGCAGGGACCTCTAGAAGCTGGGAAAGACAGAGAAACAGATTCAGCCCCAGAGCCTCTAGAAGGAATGCAGCTCCATCAACAAAGCTTGATTTTAGCCCCGTGAGACTTCTGACCTTCAAAAATGTTCAGAAATTAAATCTGCATTGTTTTAAGCCACCAAGTTTGTGCTAATTGCTACAGCAGCAATTGGAATGAATGCAGATGAAAACCTATTGTGGTTGGTTTTGTCTGTTTCTTTGATCTGGAGTTTAACAGAGATGGGGATACAGTAGAAATTTCCAGGTGTCCTCCAAGAGCCATTCTCCCATATCCCATAGAAACAGAAGCTCAGTTTTCAGTTGACCTACAGCTTCCTGGAATGGAGAATTCAATGCTAGCCTCCCCTGTGTCCTCCTCCCAAGAATACAATCTTCAGCTGCACCCAATGTGAACATGTGTCTAAATTCCAGCCAAGGGGACACAGAAAGAAGCATCATGCACAAGCACTGGGAAATGTCTTTACAGGATATCTCCATCCCCACTGTCTCCTTCCCCTATCTGGGCTAGAACTTGGACAAGACGGCTGAACCTCAAAGATGACATGGGAACAAAAGCCACACATGAGGCACCAACACAGGAGAAGAAGCTTGGATCCCATCTCTGGATTGCAAGCATGTGAAACAAACAAACAATAAAAGCTGCTACACGGTTCAGGCAACTGTTATTTTAGGGTTTCTGTTACAGCTGAATGCCATCCGTAACTAAGACAGAAATCAGCTGCAGTACAAACATGATTGTATTTTCATTTAAGCAACATCTAGTCCCACAGGCCAGCTATGCATACATGCTCCCCTTACAGGCCACCAGACTCCCCCTCACTCTACCCTATTCCCACCTCTAAATATTTCCAACTTGGCTTTCATATGGTATTAACTAATAAGTAGTGGCAATGATAGCTAACATTCATCGACTTTTTGGTTGTTTTTTTTTTTTTTTTTTTTGGAGACGGAGTCTCACTCTGTGTCCCAGGCTGGGTTGCACTGGTGCCATCTCCACTCATTGCCACCTCCGGCTCCTGGGTTCAAGAAATTCTCCTGCCTCAACCTCCTGAGTAGCTGGGATTACAGGTGTGCACCATCACACCCGGCTAATTGTTGTCTTTTTAGTAGAGACGGGGTTTCGCCATGTTGGTCGGGCTGGTCTGGAACTCCTGACCTCAGGTGATCCACCCACCTCAGCCTCCCAAAGTGTTGGGATTACAGGCATGAGCCCCCATGCCCAGACAACATTCATTGACTTTTATGTGCCAAACACTCATTAGTTCTTTACATGCATTAACTAAATTATTTTTCACAGAAACCCTAAGAAGCAAGTAATATTACCTCCATTATACCAATTAATAAACTGAGGTACAGAGATTTAAAGTTGCCTGAATATATCTGTTATCTTATTTATCTTTCATTTATTTTTAGGATTGATAAGATGGATAAGAAAACATAGGCTTTTAGGAATAAAATGATTCATGACAGAAGAACAGTGCAAGTTTGATCTATAAAGGCTCAAGCTAAATGTGATTCCAGTTCAAACTAGGTCACAGATTGTGGAGAGGATCATTTTTGTATTCTTGAATTATTTGCACAAAGAAAGAATAGGGTGCCTTAAAATAAAATAAATAAATAAGCAAATAAAAGGAAGATTTAGAAAGGAGGTAGGGGGAAGAGAGAGCAAAAGAAAGGAAGAAATTGGGGAAGGAAGACTGGCAAGATAAAAGTAAGCAAAGAAAACAAAATATTCATTTTTCCTGGATTACTAGTTAGATGCAGTTTCTGTAAGTTCCAATATCCAATTCTAAAATTGCTCTCTAGTTTGGAAAGCTTATTTTGCTGATGCTGTCAAGATGTACTGCTTCTTCCACTGAGTCACCCTGGTGCCTCAACCTCACCTCTCCACTCCCACCTTGCCCTGAACAAAGATTCTCAAACTGTAGACCCAGGACAACCACCACCAGCAGCAGCAGCAGCAGCAGCAGCACCTGAGAACATGTTGGAAATGCACATTTTCAGTCTCCATCTTGCACTTACTGATACAGAAATGCGTAGAATTCTATAATTTCTTTTAACAAGCCCCATCTCCCCCCTCCTGCCCCAGGTGATCTTGATGCTTAGAAAAGTTTTGAGAATCACTCCCCTAAATCACCCAGATTACAGGAAACTCTGTCAGGCTGAGTGGCCACAGGGCACCATCATCTGTAGGTTGCTACCTGGATGCCAGAAGCACAAGGTGGAGGAGACATGTCATATGCTGACATGTGGCTGACAGATCATGTGCCATGGACTTAGTGCTTCACAGGCTGCCTCTCATCTAACCCACACCATAAACTTGTGTATTAGAAGCTATCTTAGTCCATTTTGTGCTGCTGTAACAGAATACCTGAGACTGGGTAATTTATAATGAGCAGAAATGTAATGACTCAGTTCTGGATGTTGGAAAGTCCAATACCAAGGTGCTAGAATCTGGTCAAAGTCTTCCTGCTGCATCATCACATGGCAAAAAAATGGAAGGGCAAGAGTGTAGAAGAGAGAACCTACTCCCATAAACCCTTTTTAAATGGGAAGAAACCTATTTTTTAGGGAAGAAACCTCATTATTTATTTATTAGGGAAGAAACCTCATTATCTAAACACCTTCCATTAGATGCAGTGTCCCAACACTGTCACACTGGGAATTAGGTTTCCAATACGTGAATTCTGGAGGACATATTCAAACCATAGCATATGCTATTATCCTCTTTTGATACATAAAATCACAAAGAATTAGAGATTCTGAAATATAATCTGCCAGCACTTAGGCAAATAAAGTACACACCCATGTACCAGCAATTTGGCTCCTGGGTGTATAATCTGAAGAAATTATCACAGAGGTCCACAGGAAATCTGTGTAATAATTTTCACTGCAGGAGGTTAAGAATCAATCTATGTGTCCATCACTGAGAGAGATGAAAAACAAAATGTGAGGGTAAGAAAGAAATATAGATGGATCTTAAATCCCTAGTGCTAAAAAGGATGAAGGCTCATTCCAAAGAAAGAACCATATTTATCCACCTATGTTAAAATTACACACACACACACACATGCATATGTGCACACCCACATACACTTCACAGTGTATTTACATCACATACAAATGTGTGCATGATGAACAATACTTGCATTAGTTTTGCAAGAACAAATGTAAACAAAGAGATTGAAATTAAATACATTTGAATGGGTGCCTATGGGTTGAGTAGGTGAGCTAGAGGGAATTATGGGGACAAAATGACAAATGAATGACAAATTAAAATGAAAGAGGAGACCTGTAAGAAACTGTATAGGGAAAAAACTCTCTAAAACTCCCAAACTATGATTTTCCTCTGCTCTCACACAGCAGTAACAATCATCAACACAGAAGAAGACTTCTGTGATCAACTGTGTGGGCTTTCTCCCCACCACCAAGCAGCAGGCACCAGCTGGGTGACCTCCAATTCAGTTATGACCCTACCCGGAGATAGTGTCAGATTCCACAGGTTGAAGGCTCAGTCCCCAAGACTGCCCCACTCCACAGCCACCAGTAGCAAGTCTAGGCCTCCAGAACTTCTGACCAACCTCCTTCAAGTTGGGGTTTGCACAACTGCCTCTTTGGGTTTGATCAGTGCGCTAGAGTGGTTCACAGAGCTCAGGGAAACACTTACTTGCATTTACAACTTTCTTATAAAGGATATTACAAAGAATACAGATGAAGAGATGCCTAGGGTGAGGTGTGGGGAACAGGGAGCAGAGAGCTTCCATGTCACCCTTAACGGGAGCCACCTTCCAGAAACCTCCACCTGATCAACCACTGGGAACTCTCCAAACCCAGTGCTCTTGGGTTTTTATGGAAGTTTGATGAAATTGGCATTCCTTTCCCTCATAGTATAGGGTGGGACCCTCCCTGGGGAGGATGCTAAGACCCACAATCAGAAAGGTAGGGGGAGACAGGTGAAAGAAGAGTGGGGGAAGGTCAGAGGCTGCCCCTGAAGCCTACGACACCCCCAACAGTGCAACAAAAGACTGTAACAGGGCTAAAGGAGTTAGGAGCCAGGAGCCCTGGATGAAAACCGATATATATCGTAACACCACAGGACAAATGATAAAGTAATATGACATCAACGAAGAAATACGACTAAATCCAAGTTTTTAAATATGAGGAGAGAGAAAGTGAAAGAGAAGAAGAAACACAGGAGGAGGAGGAGGGAGGAGAGGAAAGAAAACAGATGAGAGAGAAAGACACACCACACTTTTCCCAGTATTCAGCTGGTCAGTGACTGCTGGAATTTGAGACCAGCTCTCTGTCAGAATTTGAACACATTAACCCATTCAGCATTTCCTTAATGAAGAGCCAAGCTGCTTTCTTTTACATGTTGCCTTTAACGAAGGATTTATATTATGTAAGTTTCTTCAGATATGTATTTATTCATTTGCTGCATGAATATTTACTGAATTTGTAGTACATCCCAGGCTACACAGGTAAGCCTGATGTTCACAGTGTAAGAATCTCCAGGACCTGGCTCTGGAATGTTTATTTGGTTGTCTCCAACATTGCCTTTGTATATCAAAAAGGGCAAAGTGCATAAAACATCCAAAGAGTATCTCCTAGTAACCCACGTATTCATTGGATTCCTCTCTGACAATCAGAATCACAATGAGGGACCTGGGAGGCAATGTCTAGCACTAAGAATATCTCTAGCAAGAAGATTTAGATGCATAAAACAAGAGTTGAATGATCGAGAACAAAAAGGCACACCATCGGCTGTTTTCTGTGCTGCAAGAATATGCATGAACTCATGATACATAACACTTCCTTAAATTGCATGCCAAACTTGTTCTGCCAGCTGGGGGAGAAATTGATAACTATTGTGATAGTAACCCCTTACTTTTAGATGGCACTTTACAGTTGAAAAAATGCTTTCTCCCACTGTTTCACTTGAACTTCACCACAGGCAAAGCAAGCCTCATGATGCCCATTCTGTATGATCTGAATTTATTTAAATGCAATTATTATTTGAATTTTATCTTTTTCATATTCTAAATAAGCATACATAAAGCCAAACCAAACAATAAACAAAAGCATTTCCTGTTCATCTTATTTTTTTTACTGCCTCCTCTCTCTGCCTATGTACAAGTCTACCACCATTGTTTTTTCACAATGAGTAGCCACTCTTTTTCCATTCACCTAAATTGCATAAAGCTACCAGTGTTTTAAAACACTGAAATTGCAGAAATCAATCATCTTCATTTACTTCCCATTCCCATCAGAGGGTTCTTATTAAGTGATCTAGAAGCTTTGCAGCCAGCTTTAGAGAGATTAGTGGTCCTGATTAACATATCACAAAGACACTCAATTTGGCAGACCAAAAACAGAACACTGGGAAGTTCAGTTTGAACTGAGGTTTGTTGGGGAACAAGGGATGGCTAGTTCATCATTTTCTTCCTTCTTTTTAGGTTCATCTCTTTGGGAGACGGCATGCCATTGTGACCTGTTAGGAGGTAATCCTGTTGCAAAATTCTGCCAGGAGATGAGGGGAACTGCAAAGATTCTTCTCTCTCCTGCTAACTTCCTGTGTGACCTGGTAACAGAAATTTCATTGATGTAAAAGCTTTTCTAGCCTTGACTCAGCTGCTCAGCTGCATTGAACCTTGGCTTGCACATTTGTACAGCAAAGATAGAAATAGGACTTAGGGCCGGACGCAGTGGCTCACACTTGTAATCCCAGCACTTTGGGAGACTGAGGGAGGTGGAACACAAGATCAGGAGTTCGAGACCAGCCTGACCAACATGGTGAAACCCCATCTCTACTAAAAATACAAAAATTAGCTGGGCATGGTGGTGCACACCTGTAATCCCAGTTACTCAGGAGGCTGAGACAGGAGAGTCACTTCAACTCGGGAAGTGGAGGTTGCAGTGAGCCAAGATTGTGCCACTGCACTCCAGCCTAGGCGACAGAGTAAGACTCCATCCCAAAAATAAAAAATAAAAATAAAAAAAGGACTTAGCCACTTAGGGTTTTCCTGAGGATAAAATGACAAGAGCTGAGTAAAGGACTTAGCACACAGTCAGCCTTTTCAAAAGATGTTATTCTTAGAGTGGCTATTTTCTTTCTAAAACTTTTTTTTCCAATATTTAAGTTTTACAGAATTTCCAAAATTAAAATACATGTGACAATCAATGTGCTATATTTAACACGGTAGTGTTGTTCTTCTTTCTCTCATGAAATAAACAGCTCTTTAAATTGAAAGTGTATTTTACAATTAATGACTTATTAAAATCAAGAAAATTTGCTATTTGTTTTATAATGACAAGCTGGGAGTTAAAAAATCTTTAAAGTTTTTTTTTTTTTTTTTTCCTTAATGATGTCTTTTATCAACTGTGTTGGATCATTACATTGTATCTTTTGGAGAGACTAAACCTCAGCAGTGACTTCTACATTCATAATTGGTGATCGAATTTGTGAATGGTTTTATTATTTGTTATCTTTGTGCAAAACGATTTGACCTTCCCTTCAGGGAATTTGAATCCAGCTAATACTTATAAAACCAATCACACTGAAAAAAATCAAGAAACACTATGTATTGTTCATGCTTCAAACTGTATGTTCCCAGAAATGAAATGCCCCAAAAGCAGAACACAAAAATCTATAGCAAATTAGTCCATAAAAGTTAAAATATAAAAGTAACATAGATTCCAAAGACAAGATGATCGATCTTTTTTTCATATAAAACAACAGACTGGGCATTTATAAGCAATAGTTTTTGAAATATCCATAACTTAAAAGACTACTTTGGCTAATTTCCTTCTTCCAAGCACCCCTTAGCTTAGCACATGCTGTTTCCTCTGCCTAGAATGTTCCTCCTCAACAGTCCATGCCATTCAGCCTCCTGTTCCTTCCTTCAGGCTCTGTTTCACTTTTTCTTTGAGACAAGTCTCACTCTTGTTGCCCAGGCTGGAGCACAGTGGTGCAATCTCGACTCACTGCAACCTCCACCTCCCAGGTTCAAGCAATTCTCTGCCTCAGCCTCCGGAGTGGCTGGGATTACAGGTGCCTGCCTGGCTATTATTTTTTTCTTTTTTGTATTTTTAGTAGAGACGGAGTTTCATCATCTTGGCCAGGCTGGTCTTGAACTCCTGACCTCGTGATCCACCCACCTCGGCCTCCCAAAGTGCTGGGATTACAGGTGTGAGCCACCGTGCCTGGCCTGTTTCACTTTTCGAATCTCAGTTCAGCCCTCCCTCTCTCAGGCAAGGCTGGCTTGACATCCTATCCCACCCTAGACAGCAGATACTTCCACAGCCCCCTTGATGCCCTCCCTGACATTGATAATGCTTATAATTGCTGACTTTGGCAGTGTTTGTCTCCCCTGGTGGGCTCTGAACCCAAAAGGAAAAAGGTTGGCACATCTGCATTGCAAGGCACTTGGTCTGAGTTCAATGACTATTTTTCAATCAATACAATGACTAAGTCACACTTCTGTTAAGATTGGCATGTAAGGCATGTCCTCCAACCACAAGTTAACCACCTTTTTTCTTTATCTGAGTTACCTGCTGTAGACAGACATGTATGCATGCTTGCACACACATGATCACTTAATTAGGGCCACTGCAAACCCAGCAAGGATTAGTGAGCAAAACTGTGGTCAGAAGTGCACATGGGCTGTGGGCTGATGTTACTAGTGATTCACACAACTAACTTCTCATGCCTGGCCAGCAGTGTGTTCTCCTCATATTTCTGCCTTAGCAAAATACCAACTGCTCCCCATCCTAGGTCTTTGAGATGTCTGGGAGCTGTTGAAACTGTGAATGTCAAAGCTATAAATGCCAAGGATCAACTGTAATTTCAGAATATTTTAAACCACAAGATCTATGACAGGCAGAATGATTGTGCAATTATCTAGATTAGTTTATGAGACAAATAATTATTACTCTGATATGACTGGGATTCCATATCATTCTCATATGCAATATCTAATGTTATTTAGGATGTCATTTGTCTCCTCTAGAAAGAGTTTACATTTTAGTAATATCCACTGAATTAGAGGAGAAATAATCAGATCATTTGAGCAAAACATCATGCAATGTTAAGTTTTTTTAAACAACTTTATCAAGTATAATTGAAGTAAATTGCATAAATTTAAGTTATAAGATGTGATCAGTTTTGACATATACATATATGTATAAAGTCATTACAATAATCATAAAAACAAATCTTTTTATCACTCCCTCATATTGTTTGGCTCTGTGTCCCCACACAAATCTCATCTCAAATTGTGATCTTCATATGTCAAGGGAGGGATCAATGGAAGGTAATTAGATTGTGGGGTGGTTTCTCCTGCTGTTCTCATGATAATGAGCGAGTTCTTACAAGATTTGATGGTTTTGTAAGTGGCAGTTTCCCCTGCTCCTGTCCTTCCTGCCACCTTGTGAAGAAGGATGTGTTCGCTTCTCCTTCCATCATGATTGTAAGTTTCCTGAGGCCTCCCCAGCCATATGGAATTGTGAGTCAGGTAAACCTCTTTCCTTTATAAATTACCCAGTCTCAGGGAAGTTATAGCAGTGTGAAAATGGACTAATACACTCCCCCAAATTTCTTCACACTCTGTGATCAGAAATCCTTTCCTCCACCCTATATCCAATAACGACAGACCTGCTTTCTTCTCTATGGAATAGTTTATATGTTTTAGAACTTTATATAAATAGTATAATACAATGTATATTCTTTTTGGGTCTGAGTTTCTTTCAATTCAGTATAATTATTCTGAGGTCCAGTCATGTTGTGGAAGACATCTAAAAGCACATGTCTTTTTATTCCTTAATAGTATCCGCTACATGGATACACTATGACTGTTTTTCATTCTCCAGTTGACAGACATTTGGGTTTGTTTCCAGTTTTTGGATATTATAAATACAGCTACTATGACTATTAACATAGAAGTTTTGATGTGAACATACATTTTCATTTTTGGGGGGTAAATACCTAGAATGGGATTGCTAAGTTCTATGGTAAGTATATGTTTAACTTCTTAAAAAATTTCCAAACTGACTCCCAAAATGAATGTATCATTTTACAGTCTCGCTGACAGTGTTCAAGACTCCCAGCAGCTCCAGATTTTCTCCACTTGAAATCAATGTTTTTTTGTATGTTTGTTTACTTCCAATCTAATATTATGTGGAGTATCTCGCTGTGGTTAAATCCGTTAACATTTCTCTGATGACTACTGATTAGCAGCATTGACCATTCACACACATTATTTTGTCACATTTGTGTTCAAGTTTTGTGCCCAGTTTTTTGAGTTATTATTGTGTTGAAATACTTCTATGTTGTAGATATAAGTCATTTGTTGAATATATGATTTGCAAATGTTTCCTCCCAGTCCGTAGCCTGCCTTTGACTTTCTTCTTGTTATCTTTCAAAAAGTTTTAATTTTGATGAAATACAATGTTTCAGGTTTTGTTTGTTTGTTTTTGTTTCTTTTTAAGATGGAGTTTAGCTCTTGTCCCCCAGGTTGGAGTGCAATGGCACAATCTCTGCTCACCACATTCTCCGCCTCCTAGGTTCAAGCAATTCTCCTGCCTCAGCCTCCCAAGTAGCTGGGACTATAGGCATGCGCCACCACGCCCAGTTAATTGTTGTATTTTTAGTAGAGACAGGGTTTCACCATGTTGGCCAGGCTGGTCTCGAACTCCTGACCTTGTGATCCACCCACCTCAGCCTCCCAAAGTGCTAGGATTATAGACGTGAGCCACCATGCCTGGCCACAATGTATCAGCTTTATTAAAGTTTTTATTTTGCACTGTTCATGTTTTATGAGTTTGTTTTTTGCTTTTAATATTTTTTCTATGCTTTCAGTATAATGGGAATGTATTGGCATTTTTCCCCTTTTTCTATGAAGGCTAACATCTTTAGCTAACTGCAGCTCTCCTTACATGCAGCAGAAACTGCATCATATCCTGAGGCCACAGATGCACATAGTTCTCAGTCCCTGGCCAGTGTGAGCTAACTGTCTTTAGGCTGCAGTTCCCACAGAAGCTCCCAGAGCAATGTCATGTCCTCTGACTTGCTAAAATGAAGCACCAAGTGAAACTCAGCCACAGGTTTTTGCCGCTGCATTTCCCTAAGGAAAGATGGAAGAGCCAGTAACTACGTTGAAAAGTCGTATACAAAGACTTTTCAGCTTGTTATTTCCAAAGAAGTATTTTCAGAGAAATGAACTTCTGGCATCTGTTCATAAGAGTAGACACTTTTTTCAGTGTATCCTTAGGCCTATCACATTGTAAGTATTCAGCAAATTTTTTTGTTGTTTGCGTTTTCCGATAAACCAATGTTTTCAAACCAATTGGAAGGTATAAGTGTTTTGCCAATGTAGAGGTTGTCTCTGGAATATCCGCCAACCCTCTTGAACTCTTAAAGTAGTCTGAGATGCAAGTTGCCATAGTTTATCTGCACTGAATAAATTATTCTACTCTAGATAAGTGACATTTGTGTTAGAAAAATGCTCCATGAAAGTTGGCAGAAATGCCTTCCAGACTTGCCAGCAATTCATCTTTTGTTCTTTTTGCTAAATCCCTGTGGGACCATGTATCTTCCAACATTTTAATAAAGGAATTTTCATTTTTATTTTCAAAAGAAAACAAAGATTAGTATTTGAGGCTAGCCCTTCTGTTTTACAGATGAAAATCAAGAATACATTTCAGGGACACTTTGTTATACAAATACTTCAAATCACAAAGACCAGAGGGACTAACGATATCACTCTACATGTAGGTTTTATTATATTGTGTGGGACTTGATTTACAGGGAAAATGCACCCCCCAACACAAATTTCATTTTTATAAATGGGCTTATAGAGACAAATCTTTCTTACAAAATAGTCTATTTACTATCTGTAGACACTTCTACCTCCAGGAAAGCTCCCGAGGTTAACTCTTCATCCCTCCTGTCTTGAAAGGGGGCCATACTTATTGACTTGCTTTCAAAGAGTAGAGTATGGAAAGGTAGAAAGAATAACATACAGTGGAGAAGCCTAGCAAGGACCAGTTTTACCAAGTGATGAAGGTCAACTTCACCAGAGATGTCATCTGGATATAATGTGCCACCTGATGTGATGTGATGAGAAGGACACTTCACCCCTGCGGCTTCTTTCCCCAAAAATCTATAACCCCAGCCTATTCATAAACAAAACATCAGACAGGCCCAGATTGGGAACATTCTGCTGGTTATGAGGCCAGTGCTCCTCAAGGCCCTTGAGGTCATGAAAAATAAATTCTGAGAAATTCACAGAACAGAAAGGACAGAGGAGAATATGACATATAAATGCAATGTGATGCCCTGGATTGAATCCTAGAACAGAAACAGGATGTTAATTTTTTTAAGTGAAATCTAATGAAAGCCTGGAATTTAGAATTTTGTTTAAAATGTACTTATAAATAGGAAATTATACCTTTTCTGTTAAATAAAACCTTTTAACTTCTGAGAGATATGAAGCATGAGACATACTCCACTCCCAAGTCTTACCATGCACACTTCATTTTTGCACTGAGCCTACAATAAAAATATCTTCACACCATCACAGTGAACATGGCAATTGGTAAATAAAAACACGGAATGGTTGTCTCATTTGTTGGAATGCTGACTGCACATCAGAAACAGGCCTAACAAGAATTTGCCTTTTGCTTGATAATTGTGAAAAAGAAATGCAGAACTAGCAACCTGATTTTTTTAAAGCCTTATACAAATTTAAGCAAAAAGCAATGTGCTGGGTAATGGTGGATACAAGATAAAGAGTAAATTCAGATCTGCCAGAAGGAGAACATCATCAAAATAGTAGGAGAGATTGGAGGCAGCAAGGCAGGAACTAATGTTTACACCATTGCCATGTGCTAAACTCTCTGCTCAGCGTTTCCTAGTAAGTGTCCGCGTGAGTTCTCCAAAAACCAAAAATCAATGCTGTAGGTTCCATTAACCCATTTCACAGGTTTTAAAACTAGCATGCAGTGAAATGGATTAACTTTCCCAAGATGTGATTTAGTAAACCTGAGATTCAAAGCAGGATTCAGATCTCCAGAAATGCATATTTTGTTTATGAAAATAATATTCCCCAACTGTCAGTCAATATAAGTTATCAGAGTGTGTACCACCTAAACTACCATTTCCTTTATACTCATCTGAGCAATCTTCTTTTTAACTAAAACATATGAACATGAATACACGTATGGAGTGTGTGTGCATATGTGCATATGTGTGTTATGTTTGTACTCAGTACTACATATGCTACCAAAGCAAAAAGAACAAGCATTTCACTGTGAAAATTTAGAAAGTCAATAGGGAAGGCTCTTTATAACACACAGCTTTGCTACAGTGGGGTTTCACCATAATTGGTGTGCATAGAAGGGGAGTGTCAGAGCATGGGTCGAGGTGTGGGCTGGAGAAGATAGTGGGCTAATCAGCCAATCTTTGATGTGTGTCTAGAGGTGAAGTACAAGGCACAGGCAGACTGCCTTTTGACAGTCACCTTATTTCTGTGATTCAAGGAGGTCACTCATTGTTGACAAAGTGAGAATTATGTAGTTACAAACACTCCAAGGTCCATTACCATCTATCATGCTCTAACAGGCGTCAAAGGAAGGAGACGCCACAAATTCCCCTTAAAATCAACTCCCGGTTTTAACTTCATTTGGGAAGATTATTCCTAATACCTTTACTACAATTCTCCCAGTGTCTCCTGGCATTTGTTAAATCAATCAGCACGTAACCCAGAATCCTCACCTTTCTCAGGCTGCTCCATGTTCAGGATACATCACACAAAAGTCACCTATCCTGGGACCGCACAGTTCTACAGCTATCTGGATCATATGACTCTGCTCTAGGCCTTTGTACAGCAATTTTCCCTTCTTGGAGCCCCTTGCCTTTCGCTTTCAGCCATGCCCTTTGTATTAGTCTATTTTCACACTGCTATAAAGATGCTACCTGAGACTGGGTAATTTATAAAGAAAAGAGGTTTAATTGACTCACAGTTCTGCCTGCCTGCAGAGGCCTCAGAAAACCTACGGTCATGACGGAAGGTAACAGGGAAGGAAGGCATGTCTTACATGGCAGCAGGAGAAAGAGCAAGTGAAGTGGGAAGCACCAGACATCTATCAACAACCAGATCTCATGAGAACTCCCTCACTATCATGAAAACAGCATGGAGGAAACTGCCACCATGATCCAATCACCTCCCACCAGGTCCCTCCCTCAACATATGGGGATTAAAATTCGAGATGAGACTTGGATAGGGACACAGAGCCAAACCGTATCATTCTACCCCAGACCCTCCCAAATCTCATGTTCTTTTCACATTTCAAAACCCATCATGCCTTCCCAATAGTCCCCCAAAAAGTCTTTAACTCATTCCAGCATTAACTCAAAGGTTCAAGTCCACAGTCTCATCTGACACCTGACACAAGGCAAGTGCCTTCCACCTATGAGCCTGTAAAATCAAAAGCAAGTTAGTTACTTTCAAGATACAATGGGGGTACATGTATTGGGTAAATGTTCCCATTCCAAATAGGGGAAATTGGCCAAAACGAAGGGGCTATAGGCCCCAAGCAAGTTTGAAACTTGTCAGGGCAGTTATTAAAACTTAAAGCTCTGAAATGATCTCCTTTGACTCCATGTCTCATATCCAGGGCTTGCTGATGCAAGGGGTGGGCTCTCATGGCATTTCGCAGCTCACCCCTGTGGCTGTTAGGGTACAGCCCCTTTGGCTGCCTTCACAAGCTGGCGTTGAATGCCTGTGGCTTTTCTAAGTGCATAGTGCAAGCTGTCAGTGGATCAACCATTCTAGGGGCTGGAGGATGGTAGCCCTCTACTCACAGCTCCACTAGGCAGTGCACCAGTGGGGACTCTGCGTGTGGGCTCCAACACCACATTTCCTTTCTGCACTGTCCTAGCAGAAGTTTTCCATGAGGACTGCACCCTTGCAGCAGACTTCTGTCTGGACATCAAGGCATTTCCATGTATCCTCTGAAATCCAGGTGGAGGTTCTCAAAGCTCAATTCTCGTCTTGTGCATACCTGCAGGCCCAACACCACATGAAAGTCATCAAGGCTTGGGGCTTACGCCCTCTGAAGCAATAGCCTGAGCTTTGCCTTGGCCACTTTTAGCCTAAGCTGGAGCTAGAGCAGCTGAGATGCAGGGCACCAAGACCCAAAACTGCGAAGAGCAATGTAGTCATTTTTCCCTTCTAGGCCTCCGGGTTTGTGATGAGAGGGGCTGCTGTGAAGGTCTCTAACAAGCCCTGAAGATATTTTCCTCATTGTCTTGGCTCATAAGCTCCTTGTTACTTATGCAAATTTCTGCAGCCAGCTTGAATTCCTCCACAGAAAATGAATTTTTCTTTTCTACCACATGTCCAAGCTGCAAATTTTCCAAACCTTCATTCCCTGCTTCCCATTTAAACATAAGTTCTGATTTCAAATCATCTCTTTGTGAATGCTGATAACTGAACACTTTCAGAATAATTCAGGTCACCTCTTGAATGCTTTGCTGTTTAGAAATTCTTTCCACCAGATACCCTAAATCATCTCTCTCAAGTTCAAAGTTCCACAGATCTCTAGGGTGGGGCAAAATGCCACCAGTCTCTTTGCTAAAGCATATCATGAATGACCTTCACTCCAGTTCCCAATAAGTTTCTTATCTCCATCTGAGACCACCCCAGCTTGGACTTCACTGTCCATGTCACTATCAGCATTTTGGTCAAAACCATTCAACAAGTCTCTAGTAAGTTCCAAACTTTTCAACATCTTTCTGTCTTTTTCTGAGCCCTACAAACTCTTTCAACATCTGCCCGTTACCTAGTTCCAACATTGCTTCCACATTTCCAGGTTAACTTTATAGCAGTGCCCCAAAACCTCAGTACCAATTCTTTGTATTATTCCATTATCACACTGCTATAAGGATACTACCTGAGACTGGGTAATTTATAAAGAAAATACGTTTAATTGACTCACAGCTCTACACGGCTGGGGAGGCCTCCAAAAACTTACAGTTATGGCAGAAGGTGAAGCAGAAGCAAGACACACCTTACATGGCAGTAGGAGAGACAGAGCATGAAGGGAGAAATGCCAGACACTTATCAAACAGCCAGATCTCATGAGAACTCCCTCACTATCACAAGAACAACATGGGGGAAACCACCTCCATGATCCAATCTCCTCCCACCAAATCCCTCCTTTGACACATGGGGATTACAATTCAAGATGAGATTTGGGTGGGGACACAGAGTCAAACCATATCACCCTTCACCTGGTTAACCCCTAAATATCTATTCTTTGGTCCCAGCTTGTATGTCACTCCCTGCAGAAAGCTGTCTTGGACCTTGCTATCATGTTCAGGACGCTTCTCTCTCTCTCCTGATACCTTCTGTTTTTCCTTACAAAGGAACTGAGTTACCACTGCCTGTGAGAGTGTCCACCTTTCCCACTGGCCTAGAGCTCCTCCAGAAAAGAGACTACACTTTTTGCCTTTTTTTTTTTCCCCAACACTTGGTAACCAGCACAATGTGTACCAGATGCCAGTAAGTTACTAAAGAATTGCTAAATATACAATTATATAAGAGAATGATCAAAACTTCCCAATCATCCCAAGATTGGTGATGCTATTTAAGGATCAGGGCAATGTCCACCAATAGATGAATTGATAGAGAAAATGTAGTATATCTATACAACAGAATATTATTCAGCCTTAAAAAGGAAGGAAATCCTGTCATTTGTGACAACATGGATGAACCTGGAGGACATTAGGCTAAGTGAAATAAGCCAGGCCCAGAAAGTCAAATACTGCGTGGTGTCACTTACATGTAGAATCTAAAAACAATGAACTCATAAAAGCAGAGTAGAGTGATGGTTGCCAGGGAGTCGGGGTGGTGGTGGGAAGGGTTAGGGAGATGTTGGTCAAATGATACAAAATTTCAGTTAGATAGAAGGAATAAGTTCAAGAGAACTGTTTTACAGCATGGTGACTTTAGTTAATTATAGTGTATTGTATACTTGAAAACTGCTAAGATAATAGATTTGAAGTCTTCTCACTACAAAAAATATATAAGAATATAGGAGATAATGTATAGGTTCATTAGCTCAAATTAGACATCCCACAGTATATGTGTATTTCAAAACAACAGGTTGTACACAATATATACAATTTTAATTTGTTAATTGAAATAAATAAATACAAATTCATCCCTCTGCTCCTCTGCCCCATAGGATAAGCAGCTTTGTGAAGAAATGAAAAAAAAAAAAAGATGAGATTAGCAATGTCCATCTCTGACAAGTAAATGAGAGGACCTAGGTCATACAATGAGCTCATCACTTGAGTTTACTTTGTACAGAACTGGCTTATATGGCTCTCTCATGTAACCAAAATGTATTTTTTTAATGAATATATTTAGAAGAATGAGCATTATCTGAACCAGACAATCCTCTAACCCAGTCATTGTGTAGTAAAAATATATTCATTTGTTAACTGTGTATTCGGCCTTCTGCTAAATGTTGTGGCTGATGTGGACAGCCACGAGTTAGTAGCATGGTTGGGTGGACACAGCCAGCACACACAGAACAGAAGAATGAAGGATTTAAGGTGGTCTATATATAAATAATTGAGTGCTAAATTCCCTGATATGCAGGAATCTTAGCATGCACAAATACAAAATTTTTCAGTTTCCATTCTTCATCTAGGATGCTGAAGGTCACTGGTGTGGTCCATTTAAAGGGTGGGCCTGTGGGAGTGAATCCCTCGAGCTGGTGCCTGGCCTATCATCTGGCCTCTACACATCAGCACAGTTTCATCATCCTCTGCCTGTCTATGTGCAATAATTGTGGTAAAGGGATAAGATATTGCAGATTCAGGTTAAGTTCATGGTCAATAGTAAAATAATACTGATATAATGTACAATTGCACAGAGTTCATTTTAAGGGCAGAATTAACTTTAATGGTTTTATAGGCAACTTTAGTTTTATATTTATAGAGTCGTAAGGGTGTGAGGAAGTCACTAAGATTTCTTAGTTTTACCTGACTCAGCTTTGTGGGAAAAACTATATGCTGCAGAGCAACAGTGAATAAACTAAATCTGGCCCACCACCTGTAACTAAAGTTGTATCCGAACACAGCCATGCTCATTCATTTACATATTGTCAATGGCCAATTTAATGCTATAATGGCAGAGTTGAGTAGTTGCAACAAACTATAGTCCAAAAACAAACTATTTACTATTTGATTCTTCATAGAAAAGGGTTCTCAACACCTGCTATAAAGATGCTCTCAAATTTAGAAGTTCACAAAAATCTCATATTGAATCCCTTATGAAAACCAAGAATTGATTGTTAACTTGGGGGTTCACAAGAGAAAGGGGTGGCATGGGAGAATAGAAGGTAGACAAAGAAAGATTCATAGGGAGAGAACTGTAACTTTAATGCTGGTTAAACATTTGCATGAACCAAAAAAGACGACCCAAATCACTTTTTACAATTGTCTGCTTTTAGAAAAGCAGGTGTAAAAGAATAAACACGTCAGCCAGACACAGTGGCTCACGCCTGTAATCCCAGCACTTTGGGAGGTCGAGGCGGGCAGATCACCTAAGGTTGGCAGTTCGAGGCCAGCCTGACCAACATGGAGAAAACCTGCCTCTACTAAAAATGCATAATTAGCCGGGCGTAGTGGAGCATGCCTGTAATCCCAGCTACTTGGGAGGCTGAGGCAGGAGAATCACTTGAACCCGGGAGGCAGAGATTGTGGTGAGCTGAGACTGCACCATTGCACTCCAGCCTGGGCAACAAGAGCGAAACGCCATCTTAAAAAAAAAAAAAAAAAAAAAAAAAGAATAAACAGACCAATGTGGAGGCAGGGAAATTACTTCCTATCTCTGGTAGTCTGGATGTTGAAGGGTTGATATTTTATATTTCAGTTCTCAAATCATAAAGTATTTCAGCATCCAGTCTGAATATATTGGACAAAATAAATTTTTTACATGCTTAACCTCCAAATGTGTATGCATTCAATAGTTATCTGGCAATTATTTGTAGAATAAAAATAAAACAAAAATCAATTATCATGAAAGTAGATAACCTTTAACCTCACCTGCTCTGGTTGAGACATTTGAGAGTGGGAGTCTGGGCACAATCCAGAGTGGGAGTCAGATGCATGGAGGAGAGAAAAGGGAGCCGAATTTAGTATTTTAAATAATGCAGGAATCACTCTCTAACTCAGGCCAGAAGAGTGTTTTTATACCCTGAAAACTAAGGAGATCTATCAACAAATTGACCACTGCAGTTATAGGAAATATGTAGAGACAACATCTTGTAGAAAGCAGTCTCAAATACTTTACAAAATTTTGCTGCAGGTTCATTTGCACTGTAGAAAAGTTATTATTTCCAACTTTTGCATGGAATTTTCACAGTGTTATGTAGGTCACATATAGCTAGAATGACAAAAATTCGATTATAAAATCTGCATAATGGAGACAAGAAACTAGTGTAAATGTTGGAACTCAAACCATGACAACAGAAAGATCAAGAACTCCCTGCCTCTAATATTTCAGTTTTGGTTCAACAAAATCGTTGACCAGTGTGGGCTCAGTGGATTGGCATGGAATGCGAATTTAGACAGGTCAGATTAGAGAACGATCCAGAAGTGGGTGAAAGAAAGAAAGAAATCAGACACAATCGCTGAACTAGGATGACACCTTAGCCCCACAGTTCTGAACCCTGGCTGCACAATGAAGTCACCAGGGAGCTTTACAGTATTCCTAATGCCCAGATTCCATGCCTGGAGATTTGCATTTAACTGCTCTAGGCTGAAGACCGATGGTAGTTGTAAATGCTTCCCAAGTTATTCCAATGCAGGGTCAGCTTTGGGAACCACTAGTTTAACCACTGCATTTGGTACGAGAGACTGGTAATTGCAACTAGTCTCATGAGACAGTAAACTTAGAGCTTCCCAAACATCAGTCATTCACATAACTATTTAGAGATTTTTGCCCTGTATCACTTATATTACTAATGCTTATAACATTTTATTTAAATTAGCTCATTTTCTAAGACCTTAGGCTGATTTTAGCTTCATTCTAAACAGTAGTAACTGGAAAAATCACAAGTTTGGTGGGCTGGTTGCATTTTTTTTTCCTGATACTTATTAAAATATGCAGTGTTAACATGAGTGTGATACCAGTACACAAGTTCATTTCAGGTGATAAAAACAATTTAGAAAAATTAAGCAATATATTTCCTAAACCCACCTTGTATATGATACTACAGAATTCACGGCATTACACCACTCCTTCAATAGTGACCAAAAATACATACCAAATATTCATGATATATAGTAAGTTATCATTTTGCTCATTCATTAATTTGAATTATGTGATCTCTGAATTACTTCATGGAGAAGAAAAGTTCCTTAGAAAATGAGTAAGCCAACTAATATGAGTCAGTTCTAGGTCAACAATGCTTTGGTATTCTCTATGCAATGTGTATGTAATAATACTTGTAAAATTATATTGTACTAGATTTTTACGAACAAAATAATAAGTTATTGCAATAATCAAAAATATGAAATCTTCAGGAAGTTCTTGGGGCTTTATCCTCCATTAAAACAAAGGTATAATGATGCTATTAACTTGCTATTGATAAAAAGCTACTTATTAACTTAATAGCTATACCTAGAAAACAGTATTATCTGGTGCAAATAAGTTTACTTGCTTCATTATAAATGATACTGATCTTTTTTTACTGGCTGGGAGAGTTCTCTGAACCTTTAATATGCAAATATAATTTGTGAATGTAAAGGAGAGAGCCTTAGTTTATGGAATTTTTCAAGTTTGGTTGATTCTCCTTGGATCACCAGATAAGGTTCCCAAGGAATTTGCTTTTCTACTACGTGGTTTGAGAAACACCAGCCTACAATATAACTATAAAAACTATTCCTGCATTTAGTTCCAGTTATGTGGTCTCTAGGTATGTTGAATTTGCCTATCAGTAAAAGGTACGTATTCTTCACTCTGTTTTGTTCCCACAGAATAGAACCCCCTTTTAGCAAGTTGAGTTTCTGAGATGTCTTATATGGAAATTAACTGCCAGGAAAAATCTCAGGGGAATTCTTTGCCTATATGATGTACATCACACTTTGGGAGGCAAATAAGGCTCAGGGTCAACCCTAATATAGAAGGGAAAAGATTTCACAGGTTTTTAAGCCCCACTTTTACATGTTCATGGGACTGACTTCCTACTTGAGGAGTGTGGACATAACATTATTTTATAGCAATTAGTTGAAGCAACAGAAAAAAAAAGATAAAAAGAAAATAATTCTGCAATATTTTTTTAAGAATAATTACTCAAGGTCGTCCAAGATTTTGTTCTGTCTTTCTTCACTAAATACTATTTCCTTTTTAGAGATAAGGTCTTGCTCTGTCACCCAGGCTGGAGTGCAGTGGCGCAGTCTCAGCTCACTGCAGCCTCAACCTCCCAGGCTCAAGCAATCCTCCTACCTCAGCCCCTGGAGTCGCTGGGACTACAAGCATGCACCACTGTGCCAGGGTTTGTTGTTGTTGTTGTTGTTGTTTGTACAGACAGGGTCTCACTATGTTGCTTGAGCTGCCATTGCCCTTAAAAGTTTTTTAAAAACATTAATTTTGGAACCCTCATGCCATCTCATCATTACAAATACACTCTAATGCATTTTTTTTCAATTTCCCTATTGTTTAACACTCAGGTTCCCCTTCCAACCACCACAATAAACAATATTCAATGGACATTCTTTCATATAAACTTGTTATTCACCCACAAATATCTGTATGTCTATTATGTGTCCACCCTAGCATTAGGTTCTAGGAATTCAATGGTAAGCAAATAATTATGCTGTCCTTGCCCTTGAGAACTTATACCAATGCATTTAACATTTCAACCTTGAAAGTGCTTCAAATGAAGGTAGGCTGTGGTATAAAAACATGAAATAAGATATTCTTTTTGGGCAGGCAAACTGGGAATAAATAATTCTCTGAGGAGAAAGAAAGTTTTCTGCTTCTCCGAGTTTATTCCATTTATATTTTAATGTTAAATAAGACTTCATATGATTGTGAATTCTTCAAACTATTCCAAATCTCAGGGTGTATGCTTACCACGTAAACATTTTCACTGTTCTAACAGGCTCATTGAGAATTAGAATTAGTTGAATTAGATGAATTACCCTTTGGCAAGCAAACTGCACCTCATACAGGTCAGTGTTACCTTTTCCTTGTGTTACTCAAAGTGACTGTCTTGGGACTGCCCATTCAGATAATTTTAAAATATTCTACTCTACTTTGGACATTTGGAAAAATGAAAGATTGTTCAGGGTCACTGTTTTCCATTCTTAGCCATGGCCCGAAGCACAGCGGAAGAGTCTGGATGAACTGCAGGATGATTTCAGCTCATGCGTCTGGAATGGGGATCTGATAAGTTTTCTGTCTTCTTCAAATTGGTTCAATTTGTCAAAAAAAAAAAATACCACCAACCATTTTTTCAGTTTTATGTATTTTCAGTTCTATCATAGTTTATAAATAAGGTTTTGTTGAATTGGAACAAATAGTGCACTTTTGCTGGAACAGAATGGGAAAAGATAAGAAATGGTCTCCAGTCTGATGAGAGAAGTGATGGACAAAGGAACCCACAACAAGATAGCTGCAGAATACAAATGTCTGTGTGAAATGGCATAGGGGAAATTGTAAAAGAAACCTCCTCCAGGGGCCAGATCTCAATAACACAGCATCCTGGACTTATTTCTCATTTGCATGTGCATCATTTCATGTCTTTTCTCTGAAACTAAAATAAAGTCTTAAAACTTTTCTGCTGGGGAACATATTAAATTATGGAATCTTTCCAACCAGAAGTCGCCATGGTGAAGAAATAAAAAAAACCAATCAAGTTATGTATATTGCCTCTAAAATGACCATGACTATGAATATGCAAAAGAAAGAATATGGGCTAACATGCTGATTGCAAAAGATAAAAGCACTGACTGTCCCTTAATAACAATAATGCCTCAAACTGGTATGTTTTTCTCTGAATTTAGTATTAACCATAAATCATCAAAAGACTTAATATTTTGCCGGACTCATTTGTGTTTAATGTTCCAAGCAGACAGAGAAAGAGACAGGATGTTTTTGTAAAGAAAATGATCCAGCGTTTAATGCTTTTCAAATCGCATTCTACTAACAGTATATCTTTCCCTAAATAGCTTACATTTTTATGGTCATTCCATCACTATGAATCTTACTGATTAATAGCACTCTTATTTATCACGAGTTTCAATTCTCAAGAACTTTATCTAATTGAGGTAGGTGTTTAGGCTCATTGAAGGTCTTTTTCTGATAACTTATAACCAGCTCAACAGGAGAGGAGGGTTTCTAATTGTCAGGTGAAGGAGGACTATATAAAAAGTAGGCAAATATTATGGAAAACCTTTTGTCTAAATTGTCTAGCTAATGCTAAAGAAGGGTAAGCTTGGGCCTTATTTTTCAACTGTACTATTGCTGTATGCTCTAGTTGGATTTATAGGCTAATTTCAAACCCTCTGCTAGTCTTTTGTGATCCTCATCTTGCAAACATCTAGAGTCTTGGTTTTAGATTTTTTCTTGATACTAGATTATTTAGATTCTAGAGAATAAAGCTAGAACACATTTCTTATTTTATAATTCTATGCTGGGTGCAGCAGATCTAGTTAAATTTTTTTTGGTTGCACAGGACAAAAGTACATGTCAAATATACTTAAACTAAAGGGGGATTTCTTTATTTATGTAGCTAAAAAGTGCAGAATTAGAATTGGCTGACCACGTGGCTCGATCTACTGGGTCAAATGATGTCACCAGGACCTAGACTGTCTGTCTTCTCTGTTCTCCTCTATGTTGGCCTCAATTTTAGACCCCTTCTGGTAGAAGACGGCTGTCAATAGAGCCAGATTAATGGACTCCTAGGTTCAAGACTGAAAGAAAATAAAGTTCCTCTCACTCCACACTTGAAAAGATGTCCCCAACTTTTTGTGCCCAAACCTAAACCAAACCCTATGACAAGGAAGAAGAAATACTAGACCCAGGTCATGTGAGCATCCCTAGAGCTGGGAATAGAACAAGTCCCATTTCAACTGCTTTGACTTAAAACACTGGTTCTCTCAGATTAAATTTGGTCTGTAACTAGAAGAAGAATAGATGGAAGTTAGGGAGCAAATAAAATAATAAGTTAATTAATTAAAGAAAATAAAACCAAAACAAACACATAAACATACAAATGTCTACTACAACCTAAACCCAGGAGGGCAGCTTAAGTCTTCCTTTCATGATTTCCCATAGAAAATAAATAACACCCTTTGCTAACCCCCAAAGGAGCCCATAAAGGGCTGGCAGAATAGCAGATATCTGACTCTCATTTAAGTTAACTTGCAGAGCATGGATCGGATCCACATTGTGTTTGTCCTACTGTCCCTTTTCTTTGCTGGTTTGATAAGAAAAGTTGACCAACAGGGAAATAATAGGAAAACAATGACAAAATAAAAATAATTCTTATTTGTAGAGCTTAAAAATAAGTCTCTCATAAGCTAACTCCATTATACACTTTCTCATCATTGCCTGAATGTTTCACTCAACCAAGAGAAGGAATAAACCAATCCACCAAAGCTGCACACTCAAGTTTTAAGTGTGCCGTAGAATGAAGCCAAATAGCATTCATTCATTTCAGAGCTGCGGTAAAGTGGCGACTGCGTTTTGGGTGTTGCCATGGTTCAGATCCACTCAACTTTAAATTCTAGTCATTCTCAGAATACCCCAAAGCATTCTACTTTTAGTTACCTCAAATTCATTTACTTCCGACTATTTTATTGCTCATGTACTCTGTGATAGTCACAGTACTGGACATCTGGGAAAATGGCACTGCCTCTCTTCTTCATCACTTTTAAACCAGGGTTAACCACCCTCTCGTCAAAACACTTTCTTTTATTGGATTCTGGTTGTCTTCAGCATGTAACTGGCAACTAAAGCCATGAGCATGGATGAGAGTGTAGAGGGAAAAGAGAAAAGGAAAGAAGCAATGAGGAGGGTGGTGGAGGGAAGAGGGGTCATTGATTCCAAGTGAGGTATTCTAATTAAAAGGGACAACATACAAGAACTTCAAATCCTAGCACCTACCCACTACATACTCCCAGTTTCCCCTCTGCCCTACCACCCATTCTCCTGAGGCTTCTCTTAGATAAAAATTCTGAAATGACTTAAGCAGGCCTAGCTCAGCACTGAGTACCACTTGAGGAGACAGCCACCAGGACCCTCAGTTGACAACAATTACAGGTCCAAGACATTTTCCTCTGGCACTGTATTGTATTAGCTTTTTTGTTTGTTTCCTTTAAATTACAGGGTGACCTCCTTTCAGTTTGGAAGTTATAACCAGTGGCCGAATGGGAGCAATACTTTCCCTATAAAAAGAACAGAAGAGTCAAGGATACTTCAAAGATTCCTGGCCACTGAGAAAACAATCAAATATAAAATTCAGCTATGAAAATTACAGACATCATCAAAAATCTTTTAAAAAAGACAAACTTTCTTCATTAAAATATAATTTGTGTGATCTGTAATTATATATCTGTGCCCTGCTACTGTATCATTAAATATATTTGAAGTTGTATATATAATGCATTAATTTGGCAGATTATCACATTATCTAGTTAACTTTATCTTACATGTTACCTTCTGGGCCAGTGGTGCTAGAACTCTGATCAAATTCACTTCACAGTAAATTAATAATTAATTCATTTTAAGAAATGCATCTGCCTCAAAGTCTGTTTGGACCAAAAAAATATATATAGCAATAATACATTGCAGCCGTAAATAAATACATAGCAGATTAACAAGGGCTAAGTGTTGCTCTTGTCTGGCACTGGAAGTTAACAGTATGTACTTCATGATAACTGAAAAATTGGCAGGAATTGAGTATATGCAAACTAAGTATGAAGACAAGCAATACAGCTTTTAATTCTAATTGTTTACAAAAATTATAAAGCATTGTTGGGAAATGAGTTGAATATTACCAAGGGTTTGAAATAAAGCTGAAAACAATATCAAAGGTTATTCAAAAATAAATTATTTTACAATGACAAGAGAATCCATCAGCAGTATCTGATGTATCTCAGGATCCCAAAATTTCAGGAGCCGTGAACTCTAATTCTAAACAATGCATTATTTATGGACTTTCCAGTCTTTGCTTAAACGTCTCTATTGATGAGCATCCCTTACTTCTCCAAAGCAATCGAACTGCGTTTCAGATCACTCTGAAGGAAACAGAAAGAAGGGAGAATTCCTCAGCTGGAGTTCAAATTGGCCTTTCTACAATTCTTTCCCAATGGTCCCAGGATTCTTTTCTGACTTCACAAGGACCACACTTCAGATGTGAGAGTTCCTCTGTGTGCATCCTCTAAGTTTATCTGCTAAACCAAGATAAACATCCCCAGTTCCTCTTTTTAAGTGTTTAAGTTCTGGGGTACATGTGCAGGATGTGCAGGTTTGTTGCATAGGTAAACATGTGCCATGGTGGTTTGCTGCACCCATCAACCCATCACTAGGTATTGAGCCCAGCATGCATTAGCTATTTTTTCTGATGCTCTCCCTCCCCCTCCCCCCACCCCCCGACAGGTCCCAGTGTGTGTTGTTCCCCTCCGTGTGTCCATGTGTTCCCATTGTTCAGCTACCACTTATAAGTGAGAATATGTAGTATTTGGTTTTCTGTCTTTCTGTCCCTGCGTTAGTATGCTGAGGATAATGGCTTCCAACTCCATCCATGTTCCTGCAAAGGACATGAGCTTGTTCCTTTTTATGGCTGCATAGTATCCCATGGTGTATATGTACCACATTTTCTTTATCCAGTCTATCCTGATGGGCATTTGGGTTGATTCCATGTCTTTGCTATTTTGAATAGTGCAACTTGCTTTATTTCTTTTATCAAATTCACTTAATTGTAAATGGCAAGGCTGAAGTTCTCTTAACGCTGCTTCACAGTTTTCTTAATGAGAATCCCCACATATAAAACTTAATGCTTAAAGAACAGCTTGATAGAAAATACAGAACACATTTTTTACAAACAAAATTTAATTTAGGATTTAAAGATAAATGCCTGACAAATCTAGTCAGTTAGATGTAGTAAGATACAGATAACGTAATACATAATAATATATAAATAACAGGCCAAATTACACATATGTGTGTGAAGAGTATTTGTGTATACAAGTGTGCATATATACAGAGAGAGAGCGAGACAATGGTCCTCTTCATTTTTCCTGGAAGGTGCACCCAGTTTAAAAACAAAAGTTTTGACAAAATGTTAAGTGTCCTCACTAATCTTCTTAAGAAATCCCAAAGATCAACAATCTCCCTTGAGGGAAAACTGGATATAAATGCTGAAAATCAGTCCTAGGGGTAGGAGAGGGGGGCATTGTTTTGGGAAGGTGGGGCAGGAAAAGTCAAATTCCACTGGAAAAAAAAACTATTTAATTTGGTAAATATAAATTGAGCAATTAATATATGTTCCACCTTTGTGGGCATGAGATATACAAACAACAGACATCATAAAACAGATGTCAGAGGCCAGTACAAATTAAACATTCATGTCCCTTTAAACAAGGATGCTTGTTAACTCAACAAACATTCACTGAGCACCTCCTATGCAACTGCACTGTTCTGAGAAATAGATCACCAGTGTAGCTGGAACAGAGTGAGCAGTAGGAAGTTGGATTTCAAATCATTCTAGATGACTCTGGAACTAAGTGGTTGGGTAGCTTCAGCCAGTACAAGGAAAAGAGCAAACCCAGCAGAAAGAGCTATTTGCTTTTCTAAATAATTTGGTGTTCTGGCAGTAGTAATCATAGACAGTGTTAATAACAACCTTTCCTGAGGGTTTATTGTGTCCAGACAACGAGCTAAGCTCTTTACAATCCTTCTATCACTTAATCATCACAACAACACTTTGAGAGTAATTATTATTTCTATTTTACATGCAAAGAGGCTAAAGAGTAGTTATCTAAAAGCCCACAGCTGATGAATGTACATGATAAATTATTTGCAAATATGGTCACAATTCTCCCAAAAGCCAGGCTCTTTGCAAAGTAACCTTGCGGTTTCTCCAATCAAGAGGTGAAATCTATTTCTTCACTCTCTGAATCTTGCTGGCCTTGTGGCTTACCTTGGCCAATCAAATGCAGTGTAAGTGACAGTGTCCCGGTTCAAGCCTCAGGCCCAAGAGCCTCAAGGAAGCAGAACTTGCTTCTGTTGTGTCTCTTAGACCCCTGAGATTGCCATACGAACCCAGCCCAGTCAGCCTACTAGAGAATGAGAGACCACATGGGGAAGAGCCTACCAGGTGAGGTCATCTTACACTAGACAATACTAACTGATAGGCCAACCAACCACAGAAGCATAAAAGAGCCTAACAGAGATTAGCTGAGCCCTGCCAAGCCCTGACCCAGGCCAGAATTACCATCCAGCCAACCTGTAGACTTGTAAGCAATAATAAATGTTCCTTAAGACACTAAATTTGGGGATGGTTTGTTATGAAGTTGAAAACCAAGGTTATATGACTCCAGATACTATGCATTGAATTGCTATATTGTGTCATGCCAAATATTGAAACAGAATCCTCTGCCTTAGAATTATGAGAGTTTCTATTGCAGATATACGGATACTGCATTTTCATGATTTTGCTTTTTTTCCTCCAATCCTCTCCAACAAAAAGTCCATCTTGTTTATGCAAATTGACTTTTCCGTTCTGAGGTTGTTTTTCCTCTCAAAATCCTCATTTCCAGCTGCTCTGGGTCAGGGGTAAAGGCAAAGCCTTCCAACAAGCCTTTTGGCATTACAGAGCCGAGAGCCATCTGTTTGGCTGTAGGCTATTCACCACGGACCCCGCAAGTAACATGTTTCTGACCAGTGGTTGATAATTTGATAGCTCATCATTACCCAATAAATATGCTAATCATTACCCCTGAAGTGGGACTAAAACAGTAATTTGCTTGCAAAACATTTAGTGCATGTCTAGAAGATACAGAATCAATGTGATTCAGGCTTAACTTTATAAAACTGTCATTTTGTCATTTATCCCATTTCACTTGCAACCACACTTTGATCTATCCATGATCATGCACAGGAGATTAAACAGTACTCTCTGTTTTCTGATAAATAAGTAGATACTCACTTTCTCTGACATGTTATCATTTTACCTCTTTCCCATCTAGCTTTGTCAGGATAAATTTTCCTCTTCGATAGCTCTAATAGATTACCCTAGAAGTCTAAGAGAGAATAATGAGACAAAAGTTTGGATCAAGAAAACATTTATTCATTTGTCCAACATTTGACCATTCCAAATCATCCAGTAAGCACCTTATACTTGCAACATGCCTTAAAATTTGATTCTGGAATCTCTTAAGCCACTTAAATTGAATAACTGTTCTTTCTAATAAAACAGCCATAATGACACCTAATATTTGAAAGAACATAAAAATGTTTAAGCCATTTATCGCCATTGCATTTTAATAAGAAAATGAGTTTAAAATCATAAAATTATTTATCTTTAATCACACTATATTTTAAATGTAATAAATTTAATTATAATTTAATTAAATGATTTATTTCTAACTCAATTTATTTCTAAAATAAACTTTAAATCAAATCCTTTTATTTAAAACCTTTTATTTAAAGGTTATTATAAATAAATTAGCAAAAAATGAGGAACTAGGTCTTGTGCATTACCTCTACCTTGACTATTTATCTCATCAAGTACATAAACAGTCTTAGAATTTAGGCAGTATATAACCTGTAAGACTATGCATGGCAGTGGATGGATCATGGATGTACCAGAAATAAGTGGTTGATAGCAGCCATGGAAACTTGTCTTATTCTAAAGTGTAGACCCTTTAAAAAATAAGCAAACTCAATTCTGAATGGAAAAAAAAAATGATTTTTGAGTGCACATTGTGTGCTAAATATTGGATGCATGGTATCTCACTTAATGCTTAAAACAACCCACTGCAGTAGGTATTAGTGTTCTCTCCATGCTGTAAAGAAATAGAAAAAAGTTAGAGATAGTAAGTATCTTCCCCAAGTTCATCCAGCTAGCAAAGGTTATGATTCACTGTTAGGGTCAGTCCAAAGCCATTTTCTGCTTTGGGAAGCTGAAATGGTAAGTCTTTAGGGAGGGGAGAATAAAGTAGATATTCTAGAAAAGAAGCCGAGTTGAGAGATGAAGGTGTGAGTCTTCATTTAGCGGGGGTCAAACCTTGGTTTCCCAAAGACGGTGCTGCTCAAACTGTCTATAATGAAGAGACAGATTACTCTCAACTCCAATTCAGCTCAAACGAATACTTTTTTGCAAAATACGATAAAAATAAAATACTAATAAACAAAATTTTAAAATAACCAAAAACACAAGGATTCCATTTTAGTTATTAGAATAAAATTATTCTAGGAAATAGCTATAAAAGTCTCTAAGCACTTTTAGTATCTCCTCTTCTCTTGCGAATGGGTAGAAATTAGTTATGGAATAGGTGGAAATTAGTTAGGGAATTGGCATAGGTTTGAGGACCACACTTTGAGAAGCACAACTCCAAGTTATCTGAGCTGTTCTTCACTCCCAGGAAATCAACTTACCTTATTCTAGGGGTCAACCCTCAAACTCTACCCTCAACTACTAAAACCTCAAATTGCAGTTATTAGAACTTGAGCAGTAGGAAAGAGTCTGGGGCCTACTGTACATTGATGTACATTAAATACAGAAGGCTGAGTGGGTCCTCTGAGTATGATGATAAAGCTGAAACATTTTTTAAAAGCCTTAGGGATGAAAATCTTCAAAGCAACATAAACATAAATAAAAAAATATAATGGCTAAACAGAGTCTACATTTATAACATTTGCTTATTAACTTCCTTTTCTTCCTTCACAGACTTTCAAAAATCCCTACAGCTGGAAAAGGCTCAGAGGTTTATCTCTCTGTTACCATTCATGAAACTGCTTCCTCTTCCACATCCACCCCTAACTTTCCTGCAGAACTACTATTAGATAAATAAAGGTTATTTTATTTCAAGATTTTTAAAGACAGAAATTTCGTGCGTATTTTTTTTTTTTTAATTGAGGGGTCAGGGGTGGGGAGAATCAATCAAATCACAAATCAACGGCTAGTTCAGGAGGATAAAAAGGTGGGCTATGGCCTTATAAAAAGAAAAGACCCCTGTGTTGATTGGTTAGTTAGCTAGCCAGCTGGATCCCAGCAACATTAAACAGAGAAATGTCTCAGGACAACGGCAGCCAATGGGATACTTCCAAAAGGATCTAAATTCCTCCGAAGGGCCTGCAAAACCGTAGTGAATGGAGTCCAAACTGAGCGGGGAATTGTCCAAATGGAGAAGCAGCTTGGTCTATTCCTCTCAGGCTCCCAAAAATCCCAAGTGGAGGGGAGCATGCCTTTTGCTCTGTCCACTAGTCCAGATATGAAGGAAAGGACAGGTGACATGAACTTACAAACAGCCAACGGGGTCCTGCAGGCTAGAGTAAGGGCTCTAGGACAGCTGGTGCCTGCAGCGCCCCTAGTAGTGTACAAATGAGCCTCAGGTGTCTCCAAGCCTCTGCTCCCCATCCCATCCTTTTTTCCTCCCACCCACTTCCCCCTTGCTTCTTTTTCAACTTTTCATCTTGAAAACATTCAAACTTAAAGAAAAACTTGCAAAAATGGTAACCTATTGACTAAGATGGATTCATTAATTCAATATACTGCACACCTGAATCACTAGTGCTTTCTCTGTGCATATGCAGGTACACATATATAATATGTGTATGCAGTATACATATATTCAATTATTTTGCTGAACAATTTGTTCTTTCATCCTAAATATATCAGTACACATCTCCTGAAAATAAGAATTTTTTTTTACATAATCCCAAATCATTGATTAAATTCAGGACATTATTATGGACATAATACTGTTATCTAATACATATTCCATATTCAAGTTTCACTAATTGTCCCCATAACATACTTTGCACCATTTTTTCTTTGATCCAGGGTCCAATCCAGGGTCATCCTCTGCATTTAATTGTCTTGTCTCTTTTGTGCCCTCAATCTGGAACAGGCTTTCATGACATTGACATTTTTTGAAGGGCAAAGAGAGTTGTTTTGTAGAATATTCTTAAATTTAGGTCTGTCTGGTAGTTTCCTTATGGTTAGATCAGAGTTACACATGAATGCTATAGGAGTGATATTGTGTCTTTCTCGGCGTCCCAGGAGGCACACGATAGTAATTTGTTCTATTGTTGATGTTAATGCAGATCACATGAGTGAGGTAGTTCCTGGGAGGCTTCTCTGCTTTAAAAGCATCTTCTTTTATCTAAATAAAAATGATCTGTGGGAAGATTCATTGAATTGTATAAATGTTCTGTTCCCCCAACAAATTCATCCAGTGGTTTTAACACAAACTCCTGTCATTTTTGTTTGTATTGATGGGCAAATTGTTTATCTCAGTAGTTCTGGAGTTTAACTGCAGCTTGTGCCAGCCCTGACCTGATAAGTCCTCTCAGTTTATTGCACACTCTGAACCTTTCTACTCATTTTGAAACTACTTACTTGATATTTTAACGTGAGGGTTTAGAGAACAACCCACACTCACACTTTACTACTGAGTCATGGTGACATAGGAAGAGGCCACTGTTATTTTGTGACATTACCTCTTTTCCCATTTCACCCCATGGATATGAAGACCTTTCCCCATGAAAACAATGACTGGTTTTTAGAAAGGACGAACAAAACAGGTGGGGAAAAGCTCTCATGTTCAAATATCAAAGCAAGTCCCAGCCAATCTGCGAAGCAAAATGCCCACTCAGTCTGCAAAGCCACAGCACGCCATCCTGCTGACTTTTGAGCAAAATTAATTGCAAGAACCTGGCAGGTCTCCAAACAACTGCCGTTCTTCCCTTCATTACTGAAAAATCTCTGCTGTCACTTCTTAATCAGCGCTTCGTTCGTAATTCTATAGACTGTACTTTGCTTGCACTTAGGGAGGAATTGGTGCAAATACCACTTTTACTCAGCAATTATTTTGCATAAGGATTTAAGTTGGAGCTCACAGTATGGCAAGATTTGGAGTTTAGATAGCAAAAAACCCTCAGAGCTCTTTGAAAACCAAGCTGGACTCACACTTACACTGGGTAGACATGTGGAAACTCTCTTTTAAGGTCATGAAGGTGAAACCTGCAAATATTGGTATGTAAAGTGAAATCAGCAACTCTTTTTTCTTTTGCTAGGGATGCAAAAATGAGAGAAACCAATACAGAACTGATGTACACAAAGGGAAATACGTTTTAACATTTATTGGGAGGTTTTTGACTGACTTGTTTTCCTGC
Source organism: Macaca thibetana thibetana (assembly GCF_024542745.1). NCBI lineage: Eukaryota > Metazoa > Chordata > Mammalia > Primates > Cercopithecidae > Macaca > Macaca thibetana. The sequence continues at coordinate 44,128,449 of NC_065587.1, read as the reverse complement.
TTGCTATGGGAACGTGACAAAACAAGACGTAACTTGTTTATCTCCAGACCATGTCTTAATCTGCCAATCCTTTCCTCATCTGAAAAAACAAATAATTCAAAAGAAGTAGTGAAATGTCATTCGAATAAAGGGCTGTATGACCACGGATACTGCAGATTGAGAAATTAACTAATAAAGACAGGAAAGAGAAATGTTAAGGAGTTTGATCTAATGACATTGCAGGAAAATCCTAAGATATACCTACCAAAGCTAGGTAAGCTGAGGGGTTTAAGGAAGACACGAAAAATGCCTCTGTTGATAAACAGGACAGATAATTCAAGCCAATTATTTTTCACTGGAAATTGTCATAGCCCAGCTGATGACTTCAGGGGTTGGACAGTCTAAAACTCTGATTTTCAAATAAATTACTTTTAGTTGCAAAAACCATTATTACTTTTGCACCAACCTTTAAAACTGTCGATGGCTCAATTCTGTTTTCTTAAACATTCATTTGAGATAAACATTTTTTAACCTCTCTTAGAAAGAATGAAATTAGAGTAGTCCTGACTTTAGTAAGGAGTTGGCAGGTCATATTCTGTTTATACAAAAGGACACAGTCAATTCCATTGGTATTAATTGAGCACATATATAGGTTATGTTAACATAATGAGATTTGGAGAAGTCCCAGACACCTGGACCTTGTTAATTTATTTGACTCGAGTTATCTCTGGCTTAAAATTCTCCAATGGCTCCTTCTCTTTACAGTTAGAATAGACTCAAGCCCTTTTCCAAGGCATGTAAGGCTCTCTAACCTGGCCTCTGCTATTTGTCAGTCTCTCTTCTATCACCCACTCTTCCCCTGAAGTTCACAATCCTTCAGTCACATAGGATTTCTCTCAGTTTCTGGAGCATGCCAACACATCTCAAGGAATTGTGGATTTGCTGTTTCTACTGCCTACATAGCAAGATTCTTGCATGCCTGCTCTTCAGATCTCTGCTCAGAAAAACCTTCCATGCTTGCAGTATCCAAAGCTCCCTTGCCCAGTCACTCTCTCTCTGTGAACCTGTTCTCTTTATACCACAGCCCCCACTCCCTACAGAAGACCTTTTCGATCCTGTTCACTGCAGTATCTGCAGTACTTGGAATAGAATTTAATAACTGTATGTTGAAATAACAAAAGACCAAATGAATGACTGTATAAAATATGAAGGTAATATGGTATAAATAACATTGGATTCTGCTTACTACTAGCCACCTCTGTCTTGAATTTTAAGTATTCAGGACCAGATTTAATATTTTCCAACAGACTGAGAGTTCTTTGAGGCTGGAGATTATACCTTATATATCCTTCTTTCCCCCTGTGGCACCCCTTGTTCAGGAAAGTTTGCTAAATGTCTACAGGAAGGAAAGAAGAAAGAGGGGGAGAGAGGAAAGAAAGAATTTGTCACCAGATGGACAATGACTTTTTCTGCGGCAACACACTGAAGCAGACAACCACAAATTTGCTGCTGGGGCTTGTACAATAAGGATTCCACTCTCAGTATTAATTCAGAGCAGAGAAGTGCTGTCAAGTGTCTGAGGGAGTGTGGAAGGTGGTACTGGAGAATTCTCTACTGGGCAGCTCCTAAACCATGGGAAGGCAAAGCTGAGGAAGTGAGAGACATGCTTTCCCAAGAGCCCTGAGGAAAGATCTTTTAAATCAGGGTACCAGATGGTCTGCCTTATTAAAGGGTGCCTCTCAAAGACAAATTCTTTTTTTATTCCTTTAATGCTCACCTTGGTGAAAGGTGAACTACTTTTGAATCAATCTCTCTAAGGTCTCCTGTTTTCAGCCTTAACCTCTGCTCAAAAGCAGGACATTCAACCTCTGCTGTCTTTCTGGTGTGTATGAGGATGGAGGAGAGCACATCCTCAGAAGCTGGAGGGCACCATTTTTGTTCATAAGAGCAAAGATGCATCTCAGAGCTGAGGTATGAATCCCATTTCCATCTAAAGCTTGGCTATAGGAGACAGCACGCAAACTGCTGCATTTACTTTTGAAACGCTGTGTTCCTATAGTACCACTCTCCTACCAGGATACTTTCTATAAAATGCCCTAGAATGGTGTCCCATCATCCATTCTGTAAAGACAGCAAGATATAGTTAAAAAAGAAAAAAATTAAAAAAAAGAGATCTTCTCTAAGTTTGGCCACAAAGTACCTATGGCACCTGGAAAAATCAAATCACCTCCGTGGACCTGGTTATTTGAAGGATCTTGAAAAATAAAATAAAAATAAAAACATGATTTAAAATGACAACTAAAGGTAGCTTCGTCTGATTTCAGAGGGATTGCTTATTGTTTGGTTTGATCCAGTCTAACTCGGTGGCTTTCCAACTTCTGTTCCTAGACTGGCAGCATGAGTGTCGCCTGGTGAACTCATTGGAAATAAAAATTCTCAGGCCCTGTCCCAGATCAGAAACTCTGGGAATAGGACCCACAATTCTGTGTTTCAACAGGCTTTCTAGGCGGTTCTGATGTAAGCTCATATATGAGAACCATTAGTGTAAAAGAATACTTTTATGGGCCCTGTTGTGCACATATGTATGCGGCCTTTCCTACTTCTGACAGCTCTCATTACCATCTGTTGTCCTCAGGGTTCCAGTGACTCGCATGCCACTCATCTCTAAGGACAGAACACTTGACTTCACTAAGCCAATCAGCATTTTACTTCTCTGTCTACAGTAACTGGTACGGGATGGGCATTTGGGTGAAGAGCTGGAAAAAAAAGAAAAAAGAGTTTCAGGATTTTGCTGGAAAAGAGACATTCCCAGTGAGAAAGTGGCTGGTAGGTAACAGCAATGTGGGGACCATAAAGGGAACTGGGGTTAGAATAAATCAGACATCATGGAAGGAAGACGGGACATAGAAGGAAAGCAGGGCTTTGAAGACACTGTTAGTGCGGGACCAAGCTGTGCTTGGTGTAAATTCTACAGAGGCTCTACCTTTTCTGTAACAAGAGCCAGTTAATGTCATTTATTTTTTAAGCTTGTTTGAACCATGTCTGGTGTCACCTGCAACTGAGTATCCTAACAGTCCACTTAGAGTGTAAAAAATGAGGATTCCTCTACCCTGGTCTTGAAAGAGAGGATGAAGCAAAACACAAAGAAAATAAAGTATTCCCCACAAGAAGAATATGGAGTTGTTTTCTGGTTAAGACTAAAAAGAACGCAGATAGGGTGTGAGATGGGGGGGGTAAGGGGACCAGAAAGAAGAAAAATATTTGAGAAGAAGATCTAAGTTTATGACTAAAGTTAGATACTTGTGGGAACGTGGCCATTAAGAAATGAACTTCAGTGGAGATGGGCTGATATATTTTCAGTAACAGAGTTCTAAGCATGTTCCGTGCACTAGCTTGATTTAACCCTCACACCACCGTTATGTGTGAGTGACACATAAGAGTCACTCAAGGTTAGATGTGAGAGGTAAAACTGAGATCCACAGCCAGGCAGCTGGCTCCAGAGTCCATTCTCTTCCCATTAGGGCATGCTTGTGCACCTCAGCTGAAATTCTCTTTAGTGCCTAGGGAACCATCCCCAAAAGTCTGCTCTACCACTCTGCCTGGCTTAGTGCTGCTTTGAGAAGAATGAGGAAAGGCAAGTGGGTCCTAGCACGGGGTAGAGCCATGCAGAAGATTGTGATGGCACCATAGGTGGTGGTCTTGAGACAGGCAGTGGCGAGAAACTGGCAGCAGCACAAACTGACTCAGGAGGGAGTGTGCAATAGTCAACCCCTCTCAATCACAAAAGTTCTGCTTTGGAGGGGAAAAGGGAATAAAGGAGAGAAATAAAGTTTTTAAAAACGTGCGTTTACATAAGGCTTCTACTTGGTCTAAAAGTCTACAAGCCTGTGCATCTGAATTCTTCCTTGATGTTTAAGAGTCTCTATAATTTGAATAGGCCTTATTTCAGAGGCTAAACTGGTAGAGGAAGACCAAATTTGACTTACAGTGTATTTTATTAATCCTGCAAAGGGCTTATTAAAAAATATAATTTATTTGTAGTATTTACAAATTGGGATGCAACATAGGAAATCCAGATTTCCAGCTTCCCTTGAATCTCAGAAGATCTAGAAATACTGGGCCTCTATTCCTACAAGAAAATAACTGCCCAGGCCAGGCGCGGTGGCTCAAGCCTGTAATCCCAGCACTTTGGGAGGCCGAGACGGGCGGATCACGAGGTCAGGACATCGAGACCATCCCGGCTAACACTGTGAAACCCCGTCTCTACTAAGAAATACAAAAAACTAGCCAGGCGAGGTGGCAGGCGCCTGTAGTCCCAGCTACTCGGGAGGCTGAGGCAGGAGAATGGCGTAAACCCGGGAGGCGGAGCTTGCAGTGAGCTGAGATCAGGCCACTGCACTCCAGCCTGGGCAACAGAGCGAGACTCCGCCTCAAAAAAAAAAAAAAAAAGAAAAGAAAAGAAAATAACTGCCCAAGAATGAGTAAGGGCTGGCCCCTCTACACAGGGCTTGTGGCCTCACAGTTTCCACTACTCTTGTTATATTCTGTTCAGCTTTATTCATTTTTGTCACCTGTCTGTCCCCTGAACTCACCAAAAGTTGCACCCTCTGCCTTACTTAGTCAGAACTTGCTCTAGAAGTTCCCCAAATATATTACTGTGCTAGTTTGGCTACACACCCTCCTGATTCAACCTATAATTATTCCTCTCTGCCATATATTGAGTTACAGTCTATCCTATAAGAGTGGAAATCCATGTCTTTCCTTCCTCTTTCATTTCCACTTCCCTGAATTTATCTGAGCATTCAGGAGCCAGATTGTACCCAACATATTCAGAAAAGCTTCAGATAACTTTGATCAATGTTGGGTTCTTCCTTTTCTGATCAGTGGAATTTATTTTTCACTGAAGAATTCTAGATCATATATGCAATGATATGCCATTTTGTTTTAGCATTTCTCTTCCTTGAAAGTGGAGATAGAGATGGTAATGTTGCAGAAAGTGTCAATTAACTCTACTAAGGGTACTAAAAAGGAGGTAAAACGTGCTAACTTTTACCTAGACCAGAGTTTCTCAACATCAAACTGTTGACATTTGAAACCAGATAATTATTTCTCGTGGGGGGCTGTCCTGTGTATTGCAGTATGTTTAGCAGCATCCTCAGCCTCTACCCACTAGATGCCAGTAGGAATGCCCCCAGTTTTGACAACTAAATATGTCTCCAGACATGGCCAAATGTTCCCTAGGGTACCAAACCACCCCTGGTTGAGAATCACTAGCCTAGAGGAACTCAAAATCTCATTGAAGATATAAATGTGACCAAAAAGTAGTTAGAAAATCATGGCAACAGACATTGGTTATGTCCAGGCATCACATTCATCCCATCTTCTTTCAGTAACATTTTTTTTCTGATTTCTTTAAAAGAAACAATCTTTTCTTCTTCTGGACATAGTCTGGAAAATTAATCATTGTGTCCTGATCGTTGCTCCCTTTCAGCTAAAGGGAAGACTCATTACCTAAGTCTGGGCCAACTAGGCACACTCTCCCTTGAATTTCTCTCAAGAGTGGCAAATAGGACTCACGTTTGCTGAAATTCATTCACTACAGAAGGAGCAGTTGAATGAAACTGTCAAGCAGTCTCTGCAATCAACACCTTCTGGAACTAATTTCTGTTCTTTCTAAGTCTGGTTCCTTCAACTCTTTGAGCATTCATCAACCCTTCAGATAAACTCCTTTTTCAGTTATGTCAGTCAAAGTTGGTTTCTGATGCTTGCTACCAAAGAATCCTTACTGATGGAATCATTCATTGTACCTTAGGAAGATAGGAAATAAGAAAACAGAAAAGTCCGAACAGAATCTAAAACTTAATATATGAATATGTGCACTTATATAAACAAATGCAAGTGGATTATGAGCTCAATTAATATATCTGATTATATATAACTATATGTGTATCTAAACATGAAGATACACATGAAAACTTCAATGTTGAAAACAGTTATAATTGGGACATGACATTACAGATTATTTTTATAAGATTTTCTATATTTTAATTTATTAATTTTAATGTCTTCTTATACTTTATATACAGGTCTATTCATTTTATCTTAAAAAAAGCACTTTATGCATTTTTAAAAGAAACATCTAAAATTCCCATAGCTATTGTGTATGATATATGTGATTTCATGTTTTATCTGTCAAGCCTGTAGTGCTGTGCTAACAGCTGAACCTCATTTGAACAAAAAATGTATTTATTCTACTTATCTGAAATCAAGGTGAGTAACTCTCATAGATTTGAATGGCCCTCCTTTTTCCTCCACTTTTACCTACAACCGATCTCACAATATGACCTCAAGACACTTCAATTTTGAGGTCAGATAGATGCACTAATTATAAAGTATTTTTACTAATTACAGGGAGTTTATAGCTATTACCCTTAATAACTTAGAATATTTGCTGTGTTCTAAATCAGTTAAGTGAAATTGGAAAAAGCCATGATAACAAAAGCAAATGGAAAAGGACCACATTGGGAGACAGATATATAATTAACAAGCCCCTTTATCTAAACTTTCATTAAAGACAAACAAACGTTGAGATGTAAAAGGCACAGCTTTTAATTAAAGTGTAGCTTCCTTTCAAGACCTGCTTCGCCTTGGGCAAACATTTGTCAACATATGTCCCAAACCATCATTCCTTCCCAGTTTGGATAGTTGATATTTTAGCTCATTCTCAAGTCGCTCAAAGTAATAAATTACATTATAAACGCAACAACAATAATGAATTAAGCTGAGAAGTGCAGTATAATACTTTGTCACAAAAAAAAATTGTCTCTTTGGAGATATAGGATATTTAAATATTCACTGTGTGAGATAACTTCTTTATTTCTACACTTATCCCTTCACAGACTTCCTTCAATATCAAGGACAAATATTTTCTAAAACTTTTAATTATTTGCTTTCAAGACCAGGAGAAATACCTAACTCTTCTATTTAAAAAAAAAAAAATATGAACCACAAAATCAGATTAAGATGGAAAAAAAAAATGTGCAAATTAGCCCTGCCAAAAGCATGTAGCCAGGCTGCAGAGAAAGAGGGCAATAGAGTTTCTGCATTTCCCCCAGCATTGCTTCCACTTCTTTCATCAGTCCAAATATCCCGGCTGCTCTCACCTGCCTTTGCTCTGTCTGGGTGAGCCTCCACTGGTGCCCCTCAGTTGGTTTCATTTCCACCTGATGTTGGCGCATTTCCAGTAAGTCCCCATCGGTTAAGCATTAACATTCTGTTTGCATGCAGCAGGCTCTGTCTGTGTCAGCCTTTATCACACCCTCATATTATCTTCCCTCCCCAAACTGTGCAATATTGTCATTCAACTGAATAACCAGAAAACACAGCAGGGCAACCCTGCAATCTGTTGGGAGGTAGTAAATACAGGGTACCACTTAAGAGGATGTGGAGTCAGACAGACCAGGTTCAAATACCAACTGTGTTTCTTATTAGCTAAATGACCTTGGCAAAATTACCTATTTTCTCCACCTTTATTATTTTCTCTGTAAAAAGGAGGGTAATGATACCACCTTTTGGGGAGTATAGTTAGGATTAATCAAAGGGAGTGAATGCATATTTGAACTGCTTAGCACAGTCCCCAGCACACAGTGAACACTCAGCAACTGGCAGCTTTCATAATTTCCCATTTATATATTTAGGGCAAGTGTTGTACCTAGATAGACATCTGCCTACACGATATGATGTGAGGATTACCAAGTGTGTCTATCTCTGAAATTCTGGAATCTATCTCAGGACCTCAAATACCCACTGTTGAAGTCATCAAAAACTTTTCTAATAGCAGGAGACTCCTATATAAACACAAAAATATTAACTAGGAAGAAGCGCAGATTAAGTCATTTTCACTCATTAACAGCAATTACTTTATCAAATTAGCTATCCCAGTCAACTAGCATATTCTTGTTTCAACTCAGCAAACTCATACTGAACCCTTACTAGTGTAAGAGAGTGTGCTAAAAGCTGAGGGGAAAACAGAGTTGAGTAAGAGGTGATCCCTGGTTTCAAGGGGCTCATAAATGAATGGCAACAACAGACGTACATGGATGTACACACAAAATGTAAGGAACACCATTAGATAGGAAATTGTGGTGCACACATGCTTTTATGGTAACAAGGTAGACATTTCTTTCTACATAAAAGAAACCATACTTGAGCTGCAGCACTCATTAATCCATCTATCCATCCCACCCAGTCTTCTATTCATCCATCTATCCATCCATCCATCCATCCATTTATCCATTCATCCATCTATCTCATTCATCTACCCATCTGTCCATTTGTCCATCCATCCATCCGCCCATCCATCCAACCATCCATCCATCCAACAGATATGTATTAATGCCAATGAGGTACAAGCATGTGTTAGGCACTTAGTTAATTTAAATAGTGAATAAAAAAGATATTAACACTGTCTGCATGAAACTCCTAGTCCAATATGATGACAGAGAAACACACAATTGGATATATAATTACAATTTGGAAGAGGAGATAGCAAAGAAAACTGGTATGTTTTATGATAAAAAATAAAAGCAGGCCAAGCGCAGTGGCTCATGCCTGTAATCCCAGCACTTTGGGAGGCCGAGGTGGGCAGATCACCTGAGGTCAGGACTTTGAGACCAGCTTGGCCAACATGGCAAAACCCCATCTCTACTAAAAATACAAAAATTAGCCGGGCATGGTGGCATGCGCGTGTAGTCCTAGCTACTCAGGAGGCTGAGGCAGGAGAATCGCTTGAACCTAGGAGGTGGAGATTGCAGTGAGCCCAGATGGTGCCATTGCACTCCAGCCTGGGCAACAGAGCGAGACTCTGTCTCAAAAACAGAAAAAAAAAAAAAAGAATAAAAGCAGAAAGCATAAGGATTTCATAGAAATCCTGTGGAAGAGGAGACATTTAACGGGAGATTTGGAGGAGGCCCAAGAGTTGTCCATGTAAAAACAGAGGGAAAATAATTATAGGGAGAAGAAATGGGGGCAAGAAAACAATATGGCACTGTTCAAGGACTTGGAAAGACCCTCCATTGTGGCTAGAAATTGATGAGTAAGAAAAAGTGGCCTGAGTTGAGACTGTTCAAGTGGGCAGATCAGATAGAGCCTTGAAGGCCTTGCTAAGACATTGGGATTGTGCTTTCTCCAACAGAATAGAAAACTACTGCAGAGTTTGAAGTAGAGGGTGGGATTGATATTATTTAGTTTGCATTTTAACAATTTTTCTTTCTGTTGTGACAAGAATGGATTAGAGGTAGACATAATTTATGGAAAGCAAGAATACTGCAGTCATCCATGATAAGAGATGAAATCAAGCATAAGAAAGCCTCATTTATCCCATCTGCAAAATGGGGAAAATACCTGCAAATAGGGTTGTTTGTGAAGAGAAACTGAGTTACTACACATAAAGTGTTTAGAACAGTGCCTAGCATATAAAACAGATTGAGACTGCTAGCTATTATAGTTATATATTACTATGGTCGTGATTATGTGGATTAACAAATGAGAATTAATCTGTTACAATCAGGTACAAGAAGTATCACCGCCCAGTTATTTGCCCAACAAAGGATATGAATAGACATTTCTCAAAAGAAGATGTACAAACAGCCAACAAACATATGAAAAAATGGTCAACTTCACTAATCACCAGAAACATGCAAATTAAAGCCACTAGGAGATACTACCTTACTCCTGTAAGAACACCCCTATTTAAAAAGTCTAAAAACAGTAGATGTTGGTGTGGATGAGGTGAAAAGGGAACACTTTGACACTGCTGGTGGGAATGTAAATTAGTACAATCACTATGGAAAACAGTATGGAGATTCTTTACATAACTAAAAGTAGATCCACCACTAGATCCAGTAATCCCACTACCGGGTATCTACCCAAAGGAAAAGAAGTCTTTCTACGAAAAAGACACAAGTACATGCATGTTTCTAGCAGCACAATTCACAATTGCAAAGGTATGCGACCAGCCTAAGTGCTCATTGACTAACAAGTGGATAAAGAAAAAATGTGGTATCTGTACACTATGGAATACTTAGCCAGAAAAAGGAATGAAATAACATCTTTCACAGCAACTTTGATGGAGCTGGAGGCCATTACTCTAAGTGAAGTAACTCAGGAATGGAAAACCAAATATAGTATGTTCTCACTAGGAGCTAAGCTATAGGAACTAAGTTACGAGGAGATAAGCTGCAAGTAGAAGCTAAACTATGAGGAAGCAAGCAGTAGGAGCTAAGCTATGAGGAAGCAAAGACATACAGAGAGTGATATAGTGGACTTTGGAATTTGGTAGGAGGAGGTTGGGAAGGGGTGAAGAATGAAAGACTACACATTGGCTGTAGTGTACACTGCTCAGGTGATGGGTGCACTAAAATCTCAGAATTCACCACTACAGAGATCATCCATGTAACCAAAAACCACCTGTACCCCAAAAACTACTGAAATAAAAAACAAGTAATTCAAAAAAGAATCAATCTAAAAGAAATAATAATTTGCCCAAGTTCACGAGGCTAGTTAGTGGCAAGACAGCTTAAACACAAGCAGTCTGGCTCCAGAGCTCAGCTCTTAACTGTACTATTGACCTTCCAATGCACACATTAACTTGTACTGTATAGGCTTTTGTAATAGCATTTTAAACTTTAACAGTATATTAAAACATTTTTTCATGTCTATAAAAATAATCTATAACATTATTTTTAATACATGCAGCTTAATTTAACTGTATGCAGAGCATAGAGATTAGTTCTAGGCTTTTGGATATTATAAATAATGCTATGATGAACATCTCATTATCATACTTTTGAGAGTTATTTCTTAGGAGAGAGATTATTGGTCAATACGCATGAATATTTTAAGGATTTTGCCATGTGATGCTAAGTTATTCTCCAGAAATGCCTCACCAGTGTCTACTATTACAAACTTTTCTACTGATGCTTCTCTCCTGTCACAGATGCAGCCATGGAGCACCGTTGTGGCTACTCCCAGGACCACATCAGTAATGCCTCTAAATGACTTGCACCCTCTTTCTTTCTGTTTCACTCATGGGTTTTTGTGGTGGAGGTGCTTCAGGTGGAAACCCTTGGACCTCCGCAGATAGAGGCAATAAGAGAGGAGCTATGGAACATACAGGAAGATCCAGAGAAAAGGGGCAGCTTTTCTCCCAGCCTGTTCTGTGTAGACTTGCTGCCTGTTATCTGGTCTGTCCTTAAAAGCAGCCAGTTTTCTTTGGCTGGTGGGTAGAAGTCAGAAAGATTCAAAGTGGATCAGAGATTATCTCAGCCCTTGGCTAAAGATGATTTTGTATTTGTACTTTTCTGCACACCTTGTCACTCTAAACAAATTCACTCTGTAATAAACTCAGAGAACATGGATATTGAATAGACATTAGTGGCGCCAGCCTTATACCCCTACTCTACCCTTGGTGGAGGCGGAGTGGGGATTTCCATTTTCATCCCTCAATTTTTGTCTTTTAACCTCTTTGATGTATGTCTCAAAAATGGCTGACCCAAAATACTAGTTCTAGAATCGCTGTGACTAAATATTCTTGGATTTGAACACTTAAGAGTTTTCAGAATTTTTCATCTACACTCCTGTACTTTACTAGGAACTTTTTTTTCCCTTTTAATGACAAAAATAATGCTTTATCTACTTTTGACTATTTTCTTTCTGTCTGAATCCAAGGTTCTCAGAAGTAATCAAATAAGAATAGCTCTTCAAATTTTCTAGTACCTCCCTCAAAAGCCCTCAGGCATTACTTAGGAGAAAAAAATAAATACTAATGCTCTCTCATGAGTCAGAAAGTCACCCAGTGCTTAGGAGTTCTTTGGAATTTCTGTTCACGTTCTCTATGTTATTCAAATGACAATAACGAATTTCTAAAGAAGGGAAAGTTTTTACTGATTTTTAAGTAAACAAAAAAATGCATTCAATCTGTCTATAAGAGTTACTTTCAGCCACATTTTGTTTTTCCTCTTAGAAGGACAGGATATGTCCCTGCTCCCCGCCGCCAAAAAAAATTACTAGCAAACTTTTAAAGAAGATGGCTTTTATTTAATTTTGCAAATCAAGGGAAATTGCTGAGCATTTCCAAATTGAGGCTGGATTTCTTGTTCTCTATTTTTGGCACTTGGAATATTGGTAAAAACAATGTTATTGGAGTTGTGTTTGCATTGTGCATATTTAGTGTAAGGGAATGAATGTGGGCTAAGGAAACAAAGATGATGAGGGAGCTGGATTCGCAAATAAATGGTGTGGATGCAATCACAATACTTAACATCCAAGGCATAAACTTCCAAATTTACAATAAAAGGGAAAAATATCCACCACATAAAATTTCTAGATTAAGTAAGCCAGCACTTTGTGTGTGTATGTAAATATATGTATGCATGCATATCACATGCATTTCATGAAACATGTAAGTATTAAATAATTTGGACTTCAAAATAAAATAGCATCATCAGCACAAATCTATAGTCTCCCCATGCTGCAATAGAAGTGATCAACAGAGTAAAAAATTTCAAAAACAGCCAATAGTAGACTTAGAAAATAGAATTTTATCTATGTGCTGGAAACTTTAAGCAATTTCTACCCAAAATTGCACAGTTCTAATCAGTTTGAAAAAGGAAGAAAGTGGTGACTTAATCCCCAAATCTCTATCGGAGTTTTATGGATTGTAACATGGTGGAGTCTGTGTCATGCCCGTCCGTGGGAAGAGACCACCAAACAGGCTTTGTGAGAGCAACGAGGCTGTTTATTCCACCTGGGTGCAGGCGGGTTGAGTCCGAAAAGAGAGTCAGCAAAGGGTAGTGGGATTGTCATTAATTCTTACAGGTTTTGGGATAGGCGGTGGAGTTAGAAGCAATGTTTTGCGGGCAGGGGGTGGATCTCACAAAGTGCATTCTCAAGGGTGGGGAGAATTACAAAGAACCTTCTTAAGGGAGGGGAGATTACAAAGTACATTGATCAGTCAGGGTGGGGCAGAAACAAATCACAACGGTGGAATGTCATCAGTTCAGGCTATTTTCACTTCTTTTGTGGATCTTCAGTTGCTTCAGGCCATCTGGATGTCTACGCGCAGGTCACAGGGGATATGATGGCTTAGCTTGGGCTCAGAGGCCTGACAGTCTGACCTTACAGAACTCCTCAGGATCACACTTCATTCCAAGGAGTGACGGCAGGTCATGAGGCTGAAGGTTTCAATCAGCATTGGGCTGTCATATCAAATATTAAAAGTATAACAAACATATACTAAAGAAAATTCACTGTATCTGAAATTCAAATTTAACTGTATGTCCTGTATTTTTATTTGCCAAATTTGGCAACCCTAAACCAGCGTAATACAGAAGTTCGCCTTCTGTAAAAGTAGAAAACTACAACCAGCCATAAGCCAAGTGCCAACAGATAAAAATGGTTAGGACTATGAAAAGATCCTGCAAATCATCAAAAAGAGATCAATCTCTGATTATCAAACAAGTAGGAAAGGATTTTAGAGACTGTTTAATTTATGGTTTCAAAAGACCCTATAGCACACTGTTATGCCCAGACCGTTTATTCCCCGAAGAAGACCACCAGAGTCCAGAGTCAAAGCTAAGCAGCAAGGATCTTTATTACAGGTTCGAACCTGGAACTCTCACTCGCTCGTGAAACGAGATGGGCAGGGGAGAGCTCCCCCACTGAGCCCCGAACAGTGTTATATAGTCTAAGAAAAGTGGGCATAGAATTATTATACAAATCAGATGTATGATTGGCTAGTGTTTGAACAAGGCGATTTGGCTAACTGATTGGTTCCCGCCATTTCTGATATATCGGTTAAACCTTTGAGGCGGGAGAGCAGTTTTACACAAAGGCAGTTAATTATATTGCGTCAGGTTGCACAACCGGTTTATGGCAGCAAGAGTTTATCTTACTTAAACACGTCTTGTGACCCTGCCTCAGAACTTGTAAAATCTCTGGTACGTGCAGAAAAACAGGTACTCACAGAACTTATGAAATCTCTGGTATGTGCAAAGATTAGAGAGCAGAACGGGGGGGGGGGGGGGTACACATCTTTGTGTCCTTTCAACACTCCATTTTATAAAACTAGAAGCAGCTGGTACAAAGAAAATCAAAATACATGACCTAGTGTTGAATTACCAAACAGGTAAAGTAAATGAAAATTTCTACTTTATTTAAAAATGAAAACCCACAGGTGTGTGCATATATTAAAGTGGAAAAGTATCAGTGTTCCTGGCTGCAAGTAATAAAAATTGACTGGCTGATCACTGTAGACAAAGAATCTATGAAAAGCCTATTGAGAAGCTGAGGAAATCTTTAAGAGGGTTGCTGGAATAGGGCTTAGAAAATTAGCAGGAGAAGGCTGGGCGCGGTGGCTCACGCCTGTAATCCCAGCACTTTCGGAGGCCGAGACGGGCAGATCAAGAGGTCAGGAGTTTGAGATCAGCCTGGGCAACATGGTGAAACCCCGCCTCTACTAATAATACAAAAATTAGCCGGGCATGGTGGCGCATGCCTGTAGTTCCAGCTACTCGGGAGGCTGAGGCAGGAGAATCACTTGAACCCGGGAGGAAGAGGTTGCAGTGAGCCAAGATGCATCACTGCACTCCAGCCTGGGCAACACAGCAAGACTCTGTCAAAAAAAAAAAGGAGGGAAGGAGGGAAGGAAGGAGGGAGGGAGGGAGGGAGGGAGGGAAGGAGGGAAGGAGGGAAGGAGGGAGGGAGGGAGGAGGGAGGGAGGGAGGGAAGGAGGGAAGGAGGGAAGGAGGGAAGGAGGGAGGGAAGGAAGGAAGGAAGGAAGGAAGGAAGGAAGGAAGGAAGGAAGGAAGGAAGGAAGGAAGGAAGGAAGGAAGGAAGGAAAATTAGGAAGACAAAACGGAAGAGGCAGGAACGCGAGGCCCACCCAAATCATGCCACTTCATCAATCAGCCTCAAAACAATGAGCACCAAAGGTGGCCTGACCAGCAACAGTCACTGCAGCTCTGGGCTCTGGGCCCCACCAGGTGCACCTCCACCGAAGGGCAGTCTCTCGTATTCCCGGAACTACCATGTTGCTGCTGCTGCTGCTGCTGCTGCTGCTGCTGATTCTGTCACCAAGAACTCTCGCAGTCCCTGGTCCTTCCAATCTCTACTCCCAATTCAAACTGGGAAGTCTTCATCCCATTAGGCTAGCCAGGGTCATGGTTCCACAATTCAGCTGTAGAAGTGAGTGGAAAAGCCAAAATTTGGCAATAGAGCTCTTCAATGCATATTATATTTTATATATATTGTATATGTAAATATATAGTTATACAGTTATATATAATTATATAATTGTATTTTTAAAAGGTTATTTTAAAAAGACATCAAATGTCTCTTACAAACCTGATGATCATTATTCCTATCCATTTAATGTTTTATGTCCTTTTGGTGGTAATGAAACATTGTTCACGGTTTTATTTTTCATCAGGATATTAAAATATTTTTTCTGCTCACAAATTTTTTTCAAATGTGTCAAGGAAAATTCCCTCAAGAAGTGGCTGTGCACAGCAGAACTCAACATATTAGAAAATATTACTGATTTCTCTTAAACAAGCTGCCTAAGAGGGAGTGAATGATGCCTCTTCCTCACAGTAATAGTACTTGATACAGTAAAGGGGCAAGGCTGGCAAGTAGAGGTTCCATCCATTATTGTCTCTGTAGTACATGTGCCGTAGGAGAATGAGAGCCATCAGGATAAAATGTGGCGTGCAGCCCATGTAAATCAACCAAGGTGAGTGAAAACGCTGGAGACACTTGTATTTGTTTTGCTGGCGGTGTGCTCCCCACATCAGCCCAGAACTCATTATGGTCTTATTTATACAGCTACAGAGATTCCATTCAATGTGCATGGCAATATCATATTATGTCTTTAAAGAAGGAGAAAGTATTAGCTAAAGCACAAACAGGTCCTGTTTGCATTAACTTGAGAAAGACAATCATTTACAAGGAAAATTTTTAAAAAACAAAACCCAGATCCCTTCATAAAAACCACACTTCTGTGAAGATTTGGACTGAGAAATCTGAGCATGTAATCAGAGGCAGTTGCAGAGCTTAGGAGGCGTACGTGAAAGTCAAAGGTGAGGCAAGTTCCATTTATCTTGCAGTGTCGCATTGGTCTCCCTGTATAACCTCATCGTAATGCTCTGCCCTTGTCATGTTCTTTTTCATTTGTAGACACTTGGAAGCAGCCCTAACCTTATTATATCCATTATTAGTTACTAGCTATAGATAATTCAATTTTTCAGTTCATCTGCCATTGCTTAGAAAACATCACATCGTTAGTATTTCTGTTTAGTCGCCACGTCTTGGTAGTCAGCACACACAAGCAACGCTGTGCAGCCACGGTCTCATGCTTCATCTCTTCTGTCATTTGTTAGTTTACACACTGGTTATCACACGTTCTCTGGCCAGCACCTACACATAGCAGTGGTTGAGAGCAGAGACTGAAGCCTGAACACCTGGCTTTCAAATCATGCCTACCTGGCTCACCAGCTAGGTGAGCTTGAGCAAGTCTCTTCACTTCTCAGAGCTCGAGATAAACGTCTACAAAAGGGCAATAATAAACATATCTCAAAATGCTGTCACTGGGGATAAATAATGTAATAATTTGTAGATGCTTATTATTCTTAATGTATAAATGATACATATGCAGTTGTCCCTTGGTACCCACAGGGGACTGGTTCCAGGACCTACCACAGATATGAAAATCTGCAAATACTGCAGTCCCTGATATAAAGTGGCATAGTATTTGCATATAACTTATGCACATCTGCCCATATACTTTAAATCATCTCCAAGTTACTTATACCTAATGCAGTGCAATGTAAATGCTAGGTAAATCGCTGTTATAGTGCATTATTTAGGGAATAATGACAAGATCTAAGAGTTTGTACATGTTCAGTACAGAAGTAATTTTTCCTAAATATTTTTGATGTACATTTAGTTGAATCCGCAGAGGCAAAACCCTCTGATACAGAGGGATGACCAAATATGTGTATATATGAACTTATAAGATGAATTTATATACTTTACAGAGAGGGTTTTCTCTAAGTATAAGGAATTTCTTTCTTCTGCAAGAATCCAGTTCTAAAGTCTTATCTAGTCATAACTATTCTTGAAAAATCCCCTGGGTCACTCATAGAGAACAGAATTTTAACAACTCTTGAGAAGTCTGAACTACTGATTTTTTCTCCAGCGTCAAATGAGATCGTTTCATTGACCAAGTGCCAGATATAGTGGCTGACTCACAAATATCAGCAGCACAACCGAAAGACAGGAACCTCCATGGGCACGTAGAACCTAACACCACCAGGCAAAGCGAATTCAAGTCCTCCATCTCATGCTAAGGCAGATGTCATGTTCTAAAATTCTCTCTCTGTCTTCATCCTTCCTCTCTCCCTCAGGGATAAGTTTTAGTTGACTGGATATGGATAATTTCCATAATTCACACTAGTATAAAGATTAAAGAAGAAATGTGTCTGCCACAACAATGGTGCAAATACTGTGTGCTTATGTTTTAGTTTGGACTCTTGTTTAAGGGTGTCTCTTGCACATGAGAGGTTCTATACTAGTGGATCTCAAAGATAGCATGCATTCAGTCACCTGAAAAGTCTATTTAAAATGCTGATTTCAGGCCTCCCTCACCCCACAGAGAGTAGATTCAGTATATCTGGGGCTGGCCCTGGCGTGATGGATGGCCACTGGAAAATGCTAGGTCAGAGGTCAGAGTCATGAAGTTCTCAGCATGTATCAGGGCCTAATTCAGGTCCATTTTGCATATCTGAAAAATCAAAGGGAATTATCTCTCATTAAACTGGGGAAGGGAGGGGAGGGGGAGGGGGAGGGGAGAGAAAAACAACTATTCTTTTTTTTTTCTTCCAACTTGGAAAAGACCAAGAGCAAACATTGCATTTATTCGTTCCAAAGGCTCCAATATGAAAGGGATTCACAAAAAGACAGCAGAGCTAAATGCAGTATGATGCCCTGGATAAGATACAAGCACAACTGATAGACAATAATGGATATGCTGGTGAAATCCAAGTAAATCAAGGGGCTTTAGTAAATAATAATGTACCAATGTTGATTTCTTAGTTTTGACAAATGTACCACGGGCATGTGACATAACAGAATTCTCTGTATTATCTTTGCAAATATTTTTTCTTCTTTCATTATGTATACATAATAGTTGTACATATTTATGGGGTACATATGATATTTTGATACAAGTATACAATGTGGAAGGATCAAACCAGAGTAATTGGGATATCCATCATCTCATGCATTTATCATTTCTTTGTGTCTCATTTCCATATTTTCTATAAGTCTAAAGTTACTCCATATTTAAATATGGTAAAAAATATTTTAAAAACATGGCAGTAGACCCTAATATTCATGAGCATGAGACTGCAAGTCAGATGGATCGCAGTTTGATCTGTAGACCTGTATTATGGGCTGGCTCAGCCCTCAGCAGCTCTGTGGCCTCAAGTTCTTCATCTTTTAAGTGGAAATGATAGTACTACCTGCCTCATAGAATAGTCATGAAGATTTAATGAGTCAGAATACAAAAAGTGTTTAAAACTATGCCTAATACCTAACAAGGACCTGTTGAATGATGCCTATTATTACCCAGCAAGTCAGCCTCAGTTTCTTCCTGTGTAAAATGGGGACAATAAAACCATCAACTCACCAGTGTGCTGGGATGATCAAATGAAATGATGTGAGTAAACAGTGAGCACAGGGTCTGTACATAGAGCACTTTAAATAGAATTTGGCACAGACTAAGCACGCAATAAATGGTAGCTGTAATTACTATCATTAATACTAACAAAAACTGATGGGTGACCTGCCCCAGTTCTAGCTTCAAAGTAACAAGGATCTCAGATTTGACTTCATTAGCTCCTTGCAGGCCGCTGCCTGGCACACGGATCTAAAATGGAAAGACGAATACACCATGGGGCCTGTATAACCTCTACCCTTTCTTTTTTCCAGCACGTAAGAAGTATCCCTATCTCAGGGCTCAGGTTTTGACTGACCAAAAACACAATCCAAGCTGACTTCGAAGAGGAGGGTTGCCATTGACTTGTGAAACACCCAGGGAAGGCTGACTCCAGGGATGCAAAGATGCTGCCAGGATCCATCTTGCTCCACCTCCTAGCTTGGCTCTCCTCCAGGATGGCTTCACTCTCAAGCTTTCCACAGTGGAAAAATACCAGCCAAAAGCTCTAAGAGGTAGATTCCTCAGTGGCTCAAATCCAGAGGGGGAACCTCTTTTCCCTGAATTTGAATCAAAATCCAGAGCCCCGTCTCAACGGCCCAGCAGGGATCCTGTCTGTCCCAGACCAATCACAGTGTTCAGGGGGATAGGATCACCGATTGACTTGGTTTGACCCACATGCCCATCCCAGGTACTGAAAGTGAGGTCAACTCCATTCAAACTAAATGGACTGAAAATATGAAGGGGTGTTTTGCCAAAAGGAATTTGAGATATTGCTGCCAAACTAAGAGGTATGGGAAGCCGTGTGACTCTAAACCAGCATATGTTCACTATAATCATGTGGATTTTGTAATTGACGATCACAGTTGGCTGAGCAGATGTAGAAACTCAGGAAGAGAAGCGTTAGCCATCCTGCTGCCGGTCCTCTCCAGCTAGACTGCAGAATCCAGCTGCCTTCAGAGTCAGGCATGCACATGTACAGACCTCCCTGGCTCTTTCGAGGGACACAACTTTGATTCAATTCAACATATATTTATTAAGCAATTATTACATGCCAGGCACTCTATATGTCCCTGGTTACAAATTAGGTGCACTTTATTAAAAGAAATAGAGTCCACGGTGAGCCCCTGAAATATTTAAAACAGTTTTATTGAGATATCACTTCCATACCATAAAACTCATCCACGTTAGGCCGGGCACGGTGGCTCATGCCTGTAATCCCAGCACTTTGGGAGGCTGAGGCAGGTGGATCACAAGATCAGGAGATCGAGACCAACCTGGCTAACATGGTGAAATCCCATCTCTACTAAAAATACAAAATATTAGCTGGGCGCGGTGGCGGGCACCTGTAGTCCCAGTTACTTGGGAGGCTGAGGCAGGGGAATGGCATGAACCCAAGAGGCGGAGTTGCAGTGAGTGGAGATCATGCCACTGCACTCTAGCCTGGGCAACAGAGTGAGACTCCATCTAAGGAAACAAACAAACAAACAAAACCTCACCCATTTTAAGTATAAAATTCAATAATTTTTAATAGATTTATAGTTGTACAGCCATCACCAGGATTCAGTTTCAGAACATTCTCATCACTCAAACACTCATCATCATGCCCATTTAAATTAATCTGCGTTCACACTCCCAGATCCAAGCAACTCCTCATCTCTATTCTGCCTTCATAGATGTGCCTTTTCTGGACATTTCTTATAAATGTAATCATATTTTCGTATGTGCTTGGTTTCTTTCATTTAGCATTTCTGTTTAAGATTCATCCTATAAATTCTTTGTTGCAGATATCAGCATCTTTCTCCTTTTTATGCCTGAATAGTATTCTACTCTATGGCCCTACTGTATTTATTTATTCATCAGTTGATGGATATTTATACTATTGAAACTTTTGGGGCATTATGAATAATGTTGCCACAAACATTTACATACAAGTCTTTGTGTGTATATGTTTTTATTTCTGTTGGGTAGTTATCTAGGAGTGGAATTTCTAGGTCATATGGCAAACATTCCTAAGTCTTACTGAATAAAAATTAAAATATTTATTGCCTGCCCAACTTTCCCAAAAATTTAAATTAAGCCTTCACTCCAAACAAATCGTATTCTTGGTATTATATACATCACCTTAATAAAGGTTAGAATCTTTATGGACCAGCCTTTCAACAAAGTTAAACAAAAGTAGCACATTCTAAACAAGGTGATCACATAAGTAGTCTGATCTTTGCTTGTATCACTTGAGGAAAACTCGTGATAAACTAAGTTATATCCCAACACTTTATAGAATCTTCCCCCCTTTTATTTCTAATTTTTCTACCCTCCACTCCAAAAAATGAACACTCTCTTCACCCACACATGCGGCATCTCATCTGTTTCCTCCTCTTTCTTCTTCTCCAGTCCTTTACTGTGTCCTCTATACAGCCTCTCTGACTTGTCCCTGTGCAGGGCACTGTTTGCAGAAACCAGGGACATGCCTCTAGGTCTTCAATGCCAAAACTTGCGCTCAGGAAAATAATTGTCCAACCAGTCATCCCATTGAAAAACTATTTGTAAGCCAGTTTATCTCACGGATCAGAGGGAATTTAGCTTTAGTGCCTTTGTCTATAACTGAGTCAAGATACCAGTGGGTCAGTCCGGATAGGCTAGGTTCTAATGTAGTAACCAACAATTCCAAAATCTCCACGGGCACTGCGGGTAGGCAGGGATCTCTGCTCCTATCAGTCACTCATGGCTGAGGCACAAATATTGGTGACCTTCCTACCTCCAGAGCTCTAGCGGGTCTCCCACTGGTAACTAAATATTTATCCCAGAAGTAACACTTCTGCTTGCAGCTCATTGGCAAGAGTCAGTCAACAGCCTCACTCAATCACAAGGAAGCCAGGAAGAATCCTACTACATGCCCCTAAGATAGGTCAACAGGCCGTGTTTGAGAAATAGGAGGAGTGACTATCCTTCATGGCCATCAGTTTCTCCACAACACTTGACACTTGTAAAAATGTAGGTGTTTAAAAGTGGGGCATTTGTAAGAAAAGAAAAAAGAATTGGTATAATTTCTTTCAGCCCATTGGCAGGCTGCAGAACATTTGTATGTAATTCACATGTTCACATATTGAAATTTTAAATGTTTTGAGTAAATCTCTTGTTTAAAGAAGAATGTTGGTAAATCTTTTTCTTTCTTTTTTGAGGAAAATTTGCCCCTAACTATAAATTCTCAATTTATGAGCTTCACTAACATGGGATGCATCCAGTCATTCATAGAGTCAATGAATCACAAATACTTAGCAAGCGACTATTACCTGGGTTGCTCTTCCAAACTCCAGGAACAATTTGTTTGTGTCACATAATTGGAAAGTCTTCAGCTGAGGGTCTGACCACCAAGGATCTCTTTCTTTATGGCCTCCCCTCTGCCCTCCCTCACACCTGCTTTGTCCAATTTCTGCTTCTGTTGAGAATCACGAGCATTTCCCGGGGCTCAGCACCTGCTGTTTCACACATAACAGAAGACGCAGAATTGCTCTTACTAGCCCTCTTGGAACAAAAGGAGGCATCTCAGTGTTCCCAAGAGTCATCTCCACCTCAATTATGACACATTAATGCACATCACAAAAACAAGTTCACATTCCTCACACTGTGGGACAGGCCTGTTCTCCCCAACATGCAAGACCAAAAATGGAGAAGGAATAAATTCCCAGAGAAAACTAAGAGTGTTAGGGGAAAAAAAAAAGGAGACTAAGAAATGGTTGCTCTCAAGGCAATCAATATGTGCTCACAAATTTATGTTATTTGAGGATCCTAACTCTCTACTGTGATACTAAACCATTATAATATTGTGTGCCTGCTGCCTCATAACATTTATCTAAAAAACACAGAACTCTTTAGTATGTAAAACAAGAAGCCAATAGCTACTGAGAATTTTTTTTAAAAAGATGATTATGAAAGATTATTGTTCTTAAACTTCAAAAATGTAGAGCATCATCAAGATTATAGTGATGGCATGAATTTTTAATCCTCCTCATTTAAATCATGTCAAATACAATGCAAGGTCCCCGAATTGTAAAATTATTTCACCCAGATTGTTTCACCAAGATATCATGACTTGACACAAGCCATATGTCATCACTCAACCTCCTTGCTTAAAGAAAAAAAATTCAGAAATTAGAGTCAAGCCCTGTCTGACACAGGAAACATTTATTTTAGTGGTCTTCAGAGTGCTGTACATAAAGTTTTTCAAACCATGGTCATTAGACTCCAATTTATATTTCTGTTTTTACATTTCCGCCTGTAAAACTAATTCAGTCTAATCCATCTCTTGTGGATGATTGGGAAACCTTCAAAAGATAAATACTGACTGTGGTGAAATGTAGCCAGAAGAGGAAGCAATTCATATTAATCTCACTAAATATCACCGTTAGTGAGCAATGATTTATTTCACTCACTCAGAAGGGAGGATTTTTTTACATGCCTCTGTAACTGTTCTTTGATATTGGGGCTAGCCCTAGTTGACAAGAATTGTTTCAAGAAACAAAAACAGCACCAAAGCTAATGGTTGTTTTCAGTGTAATCTTGGGTTTACCCAGCCCACTTGAAAAGCAGGTCTTACCAGAATCACACTCGAAAATATAGCATTAGAGATTTTAAATTAGTATTTGTTGTCTGAGCAATGCTTAAGGTTAAATAAATATAAAAACTCTCAATTTATACATGTATTTTAGGTGAGATGAAGGGCAAAGTATACTTTATGGCAAACCAGAATGTCAGGTATGTGGTTTGAACTCGACCACTCATGTATTAAATGATACCAGGTAAATAACATCAATTTCTTCCTATTTAAAATAAACCCAAGACATCTACTCTCATAACATCTGATTCACACAACAGAGAAAATTGTACACTATTGATAGTGTTTCCTCTCCACCGAGAGAAGGAACAAGTTGAACAGACAAAGCACTGAGGTCAGGGATCTTTTTCAGGTTTAAAATTCCCCGAAGCTCTGTGCACATGATGAGCCCTGGTTGATTTTTACCCAACACCCAAGTTTCTGTTGCTACTGCGACTTCTCGCCAGAGGTTCTGATTTTTGGTGCATCAGCTACAGCAGACATTGGGACCTACACATAAGTAATTTTGATCACTGAGTCATGTTGGTGAATTCATAAGATGAATTTGTGTGAACTTCAGGATAAAATATAAGTGCACAGATTGATAATTTATGAGTAGGAGCTTAGCAGATGTTTTCAGAGCTGTGGGGATGAGGTCCAGGGGCTGTGAGGTTTTATATGTGACAATCTCTGATCCTGAGGGTCTGAGTCATTTTAACTCTCTAAATCTC
Organism: Macaca thibetana thibetana; assembly: GCF_024542745.1. Classification (NCBI taxonomy): domain Eukaryota; kingdom Metazoa; phylum Chordata; class Mammalia; order Primates; family Cercopithecidae; genus Macaca; species Macaca thibetana. Next base: position 44,104,373 of record NC_065587.1, on the reverse strand, counting down.
CCGCTCTCTGTGGTCAAATTGAAGACTAATAATCTGGAATAATAATCTATAAAGGAATTGCCCTGTTTGTCCAGCATCTCCGCCTTCTTAAGGGAAGAATACCCAGCCTACTCCCTGTTCCAGGGAAATCCCTTGCCCCTCATGCCCAAGGCCATCTGCCCTTCACGAAACCCCACCTCTGACCACAGAGACATCATGTACCCAAGATGAGCCAATTGGAGGCCTTCTCCAAGATGTTTAACGTAGAAAGTAAGAAACGAGAATAGCATCTAATGAGTGCCACCTGCTCCGGGTACACCCCTAGCTTCTCTGCTGGAAGCAACAGCAGCAAACAAAACTCGGTTTGTCAAATATCAATTCACAGAGGACCCTTTTGCCAGAAATCAATTTATTTTTTACAAGATGAATAAATTTACCACTTTTTGTCAAGGAGCTATTGAAGATGTTTACCATAAACTATTACTGGATGAGATGCTATCAAGAATGTCTGAATAGTCCTACCGAGTTGTAGTTGAAAGTTGGTTGTTTTTTTCTTCAGAGAAGCAGTTTAGGAATGTTCATCTTTGTCTCTGCAGCTCCCTATTACCCAGCTGCCCACCATATACCTTTGGCCTCAGTCCCACAAAGTGCCAGGAAGCCAAGCCAAACTTGGTCATAATAGCACAGACCTATTATGACCTAGTTTTACTTCCCTTTTATACCAGTTATTAATCAAAGTCCAAGCATCTCCACGCATCCTTCATTTTATCCCCAGAGGGTGGGTGCATGCTCTGATATGGTCCAATCTGCAACTTCCAACTCCTGTCCTATACTGGAACTCATGGTCTGTCATCAGAAAAATCACCCCGACTCCCCATCTCTTCTTGAAATATTCTCTTTTTCTTCTGGCTCTAACAAACTTTACTGTAATCAAAATACAACTTCTCCTGCACATCCCAGGTCCTACCAGGCCTGTGAGTAAGGTAGTTGTCCTTCCAGCTCTTCATAGCTCCCTCAAAACAATTTGTTCCACCTTCTTCCATGAAGTAAATGCCATCTAAGATGCAAACTCATATTTATCCTTGTTGCTATCTCCTAGAAACATGACATCCCCCATTATTCAATGAAGACTGTGGCCCAGAGGCCTGCATTTTCATTTCTCCCATCAGTTCCCTTGGGACCTTAAACAACCACATAGGCTGATAATCTGAATTCACACATACCACAGTGTTTCCTCTAGTTAACCTCAGTCTTGCACTTATATAATTACACTATTAACTGCATCACTGAGAGCCATACCACCTCAAAACAAGTCAAATCTTAATTCCATGGGTCTCACTTGCTAACCACCACAATCTATCTTTCCAGTTCAGTTTCTCTCTAGTATTTCTATGCAACAATTCTCTAACCCTACTGAGACATTGATATAGTTTGGTTGTGTCTCCACTCAAATCTCATCTTGAATTGTAGTTCCCATAATCCCTACACGTGGTAGAAGAGAACTGGTGGGAGATAACTGCATCATGGGGGCAGTTTCCCCCATGCTATTTTTGTGATAACGAGTAAGCTCTCACAAGATCGGGTGGTTTTATAAGGGGCTTCCCCTCTTGCTTGGCTCTCATTCTTCTCTCTCCTGCCACCATGTGAAGAAGGACATGTTTGCTTCCCCTTCCACCATGACTGTAAGTTTCCTAAGGCCTCCCCAACCCTGTGGAACTGTAAGCCAATTAAGCCTCTTTTCCTTGTAAATCACCTGGTCTTGGGCAGTTCTTTATAGGAGCCTGAGAATGGAATAATATAGGCATCCAATCCATCCTCTCTGCTACTTTTTTATCTTACATTTTCATGTTCTCACTTCCATTCTTGTCTAGTTTGGCTCCCGTTGCCCCACATTATAATCACTTGCTAGCTGCTCTATCTCTTTCGCATTTGCATGAGAAAACCACTAGATGGGTAGTTCACTGCTCCATATTTGGGCACAAGGGACTGACCAGTTGAGCATAGCCACTCTTTGGGCTCCTCTCCTGCCACTCTCTTTTCAATCTCTACATTTTAACTGCTTCTATCCCTAGACTTCTGAAAGTAACCCAAGCATCCCAACCTGCCCCAATTCAGAATCTATCCATTTTCCCTTCCCTCTACTTGGAGCAGTCTGCAACATTCAAATGCTCTTACCTGGCTCAGCTTCTCATTCTTCAAATCTCTGCTTTAACATTTTGCCCTTTTTTCATTTTTAGTTTTATTGTGATGAAATTAACATAAAAGTAAGCATTTTAAAGTGAACAATTCAGTGGTATTTAGTACATTTAGTGCAACCAACACTTCTACTTCCAAAACATTTTCATCACCTCAAAAGACAACCCAGTGCTCATTAAGCAGTCCTTCCTCATTCCCACCTCCCACCAGCCCCTAGAAATCACTGATCTGTTCTCTGTCTCTATGGATCTGCCTATTCTGGAATATCCTTCCTTTGATAGGCTTTCTCTAAGGATCCTCAGAGAACAAACTTTATGATTCCCTATCCTCTCCTACTCACTGGTTTCTCTTAATAGCACATATTACTATCTGAAACCGTGTTATTTATATACTAGTCTGTCTTTTCCTCTAAGATGTGAACTCCGTAAGCAAAGATCTTATTTATTTTTCTGTTCTCAATGTTTGGAATGGTGGCTGGCATAGAAAGTTCTCAATACATATTTGTCAAGTGAATAAAGATAATCTTATGAGGTGGTATAGTCTTAGATTCTATTTAGTTTTCAGGTAAGTAACAATACTAAATTTAAACTAATTCAGGCAAAAATAAGTAAACATATGAGGTGACTCTCTCCATCATCATTGTCATCGTCATCATCATCATCATCATCATCATCATCATCATCATCTCAGGCCATTTTCTTCATATGCATGGCTTCCAGATGAATTATGTAAACATTACCAGTTTATTTTCAATCCACCCATTCACTCTTCTAACCACTCATCCATTCATCCACCTACCCATCCATCCACCTATCCATCTATCAATCCAAACATCTGCTTCACCCATCCATTCATTAATCCATCTAACCATCCATCAATCCAACAACTTATTTATTGAAACCCACTTCTATGTTTAAGCACTTTTATCAGAGCTGTGCATGAAGCAATAACTAAGACTATATCAGATAAGACGTTTTTCCCTCCAAGTCACATAAAATATGACCAACAAGTGAGAGATATGTAAGAGAAAAGGCTTCTAAGTTGAGGAAATGATGAAAACAAATGTTTTGATGAGTAACTGTGCTAAATGTGTTTAAAGAACAGCAAGGAGTCAAGTGTGACTGCAGTAACACAAATAAGAGGGAGATAAGTAGGACATGTGGTCAGAGAAATGGCAAAGGGTAAGGTTACATAGGGCCATATCGGCCATTGCAAAGACACTAGATTTTGTTTTGCTGGAAATAAGGAGCTAGTGAAGAGTTTTAAGCAGAGTAACAGCATGACCTGACTTACATTTTAAAAGTTTCACTCCAGCTATTATGATGAGATGTAGGCTGCAGGTAGGCAAAAGTATAAGCAGCAAGGTCTGTTAGGAGATGATGGTCAGAGTCCGAGAGAGATGCAAGTGGTAGGATGGAAGCAGCACATGTGTAAGCAGTGGGTTTTTGAACTAATTTTTAATGTAGCTAATGGGATTAGCTAATTTTAATGTAGTCAATGGGATTAGCTAACAAATAGGAAATGAGGAAAGAGGGAGGTAAAAATCCCTTGGGATTTGGGCCTGATCAATGGAAAAGGATGAGTTGTCATTTACTGAGAAGGTGAGATATCTGGGGAAGAGGCATATTTGGTGGAGAATCAAGATTTCCAATTTTGTCATGTTAAGTCTGAGATGTCTAATGATGCATATAAGGCAGTTGTGTACATAAATCTGGAACTCTAGGAACAGGTTAGAGCATGGGATAAAAATAGTTTAAACATAAAATGAAACAACATATATTAAAAAATTTGTACATGTTGGTCAGACCCACTTACTCTTCTGCTCAACTGTGCAATAGTTGCCAACCTGAAAGAAACTTCTGAGCCTTTATGGAGGCCTCCAGAGCTCAGTTCCTCTTTGACCTCATCTCCTATACTCTCCCTCCATCCAGCCACACCATCCTCCTAGATGTGTCTTATCCTGGCAAGCATGTTTTTTCCTAAGCCTTTTTTGCTTATCTTCCCATACCTGGCATGCTCTGTCCCCATATATCATCTCACCTTACCTCATCAACAACTTTAAGTCTTTACTCAGATGTCACCTTCTTAATGAGGTCTACCTAGATCACTCTACCAAATTTTTAGGCCACCCCCACTGCGTTGCATACATCTCCTTCTTTGGGGCTTCTATAATTTACTATTTTCCATCTCTTAACATATAAATATCCTACCAACTCCATGAGAGTAGAAACTTAGTTTGTTCCATTACTGTATTGCAAGTGCCCAAAATAGAAAACCCTGGATCAACATTTGTTCAGTGAATTGAATGAATAAAAGAAAATACTGCCCTTTGGGTGTGACCTAGTTTGGCAAGTATTTCACTTTTCTAAAATTTTGCTTCCTTCTAGAAACTGAGACTTTTTCAAGGAGGTTCTCTCCTATTTTCTTCTAGGAGTTTTATAGTTTCAGGTCTTACATTTAAGTCTGTATTTTGAGTTGATTTTTGTATATGGTATAAGATAAGGATTCAATTTTATTCTTTTGCATGTAGATAATCCAGTATTTCTAACACCATTTGTTAAAAAGACTGTCCTTTCTCCACTGATAATCTTGACACTCTCATTGAAGATCAGTTGACCATATATGTATGTATTTCTTGGCTCTTTATTCTGTTCCACTGGTCTATATGTCTGTCTTTGTGCCAGGACCATGGTCTTTTAATTAGAATAGTTTTATTATATATTTAGAAGTCAATAATTGTGGTGTTTCTAGCTTTATTCTTCTTTATCAACATTGCTTTGTCTATTCTTGGTCTTTGGGAGTTCCATAGAAATCTTATGATTGTTTTTACTATTCTGAAACACTGCCATTGGGATTTTGATGAGGATAGTATGGAATCTGTAGTATGGATTAGATGTAGTATGGATTAGATGTCTTTCCATTTATTTGTGTCTTTTAAATTATTTTTAATCAATTTTGTGTCATTTTCAATGTATAAGTCTTCTACATCCTTGATTAAGCTTATTATTATGGTTATTTTTTGATATTATAAATGGTATTTTCTCAACTTCCTTTTTGTATTGTTCACTGTTAGTGTATAGAAATATAATTGATTTTTGCAGGTTGATTTCATATCCTGTAATTTAATTGAATTTATTAATTCTAAGAGGGATTTTTTTTTTTTGTAGATTATAGGGTTTCCCATACATAAGATTATGTCACCTACAAGGAGAATTTTGCTGGATGCCTTTTCTTTCTTTTTCTTGCCTGACTGCTCTGGCTAGGACTTCCAGTACTATGTTTAATATAAGTGTTGAGAGTGGGCATCCTTATCTTGTGCTGATATTAGAGGAAAAGCTTTCAGTTTTTCACCACAGAGTACAATATTAGTTGTATTAAACATTTTCTATGGTCTCTCCCAATTCAGACTTCTAAATTTAAGATCCAGAAGAACAATGGGGTATAAGGGAGTTTGACACTGAAGTCAAACTGCCTTAGTTCAAACACGGTTTCTATCCATTAGCTATAATTTTCCCTTCTGTGGGTTTCTTTACCTGAAATGTGGGTAAAATAACAATACATAACATCAGCCAGGAACCAGTTAGGAAAACAGAAACCATACTAGGTATTACAATTATGGGGATTGAACATGGGGAGTTGGTCATACTCAGGGTCCACTGGGGCTTGTGGATAATTGTCAAGGTCCTGACACACAGTAAATGTACTAAAAATATAAGCTATGGGTACAAAATAGTTAATGACATTGTGCCTTACATTGAGGTTTTGTCATTTCTGTTGTTGGATGCTTAAAAATGAATTATTTAGAAAGAAAAGGGGAATAATTCAATTGGGGAATAATTCAATTGGGGAATAATTCAAATGACTAATAATTAAAAAAAGGAAAATTGAGATGAAGGAGTAGAAAACAGTTATTCAACTCACTCATTCTTTGCTTCCAAAAGAACACTTGTGAGGCTTTCTACTTAAGAGCAAAGAAAAAGAAAAACTAATTTGTGCTGTCAGAGTCAGCCATTATTTTAGTCCCACAGTCCCCTGGTGAGCATACGGTATTTTTATTACGAAAGTTCATCACTAGTGCTTACTCAATAATTAGATAATCCCCATTGCAATCTATTCTAATCATGCCTAAAAAAAAATTCCTTATTGCATCTCCACATGTCAATAGCTTTCACAAACCATAAATCAGTAATATATTGCTGGCATCAGAGTTTTAAGCAATTAATGTTAATCAATATGAAAACAAAAAGATTGATGTGGTTGGGCTTTTTTTCTTTCTCTACGTACAATAAAGAAACTGCAACTCTATTTATTTGAATTAGTTCAACACCTTTTTATGTTTGTCATTAACTGAAATCACAATTACTGTCAAATCATCATCATGATCTAATGATTTTCTACAAATCTAACTTTGCATAGCACATAGTATGAGACTTTGAGCACATCTCTAATATTATAGTTCATGTTCTTAGAAAGGACCATGCTAAATTCTAGTAGAGAACAAAGACTCAAGGGAGATGTTAATTTGAATAGTTCCAAGACACCTTATGGTATGCCAGTGTGGAAGATATTGTAAAGCATAGTGTTTTAAATTACAATAATACATGCTCTTTCAGATTAAAATATAGATAAGATTATGGAGAAGCACCCCAGGCAACTACCTATATTCAGACTGTTAGTCTTGGCCCTGACACGGGGAAAGACAATATATCTATCAAATCTTGCACATGGCAATGTTCTTTGATAGCCCTCTTGGAATAGGCTGTAGATTGCCTGCTGAGCATCTCCTTACTCCTTTCTCAGTTCCGGACAGGATTCTCACTTTAAACAGGTACGCACCTCTTTGCTGTGCAACCCATGTACTTTGGGTAAGGTGGCATCACTCTCAGCGTTCTAAGTGGACTTTATTGGTGTAAAGATCCTCTTGCCAGAGATTGGCTTAGGACCCGTCATGTGGCTCATATCTGGCCAATAAAACATAAAGAGACATCTCTTAAGAGAGTCCTGAGAAGGGTTTTCTTTCTCCTAAGAAGGAACCAAAGGGGAGAAAACTCTCTTTGCTTCTAGACATTGTTTCTGTAGATGTAAAGGCTGCAACTTCTGCAGTCATCTTGCTGAGAATAAATTCAGAATAAAGATGGCAAAATGGAGCAAGAAATAAGTTAATGACCCTGAAGGCCTCCTTCTGAAGTTGCTATTAGAGAGATAATATCCTTCTTTATTGTTTAAGCTGGTTTCAGTTGGGGTTTTTTTTCACTGCAGCCAAAATGCCATTAGCCGAAATCTAAACTGGTATAATTTTCACTTTATTAAGCAGCATATCCTCCCGCTATGTTTTTTCCTATACTCATTTTAAGCCTTCCTATGAATGAATAGACTTAATTTATTCAACTGTACTATTAAAGCCAATTCAAATGTCATCTGGTCCTTGAAGCCTTCTTCAGATCTGCCAAAATAACTGGCTCCTTTTTCTGTGTTTTTGGAGCAATAGTATCTACATCTACCCTAGAATGCATCATTCTGTATTGTAATTATTTCCTGCCTCCCAATATCATTTGATTTTGAGTACCTTAAGGTAAGACACTGTTTCCCAGTCTTCTTCAGATTATCAGGTACTCTCACGATCCCATTACTTAGGGGATTTTCAATACTTATTCTAGAATGAATAAATAAACAAATGCATGAATGAATGAACCTCTAATCAGATACCCACAACTCTCCATACACCTTCCCTTGCCCTTGCATTTTTGAATTTATCCAGCACAATATTCAGCTCTTTTTAATTATACCTCCCTTCTGTCATTTGAAAATGTGTCACTTTTTCCTACACTTATTTAAGCCTTCCTAAAACATCATGAAATGGTAACTGAAATGCATGTATGCCATTAAGTAAACATTATCAGACCTCAAAGAACCCAGTGAAGGCCACCAACATTCCTTGAAGAATTAAAGATGAAATGGACTAGGTCAGCATTACTAATAATGCATTCCTCAGAAGAATTATCTTTTAAGATGTAAACAGGTGTTTTTTTTGGATAAGAAGCTCTATAATCAAGTAAATTAGAATACACTGTGTTTAAAAAATGTAAACAGGTTCTTAAGTGCAGAATTGCTTAGGGCTTACTATATGCCAATGGCTCTAGGAATCTCTGAGAGAGATATAGTATATATTTTCAAAATGTATTTGAACATAGAGTCAATTTTTCAAGGTACAACTATTAAAATACCATAACAATTATTTAAACACAGTTTGAAATACATTACTAGATCCACTGAGCTTTGACTGTTACACTCTGCTATTTTCCTAAAAAAGAATTAGAAACAAGACATTATCTTTACAAAACTTCTTATGTATTTTATATTTTTATATTATTAGGTTTTAGTAGCAACCTTAAGAGAATCATAAAATCTTGGATCTGAGAGGAAATCTTAAAATCCTTAAGATTTTACATTGTACAGTATGGGGAGTGATAATTGATTATGTTTATATTCATGAACCCCTTCAAAAATCTGATGAAAATAGGCCAGCCTCACTCCAGAAAAATGCACCTACACAGAAAAGTTACAAGAAGTTCACCAACTTTTTGATGATCATTCATATATCCCATGTTTTGAATGTCTTTCCTCCTGTCATGACTACTGTATATATTGAAGAAATTTAGGTCCAAAAGTCATACAGCTTTCAAGATCAAAGTCAAGATAAGAATTTGGGAATTCTAGCAACCTCTCTGCTTGTTTTTAGATTCAGTCTAGCTGAAAATAATTTTTTATAATATTATTTTTGGACTCTATCAGGCCTCTCTGCTCCTCTAAAGCTGCTAGTGCAATTAACTGAACCTACCTCAGTCCATCACTAAAGACAGTGTGGTTGACCAGTGTTTTCCAACACCTTAGGCAGTTGTCCTAAGATTAATTCCCTACTACTGTCATACTATAATTATGCCACTATTTCCATAATTCAGTTTTTTATATTCATTTCTAGCTAGTGAAGTACATTAATATGAATGTTCTTGACCTCCTACAACATGCAAAGTACAAATAAAGAAGGATTCAGAAGTCTGACTGTGGTCACAAATTCCAGAATAGAAAAAACATGAATGTTCGTAGCGTGCTTCTTTGTAAATAAGTTTGATGACCCTTGCTGAAAAAAAAAATTCATGAGTAGAAAATATTGCTAGTGATAATTACCACCGAAACTTTATTGATGTCTATGTGTCTGTATATAGTTGATAGATGATAGATAGATACAGATAGACAGATAAAAGTGGCCTGTGTAGACATTAAATGCTTTAATGTTTATGAAATGTTATTACTATGGACAATGCTCATGAATACTAATGAATGAAAATCACATGCTTTTACTCAAAATAGAGACCATAAAATTCATTTATTAAGCATTTATTAAGCAGAACATAGGATGGCACTGTTATGAGCTGATACTCCAGTATTGTCCTAAAATTTCAGCTTGGGGAAAGAGTCCCAAGCCAATGCAACTGCCTTCAAATAGACCTACACAGTGTTAGCATTTATGAGATACCAGAGCCATGTGTCAGGTACCCAACTAATCACTGTACATGCAATCTTTCTATTGAATCTTTACAATACCTAAAAAAGGTGTCTACTTTTCACTCTCTTTTAACAGATTAGGAAGTGGAAGTTCAGAAAAGTTCAATAACTGGCTCATGCTCATATGGATAGTAATGGTGAGAGCTTGGGTTTGAACCCTTGACTTTTTGATTCAGGATCCTAAGCTTCTAACCATTATACATCTTGCCTCTAGGTAACTACTGGCAGTCTGCAACTATCTAGGGCCAAATGCAAGCTCCTGATTCACATTTTTATTTCCCCTACATTTGTTAGCATAATCAGTCACTTTTGTTGAAAGATACTCTTTTCAAAAGCCAGCTATTACTGAGTTTTTCCACTTCATTCAAACTCTTCATTCAATATTCATCATCCTGGTTTTCCTGAGTCATCAATTCCTTCATCTATGCATGCATATATTATGAAGGACACTATGCAAAGCACAGTTGAATGAAACATGGGCCCTGCCCTCAAGAAACTTGGAATTCAGAGGAGGAAGAAACAATTAAATCAATTAGTACAGTACAACTTAAAATGTCAGCACATGGGTTACAAGATCATGGAAGAAACTTACCCAAATTGCCTTGATGTGTAGGATGGAATTGCTGAAGGAACTGTTGCCTGAGCTGAGTTTTGAAGAACAGTGACAATTTGCTGAATAAAGAAGAGTTGGGGCTGGGAGTAAGCATTGTAGACCTAGGGAACAATATGCATGAGGCCTAACCTAACAGGATGAATTCTACAAATTATAACTAGTTCAGAGCAAATGAATTCTGCAGCATGGGTGCCCTGTATCTGTGTGCTTTTATGCATATGTAAGCTATGGCTTAGCCTTTACAAAGCCTTAGGATGCTGTCCAGAAGTTCTCTCTGGGTCTAGCTCCCAGCTTCTCTCTCTAATATGTTGTGAGTGTGTGTGTGGTGTGTGTATTTTGAGTATATGCCTGTTGCAAATGTATATGCATGTGTTCCACATGTGCAGAACCTGTGAAAAACTTAATTCACATCCTTTATTCTCACAGAGAACTCTACATCATCCTACACATCTCTTCTGGCTCTTTCCTCCTTATGAGGAAGGCCGTGAGAAACTTCCTTCATGATCCTCCATACCCTTTGTATCACTGTATCCCATTCTCTCTTCTTAAGAGAAGCAGATGGGATGAACAGACTATGATTATTACCAAAATAAATTATACTAGCAACTGTCAGTCCCTTCCTGGGCAGTATATCTGTAGCAATGAAAAAGATATCTCTAGTGTCCCTGTTCAATATCCCTATGTTCATAAATTTTGCTTTCTCAATTTTTAATTTCTACTAAAACAGAAACTGGCTCCTCGATATCTCCAGTGAGACAAGAGATTCGAGATTAGATGCCACAACATACCTCAAAAGTATATAAGCAGGTAGAATATTCCACCCAATCTCAATTCCTTGGGTCCCTCTGTCTTGGCCAATCTCCAGGGTCTTGGCTATGGACTTTGTGTTCATTCCCACGGACAAGCCAGTCACCCAACCCTGGGAGCAGAACCACACAGACCACTGAAGAAGCTCACCATGAGAAGAGCTCTGTAATGTCTGTATGTAACTTACGTAGGGAGTAATCTGAATGTGGCACTCTGTAATTTTCTCTGTCTCCTTGGAATCTACCATTTCTCTCTGTAGTTCTTTCAACGTACAGTCTGATGCAAAGAGAAGAGTCATCCCTGATTTGAGTAAATTCTAAGACTAACCCCATGAACTCTGTTCCTCTTCTTACATACTTAGCCTTTTTAAAATGAAGTCTTCTATGAGACAGAGAAGCCCAGGATACATCTTCCTGCTTGAATGATTTTTAAAAGACAAAAAAATGGGTAGAGGAGACGTAAGGAATAAAAACTCTTCTTCAATTACATATGCCTACATAGATTGTTCTGGTTATGAGATCACACTTTTCATGAAAATCTCAGAGGACTTGGTGTCCTCTAAAAGGTTAAGAACCCCTGATTGAGATAGATCTTGAGCAATGGAATAAAAATTCTGCTTCTTCAGAATAAAGTGGATGTGCATATGTCATCTCCCCTCAGATAAGTTTGATGCTAATTGCTCATTCAGGTATGAATCCTTTCCATCTGACACCACTGCTGCTTCCTGATGTACCTGCAACTTTTGTGATTTTACTACCCATGCAAAGAGTCGCTTGCCGCCTCCAGCAAAAGACACGAGCTATTTATTGCCTCACTTTACAGATGCTGCTGGAGATCACATTTAACAATACAAATATCACAGAATTGTCTTTGGATGTCACAAGCTGCCAAAGTATAGTTCAAACCAGAGCCTGATAACCTACTTTGCAAAACTCTATGCTAGTGATTTTACACACATTCCAGGCTTACTTAGACAGGGCTAAAATGGAACCTAGCTTTTAGCAGTTATACTCTTTTGTTGATACCTAAACAGTAGTGCTTATCTCTTGCTTTGTGACTTATCTCACAAGTATGTATAATTGCAGTATTTCATTACTGGAAACAAACTTCAACATTTACTACAGCATGCAACAATGCAGTGAGCAGTTCTATTTGAGCTGCAGATGTACCGCAAAATAAATGTAATCTTGTCTTACCTAAATATTCATCTTTCATTTTGGAGGAACACACACACTCACATGCACACACCACTTCTAGTGCTTGCTTTGTTCTGAGTTAACTGTAGACATATCTAAAACTTTCCAAGTTTGCATGGAGCTGTCTACCAGACAGGAAGGTGAAGGTAGCGATGGCAGGTACAGTAGGACAAGATTACCTGAGAAATCCTGGCAAGCCCCTTCACCCCTCCATGCCTCAATTTTCTCAGCTTTAAAATTGGATAATAACAATTTCAGAGAGTTGTTACATGAGGATTAAATCAAATGAGTTAATCAGTGTAGAGTCTTCAAACCAGAACATGCCACTACACAAATGTTCATTAGTAGTACTGTTATTATCTCACAAGTGGGCGCAAGAATGGCACCTTATAGCATGACAGGGCTTCCCTCAAGTCAGACGGGTTAGTGCACATGCAGCATTTAGAAGCATTTCCACATGTGTGAAAATGATGCAAGTGCTAACTGTTGCTATTTCATCTCCTGGAGGCATTATTGTAAAGACAGTGTTCAAATGCACTTGTTGTATTCACTGACCCTCCACTATCGATTTTGTGGACTTATGTGCATTTTGGACCTTTTTGTTACACGGCCAAATATTGTGCCAGGTGAAGAGGCCAAGGTTGGAAATCAGGACAAAGGAAAAGGAAAAGAGAAAGAAACAGTAATCGATACAAGAGGCACTTACTGAACTATTTTATGACTGATTAGCAAGTGTAGCTTCTTCTGCATTCTCTGTTTTCTTCCTTCAGGGAATTTTCCATCATTTTAGGCTGGTTTAAACTGTGTCCAATCACTATAACCAAGCTTTATAAAGAGATAGGAGATTCTCTTTTTATTATTTTTGGTCAGTGATGTTCCAGCTTAAACTAATTACCAGGAGGCCCAAGGTGCTCATTCACTCACTTTTATATGAAACTGCAACACTTTTGTTTTCAGTTGGGAAGAAATTTAAAGTGTCTGGATTTGAAAAAGAAACACTTCTAGCTAGTACCCATCTATACCTGTAGTCATAATGATGATGACAACAACATCAACGCAATCCAGGCATCACTTGGGGTCCCACATCCCTCAAGATCTGGGCAGCGTTGCTCCCAATCCAATGTCACAGGCTAACGGAGCCTTCAAGAGTACTTGTCTCACCCATATGACTGCTAGTGCCCATTGGATTCTGCTCTCAGCATCCCATTCCCAACCACATATGTACAACCTTTGGTAAACCCAGAAGTTCCATGAAGCATATAGCTCCACTGAGGGCTTTGACCTTCCTTTCCTCTTTCCATCTCATATCTTCCTCCTCTCTCACTCTCATGAGCTAGCATTTTCTCTCATCTCATGCTAGGAGATATTGCTCCCTTCTTGACAGATTTGGTGTCAGCCAAAATCCATGTTCCGGCAACAGATGCAACTAAGAGAATAAAAATATCCTTGATGCATTACATTCTTTAAGTTCTTACTATTAAAATTTTCAAGCTTTTGTCTATCTCATTTAAAATGTCCATTTTATGGTTTAATGACACCATTAAGTAGGTGTAATCACTATTATCATCCTCACTAATCTTGATACTAGTAATTCTCAACTGGGAGCAATTTTTCACCTACCCTACCCCTCTGGCAACATTTGGCAATGTCTGGAGACATTTTTGGTTGTCATGGATTGGGGGCAGGAGATGCTTTAATGGGTAGAGGCCAGGAATGCTGCTAAATGTCCTACAATGCATAGAATAGTCTCCCAGCTCCAAAAGTCAATAGTGCCAAGGTTGAGTAACCTTGCTTTATGCCTATTGCAAAACTCAGCCTTAGGTTAGCCAAGTCATCCAAGGATACAAGTATGAAAGGGCAGAGGTGAGGCTCTACTGGTTCTAATGGCTTTCCAAATCCAGGCTCTCATCTATGACATAAGCTACCTGTCATAGTTATCTATCACTAAGAAGCAATATTACCAGAAACCTAGAAGCTTAAAACAACATCCTGTGCACAGCTTACCAAGGTACTCAGAGTCTCACAAGGGTGTAATTCAGGTGTCAACTGGGGCTGTGGTCCCATCTAAGGCTGGGATAGGGAAGATTAGCTTCCACAATTAATTAGTTATCAAAATTTATTTTCTTGCCACTATAGGACCAAAGTCCACAGTTTCTGCTGCCCCAGTTCCTTGAGGCTGTCCATGATTCCTTGCCACAAGGGGCTCCTCAACATGACCACTTGCTTCCCCAAAGCTAATAAGGGACAGACTCCAGTATGATGTCATGTAATCATGTACAGTCCCATCATCTTTGCTGCATTCTATGTGTAAGAAGCAAGTCACAATCCCCCCTACACTTAATAGAAGGAGATCACACAAGCTCATGAACACCAGGAGGTGGGGATGGGACCATCATAAAAACCTTTCCACTGCACTGTTAATGGTTTCACTACCTTGAAGATAGTTTCCTTCCTGGGTAGCAATTTCAAAAGCTGTATCCTCACAAATGTGTACGTATCCATCAATTCTTACAGACCTCGACGAGTATGTACAGAAGGTCTACTGTAAGCATGAAGGCCCCGTGCTGAGGGAGGTGAGGATTCCTGACACTGACTTAAGGCAAACACAGCAAACGTAATTCTGGAAGTTGGCTTGATGAGGTCGTTGGACCACTGCACTGAATCCATACCCCCTGCTACAGTGTGAAGATGATGATCAACAGAGCCCTTTAAAAAACAAAAGAATTCAGACTGTCTCATGAAAGACAAACAAATTCATTACCTTAACTTTGAATGGCACACAACTGATTCCTTCCTCTAGCCCCTTCTCCTGTCTCTTCTTGTCCTGTTCTTCCCCATAGTTACTTTTATTTATCCTTCCATTCTATTTCTTACTTTTCCCACCCAGGCCCTTGCTAGACACTCATGAGGGCTTTCAGGCATAGAGAGGTCAGAAAATTCAGAATGAAAATGCTACAATTATTCCAATAATTGTCACATATATTAATTGGAGATTTTGGGTGCAAACAACAGAAATGAATTCTGGCAAAGTTAAATAGGGAACAAAGGAAAAGGTATATGATGGCTCAAATAGTTGAAGCAACCAGCGTTAGAGTAGAAAACTGAGAAACTCATAGCTTCAGGTAGGAGTTGATTGACTGCTTTCTAATGGCCGTGAACACAGTGCCTGACAGGTATTTTTTCAACCTTGCCTCCCCTTTCCTTCCCTTCATTTAGAATTCCCAGTGTCTTTTTTTTTTTTTTTTTTTTTTTTTTTTTTAAGATGGGTTTTGCCATATTGCCCAGGCTGGTCTCAAACTCCTGAGCTTAAGCACCACCTCAGCCTCCCAAAGTGTTGGGATTACAGGCATGAGCCACCGTGCCTGACCCCCAGAGTCTATTTTTCCCACCTTTGTGCCTATGTATATCAAATGTTTTGCTCCCATTTACTAGTGAAAATATGTGGGTTTTGCGTTTCTGTTTCTGCATTAAAGCATATAAGATAATGGCATCTAGCTGCATCTATGTTGCTGCAAAGGACATTATTGCATTCTTGTTTATGGCTGTGTTGTATTCGGTGGTGTATATGTGCATTTTCTTTATCCAATCCACTGATGAGCATCTAGGTCAATTCCACGTTTTTGCTATCATGAATGGTGCTGTGATAAACATACTAGCGCAGGTGTCTTTTTGTTAGAACAATTTATTTTCTTTTGGGTACATACCCAATAACGGGACTGTTGGGTTGAATGGTAATTCTATTTTTAGTTAAGAAATCTGCAAACCACTTTTTTACAAGGACTAAACTAATTTAAATTTCCACCAACAGCATCCAAGTGTTCCCTTTTCTAGACAACCTCGCCAACATCTGTTGTTTTTAACGTTTTAATAGTAGCCATTTTGAAACGACACCCTATTCAATCAATAGTACTGGGGAAACTGACTAACCAAATGCAGAGGAATGAAACTGGATCCAGTTTAACTCTTTCTTGGGGCTAAGAGCAGTGGTTTGGGTACTCATGCCAGAGACTTGGTTCTGAGGTTTGCTCAACTGCTTAAAGGACACATGACCTTGTGTAATTCATTAAGTCACTCGGTGTCCTCATCTGCAACACGCAGATGGAAATAACCTCCTATATCAATAGAGCTGTTGAGAGAATTAAATAAGCAGCCTGATATGTTGTAAGTATTCAACATTCAATATATGTTAGAAATGTCTCTTTCTTTTCTCTTTTACTAGATGTTTGCCTTCAATTCGTGTATTATTTTTGGTTTTGGCTTTCATATTCTCACACAGTTTTTTAAAAGCACCCAAGGGTAGCTTCAAGAGTGTGTGACCCACAAGTCATTCAGGGCTCCATGCTCAGAAGCACCCCTTGTTTGGTTGAATGCCCTGCTGTTACTATCTTGAAATTCTTAATTTTTTAAGGGGCTTCACATTTTCAGTTTTGCTCTTTATTATTTTACACAGCTATATTAGGTTGTCCTTGCATTACTATAAAGAGATGCCTAAAACTGGGTAATTGATAAGGTAAAGAGGTTTAATTGGCTCACTATTCTGCAGGCTGTGCAGGAAGCATGCTGCTGACATCTGCTTCTGGTGAGGCCTTAGGAAGCTTAAAATTATGGCAGAAGGGGCAGGGAGCAGGCACATCACAAGGCAAGTGGGAGCAGGAGAAAGGGAGTGGGGAGGTGCCACACTCTTTTAAACAACCAGATCTCACTTGAACTCAATATCACTCATTGCTGTGGGGAGAACACGAAGCCATTTGTGAAGAGTCCACCCCCCATGACCCAAACACCTCCCTCCAGGCCCCACCTCCAACACTGGGGATTACATTTCAACATGAGATTTGCAGGACAAACACCAAAACCATATAAAAACCTATGCTCTGGCTGGGTGCGGTGGCTCATGCTTGTAATCCCAGCACTTTGAGAGGCCAAGGAGCCGGATCACTTGAGATCAGGAGTTGGAGACCAGTCCAGTCAACACGGTGAAACCCTGTCTCTACTAAAAATACAAAAATTAGCTGGGTTTGGTGGTGGGCGCCTGTAATCCTAGCTACTTAGGAGGCTGAGGCAGGAGAATTCCTTGATCCCAGGAGGTGTAGGTTGGGTGCAGTGAGCTGAGGTCACACCACTGCACTCCAGCCTCCAGCCTGGGCGACAGAGCAAGAATTCACCTCAGGGAAAAAAAAAAAAAAAAAAAAAAAAAAAAGAACTATGCTCTCAGACAGTTGTCAATCAATCCCCAAGGTGCAGCTATCTCATAACACTTGTAGCACTGTGATGGGCAGGATACATATTTGGAGAGTGGAGACATCCCAGGACTGAAGACACAAGCCTCCTGTCCAGCTCTGAGCAATACAGCAATGCAAGGACAGGGCACAGAACAAGTTTGGAAAAGTTTCTCTTTTTCTGGAACTGTGGGCAGAGAAGGGATCTCAGATCTACCTCAGGTCAGCAGCATAGTTACAGCAAACCTCCATTTCACTTTGTTTAAAGAGGTTACAGATAAAGTACGTTTTTGTTTGTTGCTTGTTTTATATTGTATTGTTTTGTTACCCAATTTAGATCTTGCTTTTTTTATTAATGCTGCTTGATCACAACCTGTGGTAATTAACCAACCCTTTGGATGTGGCTTAATTTTAATTAAACAATGCTCCAATTCTTAAAAGGCTAAATGTTTGTTTCTCCTGCAACTCTTATCACAAGGCAATTTTGTAGTACTTTGTATAGATTTTCTGAGAAATTGCTTTATCAATTTTTCCCTGCAGCTGTACACTGAATCTGACTTGTATTGCTAGCTGTTGCTTTAAATTAATTTCCTAATTTTTCCAGTTCTTTCTATTTGGCTAGTTAGTCCCTACATTAAATTTCTTCACCTTGTGATTAACAATTAACAGTACTTATGACTGTTCCATGGCTATCAAATTGGCCTTGCTGGGTTCCACATTTATCTTGCCTTAATGATCAAATGTGTTTGGTGTAAGATTTTTTTTTTCTTGACTTCAGCTTTCTATATTCTGGGATCTACAACTCAAGCTGTGTCCCTTTAGCCTCTTACATCATCACCAGCAATAAAGATTTTACTGTCAGGACTTGGCTGATAAATTTGCAGGCTCTTTATTACTGGTGATGATGGACTATAAGAAGCAGAAAAAACACAGCTTGAATCTCATTCCCAGCTTGAATTTGCAAGGCTGGCATTTAGAAAAATGATGTTGTGATTTCACAAACCAAGAAAATATGAGATGCAAGTCGGAGAATTAATAAAACACCTTCCCCCATCTTCTTCTGAAATGGCTTTGGTGAAGTCATTGCGCAGTGTGGATTTGGTCAAGTCTCCACCAACAAAATTGAATGTTTACATAATTCATGTGAATTCCTCTCACCTCAGGTACCTGTGTAACTTCAGCTAGAGGCATGTGAAGGACTGAACTATCTTACTGCATGGCAAGAAATTTTCGTGTTGGGTTCTAAGGGTACACCAGAAAAATCATGCTTCAATGGAAACCTAAGCATTGTCTAGCCCAGAGAATTATCTACTCTATGGGAGCTATTTTACAACTCTGTAAATGACAGATAACTAATAGCAAAGCAAAATAATTCTTGTCTATAGACATCCAAATTCTGCCTTGTTCAGCAGTTCAACTGACTTCCTTCTCTCATTGCAGAAGGAGCTGATTTTGCCTCCATTTGCACTTTTGGTTCAACATTCCTTTATTTCAGACTTCTCCTTTCCACCAATTATAAGATCCCCCAGGTTTCCTCATTGAGTTAAAATATCTAACACATGTTCATTTTATCTGAGTCATAATTTTTTAAAAAATTATATTTTAACAATATTTAATCGCTGTAGATAAACTGTAAAATTATAGTTCGATAAAGTAATAAGGTAAAGTACTGCTAGAAAGTAGTTGAAGGCCACATTTGGGAGTCACTACACATGGTTTCTAACGCCAGATTTTTTCTTTGCTATCTGGGCAAATTTAAATGCTTCTAATTTCATTACCTCATATATAAAATGTAGATAATAATAATATCTACATTGTGGGTAAATGAAATAATACAAATTACTACACATTTTGATTAGTCAGTATTATGTGTTATTATGTTTATAATATTAATTATCCTTATACAGAATTTAAAATGTACTGATGCATTATTTAAACATTATCAAAATGAACTTGTTAATTGCTTAAGAATTCCAATTGAAGTATTTTTACTCTACTCTTGAGCTTCTAATATAGTGCATCCCATCCCTTCAAAAAGGAGTGATTTGTTTCATAAGTATCTTGTCATAAGACTTTAAAACTTTCTGAGCCACTTCAATTATTTACCTGCATAGTGGGTGTATATATATATATATACACACACACACACACATATATACACATAGTGTGTATATATTTCATATATATATATATAGATAAAATTCCAGATCAGACCCAGTTTCTGCCTTTCTGTTTCTGAGAAAGTAACAAGAATCTAAATGTATATTGTCAGCAAACTCAGATGTGACTAGGATCCCGGCAGGAGAGGAAAGCACAGAAGCAGCCTGCTCCACTGACACTGATTCAGCTCCCACCTGAAGTACCGCTTTCTGGCTGTGCGGTCAAAGCCACACGAAAAAAGAAAGGGGAGGTCCCAAAACCTCACCCACCGTGTGGACGCTGCTGTATCTCAGCAATATGGATTGAGAGCCTCAGGGTCATTCATGTATCCTTTGAAGCTGGTATTACACTTTTGGGAAAAGATCCTTAAAAAAAAAAATCCAAGCTATATATAGAGACTTAGGTAGAAAGGTCTTTACCACAGGACAATTTCTGACAGTGAAAAATTAGAGATAACCTTAATACCCTACACAAATAAACAAAGATGCTTCTTCCTTAGGATGGAATATTACTCAGCTATCGTCAGCCAGGTTTTTCAAAACTGTTAATAACATGAAAAATTCTCACGATGTTAAATGTAAAAACAAACATAAAATTATATAGTCTATGCCTCCTATTTTGTAACAATTCACACACACACACACACACACACTCCAGTAGCGCGCGCACGCCAGTGTATGCAAAATGCACAGAATGAAAAGTTAGAGCAAACTGACCAAAATATTTACAATTATTAAGTAATTATTTCTGTGTAGTAAGATTGTGGGGATATTTCCATTTTTCCTTAGATCATTATGAATGGTCCAAACATTAAACAGTGAGCATGTGTTACTATTATAGTCGATGAAAAAAAGTTATTTAAAAAACAAGAACCTGCAGGCCATATTAATAACCGTATTCAAAGCCTACGGAAGTTACCACTGATAGCTGAGGACATCATGCAAAAAGAACAGGAGAAGGAGAAGGGTTGTTGCCATCACCACAAAAGTCCCAATGTGCTACCTCTATCAGCCACATTGTCAATAACAGTTGGAGTTTGTTTTGTTTTGTTTTGTTTTTTTACCAGGGATTAATTTCTGGCAGAAGACTTAATTGAGCTAAATATAGATTCTGTTACAAGCTATTGTTTTGTTTGCAGAGCCAGCAGTCTACATTGTTTCTAGAGGACCTTAATGTGCTTCTACCTCAAGATGACCTTTGAAGAGTTACCCTTTAGTAGAAAGAAGTACAATGGTCACCAAAAGTGGTTATTCCACAACCATCAAAACAATATTAGACAATTTTGCATTCATATTTTAGTCTTATTCCTGATTTCTGACAACCCTGATGTTAACAGCTTTTAGAAGTTTTAGATGTTTGCTTTATTTTCTCTCTTTCACACCATTACCAAGAATTCATTATCAGATAACTAAAGTTTGCACATTTTAAAGGATTAACACAGTAAATTTAAAATTTTCATTAAGCTGCCCTACTGCTAAAATGTACAACTTGATTATGTACAAAATAATTTCAATTAAGAAGGTAATATATTTTTGCTGTGGTAACAGAAAGCATTTGGAAATAAATTACCTATGTTTATCACTAGCAGCGAGTTAAGCTATTATGTATTCAGAAACAAACAAAAATAAAGCTTATCATATATATATACACACACACACATATATCCTTTTAGAAAGTTATTTTATGTATGCAAATGCAAATACCCTTGTGGTTGACAACTGTAATTAAGGTTTCTCTCCAGCCTTCAAAGAAATAGTGTGTTTCCCTTTCTTCCCGCAAAGTAGTTCATCCAGTTGGTACACCTAATTGAACCTGAAATTTCATACGTTCCACAAGATCATGTTAATCTCATCATCTTCTTCCTCTCTTAGCTTGGTTAAAGGCAAAGAGTTTATTGAGAGAAGCTGTGATTGGCATGTCTTCTGCTGACCAATTGCAATTTCCTCTCCTTGTAAATTCTATTTAGTGTACAAAAACAATTCAAAGGCAGATTGTAGATGCCAGGCTTTTCCTCTGACCTTTAAATCAAATTTAGAATTTCACAGGGTAGTATGCCTTCAAGCAAAATCTGTCAGCTTAATAAAGTGGAAATTTTCTGCAATAAATCTGCAATAAATTTCTACCATTCATGAAGAAAGGTAAGCTTTACTTATTGTTGAATAGTTCTGAACAAGGGCACAAGCTTCTTGGGTGAAATAAAAACAAGTGCTGTTAAATGTAAGAACAACTCTAAATAATGAAAGAAAAAGGGTGAGTGGCATAAATATAATGAGAAAACGAAAGAAACACAGAGGAAGAAAAACACGATAGAAGAAAAAAGATGACAGAATTACAAAGAGGCAAGACCAAGACAGGAACAATGGGGAAACAAAGAAGGGACACAAGGAAAAACAGATGATTAATTTTTGTCTCATTTTGCCAATGAGTACAAGATCATTATAATCGTAAGATCTCCTGTGTAGGATACATAAAATCACTGTTTTGGGGGTGATGAACCACAACTGTACTTTAATCCTTGCTGAGTCTCCGTGTGTGTTTGTTATAGCACAAAATGATCTAATGGCTTATTCTATTTTCCAAACAAGTAAATGCCAAATATTTGCTAAGGAAACTAAGGTCAAATATATACATTTGTTTTCTCTAGTTTCTAAAGGAGATCCTACTGATTCCCACTGACAGAGGACCACATACATTTAAGAGACCAACAGATATACCCATTTGCAAAGAAGCTGGTAACAAATCACCAAAACAAACAAATTAAAAAACCCCAAAACATCACAGATAAACTGTCACACGATTAAAATACTCTCCAATGCAAGACCTCTTCCTAGATGTGGATTGATTGACTTGCTCAATATTTTTAAAACATTGAATTAGCTGCCAATACACAAAAACAGAAGAACTCATGGTTTTAAAAATCCAGATTTCTCAGCTCCTCAAAAAATCAGAACTCTAGCAGCATTCCTATGTACTGATGATTAACTGGAGCATAAGCTGCTCTTGCCACAGACCCCCACATTACCCACTGCCATCCTTGCACCTGCTCATTTGGATTATTTGAGCACTGCTGTTGGTGAAATTTACAACTCTCACTATTAAGATGATTCGGCTCGGTATTAGTTTCCTATTGCTGCTGTAACAAATACTGCAAACATAGTGTCATCTAACGCTACAGTTTTATCATCTTACAGTTCTGAAGGTCAGAATTTCAAGATGGTTCTCACAGGGCTAAAATCACAGTGTTGGTAGAACTGCGTGATTTCTAGAGGGTCTCAGGTAAAATCCATTTCCTTGCCTTTTCCAGCTTATGGAGGCCACCTGCATTCTCTGCATGCTCATGTCCCCTTCCTCAATCTTCAAGCCAGCTGTGTAGCATCTTCCATGTCTTTTTCCCTCTGACATTCCTGCCTCCCTCTTATAAAGACCCTTGTGATTACACACCTGGATAATACAGTATAATCAATGCTTCTTGTGCTTTTATTTTTATTTATGTAATTTTTTTTGAGATGGAGTCTCACTCTGTTGTCCAGGCTGGAGTGCAGTGGTGTGATCTCACTTCCTGTGCTCTTTAACTTCATCTGCAAAGGCTTTTTCACCACATAGGCACAGGTTCCAGAGATTAGAACATGGACATCTTTGAGGGGCCATTTATCAGCGTGCCACAGGCTCCATCCTCAAAAGAACAAAGAACCTTCAAAAGCCATACATGTTGAAGGCATTGGCTCACACATTCAGGAAAACCAAGACAAATAACAAGGCAAACGTTGTAAAGGCATATCTCAGACATAGAAGCATAAAGAGGTTAGAACACAGGTTTTTCCTGATGCTCCCTCCACTTCACTATACCATTTACCATTTCTCTCTTAAAATGTATTTCGACACAATGTTTTCTTCAAATTGCAGCATTCTTCATATTGAGAACAAGTTTTCACACCAAATCATTTGCCTGTCAGTGGAAGATGCATGAAACCATCTTTGTTACCTCTACCCTCTTCTACCTTCTACATTTCTACTGATTACAATTAATTAGCCCCTTTTTGGGCACCAGTGTTGTCCCAGGCATTGTGCAAAGTTCTGTCCAACTTTACAGGGCTCATTTTGTCTAATCTTCACAGCAGGAGATTTATCTTACAGATGATACTTAGGCCCAAAAACAGCTCATTGACTTGTCCAAACCCACACAGTTATTAAATACAGTATGGCTTGAACTTGGAAGTCAGATCCTCTTGGTCATCAATTTATAACAACTGATTTATGGCACTAATTTATGACACTCTGGTCAACTATCCCCATATTCTTGTTTGAAAGTGTTTGTACTAGATGGAGAATTTCATGGAAATTTTAAAAAATGGATTTGAATGTTTTAAATTGTTCACCAAAAACAATAAATAATCAGATCAATTTCCTCTTAACTACGTTTTGAATAAGCTCATGGTGCTGCTTTGGAGAAAGCAAACAGCCTGAAAACACCTTGAACTTTGGAGAAAGAGGGGAGAAATACATTTTACTTAAGACAGGACTTTAAATCAAATACATATGAGGTTATGAAGGAAAATGAATTAAATAACGTGACAGTGAGATGCTTCTAGTGCTGTCTGGTGGCCAGTGAAAGGTGACTCCTTGGTATGTTTTTGCCAATCTGTTTGCATTTTCCTTGGCCATGTTCTTTCCATGACCTTGAGATAGTCATGTAGCCTTCTATCTTGGTGTTTTCGGTTAGACATCTATCAAATAAAAAGTATTATTTCAGCCCCTGTTTTCTTAAATGGATAGAGAGTAACTCAAAAATGAAAATCTGGACCTGAAAAATCATTTAAGAAATAATTCTCAAATTTGCCTCTTCTCTCCACCTACACCACTACCTCTGTAATCAAGTTAATCATCTCTCACTTACTGTGTGCCTTAGCTTCCTGACTGGTCTTGGTGATTCCATTCTTGTCCCCAGCACACCTGATCTTCATGTTGCCACTGGTGCAACCTTAATACAATTACTGAACTCTTCCATTTGACACACCTCAATGGCTTCCCAGTTGCCATCTAAATAAGAGTTACAGGGCATAACATAACTTACCTGTTTATCTGTCTCCCCGCTAACCACTTTGACCCCATCTTCCCCAAGTTTAACTAACCCCTTTGACTTCCTCTCCTTCAAGTTTAACTAACCCCTTTCACCTCATTTCCTCCAAAGTTTCCCATAGGTATATGCCTTTGTCAAACATGCTCTTGACTAAACATGCTCTATTCCTACCTCTCTCATTAACTGCTTCTCATTCTTGCAGGCTTTGATTCTCATAGAGGAGGCTTATAAAGAAGTCCTAATACAGAAATATCATCATAGGCTTTCTAGGTTGACCTAATATTTAACTTTCTGCTGTACTTAGCAAATAGACACTTAGTTGTTTCCATTTATCCAACCTCAAATCCTGGGCCATTAACACATTTATGTAAATGAAAAGATCCCAACTCTTACTGCAAACACTTAGGGGAGATTATTAAAAACAAACAGGGCTATTGGCCTGTAGTTTTCTTTTCTTGCAATGTCTTTGACTAGATTTGGTATCAAGATAGGTAGGGCTGGCCTCATACAATAAGTTTGGAAGTATTCCTTCTTCAATTTTTTTGGAAGAATTTAAGAGGGCTTGGTGTAAATTATTTAAATGGTAGAATTTAGCTATGGAGCTATCTAGTCCTGGGCATCTCTTGGTTGGGAGATTTTTTTTATTACTGACTCAATATTCTTATTCATGATTGGTCCATCCCAATTTTGTTTCTTCATGATTTAGTCTTGATAGGTTGTACATTTCAAAAAAATGTATTCGTTTCTTCTGGGTTATCCAATTTGTTGGCAGATAATGGTGCATAGTAGTCTCTTATAATCCTTTATATTTCTACAGCATCAGTTGCAATGTCTCCTCTTTCATATATGATTTTATTTGTTTTAGTCTTTTCTCTTTTTTCTTAATCTAGCTAAGGGTTGGTCTATTTTGTTTATCTTTTCAAAAAAAGAGCGTGGTGTTTAATTTTTACATATCTGTGAATTTTCCATTTTCCCTTCTCTTTTTAATTTCCGTTTCATTCTATTGTGATTAGCAAAGATACTTGGTATAATTTCAATTTTTATTAAATTTGTTGGGATTTGTTTAAGCCCAGACATATGATCAATCCTGCTATGTGTGCTTGAGAAATATGTACATTCCATGCTGGGTGGAATGTTCTGCATATTTCTGTTAGGTCCATTTGGTGTATAGCTTTGTTCAAGTTTGCTGTTTCCTTGTTAATTTTTGGTCTGGATAATCTATCTGTTATTGAAAGTGGTGATTAAAGTATTCTACTATTATTATATTTCTGTTTCTCCCTTCAGCTATGTCAATGTTTGCTGATATATATTTGGATTTATATGCATAGCTCTTATATAGGTGCTCTGATGTTATATGCATATATATTTATAATTATTACATCTTCCTGATTAATTGACCTTTTCCTTTATCATTATGTATTGAACTTCTTTGTCTCCTGTTACAGTTTTTGATTTAGAGTCTATATTGTCTATGTGTAGACACCCCTGCTCTCTTTTGGTTACCACTTGCATGGAATATCATTGTTTTATTCCTTCACTGTATGTTTTTAAATTTAAAGTGAGTCTCTTATAAACAGCATACAGTTTGATCTAATCTTTTTATTCATTCAACTACTCTATGTCTTTTCGTTGGGAAATCTAATACATTTATATTTTGTTTGTTTTGTTTTTAGAGACTTTATTTATAGAAACATTTTAGATTTACAGAAAGATTGGGCAAAAGGTAGAGCTTTCACATACCCTCTCCCACTCCTCCAAATAGTTTCCCTTATTATTAACAGCCTGCATTAGTTCAGTGCATTTGTTAAAATTGTTGAATCAACAGTGTACATCATCATTAACTAAAATTTATACTTTACATTAAGGTTTATTTGTGGTGTACATTTCTATGGGTTTTGACAAATGTATATCATAAAATGCATTCATGTTTAAAGTATATTCCTCAAAATTTTGGTGATATTTAGCTATGTTTAATTGACTTATAACAACAGTACAGATTTATGAGGTATATGTAATATTTTGATGCATGTATACAATGTGTAATTATCAAATTAAGGTAATTGGCATATCCATCACCTCAAATATTTATCATTTCTCTGTGTTAAGAACATTCAAAATTTTTTTTCTAGCTTTTTTGTAATATACAATAAATTATTGTTAACAATAGTCACTGTGCTGTAGAATACTAGAACATATTCCTTATAACAATGATACTGGTAAACAACCTTTCTCCATCTGCCCTTCCTCCATTCTCTTCCCAGCCTCTGGTAACCATTATTCTACTCTCTACTTCTATGAGATCAACTTTTTCATTTATGGGTAAGAACTTACTATCGTCATTTTGCTAATTGTTTTCCATCTGTCCTGTAGTTCTTTTGTGTATCTTTTTCTCTCTTGTTGTCTTCTCCCTTGTGATTTGTTGACTTTTTGTATTAATAAGCTTTGATTCCTTCTCTTTTTCTTTTGTGTAGATTTTATACATATTTTCTTTGTGGTTACCATGAGGCTTACATAAAATATCTTACAGTTAGAAAGTCTATTTTAAGCCAGTAACAACTTAACTTCAATCATATACAAAAACTCTGCACTTTTACTTCCTCCCTACAACACTTCATGTTATTTATATCATAATCTATATTGTTTTATATTGTGTATCAATAACAAATTTTTGTAGTTACAGTTATCAATACTTATTTTTTATTTTTATACTAGAATTAAAAGTGATTTATATACCACCATTGCAGTATTACAGTATTCTGTGTTTGTATACATACTAAACTTTACCAATGAGTTTTATACTTCCATATGCTTTTGTGTTGCTATTTAGCAACCTTTTTTTCAACTTAAAGAATTTCCTGTAGCATTCCCCTTAAGTGCAGGGGCAATGAACTCTCTAAGCTCTTGTTTGTTTTGGAAAGTCTTTATCTCCCCTTCTTTTTTGAAGAAGAGATTACTAGGTATAGTTTTTAGTGGTTGGCAGTTTTTGTCTTTCATGATTTTAAATATGTTATCCAATTTCCTTTTGTCCTGAAAAATGTCTCCGAAAAATCTGTTGATAGTCTAGGAAACCATAAGTCAATATCCCTTGTGAACATAGATGCAAATATCTGCAACAGAATACTGGCAAACATAAATCAATAGAACATTAAAGGGATCATATATTATGACCAAGTGGCATTTATCCTTGGGATGCCAGGATGGTTCAACATGCTCAAGTCAATAATGTGATATACCACATTAACAGAATGAAGGACAAAAATCACAATCATTTCAAGAGATGCACAGAAAGAATTTGAAAAAATTCAACATCCTTTCAGGATAAAAACTCTCAACAAACTACATACAGAAGGAATTTGCCCGAACATTAAAGGCCATAAATAGAAAGCCTGCAGCTAATTTCATATTCAACAGTGAAAAACTGAAATCTTTTCCTCTAAGATCAAGAACAAGGCAAGGATTCCCACACTCACCACTTCTATTTAACATAGTACTGAAAGTACTAGCCAGAGCAATTAGACAAGAAAAATAAATAAAAATTACTTAAATCCTGATAGAAGAAGTAAAATTCTCTGTTTGCAGATGATATAGTCTTATACCTAGAAAACCCTAAAGACACCACAAAAATACTCTTAGAATAACCAAATTAAATAAAATTTCATAATACAAAATCAACATACAAAAATCAATTTCATGTCTATATACCAGCAATAAATAATTCAAAATAATTACAAGAACAATTCTATTCACAATAACAACAAAATAAATAAATACTTAGAGATAAATTTAAACAAGGAGATTAAAGAGTTATTAACTGGAAACTACACAACATTGATGAAAGGAATTAAAGAAGACACAAAGAAATGGAAAGCCATCTCATGGTCATGGATTGGAAGACTTAATATTATTAAAATGTCTAAAAAACTATCTAGATATTTAATCCAATCTTTATCAAAATGCTGGTGTCATTTGTTTACAGAAATAGATAAAAGTCCTAAAATCCATAAGATGCCACAAAAATACTCAGAAGCAATACTGAGAAAGAATAAGGGTAAAGGCATCACACTTCCTGGTTTGAAAATACATTACAAAGCTACAGTAACCAAAACAGTATGGTACTGACAAAAAGAAATGTATACACCAATAGAACAGAACAGAAAGCCCAAGAATAAATGCAGACATATACAGAAACTGATCTTTGACCAGGTGCCAAGAATACACAGGGAAAGGATAGTCTCATCAACAAATGATGTCAGAAATACTGAATATCCAGAAGCAAAAGAATGAAATTGCACCCTTTTCATATACCATACACAAAAGTAAACTCGAAATGGATTAAAGACTTAAAGGAACTGACACGATAAAACTCCTATAAGAAAACGTAAGACAAAAGCAAAATTTTTCCAGTCAATGATTTCTTGGATATGACACCAAAGGCACAAGCAATGAAAGCAAAAATAGATTAGTGGGACTACATCCAACTAAAGAGCTTCTACACAGAAAATAAAAAAAATCAACAGAGTGAAAAATGTAATTTATAAAATGGAAAGAAATATTTGCAACTACATATATAATAAGGTGTTAATATTCTACAAATATAATGAACTACTACAATTCAATAGCCAAAAAAAAAAAAGAAACCTGATTCTTTAAATAGCCAAAGGACTTGAAAAGACATTTCTTCAAATAAGTTGTACAAATGGCCAAAAGGTATATGAACAGATTCTCAGCATCATGAATCATTAGGGACATGCAAATCAAAAACATAATGAGATATTATTTCACACCTGTTAGGACGGCTATTATCATTTTTTAAAAGATAATAAGTGCTGGTGGGATTTGGAAAACTTGGAATCCTTGTGCACTGTTAGCAGGAATCTAAATGGTACAGCACTATAGAAACAGTATTAAGGTTCTTTTAAAATTTTAAAGCAGAGCTACCATACGATCCAGCAATCCTACTTCCTGGTATATATCCAAAAGATTGAAATAAGGATTCTGAAGAGTTATTAGAATGCTCATATTCATTGTAGTGTAATTTACAATATTCACAACCAAGATACGGAAACAAATGTTCATCAATAAATGAATATACATAAATGTGGCATATACGGCCAGGCACAGTGGCTCATGCCTGTAATCCCAACACTTTGGGAGACCGAGGCGGGAGGATCACGAGGTCAGATCAAGACCATCATGGCTAACACAGTGAAATCCTGTCTCTACTAAAAATACAAAAAAATTAGCCGGGCATGGTGGCAGGTGCCTGTAGACCCAGCTACTCGGGAGGCTGAGGCAGGAGAATAGTGTGAACCCAGGAGGCGGAGCTTGCAGTGAGCTGAGATCGTGCCACTGCACTCCAGCCTGGGTGACAGAGCGAGACTCCGTCCCCCCCCCCCAAAAAAAAAAAGTGGCATATACATACAACAGAATACTATTCAGCTTTATAAAAAGGAAACCCATTATATGTGGCATGTATGAAGTTGGAGGACACTATGCTGAGTGAAATAACCTAATCACAGAAGTTCAAATACACAAGATTTTAACTATATACCTAAAATAGTTGAATTCATAGAAACAGAGTGTAGATGCTGCTTACCAAGGGCTGGAGGTGGGGAGGAATGTGGAGTTGCTGATCGATGAGAATAAAGTTTCAGTTGTACAAGATGCATAAGTTCTCGATGCCTGCTGTACAACATTGTGCCTATAGTTAACAATAGTGTGCTGTGCACATAAAACTTAATCAGAGGGTAATCTCATGTTACATATTCTTATCACAATTAAAAATTAATTAAAGACTCTTTCCCCAAAGATTCTGACCCAATTTGTCTACGGTGGTTGTACAGATATTTAAGTTTCCAGGTGAATTTATCATGAACCAATGTTGAGAAGCACCGGTCTATGAGGATGAGTCGAGAATAAACTGAGTAATTACACAAACTTTTCTATCAAGGATGTCGTCAGTCTAGATTATTTAATAAGGTAAATTTTCAGCAAGCAAGGAGTATATATTTTAGCTGT
This sequence comes from Macaca thibetana thibetana, assembly GCF_024542745.1. Taxonomy (NCBI): domain Eukaryota; kingdom Metazoa; phylum Chordata; class Mammalia; order Primates; family Cercopithecidae; genus Macaca; species Macaca thibetana. The sequence goes on along the minus strand of NC_065587.1, from coordinate 44,073,548 downwards.
CCAGGGTGCATAGTTACGTATCAGGTGTACACTTAATTGTACACCTTGTCTTATAAGATGAACTTAGAATAGATGAGGTGGTGAATAGACCAAAATGTAATCTTCCAATATCTCAGCATACACATTTAAACATGCACAAGCAGTATAATTACAACACTTATGATTTGTAAGGTTGATGGAAGAGTTCTGCTTAAAGGTAGCAGAGTATGAGGGTGAATGAAGAATTAAGCACATATTATTATTACCTATATATACCCCAGGAAGATGATAGTGAGACCTCCTTGCACCGCAGGATCCACTAAAATGTTCTACATCTCATTTTTTTCCCATAAAAAGAGCTCTAGTCTGTTTTAAATAAGACTTTTTGTGAAAATGCCAATTTATGATTTTATATTTAAAACTATAGTTTTGAAGACAGAAATATTAGAAAATACAAAAAAATAAATTTGGAAAAAATATTGACACAACATGAATATTTTAGTTAATTCTCTTATCTGTATAAATGCATGGTTTATGAACTTAAATTAACACAATACATAAAGGTTTATGCCCTTTTTAAAACTAAATTTCAATTGTATCATGGGCATTTCTAATAGCATGTGTTTTTGAGAAACAATTCTATTGTGTATACATATAGTACCTATTATACAAATTTACATGTTTTATTTAACTATGTCTATCTTGTACATTTAGATTGATCTTAATTTTTCACTTTTACAAAGATATAAAAATAGAATAATGTGTGTGTGCAGGGGGATTGTTTATTGTTAAAGAGAATAATTGGGTTTAGGGCAACTAGCAATTCCATACACTGGTTTCTATGAATCTCACCATTGTGTTCTTGATATACCTACAAATTACAGATTTACCTGCCACTCCGCCCCAAGTGTTTGGAATCATTAGGTCTCAGACAATATGCATTTTTTAGTAAGTCCCACAAGCAATTATTATGCAGACAGATGGTTCATAGCTTCTACTTGTGAAACTGGTATCAGCCTTTTTAAAATTCTTACACATACTGGCAAACAGTCCATCAGAAAGATAACTTTTTATTTCCTTAAGCAATATATGATCATGCCAATTAAGATAAACTTTTAGAAATCCTGTGCTAATTTGATAAGCAATAAGTACATGTTGCTTTTCAAGATGTAACTTTTTGATTGCTAGTGAAGATGAAGGCCTATATATATACTCCAGTCATAATGTATATTGTTCTGTAAATTTCTATTTCTTTTCATATCCTTTGCCCATTTTTTTCCATTAAGGTATCATTTTCTTCAATGGTTTTTAAGAATTCTTTTTATTTTAAAATTACTCCTTGGCTGAAAATATATTTCCTGGTTTATTGTTTGAATTTGAATTTTATGGTGTTTATTTCTTGTCCTACAGAAGTTCTGGGTATTTACACAGGCACACAGTATATCTTTTGCTAAGCAGCCATCCAATCTTATTTCTGGCTTTTTTATGTCATTCTTTCCAGTCTTTCTATGCTGCCACTCTTGTTTTTTTGTTTGTTTGTTTTATTTTTTACTTTTAACTCTTTAAGCCATCTGAAATTTATGTTAATACGTTTTCTTTTCTTTGTTTTTCTTTGAGACAGAGTCTTGCTCTGTCACCCAGGCTGGAGTGCAGTGGCGTGATCTTGGCTCACTGCAACCTCTGCCTCCCAGGTTCCAGCAATTCTCCTGCCTCAGCCTCTCAAGTAGCTGGGATTACAGGGACCCTGCCACCACACCCAGCTTTTTTTTTTTTCCAGTCGAGATGGGGTTTCACTTTCTCTAAGAAAATTAACTCATTTGTCACCGGGCATGGTGGCTCATGCCTGTAATCCAAGTGCTTTGGGAGGCTGAGGTGGGACCAGCCTGGCCAACATGGTGAAACTGCATCTCCACTAAACTACAAAAATTAGCCAGATGTGGTGGTGCATGTCTGTAATTCCAGATACTCAGGAGGCTGAGACATGAGAATCACTTGAACCCAAGAGACCAAGGCTGCAGTGAGCTGAGATTGCACCACTGCACTCCAACCTGAGTGACAGAGCAAGACCCTGCCCCCCCACCAAAAAAGAAAGAAAATTATTTTTCAAGAGGTTCTGTTTTTAATATTTTTTTTATTATTTCTTGCTGTTATATGGCACAACTTTCTCTAACTAATATGTCAACTTGTTTCTCATATGAGCCTAGGAGGAGGTGTGTCATAGTCAGAGGCAACAGATGCTAATTATCTTATCACACTTCTCATGATTAGCACAAGTTGGAGATAAAGCTTCACCTGATGTGGTTTCATGTCCCTTTAATGTGCATTAGAATATATTGTTATTTTTAAAACAATAACACATTTTCTTAGAGAAAAACAATGCCTCTTTCCCAAATGAATTTTTAGAGGTTGCCACTTGGAACTCATTTATACAACCTTCAAACAGTAACAAAATGTCACATGCTCATGCTGCAACTGTTACTAGGTTATTTCAAGATTTTTATTAATATAACAAGATTCACTGGTGTCTACAGGATGTAAACGGAAATGTGATTAATATATGATTAATATATATCAGGGAAATATTTTGAACTAATAAATGTTGCCTTTCCCCTTCTTTCTATATACATATATATAAATTTCTCTCTCTATATATATATATTCCTATATACTTTTTTCTCTATATACATATATAATATATAGAGAGAGTAAAGTGAGAGAGAGACATATACATGTGTATGTATACATGCATAAGTATATGTTTTGTTTTAACCTAGAGACCAGTGCCCCCATTAAAACTGGACCCATTCTAGAATAGCCTGCCCAAAAAAATCAGGACATAAAAGAGCCCAACAATAACAAAGTCTGGAAATCCTTGCCTTTTGATTGCAAGAGCTGAGCACTAGAAAAAGGTTTTTCTCTTTTTCTTTTTAATTTCAAAGTTGTAGCGGTATCTCAAAGAAGAGTTTATAACAGCTAATACAATTTTCTCACCACACAGCGTGGAAATAACCCTTTCTGGGATGAGGTAAGGGAAAATTTGACGAGAGAGAGAGAGAGTAAAAGATACCTTAAAGACAGACAAGAGGATTCTAACTCTTGTTTTTACCCTGTACTTCAGCCAGGCCATGACCTTAGTGGGAAGATGGCAGCAATCCCAGAGAAATTGTACAAAACAGAGAGATGAGACATCTTTTCCCGTGGTAGAGCCCAAGAAGACTAAAGAGCCCTTCATGGACTCCCTGCCCCCTTAACCTAACCAGGCCAACAGAGTGGCAGAGCAGCAGAGCTGGGTGAAAAGATAAAGGCAGAGAACCTGAGTATGGTCTCACACAGTCCTATAGACCAAGGTTTGGCAAACTGTCTGCAAAGAGCCGAACAGTAAGTATTTTAGCCTCTGTTGATCTTTGACTCTGCCGCTGTAATGAGGAGGCAGTCATAGACGACATGCAAACACACGGGCCGGGCTGTGTTCTGGTACACTTTATTTGTGGACTCAGAAATTTGAATTTCATGTAATTTTTGCATGTCATATGATTTTTGTGAGATTAATTTTCAACAAATATAAAATTAAAAACATATTCTTAGGTCGCAGGCCAGACAAAAACTACAGCCAGAAGGCCACAGGCATGCAACCAGTGTGGTACACATGAGGATGGTAGAAAAGAACTTCTGTAAGCTTCGCATGAATACCCAAGGATGGGTGAAGATATGGATGAGAGAGTGGGTGAACTAGAAGATGACTTTCAGGAATGACAAGAGGATACTTGTAAAGGATACACTGTTAACTGTACAAGCAGTAAACCATGAAAGTATGGACATCAGTGGCAGTACAGTGGTGACACAGCAAAGACCTGGAAGCTTGTTAGGGTGAGAAAAGAGCACTGGCAAGGACCACACGCCCCTCCTCTGAGGCCAAGCTGGCACACGACAACTGCACACCCACATCCCACACATCCCAGAACTCAGATCATCCCCAGAGAGAAGGTAAGAATAATATAACACCAGAAGAGACTGGGTTGCTTTAACATGGCAAATTTAAAGGTTTTTTTTGCTATCAAAAGAAATAAGGATGTACAAATTGAACTAGTATCATTTATGAAGAAATAAGGAAAGTTATGTTTCAACACCTTAGTTATATGGCCCCTTAATATTCCTGACTGCCTGACGTATATCCAGTCTTATGTTTGTAGTGTCCCTCCACTTTTGAGAAAAATAAAATTCCCACCTGAAAGCACACAGCCAAAAAATTGTCCCCTTGATTTGAAGTGGCCCCTCCAACACATCAAATACTTGGGTCTATTTATCTGATTTGTCTGTTGGTCTACATATTTCTTCTTGGTTTATAATCATACTGTGTAAATTGCTATAACTTCAGAAGAACCTAAAAACTGGCAACAAGTCTCATTTAATTACGCTGCTTTTAGAAAATTTAATCAACTTTCTGTATCATTCTTTCAAATGAGCATCAGATTTTGCTACAAGGGAAAAAATGAATTCCTCTGGGATGTTGATTAAAATTCATTTAAAGCTACAAATTAATTGGGAAAGATTTCACATCTTCAGAATACTAAACTTTACCATTTAGAAATATGGGTTCTATATCAGAGTTAAGTATTCTATGTTTCCATTAAGGTTTCCATTATTTTAAAAATACAAATACCCTTTAGGATTGTGTAGGTGAGTTTTTTAATTGTTAATGCAAATTTAATACATTTTATTATATATTCCGAGTATAAATTACTGCTATAAAGATCTTCATATGTGTGCATTTATTGTGTATATAATCTTTTTTACTAAAAGCTCTTATTTCTTCTAATGGATTTCCAGATGATTCTCTAAGTTCCTCAGATAGATACACTATCCTCAAATAATAATTTTTGTAATTGTACTAAGAGATATAAAAGTTCATAGTTCACCGAAAAGAATGCAAATTGATCCTTAAAGATGTGGGGAATAAAAACGCACCTTGGCTCATGAATAATGAGCTCCTATAACATGCTACCATCTACTCTTCACCCATCAGATAGGCAAAAATCCAAAGGCTTTGCAATACACTCTGTTGAGGAAGCTCTGAAAAAAGAGCCTGTTACCAATGGTGTCAATGACATTGCAAAGTGATGCACCTTCTCTGAGAGGAAGTTGGCAATATCTATCAAGAATCCATACAAATTTATCCTTTAACCTAGAAATTCCACTTCATGGAATCTTTCTCAGATACACTGCAAAAAATAAGAAAAGGAAATGCCAAAAACAGGAACAAGAATATTTTTTGTACTTAGATTTTTTTTTTTTTTTTTTAGACAAGGCCTTACTCTGTCACTCAGGCTGGACTGCAGTAGCACAATCACAGCTTACTACAGCCTCAACATACCAGGCTCAAGCGATCCTCCAATCTCAGCCTCCCAAATAGCTGGGACCACAGGTGCACACCAAAATGCCTGGCTCATTTTTAAACTTTTTGTAGAGATGGGGTCTCACCATGTTGTCCAGGCTGGTCTCAAACTTCTGGGCTCAAGCAATACTCCTGCCTTCTTTGGCTTTCCAAAGTGTTAGAATTACAAGAGTGAGCCACTATGCTCAGGCTTAGAATTTTTTAAAATTATTATTTATCAAGTAGTTCAACAATTTCTGTTCTTCCTTAATAACAAAAGCATTCAGAAAAATAAATTGTTCTCCAAGAATAGATTTAGCAAGGCTCCCTATATTCTAATCTCTTGTTTTACTGTTATTTTCAAAGACTTTAATTTATTTGAGAGATTTTTCTTCATTTTTGGCAACCTGTTTATCTGAAAATCCACAGTACTGAAAGATCATTTCTTTATCCTTGAAATGTAAATGTTTTACTAATATGTTTGTCTTATTTAATTTGGCAACACTAATTGTTAGTCTTTTTGATTTTTAGATTTAATTATTTGGCTGGTTGGGTTTTTTAATGTTTGAGATTTAGACTCACTATACCTGTGTTCTCTTTTTCTGCAATTCTCGTTTTGTAGATTTCCTGGAACTATCCCCATCTCTTATTTTTTTCACTCATCATTTTTAGCACTTCTTTTTTGCCTGGGAATTATGGGTAATTTTTTTGATTTGCCTTCCATGAAACAAATTTTTTTTTTTCAGTACCCACTCTGCAGTTCATTATCCCCACCTAAATTCAATCATTACTTAAATTTCCTTGCAGACATTTCAGTGACAGATTATTCCTTCCTACTTATTCTAACTCTGTAAACGTACTCATAAAGTAAATCTTCTTAACAATGCAAATATTCTTTCAAATATTCCCCTAGTTTTGTAGCCAATCTATTTTTTAAAGAGGCATTTCCCTTAATTCTTTACGGTTGTTCATGACTTAAAACTGCAGTAGATTGAATACATTCTTTTGTGAACAATTTCTGTTTTAGCAGCTTTTGTTTTGTGTACCTGCAGGCCCCTTTTCTGGTTCACCACCACCTTCTAAAGTAAAGGCCTGATTTATTATTCTCATCTACTTATTTCCTGGAAATTGTACTGTAGTTCTCACAAGTATTTAGGTTAGTCCCATCTGCACTCTATGTGGCTAAAAGTACTCAAAATATCGACCATATTTAGGGCCTTTTCCTGAGTTCTAAAATTATTCCTACTTTTATCTTCAGCTGGTCGTATCCTGAAGACTTTAGAACTTTGGTCACATGTTACCCAGAAGATGACAGATGATGGATCATGATTTTGAATTTCAGGAACAACCACTACCTCTTTATCCAATAAACACACAAGCAATCACAAATCAAGTAAGAAGCAAAATCTTCAGGGATGCTGGGATGGAGATATGTAAGTGTTCAGAAAGTACCAAAATATACATGATTTTGAAATAGGTTGATTTTAAAAGGAGGCCTATATCCTTGAGGTAAACTTTTCCCAATAACAAGCTTATTAAAATCTCTTTCTGCTACACTCTGTGAGAAAGACAGAGGAACAGAAGAGAAAAGGGCTCTTAGGAAGAGTATATGGACTTCTTTTTTTTTTCTGACACAAGGTCTTGCTTTGTCACCCAGGATGCAGTGCAGTGACAGGATCACAGCTCACTGAAGTGTTGAGCTCGTAGGCTCAAGCAATCCTCCCACCCCAGCTTCCCAAGCAGCTGGGACTACAGGTGCAAGCCACCATCTCCAGCTAATTTTTCTATTTTTTGTAGACATGGGGTCTCACTATATTCCCCACGCTGGTCTCAAACTCCTGGCCTCAAGCAATCCTCCTGCCTTAGCTTCCCAAAGTGCTGGGATTACAGACATGAGCCACCATGCCCATGACCTTTTAAAACTGTTTTATAATGAAATTTGTAAACATCTTCTCCACACTATTGTTAGAAGCTGATTTTTGTTTACCTTTTACGGGAAAGAGTTTTCCTAACATCTTAGTGAAAAACAGTTGATGGTTTGTAACAAAACTATGAATAGTCATTCATTTATTCAATCAGCAAGACTAGGTTCTAGAATAGTGGCTGGTACATTATATATATTGATATAATGAGGAACAAATCCAATCCCTAACCTCAATCTATATAATTTGCAAGTCTCTACAGAGAGATAGACAGATTATAGATAGATAGATGACAGATAGATATCATACATATATATATATATATACACACACACACACACACACACACACAATAAACCACAAGTACACATATACTTTTAGAATTGAACCAATGTGTATTATCTCCTTAAATAGAACTAGGTATAGAATATTCATTGATATGTAAGTGTTCTAGTTAATTGTTACAGGTTGAAATCAATGTGAGTGTATATATGCACTCATATGAACAACTTTATAGTAAATGATGTAGAACACATTGCTTACACCAACACAACCCTTTTGTCTTCTCAACACATCCTTTTTATTCTTTAATAAAGTCCCATGGTTTTCAAAAAATAGACATTATTAAGGGAATGAGCTGAATTTCGGGCATCTACAGTTGGTTTATCATCAACTTACATTTTGCAAGTGTTAAACATCAACACTTACAAAAGAAATTTTACATTTGGCTGTACCACACTGTAAAAATAAAAAGCAACAATAATCACATCAACAAGAAGACTATGTTTGTTAAATATTTCCATGACTTCTGCCTGTTGATGCCTTCTGGCTTTCCTACAATGGATAACATTTCAGATTCTGACTGATAAAGAAAGAACTAAAGTGATTGCTAAAAGCTCTAGAGAATTTTAGGTTTAAAAAGTCATAGGTGTTTCACATTCATGTCTTTTGATTTACTTTCCATGTGTATGGCTCTAACAAATTTCTGGAAAAATAAAAATGATCAGAGAGAAGGTCTGAAATAGTGAGAAAATCATAGTGAAAAAAACACCAACATGATCAGAGATTGTAACTAAGTCTAAATTTCGAAACTTATTTCAGGTTATTTTTATTTTTATTTTTACTCATCACAGTCAATAATGCTGTTGATATTCAAATCGCCATCAAACCTTTAGCTAAGACATGTTAGAATAAGGGCTCATCTTTGAGGAAATTCGTTGAATCTCTCTTCATTGAAAGGGGATGGGCATTTTAACTTTTGGCTTTAATCAAAAATTAAGAACGTATCTCCTGACTTAGATATAACTATAAAAACACATTGAAATCTAATTACTTTAATAAAAAGATGCCAGCCTTGAAATTTAAGGCCTGTTATATTTACATCGAGAAGGACAATTTATTTCCTAAGATGCATATAGGCACATACAAATAAACTCCCTCTTTTCTCATTCCTACAAACTTGAATTGTCTTAAAGTTTTGCCAATGAGAGTATGTGACCTACCTTGGAAATCAATTATATACTTTTTACTCTTTCATAAGGTCTATAGTTTTTTGGCTCAATTCATGTGAAATGCAATAAACTTGTCCTTCAATCACAGAACACAGGTAAAAATACCTATAAAGCATTTTTAGATATTATTATATAAAATATCAAGTTAAAAGTAAAATTATTGTATAATAGTTTGGGGATAAACTCTTGATAAGTATTCAATAGTCCAGATATAATATGATCTTCAAACTCTTTCTTACATACTAACTAAAATGTAAAATCTTAGGTTGCCAAGTAGAGAAATCAACATGAGAGTTTTTTTTCTTCTGTTATTTTCTAGGGTTAGGGGAGAGAGAATAATAAGGGCAGAGATCTTGTTTTTATCTAAGACATTATTCGTAAAACAACAGGCTAACATGTTCCCTGAGTAAAAGTATGTAACTTCATACTGGCCTTGTTTTTTTAATAGGGAATGAACTGGCATTTTCTCCTGTCAGCTAATGAAACAATTGAGGATTACTGGAGAATAATAAATGGACAATTAACAGCTTTATCTGGAAACAAAGATTTGCCCATCTTTGAATGATGAGTTGGCAGTTCTGTGTTTTGGGAGCTTGTTTTGAATGTTCAGAGGGGGAACAATGGAGAACTACAAGTTACTGCATTAAGGGATTTGTTTACGCATTTATGTATGTATGTATTTATTTTTATAGTTGTAAACACAAATGATAAAAACATGCAAAACCCTGTTGCAGCTCAAGGTAACCATTCCCTTTCATATCATCCCAAGAATATTTCTAGCCTCGGCACAACAAAAAGTTTAAAATTTTAAACTGGAAAACTCTAAGATGAAGCATAAGAATTGGACTCCAGGCTGGGTGCAGTGGCTCACACCTGTAATCCCAGCACTTTGGGAGTCCTAGGTGGGAGGATCATGAGATCAAGAGTTCAAGACCAGCCTGACCAACATGGTGAAACCCTATCTCTACTAAAAATACAAAAGTTAGCTGGGTGCGGTGACACGTGCCTGTAATCCCAGCTACTCAGGGGGCTGAGGCAGGAGAATCGCTTGAACCCGGGAGGCAGAGGTTGCAGTGAGCCGAGATCGTGCCACTGCATTCCAGCCTGGGTGACAGAGCAAGACTCCATCTCAAAAAAAAAAAAAAAAAAAAAAAAAAAAGAATTGGATTCCAAGGAATAGATCAGTTATTTTTGTGATTCGTATCCCATCTACAGAGTTAGATAGCTGAATGTGATAGAATATTTTTTTCTAGCCACCCTAAAAAAATTGAGACATAACACAATGGAATGCAAATGAGTCATTAAAAATAATCATGTCAACAGTATAACACAGTGTTTAAGGTCATAGACATTGGTATCAGATAAGCCAAGCTTTAAGTCCCCATTCTAGCATTTATTAGCTTTATTACTTTAAGCAGGTTATATCACCTCTCCAGAAGTAACTGACTCAGAGAGTTGTAGAAATTAAGTGTAGAAATTAAGTATAGAAGTGTAAAAATTAAGTTGTAGAAATTAAGGATGCATTTGAAATGCTTAGCACAGGGCCTGGTGGATCCTCAAAACACTTTTATTAAATGAATAAGTAAACATTTAATAGATGTTTGTTCTTATCACAATAATTTTTGACATGGCAATATATCCGTGACATTTCTGAGTTAAAAGAAATCAGCTGCAGAACCACAGGTAGACTATGATGTCATACCCATGAGCGCCCTGCATGTATTTCACATCGCTGTGTGCACATGAGCTATCTGGAAGGAAGTTCGGAAAATGAATTGTTGCTCTCATGTCATGATCATTTCACTGTATATCACTCTTTGCTTTGTATTCTCAAGATATCATCTTAGAGAAACAGTTAAGGTATATATAAAATCAGTATTGATCAGAGAGGCTTTAACATTTATTCAAATATTCATCAGATGGGGCTGAAGTCTTACTGGAGACACATACTGGGAATAAAAGATATCAGGTGTAATCTATCTTTAGAGATATTATTCAAAGATAAAAGATACAAGCATGGTCCCCCTGCTCATCAGGACCACAAAGAAAATTGTATTACCATTTCTACACTACTGTACCACTGTCTTTTTTATTTTTAATTGATACTTAATAATTGAACATATTTATGGGGTACAGTGTGATGTTCCTGTACATATATACAATGCATTCTACTGTCTTCTGATGTCTTTTAAACTTCCCATGTAATAAAGAGAAGTGTATTATCATTTCAAATAACCTCTTAGAGAACTTCTGATACTAGATATCCATAATGTTTTTAAAAGAAAAATGAAGGGGTAGAAGTTTCTCTTTGGATTCTTGTCAAACTGCACCTTATCACTAACCAGCTTTTCACAAAAGGAACTCACAGTAACACGCAACGGAATTGGATGGCACAGGAGAAACCCATCACCTCAACTGGCATTGAAACTTCAATAGTGTTATACTCATACACAAAGTCATTCATTGCCATGCATGATGAAATCCCCAGACAGTCTCTTTCTGCTTTGAGTTTGTTTAGAAGAGTTTTTAGGATACATCCAGGAAAACTTTAGGGAAAATACTAACCAGGAAGAGCTGACATTTCCTAGTCTGTGACCCTGAGGGAGATGGCCACCAATGGAGCTTCCTATCCTTTTCCTCTGAGTCAGTAATCCCTCCAGCAAAGGCTAAGTTGATGGGGTCAATCAGAGAGACAGGATCTGCCCCAGCTGACCCATATGGCATAGCTTTTATGTACTGAGATCACACCATGGAAAACCAAAGAATACACACACCCTGGAAACAGAAGTAACTTGGCAAATAAGAGGCCTAATGGCTAGAGCCGTGTTTTCTAATACTATAGCTATACGGAGTTTTTAAATTAAAATTAAAAATCCAGTTCTTTAGTTCTACTAGCCACATTTCAAATGTGCAGGTATCTCACGTGACTAGTAGATACCATACTAGTCACAAATCAGATACATACATAGCACAAATCAGAGCATTTACATCACTGTGGTAAGTTCTACTTCACAGCTTTGGGAGAGGAGCCACCACATAACCTTTTGACCTTCAAAATGTTGTATTACGTGTATGTATTAACAATTCAAAATTAGTTATCATACATTCAGATGTTTAAGTAGTAATGTTTTAATTGTTTTATATAATTTGTATTAGAAACTTCAAAAAGTTTACCCATTTTTCATCTGGGGCTAGTAGGATTACAATCACAAGCACAACCTTAAGTGGCTACATTCAGAAATATTTTATAGGTTGTTCTCTCCATAGCAAGTGTAACAATTTTAAAATAATGTAAGGCACATTTTAATTATAATGACGAAATAAAAAGCCCTGGTTTGGCTTCAAAGGCTAATAACAAATTGCTTTCTTAACATTTATTTTCACTCCCAGGTACAGGAACCATATCACAGATGGAGAGTATAATGAGACAAATGTCAAATGGTACATATTGAGCATTACATTCCAACTGTGCACAGCAGGGCCAGAGAGTGACACTCACAGGTATGTGATGCTTGGTTCTCTCCCTCCCTGTTGTCTGTATAAAGCAGAAAATCAGAATATTTAGTAAGTAATGGCATTTGCAGTATTGGTCTCTGTCAGCATTAACAGGAGTCCAAAATAGTAGCCTTGTGAAATTCTCTTTCATACTATTTGTAGGGGAGAAAAGATGCATTTATGAAGTTATTTATTTATTTAAAAATATATATTGATTGCAGGGGTGGTGGTTCATGCCTGTAATCCCAGCAATGTGGGAGGCGGAGGCAGGTGAATCACTTGAGGCCGGGAGTTAGAGACGAGCCTGGCCAACATGGCAAAACCACATCTCTACTAAAAATACAAAAAGTTGGCCAGTTGTGGTGGCACACACCTGTAATTGCAGCTACTTGGGAGGCTAATGCATGAGAATCGCTTAAACTTGGGAGGCAGAGATTGCAGTGAGCCAAGATTGCACCATCCAGCCTGGGCAACAGAGCAAGATGCCATCTCAAAATGCGCACGTACATGCACACATACACACACACACACACGTGTGTGTGTGTATATATGTGTGTGTGTATATATGTATATATATGTGTGTATATATGTGTGTGTGTGTGTATGTATTTTCACATACATATATAATGCTTACTATAAGTGAGGCTCTATTCCAGTCCCTGGTAAGATAGTAGATAAAGCCCCCATCTCACATTGCTCACTTTCTAAGCTACTAAGTAGAGTCAATGAACAAATAAAAAAGAAAGCATGTCAGAAAGAGGGATAGAGTGTGCTGGCAAAGGCATGCTAATTTACGTAAAGTGGCTGTCCTCCAAGGATGTCCATGTTGTAATTTCAGAAACCTATGAATATGTTACCTTACATGGCAAAAGGTACTTAGGTGTGAGTAAGTTAAGGCTCCTGAGATGAAATGATTATCCTGGATTATCCGGATGGGTCCAACATAGTCAGAAGGGTCCTCATAAGGAGGCAGAAGAGATGTGGAGATGGGAGCAGATGTTGAAGAAATATCACTGCTTCTGGAAGGGGGCCACAAGCCAAGAAATATGGGCAACCTCTAGAAGCTGGAAAAGACAAAACAAACAGCCAACAACAAAAACCCCAGTTCTCCACTATAGTGTCCAGAAGAAACACAGATCTGCTGACACCTTGATTATAGCACAGGGGAAAACATGTGGGACTCTGACCTCTAGAAGCATAACATAATAAATCTGTGGTGTCTCAAGTCACTAAGTTTATAGTGATTCATTATAGCAGCCAGAGGAAACTAATATGATAGTCATAGAAGGCTTCATTGGAAAGTGGACATTTGGACAAAGATCTAAAAGGAGGGGTAGCACCCTTCCTGTGCAGAGATTGTGGTGACGTGGAGCCTTCTATACTCCATGCCCAGTCAGGTCTCCAGGCATCTGGAACATCCACTTTCCTGGATTAGGAATTTAGGCTGCCCCCACCCCTACCCCACCCATGCAGATCACTGGGGACTGAGGAGGTTTCCCAGCTTCACGACTAAGCACATCTCACCCACTAAATTCTCCCTTGGCAATGATGCTTATGCCTGCCACTGGGGACCTTGTAGGTGGGCCTGCCCAGACTGGCCCCACCCATCTTGCTCCATAACCCCCAGGGCTGAGCAGGGAGCTCAGACTACCGTTCACTCTATGGATCAGCCCACCGTCTGAGGCAACAGAGAGACTCTCCTGGTAAAAAAATAATCAAGTATATACCCAGCCACATTGGTTGCAGCTGGCTCTTACCCATAAGCATCATCTATTGACTTACAGGTTGAATTGCACAGCCCAATTTAAAAAAACCTGCTAAAAGAAGTATGTAGGGTTATAGAGGCAAAGCCAAAAAGCTCTACCCAACATTCTCTATACTTACACTCCCTAGGGAGGGGTAGAGTCGAAGGAAAATAAATACAATAATATCATGGGGAAAGAAAAAAATCTTACTTGCATGAAAATAATTATGAAAATTAGAAGTGCCACCGTCTCTAGATGAGAAAAAAACCAGCATGAGAATTATGACACCATGAAAATTCTGCTTGTAGAGACACTACCAAAGGATACTAGCTCTCTATCAATGATCCCTAACCAAAATGTAAACTCAGAAATGGCAGATAAAGAAGTCAAGGCATGGATTGCAAGGAAGCTCAATGAGATCCAAGAGAAGGTTGAAAATCAACACAAAGAAACTTCTAAAGCTTCCATCAATCTAGGAATTGAAGGAAGGGATAAAAATTTTAAAAAGAAATCAATCAGAGCTTCTGGAATTGAAAAACTCACATTTCAAAATATAATTGAAAGCTTATATTTGCTTACGTCTTCTATTTGACCAGACCAAACAGAAGAAAGAATTTTAAACCTTGAAGACTGGTCTTTTGAACTTAGACAACATAAAGAAAAAAGAATTAAGAAAAATGAACAAAGTATTCAAGAAATATGGGATTATGTAAAGTGATCAAACCTACAAATTACTGGCATTTCTGAGAGAAGAAGAAAAATAACCTGAAAAACACATGTCAGAGAATAATTCAAGAAAATGTCTCTAATTTTGACAGAGAGGTAGACATCCAGATACAAGAAATCCAGAGATACTATACAAAATGAATGTCCTCAAGGCATATAGTCACCAGAATGGCAGCCAGAGAAAAAGGCCAGATCATATACAAAGGGAACCTGATCTGGCTAACAGCAGACTTCTCAGCAGAAATCTTACAAGCCAGGAGAAGATTGGGAGCCTGTTTTCAGCAATCTTAAAATAAATTCCAACCAACTATTTCGTATCCCACCAAACTAAGCTTCATAAGTGGCGGAAAAATAAATTTTTTTCCAGAAAAGAAAGCACTAAGGAAATTTGTTACCACTAGACCAGCTTTACAAGAGATTCTCAAGGGAGTTCTAAACATTGAAACAAAAGAATACGTACTACCAAAAATATACTTAAGTACATAGACCACAGATGCTATAAAGCAACCACACAATAGAAACTACAGAGTAGCTAAAAATACAATCAAAAATCTCAATATCAAATATTAATCTCAAATATCAGTATTAATCTTGAATGTAAATGGTCTAAACACTCCCACTTAAAAGGCACAGGGATGTAAACTGGATTTTAAAAAAGGCTTATCTATCTTTTGTCTTCAAAAGACCAATCTTACATGTAACAACACCCACAGGCTCAAAATAAAGGGTTAAAAAGATCTATCATGAAAACAAAAGACAAAAAAGAGCTGGGATCACTATTCTTATATCAGACAAAAACAGACTTTAAATGAATGATAGTTTAAAAAAAAAGGACAAAGAAAAACATTACATCATGATAAAAGGTTCAATCCAACAAGATGACTTAACTATTCTAAATATATATGCACTCAACAGTGCAGCACTCAGATTCATAAAACAACTACTTTAAGACCTAAAAAAGATTTATACAGCCACGCAGTAATACTGAGAGACTTCAACACACCACTGACAGCATTAAACAGAGGCAGAAAACTAACAAGGAAATTCTAAACTTGAATTCAACACTTGACTAACTGGACTTAAAAGGCATCTATGGAATACTCCCCCTGTCAACCACAGAATAATACATTCTCTCATCTGCACACAGAACATACTCCAAGATTGACCACAGGCTTACCCATAAAGCAAGTCTCAGTAAATTAAAAAAAATCAAAACCATACCAACCACACTCTTAGACTACAGTGGGATAAAAAGAAAAAAAAAACCAGTACCCCAGTCCTCTCAAAACCATACAACTACATGAAAATTAAACAACTTGCTTCTAATTCGCTTTTGGATAAATGACAAAATTAAGGCAGTAATTTAAAAAAAAATTGAAATAAATGAAAACAGAGACGCAACATAGCAAAGTTTCTGGAATGCAGAAAAACCAGGGCAAAAAAAGTTTACAGCATGAGATTCTTACGTGAAAAAGTTAGAAAGATCTCAAACTGACAACCTAATATTACACTTAGAGGAACTAGAAAAACAAGAACAAATAAACTCCAAGGCTAGAAGAACAAATAAAATAAGTAAAATCGGAGTGGAACTGAACAAAATTGAGACCAAAAAATCTATACAAACAATCAATGAAAGAGAAAGTTGTTTCTTTGAAAGGAAAAACAAGATTGATAGATCACTAGCTAGATTTAAAAAAAAGAGAGAGAGAGAGAGAGATCCAAATAAGCACAATTAGAAATGACAAAAATGACATTACGTCCAATCCCACAGAAATGCAAAACATCCTCAGAGACTATTATGAACACCTCTATGCACTCAAACTAGAAAATCCAGAGGAAATGGATGAATTCCTGGAAACACACAACCTCCCAACGTTAAATCAGGAATAAATTGAAACCCCAAACAGACCAATATCAAGTTTTGAAATTCAATCAGTAATAAAAACCTACCAACCATAAAAGCTCAGACCAGATGGATTCTGCCTTAGTCTATTCTTGCACTTCTATAAAGAAATACCTGAGATGGGATAATTTATAAAGAAAAGACGTTTAACTGGCTCATGATTCCACGGGCTATAAGGAAGCATGACTGGGGAGGTCTCAGGAAACATAATCATGGTGGAAGGTGAAGGGGAAGCAGGTACTTCTTCACATGGCCAGAGAAGGAATAAGCGAGGCAGGAGGTGCTACACACTTTGAAACAACCAGATCTCACAATAACTCACTCACTACCACAAGAACAGAACCGAAGGGAAATCTGCCCCCATGATTCAATCACCTCCCATCAGACCCTGTCTCCAACATTGGAGATCAGAATTTGAAATGAGATTTGGGCAGAGGAACAGACCCAAACCATATCAGATTTATAGCTGAATTTTACCAGACATACAAAGAAAAGCTAGTACCAATCCTACTGAAACTATTTCAAAAAAGTAAGGAAGGGGGACTCCTCCATAACTCATTCTGTGAAGGTAGCATCACCCTAATACCAAGAACCTGGCAGAGATACAATAAACCAAATAAAACCTCAGGCCAATATCCCTGATGAACACAGACTCAAAAATCTTCAACAAAATACTAGCAAACTTAATCCAGCAGCACATCAAAAAGTTAACTAATCACAATCAAGTAGGTTTCATCCCTAGGGGGCGAGGTTGGTTCAACATATGCAAATTAATAAATGTGATTCACCACATAAAGAGAAATAAAAACAAAAACCATATCATCATCTCAATAGATGCAGGAAAAACCTTCAGTGAAACCCAACATCCCCTTATGTTAAAAACCTTCAACAAACTGGGCATCAAAATAACATACCTCAAAATAATAGGAGCCATCTATGACAAACTCACAGCCAACATCATACTGAGCAGGCAAAAGCTGGACGCATTCCTCTTGAGAACTGGAACACGACAAGGATGCCCACACTCACCACCTATTCACCATAATACTAGAAGTCCTAGCCAGAGCAAGCAGTCAAGAGAAAGAAATAAAATGCATCCAAAAGGAAAAAAAGAAGTCAAAGTAGCTCTCGTCTCTGACAATATGATTTTATACCTGGAGAATCCTAAATACTCACTTAAAAGGCTCAAGGAGCTGATGAACAACTTCAGTAAAGTTTCAAGATACAAAATAAATGTCCAAAAATCAGTAGCATTTCTATACATCAATAATGTTCAAGCTGAGAGCCAAATCAAGAATGCAATCCCATTTACAATAATAACAAACACAATAAAATACTTAGAAATACATCCAACCAAGAAGGTGAAAGATCTCTACAAGGAGAACTAGAAAACATTGCTAAAAGAAATCATAGATGACAGAAACAAATAGACAAACATTCCATGCTCATCAACTGGAAGAATCAATATGATTAAAATGGCCACACTGTCCCAAACAATCTACCAATTTGATGTTTACATCAAAGTAGCAACATCATTTTTCACAAAACTAGGAAAAACTATTCTGAAATTTATATCCAACCAAAAAACAGCCCAAAAGGCCAAAGCAATCCTAAGCAAAAAGAATAAAGTCAGAGGCATCACATTACCTGACTTCAAACTATAATATAAGGCCACAGTAACCAAAACAGCGTGGTACTGGTGCAAGAACAGATACATAAACCAATAGAACAGAATTTTAAAAAACACAAATAAAGCTGCATACCTCCAGCTATCTAATCTTCAGTAAAGTCAACAAAAATAAGCAATGAGGAAAGGACTCCCTGTTCAGTAAATTGTACTGAGATAGCTGGCTAACCATATGCTGAAGAATGTAACTGGACCTCTACTCTTTGCCACATACAAAAATTAACTCAATGTGGATTGCAGATTTAAATGTCAGGCCTCAAGCTTATAAAAATCCTAGAAGAAAACCTAGGAGACATCACTCTGCACATTAACCTTGGGAAATAATTTATGACCAACTCCTTGAAAGCAATTGCAACAAAAACAAAAAACTGACAAGTGGGACATAATTAAAGTTTGCTTCTGTTCAGCAAAGGAAACAATCAACAGGGTATTCAGATGACCTACAGAATGGGAGAAAATATTCCCAAACTATGCATCTGACAAAGGTTAAATATCCAGAATCTATAAGGAACTTAAACAATTGAACAAGCAAAACCAAATAATCCCATTTAAAAAAAACGGGCAAAACACAGAAACAGATACTTCTCAAAAGAAGACATACAAGTGGCCAACAAACATAAGAAAATGCAAACCAAAACTACAGTGAGATATCATCTCACACCAGTCAGAATGGCTACTACTAAAAATCCAGAAAACAACAGATGTTGGGGAAGCTGCAGAGAAAAAGGAACACTTATACACTGTTGGTGAAAAGATAAATTAATTCAGCCACTGTGGAAGGCAGTTTGAAGATTTCTCAAAGAACCTAAAACAAAACTAACATTTGACCCAGTAATCTCATTACTATGAATATGTCCAAAAGAAGATAAACCATTATTCCAAAAAGACACATATACTTGTAGGTTCATTGCAGCACTATTCACAATAGCAAAACCAAGGAATCAACCTAGGTGCCTACTAATGGTGGATTGAATTTTTAAAATGTGGTACACATACACCATAAAATCCTATATAGCCATAAAAAAGAACAAACTAATGTCCTTTGTAGCAACATAAATGCAGCTGGAGGCCTTTATTCTAAGTCAATTAATGCAGGAACAGAAAACCAAGTACTGTATGGTTGTATGGTCTCACTTATAAGTGGGAGCTACATACCGGCTACTCATGAACATAAAGATGGCAACAATAAACACTGGGGACTATTGTGAGGGGAGAGATGGGGGCAAGGATTGAATAAACTTTGGGGGTACTATACTCACTACCTGCATGGACTGGATCATTCATACCCCAAACCTCAGCATCACACAGTATACCCATGTAACTACTGTATTCAGTGGGCACATGTGCCCCCTGAAGCTGCAATAAAAGTTGAAATTTTATTTATATATGTGTGTTTAGACATATACATACATATACACACGCATATATGCATGCATATATATATATATATATATATATAAACACACATATATATACAGAGAGAGAGAGAGAGGAGAAGTGGGGCAAGCCATGTGCGTATCTGAGGAAAATGCATTCCCGGCAGAGGAGACAGCAAGTGAAATTCCCTGAGGCAGGTGCACAACCAGCACACTGGCGTGACATCAGGAGAACAGTGCAGCTGAGTGGAGTCAGAAGGAGGAATGTAGCAGGGAGTGAAGTCAGAAGTGACTGTCAGAGGAAGCAGACATATATCAGGCAAACTGGGCTACCGTGAGGATTCTGGCTTTTACCTCAAATGAGTCACTGAAGAGGTTTTCAACAACAACGAAAACGACATGATGGAACTTATGTTGAAGAGGATTACTCAGGCTACTGCTGAGATCAGATTGTAGGGAGCAAACAAAGAATGAGGGAGATCAGATAGGAGGCTCTCCTAATAGTCCAGGTGAAAGGTAATGATGGCATGGATCAGGGCAGTTGAATGTGGTGGGTCTCTAGGTGCATTGTACAAGAATCATTCTGGGTGTGACATTAGAAGACATTGTGGGGTTGGGTTTGGGGGGCAAGGCAAGGAGCAGTGGGACAGTTGGAGAATTACTACAATTATTAGGGAACAAATTAAGGTTGCTAGGACCTTCATCCAGAAAGAGATGATTGACAGTGGAATCTATTTTCAAGGTTTAAGGTAGAGCTGAAAGGGTTTTCTGACATCTGGTAAAAATAGAAGTTACATGGGGAGTGCTACCACCCACAGCTTTCCTTTCCTTTTATCACTTAATCCTAAGCCCCAGGCAGCCTAAATATTATCCCTAGGAGACCAATCTTTATGGTCCATCTGAACAATTTACTAGCTTATTTATAATGAGGAAAGAGAAAGCTTGGATAGTCAAAATCAACTCAGCTCCTCAAACAATATCTATAGCAACACTCTCAGCCTCCTTTTCCACCAAATGTTTCATCAGAACTATGTGAGAATTAAACTATAATAAGCTTTGGAGATAGGATCAACAGGTACAGAAAGACTCCAAGCCCCCTCTTTTTTTTTTTTTTATTTTTTTTTTTTTATTTATTTATTTATTTTTTTTTTTTTTGAGACGGAGTCTCTCTCTGTCTCCCAGGCAGGAGTGCAGTGGCCGGATCTCGGCTCACTGCAAGCTCCGCCTCCCGGGTTTACGCCATTCTCCTGCCTCAGCCTCCCGAGTAGATGGGACTACAGGTGCCCGCCACCTCGCCCGGCTAGTTTTTCGAATTTTTTAGTAGAGACGGGGTTTCACCGTGTTAGCCAGGATGGTTTCGATCTCCTGACCTCGTGATCCGCCCACCTCGGCCTCCCAAAGTGCTGGGATTACAGGCTTGAGCCACCGCACCGCACCCGGCTGACTCCAAGAGTCTTACATTATCTAGTCGAGGCACTGCATTTCTAGATGTCCAATAGATCCTTGGGTTTTGTCAACTACTTCCAATATTTCAAAAATCTTCCCAGAAACTTTGCATAGAAGTATAATATTGCATTGCTGGTGATGTTATATAACTTCCCCATTTCGGTTACTTTATAGTCACTCTGTGTGGTTCAAATTATACTAGTCAATAAGCCTTAATAGAAATAAGAAAACCAATTGCTACTTTAAAAAGTGTAATTTGCTTGAAAAATATCTACTATAAGAACTACAGTGTAACTAATACAGATGGTGACTAGGGGAAACCTTTGGGAAACAGGAAGTGAGTTGCTTTCGGCTCAGGTGATCCTTACAATGTCCTCCATAGATTCTTGGAGATGGTGAATTCACATACCCCATCTGCCCACTCACTGACCCAGTAGAGTGGACAGGTGTGATCTGCCTGACTAGCACTCACCCTCCCGTCTTTTGATGACAGCTTCCTAACATTCCTTGGGAATCCATGTCTGCCCAGCTTTCAGGCAGCAGGTCCACAAGTCCAGGTGAATTTTCTCCCTTGCCAACTCCCAGGATTCCATGGGGTACAGTCCTGTCCAATCAGAACATTGCATTCTCTTGGCCACTATGATTGGCTCAGAGATGACCATGTGGCTCAGTCAAATCTGATCCTAAGGATTTTGCTGGAAAGACCAAGGAGGAAAGCACCGTTTTACCCTCTAGATTTTCCAGGAAGTTAGGATGCAGGCCTAGAGCTGTTGGTGCCATCATGTCACCACAAGGGGCAGCCTGCTTGGAAATGGAGCCAGCGCAGAGGTGAGAAGAGCTTAAAAATGGAGAAAAGAGCCTGAGTCTTGAGCTTTGGTCACTCACTGACAAGTGAAAGAGAACTGATTCGTTTTTAAGAATTAAATGACCAGGTTTTCATCCTATTTCTTTAACTTACCTGCTATGGAGTAAGTCATTTAGTTTCAGCAATCCCATAAAAGCTAATTTATTACCAAGGGTGTTGAGAGGAATAATTAGTATGAGTCTCAAAGCAATTTGAAATGTATAAATGTGCTATACAAAAACAAAAGAACAAAATACAGTTATTACTGTCAGTTACTTTCCCTCCTCACAATCTAATGACAGCAAGTAGTGAAATCACCAAATGGTATGAGTTAGTGAGACAAAGTCCATAAATAATTGAGAATCATTAACTATAAATAATTATTTCATTATTAAACCTTTAGAGTGGACTATGGTGAATATACTCTAAAGGGCCTGTGTCATCCACCAACACCTTCTATCTCCATACTGTAATCAGCTCTCAAAAATACCTAGTTGTGTAAGTGTTTCTGTGTGTTTATTTCTTCTCCATTAAACTTGAATAGGACATGAGTCATTATGGACTCCCATCCATTATAGGAGTGTTGGAACCTTTCAACATTTGCATAGCCATAATTAAAAGAGATTTATGATTCTATTTTAGCATATAAAAACTTTTGTTGCATAAATTACACTAATATTTCTAAGCCCGTTTGACTTTCTCTGCTGCCTGTCCATCCAAACAAGCATGGGTTGTTTCTGCACTCCATAGGGAAGGTGTTTAGAGAGGCACTTGCATTGTGGGGTTTTTGAAGTACTGTGTTCTTTGAGTGGAGTTTGCTGACACAGTGTGAATGGGCACAGCTCCCAAGATAGCAAGTGCAGGCTTGCCGCGTTCAGAATAAGTTGGTGCCTTGTAAGCAATAACCAAGATCAAGGCTATCCAACTGTGTGGTACTGAGTTCAAACTAAACACAAACAATACATATACTTCCAGAACAACCCCAAAACAGATTATCATGGAAGATGATGTAATGCAAGAGAGTTATAATGAGATAATATATAAATATAACTCATAATGAGTATGCCCTCCATTGTAAAAATCACATCTACCCCCAAGATTCAAACCTAGTTGTGTGTACCTCCAAAGCCCACACATTAAATCACCACGCTCTACATTGCAAACTGTCCCAACTCGGAGAGCTGACATTTGAAATAATTCTGTCCACAAGTACTCATCTTTCCCCATTACCATTCACTCACATCTTTTGATGCTGTTCTTTAAACATCTTGATATCTAGACCCTTGAACGCTTTCCAAGTGTTTCAGTCTCTTTCTCCATTGTGACTTTGCTTTCCTCCTAACCCCGGAACCAATGGTCTTGGCGAGCTGTTTGCAATGATGGCACATCCTCACAATCTTGAACCCCTACCATTTCTCCTGAGCCCAGTGCCCAGTCATGAGTAGCCCTCATCACCTATTTGCTTGGATCCTATTTCTGAGCTATGAAATATGGCTAAAAAGTCTGATAAAACTAAGCCTAATAGATCCCCTACATATCATTCCTCTCTGTAAGACCCACATAGGGCCACAGAAGTGGTCAAATGGTTTTAACCTTATTAAGAACAACCTAAGTGATAACTGCAGTGACCAATCATCACCCAAATAAGATTATTTTGTCTGGAACAAATTATAAATGCCATTTGTTCCAGACACCAGGACTGCCTGAGCAAACTCATATAGATGCTATAGTTCTTTTCTTTCTTTTTTTCTTTTTTTTTTTTTTTTTTTTTTTCTGTTTTTTGAGTTGGAGTCTCTGTCACCCAGGCTGGAGTGCAGTGGTGCAATCTTGGCTCACTGCAACATCTGCATACCAAATTCAAGTGATTCTCCTGCCTCCTGAGTAGCTGGGATTACAGGTGTGTGCTACCATGCCCAGCTAATTTTTGTATTTTTAGTAGAGACAGGGTTTCACCATGTTGGCCAGGCTGGTCTCGAACTCCTGGCCTCTAGTGGTCCACTCTCCTCTACCTCCCAGAGTGCTGGGATTATAGGCATGAGCCCCCACACTTAACCTGGTTACTTTAGTTCTAACACACTTAGCCATAAAGATTAAAAGCAATGGTTCTAGAATCTGACTGATGCCATACTGAATTCCTGCAATGCCACATGGTAAGCTCGTGATCTTGATCATACAGTTTAACCATTCTAAGACTCAATTTCCTCAGCCATAAACTATGGATAATAACAATACCTAGCCCTAGTATTGCAATAAGGAGACACTTTATTATTATATCAAATTTAATTGATCTACCTAACATTGTTGAAAATAGTAATGAGTAAACCTATATGTTACTTCTTATCTTGAATACGCATGAAGAACTGCATGGTTTATACAAAGCAATACTTCACAATCCATTACAAACCAATCCTTGTATTTCTCTGGAGGACATCTGTTCTTGCCCTGGTGTCATCTTCCAGAGTCCCTTGAAAATGATCCCTTCCCCCAATCTATAGAACCCATAATAAAAGTACAACTATCCCTAATAAACTTGCAAATTTCATGAAAATCTACCTAGCCATTGTGTGATAAAGTAACAGACACAGAGCAAGAAACTTTATATCAATGAAATAACCTATGTAAAATAGCTAATGCAATTCCTGACATCTAGTAAATGCTTAATAAATGGCATTTATCCAAGCAGAACTGTTCAACAAACTTAAAGAATATGTAAACATATATAATGCACAAAGCCAAAAACTCTAGCAAAATATATCTCTAAGATCTGTTGGCATGAAATAAAATGATTAATCTTGTTTTGCCTAATATTCAACAATCAACTACAGCAACATAAGATCTAGAGATCCAGTTTAGCAGTGATTCATGAGAAGAAAACTTAAGCATGCTTATGAACCATTGAGGGATACAGGGAACATGGCTGAAAGTAAATGAAAGGCAATCAATATCTGCATTCTTCTACAACTGTAGATTTCAACATGGAAAAGTGCCGAGCCATGAACCATCAAACTGTGCCATGAAATTTTATTCACTACATGCCAGCAGTCCCCAACCTTTTTGGCACCACAGATTAGTTTTGGGGAAGACAATTTTTCCACAGACCCAGGGTTAGAGGGGATTGGTTTCAGGATGAAATTTCCACCTCAGATCACCAGGCATTAGTTAGAGTCTCACAAGGAGCACGTAGCCTAGATCCCTCAAGTGTGCAATTCACAATAGGGTTCATACTCCTATGAGAATCTAATGCTGCTGCTGATCTGACAGGAGGCAGAGCTCAGGCAGTCATGTTCTCTTGCCCACCACTCACCTCCTGCCGTGTGGCCCAGTTCCTAACAGGCCATGAACCAGAACTAGTCCACGGCCTGGGGGTCTGGGATTCCTGCTGTATACAATATATCTTTACTACAACTGAAGGTACACTCACGCAATTACAAATAAATACATGATATAAATAGGCTGGGTGTGTCATCTGACATGGTATAGACCCAGGTGTAGTTTGCTAAGAAACACCACCATAGTGTCAGCACAAATCAGGACAAAAAAAATACATCGAAATGCAAAGAGAATTTTGCTTCCTGATTGTGTAAGAGAATGTGTTCAGGACAACAATGATTTCTTTTACATCTGAGGGGGAAGAAAAGGGATAAGTCCCCTACAAATCTTTCCATGTGCAAGACCCACATAGGGCTACAGAAGTGGATTTACCCTGTTAAACATTATCATAAACAACCTGAGCGATAGTAAGTGGAATGACCACATAATTTATCATCCAAACAGGATGCTTTTGTCTGAGACAAATGATAAATGTCAATGGACAACAGAACTATCCTGGGCATCCAAGTCATGTCATAGTAGCATATGTAATTTAATCACTTTGGATGGGTCACCATAACTTTTAGTCTTCAAAAGTGTATGGTTTAGAAATATCACCATTTGGCAAACACTGCAGCAATAATTGTTGGAAGTAAGAATTGTCAATGGTTGCTAAAATTAGCAGGCAACAGAACAAGCAACCCTGAGAGACAGAAAGTAAATTATTGGTCACTAGAAGCTGAGGAGAGGTAATAATAGGGTGTGATGGCTAATGGATATGGGTTTCTTTTGGGGTGATGAAAATGTTCTGGAATTCCACAGTGATGACAGTTGTACAACCTTGTGAATATAATAAAAACCACTGAGCTGTATATATTAAAAGGTGAATTTTATAGTATGTAGACTATATCTCAATGCAAAATAATAATAAAAATCAGTCAACGAAGAGTGAGAAGGAACAGGATATTTACATAGCCTCAAAGCACCTTGTAACAAGATACATATAAATTGCAAAGTAAAATTGTAACTACAGTGGAGAAACCTGCAGGACACCACCTTAACTAGATAGTCAAAGTTAATATCGTCAGTAACAAAACAAATTCACACCGTGTGGCTCCTGACTCAAAGCTCTGGAGACACAAGCGCACTTCTGTAGTATTTTCCTAAAAGTATATAACCTAAATCTCACCATGAGGGAGTATCAGGCAAACACCACAACATCCCAAATTGAGGGACATTCTACAAATAGCTAGTCAGTATGCTTCAAACCATCAAGGTCATTTGTAGTGGGTTGAATTGTGGCCCCCAAAATATACGCCAACTCAGGACTCCAAAACATGACTTTATTTGGAATAAACATCTTTTCAGATGTAACAGAGATAAGGATCTCCAAATCAGATCATTCTGCATAAAGATGGGCCCTAAATCCAATAACATGTGTCTTTAAAAAGGGAGACTATACAAGAACATAGAAGAAACCCATGTAGCTGGGCGCGGTGGCTCAAGCCTGTAATCCCAGCACTTTGGGAGGCCGAGACGGGCGGATCACGAGGTCAGGAGATCGAGACCATCCTGGCTAACCTGGTGAAACCCTGTCTCCACTAAAAAATACAAAAAAAACTAGGCGGGCAAGGTGGCGGGCGCCTGTAATCCCAGATACTTGGGAGGCTGAGGCAGGAGAATGGCGTGAACCCGGGAGGCAGAGCTTGCAGTGAGCTGAGATCCAGCCACTGCACTCCAGCCTGGGCAACAGAGCAAGACTCCATCTCAAAAAAAAAAAAAAAACCCATGTAAGAACAGAGGCAGAAAGGGGAATTTTGATGCCCCAAACCAAGGATTGCCAGCAACCAGCCGGAAGAGAGGCATGAAACTGATTCTTGCTCGGAGCCTCCATGGAGAAGCAGCCCTGACGACACCCTCATTTCGTTCTTCTGGCCTTCAGATCTGAGAGAGAATAAATTTCTGTTGTTTTCAGCTACCAAGTTTGTGACAATTTGCTATAGCAGCCCCAAGAAGCTAATGCTCTCCTAAGAAAGAGAAGCTGAGGAACAGTTCCAGATTAAAAGGGCCTAGGAAGGAGATGTGTATTCCTGAGTTGGATCTTGAACTAGTAAAAAGGACGTTAGTAGGATAATCTGTAAAAGTTGATTAAGATTTGTAGATTAAATAATTGTATTGTATTAATATTCATTATATGGTTATTTTGTAATTTTACTGAGGTTTTATAAAATGTAAAGATTTGGGAACCAGGTGAAGGGTGTATAATTCTTTGGAATATTTTTCTAATATTTTCTAAGTCTGAAATTATTTCAAAGTAAATACAGTCATCCTTTGGTATCCTTGGGGAATTGGTTCCAGGATCTCCCTCATATACCAAAAATCTGCTGATCCTCAAGTTCCCGATATAAAATGACATATCTAGTATTTGCATATAAACTACATTCTCCCATATACTTTATGTCATCTCTAGATTACTTATAATACCTAATACAAGTGTTATGTAAATCGTTGTTATACTGTATTGTTTGGGGAATCACGACAAGAAAAAGTCTACACCTGTTCAGTACAGATGGAAATTTTTTAAATATTTTCAATCCACAGTCAATGGAACTCACAACTGTGGAACCCACAGATATGGAGATCTGACTGTAATTCAAAAATAAATAAATAATTTAAATTGTACAGCTAACCTTAGATGTAAGAACCACCAAAACCATTCAGTCCTGAGCAAGTCATAGACACACTACATTTGTTTTTAAGCTGTTAGATTCTGGGCAATTATATTTTGTTGTGATGGTTACAAGCATA
Source organism: Macaca thibetana thibetana (assembly GCF_024542745.1). Classification (NCBI taxonomy): domain Eukaryota; kingdom Metazoa; phylum Chordata; class Mammalia; order Primates; family Cercopithecidae; genus Macaca; species Macaca thibetana. The sequence goes on along the minus strand of NC_065587.1, from coordinate 44,045,426 downwards.
AGGTCCTAGAATCATACAACTTCCCTACTGGCTCAGATACATGTTCTTAAACTCATTGCTTAATCTCTATGTACCTCAGTTTTCTTGTGTGCAAATAGGAAATAATCACAATATCTCCTTCATAGAATTGTTTTGAAGATAACTTAAGAATCTATGTAAAGTACTTAGCACCATGCATGACAGATAATAACTGCTTACAACTGTTAGCTCCTTTTATGATATCAGTTAGTGAATATAACCAGCCCTATACTCGGCACAGAGAATAAAGCAAAAAAAAAAAAAAAAAAAAAGCAACTTTCTGTTTTGAAAAACACTCATGTACCAAGGAAATCATAAAACCAAGAAGAAGCAGTGAGTAGTGGTAAACAAAGGACGCTACCAGGGTGAAAAACAAAGTAGCCTGTGATTTCTTTTTCCAGAAGACTGAAGGAGACAACTGGGACATTACTACATGGGGGGTGGGGGGGGAAGAATGTTTGCAGAGAAGCTCAATGAAAAGTTGTTGAACACAATCATTGATTGGCTAACAATTAGAGATGACCTTGCAAACACTATGCCTGCAATTACTGGAGGCAATCAAGCAAAATCTAATGCGCTCTCAGGTCTATTAAATGGGAATTTCTGTAGCAAGTAGGAGGTTGGAAAATCTGACTGCTGAGGGTCTGTAAATATGCATTCTTCTATTCTTCCCTTTCTCGTGGTCTCTCCCCGCATCTTTTCACATCTTACTCGACATGGATGGAAAGAACATTTTCATCTGTAAGACTGAAAACTGATTAAATGTTTACTGGGACCAGCAATTGAAACCAAGTAATGTGGCCAAGATTGAGACCCTATATCCCTTTAAACTTTTTGCCAACCTCATCCAGAGACCATCATTGTCTCTTTCAAGTGACTTTGGGCTCTGTGGGTGCTGAGTACATTACCCTATTCCCTGCCAGCTCTGCGGAGGGCCAGCGCTGCGCCTACTGCCAACTGTGCAGTTTGCCAGCAAAATCTCCAAGCTGGGAAAATGCACACACATCAAAAGATCTGCTATGAGGTTTAGCAGCCAGGCACAGAATGGATGCACAATTGTCATTCAAGTCAAGGCCATCCAACTCTATGCAAAGCCTTTGTGAGTGGTGACTGGCACACTCCTCAGGTACATTTTGGGGTCTCTCCAAATGACACACTGCCAAGAGATACCTAAGGCTCTTTTGTGGCTTTCCCTTCAAAGCAGCCAGGAGGAGGAAACATATTTCACTTGCCCCAAACCCAAAGGTATCTCCTCTCATTCTAAGCTTCCCTGAGGGTTTCTTCGATGAGAAGCAGCAGGAGAATCCTCTCCGTTGGCATCTCCCCAAGGAGGGCACACACAATTAACAATTTTGAGAAAATATGCACTTCAAAGATCCTCAAAAGGATCAGATGGGATTGCTTATTCGCAGAAGCTGGAATTGGGTGGCAAGGGCATTTGTCCCCACAAATGTTTCCTTCCCCTTCAAGCAGGCCACCTGACTCAAAGGAGCCCATTGAAAGGACAGGCAGGAAAGAACATTAACCCTCACCTCCCCAGCCTCCCACTGCACTCCCGCTACAAAAAGGGTGATCAACTAGACAAAAAGAAAACTATTTAAAATGCCACTCAGCTGCTTTAGGCATTTGTTTGTTGGTTTATTTTTTATCAAGTAACTGGCTGAACTACAATCAGTGAGGATTTTTCATTTGCCATGTTTCTGTGTGATTTCTCAATCAATACTCATCTTTCACGTATCCAAAAGACAGGAACAGCTCCAGGCAAGAGTTGACTATTCTGAGTTATTCATTTACAAGAAGAAATTGCTTCACTAAGACCTGAGTGATCTGCCAGCACGACACTGGAACATTTGAGTTACAGCAGACATTTAGCTTTCTCATGTTTTATTTTGGGGGAGGATAGGTTGTTATTTGTCCATGTAAATCTGGTAGCCTCCCTTAACATTTAAGAAGAGAAAATGGTAAGTTATGAAGACTTCCCTAAGCAATTAGTGGGCTAGGAAAACATACATGTAACAAATCAACAATTCTCTGGGTGTTTCCTATATGCTATGCCTTATGCTAAGTGCTTTACAATCATCATCTCATTTAAACCTACAACAATCTTATAAAAAGGCATCTTATTGTTCCCAAATGATAGGTGAAGAAACTGGGGTTCAGATGTATTGTTAAGTAACCTGCCGCAGGTGACACTAAGAACACACTGAGAAAATGCTTGCTGGGTTCATATAGTAAACTGAGGATGATAAAGAAAAGGTTATTAAATTGATTTTAAATAGTATGAGTTTTCTAAGTTGAAAGAGACCGTTTCAGCCACTGACACTTGAGAGATTCACTGTTCATTTCTATCCTCCTAACTCCCCTTTTGAATGTCCTAGACTTCACAGAATCTTGTTGTTAATTCATTTTCTTTCAAACTTCAGAACTCTTCTCACATGTAGACTGAGCTGCAGCCAAAAAGTTCATCACTCCTCACTAGAGGAAGGAAATCAAAGTCCACATCAGAAAAATGTGACAATCATGCTGGCTGTGTGGTCACCTTTTTAAATCAACTTCCTAGCTCTCCTAAAAATAAGTGTTATGCAAATGCATAGCAAATATATATACACACATAGATGCATATACATATATACTGTACATATACCTACACATGTGTACACACACACATACACACATGGCAACTTGGTCATTGTGACCATTTCTAGGGAGATCAATGTGATTTGAGGGAAGAAATGGGGACATGGAGGTGAAGATATTTTAGCATTTTACTCTAAACCCTAATGCTTTGTTTTATAGCAAATATTTCTAAGTTTGAAAGCCATTTTTAAGAAAGTACAATAATTCATGGTAATCACTGGTATAAAGAATAAGGATTTATTGAGAGGAATTTGATTGAATATGCTCCGTATATTGCCATAGAAAACCATCTTCAGGAAAACAGGAAATCCAAGTCCTCTGGTTGTAAAGAGCTTCTTACCCAGAAGTGGCTGCTACTGGTGCTGCTTGGGTCCTTCACTGGGCCTGGGCACAAAGCCCCAAGGGTTGTTAATAGTTCACAGATGCTCCCTTCTCCAGAGAATCTCTCTCTGCCCACTGCGAGTCTCCCGCCTTTCCAGGAGGTTGCACTTTCACCCCATTCCCTGAAGAGGCCGAGCTGTTTAGGGAAGAAGCTAGTGGCCAAGGCCCTGCTGACAGGGAAATTTCAGTGCCCAGTCCCTGGCCTCAAGTAAACCAACCCTGTGAAGCCTTTTATGCCTCAGAGCTCCCTATGGGGTTAGCCTGAGGCTCAAGTCCTGCTGGAACCACATCGTTGCTTAGATTCTCCTGCTCGTTCATGCTTCCCCTTCATCTGTCCTGGGAGCAATCCCTCAATAAATCGCTTTCACAGTAACACTTGTTTCAGGCTCTGCTTCCTAGGAACTCAACCTAAGGCACTCCCATTACCTCTCACTATCTGATACTTAGGGGCTGAAATCTTTACAAGTGATTTCAATGACCTTTAATTCAACAAACGGATATCTTTAAATTTGTTTACAATGTTCCACAACACACATACACACACACCCCTACACACACACCTAAAATCATTTTCTGAAGACTCCACATCATTGATACTAATTCTTGACAAAACACAAGAAAAGAACCAATCTGACATATAAACCCTGATGTAAAATGTCTTAAAATGCTAACGAAAACAAAAGAAACAAAAACTTAGCAAATGAAAAGAATGATTCTATGCCCAAATGGGGTTTGTAACCTGAAGGATAACTAACATATTTAGTGCTCAATACCTATAAAGCCCATGATGTTGTAAAGATAATAAAAAGACATTTTGTTATATATTTGTTACATAAAAATAATTTCATAACATAATTTTTGAAGACATATGTAGATATAAAAACAATTAGAATATATAAAGTGATAAACTATTTCAAAATCAAAAATAAGTATTTTAAAATCAGCACATAAATTCAATAGGAAATGTATAGTATCTTTAAAATATATTGTTTTGAACTGAATTTTGATCCCTAAAATTCACCTGTTGAAGTCTCAACCCACAACTGACTGCCTTTAAAGACAGGACTTTCAAAAGGCTAAAGTCAAATGAGGTTATAAGGGTGGGACCTTAATGAATAGGACAGGTGTCCTTATATGAAGAAGAAAAGACCCCAGAGATCTCTTCCAGTACACGTATAGAGGACACAGTAGGACCACTATGTGTGTGCAGGTGGACGAGGTGACGATCTGCAAGCCAGGAAAACAGGCCTGACCAGAAACCAGTCCTGACACCTTGATGTCAGACTTCCAGCCTTCAGAACCATGAGGAAATAAATTACTGTTGTTTAAGTCACCAGTTTTGTGTGTTTTGTTATGACAGCCCAGGCAATCTACTATACCTATAAAGCATAATTACTAGGATATAGACAGTATTGATACATTAAAAGATATTTGCCACTTTTGGCTAAGATAACTCAATCTTACTAAGAAGTCAATTCTCCCTAAATTAATATGTGAATGTGGTATGATCCTTATTAAAATTCCAAAAAGTGTATTTCATTGACCAAATTGTAGGTTTTCTTTTTTTTTTTTTTTTTGGAAGGAAGCCAGTTAAGGTCACAGGAAAAAATAATCACACACACACACACACACAATTTTTGAAAAGGCAACATAAATAGGTGGGAGGATTAACCTTGAAAGAGAAAACATTATGAAGTTGGAGTAATCTAATGAGATAATAAATGTAAATTGCTTAGCACAATGCTTGACACAGGAATGGAGAGAAAGATTAATGAGACAAAACTGAAGGAAAAAAAAACAGACAAATACAGATGGGGATTTAATTTATGACAAAGTTTGCATTTTGTTTTTTATCAGTGGGGAAAGATAGATTATTCAATGAATGAATTTAGGACACCTGGGAAGTGTTCTAAAAATAAAATCAGGCGGGGAGGGGGCGGGCAGTGCGCAGGTTCACGCCTGTAATCCCAGCACTTTGGGAAGCCAAGGTGGGTGGATCACAAGGTCAGGAAATCAAGACCATCCTAGTTAACACAGTGAAACCCCGTCTCCACTAAAAATACAAAAAATTAGCCAGGCGTGGTGGCGGGCGCCTGTAGTCCCAGATACTCAGGAGGCTGAGGTGGGAGAATGGTGTGAACCCAGGAAGTGTAGCTTGCAGTCAGCTGAGATTACACCACTGCACTCCAGCATGGGAGGCAGAGCAAGACCCTGTCTCAAAAACAAAAATTTTTAAAAAAATTGAATCTCTACAAAATTTCTTTCACCAAAAATGGATCAATGATATAAAGCTTTAAAAACAGTAGAAGAAAACATGGGAGTTTTAAAAAAAGCATTTCTTTCTAATAAAGATCTTTATATGCAAGATCTTTCTAATCTTGAAATAAGGACAACCTTTCTAAGAAACAGATTATAAATCTTACTGTATTCAAATGTTTCTGCTTGCTTTTATTGTAGAAAGACAAATGACTAACAAGGTAAAAGTATTTAAAGTTCATATAATACTACTTTCACTGCTTTATCAAGAACACTTAATTTAAAAGAAACAGCATCTCAAGGTGGCTCCACGGTGCAATGGATAGCACATTGGACTTCTAGGGACCAAAAAATAAAGATCATCCCAATTTATAAAAATGAGAAATAACTTTAACATGGTGTTTGTAGGAGGAACAACATGACTTATGAACATCCATAAAGGTATCAACGCTCACAATTTTTTTTTTTTTTTCAGACGGAGTCTAACTCTGTCACCCAGGCTGGAGTGCGATGGCATGATCTCGGCTCACTGCAACCTCCACCTCCCGGGTTCAAGCAATTCTCCTGCCTCAACCTCCCAAGTAGCTGAGACTACAGGCGTGTGCCACCACACCCAGCTAATCTTTGTGTTTTAGCTAGAGACGGAATTTCACTATGTTGGCCAGGCTGTCTCAAACTCCTGACCTTGTGATCTGCCCACCTCGGCCTTCCAAAGTGCTGGGATTACAGACATGAGCCACCGCACCCAGCCAATTTAATTTTTTAAAAAAGACCAACATATAGTACTTGGTGAGGATGGGAAGAAACAGAATTTTTCAGACCCTATTATGTGAGTGAAGATTGGTGCACACTCTCTGGAGAGCAACTTGGCAGTATTTATAAAAATATGAAATGCACAGAATGATGGTTCTGCAAGCCAATGCTAAGTATTTGTTGTGTAGCATGACCTTTGTTTGTTCAAAAGTACACGGACAAGGATATTCATTGCAACGTTGATCAGAAAAGACTGGAAACAACCTACATACCTCCCGGTAAGAAAATAGTTGAGCAAGCAAACAAACATAAACAATCCATACAAGGTTTATTTATGCTTTTCTTACAAACAGGATTTAAATAATTTAATAAAGGACATGAGGTACAAGGGTTTACAAACTTTTACGATATAAGGCCAGATAGTAAATATTTTAGGCTTTGTGTACCATCTGGCCTCATTAACAATTATTCAACTCTGTTGTTACAGAAACAAATGGGTGTGTCTGTGTTTCCATAAAATTATGTTTACAAAAATGGATGGCAAGCCAGATTTGGCCCTTGGACTGTAGTTCTTCCACTCTGATTTAATGGATTTATTTATGGATAAGTGAGTAATCCATACGTATTAATGAATTGGATATATAGATCGGGAATTTTATGGATAAATCTTCCCTACATGATTTAATTATATATATGTTATCTCTATTATGTATTTTATATACATGGATGTTATTAAATAATAGTTTCTACAGGATTATACCTTATAGCTGTGAAAAATAAGGTAACCTGCATGTTATGATACAAAAACCTCCCAGATAAATCAAGCAGAAAATGTAAGTAGCAGACCCATGACAACAGTACACTTCTGTTTGTATTTAACAATGTACAAGTTTTATGCATTTGTAAATTATACAGAATTTGTCATTACCTCTAGGGAAAGGATTGAGGGACTGGTTTTCTGGGGAAATCAAGAAAAGTCCACTTCCCTTTCATATTCTTTTGTACTCTTTCAATGTGTATATATAATTTTTAACTATAAAATACACATTTTTTAAAGAAAATAAAATTTATGGACTAAAAATGTATGGGCAAGTAGACATAACATAATTTGGAAGTTAGGCTGACGGTCAGCTGGTACCCTGCTGGAAAGATCACACCTGTTATTAAAATGTTGATATATGTCTGGAGCAGTTGAGAAATAACCATATCTCTGAACACATTGAAAGGTTCCATTAGCCTGCCAGTCCTAGTGCCACTTCTGGAATGAACTGCTCCTCAAAATACCCCAGCACCTATAGTTCCTCAACAAAGTTCGTAACTTCACTGAGCTTCTCTTTAGTCATTGGAGCAGAATCAGTATTACTTGGCCTACCTGGCCCTGAATTTGTTGGAGTATGAGAGGAGATAACGTATCTAAAAGCACTCTGCCAAATAGAAAGTTTGTGGCCAACATAAGATAATTAACATCTTTTTTTTTTTCCTCCACTTAGAGCCTGTCGACAAAGACAATGTGGAGTATTTCTTTTAGGAACACAATTATTTTCTAACATCCATGCTCAAAACATCGCCTTTCATTCATACCTCTATTATAGCATGAATAATAGCATTGTCTAGTGTGTTGAATACGTGTCAATTTCCTTTGCTATCCAGAATCCTTTGATTAAAAGAAGTGGCTTATTTATTTGCATATACTCAGGACCCACTATTATGGCTGATGTAGACAGGACATGTTTGATGAATAAATAAACAGAAAGAAGGTAAAGAAAAATAATGAGAGAGATCTACAAAAAGAAATCTGTTTATGTGTTGAAAGGAATATTCTCAACTCCACTTCTCAGTCGTCTCCAGAGAAACTCAGTGACAGTTTGCAAAGCAGTGCCAGAATAAGAGTGTAATTTATAAATCATTGCTTGAAACTACTGATGGGATTCTAATAATATACATCTATATGTGTACATACGCATATACACACACACATATACACACACACACATATATATAACAAATATTATTTAAGTGGCTATAGAAATTGCTTAGATTCTTAGGAATACAATATGAGCAAGACAGTCACTTCTGCTTGGGGCTTATGGTCTAATGGTTAAGGAGACAACAATAAAACTATCACATAAATGTGGGCATTCTTTTTAATGAAGATATACGGTATGGAGGAAATGAGGTTTTATGATAGCATTTAACAAGGAAGAGTCTAGTTGGTGAGGTATGTCTGGGGGAACGATCAGGGAAGTGTTCCCTGGGGGAATGACACATGAACTGAGAGCCAAAGAAAGTAACAGTTAACTAGATCAGGGCAGTGGGTTCTGTCTATAGGTTATAGCAATGGCCCTTTGAAAAAATACAAATGGAGCCTTTAAGGACAATGTGGGACAGCACAGCTGTAGCCCACAGAGAGAAGAGTGACGATAGATTACTTAGAAAAACTGCCATGTGCCCATGAAAGCCCATGCCCTCCTATTCTGTAGGCACATGGATAGACTACATTTCCCAGCTTCCCTTGCAGTTAGATGTGGCCACATGACAGAGTTCTAGCCAATGGCATGTGGAGGAAGTGACCAGACTCTAAAAGAACAGCTGTTCTTTTTCTACACACTTTCCCATTCAGCAGACAGGAGAAAAATGATGATGAGACCCCGGGGTAGTCAAAGGATGGAAGGAGCCCAGATCTTGCAGGAAACCTGCACTCTCTGTGAGGGCTGTTGCCTGCATGAGAAGTAAACTTCTGTTGTGGTTGAATTATATACTTTTGAAACTATTTATCCCTTCAGCCTGCCCTACCCATACTATGAGAGATAAGTGTGAGCCAGATTGTGCAGGGCCTTGTGGGTCACATTAAAGATATTGGGGTTTAGGCTGGGTGCAGTGGCTCATGCCTAAAATCCCAGCACTTTGGGAGGCCGAGGCGGGTGGATCATGAGATCAGAAGTTTGAGACCAGCCTGACCAACATCAGGAAACCCTCTCTCTACTAAAAATACAAAAATTAGCTGGGCGTGGTGGCACGCGCCTGTAATCCCAGCTACACAGGAGGCTGAGGCAGGAGAATCGCTTGAACCTTGGAGGCAGAGGTTGCACTGAGTCAAGATTGCACCACTGCACTCCAGCCTGGGCAACAGAGCAAGACTCCATCAAAAAAAAAAGAAAGAAAAAGAAAAGAAAAAGAAAAGAAGAGAGAAAAGCAAGAAAGAAAAGATATTGGGGTTTCTAAGAAATAGGGAGCCATTTAGGGGTTTTATGCAAGGTAGTGAGACATGATCAAATGTATATTTTTGAAAAGATGATTCTGGTTGCTCCATAGAGAGTTACAAATTGCTCCAGTTTTCCATTTTACTTTGCTAGGTTGCCCCTGTACTAGGTTAGATAAGGAAGTAGCAAAACAATAAGATATTTCAGAGATATGCCATAGTAAGGAGTAAGTGGCATCAGGTTTGAAGTAATGGAAGGAAAGTAAGGAATATGAATAGACAAGCAATGTTAACAGTATGAAAGGAAAGTAAGGAATATGAATACACAAGCAATGTTAACAGTATGAGAATAAAAATTCACAGAAAGAAAAAACCATTAAAGCATTTTCTAAAACAAAAAGTAGAAGCAAGTACAATTACAATAAGCAAAGGAGGAGGCAGAAAGCACTGTTACAAGGATCATGGGATTTGGAATCAGAGCGCGGCTCTGCCACTCACTAGCTTTATGATGCTGGGAATATTACCTAGATTCTCTAGTCTTCAAGTTTCTCCATCTGTGGAATGGGGACAATAGAATTTATGTTGCAGAATTTCCATTAAGACACAATGAGGTGATGCTATCAATTGTGCAGTACAGTGCCTGGCATGGAGCCAGTGCTCATCAGTGTTAGCTGTTATGAGTATTCAGAGCCAGTGTGGGAATGAGTGGGTTGGATATCATAGGAAATGGACATGAGCTAAAAAATCATATGGGTACCAAAGGTTGAAATCAAGGCAGGTGATAAAATATTTTGGAAGATCATGAAAACATGCTATCTATGAAAACTGGAGCCATGATAAGGAAGAAGGAGAAAAGAAGTTCATCCCACTGAGAAGTAAAGGTCCTTTTATTTAGGATCCATCAACCTCAGCAATATTGACAATGTCAGCCAGATAATCTTTCGTTGTACAGGCTTAGGGGAGAGGTTGTCTGAATTATAGGATGTTGACTAGCATCTGGGTCTCTATCCACTAGATGCCAATAACATCTCCCTCTTCAGTTGTGACAACCAAAAACGTTTCCAGGAATTGATAAATGTCTTACTCTCTTTTGTCCATTTATTGTTTTTCACCAGGGATATGAAAAGAATTAGATGGACACAATGCTCTCATCATAAAACTTGCATCCAAGAGTTTATATTAGCTTTTTCTCACTAGTCTGCTCTTGGTCTCATGGGCATAGTGTCACTAAAATATTTAAAGGTAGGTGAGAGAGCTCAATTACTTGAACAGAGTATATTAGGTTTCAATTTTTCTTTTATCTCTTTATTGAAAAAAAATAGTACATTTTTAGGACTGTTGCAGAGTAAGTACTGAGACAGAGGTATGTGACATCATTTGCATTCTGGTTGCTTGAACCGTTAAAAGACAGTTCTACAGCCACGATTTTGAGAGGCTGACCTTGAAGTCTTAGAGACCTATGTCCAAGGCCTGGTGCCCAATTACTTCCTGACCTTATGTACTCATCTTTTAAACTGCTGAATTAGTTTTCTATCCTGTGTGACAAATTACCACAAACTTAGCTGCTAAAACCAACATCCATTTATTATCTCATAGTTTTGTAAGTCTAGAGGTAGCAAAACCTGGTGGGTGTGGGGGTGAGGGGATGATCTCTCTGGGTTCTCTACTCAAGGTCTCACCAAGCTGAAGTCAAACTGTTGGCCAGGCTGCAGTCCTATCTGAAGGCTCTGGGGTAGAATCCACTGGCATGCTTATTCAGGCTTTCGGCAGAAAACAGTTCGTTGTGGTTTAAGGACTAAGGTCGCCTTTCTTTGCTGCTAACTGTTGGCCAGAAAGTACTCTCAGATGCTACGTGGTACTTGCTGGTCCTTGTACATGACCCCCTCCACCTTCAAACCAGGATTGCCACAGTGTATTGAGTCTTTCTTGAAAACTCTTGAACATCTGACTTCCCATTCTGCCACTAGCCAGTGAAAATTCTCCAATTTTGAAGGGCTCACCTGATTGGCCAAACTCACCCACATAATCTCCACATCTTGAAGTCAACTGACTCAGGACTTTACATATGCAAAATCCCTTCACAACAATACCTAGATGAGTGTTTGCTTGAATAACTGGGATACAGGAATCTTGGAGGAGCCATCTTTAGAATTCAACCTCCCACAACCCTTCTGGAAATCACAATGGGGCAGGGGAAGAAATGCTGCCTTTTGTAGTTTCCTTTTATGGCTTTCTCCTTTGCTCAAAGTTGGGCACTATTTCACTTCCTTAGGGTCCTACAGGCCCCATGAGGGTAGTGGGTGCTGTCCTAGGAAACAGTAACTTAACCCTGACGTCCATTTGTCCAAGAACTCCAAACAGGCTAAAGATAAGAGTGTTGAATTCATAAGTGAATTCATTTATGAAAAATTTTATTGTTTCTGTGAAATGATTTAATATTTACTTTGTTTTCTTTTATTGGAGTTTTAATTTACTGGCAACAGACAGTGAAGTCTCCATGCCTTGCATCCGACCGTGACATCCCAATCATTGCTAGGAGCTGGATTATAGGCTTCACAAAAGTGAGGGAGTAGAAATATTTTAATTTTGTTTTTAATTACACAATAACAAAAGCTATTACGAACCAGGAAAGGATACCTTAAAATTAATTATCAGCCAGAATAAGTTCCTCAGAAAGGCCTTTCAAAGCTTAATCAAGATAAAATGAAAAGAACATAAAATTAAATTTTAAAAAAATCTACTAAAAGACAAAATAATTCAGAGAACATGAAAAAAATAACTTATGAGAGAATAAGGGCTCTAAATTAGATACTCCTCTTGAATCATTGTCAAGGACACATCCTACTTGAATTATGATCAAAAACCCATATCAATCTCTCTCTACCAGAAAATGAAAAAGAATGACTGAAGTTCTTTCTCCTTCCAGATATGACTCAATTCCCAGTTTTATGACAACTTTCATGCTGTTTTATAAAATACCAGATGAACAAATCAATGTCGACTTGCGAACAGAGAGTCTGAGTGTGAGCCAGATATTTGATGCCAGTCTTAGATTCACACATTTGAAGATTCTGTACCTTCTAGGAAACACCACTAACCTCAAAGATAGAATACAGACATTGTCATTCTATTTTTTTTTAAAAAAAAAAGAGTCTCTTAAGTATATTTGTGAGTTAGTATGTACCCCAAGATTATTAATTTCTCTTAAGTCAATAAGAATCTCTTCAAATGAGGCACTCCAAATTACCCACTTAGCATTATGTGATATAATCAACATCCGTGTTGTATGTTAGTTCACCTTCCCCGTTAACATTTTCTCTTCTTCTCAAAACAGCATTCCATTTTCCAATGGAGAAACTTTCCTCCCTTCTTCCAATCCATTTGCCTTAGGAGAGAGGACAATGAGCCCATTTCCTGGTTCTGCTGAAAAAAAAATATATGATATAGGCCAGGCAGATCAGAACATTGGCTACCCTAGTCTCAGTAACTGGTTCAAGAATAGACTCATAAAATCAGCCAGGCCAATATGACAGATATCTTGGAGCTTTGTTAAAACTGTTGATAAATGAAGGCTCTACCACGAATATTGTCTAGCTGGTAGAAGGGAACCCTAGATCTGCTGGTATCATCTCGCCACTGTGAAGAAAGAGGCTTCCTGGGAATGAAGCCCATCCAAGGAAATGCAGAGCCAAGGGGCAGAGAGAGAAAAGGTCTTGGAACCATTGTTTGAGCACCTGGATCCAGCTTCATGTGAGCCCATTACACATGTAATTGTCATTTACATATAAAATTGATTCGCTTTTTGCTTGGAGTCAGTTTGAGCTGGGTTTTCTTTTCTTTTTTTGGTCATGAAACCACAGAGTTATGACTAATCACTTCGTCTGGAAAGACCATCACAGCTGCTATATACCACTACTCTCAGTGTTTTTTTGTTTGCTTGTTTTTGTTTGTTGTTTGTTTTCTTTTTCTCCTCTGCTTTTTCTATACAAACTATGCAAGGTCCCCCCTCTGGGCTTGGTTCATTCACTCCCACTGATCTGAAATACTGTCTGTTTCACAGCACATATTAAGTTCCAGTCCCAAGAAGCCATTCCAATCTGATCTAACCCCTGTTGTAAACCACACCACTTGCTGTTACACCATCTTACGTTGTTCATGTGCCAGTTCATTTATCAGCAAGTTTTGTCCCCAAATACCCTCCAGAATCCTAGAATAAAATGGTTCTCCATCAATCCCCACAGCTTTAACACAATGTTCAGCTCAAGTCTCCAGCACCTCTCACCCCTGGGCTGCTGACAGTCTCCTAAATGAACTATCCACGCCCACACTGCTCTCTTTACTCTGTTCTTCGCCTCAGCTTACAGACATGCCTGCTGAAAACCCTTTGGTACATTGTGGATGTTCCAGGGATTATATCCAAATGCTGAAAATGGCCTCCAAAGCTCTACAGGACTGGTCTACACAGCTCCCCTCCTGCTTTCTCTGCTCCAGTCTCACCCAAGATATTCAATCCCCCCTACTTACCATGCTCTCCTATCACAGGACAGTACGTGCTGCCCCCTCTTCCCTTAGCACTTGCCTCACCTTTCTTCTCCTAACCCATGCTCATTCTTTAGACTTTAGCACAATCTTCATTTCCATGGGGTAATTTCCATAACTCTATTGATTCAATTACCTTCCCTCTACTATTATTATAAGCTCTCCTGGGTCCATGATCACTCTTTCACTGTATTATCAAATTTAGCATTATATACAGTAATATAAATACACACATGTATGGGTATTTTATTAATGTCTCTCCCTACTTGATAAGCCCCATGAAATTCAGTACCATGACTGTCTTTTCTCACCATTACATCACAGCACCTGGCACAAGCAACATCCTTCATAAACAGTAGGCACTTAGATAGAAGCTGGTTGATACAGCCATAAAAAAGAATGAGTTCCTGTCCTTTGCAGGGACATGGATGAGGCTGGAAACTATCATTCTCAGCAAACTAACACGGGAACAGAAAACCAAACACCACATGTTCCTCACTCATAAGTGGGAGGTGAACAATGAGAACACATGGACACAAGGAGGGGAACATCACACACTGGGGCCTGTTGAAGGATGAGGGGCAAGGGAAGGGAGAGCATTAGGACAAATACTTAAAGCACAAGGGGCTTAAAACCTAGATGACGGGTTGATGGGTGCAGCAAAACACTATGGCACGTGTATACCTATGTAACCCAAACCTGCACATTCTGCACATGTATCGCAGAACTTAAAATTTAAAAAAAATATATTAAATTGTTAATAGAAAAAATAGAAACCGGTTGAATAAATGAATCATATAGGTGGAATATGGTTAAGTATTGCTGGATAGATGGAAGTGTGGACAGAAAGAAAAATGATGGATAGGAGGAAGAATAGAGGAAGGATGGATGAATGAAATCGTAGTTGGATTCATGTTTATCCTCCATGTAGGAAAACGTGTCTTTTTCCTACATTTTAAAAACTGTGTAAACAAGTAAAATTCTTAAGAAACTGTCACAGACTTGTGTAGAAATATGAGCTCTTAGATGAGACACACCAGTTGCAGAGACCTAAACTGAGAGCAGGACAACCTGTTAAACAATAGAAAGCTTGAGAACCACAGGGAAGCCTGGAATCGTTGATTATTTTACCCTGTGAGTGACAGTCACCAACCATGTAATTTTGATACCTAGTGCCCCAATTCTGTAATTGAGCTACATGTTTGCTTCTGGCCAAAATAGCAACTAGACAAAGAATATTTATATTATCACAGAGGCTTTTCTTGTAGATTTCTAAGGTGCTGAAGTAATATTTTATTAATATACATTTTCTTTGTGTGAAAACTGGTGGAGTTTCACAGGCTCAAGGCATTAAAAAACAACCATTTCATTATGCCTTCTCTCTATCCAGGTAAGTCAAGCTATGGTGAAAATGAAGAAATCTACAAAGGTAAAACATTTTATTCTTACAAGTCATGTCACCTATAGATGGGTTCCTATGCATGTATGAAAACACACACGGATGGTGAAGATTTGGATATTTTCACATAAGAGTTCAGGTGTTTAGTCTGAGCGCAGTGGCTTGCACCTATAATCCCAACACTTTGGGAGGCCGAGGTGGGTGGATCACCCGAGGTCAGGAGTTCAAGGTCAGCCTAGCCAATATAGCGAGACCCTGTCTCTATAAAAAATACAAAAATTAGCTGGGCCAGTGGTGGGTCCCTGTAATCCCAGCTACTTGGGAGTCTGAGGCAGGAGAATTGCTTGAACCTGGGAGGCGGAGGCTGCAGTGAGCCGAGATTGCACCATTGCGCTCTAGCCTGGGCGACAAGAGCAAAATCAGTCTCAAAAAAAAAAGAGTTTAGCTGTCTAAACTCTTACAGCATGGAATCTGTACAACAGCCCTGAAAGCCAGGTATTATTTTAACCCAGGACTCTCCCTACCCTAAATTTAAAATCATAGTGATTCTCACCTACGAGGTACATCAGAATCAACTGAGTACAAGCACTAAAATTAAAGATTCCTGCACCCCATCCCCATAGGATGTTGTTCATTAGGTCTGGAGTGAAATTCTCAAACTTGTAATTTTTTTTAACTTTTTTTGGAGACACAGTCTTGTTCTGCTGCTCAGGCTAGAGTGAAACAGCACAATCGAACTCCTGGGATCAAGTGATCCTCCTGCCTTGGCCTTAGCTAGGAAGCTACCACTACACTACACACCACTGTGCCTAGCTGACTTTTTAAAATTTGTTTAGAAACAGGGTCTCACTATGTTGCCCAGGCCTGTTTTGAAATCCTGGGCTCAAACACTCCTCCCAGCTCAGCCTCCCAAAGTTCTGGGATTACAGCCATCAGACACTGTGCCTGACCTGAAAATATTTTTAAAGTGAGTCAGTTCCATTCAAGTATGGTCTGTCTATGCAATGGCATACTATAGAGACTGAAAATAGTGTGAAACCTGTGTGTACATTGATGTGGATGGAAACTACAATATGATGTCAAATGAAGGCTATAAGATGGTCTCATTTTAATTAAATGTTTCACCTACACATTTATATATACATATATTCACATGTATGTCTTTGCTTTATGCACAGAAAAGGGTTGGAAAGTGGGTATGATAAAGGCATTAGGGGCTGTCTTTGAAGAGGCTTATTATTTTTATATTTTTGCTTGACAACTTTAGTTGTGCACACATTGTGTTATCATGAGGGGAAAAGCAGAAATGAAAAACCCTATGGGAAGAAAAATCAGTCAATGTAATCAAGCCATTAGTCACTTCATTAGGAAGGAAAGTTAAAACAGCCAAATCAATGAGCATCATCTAAAGATAACAACCTGTTTGCTGATTTGACCAAATGTTTTAAAGGTACTGCTTTGACATTTTATTCCAATTTTGATAGTTTTTATTATATTTTAATAAGTACATATTTACTTGTCCTGTGAGACAAGCACTGTGCTAGATGGATGTGTTATGAATCACCTGGATTCATGTGCTTTCAGGTTCAGTTCCAGACAACTGCAATAAAGCAAATCATACAAAATTTTTTGTTTCCCAGTGCGTATAAAATTATATTCACACTACACTGTAGTCTATTAAGAGTGTGATAATATTATATCTAAAAAGCAAAAGGTGTATACCTTAATTTAAAAATGCTTTTTGCTAAATAATGCTAATGATCAACTGAGCTTTTCTGCAAGTCATAATCACTTTGTTGTTAGAGGGTCTTGCCTTGATGTTGATGGCTGCTGACTTATCAGGGTGGTGGTTGCTGAAGGCTGGAGAACTGTGGCAATTTCTTAAAATAAGGCAACAACGAACTTCATCACATCGATTGACTCTTTCATGAAAGTTTGCTCTGCAGCATGCAATGATGTTTGATAGCATTTTACCTACACTAGAACTTCTTTCAAAATTGGTGTCAATCCTCCTAAGCCCTATTGCTGTTTTACTAACTAATTTTATATAATATTCTAAATCCTTTGTTGTTGTTTCAACAATGTTCATAGCATCTTTACCAGAAGTAAATTTCATCCCAAGAATCCACTTTCTTTGCTTTTCTGTAAGTAGCCACTCTTCATTCATTCAAGTTTTATTATGAGATTGCAGCAATTCAGTCTCATCTTCAGGCTCCACTTCTAATTCTAATTCTCTTGTCATTTCCACTACATCTGCAGTTACTTCCTCCATGATGTCTTAAACCTCTCAAAGTCACCCATGCAGGTTGAAACTGACTTCTTCCAAACTCCTTTAATGTTGATATTTTGACCTCCTCCCATGAATCATGAATACTCTTAATGACATATAGAATGGTGGATCCTTTCCAAAAGGTTTTCAATTTACTTTGCCCAGATCCATCAGAGGAATCATTGTCTATGGCAGCTATATCCTTATGAAATATATTTATCAAATAGTAAGACTTGAAAGTCAAAAGTACTCCCTGATCCATGGGCTGCAGAATGAATACTGTGTTAGCAGGCATGGAAACATTAATCTTCTTGTACATCTCCATCAGAACTCTTGAATGACTAGGTACATTGTCAATGAACAGTAATATTTTGAAAGAAAAACTTTTTGAGCAGTAGGTCTCAACAATGAACTTAAAATACTCAGTAAGCCATGCTGTAAACAGATGTGCTATCATGCAGGCTTTGTTATTCTATTTATGGAGTTCAGGCAGACTAGATTTAGCACAATTCTTAAGGGTCCTGGGATATTTGGAATGGTAAGTGAGCATTGACTTTAACTTAAAGTCATCAACTGTGTTAGAGTCAGCCTGTCCTTTGAAGCCAGGCATTGTCTTCTCCTCTCTAGCCATGAAAGTCCTAGATGGCGTCTTCTACCATAAAGCATTTTGTCTACACTTAAAATTTGTTATTTAGTATAACTGTCTTCATCAATTATCTTAGCTAGATCTTCTAGATAACTTGCTGCAGCTTCTCCATCAGTACTTGCTCTTTTGTCTTGCACTTTTATATTATAGAAATGACTTCTTTTCCTAAACATCATAAGCCAAACTCTGGTAGCTTTTAACCTTTCTTCTACAATTGCCTAACTTATCTCAGCCTTCATAGAATTGAAGATAGTTGGGGCCTTGCCCTGGTTAGGCGTTGGCCTAAGGAAATGATGTGGCTGGTTTGATCTTCTATTCAGACCACTAAAACTTTCTCCACATCAGCAATAAGATTGTTTCACTTTCTTATCATTCATGTGCTCACTGGAGTAGCACTTTTAATTTCCTTCAAGAACTTTTACTTTGCATTCATGACTTGGCTAACTGGTGCAAGAGGCCTAGTTTTTAGACTATCACAGCTTTCGACATGTCTTCCTCACTAAGCTTAATCATTTGTACCTTTTGGTATAAAGTAAGAGACACACAACTCTTTCTTCCTTTCGCTTGAACACTTAGAGGTCACTGCAGAGTTACTAATTGGCCCAACTTAATATTGTTGTGTCTCAGAAAATAGGGAGGCCTTAAGAGACGGAGGGAAACGGAGGAATGGCTGATCAGTGGAGCAGTCAGAGAACATGCACACATTTATTAAGTCTGACATCTTATATGGGTACAGTTGGTGGTGCCCCAAAACAGTTACAGTAGTAACATCAAAGAACACTGAACATAGGCCAGGAGAAGTGGCTCACACCTGTAATTCCAGCACTTTGAGAGACCAAGGCGGGTGGATCACTTGAGGTCTGGAGTTTGAGACCAGCCTGGTCAACAAGGCAAACATCTCTACTAAAAATACAAAAATTAGCCGGGCATGGTGATGCATGTTCCTAATTTCAGCTACTTGGAAGACTGAAGCAGGAGAATCACTTGAACCCAGGAGGCAAAGATTGCAGTGAGCAGAGATCGTGCCACTGCACTCCAGCCTGGGCAATGAAGTGAGACACTGTCTCAACAACAACACAAAAGAACACCGATCAAAGATCACCGTAAGAGATATAATACTGATGAAAACATTCGAAATATTATGAGAATTACCAAACTGTGACACAAGACATGAAGTGAGCACATGGTTTTGGAAAAATTAGGGTTGCCACAAACCTTCCATTTGTAAAACTGCAATCTATGAAGCACAATCAAAGAGCAATAAAATGAGGGGTGCCTATATAGAGGTTCTTTTATAATGCAAATGCTTTTATTTTTTTCTCAAATGTAAACACTTTTTGTTAAAAAATTCAAATGAATCAAAACAAAATTCTAACAAAAACCATAACAAAGAAAGTTAAGCTTTTGAAATCTTACCATTCCAAGACAACCCCAGTAAACTTTTTGGTGACATCCTTTTAACTGTTTTTATATAAGTATTTTCATGACCAACTTTATTAATCCAGGACTGAGGGATTTCTCTAAACTTGGGCCTTTCAGTACTAAACCACGGACAGTCCCAGGCAAACTAGGATGTTGGTCACCCTAGATGTAGATACAGGTTTATATTACCATTTCAATGGTGTCATAGTACAGAGTGTTTTGTTATATGGATTTGCCATAACTCATTTAAACAGAATCACTAGTGGAGATTTAGGTTGTTTCTAATTTTAAGCCATTGTTTCTATTATAAACCATCTGTGATGAACATCCTTTCACGTACGTCCTTGCACACTTGAAAATTATCTGTGTGCGATAAGCTTTTTAAATGAAGTTTCTAAGAGTACATACATTTTACATTTTGCTATATACTGCCAATTTATTCTATTTTTAAAATATTTTTTTAATTCACACCTTTATGACCAGTTGAGCATGAGACTGATAGATTTTTCATAACCTCATTGATTCCGAGTTTTGCCAATCTTTTAAAATCTTTTCTAATCCGATGGGCAATTCACTTCAAATTCTTAATGCATATATTTATTTTATGGACAGAGCATTATTATTTTTCTGTCCAAGAAGTCAAATGCTCTATTTTGAAGATACCATTTAATAATCTATTTTTAAAAGTTTCATTGAATATAATTTACTACAAAATTAACCTGTTTTAAGAATACAAGTAGATGAATTTTAGTATTGTTACAGAGTTGTCAGTCATCACCACCAACTAACTTTGGAACATTTTCATTACTCCAAAAAGAAACCTTGTGCCCATTTACATTCGCTCCCCATTTCCACTCCCAGCCTCGTTTAACCACAAATGTTTCCATCCCTGCGTATCCCAGAGCTAAAACTGCTGGCCATACATAGTGTAGGGTGACCATCCTGGTCTGCCCAGGACTGGAGGATCTCCAGGGTCATGGGTTGTCCATACCTGGACAGTCCTGGGCAGACTAGGGCAAGTCAGTCATTTGACCATAGTGCTTTTCCTAAGCCAAAACTTTCAGATCTCCTTTTCTCCTGTCGTGTTTCATTTGACCTCTGCCTAACGGGGTGGCCTGATTTGGTAGGTCAGGCAAAGACATTGCACAAAGGGATACCCCTAAAAATCAAGGTCTGTAAAACATTCTGAGTTGAATAGAATATAACAACGAAGCTCTCCACAAGGAGCTCCTTCTGACTCTGAAACAATTAGTTGTCTTAAATTATTGGCACACATTGGCATCATGACTATTTGATGTTCCTCACACACAATCCTTCTCCATCCAGCCATAACACTGAGATCAGAGAGTCAGTACCTCAACTACAACCAGAAATAAGAAGAAGGAAGAGGGATATTGCAATACTGCAAGAGCAATTACTGAGTGCCTGGCATGTGCTACAGACTGCTCTGCATCCTCTTCTTTAATCCTTACCACCCCCTCCAGAGGTTAGTATCATTAATCCCACTCTACAAATGAGGAAACTCAAACCCAGACAAATAAAGTCACTTGCCCAGGGCACACAGCTTGGGTAACAGGCAGGATTCAAACCCAAGTCTCAGCCCAACACCAAAGCCTGGATTCATACTGTTATCCGCATGGTCTCCTGGAAGCAGGGGAGGGACTACATACGTTAACTTAGAATATATAAAGAAATATACTTTCTAAGTTTACATCCCTTTTCCAACAAACACAGAAACACAAAACTACATTAAGGGGATTTTTCCAAAAAAAATGCCTTCTCTCCAGTGAAATAGTATTAAGGTGACATGGGGACTGAGGAGGAGGGGTGTTGAAGGATGTTCAAGTAACAGGAAAGCCAATATAATTCAAAGTGAAATTGATTTAAAATTTTGCTAAGATTTTTTATGCTTGCATATTTCACACTTATAGCATACCTTTAGTCTTATTTACAGTTTTAATTAAATATATACTTCAGTATTTTACTAGTGTATAAAAATATAGTTCTATATAAATATTTCTTAGGGAGATCTGCAAAAGCGTCTCTTATAATTGATATGACATTTCAAAATACACAGTGTTTCATAATCAGATACATTTCCTGAGCTTAATGGTAGAAGGCAGCTCACATTTATATTTACTAGTTTTTAATTATCTTATTATCTATAGTTGTGATTTACCCAGATTTACCCAGACAGGAGAGCTGGGAAGTAGTATATTTGAAGTTACTGGATAATTTTCATTTATATTTGCCTAAAACTTTTTCTCCTTCTTAGAATAATTGGAGGAGACAGAGATAAAAACCTCAGTCTCGCTCTTATACCACCAACAGATACCGATCATTCTATATATCAATCTGCAGCAAAACATTGCTTGGCCATAAAGTTGAAACATACAGCCAGTGTCAGGGCTCACATATTTAAACCCACAGCACTGAGAATACATACATAAAAGTCTAACATGTCAGACTTAACGTTTCTAGATTTCCCGGGTAACTACTGGCATAAAAGGGTGGTGTGAGGAGAACCATGTGAACATGGCTTACACTTTATCTGTATCTGAAAATGAGAAGGTCAGTCTTTTGGCCATAAACATTTATGTTTCATAGCACTGTATGTTGTTGTTTTTCAAACACTTTATAATGTGAGTGGATTTTTACCACTGCCTGCAGCTTGCCTGGTTAATTTACTGTTGATTCAGCCTGGCCCTGGTCCATCAACCTGAATAAGGGATTACAAAGTGGAGAGAATTATCCTGCACATGAAAGCAGGGCTTTCTCTTCTGGGTTCCAGGACCAAACCTGTGTTGAGAACTTACAAGCCTGTGTTGAGATGCTTACAAGAGATAAAGTGATGGAAAGAAAGAAGGCTCGCCTGGGAGTTTAAGTGTTAAGCTTAGATGTGCTGACCAGCCTCTAAGTATAGATGAGCTTCACCATTACATGAGGATGGTTGGTGTGTGGTTGACCGTTGCACAGATCCCATCCCAGATGGCAATGAGAATAGCCAATAGAGCTCCTTAGAACAACATAAAGGTGTATTTTATTCATTCTTTTCTCTGTTAAATAATATCAGGTAAAAGCTCCACATGCTAAAATGTAAGAATCTAATGATGAATAGTATTAACATTCTCTTAGCTCATGACAACCCAAGTCAAATGAAAAAAACACACAAATATTTACAGATGTGACTTATAGATTAGCTGAACTCTTTGAAATGTTTTAAATCATTATCTATTTTCCCCAACTTAATTGAATTAGCCTAGCTATGCTTTCTGATGTATTCCACAAATATTTATTGGGCACCCACTGAGACCAGGGTTCTGGGTAAGCACTAAGGATGAACGATGAACAAAAGAGACCTAATCCTAATCTTGATGGAAGCTACAATATAATGTTGGGCCAGACATCGTCTTTAGAAACTGCACTGAGTGTTGTGAAAGAAAAGAGGGTGCCACAGATATGTATAGCAGGAAGCCTCTATCTAGGCTTCAAAGCAGAGGTCAGGAGGTGCAAGGAAGGCATCCCAGAGAAAATGATGTTGAGCTGAAAACTGTAAGAAGAAGAAAGGGGGAAGAAGGGAAGGTTCCAGGCAAAGAGAATTGCATGTTCGAAGGCCAGGAAGCAGGAGGAGCCTGGTACATTTAAGCACGTGGAAGAGGGCTGCTATAGCTGCTATGCAAAATTCAAAAGGGAATATGGTTTAAGATGAAGCTAAAGAGGCAGAGAAGAATCAGATTCTGCACATCTGGTAAGAAACTTGATCTTCCTCCTTGAAGCACTGGGAAGTCATCCAGGGAATTTAGGCTGGGTACAGTAGACAGAATAATGTCCCCTTCTCACAAAAATGTTTGCATCATGATCCCTAGAAACGGTGAATACGTTACCTTACAAGGCAAGAGATGTTGCAGGTGTGATTAAATTAAGGATCTTGAGATGTGAAGAGTATCCTGGGTTTTCCAGGTAGGTCCAGTATAATCAGGGTCTTAATATGAGAAACGGGAAGCCAGGAGAGTCAAAGCATCCTTTCCTGAAGGAGTTATATGGGTTTCTTTGTGTCCAAGTTTATAGAGATAGAGATGTAATGATGCAAGAAGAGGTCAGGGGTGAGGGGAAGAAAGATGGAGAGGAGGGAGGGAGAGATTTGGGGTGGCTACACTGATGGCTTTGAAGATTTGAGGTTGCTACATTTCTTGGCTCTGGCTTGACCATGAGCCAAGTAATTCAGGCTACTTGTGAAAGCTGGAAAGGGCAAGAAAATGGATTCTCCTCAATAGGAACGCATTTACACTGTTGGTGGGACTGTAAATTAGTTCACCCATTGTGGAAGACTGTGTGGCAATTCCTCAAGGATCTAGAACTAGAAATACCATTTGACCCAGCAATCCCATTACTGGGTATATACCCAAAGGATGATCAATTGGGCTACTATAAAGACACCTGCACGCATATGTTTATTGTATGGATGAACCACATTTTATGTATCCATTCTTCTGTTGATGGATATGTGGGTTGCTTATGCTTCCCTCTGGTTTTTTATTGGTGAGTTTGTCCCCTACATGTGACTCAGTGGGCTGAGCCCCTTCGTGGTATAAACAAATTAAAACTTTCCATCCTGACCCATGCCTGAAGTAAAAGAATAATGGATTCTGTCACCCAACACTTATTAAGCACCTCACGTGTGTCAGTTGGAGGGCTCTCTTTTAGGCCCTGGGGATGATCATGACGAATAAAACAAATTCCTTGCTGTCAGTGATATTTCATTCTAGTGGGAGAAACTAGGGAATGAACAAACCAAGCAGAAGGAAAATTCATTTACTCAACCCTCTGTTGAATATTTACCAAATGCAGGCACCTACCAGTACTGGGTAGACACAGACCCGAATAGAGGAGGGACAGAGCTCATGCCTATGTTTCCCCCAGGAAAGCACAAATACACAACGATGACAGAATGTGCTGGGGGCTATAATCAATGCCTCAGCTGAAACATTTAGGAAAAGACAATAGAGGAATTTTTTAAAGGCAGAGAAAGCCAGGCACGTTGGCTCATGCCTATACTCCCAGCATTTCGGGAGGCCGAGGCAGGCAGATCACCTGATGTCAGGAGCTCAAGACCAGCTTGGCCAACATGGCAAAATCCATCTTTACTAAAAATATGAAAACAACAACAACAACTAGCTGGAAGTGGTGGCAGTTTCCTGTAAACCCAGCTACTCAGGAGGCTGAGGCAGGAGAAGCGTTTCAACCTGGGATGTGGAGGTTGCAGTGAATTGAGATCGTACCACTGCACTCCAACCTGGGTGACAAAGCAAGACTCCATCTCAAAAAGAAAAAGAAAAAAAAAAGCCTTGAGAGAAGAGGAGCACTTTGAGCCGAACCATGAAGGGCATTCATGTCTTTATGGGGTAGGGACAGGAAGGAGAACCTGGTGGTACAAAAGAAAGGATGGAGCTCACATGCTACAGAGCAAACACCTCACCTCTTTGGGTACGAGAATATGAGCAGTTGCTGCAGCTCTTAGTCTGGATTTGGGTTTCCTTCTGCTTGGCTCTCAGTTTTGCTTTCACTCCATTTCATCTTTGGTATACAGGGCCCTCCTATGCACCACCAGGTCTCCTGTGTGATATGTTTGGGCTTGAAATGTGGTCGTTAATGATCTGGTGTGTGTCCTTTCCCAGTAAGTATCCCTGTGGGCAGTGCTGCAATGAACAGTCTCTGTTGCTTCTTGCTTGGTCTCTGCCTCACAAGGGTCCTTTGTGAACAAGAAGGCAGCAGGCCTGTGTGACTTGGAGAGGAGGGGACCCAAGGTTCCATCCTAATCCAGCCCTCATACCCAAAAAGGCATATTCCTCTGCTTCTCCGGTATTGATCAGGAGGCTCACTCTGGAATCAGATGGCCTCACCTGGCTCCCTCTACATGAATCCAGCCCCACCACTGAATTGGGCAAATTAGTTAAGCCTCAGTGCTCGCATAAGCAAAAGGGAGATCAAAATTAATCCTTGGGGGTGTCTGTTCTAAATAAGATCATCGTTGGTGAGCACCCCTCACAATGCCCAGCATAGAGTAAACAGTTGAGAAATATTAGCGTTAATTTTCTTTTCACATTCCATGGCCTTTCAACCCAGCACCAAGAACCTGAAGAGATTACAGGAGCCTGAACATAATGGAAAGGCATTATTCCTTTCTTTTAGAACTCCAAATGCAATAATTATTTACAGGATAATGTTCAGATATTACGGAAGCATTTAATTTTAATTGATCTCTGCACATAAATAAATGAAGTTTAACAACAAAAGTGGTTTGAGTTTAACTTTATGTTTTAATACCTGAGCAAACTCTCAAGTCCTAGGGATTCCAAAAAGTGCTGCATACAAACACAAGCAGAAGTGACAGCACGGACTCCTTTTCCCCTGTAGCACTTAACAATTTGCAAAACACATCCTACCTACTACCTGGTTTTTCCAGAAGAGCAGAAAGGGATCCATTGAGGCTGATGCCCCAGATGTCCTGTAAGTCTCTTGCCCCAGATTGGCTCACAAATCCTTTTCTGGAATGTAGGTACTAAAAAGCCATTAACTTGCCAAATAGGAGGACTTCTTCTCCTCTCTTTGTGACACTCAGTGCCTCCCGTTCCCTGCCGTGGCCTCATCTTCTATCAACCCTCTGAGTCGAGTCATTGCAGCTGTTAGGCACGCAGTCTCTGGAGTCATACTGCGTAGGGCTCAAGTCTGCTTTGGTTTCCTCCAACCATGCAACCCTCTGCAAGTTATCAGCCTCTGTGTGCCTCGGTTTCATCATCTGTAATATGGAATAGTATTTGTATATGTCTTGCTATTATATTCCTTTAGGGTTGACAGGAGGTTTGAATTAGAAAAGACATATAGGGATGGTGCTCAAATGTCACTGCTGACTCTTTCCCCACCTATATTCCTTCCATCAGGGGCTAGACCCTCAGGCACCTGAGAACACAGTAGACTCTCAATGGAATATTCAGTGAATCTTATTTTTCTGTTTTACTGAAGGGTCTAAGGAGGTGTCTGAAGCAGTAGTTTCATATATTCTCTAAGAATGTCTCAAGGGGCAACAATGGGGAAATAAATGAATTCTGAGAAGTTCTTATTTGAAAAAGACACATACGTGTTTAGAGCAGCACAATTCACAATTGTAAAGATATGGAACCAATCTAAGTGCCCATTGACCAATATAAGTGGATAAAGAAAATGGGGTAAATATACACCCTGGAATAGTACTCAGACATAAAAAGGGATGAAATAATGTCTTTTGCAGCAACTTAAATGGCGCTGGAGGTCATTATTCTAAGTGAAGCAACTCAGGAATGGAAAACCAAATACCATGTGCTCTCACCTATAAAGTGGGAGCTGAGCTATGAGGATGCAAAAATATACAGAATGATATATTGGACTTTGGGTATTTGGAGAGGAAGGTTGGGAGGGGGATGAGGGATAAAAGATTACATATTGGATACAGTGTACACTGCTCGGGTGATGGATGCTCTAAAACCTCAGAATCCACCACTGGAGAATTCATCCACGTAATCAAAAATCATTTGTATTCCCAAAACTACTGAAATTTTAAAAATAACAATAGAAAATAAATTCTTAGGAAAAAAGGCAAAACAAGCTAGAATTCTTCTGTACTTCATTTTTTAAAATGGTCAGGTTCAAAGCTGCTATGCAATACTGGGGCAACAGTAAGTATCATTAAAATTATTTGTCTTTTTTTATTTTTAGTCAACCTGAAGTGAACAATATTTTAACACAAAGCACAATAATTTATGCAGCAACTCGTATATAATGAGCAGGTTCAATAACAGATAATTATATGGAAAGTACTTAAATGCTAACTATGTACTTTTAAAATGCTGCAAAAGTAGGTTCATAATTAAATTATAATTACAAGTAAAAATGGAGACAATGATCATTCCCTGAGAAATCTGCACATTTTTATTTCCAGGGTTGTGTGCAGCTTCTCTAACACTCTGATTCATTACTTTGTTGGTAGCTCCACTCTGATCTGACTCGTTTTGCATGATGGATTTTAAATTTAAAATTAACTAAAATTATCTTTCAGATTACTAATTACCATATGCAATGATTTCAATAGAATACCCAGGTTGCCATTAAAAAATAGTTTGTGAGCATGTAAGTTTGAAATTGTGGAAGATTTATAGTGGAGAGAAAGGGGAACATTGGCTGATCATCTAATAGAAACTAAACAATTGGTAGAAATTGAGAAAGCTTTAAAACAAGTTATGAATTACTTGTGGAGAGGGATACACATAACTATTAATGTGGCAAAGTCAGAAGACTTTTCAAAATGATATCATTTATAACTCATCCAGTTGCAAGTGAAAGAAGCACATCTGAATTGTCGAAGAAAAAGAGAAAGATTTATTGGTTCATAAATCTAATAAAAAGTTCAAGAGTAACTAATTTCAGGTCTGGCAGGATCCAGAGTCTGAAATAATGTCACTATGGTTTAACTTCTTGCTAACTTCAATACCCAATTCTGGTTTTCTCAATGGTCATTTTTCTCAGACAGGGACTCCCCATATGGTGGAAAGAACTACCTGTCAGATGCACCAGATTCACATATTCAAAGCTGAGGAAGCCCAGTGGAAGACGAGTGGATTTTTTTTTTTTTTTCCCAAGAGCTTCAGGAAAAGTCTCAGGTCTGAATCTCACTGCTTCAAAGACAGTCAAGTTGCCTTATCTGAACCAATCTCTGTGGTAACCAGGGTAGTGCTGTGCTCTGATTGGCCAAGAGTTACAAGCCCTCACCTGGAGCTAGAGTTATCATACACTAATTTATAGGGGCTGAGATTCCAAAGGGAAACTGAGTTGGTGCTTCCAGAGGAAATATAAAGAGATGCCTGGATGCCAAAAGCTCTCTGGGTGAACAGTGAACCTAACCAGACTTTGTCCTCATTCTCTCCTTTTCTTAATCTTAATTAAATAAGGGTTTCCATCTCTGCTCAGCTTTTCCTTACCCCAAAATGAGTCCTTTTGCCATTTGGTCAAATCAATGCATTTAAACTAACATATGCTTTATATGGGCCAGAGAAAAATTTTTAATGCGTATCTGAATCTCTCTGCCACCACCATTCACCCTAACTTCTTGCTATGGTAATATTCACATTACACAAAGTAGAGGAAATTATGTATTGAACCTCCATAAATCTATCACCCAGCTTCAAAAATTATAACCATGTGCCAAATGTATTTTATCCATACCCTCCCATCCTCCACACTTTTTATGGTCAGAGAACTTTAAAGCAAATCTCCAATGTTATGTTTCAATATTTCATATGAATATCTAATAAGGGCTTTATAAAAGCCTAACCACCATGTCATTTTCATACCTATCACTGTTAATAATGTCTTAATATCACCATGAGTACATGTCTATATTTTCCCTTGATTGACTCAAAGATGTCTTTCTACAGCAGGTTTGTTTGAATAATAAAGTCTCCACACTGCATTGTCATGATGTTTAAGGCTCTTTTATTCTATATCAATTTTCCCCTATAGTTTGTTATTTTCAGGTCATTGCTTTATGAGACAACCAGACTATGTCATTTGTCCTGAAGAATGTCCCCCATTCTAGATTTAGCTGGTTGCTCCCTTGTGGTGACATTTATCCTGTTCTTCTGTCCCTCTTATTTCCTGAAGCCTGGTAATTTGATCTAGGGTCTTAATTAGATTCAAGGTCAGTTAATTTTTTGTTTGTTTGCAACTGGTTCCATGTAAATGCCTTCCTACTGTGCTCTTACAGTTAACACAAACCCCTCCCTCCTCATGGTCTGCTTCACTCTTACTAGTCTTTCATTTCATTGTCTCTCTCTCTCTCTCCTGATACCTCTGGCATGCTTTGATTATTTCTCTCTCACCAAGCTCCTGAACAACTAGAATACTTCTTTCTTCTAAGAATGGTTGTCCCTTCTCTCCTGGCCCAGCTAGCTAACACCTTATTAGGGAAACCATCTCCAACTCCTACTGACCAGGTTCAATCTTCCCACCAAATGCTCCCATAGCATCACCCCATTCTCCTTTGCAGCCTTATCACTATTGCAATTTTCCATTTATTTTGTGTGATTTTTAAAATAGTATTTGTCCTCCTCTGGACACTATACGCTTCATGAAAAAAAAGGACACTGTTTGACACGTTTGTTGAAAGTATAAATTTGTTTTTAAAAAGCATACACAAAATATGTATACACCATCCCCAGGTCAGTCTATTTCCTTAGGCCTTACAAATATGTTATTTTATTTATAGTAAAAGCTACCAGTTATTTTTGCTAGTTTTATGCCATGTATCCTGATAGTTTATTTTGCACCCTATTTGTAAGCATTACAATTACACCACCAAGTGGATGTTAACGTCCCATTTTACAGATAAGGCAATGAAAACTTAGAGAGGTTAAGTAATTCACCCAACACACCAAGCCAGACCTTTGCTGAGCCATGATTATCCTTTATCCTTTTAATCATCCTATAAGATAGTGTCAGAGGTGTTTGAACCAGAGCAATACCACCTTGAATAGGGGCTGGGTAAAATGAGACTGCGACCTACCGGGCTGCATTCCCAGAGAGTAAAGCGTTCTAAGTCACAGGATGAAATACAAGATCAGTACAAGATACAGGTCATAAAGACCTTGGTGATAAAACAGTTTGCAGTAAAGAAGCTGGCTAAAATTCACCAAAACCCAGATGGTGACAGGAGTGTCCTCTGGTCGTCTGTGCTGCTACACTCCCACCAGTGCTATGACAGTTTACAAATGCCATGGCAACGTCAGGAACTTACCCTATATGGTCAGAAAAGGGGAGGCATGAATAATCCACCCTGTGTTTAGCATATCATCAAGAAATAACCATAAAAATGGGCAACCAGCAGCCCTCGGGACTCCTCTATGGATAGCCATTATTTTATTCCTTTACTTTCCCTGTAAATTTGCATTCACTTTACTCTATGGACTCTCCCTGAATTTTTTCTTGTGCGAGATCCAAGAACCCTCTCTTGGGGTCTGGATTGGGACCTCTTCCTGGTAAAAATAGTGTTTTTGTTCTCATTTTAGACATACAGTGACCAGTCATCCCACTTTGCTGTGACTGAGGTGATTCCAGAACATGGCACTTCAGTGCTCCAACCGGGAAAGACCTGGGCAAACTGAGAGAAGTTGGTCACTCTATTCACAGATGAGACTCAAGGACACTCACTAATTACTTGAGTAATTAGTGAGTAATTAGGGTGCTATCCCACATATTTCAATTCCTAAAGCCCACAGTTTCTACTATGTCACACCATGATGGCTAGGTGTTAGCTTGTAATTATAAAAATGGGTACTCCAAAGCTTAACCTCCTGACCACCATCCTAATTAGACCTTTACTCTTTTGTTTCAAAGAGAAGAACTACAACTAGAAAAATTTCCCAATTTTTCACTTTGGAATCAAAAGGACTTCAACTTTTTCTGGTCAAGAAGACTATACTCTTTTGTGTGATTCTGAACCCCTCTTCTTCATGGCCAATGGCATGACATTCTGTTGTGTTCTCAAAAGATACCGAATACTAAAAATATAGATTTTTCACCATAAATTATCAAGCTCAAATCTAATTAATCAAAAGCATGGTACCCAGTCACCTTTAACTGTTTCCTCTGCATCTTGATATGATATAAAATGACTCTGGAGCAAATTCACTTGTGATAATTAACTAATCTGTTTATTTGGTTTCAGTTTTATCGCAAGTATAATGCACCCACTACATGCCTTAGCCCAAATAGCAACAGCGGTATTAATGAGAGGTTAATTCCTGCAATTTGGGGAAGATTGTGCAAACAAGTTGGAATGCCTGCTAAATCTCTACTAATGTTCAAACACACTTCATCAGACTTATCAAAACAGCAAATCAAGCTACTACTTAAAAAAATAGTTCAGATGAAACAGCTATACTCATCGGAATATTCATTCACTTTGAAGAAGAACACTCAGTGAGATGGCTTTTAATCCTTCTAGGACACTCGAACCTCAGGGGTTCTGGGCAAGTGATGTCTTTATTATGCTTCTATGAGATCACTGAGCCTCCCAATTGAATTTGAAATGCATTTACTGCAAGAGACCTGTCTAGAGATCAAAAGCCAGGTAATGTCCTTGACCAAGAACAATTAGCAAAGTTGGTTCTCCCTTACCTCTTTTAGCAAGGAGAATCATTGTTTTGCATTAAGGAATATGTTCAGTCTTTATTAAAATCATTTGGGCACCTCAGGGAAGAAAATTCTAAGTGCTTAGAATCTCACAAAAATGAATGACCTGAGCAGGTAGAGTTCATGACAAGAAATCAGACCCAAACAACATTTTCATGAGCAGATACATTAAGCAAGCTTGTAAAGAATAATTACGGTGATATAACAAAACTCATGTCTATTTATTAAACATTTAAATTAATAACATAGAAAAAATAAAGATTATTGTCAATCTCAAATGTAATTAAGGCAGGAGTTTACTTGCATGTTCTTATTCAATCTTCGAATCAAATGTGATTAGCACTATCATAATCCCCATTTAGCAAACTAGACCAGGGGTCAGCAAACCATAGCCCATGATCCAAATCCAGCCTACTCCTTTTAAAATATATATATAAAGCTTTATTGTAACACAGCCATGCCCATTCACTTACGTATTGTCTGTGACTGTTTTCCCAGTGCAATGCCAGAGTTGAGTGGTTGAGCTATAGACTGTCTGGCCTAAAATATTTATTACCTGGCCCTTTATAGAAGTTTGCCAATCCCTAGACTAGACATGAGGCTCAAAAAAGAAAACATAAATGTCTAATTACAAATTAGTTTCAGTTCTACAAAGGGAATAAAAAGAGACACTATATGAATTTATTAAGACAGCAGTAATACTATTTGCTTAATATAGAGTTCTGTGTTTTTGATGCAGGATTTTTTGCTTTGTAGCTTAGCTAGGTCCTGGTTCTTGTCTCATACCCAGGAGGAATTAGGCATGTAGAGACTTGGAAAGTGAGTCAGGAAGGAAGTTTTATTGAGTGGTGAAACAGCTGTCAGTAGGGAGGAGCCTCAAGGGTGGTCCCACTACCCAAAAGCAGGAGAGTTCCCAGTATGGCTGAGCCCGGGGCTTTCTATGGGCTCAGAATAGGGAGTGTGTGCTAATTGGTTTGTGAGTATGCAAAAAAGGTTAAAGTGAAGACATCACTCAAAGCTGGGCACAATAGTGTAGTAAACCAATTAGGAAAGGGTAGGTATATGTAAAATAGGTGAAGGATGGGGATCAATCAGAGGAAAGCACACCAAATGGGAAGCAGGGTTTTCAATTTGGTGTGAGGATTTACCCAGCACTGTTTTGGGCTTGAAGGTCAGGTTTCACCAGGAATCTGCCCTTATCTGCCTAGGCATTTGTCTGCCTTCTGCCTCTAACATTTTTTTAAAGCCAGTGAGAGCATCCCCCAGAAAAGAGACTCTAGGCTTTAAAGGAAGTTTCTTCTACTTTTCTCTCCCCATTGCATTAAGGAAACTTCATCCACATAAATTTATCTGAACCCTCAGCATCCTTCCTAACTTCTTGCCTTGCCTTGCTTTCTCATCAAACTCTGGGGCTATGATTTGGTGATTTGCTTTCAGACTCTTATTTCCTCACTTGACTTTTCCAATTTGGCAAATTTTCTGCTATTGACTCAGTATCACATCTCAGCAGGACCCTGACTCCAGTTTCAGTCTATGCCTAGGCTTTGGCCAGCAGCCTAAAAACATTCTTATTCCTAACCTCAACCCGCCCTTGGCTTCTCTCTCACTATCTTGGTGCTGACAGCTCAGATGGTCACCACCACATCATGAGGGTCAACACCAAACATCAGTGACACAGATGCATTTTAAGGTGTATTTTTTTAAAAGGCAGTTTAAATTTTACAAGTAATGCATGAGTTTCTTCTATTTGTAAAGTTCAAATATTGCAGATGAGGCTAAATCCCTTAAGCCACCATTTCCTGACCATCCCACAATAAGAAGTCAGCACAAACACCCAACAGATTGACAAAAGAAATTAAAGTTTGAAATACAAAGTGTTGGTGAAACCATGGGCCTGCAGTTTCTCTCACAGACTCCTAATAAAACTGGGGGGCATTTTGACAACGTCAGTTAAAATTTACAAAATCTATGTCCCAGCAAAACTACTACATGATATTTACCCTACAGTAATACTTGAAGATCAGGACAAAAAAGACTCATAGATGCACAGTGTGCAGTGGTCGTGATAGTAAAAATAAACAATTTTATATCATTTTAAAATGTGGCAGGATTCATGGCATTCACAACATGTAACTACAAACGTATAAGCCATGTCACTGTAGATTCTTATTTGCAAGGTTCTTCCTTTTCTTCATGCTTTTCACCAAATCATTTATATTTAATAGTAAGGTGAACATGTTAAGTGAGCTAGGAGGGAATTTTAGAGGAGTTCTTTCCTCTTCCCTTTGTCCCAAATAGCAATGAGCAGATAGGAAATAGAAAATGAGATTCTAAGAAAGTAAGGTTTTTTAGAAAAGAAATAGGAGATATTAGTAGATCTGAAATCAAGGAGACAACCCTTGGTGAAGTTGCAGTGAGACAACATAAGGCAGAATGTCCAGAACCACTGTGGTACATCATAGATAATCAGTAAAAATTCACCACGTCTGGATCAAATTCTGTTTTTTCTACCATCCATATTGTATTCTTGCTCTGATTATTACAAACTCCATGCAAATATTATCTTCTTAATTAGCTTTAAGACTTACCTTTATTGCTAGCTTTGGCTATAAAGGACAGGACTTAAATGAGATCCACATCCATATAAAAGCTGTGTGACCACACGCTATCTAATTTTGGGGGAGTTCCCTGGTGATATGGTTTGGTTCTGTGTCCCCACCCAAATCTCATCTCGAATTGTAATCCCCACGTGTTGAGGCAGGGAAGTGACTGGATTATGGGGGTTGTTCCCCCATGCTGCTCTCATGACAGTGAGTGAGTTTGATGAGATCTGGTGGTTTGATAAGTGTCTAACTTTTCCTCCTTCACTTTCTCTTACCTGCCACCATGTAGTATGTGCCTCTTCCCCTTTTGCCATGATTTTAAGTTTCCTGAGGCCTCCCCAGCCCTGTGGAAGTGTGAGTCAATTAAACCTCTTTCCTTTCCCCCTTTCTCAGGTAGTATTTTTTATAGCAGTGTGGAAATGGACTAATATAACTGGTGAACTTTTGATTCCAACTTTTCTACATGTTAATCGCTTGGTAACACCCTCACAGACACACCCAGGAACACTACTTTGCATTCTTCAATCCAATCAAGTTGATACTCAGTATTAACCATCACATGGCCATTGGCTTCTGTGACCATTTTCTATAAAGTGGAATCATATCATTTATGTGAATCTAAGTTACAGCTAATCTGAGAATCTAACAGCCACATACCATCTGCCACCCCAGTACTTACCAATCTCATTATTTCTTTTGTACACACATACACACACACACATGTACACACACACACACTGACATAAAGGTTATGGAGTCCTCGCATTTAAAAGAATGAAAATAAATCCTGAAAGCAGGAGGAATACTTCAGAATTCCCTATTTATCTCCTCCTGTATCATAAAAGACTGCATGAAAACCTTGAACGCTCTTCTAGAAACAATTCAGGGGATTTTCAAGGCTAATTCTGATGCCTCAGGATTTTTGCCATGTGTGCTTACTGGCTTCAGAACCCAGCCCTGTGTAAGGAGAAACCCATCTTACCTGTCCTGAGAATGTGCTCCCTTGCTCCCTGAATCAGTTGCTCATGAGACTGTAGAGTCAGTGATAGCTGATCTCCAGCAGCTACCACAGTGCCTGATGCTCAATAAGAACTTACTAAATGAAGGAATTAATGCAATAGGAATCAAAATGAATGCTTTGGCTTAGGAGCTAACATGCAAAGACATAATAGATCAACCTAATGCCCATAGGTGAGTCAATAGCTGAATAAACTAAGACACGTTCATAGTTTAGAATGCTAGGTGGCTATTTAAGGAAACGGCAGGCACATAATAGGTCTATATAATAATAGGCATGGAGAAATAATAACTCAGAAGTACAGAAGTATTATTACTGAGTGAAAAAAATTTCAGGACAACATTAAATAGCATGATGCTATGTATATAAACAAAAACTTTTTAATCTACACAATTTCTCTGGGTATGCATATCCACACAGCTGATATCTAGAATTATATAATTAATAGAAGTTACCTTTAAGGAGTGGAAAAGTGGGTCAAAGGAGGTGGTAACCTTATGTGTCATGTTTTATTTGTTATATGGGGAATTTATATCTTTCTTATGCAATTAAAGTAATTTTCTAAAGGGCATTGAGGAGGGGATGATCACATAGGCCTATCTTGTTCAGTTTCATTATCAGGAACCCTCCCATCAATAAGCAAAGGCAGAGCTACCCCATAAAAAGCCCCTGTCTCTATGCTCAGCCTTGTAGGACTCTCACCAAGCTCTTCCTCCTGGTCACTCATTCTTGTCAAGCCACTTGCTCCATTCTGACATCTCTTATTCCAATCGCACTGGCTCATGCTAGCTTTCATCTATCTCTCTGCCCACCCTGTGCCCACTTCCAGGATGCCAGAACCCAGCCCTTGTATAGCTCTTGGATGCCCCTAATCCAAGGACACTATGATTCTAACAAGATTATGAACAATGGTGAGATCAAAATGTGAGTGATTAGTGATTTGCTAAAATATAAAAAGCCCTGAATTTACTAACCAATTTTTAGATACTCAAAAGCAAAATTCAGTCTGATGAAAGCAGCCAAATCTGTGAGTTTACAATGTTCCTAAAATAAAATCATCATCATCATCCTCATCCTAACCATCAGTCTTTGAGATATTACTACAGTTGATTCTCATCATTCATGGTAGTTATGTTTCATAAAGTTGCTATAAACACTGAATTAACAAATAATAAACCACTGTTCCCAGAGGAAATAGAAGGCTAGACTCCTAAGTACCTCTAGTCACAATATATTCATCAGCCAATTAATATATAACCGTGTTATATCATATGTGTTTCTGTTTAATACATATGATTGATTCACTATCATCAAACTCCCAGCCAACAGCACTATAACTCCTGCCTGAACAAAACTTATCTAACATATGTATGTTCTTTATAAGGCATATCACAGCCTTCTTGTCTTGAGAAGCACTGTAGAGCACTTCAGGGCTATGCTTGCGGATATTTTAATCAAAATCACCAACAAAAAGCACAAACATGCCAAAAATGGCACTAAATAGACTGGAAATGAACCGTTTACACAATCAGTGCTGAAACAAGAAAACAGAACATTGCCTTGTTTAACCTCAGCTGAGAATGTGTATGTCAGTCAGGCGCGATAACTCATGCCTGTAATCCCAGTACTTTGGGCGACCAAGGTGGGTGGATCACTTGAGGTCAAGAGTTCTTGGCCAGCCAGGCCAACATGGTGAAACCCCATCTCTATTAAAAATACAAAAAAATTAGCCGGGCATGGCGGTACGCACCTGTAATTCCAGCTACTTGGGAGGCTAAGGCAGGGGAACTGCTTGAACTCGGGAGGTGGAGGTTGCAGTGAGCCGAGATCATGCCACTGCACTCTAGCCTGGGCAACAGAGCAAAAATCTTTCAAGAAAAAAAAAAAAAAAGAAGAACTTAGAGAATGTACATGTACATGCGAGGCAACTCAACTTTCATTGCTCTCCTGATGTCTGTGAATAATCTTGAAAATGTTGCTAGTATCGACTTTGGGGTTACCCACAAGTGTTAGCGTGTAGGCAAATTTTCAAATACAGAATCTGCAAATAATGAGATGCACTGTGTACACTCAACACCTGAAATATTTTTGACTTTTTTTTTAGTTGTATATCAACCTTTTGGAGTAGACACTATTATTATTCCGATTTCATGAAAGAAGGTAAAAGCTTGAAGAGATTACGTGGTTTGACAAATATCATAGAGCTGGGAAATCTTGGATCTGGAGTCACACCTGGGCCTGTGTGATTCTAGAGTCAGAGCCTTGAACTCCTGGTTTGTCACCTATCCAGATGTCTGTAGTCTAAACGTAGGTACCCCAGTCTTCATATTACAGTGTGACCACATACTCAAAATCAAATGAAACCACCATATTGACCATCAGCAGAGTGCAGACTCTTTTTCATCAAACCATCCTTTGACCTTGAAAACTTGCCAATCTTAGTGGAGTGGGAACAACTCTTATTGCATGGGACCAAACACTCTAGGTCACAACGTTTTTCCTAAATAGAAGTTAAAACTCAACCAAATCTTATGACTTCACCTGACTCCACACCTGGGATATCCTTCATACCCTGAAGGTCTCTTTAAGCAGAATGACAAAGGAATCTCATTAAATGCGTGCACTATGGTCTGATGGCATATTCTCATCATAACCCCATAGGTGCCCTCTGATGTCTTGAGACTCTAAGTGGTTTTTAGCATGAAGGATTTTTCAAGTAACAGACATAATTTGAGAAGGAAAGAAAGATGCAGGTCACATTTGCTAAGATTTTTCTGAAAGGAAAAGTTAATACTGGCCTCATTTATATTCTCAATCCCTCCTAAACTTGTCATTTGTACTTTTGATCCTTGTTGCCAAGATCATATGTCTTGGTCTACCTTGAATATTTTCTATCCTTTTTCAACATTAACTATCCATATATGGTTCATATAAAGATAAGCAACTTTTTTTTTTACAAATATGCATAGAGAACCCACTATATGCAAGGTACTAAGCATGTTGTTGTGAAGAGCTCATGTTAAAAAAAAAATCTTATGATTATGCTCAAGCAAAAAAAGATCACTTGAAACAGACATGTGTTGGCACAGGTCTTGGTGACAAGTTCTCAAAGAGTGATGGATGCCATGTTTGCAAGGGAGGGGGGCATTTTTGTTGAGGGTCATCTCTTTAGAGTAAGTATCGGGGCTCAGAAGACAAGCATGGGTTCCAATCCCAGCTCAACCACTCACTAGGTCTTGTGTGATCTTATATGAAACACCCATCTTCTCCGTCAGCTTTCTTCTTTACTATGTAGTAGGAGACAAGAAACTCTATTTCAGTGCATTGTTTTGACGTAAATAAAGCTAAGTACAGAAAATATTATCATCATCATCACACATGAAAACAGGTTGTTATATTAAAACAGGGATAGGTTCCCATATATAAACAATGATAGGGTATACACTTCTAGGAATAAAAGTGCCAAAGTCTACTGAGTCATTTCCTAGGTATTTTCATGCATTATGCCACTTAACCTTTACAACAGCCCTCTGAGGCCATTTCCATTCGCCTTTACATGTTATAAATAGGGAAACCAAGTCGCAGGGAGGTTAACTGGCATGTTCAAGGTCACAGATTCAGTCACTGACAAAGCAGGATTTAAAATCCATATACATCCATATACCATGTGCAAAGGATATGAACAGACACTTCTCAAAAGAAGACATTTATGCAGCCAACAGACACATGAAAAAATGCTCACCATCAGTAGCCATCAGAGAAATGCAAATCAAAACCACAATGAGATACCATCTCACACCAGTTAGAATGGCGATCATTAAAAAGTCAGGAAATAGGTGCTGGGAAGGATGTGGAGAAATAGGAACACTTTTATACTGTTGGTGGGACTGTAAACTAGTTCAACCATTGTGGAAAACAGTGTGGCAATTCCTCAAGGATCTAGAACTAGAAATACCATTTGACTCAGCCATCCCATTACTGGGGATATACCCAAAGGATTATAAGTCATGCTGCTATAAAGACACATGCACACGTATGTTTATTGAGGCACTATTCACAATAGCAAAGACTTGGAATCAACCCGAATGTCCATCAGTGACAGACAGGATTAAGAAAATGTGGCACATATACACCATGGAATACTATGCAGCCATAAAAAAGGATGAGTTCGTGTCCTTTGTAGGGACATGGATGCAGCTGGAAACCATCGTTCTCAACAAACTATCACAAGAACAGAAAACCAAACACTGCATGTTCTCACTCATAGGTGGGAATTGAACAATGAGATCACTTGGACACAGGAAGGGGAACATCACACAGTGGGGCCTGTTGTGGGGTGGGGGAGGGGGGAGGGATAGCATTAGGAGATATACCTAATGTAAATGACGAGTTAATGGGTGCAGCTCACCAACAAGGCACATGTATACATATGTAACAAACCTGCACGTTGCATACATGTACCCTAGAACAAAAAGTATAATAAAAATAAATAAAAGTAGAAAATAAAATAAAATAAAATCCATATACCTTCACTTCAGAGCCTTTGCTTTTACCCATCACCCGTTTACATCCTCCCAGCCCTAGGAAGAAGCATAAGCTAAGGCAAAAACAAACAAACTATGGAAGGATGTTCAAGGCAGCAGCTGGATGCTCAAAGACAGCAAGTGGACCAGACGGAGGAGGTGGTTTGAAAGCTGCACTGAGGAAGAATAAAAAATTAAACGAAGGTATTCGGGTATTGTTTATTGGCGAGGTAGAGCCACTGAGGGCTTATGAGTCAGGTGGTGCTGTAAGTTCTGTGCTTCAAGAAGATTAATCTGGTACAATGGATCAGAGAGGAGAGAGAGAAAGACCATTTTGAAGTTCTCTATTAAAATAGCTCAAGCATGACATGATAAGGGCTTAAACTTGGCTAGTAGAAAAAAAGAAAGTATGAGTTTGAAATTGCTTAAAAAGAACACCTCTCTTCCCCATTTTGTCAGTTCAGTCTTTAGATTATAAGTCTGTATTTTTCCTGCAACAGTAAGCAACACTTTTCTTTTTCCTCTTTCAGAATGTGTTCCATTTTAAATCCTATCCACTGTATTTAAACTTTGTTGTGTTTAGCATTAAGCTGCAGTGCGGTCGTATATTATGATGCCTGTAAAAATCCTCTCAACAGCTCCAGAGCAGAAGTCAGTTAGTGATTCAGAGCAGGGAGCATTAAGGTTAATTACCTAATAATTTACTACAGTGAATGCATCTGTAGACATTTTGATTTTCACTAATTGTGGAGCTGAACAAAGTAAACAACACTTTGTTCATATTCCAGCTGTGAGGAATATGTCAAGGGAATCTTTCCTGTGATTTATAAGCCCATTGCTTTACCCTTGAGCACAAGGCCACTTGATGGGAAGTTGGAAAGACCAATGGTTTTGTGGACTCCATGGATTGGTTTAGTAAAGATTTCC
The DNA here is from genome assembly GCF_024542745.1 of Macaca thibetana thibetana. Classification (NCBI taxonomy): domain Eukaryota; kingdom Metazoa; phylum Chordata; class Mammalia; order Primates; family Cercopithecidae; genus Macaca; species Macaca thibetana. The sequence continues at coordinate 44,004,617 of NC_065587.1, read as the reverse complement.
CTTAATAAGACTACAAGCCAACCTGCCTTTGCTGCTTCGCTGAGTGTGCCATTCAGAGAAACTAGGCAGGAGCAATGCTAATGCAATTTGCTGAGTCCTGGAGTTCTTGTTGTAGACATGCATCATCGTCTGCGCTTGGGGGAAGTCGGGGAACAGGGGTAGGATGGGAATGCTAGAAGAGTGTCAGAGTTAAGGTAAAATCATTATGTACAGTCAAATCCAGACTCAAAGGCCAGTTCCTCCAATTACTAGCTTGGTAGCCTCAAGCAAGCAAGCTGACCACTTAAAGTATACACTTCTTCATCTAACCAGGTGAAGACATTTATGCAGCCAATGGTACTGCTCTGTGGAATTATCATGAGAACTAAACCTGATACTAATTTATATGGGGCATCTGAGACTTTGGCCCACCCATATGTCACTACCACTTCCCTTGATTTTCCTCTACAAATTGCCTTTTCTGCTCTCAGACCAAGTGACTGGGATCAGAACTAACCCTCCATCCTGTGCGTCAAAGATGGGCATTTAACCTGGGCTTGGCTAATCAAAGCAACTCATCCTCTGGTCACAGTGATCAGTTCCAGGATGGATATATTACCCAAGGAAGGCCAATCAGGCTAAATAAGGCCCAACTCAAGTTATTTTCTGCTACCTTCTGGAAAGAGAAGGATGCTCAGTTTACAAAACTAAAAGATTAGGATGCCAGCTCAGAACAGCTGTATCACCCCCAAAGAGGAGGACCTGATTAAGAAGCCAAGCAGAGGAATATAGACCAAAACCCTGAAGAGAGCACTATTGGGTCCTTAGGATATTGTTTGAGCTCCTGAATGTAGCCATGCTCAAAGGCAGAGATACCAAAACTCTTTGTTTTATGAGCCAATTCATTACCTATTGTGCTTGCGATAATTATGTCTGGCTTCTGGAACTTCCAGCTAAGACTCCTAGTACTTTGAAGCTTCAGTATAGTTTGCAATGCATAGAAGGCACTTAATAAACACTCTTCGTTATTATTGTTGTTGTTATTAAAGAATCCAGGCCCGGTGCAGTGGCTCACGCCTGTAATCCCAGCACTTTGGGAGGCCAAGGCAGGTGGATCACCTGAGGTCAAGGGTTAGAAACAATCCTGGCCAATATGGCAAAAACCCGTCTCTACTAAAAATACAAAATTAGCCAGGCATAATGGTGCATGCCTGTAATCCCAGCCACTTGGGAGGGTGAGGCAGGAGAATCACTTGAATCTGAGAGGCAGAGTTTGCAGTGAGCCAAAATTGTGCCATTGCGCTCCAGCCTGGGCAACAAGAGCAAAACTCCATCTCAATACATACATACATACATACATACATACATACATACTCCAATACTCATCCCTATTCTCAAGCCATGTTTATTTTCCAAATAATACTAGTTTCTTACATGGTTCCAAATAAAGCAAATGTCCTAGGTTTAGATCATCTCTTTAAAACTATTAAAAAGGCCTAGAGATGTTTAAAACACTAACAATTCTGAGAGGAGGAGGAGGAGAAATAGAAACAAATGACTGTGGCCTTTTGATCAGATGCCTGGGAATCTGGACGGCATTCTGTCAAGGTTGTGTGCTTAACCATCGCTGCCACAGAGTGCAATTTCCACGAGTATACAGACTTTGTTCGTTCATCCTATTCTGTACAGTATGAAGCTTTGCATATTTGCCATCTCTTACCTTTCAAAGTTCATCATTGGATGCCTACAGTAACTTGAGAGTTATGTGCCTTTTGACCAACGTACTATTCAGAGTCCACTTTTCAGATGAGGAAGCTGAAGATGTAAGAGATTATGTGACATGATAGTCTCAAGACCCTTGGGGAAGAAAGAGCAGGAATCTGAAACCAAAATCTAAGGAGCATGACTTCCAAGTGCTGCCTTCTCCATAACTATAGAAGGTGATCACAGGAACACATATGGGGGCAACATACTGTAGTGAGTTGGTGCTGGCCACCTGGCCACAGGCGCTGCCCAACGATGTGCTCCCTATTTCCCCTCGAGACAATTATGCAGCCTTCTGAACCTTCTGATCTCCATGTCTAAAACCAGCATGATCACAGTCCCTGCCTCACAAGAGACTGAAGTGTAACCACCAAGCCAAGGGGTTTACCTTGCCCACTGTCTAGACAGAGCCAATTCATCAAGACAGGCGAACTGCAATAGAGAAAGAGTAATTCCCACAGAGCCGACTGTGCGGGAGGCTGGAGTTTTATTATCACTCAAATCGGTTTCCCCGAGCATTCGGGGAGCTGGGTTTGTAAGGATAACTTAGTGGATGGGGGGAAGCCAGTCAGCCAGGAGGGCTGATTGGTCAGGGATGAAATCATAGGGAGACGAAGCTGTCTTCATGCACTGAGTCAGTTCCTGGGTAGGGGCCACAAGATCAGATGAGCCAGTTTATTGATCTGGGTGGTGACAGCTGATCCATCAAGTGCAGGGTCTGCAAATATCTCAAGCACTAATCTTAGGAGCAGTTTAGGGAGGATCAGAATCTTGTAGCCTCCAGCTGCATGAGTCCTAAACCATAATTTCTAATCTTGTGGCTAATGTTAGTCCTACAAAGGCAATCTAGTCCCCAGGCAAGAAGATGGTCTCCTTTGGGAAAGGGCTGTTACCGTCTTTGTTTAAACTATACACTGTAAACTAAGTTTCTCCCAAAGTCTTTTCAGCCTACACCCAGGAATGAACAAGGACAGCTTGGAGGTTAGAAGTAAGATGGAGTCAGTTAAGTCAGATGTCTTTTGCTGCCTCAGTCATAATTTTGCAAAGGCGGTTTCAGAAGGATTAACTGAGATGATGGATTCAAGCACATCTAACACCAAATCCAAAACAAAGGAAGAGACTGACAAAAGCTGAAGATTGCATCCTAAGTGAATTAACGCCAGAATGGAAAACCAAGTACTACATGCTCTCACTTAACGTGGGAGCTAAACATTGGGCACAGATGGACATAAACACGGGAACAATAGATGCTATGGACTGCTAGATGGGGGGAGGGAGGGAGGGAGGGAGGGAGGGAGGTGGGTGTGGGATGAAAAACTACTTATTAGGTACAATGCTCAATACCTGGGTGCAATATACCCATGTGACGAACCTGCCCCTACATCCTCCGTATCTAAAATAAAAGTTGGAAAAAACAAAGAAGATTGAATCTGTGGGCACAAATCGAACTCTTCTGAGATAAAGTATTGATTGGAAAGTTCTTTTGGGAAGCCCACATGGAGCGCAAAAGAAACAAGGACGTTCCAGGCAACCCGTCTGTACTAGCAAAAACTCAGAAATAATGTAAAGACCCACCCATAGGAGAATGGCAAAGTGAAGCACATCTCCGCTTATAGAATGCTACTTCGCAATTTAAAAAGAATAACGAATGTTAACTCAGTATGCCCTGATACAGCAAGACCTATAAGACTTATTTTTGAGCAGAAATAAAAAAGTGGCAATGATTTGTGTGAAAGAATGAAAGAATCTATTTATTTCCATAGAACAGGCAAGTCTCTTTCCAAGTAATACATGTATATGTACTTTTAAAAAGTCTTGTGAGGACACATACCAAACCCACAGTATAAGTACTGAATTGAGTGTGGGGTCAAAAGAAAAGTCAGCTGTATCTGCTGTTTTAATTTTTAACGATAAAATTTTGGTCATGAATTACTTATGCAATTAAAAATTAACAATAAAGAAACACTTGAGGCAGCTGAAAGTAACCTCACACTGCTTCAAGCTAAAAGTAACCTGCTTGTACTACACAGTGCTCAAATAAACAGGAATAAATAGGAAAAAGACACATTCAGCCACTCCCCAAGGTATAAAACAAAGGGGTGAAAAATAAGCAAATTCACTGGATTTTTTTATGATTTAAATTTTTTTTTCCTTTTAACTGGCTGTGTCCCATATACACAGTGCAATTATCTTTCTTCAAAATATCATCACTCAGTTGAATGATCCTGCCACATGAAAAACAGGTTTGGCACAATCGTTGCATATTGTTGGGAAATTATCATCAACTTTCTTTTCTCTTCAAAAAAAAATTCACAATGTCACTGATGAGTTCTGTTGTTTTTCATCTAATACCTCAACCCAGTTTAAATCCATAGTCTGCATAAAATCCTTGAAATGTGACCTTAATGGTGGAAATATCCTATGTGAGACCAAAATACGGTTTTTGGGGACTCATAACATGGGGACAATTGCACCTTCTCTCAGGTCACCCCACCCATCAGGCTCTGAGCTATCCTTGCCCCACAAGGTCTGCCATTTAATCCCTGCTGCCAACTCTACGAGGCCTCCGCTTTCATAAGCCCTTCTTTCAGAGGCCTGAAGCACACGAATCAGTTTGCATTCATATACGTGGCTTCAAACCCACATGGAAATTTCTTCTATCCCCTTTGCTGATTTTACCCATTCTCATGGCTTCAGATAACATCTTTTAGCTACACAAATTTGTATTTTTAGTTCAGATCTCTTTTTTTGAGCCCTAGATTCACATAACCAACTGCCCCTGCACCATCTTTGCTTTGATGACTCACATGCATCTTAAACTGTTATGTCCAAAATAAAACCTTTATGATTTTGCTCTCCCAAATCTCTCTCCTCCAGTTTTCGCGTATCTTAGTAAATGACACCAGCATCCAAAAGGTAGCAAGGTGGAAGTTATTCTTGCCTTCATATTGTCTTACTACCCACTCCCCGTATTTACAGGCTCTATTTGTTTTACCACCAACCTTTCTTTCAAATGCATCCACTTTTCTGACATCTGAACTGTCACCAGCCAGCTGTAAGCCACCATCACCTCTCATCTGGTCTATGGGAGCACCTTCCTCACCAGCCTCCGCATTTCATGCTTGCCATCACCCACTATTTTTCACAATGCTACGCTCCTGGATTTTCATCCTTTAAGGCTTTCCACTACATTTAGATTAAAATCCCAACTCCTCCCTGGGGTCTGCAAGCCCTGTGGGACTAGAGCCTGCAAAACTCCCAAACTTTATATGATAGCCCCCTCAACAGCACATTTTAATTGCACGAACCTTCCATTGTGCCCTAGGAAACAACCTCTTTCCTACCACATTTCTTTTGCTCTGGAATTTTGCATTTCTGTCTTTTTCACCCTTCAGGTCTTGTCTTCAATAGCACCTCCATGCAGCACCTTCCTTTGCCACACCCTCTAATCCAGCCCCTGCCTATTGAAACAACCACTCTATTTTCTTTTTCTTTTTTTTTTAGACAGAGTCTTTTTTTTAATTTTTAGACAGTCTTGCTCTGTCCCCAGGCCGCAGTGCAGTGGTGTGATCTTGGCTGACTACAACCTCTACCTCCCGGGTTCAAGTGATTCCCCTGCCTCAGCCTCCCGAGTAGCTGGCACTACAGCCACGCACCACCACGCTCAGCCAACTTTTTGTATTTTTTAAAGTAGAGACAGGGTTTCACCATGTTGACCAGGGTGGTCTCCATTTCCTGACCTCATGTTCTGCCAGCCTCAGCCTCCCATAGTGCCGGGATTACAGGCGTGAGCCACTGCGCCCGGCTGGAAGAGCCATTCTATTTTCTTTAGAGTGAAAATCACAAACTTTAATTACATGATTCATGTGTGTTCTTGCTCACTATTCTCCTCCTCCATGACAGACAGCAGGAATCTTCTCTGTCTTGTTTATGGTTATAGACTCAGTACTGACCTTAATGGCTGAGATACAATTGAGACAGAAAAAAATTATTTGCAGGGTAAATGAATTAGAAATGTATTTATTGAGCTCTGTGCTGTGTATTCAATGCTTTGCTAGGAAGTAGGCTTTTGTAAAAGGCATGGGATCAAATGCCATCATATTTGCCGTTAAAGAAGTTGTATTTTATTTGAAGAGACAAAACTCTGCACAGTGAGAAAATGAAGCTAACAGCATAAGCCAGTACATTTGAGTACTTGATTTAAGTAGTAAATTATATGTTTTTGGTCACGTGGGGTTGACCAGAGGAACTTCTGGTGGGATAGGCCAGACAAATGGCTTACTTATGAATAAGAGGGGTAAAGTTACAGAAGTTGGAGAAGTGAGAAACAACGAATTCTAGAATATCCAGAAAGGGCGTCATGGAGAAGATTAAATGTATACCAACCTAAGACAGGTCAGAATTAGTTAAAATTGCTTGAAAACACCTAGAGTGATGGCCCTCAGGATCCTGAAGTAACGTTTAAAAAAAGGTAGCCCATTTACCTGCCAAATAGCAGGACATTTTATTATCTTTCCAGTGTATCCCATACCAAGGAATGCCAGAAATTCCCCAGGTCAACTCAGAATTCATATGAGACACAATTACAGAGATCTTAGTTTCCAGACTCCCAAGTCCATGCCTGTATGTTCTTCCCTTCCCAACACAGGCCTTGATGCACTGTATCTTCTTGAGGCTGAAGAGAGGGAAGGAACCCTTTTCCTAAGAAACAGGTTGCAGCTACCATCTCTGCCCTTGGCCCAAAGTGCTGTCTCCTCCCATCTTATCCTTGCCAGTTCTAGTCAATTTTGGAGCATTAGCATCTTTCCATAAGCAGTGACAAATCGGAGCATTGCAAGACAGCCGGTGTCCCACACTAAACCTCAGAAATCTTACCAGCTAGAGGCAAACAGATGTTCTCTGCCTTTCCTACCTTGTTCACCAAGGGCTGTAACTAGTCCTAGGCCTTGGGTATGCTTGCTTAACAGATGCATCCTAATGCAAATTAACTGGGAAGGAACGGGAAAAAATAAACAAAAAATGCAAATGTTTAGCCACTCAAAATTTTCTGTCTTAAAAATACTCTCCAGGAACAAATGGCAATGAGAGCGAAGTTCAAAATGTTCCTATTTCTTCTGAGTTCACAGCAAATGTTCTTTTTATACTCGGCCTTCATGTGATTAATAAGGACAAAGATCAAGAAACAGAAGGGAACTCCAAACGAAGAGGGGAAGAAAATTGGGTTGGAAGGAGAAAGCCCTAAGTGTGATGCACTCAAAGAACACTAAGAGGCAAGGCTGGCTCCAAAACATCCGTGTAGGAAACCTGGAAGAGGGATGATATTTTTGGAAGGTTGTGCAAGAGAACTGTTCTTGAGCTCTTGAGTTCTTGAGTAAGGACACTGGACTAGATCATTTGCTTATTTAGGATTGTGGGGTTGTTAGAAATTATAAAGAGGCTAAGTTTCACCCCAGCTACCTCTTGGCACTGCTGATAACAGACAAGAGACAGCTGTAACCAAACTGAAGGTACATTGCAATAATGTGAAGGGAGGATTAGAGACCCCAGCTAGAGAAAAAGAGCAGGTAAATGCCTAGAATAAGACAGTAACAGCTGAAAGGAAAGGAAAGATACAAGAAACCCTCCAGGGGGAATTCAATAAGATGCAGTGAGTGGATACATTTAGGAGATGCCAGAGATGAGTGAGTCAGAAATTCTCCAAGGCTGCAGGCTTGGCAGGCTGAGTGTATGTCAGAGAAGTCAGGAGTAGATACAAGTTTGGGGGGCATAATGATGAATTTGTTTCTCCACCTGCTATATTTGAGGTAACAGCAAGATATACAGGTGACAATGCCCAGTAGGTTATTGAAGATATAGGAGCCAGTCCAAATAGAGTTCCTGGTATTTGTTAAAATAGCACTGGCTGAAAAACTCACCTAAAACACACAAGCATTGAAGCGCTTTGCTGAAACCTCTGAAGCTTATGAATTGCCTGTTCTCAGTTCTTTGTGAAATGCTGAGTTGTAGATATATAACCCCAAGGCTCATGACATCTAAGTCTTTCTAAACAAATAGCTGTGAGTGCAAAGAATCATAAGGTCTGGAAATGTCTGGGCTGGAAATACTCCAGTACAGTTCGGATTTTGGATATTCCTCCCTCTCCTAAACCTTTGTGAATCTTATCATATCTGGGTATCACTACATATCCGGCTACAGCAATGGAGCATCTCTATACTGTTAACAACTTCTTACCTATTTGTAAAATAGTACTGCTTTTTACCTAAATAAATTTAATTTACAAAGTAGTACCATAAGTGAAAAAACAGTATCACATGGATAAAATACAATGGTAAAAATAGAGCTAATGAGGAAAAAGATATTAAAGCTGATTACCAGCTGTTGTACATAGTTGTCATTTTTTTGCATACTTGACTTATGTGATGTTTAATATCGAGTGTCAACTTGATTGGATTGAAGGATGCAAAGTATTGTTTCTGGGAGTGTCTGTGAGGGGGTTGCCAAAGGAGATTAACATTTGAGTCAGTGGACTGGGAAAGGCAGACCCACCCTCAATGTGGGTGGACACCGTCTAACCAGCTGCCAGTGCGGCCAGAATAAAAGCAGGCAGAAGAACATGGAAAGACTAGACTGGTCTAGTCTTCTGGCCTACATCTTTCTCCCATGCTGGATGCTTCCTGCCTCTGAATATTGGACTCCAGGTTCTTCAGCTTTGGGACTCTTGGACCTTTGACCACAGACTGAAGGCTGCACTGTTAGCTTCCCCATTTTTGAGGTTTTGGGACTTGGACTGGCTTCCTTGCTCCTCAGCTTGCAAATGGCCTATTGGGGGATTTCACCTGGTGATCATGTGTGTCATTTCTCCTAATAAACTCCTCTTTATATATACATATGTCCTATTAGTTCTGTCCCTTTAGAGAACCTAATACAACTTCTGAAAATCTTTCCTTTATGGGGAAGTCCAAATTACAGGGCAGGGTCTTGATTTTTCAAGTGTATACTGAAGTAGGATACAGATTTCTGCTCCCCATCTAATTCTAAGTGACCCTATACTCTGGTTCATAGCCTTGCAAGGAAAGAATCAAAGACAAAAGGATGAATTTCTGAGACGCCCACACTGCAGTGTGTGGTATACTGCCAGCTGCCACCCACAGTGCCCATGCAGGCCTGTCTCATGACATTTCTTACTTAATTTATCAGATTTCTGGCTTCCCTTGGTTGCTGATGTAGTGTCCCTGCAAAACTTATGTTCACTCAGAACCTCACAATGTGACCTTATTTAGAAATAGGGGGCCGGGCGCGGTGGCTCAAGCCTGTAATCCCAGCACTTTGGGAGGCCGAGACGGGCGGATCACGAGGTCAGGAGATCGAGACCATCCTGGGTAACACGGTGAAACCCCGTCTCTACTAAAAATACAAGAAAATTAGCTGGGCGAGGTGGCGGGCGCCTGTAGTCCCAGCTACTCGGGAGGCTGAGGCAGGAGAATGGCGTGAACCCGGGGAGGCGGAGCTTGCAGTGAGCCGAGATCGCGCCACTGCACTCCAGCCTGGGGCACAGAGCAAGACTCCGTCTCAAAAAAAAAAAAAAAAATAGAAATAGGGGTTTTGCAGATGTAATTAGTTTAGGATCCCAAGATGAAATGCTGGATTTGTGGTGGGCTCTAAATCCAATCCTTAGAAGACAGGAGGACACTGAGATGCACAGAGCAGACCATGTGAAGACAAACGCAGAGATAGGAAGGATGCACCTACAAGCCAAGGAATACCTGGAGCCACCAGAAGCCTGTCAAGATCTCTGAGCCTGAGATCTATTTTTTGTTGAAATGAAAGTAGGAAGGGTTAAAGAGCTGTTAATAGCAGAGCAGTGCTAATTTGAGACTGTCCCCATGGGGCAATTAGAAGGACTGAAAGAAACTAGAAGGTAAATGACCTTGTATGATGTAATGCTATTTAATGCCATGTCTGTTTTTTGCCTGAAGCCATCTAATGTAGCGCTAGTGGTATGTCCTCTATCTTGGTAAATATTGGTTTAGTAAAATGTCCCGTCTTTATAAATAGGAGACTGGGTCTTGGTAAAGCAAAATGAAAGCACACAATCCCATGGATAGACAAGAAGAGTCAAGTCCATGACTCTGTTCTTCTATGTTTCTTCCTTTTGCTCCCCACCCCACTGTTTTACCACTCTACACATCTCTTCTTCAAGCTCTTCTAACCATGTTTCTAGCTTTTGTAAGCTCCGTTCTTTAACATCCTCCCCTACGTGCATATGCTGACACCACTTGCTCTGGAAAACCAGGTGATATGCCCAAGTCACCTTGCCTTGGTCTCCTGCCCACCCCCCACCCCCCGCCCCCGATCAGTGCCTCCCCTCCTTGGGAGGAGTCCTTCTCCTGGGTCATGTTTTCAAATGCAAACCCACCAGTTCAGAGTTCACAGTCCCATAATCCCTCCTATCAGGATCACACCATTCAGGCCACTGTTCACCTGCCCTAATTACCCCAGAGCCAGGTATCAGACAGCTAAAGACAGCCTCCATGCCCAGGCACTGCTGAAAATATTCAAATTAGCCAATCCTGAGCCTGCTGACCCTGCCTTCCCTGTTCCTTCCCATGGAAACCACAACAAAGGCTCTACCCACAGTTCTCCCCTCCCTCTGCCTCTGATCAGCCCTAGCGCTTCCCCACAAGGACCCCCATGGCATGACATTCCCCTCCCCTGAGGACTGTAACAAACTACCTTTTCACTGGTAATCATCTCCTGATCTGTTGGCCTTGATACACCTTGAGTTTCTATATTTTAAGACAAGAGTCTCAGGAAGCAACTATATCCCTGCAGTCACCATAACTGATAAAATTCCAATAACCTTGAACATCACTGGGATCTATTATCATAAAATTTGCTTCTTGGAATACCGTTCCATTTTCAAGGGAGATGAAGATTGTCTGGTACATTCTTCACACACCTGTGTTTTGGTGATAAAGTAAAACCTTGAGTAACAGGGAAGCAGCACGACTCTGGAGGCAGGCCTTGGGGTTTCAATCCAGCCTTCCCCATTTATTGGTTACGGCATTATGATTACTGATTAACTTCTCTAGCACCAATTCCACCATCTGTAAAATATCAGTACTAGTGGTACCACCCTGTCTCAATCTAGTCGAGCTGCTATAAGAGAATACCACAATCTGGGTGGTTTGTTAAACACACGAATTTTTCTTACAGTTCTAGGGACTGAGAAGTCCAAGATCAGGACAATGACAGATTTAGTGACCGCTGAGGGTCCACTTTCTGGTTCATAGACTGTGCCTTCTCATATAGTGTCCTCACATAGGGGAAGAGCAGGGCATCTCTCTGGGATCTCTTGTAAAGGCATTAATCCTATTCATGAGGGCAGAACATTCATGACCTACTCACTTCCCAAAGACTGCATCTCCTAATACTATCACCTGGGGCGGGGTTAGGATTTCAACATCAGACTTTGGACGGACATAAACATTCAGACCATAGCACACATTCATGGGATTCTTTTGAGGAGTATAGGACTTCATGCAGTTGAAGTACATAGTATAATTTTTTTTTTTATTTCAATAGGTTTTTAGGGAGCAGGTGGTTTTTGGTTACATGAATAACTTATTTAGTGGTGATTTCTGAAATTTTGGTGCACCCATCATCTGAGCAGTGTACACTGTACCCAATGTGTGGTCTCTTATCCCTCACCCTCCGTACCCTTTCCTCCAAGTCATAAAGTCCAATGTATCATTCTCATGCCTTTGCATCCTCATAGCTTAGCTGCCACTTATGAGTGAGAACATACGATGTTTGGTTTTCCATTTCTGAGTTACTCCACTTAGAATAATAGTCTCCAATTCCATCCAGGTTGCTGCAAATGGCATTACTTTGTTCCTTTTTATGACTGAGTAGTATTCCATGGACATTTGGGCTGGTTTCATATTTTTGCAATTGCAAATTGTGCTGCTATAAACGTGTGTCCATGTATCTTTTTTGTATAATAACTTCTTTTCTTCTGGGTAGATACCCATAGGGGGATTGCTAGGTCAAATGGTTGATGTACTTTTAGTTCTTTAAAGAATTTCCACACTGTTTTCCATAGTGGTTATCCTAGTGTACCTTCCTACCAGCAGTGTAAAAGTGTTCCCTTTTCACCACATCCATGCCAACATCTATTTTTTTTTTATTATGGCCATTTCTTGCAGGAGTACGGTAGTATCGCATTGTGGTTTTGATTTGCATTTCCCTGATCATTACTGATGTTGAGCATTTTTCCATGTTTGTTGGCCATTTGTATATCTTCTTTTGAGAATTGTCTATTCATGTCTGTAGCCCACTTTTTGATGGGATTGTTTGTTTTTTCTTGCTGATTTGTTTCCATTCATTGTAGATTCTGGATATTAGTCCTTTGTCAGATGTACAGATTGTGAAAATTTTCTGACCCTCTGTGGTTTGTCTGTTTACTCCGCTGATTATTTCTTTTGCTGTGCAGAAGCTTTTTAGTTTAATTAAGTCCCATCTATTTATCTTTGTTTTTGTTGCATTTGCTTTTGGGTTCTTGGCCATGAAATCTTAGCCTAAGCCAATGTCTTGAAGGGTTTTTCCAATGTTATCTTCTAGAATTTTTGTGGTTTTAGTCTTAGATTTAAGTCTTTGATCCATCTTGAGTCGAGTTTTGTATAAGGTAAGAAATGAGGATCCAGTTTCATTCTTCTGCATGTGGCTTGCCAATTATCCCAGCACCATTTGTTGAATAGGGTGTCCCTTCCCCATTTTATGTTTTTGTTTGCTTTGTTGAAGATCAACTGGCTGTAAATATCTGGCTTTATTTCTGGTTTCTCTATTCTGTTCCATTGATCTATGTGCCTGTTTTTATACCAGTATCATGTTGTTTTGGTGACTATGGCCTTTTGGTCCAGTTTCAGGTCAGGTAACGTGATGCCTCCAGATTTGTTCTTTTTGCTTAGTCTTGCTTTGGCTATGTGTCCTCTTTCTGGTTCTATATGAATTTTAGGATTGTCTTTTCTAGTTCTGTGAAGAATTATGTTAGTATTTTTTATGGGAATTGCACTGAATTTGTAGATTGCTTTTGGAATATGGTCATTTTCACAACATTGATTCTACCCATCCATGAGAATGGGATGTTTTTCCATTTGTTTGTGTTATGTGTGATTTCTTTCAGCAGTGTTTTGTAGTTTTGTTTGTAGAGGTCTTTCCTCTCCTTGGTTAAGTATATTCCTAAGTTGTGGGGTTTTTTACTTGCAGCTATTATAAAAGGAGTTCTTGATTTGATTATCAGCTTGGTTGCTGTTGGTGCATAGCAGAGCTGCCAATTTGTATACATTAATTCTGTATCTTGAAACTTTGCTGAATTTATTTACCAATTCTAGGAGCATTTTGGATTAGTCTTTAGGGTTTTCTAGATATGCAATCATATCATCAGCAAACAGTGACAGTTTGACTTCCTCTTTACCAGTTTGGATGCCCTTTATTTCTTTCTCTTGTCTGATTGCTCTGGCTAGGACTTCCAATACTATGTTGAATAGAAGTGGTGAAAGTGAGCATCCTTGTCTTGTTTCAGTTCTCAGGGGGAATACTTTCAACTTTTCCCTATTCAGTATAATATTGGCTGTGGGTTTGTCATAAATGGTTTTTATTACCTTAAGGTATATCCTTTCTATGCTGATTTTGCTGAGGGTTTTGATCATAAAAGGATGCTGGATTTGGTCAAAGGCTTTTTCTGTGACTATTGAGATTTTCAGGTGATTTTTGTTTTTAATTCTGTTTATGTGGTGTATCACATTTATTGACTTACGTATGTTAAACCATCCCTGAGGACACAGTATCATTCTGGCCAAAGAGTGAGGAAGGGCTCAATAGATTTAAACTCATAACTAGATAAATAGCTTCAAATAATGAACATCAGGCTATATGTCCCCAATCCTTGCCTCGCTTTGAAGTGAGGCCTTTCCTGAGAGTAAAGCTATGTCTTTCCAGGTAAATTAAACTCTGGGACCCTGGGTAAGTTAATTCTGGGATCCTTTGTCTTCATTCAGGAGACATTCCAAGCTGAGAAACTCCCTAATTAAAACTGGACCAATAATAATAATAATAGCCAATAAAACCAGTAAACCACATGTAAAGGCCTATATGCAGGCTAACTCTGTATATTTCATCTTTTTTTTCTCATCTGAGAATGTTCTGACCACAGAATTTATGCTCTTAACTATCAAACTATGGTACTTGCTGCTGTACAACCTTGGGGTCCACTGCTCTATTTCATACTCTTCCCATCTCTTGCCTGATGATTATAATGACTTTATAACAACACTGGCTTCCCTATTTCAAATACTGCAAACATCCTCTTCAGCCTCCACATGACTGCCAACTATCATTATAATGATGTACACATACAGTCATGTGTCATTTAACGATGGAGATACATTCTGAGAAATGCATCATCAGGTGATTTTGTCATTGTGGGAACATCATAGAGTGCACTTACACAAACCTACATGATGTGGCCTTCTATACACGTAGTCTAGAAGATGGTGTGACCTATAGCTCCTAAGCTACAACCCTGTACAGCATGTGACTATACTGAATACTGGAGGCAATTATAACACAATATTGAGTATTTGTGAATCTAAACATAGAAAAGATACAGTAAGAAGATGGTATTACACTCTTATAGAACCACTATCATGCATGTGGTCATTGACCAAAATGTCATTATGTAGCATATGACTATACATATTTATACATGTATAAATATATAACATATACAGTTATAGACCTTAATATGCTATGTTATGCTATACTGTCCTATGATATACTATAACATAGTCATTGTTCTCAAAAACCTTTCACTATCTGCCCTGGCCCAAAGATAACATCCCAACTTCTTGGGGAGGCATACGTATTCCTCCTTGACCCACTTGCAGGAGGGTCAGCATCCTCTCTTGCCTCTCCATACATCCCCCTGCCCACTCCACCTGAGAACCTGCTGTTTACTATACTCAGCGGTAATTCCACAATGTCACTCTTTCAGCAACTCCTTCTTCCCCAAATGCCTTCCACTCTTCTCAAAATGTCTTCGCCTGTTTTTCATATGTCTCCTTTGGGGAGCCTTGCAGGAAACCCCCAGGAAGAATTAAGGACACTTTTGAACACAACTCTAGATCAGGCCAACATCTTCTCTGTGCTGGGTACTGTCCCAGTCCCCAGACCTGTTTACCTCTCTTCCACACTTGCCTCCTTCCAAGTCAATCCCATGGGAACCAGCATTTTCTAAAACTTAATAAAATTAGCTAGCATTTCAGTGGCTCACACTTGTAATCCCAGCACTTTGGGAGGCCAAGGTGGGTGGATCACTTGAGGTTAGGAGTTTGAGACCAGCCTGGCCAACATGGTGAAACCTCGCCTCTACTGAGGCAGGAGAACCGCTTAAGCCTGGGAGGCAGAGGTTGCAGTGAGCCGAGATCACACCACTACATTCCAGCCAGGCAACAGAGTGAGGCTATCTCAAAAAAAAAAAAAAAAAAACAAAAAAAACAAAAAAAAAAACCCTATATATATATATGCGTGTGCATGCCAGATGCAGTGGCTCATGCCTGTAATCCCAGCACTTTGGGAGGCTGAGGTGGGCAGATCACCTGAGGTCAGGAGTTCTGGACCAACCTAGCCAACATGGTGAAACTCCATCTCTACTAAAAATACAAAAATTAGCAGGGTGTGGTGACATGTGCTTGTAATCCCAGCTACTTGGGAGGCTGAGGCAGGAGAATCACTTGAACCCAGGAGATGGAGGTTGCAGTGAGCCGAGATCATACCATTGCACTCCAGCCTGGGTGACAGAGCGAGACTCTGTTAAAAAAATATATATCTCTTGATATCTAGAGATATAATATATATCTCTCTCTAGATATTTAGATATATAATATATATATATCTAGATATTTAGAGATATTTATCTATAGATACAGATATCTACAGATATCTAGAGATATATATCTATCTAGATAGATATCTAGAGATATAGATATATAGACATTTAACTGCCGGGCAATGTCCTAAACACTTTACACTCAACATATTTCATTTTTATAACAAACAGATGAGGTAGATATTATTATTTCCCTCAATTCACAGAGAAGAAAAAAATAAAGCATATGTAGCCCACAGGCTAGTGACAGTGCTGGTATGTAAATAAGGATTGAATTTGGCTGAAAAACCCCAAATAACAATGACTGAAATATGCAGTATCGGTTCACAAGTAGACAGACCAGAGTGGGTAAGGTAGTCCCAGCTATCATAGGCCAGGATCCTACTTTCTTTCTGTTCTATCATCCCAGTGCATGGCTTACTTCACTAAGTTTACCTCATTGTACAAGACAGCTCTGGGAACTCAAGCCATCACATCTGTATTTCAAGGAAAAGGAAGGAAGAAAAAAAAGGAAAGGCAAAAACATTATCCCCCAGATGAGGTCCTTAAAGGAATCCTTCCTCTCAATGCTTCCACTTATATCTCACTTATTGACAGAGCCATAGCAGCAAAGGAATCTGAGAAATATAGACTGTAGCTCTACTCATATGTAGTGCCATTGTGAATAGCTAAATTTCGTTCTTTTAGTAAGATAAAACAGAGACCAAATATTTAGTAGTCTGTGTGCAATCGCTGCCACAGTCAGATTTAAATACCTATGGTATGATTTCAGGTCTAGAGTAGGTATGTACCATGTTTCACGTAAGTCAAGTGAAGCAAAACTCAACTAAAACCTTCCAATGGCTCTCCATGCTCCTGCAGTCAACTCCAAGTTTTCAACATGGGCCTCATAACCCATATGACCTGCGCTGTCACCCTTTCCAACCTCGTTTTATGCCACTTTTTCTTTTTTCATTCTGCCCCAACTTCGCTGTTCTTATCCCTGCTCCTCTAACAAACCAAGATTATTCCAAGTGCTCAAGACTTTTCATGCCCAATTCCTATATAACTCAGATCTTCTAGTCCTTCAAGTCATTCCCTCTGACAAACTTTCCTTAACTAATGTAACTTCCACCCACATCCTCCCAGTATCCCATTGTCTGTCCCTTTCCACTAAACTCTAAACTCTGAGAAGGCAGAAGCCATGGGTCTCTTGCTCACCATGACGGTCCAGCACCATAGTGCCTTGCACATAGTAGCTACAAAATTTATGTTTGTTGGATCAGTTATCAAAGAATCACCATTGTAATATATATTACTCCTGTAGCAATTATCTTTTGTGTCTCCCTAGGGAAGTGCTTTCTCTTATTCCAATCTGCATTTCATCCATGCTTACACTTGATAAGAACTTAATACATGATTGTTTACTGCCAAGAAAGAACCATTTACTTCATCAACCATTTATTGAGCTTCTTCAATAGACCATGTATTCTACTTATTCCTAGCATAGGCACTGAAGATGGCAAAATAACTAAGTTCTTCTTGTGCCCTTGAATTTCCAAATCTAGCTCATTTCTGACCCAGGAATCTGTTGAAATTTTAGCAGATAACTCTACTGACATGAAGGGAATCTCACCTTCTTTCCAAAAGAAAGGAGGAGGAGGAAGAGGAGAAGTCGCTGAGATTATCTTACACTTAAACCGAAAAATCATGGTATGTTAATGGCTCATGATAAAACATCACAGCCCATGTCATTGGAACTGCAAAAATCATGGTGACTACACAACAGCACAGCTACATTATGTTCCATGAAAGATAACTCTGTAATGATTTAATACCCAGGTTGGAAAAGAAAGGCTATTTTCCCGAAACATTTTACAGAGGCATTCTTCAAAAGTGATTCATTCTTAGTTGGAACTCTTCGGCATGTTTGGGTATCATTTATCAAATGTGTTTACAACGAAGGTTTCTCTCCAAACTCAGGATGTGTGAAAACAGCCCTACACACAATAAAAATAATTCTAACCACCAAGACAAGTGGATAGAGACTCTGGACACAGCTATGTGTTGAAGCAAAGTGAACATGAAGGGGGATCCAAAGAAGGCTGCGGGGAGGATCTTGTTCACTGCATCTACTTCCTCACTGCTGCAGGAAATTCCACCACTACAGCACAGTTATTTCAGCTCTCTATTTTTATTCTAATTAAAACCTAAAATGGGAAGCCTACTATTGAGACAATTCTCCGTGAGCTTCTTGCATTTCTTCATGTCTTGTGCGCAGAGGCACTGGCTGCTTTTGTTCCAGACAAACCTTTCAAAGATTTTGTGTAGCAAACAGTCTTGGAGGATGTAGAGATGATATTTCCTTCTGGAGAAAAGTTCAGGTCTGTTTTATCAACAAAATAATTAAGATAATATCTCCCATTGGCACAAAGCACAGGCATTGCCTATTAGAAAAGATTTGTGTTCCCTAAAACTTGAGATTTATTTCTTGTAATGCAATCCACACCCATTGCCTGGTTGCATGTGCAGGTATGACCTGGCTCTCTTTATATTACTCTGTAGGTATTAGAGCTCAGAGAACCAGCACAAATATTGATAGTCTAGCTACTTCCATTGCCATGAACAATAAACCAGCCTTTGTTCTGACCCAGAAGTCTTGTGTCTTCAACAGCAACCATAAGACTATAGAGCAAGCTAACTTGTTAGCATGCAAACAGGAAAAATGTTTTTTCCCCTTGACACCTGCCACACCATCATTTTCCCTTTATCAGCTAGAAGTTGGCTTACAGGGGCTTCCCCATTGGCCCTTTAGAACCTCCTTAAACTTATAAGTAAGATAACCTTGCTACGCGAATACATATTTCAGGACAAGTCACCTCAAGCCCTCTTTAAAGCCAATAGTTTCTCTTAAATCTATCCTATATAGAAACTCATAGAGCCACCGCTGTACATGACTTAGCTACCTGAAATTGGGGTAGGTTCAGGAGTACTGAAGACCTAGGCATCACAAAGGAAGGAACAGAGAAAGAAAGATGACAGAGATTAATCCTAACTTCCTGCCAATTTTTTCAAGTCTACTTTGCCAAATATTATTAATTAATTCAGAATTGAGAGGTTATAAGATTCAGGATATGAATGCATCTTTGGTAAAAGTAAATGAAAACTTTAAATCTTTTTTTCCTGATTTTTGTTTATTTCAGATCTAATTATCATACTTAAGTATTCTACTGGAATGCCAGAGATTAGCAAACTTACAGTTTGTTACCTGAACAAATCTCTCCCACTGCATGCTTTTTAAATACACTTGTATCAGAACAGAGCTATAGCATTTGTTTATGTGCTGTCTATCACTACTTTAATGCTACAATGGCAGAAGTAAAGAGTTGCATTAGAGATCAGATGGCCCGCATATGACCACACTGATTTCTGTGATATTTCTCAAAGCACTAAAGCCCACTCACACTTGGGGCTTTTGTATTAGCTGTTCCTTCCACACAGAATATCATACAATAAATCACATCAGTTTAGACACTGCTAAAATGCTATTTCTTTTTTTTTTTTTTTTTTTTATTATACTTTAAGTTGTAGGGTACATGTGCATAACATGCAGGTTTGTTACATATGTATACTTGTGCCATGTTGGTGTGCTGCACCCATCAACTCATCATTTACATCAGGTATAACTCCCAATGCAATCCCACCCCCCTCCCCTCTCCCCATGATAGGCCCCTGTGTGTGATGTTCCCCTTCCTGAGTCCAAGTGATCTTATTGTTCAGTTCCCACCTATGAGTGAGAACATGCGGTGTTTGGTTTTCTGTTCTTGTGACAGTTTGCTAAGAATGATGGTTTCCAGCTGCATCCATGTCCCTACAAAGGACGCAAACTCATCCTATTTGATGGCTGCATGGTATTCCATGGTGTATATGTGCCACATTTTCTTAATCCAATCTGTCACTGATGGACATTTGGGTTGATTCCAAGTCTTTGCTATTGTGAATAGTGCTGCAATAAACATACGTGTGCATGTGTCTTTATAGCAGCATAATTTATAATCCTTTGGGTATATACCCAGTAATGGGATGGCTGGGTCATATGGTACATCTAGTTCTACATCCTTGAGGAATCGCCATACTGTTTTCCATAATGGTTGAACTAGTTTACAATCCCACCAACAGTGTAAAAGTGTTCCTATTTCTCCACATCCTCTCCAGCACCTGTTGTTTCCTGACTTTTTAATGATCGCCATTCTAACTGGTGTGAGATGGTATCTCATTGTGGTTTTGATTTGCATTTCTCTGATGGCCAGTGATGATGAGCATTTTTTCATGTGTCTGTTGGCTGTATGAATGTCTTCTTTTGAGAAATGTCTCTTCATATCCTTTGCCCACTTTTTGATGGGGTTGTTTGTTTTTTTCTTGTAAATTTGTTTGAGTTCTTTGTAGGTTCTGGATATTAGCCCTTTGTCAGATGAGTAGATTGCAAAAATTTTCTCCCATTCTGTAGGTTGCCTGTTCACTCTGATGGTAGTTTCTTTTGCTGTACAGAAGCTCTTTAATTTAATGAGATCCCATTTGTCAATTGTGGCTTTTGCTGCCGTTGCTTTTGGTGTTTTAGACATGAAGTCTTTGCCCATGCCTATGTCCTGAATGGTACTACCTAGGTTTTCCTCTAGGATTTTTATGGTATTAGGTCTAACATTTAAGTCTCTAATCCATCTTGAATTAATTTTCGTATAAGGAGTAAGGAAAGGATCCAGTTTCAGCTTTCTACTTATGGCTAGCCAATTTTCCCAGCACCATTTATTAAATAGGGAATCCTTTCCCCATTTCTTGTTTCTCTCAGGTTTGTCAAAGATCAGATGGCTGTAGATGTGTGGTATTATTTCTGAGGACTCTGTTCTGTTCCATTGGTCTATATCTCTGTTTTGGTACCAGTACCATGCTGTTTTGGTTACTGTAGCCTTGTAGAATAGTTTGAAGTCAGGTAGCGTGATGCCTCCAGCTTTGTTCTTTTGACTTAGGATTGTCTTGGAGATGCGGGCTCTTTTTTGGTTCCATATGAACTTTAAAGCAGTTTTTTTTTTCAATTCTGTGAAGAAACTCATTGGTAGCTTGATGGGGATGGCATTGAATCTATAAATTACCTTGGGCAGTATGGCCATTTTCACGATATTGATTCTTCCTATCCATGAGCATGGTATGTTCTTCCATTTGTTTGTGTCCTCTTTTATTTCACTGAGCAGTGGTTTGTAGTTCTCCTTGAAGAGGTCCTTTACATCCCTTGTCAGTTGGATTCCTAGGTATTTTATTCTCTTTGAAGCAATTGTGAATGGAAGTTCATTCCTGATTTGGCTCTCTGTCTGTTACTGGTGTATAAGAATGCTTGTGATTTTTGCACATTAATTTTGTATCCTGAGACTTTGCTGAAGTTGCTTATCAGCTTAAGGAGATTTTGGGCTGAGACAATGGGGTTTTCTAAATATACAATCATGTCATCTGCAAACAGGGACAGTTTGACTTCTTCTTTTCCTAACTGAATACCCTTGATTTCTTTCTCTTGCCTAATTGCCCTAGCCAGAACTTCCAACACTATGTTGAATAGGAGTGGTGAGAGAGGGCATCCCTGTCTTGTGCCAGTTTTCAAAGGGAATTTTTCCAGTTTTTGCCCATTCAGTATGATATTGGCTGTGGGTTTGTCATAAATAGCTGTTATTATTTTGAGGTACGTTCCATCAATACCGAATTTATTGAGCGTTTTTAGCATGAAGGGCTGTTGAATTTTGTCAAAAGCCTTTTCTGCATCTATTGAGATAATCATGTGGTTCTTGTCTTTGGTTCTGTTTATATGCTGGATTATGTTTATTGATTTGCAAATGTTGAACCAGCCTTGCATCCCAGGGATGAAGCCCACTTGATCATGGTGGATAAGCTTTTTGATGTGTTGCTGAATCCGGTTTGCCAGTATTTTATTGAGGATTTTTGCATCGATGTTCATCAGGGATATTGGTCTAAAATTCTCTTTTTTTGTTGTGTCTCTGCCAGGCTTTGGTATCAGGATGATGTTGGCCTCATAAAATGAGTTAGGGAGGATTCCCTCTTTTTCTATTGATTGGAATAGTTTCAGAAGGAATGGTACCAACTCCTCCTTGTACCTCTGGTAGAATTCAGCTGTGAATCCATCTGGTCCTGGACTATTTTTGGTTGGTAGGCTATTAATTATTGCCTCAATTTCAGAGCCTGCTATTGGTCTATTCAGGGATTCAACTTCTTCCTGGTTTAGTCTTGGAAGAGTGTAAGTGTCCAGGAAATTATCCATTTCTTCTAGATTTTCCAGTTTATTTGCATAGAGGTGTTTATAGTATTCTCTGATGGTAGTTTGTATTTCTGTGGGGTCGGTGGTGATATCCCCTTTATCATTTTTAATTGCGTCTATTTGATTCTTCTCTCTTTTCTTCTTTATTAGTCTTGCTAGTGGTCTGTCAATTTTGTTGATCTTTTCAAAAAACCAACTCCTGGATTCATTGATTTTTTGGAGAGTTTTTTGTGTCTCTATCTCCTTCAGTTCTGCTCTGATCTTAGTTATTTCTAGCCTTCTGCTAGCTTTCGAATGTGTTTGCTCTTGCTTCTCTAGTTCTTTTAATTGCGATGTTAGAGTGTCAATTTTAGATCTTTCCTGCTTTCTCTTGTGGGCATTTAGTGCTATAAATTTCCCTCTACACACTGCTTTAAATGTGTCCCAGAGATTCTGGTATGTTGTATCTTTGTTCTCATTGGTTTCAAAGAACATCTTTATTTCTGCCTTCGTTTAGTTATGTACCCAGTAGTCATTCAGGAGCAGGTTGTTCAGTTTCCATGTAGTTGAGCGGTTTTGATTGAGTTTCTTAGTCCTGAGTTCTAGTTTGATTGCACTGTGGTCTGAGAGACAGTTTGTTATTAATTTCTGTTCTTGTACATTTGCTGAGGAGTGCTTTACTTCCAATTACGTGGTCGATTTTGGAGTAAGTACGATGTGCTGCTGAGAAGAATGTATATTCTGTTGATTTGGGGTGGAGAGTTCTATAGATGTCTATTAGGTCTGCTTGCTGCAGAGATGAGTTCAATTCCTGGATATCCTTGTTAACTTTCTGTCTCGTTGATCTGTCTAATGTTGACAGTGGAGTGTTGAAGTCTCCCATTATTATTGTATGGGAGTCTAAGTCTCTTTGTAAGTCTCTAAGGACTTGCTTTATGAATCTGGGTGCTCCTGTATTGGGTGCATATATATTTAGGAGAGTTAGCTCTTCCTGTTGAATTGATCCCTTTACCATTATGTAATGGCCTTCTTTGTCTCTTTTGATCTTTGATGGTTTAAAGTCTGTTTTATCAGAGACTAGTATTGCAACCCCCGCTTTTTTTTGTTCTCCATTTGCTTGGTAAATCTTCCTCCATCCCTTTATTTTGAGCCTATGTATGTCTCTGCATGTGAGATGGGTCTCCTGAATACAGCAGACTGATGGGTCTTGCCTCTTTATCCAGTTTGCCAGTCTGTGTCTTTTAATTGGAGCATTTAGTCCATTTACATTTAAGGTTAAGATTGTTATGTGTGAACTTGATCCTGCCATTATGATATTAACTGGTTATTTTGCTCGTTAGTTGATGCAGTTTCTTCCTAGCCTCGATGGTCTTTACATTTTGGCATGTTTTTGCAATGGCTGGTACCGGTTGTTCCTTTCCATGTTGAGTGCTTCCTTCAGGGTCTCTTGTAAGGCAGGCCTAGTGGTGACAAAATCTCTAAGCATTTGCTTATCTGTAAAGGATTTTATTTCTCCTTCACTTATGAAACTTAGTTTGGCTGGATATGAAATTCTGGGTTTAAAATTCTTTTCTTTAAGAATGAATATTGGCCCCCATTCTCTTCTGGCTTGGAGAGTTTCTGCCGAGAGATCTGCTGTTAGTCTGATGGGCTTCCCTTTGTGGGTAACCCGACCTTTGTCTCTGGCTGCCCTTAAGATTTTTTCCTTCATTTCAACTTTGGTGAATCTGGCAATTATGTGTCTTGGAGTTGCTCTTCTCGAGGAGTATCTTTGTGACGTTCTCTGTATTTCCTGGATTTGAATGTTGGCCTGCCCTACTAGGTTGGGGAAGTTCTCCTGGATGATATCCTGAAGAGTGTTTTCCAACTTGGTTCCATTTTCCCCCTCACTTTCAGGCACCCCAATCAGACGTAGATTTGGTCTTTTTACATAATCCCATACTTCTTGCAGGCTTTGTTCATTTCTTTTTCTTCTTTTTTCTTTTGGTTTCTCTTCTCGCTTCATTTCATTCATTTGATCCTCAATCGCAGATACTCTTTCTTCCAGTTGATCGAGTCGGTTACTGAAGCTTGTGCATTTGTCACGTATTTCTCGTGTCATGGTTTTCATCTCTTTCATTTCGTTTATGACCTTCTCTGCATTAATTACTCTAGCTATCAATTCTTCCACTTTTTTTTCAAGATTTTTAGTTTCTTTGAGCTGGGTATGTAATTCCTCCTTTAGCTCTGAGAAATTTGATGGACTGAAGCCTTCTTCTCTCATCTCGTCAAAGTCATTCTCCGTCCAGCTTTGATCCGTTGCTGGCGATGAGCTGCGCTCCTTTGCCGGGGGAGATGCGCTCTTATTTTTTGAATTTCCAGCTTTTCTGCCCTGCTTTTTCCCCATCTTTGTGGTTTTATCTGCCTCTGGTCTTTGATGATGGTGATGTACTGATGGGGTTTTGGTGTAGGTGTCCTTCCTGTTTGATAGTTTTCCTTCTAACAGTCAGGACCCTCAGCTGTAGGTCTGTTGGAGATTGCTTGAGGTCCACTCCAGACCCTGTTTGCCTGGGTATCAGCAGCAAAGGCTGCAGAAGATAGAATATTTCTGAACAGCGAGTGTACCTGTCTGATTCTTGCTTTGGAAGCTTCCTCTCAGGGGTGTACTCCACCCTGTGAGGTGTGGGGTGTCAGACTGCCCCTAGTGGGGGATGTCTCCCAGTTAGGCTACTCAGGGGTCAGGGACCCACTTGAGCAGGGAGTCTGTCCCTTCTCAGATCTCAACCTCCGTGTTGGGAGATCCACTGCTCTCTTCAAAGCTGTCAGACAGAGTCGTTTGCGCCTGCAGAGGTTTCGGCTGTGTTTGTTATTGCCCTGTCCCCAGAGGTGGAGTCTGCAGAGACAGGCAGGTTTCCTTGAGCTGCTGTGAGCTCCACCCACTTCGAGCTTCCCAGCAGCTTTGTTTACCTACTTAAGCCTCAGCAATGGCGGGCGCCCCTCCCCCAGCCTCGCTGCTGCCTTGCCGGTAGATCACAGACTGCTGTGCTAGCAATGAGGGAGGCTCCGTGGGTGTGGGACCCTCCCGGCCAGGTGTGGGATATGATCTCCTGGTGTGCCTGTTTGCTTAAAGCACAGTATTGGGGTGGGAGTTACCCGATTTTCCAGGTGTTGTGTGTCTCAGTTCCCCTGGCTAGGAAAAGGGATTCCCTTCCCCCTTGTGCTTCCCAGGTGAGGCAATGCCTCGCCCTGCTTCAGCTCTCGCTGGTCGGGCTGCAGCAGCTGACCAGCACCGATCGTCCGGCACTCCCCAGTGAGATGAACCCAGTACCTCAGTTGAAAATGCAGAAATCACCGGTCTTCTGTGTCGCTCGCGCTGGGAGTTGGAGACTGGAGCTGTTCCTATTCGGCCATCTTGCTCCACCCCCTAAAATGCTATTTCTTTAGAGATACCACTCTTCACTAGACCATCTAAAAGAGAACCATCCCCTTCCCTCTTTAGCCCCTAACACATCCTTATTTCTCTTTGTATCACTGATCAGTACCCCTATTTATTGTCTATGGGCTCACTAGAATGTAGGCTCTGAAAGAGTCGGGGATGGTATATTGACTGCTATGTTCCCCAATGCCCAGAATGAGACATGGAACTTTGTAGTTACTCAAATAGTCAAGTGAGTGAATGAATGGATATTTTGCTAAGGGCTGCATCCCTAATACCTAAAAAGGTATATGGCACAAAATAAAAGCTCCTTAAGTATTATGGAAGGAAGAAATAAGGAAAGGTGGAAGAGATAAAGGGAAGGAAAGAAGAAAGAAGGAAGAGGGAGAGCAAAGGAGGGAAGGAGAGGAAACCTTCCCAAGTTCAGGTTTTAGTGAAAAAGAGAATGAAATAGTGTAAAGACAAAATGAAGTAAGAGGAAGACGACAGCACTAGGAGAGAAATCCATGGCACAGAGCAGGGGAGAAGCAATAGACATCAAAGACCAATGCCATAATTTGTTCAGGGTTCCGCGTCTCTAGGTAACTTTAGCCATCCCACCTCACACAGCTGCCCTTTCACAAGTCAGTGAATGAACAATATCCATGCAAGGACCTCCAAAGACCTAATGCCCCACGAGCTTCCTTAGGAGCAAAACACAGGATCAAGAGAACAAGGAGTGACAGCTCTAGGCATTTTACATAAGTAACAATTCATACCCAGAAACTATCATGCCCAAATCCAGATCTGAAATGAAGAAAAGGTATCTGATTTCCCAGCAGGGAATATCATAGCAGAATATTAAAAAGTATGGACACAAGGGGCCGGGTGCGATGGCTCATGCCTGTAATCCTAGCACTTTGGGAGGCCAAGGTGGGTGCATCATGAGGTCAGGAGTTTGAGACCAGCCTAGCCAAGATGGTGAAACCCCATCTCTACTACAAAAAAAAAAAAAAATTAGCCTGGCGTGGTGGCGGGCACCTCTAACCCCAACTACTTGGGAGACTGAGGCAGAAGAATTGCTTGAACCCAGGAGGCGGAGGTTGCAGTGAGTCGAGATCACACCACTGCACTCCAACCTGGGCTACAGAGTGAGACTCCGTCTCAAAAAGGAAAAAAAAAAATCAGTGTGGACACAAGGAGTGACCCAGCCCTCCACACCAGTGGTCACAGCTTGGGCAGGTCTCCACCCCTCAGAGCCCCAATTTTCTTATCGATAAAATGGGTATAATAATAATTGTACCTACCTTGTTGGATTGATATGAGGATTAAGTGAGTAACTATTTGTTAAGCACATAGGATTGTGCCTGAGACACAGGAACCACCAGGTTAAGTGCTCAACAACTGAGGGATAAAACGTACACCAGTCACTTCTTCCCTTTCCACTGACACTGTATCATAATAAGGCTAGTGTTAACGATGTGCTTCCTATTTGCCAGGCATCAACCTAAGTTATCCATATGCATTATTTTAGTTAATCCTAGCAAAGCCTTGGAGGTAGTTATTATTTCCATTTGATAAATTAGTAACACAGATGAAAAGACTTCACTAAGGTCACACAGCTAACAAGTCTTAGAGTCAGCATTTAAAGTCACTTGGGTCTGGTTGTAGATCAATGAATCAGTACATCAGTGAATAAAGGGATCCAAATAAAGCAAGTATTGGCAAATTATGAGGAAAAGTCCTGAGAGGGAAGATGGGTCTCTACTAATAAGCCCAAAACATTCATGGCCTCAGGGTGCTCCCTCCCTAAAGAGAGGTTGTTTTGTAAGACACCCTCAAACACGGTTAGATCCTCTTGAACGTATTCCCCAGGGCACTTTAACTTAATTTTCTCTTCAACTCCTTTAAGACACAATAAAACATGTATCCTAGATATTAAAGGTGTACTAAAATACCTTCAATCAACTGCTCCTGTGCACTTTTTCCCTTACAGGTTCACAGATCTGGTGCACGACATTAAGGGGGGAAAAGGCTAACAGAGGAAGGTCCAACCCAGCCAATGTTCACCAGTAAAAGGTGATTTATTAGGAGAAAAATAGAACGGCCTGCCTCCAATTGACAGCCCTTGCAACCAGATCCACAATTAAAGCTGAACTGTGCAATCTTTGCATTTAAAGGAAAATCGATGGCATTGATTGAATCAAATAAGAACCACCACATATGAACGCATTACAGATATGACTGCTGCAGAATATTATTTTGAAATAAAACATAAAAATCAGGTGTCTTGTGGCCAAACATGATAACTGAACTACCCAATGGGGAAGCCAAAATGTTTTAATTTAATCAAAGAATGGGTTCGGGGGCAAGTACTTTGAATGAGGTTTTTGCTGTTGATTCTTGCTCTGCAACCCTCTCAACTGCCAGTAATTTACTGGCACGTTTTATTTAACAGTGAGAATTTGAATGGATTTTGTACCCTCTTTCCTGGGGTTGCACACAGCAGTCAATTAAATTAGTACCAAAACCTTAAAAGACACCAAGGTAATCAGTTTAGGAGGATTAAGACCACATGGGTTTTAGATCTGGTTTTGCAAGGTAATCCTAAGTCTCTAGTCAGGGGGGGTTGAGAATTACACCTTTCTTCATTGGGAGGAAATTTAATAGTAGCCATAAGGCTGCCAGAACTGGGGAATTATCTTCCAATTTTAGTAGCATCAGTCCAGGCCAGGAATGAATTTTAGTTTTAATAGTTTTCTCAGTCTCAGGGTGGTTGATGCTGAATAATTAAAGGGGCATCCAACTCCCCAACACCAGTGTACACTAAGATATTTAAACACGTGAGTTGCTATAAATTATGCAAAAAGACCCCAAAAACAAAACCCATTAATGCCAAGTTGAAAATATTGCATAAAGATTGATCCAAATAATTTGACTTTTTCAAGAATAGTTCAGCCTTGGAAAACTCATCTAAGCCAGACACCAAAAGCTGCTTGGAAAATATTTATTCTTAAGTCAAGGTTTTCCTGGGAAACTTGTATTTAAGAGAGAAACCTGGGGGAGCTCCAGAAAAGAAATTATTTTCCATGTGAGGCTTTGAGATGGAATTTCAGGTTTATCTTAGTTATATGTAGGTGTGGGTCTTTTATGTTGCTTATGCCCCAATAAAATAGCCTGGTGATATTTTCATCCCGTTATTAGAGTTTCCATTAAATCTGATGCAAGAAAAAGAGAGAGGCCTCAAGAAAAAAAAAAAAAAGAATTGAAGAAAAACGCAGCCAATTTTCATATCTCTAAATGAAAGTGAAGTGAGATGAAAACCATAATGTGGCA
The DNA here is from genome assembly GCF_024542745.1 of Macaca thibetana thibetana. NCBI lineage: Eukaryota > Metazoa > Chordata > Mammalia > Primates > Cercopithecidae > Macaca > Macaca thibetana. Next base: position 43,975,922 of record NC_065587.1, on the reverse strand, counting down.
AATAAATCCCAGGATCCTGGTGAATTAATCGCAACAGTTGAACAGCTAAGCTACAAATAAAAACTAAACTACGGAGAAATAAGACTTAAATCCAAGAGCTGAAGTTTACAGCTTTTTGTTGCTTTTTTTAAAAAAATACCTAAATTCATTCATGTATTCAACAAATATTTGGGAGCACCTATTAGGTGTCAGGTACTATTCTAAAGGCTGAGGAAATAGCAGTGAAGAAAGCAGACAAAAATTCCTGCCATCCTGAAGCTGACACTCTGCAGGGAAAGGTAATATGCAAGCAACAAGTTTGTTGGCTTTTAGATAAGCCACAAGACTGCAGCCAGCGTAGATAGCATCTTTGAATTTTGTAAAGATGCCCCTCCCGCACCTGGGTGCATCAGTTAGAAAGAGGCGTTTCTCTCTTTCCTGCCCCTCACCAGGAGTGAATGAAGGGCAGAGCATGGGCTAAACGTCAGGCTCCCTCAGATCCCCTCCTCTGTAGACAGTACAGCCAGGACAACCATATCTGACATTACAGAAGTTACAGGTGGTCAGAAAAGGCCTCATGGATCTGGTCTGACATGGGTGAGGAAGCAAGTCATTGTAATATCTGAGGGAAGTGTGTTACAGGCAGAAGGAATATTAACCCATTTATGCCTGAGGTTGCAATTTTTTGAATTTTTGCACTCAGACCTTGGCGATAACCTTGAGCAGTAGAATGTAAATAACTCCCACATGCTTAGCATTCCAGTAATAGAACAGTAGGCATAAATGGAATTTATTATGAGCAAAAATCTTAAGGCAGGAGCATGTCCTGTGTTGCTGGACAGCAAAGAAGCAGAAAGGCTGGAGTGGAGGGCCATCTTTTCTTCATCTCTTAATTTTAAATAAGACACGGATACTTTGCTTTTAATAGGTGTAAGACCTAACTGGATGTTGCAGACCTGCTTTGAGGAGAGACCTTGTTCTTTAATAATCAAATCTTGAGTAACAGTCTTTAAAGCAACTTTTTATAGTCATGTTTCTACGTCACAGACTGGGGATCCTGATATGACCTTGAATATTCATTCGACAAACACATTTTGAGTATTTACTATGAACAACGTCCTAACCAGGCAAAGAGTGAAAAGTATCAGCATGAACACTGCCTTTATGAAGCTTACAGTCCACAGTGTGGGGGAAAAAATAAACAAGCAAAAAATTAAATTACAAACATTATTAGAGGCTATAGGAAAAATAGCATGTGTCGATGACAGAAAGCTGTGGGGGCATGGAGGAGGTTACCTACTTTAGATAGGAGAAGTCAAACTGATTTTTGAAGTATTCAAAGGCATCCACCTTGAGATGATGGAGTGAGAAAGGCTGTACCAGGTATAGGGTCTTAGTCTGTTTTCTGTTGCTATAACAGACTACCCAAGACGGGATAATTTATAAAGAAACAAGTTTGTTTAGCTCACAGTTCTGGAGGCTGGGAAGTCCAAGATCAGGCAGCCACATCTGGTGAGGGCCTCGTGCTGCTTGATAGCATGGCAGAAAAGCAGAAGGGCAAGTCAGCATATGTGAAAGAGGTGGCAAGAACAAGCCAAGCTCACTTTTATAACAACTCACACTCAAGAAAACTCATTCACTCCCACAATAATGGCATTAATTCATTCATGAAGGTTCTACCTTCATGACCCGATCGCCTCTTAAAGGCCTCACTTCTTAATACGGTTACATTGGCAATTACATTTTCAACACATCAACTTTTGGGGAACACGTTCAAACCATAGCACATAAGGAGGAGCAGCGTGCTTAACTAGGAAAGATTGAGTCTGCTCAAGGAGCAAAAGGAAGTCCAATGTGGCCAGAGGAATGCATAAAAAGGAGAGCTACAGGAAGGCTCTGCAGGAGCCAGGGCCTGATGAGTCTAGCAGCTCATGGGAGAGAGTTTGCGTTGCTTTGCTATGTGCAGTGGGACAGTGGGAAGCCATAGGAGGGTACTAAGCAAAGGTGTGAGGCAATCTGATCTTCTCATGATGCTACCCTTGACCCATTGTAGGACAGAGGTCCCCAAGTTTTTTCCATCCCCTTAGGTGTCAGTAATTTCATCACAGAGCCCATAAGCCAAAAGAGATACCTAATAGTTCCTTTTACTGAGTAACTAGGTCCAAACAAATTATTAAGTTTTTATGTTCTAAAAGTCTTAGTAACCATTTGAAAAAAGATCACATAAATTGATTCTTTTTTTAAATAGAGACAAAGTCTTACTTGTTGCCCAGGCTGGTCTTGAACTCCTGAAGTCAAGCAGTCCTCCTGCTTCAGCTTCCCAAAGGCTGAGATTACAGGCATGAGCCACCATATTTGGTCATAAACTGAAATTTTTAAATAATAATTCTATTCTTCAATAACCACAATTGATTGTTAATGGGCAATATGTGCCTATTAATTTACATGGTGCCAACATTTAAAACATGGCCCCACTCCCGAGAGTTCACCGCAGGAACCCTGAGCACCATAGTGCACAGTTTGGGAACCGTGCCATAGAATCTATTGTCGTTACAGGTACACAGGACCTCATAGAAGTCAGTGAAGTCAAATGACTTCATAAAATATGTTTTTAAGATCCTTCTAAGGGAAAGAACCTGGACATAGTTCTTCAGGTTTTAATGTAGTAAATTATAATCAAAGTTTGCCTTGACTCTCCCTGCCTTTCAACTAATACGTTAAAATGTAAATTGATTACCTTAAATGTCCCACTGACATTTAATTCCAGAAGAAAACGACAGAGAAAGACTATAAATAGTTCGGGCACCTCATGTGCTCTTGTGCATAGACTGGACTGGCCAATTTTTGATCCACTATTTTAGGTTCTGTTAGTGTGGCACCAGTTTCCCTGCTGGTGGGAAAATATAATAGTGTCAGTGATCAAGATTCTCAGTGCCCCATTTTGAGACTTGCTAGGTCTACCTTCTTTTTAAGCTCAGAAAAATAGTGCTCTGTTATGTTAAATCAGTTAAATTGATTTTGACTAGTGAACCTTCGCTGGGAGTAATTGATAGTACAAAAATGTCCAGGCAAATGTTATGCAAATTTCAGTCAAGTAGCCTCTTCCAAAATAAATGGATACCTACATAAATTATATAAGTTGTACTAAACTATGAAGTTTTACATGCATAATGACTCAAAAAACTTCAGGTGGAAGAGAAATCATAAGAACCACTGTCTTTATGGTGTTAATGGCCGAACACAGAGTCTTCATGTGCCCCAGAAAACTGGCATCCGTTTACAATTGATACTGAAATCCCAATGTTATGGAGGCACAAATGCTGGAGCTGAGAGTTAAACTAAGGTCTGTCTTTCTGTCTAGAGTCCTCATTCTCAGCCACTCTACCAATACTCCTTCTCTTAGTGTTTGTGTATATACTGGTTCCTGAGAAGATGGATTTGGATGAAAACATTAGACTCTATGGACGTGGGCAGAGGCAGGCACCAGTGCTGACTTCCCTTTAGTGCTAGGCTCTTGACTATGGATTTCTGTCCCATACAACTGGGTCTGACTTGAATACTCTACCCGGCCATGAATTCAAGAACAGAAAACATTACAGACCCTCAGTACCCAATGGCCAAGCTAGTTGAGCTAAGCTCTCCTGTCCTGGTATGATCCATGCCTTTCTTACATGGCTTCCAGAGGATTCCATAACCTCTATTCTAGGCTGAAAAATGGAAAGTACACTGGACTAGAAATAAAATCTGGATCCTGGTCTTGGTTCTGAAGCTTCCTAGCTGGGCAACTGAGATAAGAGACTTGACCTGACCACAGCACCATCATCTGTAAAAAGAGTGATTTCTTCCATAGCTACCACACAGCATGGGTGAAAGGCTTTAAGAAGGCATGTCATGGGGAAGTACACTGCTACACTGTAGAGTCTCAAACAAGTACAAAGTATTTTTGGGGTTGTCTTGGTGTTATTCCTATAAGAGGCAGTATGAAACAAGCCATAAAGCACCAGCTGTGTTCCGCCCTGGATTCAAGTTCTTATTCCACTCCTTCCTATCTGCCTGGCTTTGAGAAAGGTACTGCTTTAAATTTTAGCTTCCTTACGTGTAAAACAGGGATAATATTGCCTACTTCTCACTGTTACAAAGAGAATCGAGATGCTATGGGATTTTGCTCCCAGGAAGTGCTCAATAATTTGCCTTGAATAATATTATCACTCTGTGTCTAAGCTTCCTTGTCACACTAACACTTAGTTTCTTCATTTATCTGATGGGAATCATGAACAGCATGGAGGAATCATTTCATGTTGGGCTTACATTCTAATCTAAATTCATTAGGTGAAAGCCAAATATGAACATAGTTATCCTTGAAAACTGCTTTATGTACCTATAAATGGTGACCATATGTCCCAATCTGACTGAGACAGCCCAACTCTATGTCTTTCGTCGATGCACATTATTGAAAGTATCCTCTTACTGTCAAAAGTGCCTCGGTTTGTGAGAAACCATGTGGTCCCCCACCTGTGAAGAACATCTCCCATCAAGTCCCATGTAGATTTTCCCTCCCATGCTGCAACAAATTGCTGTTTCTTTGGTTGATTCCCAACTAAAGTAGCAGTTTACAAATAGAAACCATGCTGTATGGAATATATAAATATTTAAGTCCTAGAATGACTGCATAAAATGCTTGCAGATGATAAAATGGACTAAAAGATGAGCTTCTTCCTTTGCATGCTTACTCCAGATGCAAACGCATTAATTAGAATCACTGACAGTGTCAGTTGCACAATTTAAATTTCTCTCTTTTTTCTCCCTTCCCCCCACCCCCACCCTTCTCCTCTCTTCCCCACTCACCCCATAGAGTGCTCGCAGTTGAATACCAGAAAGTTACCTGTGTGTACAATGAGACCACACTGTACCTGTCTCCTAAGATTGTGAGATTATGCATGAAAAAGACTTTGTATAGTTTCTGGTGTATAGTAAGCATTCTGGGATAATCTCTATTTCCATCATTATTATATATTCAAATTATTTTCCTGGCTTAACTAGGAATGAATTGCTCATCATAATTGGTACTTCTCTAAAGACATTGGTATGGGTAATTTTTTTTTTCTCTCTAACAGGACTTCTTTCAGGTAAGGGCAAAGTAAAGACTGCATTCATGTTTGTGGCTACTCTCAGAAGACTTCAGATTTTAATTTACAAGGATGGGTTTGTAGTTGTCTTGTTTTTGTTTTTCATTCCAGCCAAAATAAACACCACCACCAAGGGCAAAGATATGGAAGAATGAGAGTCTGTGCATTTCAGGTAAGGACATATGAATCTGGGAGAAGGATGGCTGCAGACAGGACCAGAAAAGAGAGACTGGAGCCACTTTGAAAAGAATGTGAGATCCCAGGCTTTCTAGTTGGAATTACAACTGATGGGCACTTGGGAAACATTTGAGGTTTTTATAGTTATGGAGTGACATAATTACAATGTTTGATAAATAAAGCAGCAGTCGAAGCTTAGAAGATGGAACTAGGAGATAAGATTAGAAGAAGGAAGCCTGGTTAGGTGCCTGCTGCCTTCAACTGAGGGAAAGATGATGACTGCCAAAATCACATAGGAAGGGAATTAAAAATGAGAGATGAATTCATGCATTTCTCTGTGCAAATAATGTGCTTCCATCCCTCCATCCTCACTGTGACCTACTTTACCATCTATTCTTGTATTGAAGGAAGAGAGGACCAGATTTGATTAAAAGTGAATAGCGGAAAATCCTAAACATGTCTTCTCTTATTACATGTATCAATGTGATACTAACAGTTACCATGAATGGCAAACTCTACATGCCAAGTGCTATTATAAGTACTTTATTTTTTAACTTAATCTTTATGACTCTATATATGTACTATTATCATTCCTGTTTTGCAGATGAGAAAACCGAAGCATGAGAGAGTAAGCCGCTGGCCAAGATTGCATAGTGAGTAAGCACAGCTGAATTCAACTGTAGCTCCAGAACCTGCTCTCTTAACCACACTCTGTGCCACCACTTGATACGATCAAAGGGTGCAGTCTGGACAGTTTATTGTTGAGTGATATGCATGTCACACATCTTTAGGGGAGAAAAATGCTGTTCTATTTTTAAGACAATATTCTTTTTAAGAGTATAAGTAGTCCATATAATTCCTCTTTAGGGAATTATTTCTATTGAATTGATTAAAACATGGCTTGTATTCTGCCTGAGATTGGTTTAATTATATCAGCACAGCTGCAAGGAGCAAAGATGAGAGATGGCCTATGATGCTTTGTTGACTTTTTTTGTTTGTTTTTCTTACTTTGGGGATGATCTGTCCAGGTACTCTGATTTTGAAGACAGCTCTCCCTGGAAATCCTCTGGACAAGAGAACTCATATTTTCACAGACTATAACCTTTCCGTTGCAAAGGGCAAACTTTCCCTCCCAGTATCAGCTCTTCCCAGCACCCTTTCTTCTCCATACCCTTAAAACTAGCAGCTCTAGAATTTCACAGTCAGCCCAGCCTTCATGCTGATTTCAATGGCTGCTGCACTTCTTAAAACCTATAATATTGGCACACCACAATGGGCCCAATAAACAAGAACAGTCTGAAAGAAATAGATGAGACAGGGACTCAATATTTTCCTAGGTGGTTCTACAATACCCTCCACACCACATGTGTCTTTTTGTTCATAGATGTATATGTGTGTGTGTGTGTGTGTGTGTTTTGCCTAAATAGCCAAATCTCACCTGTCTCAGAACATTTATTTTTTCTATTATATCCTGCAAGTTGTAACACCAAGGTGAACAAGATGAAGAGGTAGATAAAAAAGGACCTGCTTTTTTTAGAGCTGATATACTTTTGGCCAAAGCTTATAGATTCTTAAATAGTCATGTATAAATCTCATTCCAATGTAGCGCTTTCATGACTATAAACACTTTCCTGCCTTTCTTTTCATTCAAAATCTGAGTTTAACTCATTGAGTTTAACATTTTAATCTGTTTCCCACAAATTATAAGCCTCATTTATTCATTCAAGAAATATTTATTGATCCCCTATTATGTACCAGCCTGTATATGATGCTGGAGACCATTAGGTGGGCAAAATAGAAGCTAATAGGAGATAATTGCCCTTCCTGGGGCCTGTAGTTTTAGTGGTAGAGACAAATATAATAAAGGGGCATGCATTCATTGTTGAATAATTCAATTTGGGATATGTTCCACTCCAGTGGACTTCTGGTTTTGCATCTCCAGCATTTATTTACTGTTGCAAATAGCGGCCAGCACTTTCCTTTTTTCTTTCATTTTGTAAACTACCTCGGCCACTTTTAGGTGATATGGTTTTGGGGCTCTTCCCAGGCTCTAAGGGTACACAAATGTTCTAGACATTGCCACCAACCTCTGTGATTAGTTCCAAAATGAGCAGGTGACCCAGATCTATCCAGTGACAAGACTATCGTGGGAACTACTGGTGCAGAAATACTCTGCCAAAGGTCTCCCTGAAAACTGAGCCAAGCTAAGAATGATGAATGGCCAAGAAGAAAGCAGGCTGGAAATATGTCCATCAGTGGAGTCTTCGTGACATTAATCCAGCTGGGCCTGAAGCTATCTAACTTTAGTCTTCTCAGTTACACCACTCAATACTTTTTTTTTCCCTTAAATCAATGTGACTGGATTTCTTGCCCTTGCCGTCAAAAACACCTTGACTAAACACAGCCACTGTGGGAAAGTGCAGGATGATATAAGAGAATATAACACAAGTCTTGGTTTTATCTGTAATTGTTCTAAACTCTGAAGTATGGATAGCACTGAGCAAGCTGAGAAAGAAGTAGACATGAAGTTAGGAACAATGCCTGAGCCTGTTCATGGCTCTTTCCCCCAGTGCCTTCCACTCCAGAGTATGTGTTTAATACCTGACATGGTTTTTCTGTGTCTCCACCCAAATCTCACCTTGAATTGTAATAATCCCCACATGTCAAAGGTAGGGCCAGGTGGAGATAATCGAATCATGGGGGCCGTTTCCCCCATACTGTTGGCGTGGTAGTGAATAAGTCTCATGTGATCTGATGGTTTTATAAATGGGAGTTCCCCTGCACACACTCTCTTGCCTGCTGCCATGTAATACATAACTTTGCTCCTCATTTGCCTTCTGCCATGATTGTGAGGCCTCCCAAGCCATGTGGAACTGTGAGTCAATTAAACCTCTTTTCTTTATAAATTACCCAGTGGATATGGTTTGGCTATGTCTCCACCCAAATCTCATATTGAATTGTAACTCACAATTCCCATGTGTCATGGGAGGAACCTGGTGGGAGGTGACCGAATTATGGAGTGGGTCTTTCCCGCACTGTTCTCGTGACAGTGAATGAGTATCATGACATCTGATGGTTTTAAAAATGGGAGTTTACGTTTACAAGCTCTCTCTTGCCTGCCTGCATCCGTATGACCTGCTCCTCCTTGTCTTCCACCATGATTGTGAGGCCTCCCTAGCCATGTGGAACTATAAGTTCATTAAACTTTTTTCTTCTCAGTCTTGGGTATGTCTTTATCAGCAGTGTGAAAATGGACTAATACACCAGTCTTGGGTATGTCTTAATTAGCAACATGAGAACAGACTAATACAATGCCTGTTAATAGAGTGAAGAGAAGAATAACGAAACACCAGTTTGTTTCTCACCACCATTTGGATGGGTTTATGATAGCCAAGCAAATAATCTGCAAGTAATTCTGCATCCAGCAAGTAATTCTGCTTCTTCTCACTGTTTGGTGGGTTGCAGCCCCACCAGGTGACTCTATGAACCTCAGCTGAGCTCACTCACTCACACATTTGGGCTCAGCTGAATGAGACTGGAATAGATGAGGGCAGTTGGGCTCTGCTCTACATTCCTTTCTTCCTCTCCCTGGACCAGCAGGCCAACCCAAATGTAATTTTCATAACTGAGGTATCAGAGAATAAGACAAATCATGTAAGCAGTTTTTTAAATACTTTGGTTGCATGCCTATAAACATGTCATTAGCCAAAGTAAATCATACAGATCGGCCCAGGGTCCAGGGGCAGAAAATGTGTTCGTTCCTTCCTTCTAGAGGAATGAACTGCAAAGTTGCTGCAAAAGGCATGAATACAGGGAGACACGAAGAATTGGGGTCATTCATGCAATTGACCGTACCACTTTAACCTTCTTAGTTCTTTCCAATTGGCTACAAGCTCAGAGAAGTTAGACAGATAGTCCAGATAGAAAAAGTTCAGAGTTTACTGTCAGGAAAATACGTTCCTCATAAAAACAATCAGAGAAACTAGTAGATAAGAGATTGCTCAGCAGGAATTGCACCATAAAAAACTAGATCTAAGATTGACTGGATGGTCCACTGTTTCCAGCCAGTGTTTATTTTGTTTTTAATGCCTAAATCATAGGTCTAAAATCCAACCACAGGAAAGATAAAGTGTTTGCATCCTTCTGTTGTTGCCAAAAGGCAATAAGTCAAAGTAATCAGGCAGAATTCTAGATAACAGTCCAATCAAAGGTGATGGAAGAGAATTCAATGAAGATTATTTGCAAAGCTGTGGGCGGTGTTTTCAGAAGGAACAAAGGACACTGAAGCCCCCAGGCACCAGAAAAGAAAGTAGGGCTCTGCCACCTTAAGATGAAGTTGTTCTGTACTTGTTAGAAGAACCCCCTAAAACTCTAGCTATAGGAGAAGTGTTGCCTGATTTGAGCTGTAGACAGAGATGAGGAGAAAGAAAACTATGAAAATCAATAGCCCAAATTTCTCTTTTTTATCCTCCCATCTTTTATAGGTGCTTCTGGTTGAACCCAAACAGAAGCCAGAGGTTAAGGAGCTTATACTCCTGGGGCACAGAGCAAAAGAAGGATAGAGAGTGAGTCTACCTGAATGGCACATGGAGAATGTCCAGGCCACTTATACATAGATCTAAGTAGTTAGGAACATTCTTTTTTGGTTTATCTATACATTATCTAGGGTGGTTTATAATTATAGGCACCAAATGTCCCTGGCTCTATGCCTACCATGAGTGCATGAAAAGGTTTTACTGCCTTGTCCCCTGGTGTGGATGGGCCCATGAGATTAGGTCTAGCCAATAAGCATGGAAGTAAAATGAGGCACTTTGGGGCCAATTATTTATTTGCCAGGTTAAGATCCTTCAGAGCTCCCTGTTTTTCCTGTGCCACAGTTACTGGAAGTATTCTAGACAATGCCTACTCTAGCAGGTAGAGGCCCCTGAGTGAAGATAAGAAGTGTATCTCTTACCCACTCTAAGAATATGCTGTATAGGATAACTATTATCCTATACAGTATTACTGTGTATCCTATACAGTATGTTCTTAAAGAGTGGGTAGGAGATATACTTATCATCTTATCAAGAAATAATATTAAATGCAATATTTAATATTATTTAAATGCTATACTTATATTATTTAAGCCACTGAGATTTTTTAGGTTGTTTTGTTACTACAGCAAACTGAGCCTATACTGACTTTAATATGACCCTCTCTGGAACCCACTAGCCTAGTTGAACAGAGAAAAAATTCTTGGAAATTTACATTTGTCATCTGTCCAAATTGTATTTAATGGGAACTCACCATGTGCAAAGCACTGTGCTATGGGATACAAAGAAAAAATAAGCTCACCCCTGTCCTCCAGATGCTTCCCACTTGCCAAATTCATTTCCTAAAGTAAGAATGTATTAGGTACCTATTATGTATGTGGTAGGAAGATTCTAAGATGGCCCCCATTATTCCAGCCTTCTGATGTTTACACCATTGTGTGATCCCTATCATAGAGTATAGGCAAGACTGGTGAAGTGTTTGTTTGTTTTTGAGACAGAATCTCACTCTGTCACCCAGCTGGAGTGCAATGTCACAATCTCAGCTCACTGCAACCTCCACCTCCCAGGTTCAAGTGATTCTCCTGCCTCAGCCTCTCGAGTAGCTGGGATTACAGGCACCCGCCACCATGCCTAGCTAATTTTTTGTATTTTTAGAACAGATGGGGTTTCACCATGCTGGCCAGGCTGGTCTCGAACTCCTGACCTTATGATCCTCCTGCCTTGGCCTCCCAAAGTACTGGGATTACAGGTGTGAGCCACCATGCCTGGCCTACCTGTGAATTGTCTTTAACCAATAGACTATGGCAAAGGTATGGGATGAAATGATCACACAATTATATAAGATTGTAAAGAGACTATCTCCCTTGCCAGCTTTGATGAAGCATGAGGTCGTTTCAAGAGAGGCCCATGTATAATGATACTAAGCCTGGCCTCAGTTGACATCCAGCAAGAAACTGAACTATCTAATAATCATGTAAGCCTGGAAGTGTATCCTTCCTCACTCAAGCCTTCAGATGAAAATCCAGTCCTGGCTGATACCTTCATGGTGGCTTTGCAGAGGGCCTACCTGGTCTGTGCCTGCATAAACTATGTTGTTTGAAGCCACAAAGTCTGTGGTAATTTGTTATATGGCAAGAGACAACTAATGCAATCACCAGGGACTATGATAGGTGCTTCACATGTCTTCACACCTTATTAAATTCTCAAAACCAGGCTGCGAGGTAGGTACTATTATTATGTTAATCATTTCCCAGATAAGGGAGGAACCTAAGACATCAAGAATTTATTTTACTTACCCAAGGCATCACAGGCAATAAGTGCTAAAGTCAAACTTCAAATACAGGCTGACTCCAGGGTCTGTACTCTAAGTCTGCTCTGGGCTGTTTCCCCTTACACCCTTGATATTGACATTGTGCTCCTCAAAAACCTTCAGTGGCTTCCCTTTTGCTGGGAGCTATGGCTTCCGTCGTTCATGTGAGGTATCAATGTCTTACAAACTGTAACAGCTAACATTCTCATAGCTACTCTGCACCAAGTGTGTCGTATATAATACTTTATTTAATCCTCCCAACAACCATGTGATGTAGTTAGTATTTTTCTCTTATTTGAAAGATGAGGACACAGAGGCACAGAAGTAAGCGTATGCCCAAGGGCATCCAGAAACTAAGTGGATGAGTTGAAAATCAAACCCAGGCAATCTGGTATCTAAGATCACTTCCTAACCACTATATAATCTACTGCCTCTAAATTATAATTAAAGTCTCAAAATTTGGGAATGAATTTTATTATAATGAACCAGATGAGATACATTCTTATTAAAAATGTCACCCTTACTCACTTGCCTTTCAATATGCTCCCTCAAGTGGAAGAGTCAGGAATGGAATATCATCAAATCACGCAAAATGCTGGTTCTTCCCAAAGAACTGGACTGTGTATATGAACACCATCCATCATGTTTGTCAGCACGGAAGTTTATGAACCACTGACCCAGAGATTAAATTCTGTATTTCTCAGCCTTGTATTCGGGGACTTCTATGGCTCAGTCATGAACTGAACAGAATTAAACTATAATTTAATTCTTACAATTTCCCTCTCATAGAATCCAGATTCCATTCATCTAATCTGAATTTCTTACATCCACATTACCTCTGTTCACTGCTTTCTTCTACCTCTTCGTATCATCACATGTCCAAATACTGCCCATCATTCAAGGGCCATTTGAAATTCTACCTCCTATGAAAATAGTTTTTAATTTTCTTCCCGTAAGTTCCTTGCCATCCATACTCAAGTTGGAAGCAAATCCTTTCTTAAGCTCCCCTCCCATCTCATTTGTATTTTCATACAGTACTATTGCTTTCTGCCTTGTGTCATAGTTATCAACACACACGATTATCACAATGACAATTATAACAACTGATTTTTTTCTTCATGAGTATGTGCATCAGGTACAGTGCTAAGTTATTTTATGCATCTTTTCATTTAAACACATGCTTCTGTGTGGGTAATGTTATTATTCCCCAATTGACAGGTAACCCCGATGCTTGGGCATAACGAGGGTGATGCTTGAAGAAAGGAAAAAGATAAACTTTGTCCTGAAGTTTACTGTTTAACAGAATTCCAGAAGCTTCAGCTCTTAGAGCATCAGTCCATTCTTTGCACACAAAAGCTACAGAAAAAGCTCCTTTTATTTGCAGCCTGGGCTGACCCTTCCCCAAGGGAAAGAAAAGCTGGCTGGATGCTGTAAGAGTCAGATTGACCCTCTCTTCTCTCATATCACTACAAGTTCAAGCACAGATTCCAGTCAAGAGTGAATATGTGTCCTTATTTTTCAATCTGACAGTGCTATTTGTGGGAATTGAACCTCAACATCTTTGGGGAACTTTATGCTCTTTCATCCTAAACTAGGGCACATCTATACTTTTCTGATACAAACCTGTTATGTATTAAATAGAGTAATAATTATATCTACCATATTGTGAGCTGAATACCTCATATACACCATTTAATCCCTTGGGAAAAAAAAAGAGAGAAATAGAGTGACTCAACTAGTGAATGGAACTAGGAACTCCAGAGTCCATACTTGCAACCAAAACGTTACATGCAGAACACCTTTATAAAAGACAAAATAAAACTTCCCCAAAGGGAACCACTGTTCAGTCTCTTCTGTACCCTTCCACAGAAGAAAAGTAATAAGAACAAAAACAAGAGCCAACATTTAGAGTATATATGATGGTGTACTACCATGCTAAAGGCTATTATTCCTGCTTGCAAAATTCCATTAAATCTCACCCCATGAGCTAAATACTCATTATGCTCACTGTATGGGAAGAAAGTTCAACTCAAGGAGGTGAAGGATTTTGTCCTAGGTCAGAGAGAGAACAAGTGGGAGAGGTGGGATTTGAACCAGTATTATCTGACACCTAAGACTATGACCATAACCACAGTATTGAAGTTTGGGGTGGGGTGTGTGCAGGAGAGCAGATGAATCATTATATTCAAACCCTTAGCATATTATGCATATTATATTCAGTTTTAAAAAATTAAAGGACCAAGAAGGATTCTACCTCCCTCTTAAACAATTTTTATTCAAACAGTAAAATTATAAATATATATAATAAGAAGTAAAATTGTTAGCGGCACTATTAGCACACTGAAAATATTTGTTAAAAAATCCTTTAAGGGTCTAGAGAGTTAAGAATCTTAGAGAAAGACATACTAGAATATATATATATATATATGTATGTATGTATGTATGTGTATATATATATATAAAGGAATTTGCTTCAACAGGTTGCAGGTGGCACTGATTTAGTAGGGACGGAGATGAAACATGATTGGCCATGAATCAATATTGCTGAAGCTGGGTGACTTCTACATAGGGGTTCATTATAATCTATCAAGCATATACATTTTTGTACATGCTTGATAGTTTTCATAATAAACACTTCCCTAAACATGACATAAAGAGACTTTCAGAAATAAAATTAATTATCTTTCAACCTCTAATCAGTTCTCTATCTCCCCTCCCCAAAAACAACCACTGTTAAGTTTCTGGCGCATTGTTCCAGAAATTTCCCATTTGTATACAAATGTACGTATCCATTTAAAACTGGAAACATATGTAGCTCTTCCCTTTGCTTTTCTCACCTATCCATATAACTCAGATGCCTTCCTTGACCACTCTATGGGCAGCAGCCTTCCTCCCTCTCCATCGCTCTCACTATGACATCACCTTGTTTATTTCCTTCATCACACTTAACACAATCTATACTTGCTGGCACAATAATTTACTGAGGTTTTTAAATTGAAGTGAAATTCATGTAACATAAAATTAACCTCTTTAAAGTGTACAATTCAGTAGCACTTAATAAATTCACCATGCTGTGAAACCATCATGTTTCTCTACTTTCAAAATGTTTTCATCACCCCAAAAGGAAACCTCATACCCATGAAGTTGTCTCATCTCCTCTTCATCCCCCAGCCCCTGACAACCACTAACCAGCTGTGTGTGTGAATTTACCTCTTCTAGATATTTCATGTGAATGGAATCATACACTATGTGGCCCTTTGTGTCTGGCTTCTTTCGCTTAGCATAATGTTTTCAAAGTTCCATGTTGTAGCACAATATTTCATTGTATGGATGCACCATGTTCTGTTTTTCCGTTCATCAGTTGGAGTTGGGTTGTTTCCACCTTTTGGCTACTGTGAATAATGCTGCTCTGTGTATTCATGTTTACCTTTTGTATGAATACTTGTTTTCAATTATTTTGGGTGAATACATAGAAGTGGAATTGCTGGGTCATGTGGTAGTTCTGCACTTACCTTTTTGAAAAACCACCGAACTGTTGCCCCCTTGGCTGCTCCATTTTACGTTTCCATAAGCCACGTACGAGGGTTCCAATCCCTCCACATCCTTACCAACACATGTTATCTTTTCTGTCTGTCTGGTGGTTTGCTTTTTAAAATCTACCTATTTTTGATGGCCAAGCACAGTGTCTTATGCCTGTAATCCCAGCCACTTTGGGAGGCCGAGTCTGGTGGAGCACTTGAGGTCAAGAGTTCGAGACCAGGCTGGCCAACAGAGTGAAACTCTGTCTCTACCAAAAATATAAAAATTAGCCGGGTGTGGTGGCGGGTGCCTGTAATCCCAGCTACTCGGGAGGCTGAGGCAGGAGAATTGCTTGAACACAGGAAGAAGAGGTTACAGTGAACTGAAACCATGCCATGGTACTTCAGCCTGGGTGACAGAGCTAGACTCTGTCTCAAAAAAAAATGAAATAAAGTCTACTTATTTTTGATCTGGCTCCTCCACTAGATTATGCATTTCCATGTGCTTCAATTACCACTCAGCCTCAGCCACTAGCATGAAGCCTTATGCATAGCAGGCATGCAAACATGTTTCAACAGGATGAAATAGTCAAGTAAACAAACCAGCATGCAATAACAAACACATCCACCATATTTATTCCAAAAGCTGCAGGATGAGTTCCGTTGCACAGACTCATCATTTCTTCCAGTGTGAAGTATCCAAAAGTGTCCAAAAGCTTCCACCTTATGCAGAGTAGGAGCCAAAGTTCTTACAACAGCCTACAAGGTGCTACATTGTCTGTTCCCTCTTAACCCCCTACAGAGGTTCTCGGATGCATCCCCTACTTTTCTTCCCCTGCTTTCTCCACTTGAGCTGCACTGTTCTTCAGTATTTCCAAGCACGCCTCTACCTCAGCACTTTTGACTAACCTTTCCCTCCGTTTTGGGAGCTCTTCCACCAAATACTCACGTATTTCTCCTTCAAGTCTGCCCTCCCTGCCCTCCTTTATTTCTCAGCCATCACCAGCAAGGGGCAACCTGGTCTCTGACTCACGAAGCTTGGAAGAGTGGGTGTCTACACTGTAACCCTGTAGAAAAAGTGGCAGGCCTACCCTCCTTCAAGTCTTTGTTTATACGTATCTTCCCAGAGAGACTTTGCTTGATGATGCTTATTAAAGCTACCCTAACACCCACGTCCACCCACCCATACCCACATACATTTCTAGTAACACACATAGTAGGACTATGTGCAGGACTAGGGATATAGAGATGATCAAAATAGACAAAAATTCCTGCTCTCATGAAGTTGCTATTTAGATGGGGTATTACCCCATGAATAGTAGGTTCTCAATACATATCTGTTGCATGAACAAAGGAACAAATGAACTAATTCCTTTCTGACAGTGCTCCAAGAGTTCCTGAAGATGGATGTTCTCTCTTCTCCACTGGCCTGGGCATCAAACTTGTGGACAGTCTGCTTTATGACTTCCAGGCCAGGCTATTCCTTGAAAGGAAGCCCAGCAAAGACCTGTCCTCCCTCTCTCCCTCCCTCCCTCCGGAGTACCAATATTAACTTTGAACCTTCGATGCCACTCTGGTTTGTCCTGCACAAGACGCAGCCTTAACAGTCAGTGAGGGTGTTTTCAAAATGTTCCTCCCGATTACAGGCAGGTTATTGATGGGCCTGAAAGGAAGCCAGGCTTAGAACTGGCTGTGGTGGGAGCATGCTGTACACCCACACCAGGCACGCATTTTAAGCATGGAGACAGTACCGTCATAACATGTGTGGATAATATCTTTCTACGATGAACTGAGCACTTAGAAAACCTTGATAACACTAACCATGTGACTTTTGGCGAGGGGTCCCTTCAGGCTGTGCCATCAGAAGTGCATGGTCTGCTACTTTCCGGCTGGGTGGCCATACATACATCGTTAATCTCTAAGCCTCACTTTCCACATCAGCGAAATGGGGACAATAACAGCATCTACCTCAGGGATGAAATGGCACTAAAATGAGAGGATTTATGCACTGCACCTAGCTCCTAAGTGAGGCTCATACATTGCACACATGTTCACTGGGTATCAAGCATGTTCTCCGCACTGTGCCATTGATTCTGTTCACTGTTAAAGCACATAGAGATTGTCCCAAACCTCCTAGAGCTTCCTCTTGTGAAGGAAGACAGACATTAATATTGCACGTACAGTATTTGTGTGGCCTGGAGATTAAAAACTCAAATAAATGCTCTGAAGAAAAGCAATAGTTTTCTGGCAGACTGCATAGTTGAATCTAGCCAGAGCAGTCAGGGAAGGTTTCCCGGAGGAGGTGACACTGAGCTGGGAGCTAAAGGAAGAGCACAAATTTTGAGTGAAGAGAGAGGGGAAATCAAGGGAAAGAGTTCTTCCTGCAGGTATCATGGTCAACTCATTCTGCTTTTGCCTAGGACTTTCCTGGTTTTCGCACTGAAAGTCACACAGCATGAGAAGCCCCTCAGTCCCTCAGGCACGCTGGGATGGTTGGTCATTGGGGTCAGGGGAATAGCACAGGCAAAGGCTCTGAGGCAGGAAGGAGCATGTCCCATTTTAGAAACTCAAAGAAGGTACATAGGACTAGAACATAGAGATTGTTGTGAGAGGAGGCAGGAAAGCTGTCTTCAGTTGGCTTTGTGTGTCATATCCAGGAACATATTCTTGGTCTGAGGAGCAACAGGAAGCCACTGAAGAGTTTTAAGCAGGGAGATGAGGTGAGCAAAGGTGGGCTGTTGTAAAGTTTACCCCACCTGCTGCATACAGAATGGACTGGAAGACGCTGGAAGGAAAAGAGCAGGTTATGGCCTCAAAAGATGTTAGTTCTTATTACTACCATGATTGTTATTTCAAAGTGGGGAGAACCATTGATTATAAACTGAGTATTCCAGTTTAGATCTGGGGTATTTGAGGCTGATGGGGAATTAACTGTGAAAAATCTACAGAATAGGGCCTCCGATTTCCATTACAAGAACTTCCAGAGAATGAGGGACCGAAGACTGAATTATCCTCTGACTCAGGTCAGCAATAATAGAGTTCCCCATTGTGAAGGACTGAATTCAGTCAAAAATTTAATTTTTAAAATAAATAGAACAGAAAGGTCAAAATACTGTGAGCAGAAATAGGGATTTGAAATTGGAAATTGCTTAGAAATGTCTTTTACAAACTCTGTTCTATTAACAACTTTTCCAAACTCTCTCCCAAAGGAATTTCTCTTAGATATGCTAATGTCACTCCATTTCTCTAAAGCCCTGTGTCAAATGCTGCTATTGAAAAGACCCTAATAGAAGATACACTTGGAAATCACCTGTGATTAACAGTTTGGGCCGGGCGCGGTGGCTCAAGCCTGTAATCCCAGCACTTTGGGAGGCCGAGGCGGGCGGATCACAAGGTCAGGAGATCGAGACCACAGTGAAACCCCGTCTCTACTAAAAATACAAAAAATTAGCCGGGCGCGGTGGCAGGCGCCTGTAGTCCCAGCTACTCGGGAGGCTGAGGCAGGAGAATGGCGGGAACCCGGGAGGCGGAGCGTGCAGTGAGCCGAGATCGCGCCACTGCACTCCAGCCTGGGCAACAGCGTGAGACTCCGTCTCAAAAAAAAAAAAAAAAAAAAAAAACAAAAAAAACAGTTTGATTTAAAATGAAACACCCCTACAGTTTCAAGTGGCAGAACCCAGTAAGTATTGCCTCCTGGATTCTGATCACTGATGGCAATGATAAGGCCTCCCCTACTCTCTCCCTCTGCTAGGACTCTTCCCACCCTTCACGTGTCCCTCCCAAGTACCCGACTCCTGGCCGAGACCTATTCATCCTTTAGGTCACTTACCACAGGAAGCTGCCACCAACTCCCCAGGTTAGATTAGAGATTCCTCCTACCTTACACCACCAGAACGTTGCTATTTCCCCCTCAGAGGGCATATCCCTCTCTACTGTTGCTACTTGAATTCTCCTTCTTCCCTCACTAGACTGCAATCTGTCCAGGGAAGGAAGTATGTGTTCATTTGTATCCATTGCATTTCCAGTACATGGGACCAAGCCTGCCATGAGAAGGTTGCCAATGAGTATTTGGTACATGTTGAATGATTATTGCTGCTTTGTGTTTGAAGTACTGTATTAACTGACCTGCTCTATGAACATTACCTGATTCCTTTTTTTTTTTTTTTAATTTCTTTTTTTTGAGGCAGGGTCTCACTGTGTCACCCAGGCTAGGGTGCAGTGGTGCAATTACAATTCACTACAGCCTCAACCTCCTGGGCTCAAGCAATCCTTCCACCTATTTTTTTAATATTTTTTTGTAGAGACAAGGTCTCATTATGTTGCCTGCCCAGGCTGGTCTCAAACACCTCACAAATGATCCTCCTGCCTTGGCCTCCCAAAGTGTTGGAATTACAGGCATGAGCCACCACACACGGCCAACATTAATTAATTTCATTTGATCCTCTCAAACTCTGTAAGTGGATATAACCAGTTAGTAAACTGAGAATCCAATAATCCAGGGCTTTGCTGAATTTTTCAAGGTCATGTTGCCAATAAATGGCTGGGTGTGGATTCAAATCAAGTGTGTGACTCTAAATCCTGTTTTAAACCATGTCACCCACGCGTCACTCACAAAGCAAGTGTACAGAAGTAAATAACGTGTTTTGATTTCAAGAAAACTTTTTTACCTTCATGAAATATTTTAGCCTCTGGTGCTTTCCTTCCCCAAGACAGAATGAACCTGAAAGGAAGACCATATCAGGCTATGGTCTTTTCTTAACAGTGAACTCTACCTGCCCTCAAGAAAGAACTGTTTGTTATTAACGATTTGAAGTCTAAGTTAATGGGTAATCGAAGCCCTTCCTCATCATCCCTGTAGCACAAAT
Source organism: Macaca thibetana thibetana (assembly GCF_024542745.1). NCBI lineage: Eukaryota > Metazoa > Chordata > Mammalia > Primates > Cercopithecidae > Macaca > Macaca thibetana. Next base: position 43,955,915 of record NC_065587.1, on the reverse strand, counting down.
TTGAGAGGAAAGGAAGACATATGGTCTGGACCAGGGGAGGCAAGAGAAGTATTTAAGGAAGCACTTGCTTTCAGGCTGAGGAAGCGCAGGGTCAGGCCCAGAGCCAAGACCCTCTTAAAAGCACCCCTGTACCTCCTTGCTCAGGCTGATCCCACTCCCCAGAAAGTGAGACTGAGCAGGGAATCCCTTTATAGGGACCTGGAGCCCCCTGAGCATGAAAATAAAAGACTGAGTTCTTCCAAAGGAAATTCTAGGTACCTAGCTAGCCCCAGAAGTAAATAAATAATTTGTTAAATAAGAAGGTAATAGTAGCCTTAAAACAATAGCCTAAGAAGAGAGGCTTCCAGAGATGTTTGCTTTTCCCCACCGAAACTAAGGATAACATCTTCACATGTGTCCCTGAGTTGTCTTTCAGAAACTTGGACCCGCACTGAGGACCTCTGTAGAATGGATCCACTGGCGCATACAGCTCAGATAAGCAGGAAGGTCAAGACTGAGCTTGTTCTAAGTATCTTCCTGAGGAGCCTGGGGAAAATCACACCCCCTTGGCCGGTTAATGTGTTTCTGCTCACCCCAGATTTTAAAGCAAAGCTTCTCTTCCTTAACCAATGCAAATCAGAAAATCTCTGAATCTACCCATAACCTATAAGTCCCCACTTCAAGATATCCTACCCTCTTAGGCTGAAACCGGTGTGTAACCGCCATCCATTGATTTATGATTTTGCCTGTACTTCTTTCCTGAAATTTATGCCTGCCTTTAAAAATCCTTTCCTGTGGCCAGGCGCGGCAGCTTAAGCCTGTAATCCCAGCACTTTGGGAGGCCGAGGCGGGCGGATCACGAGGTCAGGAGATCGAGACCATCCTGGCTAACACGGTGAAACACTGTCTCTACTAAAAAATACAAAAAAACTAGCCGGGCGAGGTGGCAGGCATCTGTAGTCCCAGCTACTCGGGAGGCTGAGGCAGGAGAATGGTGTGAACCCGGGAGGCGGAGCTTGCAGTGAGCCGAGATCTCACCACTGCACTCCAGCCTGGGCGACAGAGTGAGACTCCATCTCAAAAAAACAAAACAAAACAAAAATTCCTTTCCTGTAAGCTACTGGGGAGGTCAGGATTTGAACAGGAGTTACTTGGTCCCTCTTGCTTGGTGCCTGCAATAAAGGCCTTCCTTTCTATCACTGCAAACCTCCATGTGGAGATCTGGTCTTACTGCACTGGGCTATTAGTCGATTCCAGTTCAGTAACAACAGGGGTTGGGCTCTGTGAGGTGCAGGGATAAAGAGGAGGATTCTGGCTGAGAGAGGAGGAAGAGGAAGCCAGAATGACAGGCACAAGAGGAGGGCCACCACCCAGGGAATGCTGGAGAAGCCAATGGAGAGAAGCAATGAGAGCCTGACTATGGGAGGCAGCTTCTTGCCACCACTGCCCAGCCTGCACCTGTGGACTGTCTGCGTTGAGCTGAAGGAGTCAGAGATGTTGATGAGCATATGTGGGACCGTGCTCCAATGCAGTGCTGGGAAAAACATTTCCCTAAAAGCCGCAGAGGTGCACCAGGTGGCACCTGGCTGTGATCACTGAAAGCACTCTCACCAGCTGGCCTTTCGGCCAAGCTCAGGACTTTCCACCACCCCTTCACACATGCCCCAAGGCCATATCCCAGCAATGCCCTCAGGACCACTGTAAAGGAAGCACAGTGAATATAAAAGGAATTGTGTGACATCTAGAAGGATGTGTGGGTACTACATTGGGCATGAGAAAGTCAGGTTTGAATGATGTCCTTTCTAAGAACTAAAGCCATCTGCAAGTCCGAGAGAGAGGCCCTAAGAGAAACCAACCTTGCTGGCACCGGGATCTTGAATTTCAGTCTCCAAAACGATGAGAAATGAGTTTCTGTGGGGTAAGCCCCTCCCTCTGTGGTATTCTGCCATGACAGCCTTAGGACACACATCAGCCTTGCTCAGGAGCACATTCAGACACCGTCAGAAGGAAATCCATAGCACTATCTCAGGGCTCGACAGTAACCCACACCACTTTGCATATATGAGCCATCAGGCCTTCTCATTCCCGGAAGTCAGACTCTAACAGGATGCCCCGCCCCACCCCGCCCCACCCCTGTCCTGCAGTCCACAGTTGAGCTCAGGGAGTCAGAGAGGTGGACAAGCATATGTGGGACCGTTGCTCCAAGGCAGTGGCGGGAAACGCAGATCCCTAAAAGCTTCAGAGAAGAAATGGGATCTCCGAGGAATGACCTCCCCTTTTTCTAGACTTCTTGCAAGACCAGACGGATGTTTCTTTCCATCTAGCAGACCTGGCAGACACATCCGAGTGGCTGACTTCTCTCCCCAGGGCAGGCCTGGGGTCTTCTGCCTGCTCCTCTTCTTGTTCTTGCACCCCCCGGCCTCATCCCAGGGATCCTTTAGTGACTGGTTCAGTACTCATGCACAAGCAGTGGCTGAGAAGTGGTAGAGACCGGGCCCATCTTTTTCACTGTTGCATTCCCATGCTCAGAACAGAATTTTTCTCTTTTTTTTAGATGGAGTCTCACTCTGTCACTCAGGCTACAGTGCAGTGGCATGAGTCTCACTCTGCCTCACTCTGTCACTCAGGCTGCAGTGCAGTGGCATGATCTCAGCTCACTGCAACCTCCAGCTCCCAGGGTCAAGTGATTCTCCTGCCTCAGCCTCCCGAGTAGCTGGAATTACAGGCATGCAGCACTATGCGTGGGTCATTTTTGTATTTTTTGTATTTTTAGGAAAGATGGGTTTTCACTATGTTGGCCAGGTTGAACTTGAACTCCTGACCTCAGGTGATCTGCCCACACCCCAGTCTCCCAATGTACTGAGATTACAAACATGAGCCACCACGCCTGGCCTCAGCACAGATTTTAATACATGGCAGGCACAGATTAATGTATGTGCAACATATATATTAACATATATGTTAAGTTAGTAAATATTTGCTCATTCAACAAAAATGACTGATGTAGAGAGAGACTAAAAATGACCTGGAGATAGTACAGAGGGGTGGTTAGAAATAGAATCCCAAACCTCAGCTTCCTCATCAGAGAAATTAGTGTAACAATAGTATATACACCCCTCAGGGCTATGTGAACATTAAAGATAATCTACACAAAGTATTTAGCCTGGCAGCTGAAATATAATAAGTCCTTAAATGTGATTTATTACATGGTCATGCCTTTCTTTCCCAGGGGCAAGAGTTGGGTGATTTTTTTTTCTCCCTTCTGCTTCATCTGTACCTAAACTAGGCTCAGCGCAAAGGGGTGAACATTGAACACGTGGGTAAATATTCACTAAATGTATATTGAAGTTATCAAATAATTGAGCAAGCAAAAACATCCACTTCTGAAACAGTCTGTTGTATTTCTAGGGCTCATGTGGGCACTGACATTCAGCAAGCCTTCACATAGCTGCTGAATAGATGAGAGAGAAATGGGGAAGAAAAGGTGAAAACTGTAGGAAAGAAGATGGATGAATTGAAGTTCCTAGAATTTATTTCAGTCATGTATGTGGATCTCTATTGGCTTTGTCCCTCTTTTCAGGTAATAACATCCCCATTTTCCTCAGAGAGCCACCTTTTCCCATTGTCAGTCCAGGAAGTTTGGGCAGGGTGGACTCTATCTACAGCTGGGAGAAAGGGGAATTGTGCCAGTCAGCACGATCCCAACCCACTGGTCATAATGCCTTATTCAGGCTGTATCCATGAGCTAAGTTCACCCAACTACAGTGAATCCCTACAACTTGTGGGTGCCCCTTAGAAGAAAAACTGCTTCTCCTGCTGAGATGAACCAGAGAAGATGTAAACCTGGGGATAGAGCCTGAAATTGTTTGGGGCCATCATAAGAGAGGTCCTGACTGAGGCTAAAGCTGTAATATGCAATCAGAGTGAAGAGATGGCTATAATTTAAGCCTCTGGATCTAGCCTTACTGAAGCCATAACCTCATGGAATTTTTAGTTTCTTAAGCCAACTTTTTTTTTTATTATTACACCCGTTTTATTTGGCTTTCTATCACCTGCAATTGAAATGATATTAATAGATCACTGCTAAATTATCTTTGGTGCAAAGTAGGGTACAAAACAAAGAAAGTCAAAACCACAAATTACCAATTCCTAATTATGCAGATTAGCCACCATTTCTGAATGCCTACTACATGACAAGCTCCAGGCCAGGCCCTTGGCATACCCTGGCATTATTCCTTGAAACAGCCCTGCAATGCCCATATCATAAAACTTCTGGCTATCCAATAAATCAGATGACCCCTTTTGAAAAAAAAGTAAGATAAATAAAACATCCAAATTCCCAATACCCAACTCCTTTTCTTGGTCTTTTAAAATGCATTTTGTGTCTCAGTTACCATTCTTTGTGTCAGGGGGGAAGAAAAACACACATACAAGAGAAACTCCACATAAATCAATCTTTATTCCATTTCAAAGCCTGCAAGATTTTCCAGATATTCCAAAGGTCTCCTTCCCTGAGTGAAATACTACATTTATTTAATAAAGCAGGTAGGATTTACTATCTGGGCACGGGTAAGCACTTTTTACTTCTCACAAGATAGATGACAGCTGCTGGCAGGCTTTTTCTACCCTCCTTTTTGCTTTTTTTTCCCCTCGTCTCTTTTGCTATGACTGCACAACTTTACCCATCACAGTTGAATTACCAAACTGAGCCAAAGAAAGATTGTCCCCATGAGAGTGCTATGTAGGTTTCAGGCTTTCTTTTCTTTTAAAGACAGCTTTAAAGAATTAGAAATAAATGTTATCAACCGTGGTTTTAAATGATGCTGACTTACTGCTTTTGGGGAGCTGTAACACTGCTCCTCCCAACACACACACACACACACACACACTCACTCACTCTCCTCTCTCTCTCTCTCAGCTGAACTCACTGGGGACAGGAGGTGGGAAAGGAGCTGGTGGGGAAACTAAGTTCTCCAAGCCTTCCCAGCCTAGATTCACCAGGGAAAAACAAAGGCTAAGTCAGTAGATTGCTGTCCCTCGGCTTAAAAGGAGTTAAGCAGCCAGTGCTTTAAATAGAGTCGGCCTGTGGAGGAGAGAAAACAGCTGGGAGAGGAAGAAAAGTGGTTTGTTTTCATTTGCTGCCAGCGGGACAGAAGGTGAGGGTTTCTCTCTCGACATCTTCACCCATAAGTTGGGCAGCAAGCCAGCCTGCTCTTTGGCTGAAAAACTCCAATTAAAAATGTATGACTTCGGTCTTCTAGAGAGGAGGGGCGAAAAGTCAACTCCGGGTTGTACAAACACTTGAGGCAGCAGAAGTGAATTGAGGAATCTCATTCCCTCCCTTGCCAACCTGCTGTCTGGGAAATAATGCCCACTGATTCTGGGCAGAGAGTGAGAAAGCTCCAAAATCACATTCCACAGCCCTTACCAATGCATGTGGTTTCATCTTGAGCCCCCAAACTGTGATTTCAGAATAGGTTGCTTCAAGTGCATAATAAACCATTTTCCAATTGGAATAACCCCTCTGGTTACTTGTATGCACACGCATATACACACAAACATGCACAAGCGTGAAAACACACACGTGAACACACACATGCTCACACACACAGCTCAATATTCTTCAGCAGCAGTCCTCTTCTTGCCATTGGTCGTGACTCGTCAGAGTAGCTGTAGGGGTTTCCTTCATCTCCTTAGGTCTGCTTGCACTTTAGGTGACTCTGGGCAGTGACTGTATCAGTCTTGTTCATCTCTGTATCGTCAGCACTCAGTGGACTGCGATGACTATTACATTTGTTGAATGAAAGGGTAGATGAATGCATAGGGGGTAAAACATTCAATTCTCTATTCCTTTTGCTCTGATGAATGTTTAACATTATTCAGAAGCTTCCCTCTCATCCTGAAGATTCCTTTTCCCATAAGATTCCTTTTCCACAAAGCATTAGTGATGAGTGGAGAATTTTCCTAGTGATTTTATAAAGGGAAGCGGTATTTGAAATAGATCTTATTCCCAATCTCCCTTTGCCACAACAGAGCCTCTCTTCAGATATTCTTGCCTCCAGCAAAGGGCCATGCTTTCTACCCTCTACTCCGTTATACTGAGCAATTTCACTCTGCACCCAAAGTTGCATTTTAGCTTCCATCAAAACAGAAGAAACTGCAGTAGCAAGGACCTTAAAGTAGTTTATGGACCATGGACGACTTTTTGAGTCTAATTCCTCATGCTGGTGGCTTACTCAAACTATTTCTTTAAAATATCCAGAGTTTTGTCCCTAAGTGAGATTCTGTTAGATGAAATCTTATCAGTTGGTTAGCTCTAAGTTTTAATGTTCCAACTCAGCATCCCTAAAGTATAAGAGTGTCTTTGATTACTTTTGTTGACCTAGAGTCTTGAAACTGACTAACCCTCTTTTTTAAAAATTTTAAATTTAATTCTTTTTTATTAAGACAGGGTTTCTCTCTCTTGCTCAGCCTGGAGTACGGTGGTACAATCATAGTTCACTGTGGCCTTGAACTCTTGGGCTCAAGGAATTGTCCCTCCTCAATCTCCTAAGTAGCTGGGACCACAGAAATGCATAACTATACATGGCTAATATTTTTTTGTAGAGATGGGGTCTCACTATGTTGCTCAGGCTGGTCTTGAACTCCTAGTCTCAAGCAATCCTCCCACTTTGGCCTCCCAAAGTGCTAGGATGACAGGTACAAGCCACTGCACCTGGCCTATGACCAACTTTTTATGCCAGTTACCATTAACTTTGAATTAATCAGAATTCTCTTTTGATGGTTTACCTTAGATGTAGACAGTTTTCTAAAATGTCTGCTTTTTAGTTTGTCCTTATTAATCAATAAATCTTTATTAATAGCCCCCAGGGATCTCTACCTACTGGTATTCTCTTGTGTAACCTCATCCTTACAATGAGGGCTGGTACTAGTGACTTGTTTCCAGTGGAAAAGTATGGCAACAATGATGGGCTGTCACTTCTGACACCAGGTTGCAAAGACTGATTTCCATCTTGCTTGACATTCTATTGCTATTTTGGCATGCACATTTTTTACTTCAATAATGTTTGAATTACAGATGGTTTTTGGTTACATGGATAAGTTCTCTAGTGGCGATTTCTGAGATTTTAGTGCACCTGTCACCTGAGCAGTGTACACTGTACCCAATACAGTCTTTTATCCCTCACCAACCTTCCTGAGTCCCCAAAATTCATTACATCACTCTTATGCCTTTGTGTCCTCATAGCTTAGCTTCCACTAATAAGTGAGGTCATATCATATTTGGTTTTCCCTTCCTGGGTTACTTCACTTAGCATAACGGCCTCCAGCTCCATCAAAGTTGCTGCAAAAGACATTAGTTCAATCCTTTTTATGGCTGACTAGTATTCCATGGTGTTTAGATACCAAATTTCTTCATCTACACATTGACCAATGGGCACTTAGTCTGGTTCCACATCTTTGCAGTTTTCAGCACACACATTTCGATGAGGTCAACTGCCCTATTGAAGAGGTGGTAAAGAAGTATAGGCAGCTTACAGTCAGCCATCAGGAAAGAACTGAGGCTCTCAGTCCATACACCCTCAAGGCAATGAATCCTGCCAGTCACCACTCAAGCGAGCATGGAGGTTAATTCTTCCCCAGTGGAGCCTTCAGATGAGACCATGGCCTTGGCTGACACCTTAATTACAGCCTTATGAGACACCTTGAGCCTGAGGTACCCAGCTAAACTATCCTCAGATTCCTGGCTCAAAGAAACTGTCAGATTTGTTTTTAAGTGTGTTGATTTAAGCCCCTAAGTTTTATGGTAATTTGTTTTGTGGCAATAGGTAACTCATTCATCACCCCCATATCTGGCTCACCAGTAGCCTAACTAGAAATGCTTGACTTCTACTCTGTTGATGGCTTTATCACTCATAATTAAAAGTCAAAGAGAAGTATCTTTCTCCTTATATCACTTATTCTGAACAACACACATGTAGAAGTTGAATGCCACAAAATGAATCACTGGTAACTTCCATAAAGCCTACAGTATTTTACTGAAGTTCTGAGAAGCTCAAAACTAAAGATTAATGATTTCTGAAATTCTTCTGTGAAAGCTTTATGTACACCCTTATTTTTCCAGATTTTATTTAAGCTGCTAGTCTTTCCTAAGCAAGTTGCTGAGGTCCTTATGGACCTGCCTGTCCTTCAAGATTATACTCGTAGGTGGAGATCCCTTTCTCCAAGTGGTCTGCCTGCCTGAATCACTCTTTCACTTCTTACAAATAAATGGAAACCTTCATCCCCCAAGAAATCTGCATGATTAAGGTTTTGAGGAGCCATGCCTTATGGAAAGAACCTACTTTGGGAATCCATTTATCAATTGCTATATTGATCAGCTCCAAAGCAACCATACAAAGCTGGCCCCTTGATATTTCAGTGTCTAACCTTAGGAAAGGAGTTCTGCCTGAACTGTTCACATAACACCATAGTGGATACTAAAGTGAACCACCCAGACCTCCCACCCTCTTCAGGGAAGGGCTTGTTTCTCAGCTGCAGAGAACTCATGAACATCAGACTCCAGCTGTCAGCTCTTTCAGGGTCTTCCTCTTCCCCAGGCCATGCTCTTCCTGGGGCAACCTGCATTTGGTAGCTGAACAAGGTGGAGTAGAAAGTATAGAAGGCCTGGCCATTTGGCTCAAATGCAAAATATTCTGAGGGGCCGTATCTACTCCAGAGTCCACCACTGGAATAAAAGCAGCTTTGTTGACCTGCATCTCAGTTTGGCTTTTCCTTCTGCCCATTCCTGCTTCCTCTCCCTTCCTTTACACATGTTGATCTCTCAAATATTTTATACCCCCAACTCTGTCTCAGCATCCACTTCCTGAGATCCAAGTTGTGACATCACTGTTAGAGAACCTCTATTTAAAATTTGATTCTTTAGGATAAAATGTGAAAATGCCTAGCAGTGTTTGCTTCTATTTCTGTTTCTACCTATGCGGTTCTGTCTCCAATGTTCTGACCTTACTTTACCTCTTCCTCAAGATGATGACATCCATCAGAGCAGGGACTACTCCTTCTAGCTTCTAGCTATTCAATTATGGTCTAAGAATTAGCAACATTGGTGTCAGTTAGTGGATTTTCTTGGTGATGGTGAATCTCAGGCCTCACTACAGAACAACTGAGCCAGAATCTGAATTTTAGCTGGGATACATCTGATACGGTTTGGTTCTCTGTCCCCACCCACATCTCATCTCCTATTGCAAATCCCATGTGTTGAGGGAGGGACTTGGTGGGAGGTGATTGGATCATGGGGGCATTTTCCCCCATGCTGTTCTTGTGGTAGTGAGGGAGTTCTCAGGAGATCTGATGGTTTGAAAGTGTGGTACTTCCCACTTTGCACTCTGTCTCTTTCTGTCTCTGTCTCTCTCTCCTGTTGCCTTGTGAAGAAGGTGCCTGCTTCCCCTTCGCCTTCCACCATGATTGTAAGTTTCCTGAGGCCTCTCCAGCCATGCAGAACCATGAGCCAATTAAGTTTATAAATTACCCAGTCCCAGGTAGTATCTTTATAGCAGCGTGAGAACAGACTAATACAACATCCAAGTTAATAAGCACTGTTCTAGTAATCAGTAGCTCCCCACAACCGTTAGTATCACCTAAGCATATGAGAAGGGCTAGACCCATCCCTGTTGACTGAGTGAACATAGCTTATACATGGGATAAGAAAGCTTAAGGAAAAGAACAAAGCCTCCCAATTCTACCCTTTATGATTAGAAAATGTAAATATTTGATTTTGGAGAAAAGGTATGATACACAAAAAAGGTGACCAGCACAGCCCAACTTGTGACTGAGGCAGAAGTCCTGGAGCAGTTTCTCATTCAAGCACAACTTCCCTGTCCCACCCACCAGCCTGGGCTTTCCTACTATCAGACAGGTCTTGTCATGTTCATCTAGTTGCCACAGCTCCTTCAAATATTGGTTGCACAAATAAGTGTATATGTGAAATAACCCTGAGATGATGAGACTTCAAGCTAAAAGAGGTTGGCCAAATAAGCCAGCAGCATGAGGTGTGATTGTTTGGCCTTTGAGCCAAGTCACGTGAATGATGATTTTGGCATTTATCACTCAGGCACAGCAAGGAGACGGAGACGTGCAAAGCTCCAAAGGTCAGCCTTCAAAGCAGGATTTTAATGAACTGGCAGTACTTCATCATTTTGATAATCACAGAAATTAGAGGAGGAAATGAGAGGCTTGGCAGGTCATCTAGTCCATCGTGTGCCTATACTGAACAGGTCTCTAGTGTATCTTTTGTAAGGTTTTATGGCACTCCCTAATCGAAATGATCTTTGTGCCTCGAGATAAGTGGGTTTCAATTCACCCTTGTTCCTTCGCTACTCTCTCCTGCAAAGGTCATAGTTCAAATTCTGCTCATCTGTGAACTTTCTTACAGGCAGAAGTCAAGTGTAACACTAAAATAAGATTCCTTATTTGTTTTTGTTTCAAGAAATAGTCATTGGGATTGGATAGGAAATGCAGCAGCAGCAACAAAATCTAAATCTCAGTGTTGGACAGATCAGATGTTTGTTTCTTTCTCACACTTCCTGCCCAACACAAGTCAGCAGGGAAGACTGTGTTTACCATCACTCAGATCCCCAGACTGATGAAGGATACTGTAGTATGTCCTATGGTCACAAGAAAGGGATGGGAACAAGGCAAATTGCACACATGTCTTCCTGGAAGCAGCACACCATGCCTCTGCTCTCATTTTATTGGCATGTCATTTGGTCATAATTTATCATATGACCTATCTGTGTTTCTGGGAGGTAGAGAACCAGAAGTATTTGGTGAATAGCAAGAACGATTGCCATGAGAAAGAAATATACTGCAAATGGCAGTGTCAATCTCATTCTCAAAGGCCACCTAATAAGAACATGACTCTGTCAAAGTGGGCAAATGGCTTCAACATACCATCCCTTCAAATCATAGGTATTTATTGACTTCTGTGATGATTAATTTGATGTGTCAACTTGGATGTCCAGTTATCTGGTTAAACATTGTTTCTGCGTGTCTGTGAGGGTGTTTCTAGAAGAGATTAACATTTGGATTGGTGGACAGAGTAGAGCAGATGGCCCTCTGCCATGTGGATGGGCCTCATCCAATCCATTCAGTGCCTGAATAGAACAAAAAGGTAAAGGAAGGTTGAATTCACTCATTGATCTTCCCCTGCCCTTCATGCTCCTGTTCTCACATTTTTACACTCAGACTGGAATTGACATCAGCTCTCCAGCTCTCTGGGCCTTCTTACTACACCACCAGCTTCCCAGGTCTCCAGCTTGCAGATGGCTGATCATGAGACTTTTAGCCTCCATAATCATATGTGCCAGTATCTTACAATAAGTAAATATCTTGATATGTTCCTCTGGAGAATCCTGACAGATATAACTCCCTATTATATCAAGACATGCAGTGACAAGAAAAACAAGGTCACTTGATGGTGGAGGTTATATTTAAAAGGGGGAGACAGACAAAAGAAAGTCAATCAATAGATAAATAAGCCAGATAATAGAAGCATTATGAGGTGTTACGAGACTTAAATCTAAAGAGGTTGGTCAAATAAGTCAGCAGCATGAGTTGTGACCATTTGGCCTCTGAACCAAGTCACATGAACGATGATTTAGGCATTTATCACTCAGACACAGCAAGGAGACTGAGACAAGCAAGGTAGGTGTGGAGGGGTTGTGAGCGTGGGTGTGTGCAATGGGCCATTGTATTGTTGGTGCCCAAGCAGGGTAAGGAAGGCATCCACATGGACAAGAAGCCTAAGAAGCCCAAGGGTGGGGAGAGAGTTCACACGGGGGAAGCAACCCCATGCCAGGTGTAGAGTCCGAGTGGGGTAGCAAAAACTTCCACACTGGTATGGGGAGTTGGGGGGACAGCCCAGCATGAGACATCAGATTCTGAGTGAAGTAAGGAAGCCATCCACACAGGAAATAGGCAGTAGAAGCAGCAGGAGACTGGTTAGATCCAGGAATAATCAATAAGTAAATTAAGAACCACGATAGCCAGGTTTTTCATTCTCAGTGAAGTGAGATACAGCTATGGAAAACGAGAAAATGAAAATAAAACCTGTGTTGTTTGACTGGAATTGAAGGTTATCACAATAAATTCATACTTTTTGATAGATACATCGATGTATTATAAATGTTTATATTCTGTATATGCTTGTCTTCTGAGAATGCTTAGCAACATCATTACTGGTAGCAGTAAGCACACCTAGCTCCCAGATCTTGGCTTCTAAATACCGATACCTACTAAAAAACAAAAACAAAAAACAAACAATAACAAAACAAAGCAAAAAAAAACAGAGCCTTGGAGATGGCTCTTTCTCATGCTGGGGAAGAAAAGGTACAAGTTAAACCTAGAACATTGTTTCGTGCAAAAAAGCAACAAAGTGCTCAAAAAGTGATGGAAACATGTTTTAAAAAACATGACCAAACAGGAGACAATTTGAGCATTTAAGTAAATAATGACAGCAATGCATTAAAAACCAATGAATAAAACTCAAAAACCAGAAGTACATATAGGCATAAAAAAAAGATCTGTGAGAGTATTTCATGGGATAGTCACATAATCGCAAATCTTCTTCCCACGAAATGCCTCTTAATTCTGAAAGGATCAAGAGTTAAGTATCGTGAGCCAGCCTGGTAGGCATCACTTTAATCTAATGATCACAGGGAACATTATCAGTAATGCAGACACATTTAAATTGTGTGCCACCTGCTAGGATGCAAGCCAGCATCACTTCTGCTACATCCCTGGCAAAGACAAATAACCTGAATTCAATCATAAGAAAACATCTAAAGTGAGGGATGTAGTACAAAATAAAACCCTGGCCTGAAGCCCTCAAAAGTGTCAAGGTCACAAGTGTCAGTCAAAGACAGAGAAAATGTCCTGGACTGAAGGAATCCGAGAGGCATGACAACAGAATGCAGCACATGATTGAACCTGGAGCCTTTGGCTATAAAGGACATTATTAGGACAATCAGTAAAATTGGAATAAAGTCTGAGGACTAGATGATAGTAATGCATCAATGTAAATTTCCTGATATTTGTGGTTGCATCATAGCTCTGTAGATGAACCTTGTTTGTAAGAAATACATACTAAAGTTGGAGAACAAGGGGCCACACCTTTAAATGGTTCAGGGAAAAAATACAGCACTATAAGTGAAATTTGTATAAGGGTTTTTTATGGCTTCAAAATAACAAAAGAAATAGTTATATTGTACTAAAAAAGATACAAAATATATTAATGTATTAACAGAACAAGAAAAGTTACAGAGGTGGAAGTATGACCACAATTTTGTTTCTGTCTTATTATCTAAAATTCACCATCATGAACAGGTATTCCAATTGTGATGAGCAAGTGTTGCAAAAGGAGTTAATTGGTTTGTTTGTTTTCAGTGAATTTTTGGGTTCTCCCAGCATTTTGATTCTTCAGCCACAGCCTCGAAGAGCTTCTTCACACAGCTACAAGACGAGGACAGGGTAATCCATGGGAAAGAGCGTGACTCTGCACATCTTAGGGTATTGGGTTTGCCTAATTTTGCCTGTTACCCAGAAGGCATCTTGAGAATCCCCCAAGGAGAAGCTCTCCCACGCTTAACCTCACAATGAGCAGGCTGTTGCATATATTGCCAGCACTAATCACTGGCAGCCCAGACTGACTTTCCTGGCCATCCTTGGGGCAATTTAAGGCTTGTATGTGTTCAGCAAGAACTTCTAGCGGGTCGGAAGCTGGGAGGTTGGGTACCCTCTCGGGGCCTCCAGTCTGTTCTCCAGGGCTGAGGACTAGGAACTGTTAACAAGCCTCCTCTCTTGTCCCAACACTCATAATCAGACAGGTGGGCTGGGGAGAAACATTTGGTTGAGATTCCAAATGTGCAGCAGGTGCTCTCTGGTGCTCGCCCATCAGTGAACCCGTCAGCACCAAGAGGCTTTTATTGACTACACTGTGGCAAGTGTTTAATCATTCCTATGTGGAATTTGAAGCAGATTTTTTAAATGAATTTTAAATGAAAGATAAAGTCAAATTCTTGTTTGGGACTGAATAATGGCAATATTTGAACATGTACTCTAGAACACCTTTAGTATCTTTCTAGCTGGTCTCTGAAGTTATCTGGATAAACCAAAAACTAGGAGAGACTTGAAGGCCCAGACCCCCACCCTACGGACCCAGTAAGTCAGCAAGCCCACAGGAATCAGCAGGAAGAGGGAGAATAACCTTTCTGCTTTTGACCCACACGTGGCAGTGTGGTTTGCAATTTTTTAAGCAAACATACATTAATTTGTTAATTCAGAAAACATAAGGAGGAAAAAATAAACTGTCATGAAAATTGTTCCAACAGATGTGACTTTTTAGGTTAGAAATATAAACAGCAACCTCATGCTCAGACTCATCTGTTTGGCTCAAACTTGGTGGCTGTATTAAAAAGACAGTGAGCAAGGAAAAGCCAATCATTCCCAATTATAATATTAAAAACAACCTTCTTCACATAAGGGTGGTGCTTTATAGTTTGCAAAGCCCCAGCATGCATTTTGACTTAAATAGTAATTCTCAAAGAGTAGTATAGAAACCACTAATGTGAGAATCCTCCGTGGTGCTGGGAAAAAAATGCAGATTTCCTGGGACCCATCTTAGGCTTATAGAAGCAGAAATTCTGGAGATAGCAAGAGATAATTCTTATGCACAGTCAAGTTTAAAAACAACTAAAGAACATTGTTTTAAAATTTTATTTTGTAGAGATGGGGTTCTGTGTTGCCCAGGCTGGTCTCAAACTCCTGGCCTCAAGCAATCCTCCTTCCTTTGCCTCCCAAAGTATTGAGATTACAGGCTTGGGCCATCACAGTGGCCTAAAGAGCATGCTAACCCTTTTAGATAGACAAGCAGATACCACCATCCAACAGTTTACTTGCCAAGGTCGCTTAGGAGTGAACTGGAGGAACCTTCACTCCTCCCCACTTTCCAAGAACCTGCAAAGCCACAACAGCAGCATGATTCCTTGTGAACATTCTAGAAGCAGGTCCTAGAAAATCTGCCTATTCCTCCCTGCAGCTTCATTCAAGTGATTGAAGACCAGCATGAGTCCAATTCTTCCAGAAGCTATGCTCCTCCTTGGGATTAGAAGGGAAATCCTTTCAGTTGCACTGAGCACTGTTTTCCGAAACGAGGGCTCTGCAAGGCAACTTAACCCTTCATCGCCTCACTTCAGTGAGCCCAGATGCTAGCAGTAAAGAGATATGGATGTGCACAAAGCAGGAAGCACAACAGCGAGTCCCAAGGCTTGGAAATGGGCTGGGAAGTTGGAAAATGGGTGCACAGGTGTGTGACATATGGCCAGGACTGTCCACACCCACCAAAACAGCCCCATGGGCTGGCAACAAGGCGATGTGATGAGAGAATACTGTAATATGATAAAGTGAACATGCTCCTTCTCCCCTTTTCCTCCCCCATTGTTTCAAGCAGGCAGCTTACTTTGTCCTCAGCTCCTCAAGAGAAATGTGTGGAAGAAAGCAAATAGACGATAAGACTTCCGGCCCCCTCAGCCATAATCTACTTAAACCCATAACCAAGTGTGCCTCTCCCCTACTCACAATCCCTACAATCCCAGAACTGTTACCCAAATCTGTGGGGGAATGGACTGGAAGCAATAATAACTGAGGAGAAATTTTCCATCAGCCAGTCTAAATTTGGGTGCAGGGCTTGGGGGGCTTAGAGGCAGAAATAAAATTGAGTTATACATAATTTTTTAAACTTTATTTTCCTTGCAAACCTAAATTTATGAATTAATACTTAACCTGCTGAACTTTTAAGGAAGCTGTGTTTCTTGGCTCACAAGGGGTGGGTTGATTCACAAGGAGAAATATTAAATAGTTCTCTTCACTTTGTAGCTCCTGGTATCAAAGTAGGGCAGGGGGGCTTTCTGTGGATTGGATTGGACCAGAGACCTGAGCCCCAAACTGGCTTAGGTGAACTTTGATGGGTACACAGACCCAGTGGTCTACAGGTCTGATGCCCCAAATTCCCATAAATAAAGGCATTATTTAGAAATCAGACACAATGAACTGGACTAGCAAAGCAGAACTCCACCTTCGCACCACACTACCACTAATTCTTGAGGCACTTGTGCAAATTAGGAAAGGGAGCTCCTTACTGAAGATAATTTCATCCATCAGAAGATGGTCATAATACACTTACTAGAATATGACAATTTGATGGATTCTTCTAGAAAATTATGATAGCAACTATACAAAGTCTCTGGTGTCTATGAAAGAAGTAACACACCTCTGGAATAATGCAGTGTACAACACCCACAACTGTACATGGCAGCTCTGTATCATTCTTTACTGTTTTAGCAAAGCCTGATGCTAAAAGGACACTGGTGAAAGCAGTGAGGAGGTCACTTACAGCAAGCAGGTTGTTGTTTCAAAACGCTGAGATCACTGGGCTCAGTGAACACTAACACCACGCTCTGTTTTCTAAATTTTTCACAACTTCCACCCACAAAGTAAAGAGGCACTTATCAAGAGGTTGGGAATGATGAAAAAGCAGACTCAAACTTCAAACTTTCCAGAGGATGGGGCATATAGTAGGTGCACAATAAGTGTGTAATAGTTTCTTTAGTTTAAAAAAAAATGCGCCCAAATGCCAGGAGAAGGTTCTTGACTTATTTCATTCCTAAGAGTCTTGGACCCTAACTCTTAGAAAATCATTGATGACTTTGTGATTCTTGTTCAACTTTAACTCATGGCATTGTGCCAAGTTGTAGTAATAAAAAAGAACGTCTTCCTTTTAACAACCAATTCAATCAAAGAAAAGGAAATATTGCAAAACAGGACTGTTTTAATGGCTCTTATGGATTCCATATTTCTGTCTGATCTTCTCCTGAGAAGGAAAAAGGGCAAATGAAGTCCTGTCTCCTCTGAGACCAGCCCCAGGTGCTTCTAATGTTGCTCCTAAATCTTGAAGCCTCTAGAGGCTTCCATTCTGAGGATCTCTCCTCAGGCAGAGAGCGCTAGATGTGGCCTCGTTCCAAGCTCAGAAACAGCTTCCTCGAGTTAAAACAATGTGGGGCGTTCCTCTCCCCGGAGAGAAGTTACCAGACTATTTCAGCAGCATTTTTCCTTCCAATCAGGCTAGCCACAAAATGGAAAGGCAGAATCTAATACACTTTCTGATGCCACCCGTGGTTCATAAAGTCACCCTAATGAAGAACAGCTGAAATCTTTGCTTGTGCTACAGCATCCTTTTACCTGCAGAGAACTGACCTTAACACTCAGAGAATGAAGGAAAAAAAATCACACAGAACCAGAATCAATTTCACTCCTTTCCATTGAATTTTCATGTCAGATATCAGTGAAGTTTTATCATTACTATTTTTCTGAGGTTATTTTGTGGAATTTCTTTTGTATCTTTGTACGTGACTTTTCTGATTAAATGCTTCTTATGTTAGTATTTACTCCATTTTTTTTTTACATTGGAGGAAAAAATCATGAGTTTTTCACTGTGGTGTTAAAAATGCTAACACTCAAAGTAAAAGCTGTTTTAAAAGAATCACTCGTGACTGTTTATGTAATTTGAATAGCTAAGGCAAAGGAATGTAGAAGAAAATAGCCTCGCATGACACAGAAAAAGGAAGGTGGAT
Source organism: Macaca thibetana thibetana (assembly GCF_024542745.1). NCBI lineage: Eukaryota > Metazoa > Chordata > Mammalia > Primates > Cercopithecidae > Macaca > Macaca thibetana. The sequence goes on along the minus strand of NC_065587.1, from coordinate 43,938,255 downwards.
CCATCTGTGGAAATACAGAAAATAATCAAAGTCCCCCGACTCCATCCTGAGAGCTGAATCATTCAGACTGGCCCTCATTATTGATTAAACAGGGTAACTGTCCAGTCAAAACAGTGGACTACATAATATAAGAAGAGTTTTTTGTATGACTAAGGGCCTAAAGATTTTTCTGATCTGAAGACACATTTCTTAGATTGCTTGGCCAATGGTAAGCAATCCTCTTTCCTGTGTGGTGACACTGTGACCAGGACAATACAGCCTTGTTATTGGATGGCCATCTTCACACACACCACAGTCTGTTTCCAAGTTAACCACATTTAGCCCCATTGGGTGCACACCCCACACTATATTCCCACCCCAAAGGGGGTTCTATATCTGCTTCTTGCTTCTTTTTTTCTTGAGACAGAGTTTCACTCTTGTTGCCCAGGCTAGAGTGCAATGGCACCATCTCGGCTCATGGCAACCTCTGCCTCCTGGGTTCAAGTAATTCTCCTGCCTCAGCCTCCCAAGTAGCTGGGATTACGGGCATGTGCCACCATGCCCAGCTAATTCTGTATTTTTACTAGAGACGGGGTTTCTCCATGTTGTCCAGGCTGGTCTCAAACTCCCGAACTCAGGTGATCCACCCGCCTCGGTCTCCCAAAGTGCTGGGATTACGGGCGTGAGCCACCGCGCCCAGCCACTTCTTGCTTTTTCATTTTCCCTCTCCCTGGAATGCTATGAAAGAAAACCATAAAATGATTCCACTGGGTGGACAGATCATTTTAAGCCATTTTTTTTCCACTTGTCCTAAATATTTTTTTTTAAGGATTGTGAAAAACGTCACCCAATCTGCATTAATTTCCCTACATTTTCCTCTACTTATTGATTACATCTTGACATCAAAGCTGAAACATGACAAAAATAGAAAAACGGCAGAAAGAGAAAAGAGAGAGACATAAAACTTGCTTCCCTTACTCCGAACTATGAGCATAAAGCGTTTATTGTCAGGAGTCCCTCAACCTCCCTGGGAATAACCAGACCAGTGTCCACTAGGGTTTCCTCAAAACTCCCAGTTCTTGGAAAGTCAGAAAGTCAAAGTTAATGTTCTAAAGGTAACCTCATCGGAAATAAAAACCGTCTTAGTTCAGTACCTATGACAATGTATTTTCTTATTGTAAATTATCACCAATTGTCCTAAAAAATATCAAGAAAGGCTTCTGCCCTTGGATGAATTTTAAACATACAGACTGGCTGCCGAGAAATTGCTGGTGTCATCAATCCTTCTAAATATATTCTCTCCCTCTCTCACACACACACACACTCACACACCCTTTTGTCAACTGAGCAATGTCTTCTGAAGCCAAATGCCAAGTGTACTAAGATAAAGGTATTGCAGTCCCTGAAGGAGGGGCATTTCAATTACAAAGAAAAGCAAAATATGCCTGAATCTTTGCTTCAGAACAAATGCTGACAAAATGAGGAATGTCACTAAGGATTTTCTTTCTTCACAAGATGGTCACTTTCTGTGAGTGACTTACCTGTGTTTCCGTGTGAGGGTTTCCCAAATCTTTTGTGTAGTTAGCGTCTTCCTGCAGTCTGTCCTCTGCACACACTAGCAAGATTCCCTAGAGCCTTTTCTCATCACAGAACAACAGCAACAAAAAGTCTCATGCTTACCAGCATTAAAGCCTCCAGCTAATTGCCTTTGGCTGGGTGAGTTTAAAATAGGAGAGAAAATAGAAGCACTTGTATTCCTGGGTCACCGCAAAGAAAACAACATGCATCTGCTTAGATTTTGGTTATAAGAATCACCTGGAGACTTTGCTTAGCAGCAGCTGCCTACCTGAAGCCCAGCATGGGTGATTCTGAGGCAGGTGGTCATCTTCGAGTTTTACTTAAAGCCAGAACTTTCTGAACTTCACAATGCCTAAGAATCATAGGGAGAGCAGAGGATCCTGTTAAATGCAGATTCCAACTCAGTAGGTCTCAGTGAGTCTACACTCTACCTGGTGTTTCTAACAGGCCCCCAGGTGATGTGGACGATACCTTCCACAGATTACACTTTGAGTAACAAGGTTTAAGGAACAGGGATGGAAGTCCTTGCTACTGAACGTGTGTGACCCAGGTCAGCGGCACAGCAGCACCGGAGAACTCGTTAGAAATACCTGATGTAAATGACGAGTTGATGGGTGCAGCACACCAACATGGCACAAGTATACGTATGTAACAAACCTGCACGTTATGCACATGTACCCTACAACTTAAAGTATAATAATAATAAATAAATTAAAAAAAAAAGAAAAAAAGAAATGCAGGCTGTCAGGTTCCACCCTAGGCTTACTGCATTGGCGTCTGCATTTTATCAAGATTCTCAGATGATTCTTAAGCATATTCATTTAAGAAGCTGACATAGAACTTCAGGGTAAAATTCACAAAGAAATTGTTTTCTATCAGAAAGGTCAGAGGTGGCAAAAAAAAAAAAAAAAGGCACATTTTGATTCTCAGATATTTGAAATCCCTGTTAAAGGCAGGTCTATATTAGAAGAGAGAGTAACCTATTGAGAAGCCAGCTTCTTAAATCTCAGCCTCCTCTCTACCAAAGGAAACCATTTAGGACAAAAGTTCAATGTTGTTAGTGCCACAACTCTGAATGTGAGCAGCTATTTCATGCTTTCACCCTTCTCTATTTTCATTACTTCTCATGTCATTAGATCAACCAATTTGGGGACCTTGCTATACCCAAAGGACAGGTGGCTTAAATAGTAAAGATGAATTGATAAAGCCTAGTGTCTTCCATCAGACGGGGAGGTGAAACCATACATTTGAACGTCTGTTGCTCCTTGTGAAGATTCAAGCTTTGTTTTGATATTTAGGGAGATCTGGAAAAGAGAGATGTCGCCACTTCCGTAAACTCTACCTTGCAAAGTGCATGACACATGAATAAGCATAATTTAATTGACGTTAGCTAAGATGTTTATATCAAGATTCAAATAGTAACTTGCTAAAAAGCAGAGGCTAAAAGAAAATATGCATATAATCCCAGCACTTTGTTGAGCCCAGGACTTCAAGGCTGGCCTGGACAACATACCAAAACCCTGATCTTAAAAAAAAAAAAAATTAGCTGGGTGTAGTGGTGTGCCCCTGTGGTCCCAGCTACTTGTGAGGCTGAGGCAAGAGGATCTCTTGAGCCCAGGAGGTCAAGGCTGCAGTGAGCCATATTCACTCCAGCCTAGGCAACACAGAAAGAACCTGCCTCAAAAAAAAAAAATAATAATAATAATAATAAGTAAAGAAGCAAAATGAAAACATGCAGCTATTCAACTATCCAGAAAGGAAGGGGAAACAACCTTAAGTCAAAAAAAAAAAAAAAAGGAAAAAACTAAAACACAAATCTAATTAGACAATCAGGGTCTCATAGAATCTGGGATCGCAGAAAGCGTCTGGAAAGCTATTAGAATCAGTGATATCCTATGTACAAGCTCTTTATTTCCTTCAGTTTTGTTTTCATGAGTTTCTGTCAGGAGGAAACTGCTTGCTACAGACAATTGCTTGCATTTGTTGATCAATAGATGAAGGAAGAGTCAAAGGAGGTAGGGACCATCTAAGGAAGGGATGGTGCTGGCATTGACAAAAGCAGATAGGGCCAATGCAAATACTGTGTTCAATTAGCATTTTTGTGGACCCAGCAATTTCTGAAAACATTTTCGAGTCATAGAATACGCAGGGAGCATCTGGCTCCATTTCTGGAACTACTTCTGACACCACTGCCTCCTTCTCTTTAATGTATCCTACTCAAATTTAGTTTTCTTCCCTTCCTCACGCCAATCTTAATGCCTTCCTGCAGGTCTGTTTCCTTCTTGGCCCGTATTAGACCTCTAAATTTTAGTAATCACAGTAGGCCCTTAGTTGAGCTCCTACTGTGTGCCCTTCACAGGTCTTATTTCATGGTAACAACCACCTACCTGCTGTTTGCAAATGAAGTAACTAAAGCTGAGAGAGATGAAGGAACCTGCCCAAGGTCACAGAGCTGGCAAATAAATATTGTAGGATTCCATCCTATGTCTGTCCAAAATCCATGCATCCTGGCCAAATCCTTCTGTGCCTTGTAGCTTTTTTTTTTTTTTTGAGACGGAGTCTCGCTCTGTCGCCCAGGCTGGAGCGCAGTGGTGAGATCTCCGCTCACTGCAAGCTCCGCCTCCCGGGTTCACGCCATTCTCCTGCCTCAGCTTCCCAAGTAGCCAGGACTACAGGCGCCCGCCACCTCGCCCGGCTAATTTTTTGTGTCTTTAGTAGAGACGGGGTTTCACCGTGATCTCGATCTCCTGACCTCGTGACCCGCCCGCCTCGGCCTCCCAAAGTGCTGGGATTACAGGCGTGAGCCACCGCGCGCGGTCCTTGTAGCTTTTATTCTCTCCCTCAGTCTTATCTTTTCCAGCCACTATGTTCAGTGGTGGCTCTCACTTTCTAGAACCAGCTTAGAGTGTGTATCTCAGGATCTCATTCTCACTTCATCTCTCCACCTGGGACACACTAAGGCAGGTTTCCTTCCACATTTTATAGCCACGGCCCCAGTGCCTTTTCAAATGGAGTTCTCTTGAAAGTTTCAAATGGATTTTGTGTTTAAAAATATGTACACTAAACCTTAGGAGTAGATACAAACCCTTTGCCAATTTTCTTTTATGTTCAGAAAAAAATCAATTAAAAAGGGGCAAACCCCAAAGGACGGCCACAATCATGTTTATAAAAAACATTTCTGGATTGATCTGTTTTGATAATCACCGAACTTTCTCTCATCATAGGTTTCTATTGGTAATTTAAATACTTTGGGGCCATTTTGCCAAAACAATGACTGATAGTCTATAGCCATCCTTTGGTACCTGTGGGGAATTAGTTCCAGAACCCCCTGAGGTCACCAAAATCTGCAGATGCTCAAATCCCTTATAGAAAATGGCATAGTATTATGTGCACATAATCTATGTAAATTATACTTTAAATCATCTCTAGATTACTTATAATGCCTAATACAATGTACTGCTGTGTAAATAGTTGTTATACTATGTTGGTTTTTATTTGTACTATTTTTACCGTTACATTGTTTTTATTTTTTTTTCCCAAATATTTTTGATATTCAGTTGGTTGAATCTCAGATGCAGAACCTGCGGATATGGAGGGCCAACTGTATTTATTCAAGCAGGATTCACCTGTTGCAATGCATACATACAAATTCTGCACACAGAGAACCCGGCGGAAGTCTACATTAGAGCAGGTCCATTTAAAGAGAATTCCACTCACATTTAGAAAATGCCCCTTTTATTTAGTTTCTCTGCACAATACTTTTTTTTTTTTTTTTTTTTACATTATAAAATCACACAGGAGGAAAGGTGTTTGACAGGAAGCCAGCAACTTGCCAAGCAAAATATTGAGGATCCATTGCCAGCATCTGCAGATAATTTTTTTCAGAGAAAGAGGAGTCTTCCTGGTGATGAATGAATATTTTGACTTGGCAATTAACACCATTATACTGGAAGACATGCCTGCATGTGTCTCCCTGTAACACCTTGCTTGTTGCCACTAAGTACAAAAGCCTCCTGCCCCACGCCCCAAAATTGTTTTAATGGACTAAAGACCAGGAAATTGAGCCAAATCTCCAAACAAGGCAGGTGTAATAATAATTCCTCCTAAGAAGAGGCCTGTGATCCTCTGTTTGTCTTTTAGTGTTGAAAAAAGGGCAGAACTTTTCCTCAAATCTTCAGTATGAAAATATTGGTCTTTAAACTCATCACTACTCATTCATACCTTGAGCATCCTCCTGATATTTTAGGGGATCTTTTTTAACTTTTTAACAATCATCCCTTCTGAAAGAAGAGTTTACTAAGTTCATTGATTCTCTTTTGGCAAGCTTGCAATTCCTACATTTGAACAAATTAAACACAGTAAAGATTTCCTATATCAGCTCAGAGGACATTACCTGAAAATTCAGAAAGCTTTTCTTCTTAAACTTCAGGAAAAAAGAAATGAGAGGATGAAAGGATGAAAGGAAGGCAAGAAGGAAGTAAGAAAGAAAAAAGGAGCAAAGAAGGAAGAAAGGGTTAGGAAGAGACAAAGTAAGAGGAAATAAATCATGTAGAATACATACTTCCAAAACAGAAAGAAAAAAAACAATTCAACTAACATATATTAATCTTTATTCTATAACAGACATAAATAATTTTATGAATTCATATGACCTATACAAAAGACAAAATAAGATATTGCACTGAATTTAGATATGGGATATTTGAATTTAATATTAGCTAAACAGATAAATATATACAATTTAAAGAGTTAAGGCAAAACCAGATGATAGTCCAAATACAACAGAAGGTTTGAAAAATAGGTATAATTAGAAACAACAGCATCCCACAACCAGTTAATAAAGTGGTCATGTCTAAGGAAAAAAAACCTTAGGTTTTTAATAAAGTGGTTATTATCAATCATTTTAATTAAAGTTGAGCAATAAAGTATAAGATTTCCCTCGGAGGGGAGCTATTTTGCCGAGGCTCGGGGATTGAGCACTTAGATTTCGGGTAAGCAACTTTTTCCTTGTCAGATTTATGATCTATTCTTCCTCTTAGAAAATATAATTTGGAAAATATGACTCTTTCACATATACAATTAAAATACAACTATGAAGCATTCTTTTTTTTTTTTTGAGATAAGTCATGTTGATGATATCATTGTCAAGGTAAATTTGTGGGCAAGCCATTCATTACCTTATTTTAAGAGAACACATAATGCCAGTTACTGAAAAAAAAAATTCCCAGTTTTTTACAAGAACCAAACAAACTAATTCCAAAGGAATAAAAACAGATATAATCAATACACAGTATACAGTTCTTTGGCAGTATCACACTAACCGTTGATTGAAGTCAGAACTTTAGAGTTTTCTAATGCTTAGACCCAGTTGCCAGTCTTTTAAAACTAAACAAATAAAATTCCACATCTGTAACGAATTCAGTAATCCCGGGAAATGAAATTCAGAATAAATCTTGCAGACAGCTTTTGACTGTTACATTTAAGCATAGGTATTATCTGCTTAGAGTCCCAATCCAAATATACTGAAACAGACACACACAAATAATCTGTGAAATTTTGTATTGGTTCAGACAGGCCCAGAATCCTTAGAATCCATATCCACCCATGAGAAACCAATAAAAGACATCAATCCAATGATGAAAAAATGATCTTCCAGTAACTCAGGAGTGGGTCATCCCTCACCTGGATAAACACCACGGAGAAATTGAATCCTATAGGGGGAACACCAGAAAGCCAGAAAATGTGGAGTACTGCCAGCCTCCAACCAAATTACCTTTCTCCAGTTTTAGGTAAACCTTATCCTCTTTATCTAAGTAGAGTAGGACACCATTAGTGGCAGCTTCACGAGTAACATCTTTGTCCCCCGCAAAGGCAGATATTACTGGTTTTCCATTTAACATCAAGTTAACCTAGAAGAAGAAAAATAATAATAATTGAAAAGTTATCTTTAAAGTCAAAACATCTACTGGGGAGAAGAAATAATGTCTAAGATGACAGTCCCAGTAAAATACCTGATGTTCAGGAAATATATTCCCTTCCTTTCAAATTAGCCTATTGTGGGGGCCATACTTTGCATGTCTGCTGAACTGATTTAAAATCTTTTTTTTTTCTCATTGGAATTTCCTTAAATTCCTACAAAAGAATAACATCTATGGAGAGCAACCTAGTGAAAACTAGCTTCCCTTCAGCACATAAATTAAGCTTACTGCTTTACTTACCTCTTCCACCCAACAAAAATCTTTTGGAAATAAAGCAGGCTTGTGGCTTCCCAGTACATTTGTAAAAGAGACCTTGTGCCCACTGACCTAAGAAACCCAGATACAACCCAATCCTACCAACATCCTTGCGAGTTTTTGTGCAGCTGTAACATGCATACTACTGAAAATCATTTGAAATAATGAAGTGTGTGTATACGTGTGTCTGTGTGTGTTGATTTCTTTTTCTGTTTTCCCTGATAGGAAACAAGCATTAAAAATAATCATCAGGCCAGGCATAGTGACTCATGCTTGTAATTACAACACTTTGGGAGACCAAGGCAGGAGGATCACTTGAAGCTAGGAGTTCAAGACCAGTCTGGGCAACATAGCAGGACCCCATCTCTAAAACAAACAAAACAACAAATTTAGAAATTAGCCTGGTTGGTCACATGCACCTGTAGTCCTAGCTTCTCAAAAGGCTGAGGCAGGAGGATCGCTTGAACTCAGGGGTTTGAGGTTGCAGTGAACAATGGTTGTGCCACTGCATTCCAGCCTGGGTGAAAGAATGAGACCCTATCTCAGAGGAAAACCAAAAAATAAAAAATAATAATCACCACTATCACTAGAGATTTTAGTGATAATTAGAATCCACTCAAAACTGTATTAACTATTTTCTGTTCTACAATTTTGATTACACTGTGTCAAACATTGCATACATTTCTAAATACTGGAGGTTGGGAAAAGCTTTTCCATGGAAGTAAGTTTATTTTCTAGATTTTTTTTAGGTTAGAAGTCATATGGAATAACTTAAATCTGAGGCTGATCCATTCATCCATTTACTAGGACATGTAAAAGTATTAATAGATAAGTGAGTAATCTATCATTCACATTGACATAATGTATAATGTAAATACTGAGCATAAGATAAAAGGTTATCCTAGAATTCCATACACATGTATTTGTGTCATTTGGTATTAGCATATTGGAATATTGTCGGAACTAGCTCCACTGTTGCTTTTGAGTGTAAGGTCAAGCCCATTGTCTTAGAAAGCAGAATACAAAATATATTTTTAACTGTGGAACTGCAATTGATAAGAATTCACTAGCATCAGAGTAACTGAGGATAAACTCAAGCATATGCATAGAACACCCTTTCTTAAAAAAGTATTTTGAATAGTTGCTCCTTCATAGACTTATTCTTACTCTTTAGCTGTATCTCATAATTTTAAAAAATAGCAAATGTTTTATTTATTTAGTATGTACCTGAAAAGCTCTATTCGTCTTACAAGTTTTTTTTTCTTACAAATTCAAATAATTTTTGTACATGCATTAAATGAAAGCATGATCTTACAAAGAGATTTGTGTCACTGAATTTTTACTAAACCATGGATTTTTAAAAAATGTTTGATTGTTATTAAGGTAATAACTTCAATTGTTTATTTTTCTATATGCTTTTTGTCACATCTTAATGGATGTTACAAAGAAAAAAATTAGAAATTAAGGTTTTAAAATAAATGATAAAGATGGCTGTTTATGTCTATTGTGGAAAGACAACTTTGGATAAATACTTAAATACATAACCCACTAAAGATAAGCACAGTTGGTTGGGAGTATGGATGGAAGGGGTCAAAACACACACCTGGATAGTTTGGCTCTGGTAGACTTTAATCACGTGAAAACTGAAACTGTAAATTCCTTTTCTTGGTGCTACAAAGACAGACTCCAATGTGAAAAAATTACCCACATTCACCAGGATCTACAAATAAGAATAATAAATAACAGTAAGTTATTGTATTTTCTTCTGTGACTAAAATGAATTCTTCCTCTCACTCTCTTCCTCTCCTCTTCCTTCTTTCCTTCCTTCCTTCATTCCTTCCTTCCTCTTTCTTTCCTTCTTTTCTTTTGTTCATTCATTTATTCTTGGCAACTAGCTTAAGAAATCACAGAAAATAAAACATCTAGTTCTATTTCTTTCCTCTTAACTGATTTGGAAAATTGACTTGAATATTAGAAGGTTCTTCTGTCTTTTAAATGATATAAGAATAAATAAAGTAACTGCTTTGTATTCATGTCTCAATTTCCAGCAAGGCCCAATGGCTCTGGAAACATCGAGCTAACATTTGAGGGCTTATAAATATTAGCTTTACCTTGAGAAATGGATAAAAGGCATCTGCCATGTGTTTACATTCCCACCTTCTACAAGCCTTTGCAATGTACAGAGGTGACGTTTCCAAGCCAGCCAATCAGCATCTGTGAGCTCTCCACAGCCTCCCTGGACACACCTCAGAGGTATGGGTACCCCTCCACCATGTGCCATAATCCTTGACACTGAATAGCTGGTACAAAAAGTGATCTGAATGCCTGGCCCTTCTCTGAGCCGCACCCCTCCTAAGATCTGTGGCCATTTTTTTTTTTCATTCCTATGCCAGCTAGGCCTTAATTACAACAATGTGGCAATGAGTCAGCCCTTGGGGGCTGCCAAAGAGGAGAGCATAAAGAAGGATAAACTATGAAATAGGTGGCTTTCCCTGTTCCTGCCAGGGCTGTCCATTAACCTCCTCTCAATCATCTGCTCTTTATTTGAAGTTCAAGGTTCAAAAGTGAAAATAGAAACTGTTTCCCAAGAAAGCAACAATGCATTTTGTATTCCAAAATATTCAGCATAGTTCTATTGGTTATAAAATTAACTCTAAATTTTAATAAGTGACCTCTTAAGCTAAATTCGCAATGTCACATGGGTAAATCTCTTTCTATGAGAAAGAGGGATTGGGATAGAGGATGGTTGTTAAAATAACTAGGGTTTCTTCCATTTCTCTCCAAGAAATATGCCTGTAAGTGGCATTCGGAAATAATAAGATGTCCCTAAAAAGATATACTTCTCATATATCAATGGCAATCTGCTACTATCTCCTTCAAACACTGCATTCTTGCCAATATTAACACACTTGCAAGCCTCTTGCATAATTCCCTAAAAATGTCCTATTACCTCTGGGCAACATACCAGAATGTAGCAACAGTCAAGCAGATGTATCAGCGTCAACACCTAACTTAAAATACATGTACGTGTGTAATTTCATTCTGAGATTTTGCCTTCTTCCAACTAAGCATCAGATTTTTTTGTGACCTGATGATAGATGGTCTTTCAACAAGTCACCAGCTGTGCAATAATCCCCAACAGAGGCTTTGCAAGGAAATTTTTTTCAAGCACAATTAAAATAATTTGAGGTGCTTAGCGGTAACTTCCTGATTCAGATACAAGTAGCATAATTCACTAGCAATAATGAAAAATAGCTAATGAGTGTTGGCTACCTGTAAAACTGGATGTTGACTCTATATTTGTAATTGCAGCATCCAGGTACATCAAGATTTATAACTAAATGTGTCTTCTTGTCTCTAAGATGCAGGGCTCGCTGAACAGAAGAACAAACCCTTTTCCTCTTCTAACTGATGGAAAGGTCATTGAAAAGAACACCCTGTATAGAGGATAGTGCAATGCCCATAGTATTCCAACATTTAATTAAAGCATTGAAATACAAACTAGGGGTGGTGCTAGACTTTATTTCCATCAAAATGGAAAATACTGCACCGAAACCCCAAATGGGGCTACTTAATTCTTTAAAAATTATGGCTATCAAATACTAAGCCCCTAGAGAGGCATTCTCTGTCTTTGGCCAGCTGGAGAGTGCATTAGTTAGCAAAAATTAAGCAAGGAATACAGATGTCACCTCGTGCTTTCCCTGGCACATCCTGCAGCACCACTTAACCTGTGCCCCCTGCACATTGTAGCTTTGCATACAATTGCGAACTGTGAATTTGGAATTTAAAAAGACTCTAGATACTGTTGGGGCTGAAGTTAAAACTCCCAGGACAGTTTTTTTCCTTAACACCCCTTGCTAAATGTAAGCTGATATCCTGGGGTTTTTCATCATGCCAAACACGGAGCACCAGGTCGCTAAACAGCAGCTACAGCTTCCGTCAGTTCTTCCCCTACTCTCATCAACCTCAAAGTCCGTCTTTCCCCAGTTATTTGCAATTCTCTGAAAGGACAGGAGCCCAGGAAGCGAGAACCGGCTCCCAAGGGCTTTCCTACGGGAGCTCAGCACAGTTGCCAAATTCCTTTTCCTTCCCTCCTCCGCAACTTTTCTCTAAGTACCAGAGAAGGGCTTGCTGCCTACTCCGAGGCAGCGGCAGTGGCAGCGGCGCCTGGCACGCGAACAGTGGAACCTGCAAGCGAGATCTGACCCCCAGCCCTGCCCTCCCGGCCTCCGCGGCCACCAGCCCGATCTCTGCAGAGTGTGGAAGCCCGGGGCTCTCTTTGGAGAGAAGCTTCTCTACCTGGGAGAAACAAATCAAACATTTATCCTGTCCCGCAAAGGTACCCAGGGAGCAGCCTCAGCGGCACCCGTAGAGGAGTCTGAGCCAGGGGACCAAGATCTAGTCAAGAGATCACGACGTCCAGGGACCAGGTGCCCTTCGGCTCCCGCCGACCTGTTGCTCGCAACTTGCCCTGAGCTCTCGCTGCCCGGCTCTGGGCTCCCAAGCCTCTCCCCTCGGGTCGGAGCAGCCTCTTTTAGGGGCCCGGAAGGAATAGGAGCCGGGGCTGGTGAGAGGGGTAGGAAGAGAGACAGTACAAGTTTCAGACCCAGGCATATTTGGGAAGGCGAGTGCTTTATATGATTCCCCATTTCCCAACCGGTCCAGCTTAGCCTGGGCAGGCAGCTGAGGTGCCTGGAGACCGCCCGCCCCCTAGGTGCTCGCGTCCCCCCGGGTCTGACCTGATCGAAGTAAATGATGCGCGTCTTGTTGCTCATCTCGGATGGCTCGTGGTTGGTGCTCCGCACCGCTGAGAAGGCGACCTTGGAGTTGGCCGCCCGGACCGATATCCCCAGCGGGGAGGAAGAGGAGCCTTTGGAGTCCGTGGCCGGGTTCGAGTCGCACACCACCAGACACTTGCCTTCCAGCACGATGGGCTCCGTGTCGTTCTGTGCCCAGACGGGCAGCCCCGGCAGCGTGAGGACCAGCAGCACGGCCGGCACCGCGGACAGCGCCCGGCGCCGGGAGCCCATGGTGAGCCGTGTGGGCAGCCGCAGCCGGCTGGCGCTGGTGCTCGCCCGCGTCGCCTCCTACCCCGGGATCCCGGTGCTCGGGAAGACGCTAGCGGCTAGGTCGACAGCGCTGCAGGAGCGACGGCGCCTGCGGCGGCGCGCACACTTCCACCAATTCTGTGGCTTGAAGTCAAAGTCTCCCCTGGAGCTCTGTCGCTGGCTCTGTTACCTTTGTCCTTTAAGGAGCTCATGCAGAACCCCTTACCCTACCCTCCTCCACCCAAGAATCAGCCCTGCCTGGGGCCCCTGCACCCGATCTTGTTCCTAGACATCTAAAAGTCATCAAACCCTCACATTCACACCTCAAAGCAAAAAAATAATAATAAATTCTCACCCCAAACTCAAGCACCACCAGGTAAACCACGGAGCAGGAACAAAAAGAGAGGACTCAAAGAGAAGCCACAAGGGTGGCGGTTGCCCAGCGGCGCGGGTGCCAGTCCTGTCTGGCTTGCGGCAGGGACGAGTTACAGAGGCAGAAGGTGTTTCCCAGGCTGAGAAGAACGCGAGGCTGTGTTCATGGCCAGGACGCCAGCGACTCCCACTTTCGCTTGGTCAAAAATTCCCCCAAACCTGGTGTCACCCAGAGGTAGGGAGGGAGGCAGCGGCTAGCCAAGTCTCTCGCACAGAAAGCGCAGATTCACAGGATCAGGTCCAGGGCGCCGGGCGCAGCGTGCAGGGCGGCTGGTCCGGCGGGGTCCTCTCCTGCCTGGCCTCCCGCCCCGAGTCCCTGCGCACAACTTTCTCGTTCCTCGCGCGCAGCTCGGAGAGCGCGAAGCGGGCACACGCGCTCTATTTATAGGAGCGCAGCGTCCGGCTGGGGTTGGCTTATCGCGCAACCCGCGGGCTCCGGGAAAAGGGGGAGAAGGTGTCTGGTGACCCCATCTGAGCAGCTCTCTCCTGACGTTTAACGCACCCCAGAGCAAGCGGGGTGCCCAGCACTGCTGATTGGCAAGGTTCGAGGCCACTCAGCCCCTGAGAGCGCGTGGCGTAAAGGCTGTGTGCCCAGAGAGGAGCCCACGACCCTGCGAGGGCACCAGCTCGGCGCCCGCTCTCTCCTGCTGGATCTGGATCCGCGGAGGGGGCGGCGGGCCCCCTCGCCCCTCCCTATCGCGGGACTCTGCCGCCGAGTGCCCTCCGAGCGGAGCGCGGCGCTGCCAGGCAGGGTCGCGAAGATGGATGAGCCGCCGCGGATCCGCGCTGCGCGCTGCTCCAAACCTGGGGAACGGCGGGCGTCCCGACCGCGCCTGGCCGGGAGCCCGCCCCACACAGCCCTGGGGCCTGGCGAGCTCAGGGAAGCCTCGGGGCGGACTAGAGTCGGTGGGGGCGGCTGGGAGGAGGTGCCTGATTCCTTCCTTCCGCTCCGGGAAGATGAGCCTCAGAAGCCGCAGGGGCGCGCCTTCCCCCAACACCGCGAATCCTCCCCAGGCATGGCCAAAAAAAGAGTGAGAGAGGGAGTTAACTCAGCAAGAATAAGTCCTCCGAAACCGTGCCAACAACAATTAAAAAAAAATAATAAAATAAAGCCAAACCCACTCCTAAGAATACAGCATTTTTCTCCCCTTTGCATGCGCCTCCCGCCCCCTGTGCCACTCCACTGCCATCTTGGCCTCTGATTTGCAAGAGTTCCCTTCCCCTTCCGCAGCTACCACGGGGAAGGAAGGTTTGTCTCTGTCCGGACCCGGCTGCGTGAACTTGGCCCAGTCACTAACCCTCTCTGAGAGGGCTGCGCGGCGTTAACTAAGGTCCTCCCTACCCTACCCCGCCAGCTTTCCACTTCTGTGATGCTTTGGGGTCATGGCGCCCCTTCTTCAATTTCTTCTAGACTTCCAGCTGCCAGAGGGCAGACACCGTATGGTGTCTTTAATCAAAACAGTATCCCCTCCAGGCATTCGGAGCTCCTAAAATTGCATTGGCTAGTTATGAACGGATGGGATGTTTGTTGAGGGAGGTCCTTGGGATGGACGACTCCCATTCCTTCCTGAGTGAAGGATGTTCTCATGAGCGTGGCATTCCAGCCCTCCACAACATAAGGTGAACCTCGTCTCCAGCCTTTTTCCCTTCCTTCAGAAGGGCCTGGCATTGAGGTATAAGCACTAGCTCCAACTGTTAAAACTGAAGACACTACGAGGAATACCCTCACCCTCACCTCCCTATAATCTCTCAACTGAAGTGTTAATACTTGGTGCCACACGGGCCTTCAGATTCTGCTCCAGTGGGGCCAGTATCAGGTGTTTTGACTTTATGATTTTATTTGGGGTGGGGGGTGGTCTCACTATATTGCCCAGGCTGGATTCAAAATTATTGGGCTCAAGCGATTCTACTACCTCAGCCTCCCCAGTAGCTGAGACTACAGGCCAGTATCAGTTCTGACTGGCAGGTGCTAGTGCCATGCTATTTGTTAAAACGTTGAATGTTGCCAATCTAAGCTACAACCAAACAAGGTGAACTAGTGCCTTCTAAAGATGGTCACCATTTACCCAGCTTTGATGCCCCACCCTAAGCCCAGCACAATCTTCACCTGATCCCACTCTGCACTTTGTAACTCTCTTCTAGCTTTCAGGGATGTCTGCCTGGGTAACAGCGCAATTTCTTCTCATTTGATGCAGTCTTTTGAGGGCGGGTGCTGAGTTTAATCTAGTTCCTTTTATTTCCTGTAGGGGTAAGCACCCCGCCTTCCTTGTCTGGGACAGTTGTTGAATAACTAGAACTTTGGTTGTTCAATTTCAGGCTGGGAGAAGTTTGACAAAAAAAGAAAAAAAAGAAGACTAAAAGACTCTGTTGAATTGTTAAATAGAAAATAAGCTATCTTCCTCACCAATTCCGATATATTCTGTCTACATCCTTTTCTTATCCGGGCACTTCCTGCCAGGAAGAACTGAGATTTGAAGAAACTTGTTCCTTCTCTCACCAAAAATATTCATTTTTAGTCCCAAAATCTGCATAGTGACCATAGTAAAGACTCAATAACTCATTGAGAAATGACTGAATGCTTCCTGATAGAAGGTAATTATCATTCATATTATAGTATAAACTGCTTTAAATGAGTCTCTCTCAGTAAAATTTAAATTCAAAGCCTCCTCAGTAATTGGGGATAAGAGTCTTGGTTCCTTGCTAAAGGATGTTCTGCTATTCAAAGTGTTCTGAAGATGAGGAACACAGCGTTCTCTGTGGGCCCCTGCTAAGAGAAGTTATCTGATGTTCAGAGGGTCCTGACTCTTATTCCCACAACAGTTGATTAAACACGGATAGCCCCTGGGTTCTAGGACCGTCAATGCATTTGATACCAGAAGTCCAAGACTTGTATGGCCCAACTTGGCCAGATGACTTGGGGCTGCCAGATTTTCTCTCTACAATCTTAATGAGACATCGAGATAGCTTCCAGTAAGCACTACATGTTGCAGAGAAAAGGTCTGTAGTCTCCCAAACTGATGTGGTCATGTAGGAGTCACCCGGAAGCTGAAGCAGAAGAGGTACTTGAATAAACCAGAGGACTGGCCACACTTGTAGAAAGAAGCCAATTCTGGAGCATGAGCACTTCTGAGAAGTAGAGGGAGTGAATAGTGAATCGCCATTTCTGAACTCTTACTTACAAGAGTTCCAGAAACATTTTCTCCTAATCTTGGGTTCCTTGGTATCCTCCTATGTCTTTGAAATAAAAACTCAATTCCCTTGAGCTAGTTTTAGTAACATGCTGCTCCCTGTCATCCAGAATCCTCGTTAGAACATTGTCCCAGAAACCATACCACAAAAGGCTTACTAAAAGACTAACAAATCCAATCTCCTCCTGTAGGAAATTCTTTTCCAACATTTTGGGAAAGGAGGCATCACCTGCTCCTCACCCCCTACTCCAGCCCCAGCATCCCCAGGAGAAAAGAAACAAGACCAAGTTTAAGTTTCTCTCCAACAGCATAGATCTGTTTCTTTTTTCTTTTTCTTTTTCTCGTATTTTTCCAGTTGAAAATATGCTATTAGAAGACCTAGCTGTGACCCAAATATTTTCCCTTTCTGAGATTCCCATATTGTATTTGATGCCTAGGATTTATTTATTTTTTTTTTTTTTTGCTAGACCTTTAGAAATGAGGCAGAAATGCATTTCAGTTCTCTGCAGCTGGGCTTAACTTTAAAGTAAATTAGAATCTAAACTGTCCTTGCATAGGAAAGCAATACTTCTGAGGTCAGTAAATTCAATGACTGCTTGTCCAGTCATCCTTTAGCGAAACCAAGTTTTAAGCAAGCCCAAGACAGTAAGGATCTATGAGCTATTTTCTGATTGTGAAGAAAATGTTTCTAAGAAGGCAAAGACAGACACACACAAGGTATTCAGCTCTAAGGGCCTCACTGTGGTTGAATGAAAGCAGAATCCATGCATCATGTAGCAGAGACAGCCGCAGGTCAATCGTGCAGAAGATGGAAAATCAAGAGAGAGAGAGAGCGCAGTGAGGCTTGCATCATACCCAGACAAAGGTCCACTGAGTTGCTTAATTACCCTTTGCTCTTTATAATGATAGTTATCAGCCCAAGCAAATGATCTTTTTTGAGGGAGAGTAAGTAGCTTAAGAAGAAAAAGTCTCCATGAACAACCAATATGTGAGAACTTACGTAGTCTGGAAAGTTCCAGAGTCATGTTGAGTAAATCTTCATAGCTCCTTCTGGAGACAGCCAAATGACAGACTTGTTTTGTATGAGGATGGTATTGTGGGAAAAAATAGACAGATGCTGTAAAAAACACTTTTCAATTGGTTTTAGAATTTGAAAATTGTTTGGGACAGTTTCTCTAGACAGTTTACTCCACTCACCCCATTGGCAAATAAGGTACGTGTCTAAGACATTCGTGAGCAGTGAGACTTCTTGGTCGTGGCTGCAGACAGATTTTGATGCCCCTTTTTGGCTTCGCATGATACCCTGAGCATGTTCTAGTCATTATATTTATTATAATGATTTTAGTCGATTTATTTGTTGTGTTTTCCCTGGACTAGTAACTCTTTGGGAGCACAGAATTTAGCAGAGAGTAGGTATGCATAAATAAAGTTTACTGAATAAAGTAACATCATTGCTTTTATTTCTCATAAGGGAAACAGTATAACATTTAATCACTATGATCTAAGTATGATAGGAAAAGTAAAATTATTTCAGAAATGTTGGGGGCTTAAAACGTCAAGTCTACTTTAGTTACTAAGAATGGAAGCCCAGTGAGAAAAGGCTTTGTGGAAATGGCCATATCTTGAAATGTGTTGAGTTGAACCTTGAGACTGTAGTAAAACCTTAGAGAGAACCTAAAAAATTCCCTCTCTCTCTCTCTCTCTTTCCCCGGCCCCCATCTCTGTGTGTGTGTGTGTGTGTGTCCCTCTCTCTCTTTCCCTCTCCTGGGCACATCTTCATTATTCTTTGGCTCACTGTAATCTACCATTCTCTGAGGCCCACATGAGGGAAAATAGCAGCTGATACTTCCAGATTTCACACATAACAAAGCCATCCACCCAGAGATGCCCCCAAATCCCAGATAAGAGATGCACTGCAGCCATCTGGGTTCAGATGCCCAATCCCAAACCAATGAACTTGGCTGTAGAAGCAGAATTATGCTGCACACACGAATGATTTCCCAGCAATGAGGTGGGTAGAAAATTGCGGTGGGGCATGGGAAAAGGAAAAATCCTAGAAAGGTAGTATAAGCAATATGTGGCAAAGGGAAGAAGAACAAGAGGCAGACTAATTTGTGTTGTGCGATTCCAAGTTAGTTCCCTGCAAGTGTGTACAGATATGTGTGTGTTTCAATACACAGAGGAAAAATATGAAAAGTTGGCAATAACTTGTCAAATTTAAAGGAATGGAATCGATGGAAACACTATTAATTGTATTTCAGATGTTTCCTTATTATATATGTGCTCACAGCAATTGTGTATTACATTGTTATTGATATTTAAAATATTTTTTAAAAAAGAAAGGGATTCTGAGTAGATCATCCAGTAGTGATCTATCATGTTCACATTTTTTCTCCATAATTTCCTCTTAATTAAAGTTTAAAAAGTGGCATTGAACAGCAATCTGCCTTCTTTTGTTATATTGATCCAACTCTAAAAATCACTTACTCCAAGTTTAGAAAGATGCTCTGATATAGAAAGCCTCACAGTATACATTTAAGAAAACAAAAATTATATTGCAATGGGTAACACTGATGCATACTATCAAAATCTCTGGCTACATTTTATTCAACTTGACTTTCTCTATATAGTATGTTAGCATCCAGGAAAGCCATAGCTCAGTGCTGGGTGCATGATATGTGCCTGGCCACTTGTGTTTATGTTGCATAGATAAGAATGGTCTAAATGTGGGGTCCAAACCAATGGCTCCTACTTGTAAGAATCAGTCGGGAGGCTTCTTTCCAACATAGACGCTCTGGCCTTACTCTGAGATAATGGCTCTGCCCATGAACTGGGAAGGTTTACTTAACCAGCACCCAGGTAAATCTGAAGCAGATGGTGCTTTGACTTTGTAGATGCCATTGGTGTGATGCCACAAGAGTCCATTTGCATTCGGGTTTTTTAGCTCTATGGTTAAAAACAGGGTGTTTAGAGTCAGCTCTACCTCCTACTAGCTTCATGACCATACAGCAAGTTACAAACCTTCCTTCATCCAAGAAAATCGCAATCATGAAAATCGTATTCAGTCCATAGCTTCTTGTGAGAACTGAGTGGGGGAAATGTGGGCAGAGCTTTTAGCTCTGCACCTGGCACACAGGAAAGGCTCAATTAAGGGTAGCAATTATTATCATTAATCTGTAGACTCTACTAATGACTAAAGGTGTCAAACCACCGCATGCTAAGCCAAGGCCTATTAACTATTGGTAAACAACAGCCCCACTTAACCTCAGATATTAGAATAGGGGAAAATGAAGTGTGCCCAAGTGTGAGAGCCGATCCAGGTTCAGATGCCCAGAGAATAATCAAACCCGAGTTTGCAGGGCCAGCCATTGCCGATAGATCAATGCTTATCGTTATGCAGAGCTAAGGCTCTTGAATGAAGCTAAGACACCAGGCATGTCTATGAGCTCCCTACAGGGGACGGACAACAGGTTTAATTTTATTTTTATTTCTTTCTTCCCATACTCTCAATCATTATGTCTCATCTGGAAGAAGCATTGAGTGGAAATAGATGGATTCTTCAAAGTGGAAATTATACAGAAAGTCAAGAACAGCTGGTCAGAAATAGTCACCACAGAAACAGGAATCCAGAAAGCCAGGTAGATACCAGAGAATAGTGCAGCAGTTGTTAAATATCTAGGAGCCAACACGGGCATCTTAGGAGCTAGTATGCCAACTGTGGAGAGTCCCAGACAGTTTTAACTTTCCTGACTTTAGCAGCATGTGGTTTGCGGGAAGAGAGAAAAACAGCTTCAGTCCAACAGGCAACTCTCCTCGCCAGGGCATTCAGTGAACATCTGTCCTTGGTAAGCGTGAGATGGGAAGTGTGGATCTGCTGTTGCTGCTGTGATAGGCTCCATTCCTGCTGCCTCTCAGATATGAGCATCTTGCACCGTTGAGTGTGATTTTAGTGTTTAAAGGGAAATATTTTCCTACAACATGGCCACTAAAACAAGCCAACCACTTAATCTGGTGTTCAGCTGAAGAAACAGCAATCTGTTTTGACACTGAAAGGAAAACTGGCTGTGGGGAGCTCTCTGAGAGCTGGTATACCAGACACCATGGTAAGAACTTCCAAAGGATTTTCAAGGTAAGTTTGACTCTAGGAAATTTTTTCCTTGTGTACTAATTTTAGAATCTAACCCTGGAATGTAACTACATTTTGTTTTGTTTGGGGTAATCTCAATTGCTGATAATCTCTCTCACTGAATTCCCACCACTCATGTGAGAGGTAGATCTTGTTGCCACCATTTTACAGATAAGGAAATACAGCATCTGAAAAGCTACTGCCAACAAACAGGGTTAGATTTCATGACCGGACATCTGTCTTATATCCAGAGGTCTTTCCCTAGACCGCATGAGAAAAGTTGAAACAAAAATACAAGGAGCTCCTAGAATGCTCAGAACTCATTATTTTGTAGTGGATGACACCAAATTCAGAGGAGAAACTGAGTGTATTCCAAGAATAATTAATGTCAATAATGTGCAACTGACAAAGTTCAGAGGAAGAAGACAGGCTTCATATCACAAAATTTTTAATAAAGGTTACTGACTATAAACCAAGGTGGAGGAATATATGTTTTTATTACACACATATGTATACATATTAAAATATTTAATATACTAAATGCAATTCAATTATAATTAGATTTGATATATTGAATATAATGAGATTATAATTAGATGATAAGTGGTTAAATTCTCCTATGATCTTCTCATGGTTTTATGTGCCTTTCATTCCTAGTGGTTACCAGTGTTGAGATGTTACATTTATTTGTCTTATTTGACTAAAAGAATCTTCCCAGCCAATAATAAGCTCAATGAGGGCAGAGGTTGCCCAGGCTAGTCCCTGACACATGGTACGGGTATATTAAGTGTTTGGTGAAGTAATGAATAAAATGCTGCTGCATAGATTCTAACTTTGGCTACCTTTTTCAAGTGTATTTCCAATTATAACTAGAGAGTCTCAAAAATTCGCTTATGTTTTCTCTAATTCTCACCAATTATTTATGATGCATAATAACCCATCCTTCTTTACTTGGAAATTGAATGAGCTTCTGGAAAAAGTGCTATAAGTAGCCCTTCCTTTCCCTGGATGCCCATTATCACAGCTGTTCCTTGTTTTCACATTCCTCACACTGGGTTATGAGTATCTTAGCTTTGGCCAAGCTACCAGCTCAGCCACTTTCTTATCTACCACTGGGGTTAGTAGAGTAGCTCCTCTTTGCTAGGTTGTAGGCTCCATGAAGCAAAAACTGCCCTGCTTTGTCCTTTGCTGCTAATTGGGACTGGGGGGATTCCAGAAGCAAGACTAATAGGGTGGGCCATGGCTTCGGAATCCACTGGCTTCCAGCTATTTCAGCTGGCCAAGAGCCTCCTGAATGACACACAATGTACCAAGTAACTTGACTTTCTTGGCCATCTGTCTGTTGGCTAAATAACTACCTCTTGGACAGATCAAATCATCACTTACGCAGCTGGTGTTTGGCAGCTGACTGAGCTGAAGCCCTTCTGGGCTGGACCCAATATTCCCTTACCACACACACACAAAATGAATTTTATGGGGTTTTGTATGGGTTTGTAGTCTTCATAAGGCCAAATAGAGAAATCAAAATAATTGAGGAAAGAGACGGACTATGTTTTAGAGCTAATGGTTTTTCAGACCAGAGAAATTCTGAATTGCTCCCCTTTATTGCTTTTATTTTACTTTATTTTATTCTTTTTCTTTTTCACCTTTCCATGATTCCTCTGCTTTTCTTCTTCTTTTCTACCTCCTTCCTATTTTTTTCCCTAAAGTTCCCAGTTCTACACTCCAACCAACATTTAATTAGGACTTAGTATGTACTGGGTAAGCATAGCAAACTCCAATGCCTTTGGGGACTGTGGTGGGCATCTCCTATCCTTTTGGTCACCCTTTTGGTATCCTTCCTACATCTGCAGGTTCTTCCTTCTTATTAGGCAGAGCCCCTCTCTCACTAAAGAAGCATCAAGTACCAGATACTCATTTTCCAGCTTCTCTTGCCATAAGAGGACAAGCACATGACCCACGCTCTGCAAACATACCCACCCCAGAGGTTGAATTAGAGGCCTGAGAGGGAGCAGGAACCTCACAGAAACCTTACCATGGAAGGTGGCAGCAGGTTTCGTGGTCTGGGACAGGCACCAGCATCAAGCATCCAGGGTGAGTGATGCGGGTGCAGCAGGCTATGAGGTCTGTGCTACGCAGCTGAACCATCTGTCTTGGTGATCGTGGTGCTGCAGCAGGAGCTGGGATGTCATTCCTGTCTGCTTCACTGCAACCCAGTTCTCCAGTCCTCTAAGCTACTCTTGAACCACAGAATACACTTAAATAAATACGCTTTCTACCGAAATTTGTCAGTCGACTTTTGCTGCTTGCAAATAAGAGTCCAGATGGATAATGATGCCAAACAGGAGACACTAGTAGAAGACAACTGTGAAAAGAGGGAGCAAGCATCTTTGCCTCACCTCCAGCAGGCGGCTGCTGTTACACCGTGAACAGTGTGAATCCGGTAATGCCAGATACTTGGCTTTTCAATAGGAAAATAAATTCAGATTGTTTGCCAACTTTTAGATGTTAGCAAGTAATTCAAAAATGTTTGCGGGCTACCTTAAACATGATTTTTGGGCTACATATAGCTCTAGGACTGCCAATTTGCCACCTCTTTAGGACTTGGTTTTACTTTTAAGGAGCATTTCAGGAGACCTGTAACAGAGAGATTTCTTTGTAGTAACTTTTGTAGGTCTCATTTACGCTCTCTATTTTTTTTTTTTTTTTTTTTTTTGAGACAGAATCTCACTCTGTCACCCAGGCTGGAGTGCAGTAGCATGATCTCAGCTCACTGCAACGTCTCCCTCCCAGGTTCAAGCCATCCTCCTGCCTCAACCTCCCAAGTAGCTGGGACCACAGGCGTGCACCACCATGCCCAGCTAATTTTTGTACTTTTAGTAGAGACAGGGTTTCATCATGTTGGCCAGGCTGGTCTCAAACTCTTGACCTCAAGTGATCCATCTGCCTTGGCCTCCCAAAGTGCTGTGATTACAGGTATAAGCCACCATGCCTGATCTGAGCTCTACATTTTACAATAAAATCAGATACTGTATTAATCCATTTTCATACTACTATGAAGAAATACCCAAGACTGGGCAATTTACAAAGAAAAAGAGGTTTAATGGACTCACTGTTCCACATGACTGGGAAGGCTTCATAATCAGGTGGAAGGCAAAAGAGGAGCAAAGGCACATCTTACATAGTGGCAGGCAAGAGAGTGTTTGCAGGGGAACTGCCCTTTATAAAACCATCAGATCTCATGAGACTTATTCACTATCATGACAACAGCAAGGGAAAGACCCACCCCCACAATTCAATTACCTCCCACCAGTTCCCTCCCACAACATGTGGGGATGATGAGCACTAGGATTCAAGATGAGATTTGGGTGGGGACACAGCCAAACCACATCAGACACCTTAAAGCTTTAATAGAAAATTGTTGGGTACTAGGATGGTCTGAATGGGAGACATCGTATGTTAATAGCAAACTGCCACAGTTGCCCATGCCCTCCTGGTCAAACCCACCCAGCCAATCAAATTATTTGGAATCATGCCAAATCTCCAGCCTCAGATAGTGCCTCTGTCTCAGGGAAGCACCCAAATCATCTCCTGGTTTTCCTGCTTCAATTTATGATGCCTTGCTTTCTCCTAACCACAGGCCTTGCTTCATGTCACAACCTCACAAGTCGAAGTCTTAGGATGGTGCATCCCATCAGTGAGACCTATATCTAAGTGATAGCTGCAAGACAGGGTTTGAAAAGTATGTTCCTGACATTTTCAGCTTACAAAGTGGAAGGTCATTCTTCCTCTCACCAAGACTCATAAGATGCATAATTCCCTGAACATACAAACGGCTCCTGACGCTGGTGGCCAAAAAGTAATGTCCATCTTCACTGCATATCTTTATTCGTACTTCTGTGGTACCCCTGTTCAGACAGGGCTCTGTTTTTTTTTTTTTTTCTTTTCTTTTCTTTTTTTATTCTCAAGCCTGATTCCCCTTCTATCTCCCCATTAACATAGGGAGAATCTGACAATATCTACCAAAAATAGTCTATGATTTCTGTAGAACTAGATTGCAACTAAATATTACATAATGAAAGGCCGGGCGTGGTGGCTCATGCCTGTAATCCCAGTACTTTGGGAGGCCGAGGCAGGTGGATCACCTGAGGTCAGGAGTTCGAGACCAGCCTAGCCAACATGGTGAAACCCCATCTCTACTAAAGATACAAAAATTAGCTGGGCGTGGTGGTTGGTGCGTGTAATCCCAGCTACTTGGGAGGCTGAGGTAGGAGAATCACTTGAACCTGGGAGGCAGAGGTTGCAGTGAGCCGAGATCATGCCATTGCACTCCAGCCTGGGTGATAGAGCCAGACTCTGTCAAGAAAAAAAAAAAAAAAGAAAGAAAATGCATAATGAAAGTAGACTTAGTTGCATTTAATCTTTCCATTAAGACTCTACATTATTCTCATACCATTACATCCATCTTCTTTTACTAGTACATGCTACTACCACCAGTGGTTCCCAAAGTAAGTTCTTTATTAGGACAACCAAGGAAGCACTTAAAAAGTTATAAGCCCAGACCTACTGGATTAAATATTCTAAGGAGGAGGTCCTGGTATCTGTATTTTAAAGCTTTTTTGGTAATTTTAATGCTCATCCTGGTGTAGAAATCTTTCCATTTTGAAGATGGGGATGGCTCCTTGGATAAAATAAAGGTTTCTTAGTACAATGGACATCTTGTTTCTGCATGCAAGCACATGCCTTTCCATTGAAAAGCTTCTCCCACTTCACTCAAATCTCATGACTGACAGGGACAATGTTGATCATAGCACCCTCTTCCTGGTCCCAGGAATGAGCATGTGATGCTGGCCTAGCCAAGTCATATCGCCCCATCCTCTGGTCATGATGGTTGCTCTAGAGGCAAGTACATCACCCAAGCAAAACCAGCTAAAGTTATTCTAGTAGGATTTTATATTTAGAGGCAGAAGAGAACAGATCCTGCCTTTGCCTTCAGGGCAGAAATTGAGGCCAGCAGATATAATTTTCCTTGTCAGCAGTATTAGAGAATGATGCCAAGATAAAGAAGGATGGATGAGAAACAGAGAGACAAAGGTGATATTTTTCTTACAATGTCTTTGCCCACTCATACACAAAGCCCCCTCCATATCTGGACTTTGCCAAAAGGGAGCCCATACATCCTTTTTATATTTGAAGTGGTTCAAGTTGAATTTCTTCCCCTTGCAATCAAAACCTCTAGCCTAAAGGGGTGTATTTTGTTTTGAACAGAAAACAGTGAAAAAATACAGGGACAAACGAATTTTCTGATTTTTGGTAAGGTGAATCAGCATAAAATGAGCATTTGCCTAATCACTTTTTTAATATTCTCAGCTCTAACCAAAAGCATGACTTGATTTAGCTCACAAGAAAGCATGAATAAAGAAGCCAGTCTGATTTGATGTAGTGACACGAAAGGACTGTGAAGGTTCAAAGTGACTTTTTCAGACAACCAAATGGGGACTTTGGACCACATGAGCTGGGAACAAATGCCCTTCGTGAAGACAGTTTAAATAGTAAAATGTAAACAACAGCAAGCCCAGCAAGTAATTTTGTTACTCACACTGTTGACCAAAAAAATTAAATACATGCTACTAGTACCTCCAGCTGTTCTGTGGTCAGGATTGGGCAGGCACAGAGAGGCAGCTAAGCTACAAATACTGAAAGGAAGGCAGGATGTGTTTCATTACAGGTGCGTGATGTAGATGGGACTTAAAGGTTTTACACCAAAGCCCACCAATCCAGTGACCCTAGAATTTCCTTTATAACAAACTAGTGCCAAAGAAGCCGGATTCATGTGCAAGTAATGATTGTACATGGCTTGCCAAAGGCCCATTAAAATAGCCTCTCAAAAACACAAGTCCACATTGCTATGGAAACACTGTCATTCCAAACAAAAAAAATAGCAGAAGTTATTCTCAAATTCTGTGCAAACTGTTGGATCTGCATGTGTGTGAGCATGCGTGTGTTTGTACACACACATATACACACACATACACACACACACCACACACACACACACACACACATACACACGTGCGGGAAAAAGCCAGCATATGCTCATCCTCTTGACTGCAGATTTGCATTAGAAAGCTTTTTCCAAAGGAAATGTTTGGAAACGTCTTCATAAAAAGGACCTACAGAAGTCATTTTGCTTTGGTCCTAGGGTAAGGAGGTCTTGTTTGATAGATGAAACATGGAAAAGAGAAGTGTCATAAAGCTTTATTGCTCTTTTAGTTTCCCCTCCTGATTCCCTTTCCTGGGTTTTCAATACTCGCTTCATCGCCTTGAACATCCCCTTCCTCTCAAGTGCTTGAAGCTCCCTTTCCTTTATTTCCCTTTGGTCAGAAAGTTCTGAAATTGTAACTTTCTTGGCAACAAATAAGGCATCAGTATAATATTTTTGCAACACAGTCTATATTGAGAAGTTGGCAGAAACACAGAAGATTTGCCTTATCTAGAAGTGGGAGTTCTTCGCTAATGACCTCCCAGAATTTCTTTTAGAAATCTGACAGCTTCCACTTCCACAGCATCTTCACCACCATCACTCTGGTCTGACCACCATCGTCTCCCACCGCAGTCCTGGAGCATTTTCTAACTGGTCACTCTGAATCCAGGGACCCTCTTCTTTTCCAATCCCTCACTGATGCCAGAATGATTTTTAAACTTCAAAGATGACCATATCATTCCCCTGATGGAAATGACTCATTAGTTTCCCATTTCCAACAAACCCAAAGTCCTTACTGTTCTATGACATCCCCCTCGCCTTCTTCCCCAGTCTCAGCACAGTCCAGCCTCCTCTTTGTTTTCTGCTAGCCTCGCTCTAGCCACAGAAGTCCAGTGTAGCCCTTCACATTTAGCCGTGACTGTTTCCATCTCAGGCCTGTGCATGCAGATCCCTCTGCCTAAAATGACTCCTCCCCACCCTTATCCCCACCTTGGCTCCCTCCTACATTTCTTCAGGGCTGCTTGAACACCACTCCCTCATCGAGTCCTCACCTAGAATGTCCTAGCATGCCCTCACCTCCCAGACACACTGTTGTTGTTTGTTGTTGTTGTTAGTTATCACAATTACCATTAACCAATATGTTGTCTTTTCTGATAGTTTACAAACTCCATGAGACCTATGATCGTAACAGTCTTGTTCAGAAGTATAATTCCTATACCCAGCATGGTGCCTAGTACATAAGAAAAATTCAATATGTTTTGTGGAATGAATGGATGAATTAATTAATGGATCCTAGAAATTGGCACCCCAGACTGTAAATCACTTAAGGAAGAATCTCTTGGCTTGTCTGCCTGTTGTGTTGTAGATTGTAGTGCCCAAATATAAATCTGCATGACGGTAAGTGTCCTAAGCCAGATCTCTGCTAAAATGTAAATGTCTTTTAAGTCTCAAATTAAATATGATCCAAGCCTCTACCCTCAAGGTGGTGGCAGGAAAAGGTAGGCAGGGAGAATAAGCAAGGAGGAGAAGTTATCTTGGGAAATGGACTTTAGAACTGAGAATGAAAGATTTCAGGAGTTGTTGCCCAAGAAAGTCTGAAGAATCCTGCTGGGGTTAGAAAGCGAACTTGACCTTAACAAGGGAAGCTAAGGTCATGGATCACAGGGCACAACTTTGATACAAGATCAGGGATTCAATGGGAGAATGGGGCAACGAAGGTAGTCCATTCATAAGGAGAGAAGATCTTTGTGACAGGCAGGTGAGAACTGACTCCCGGAATGGAGAGTATTCAAACTGGAGCATGGTATTCACTCAGACCCCAGAACATGCTTTGGGGACTTAAGTGTTAGCTCAGAGGAGCCACATTAGGCTAGACTTAACTTGCTGTTGTTTTCTGTGGCCCAGGCAGTGGTGCAATCTCGGCTCACTGCAACCTCTGCCTCCCGGGTTCAAGCGAGTCTCCTGCCTCAGTCTCCTGAGTAGCTGGGACTACAGGAGCCCACCACCACACCCGACTAATTTTTATATTTTTAGTAGAGACGGGGTTTTGCCATGTTTGCCAGGTTGGTCTCGAACTCCTAACCTCAGGTGATCTACCCACCTCACCCTCCCAAAGTGCTGGGATTACAGGCGTGAAGTACCGTGCCTGGCCTTGCTGTGGTTTTCTTGATTCCTTCAGCCATAATTTATCTCTCCTCCTCCAATGGCTGACAGCAACTGCAAGCACCTCTTCTACTGCACGCAGCACATTCTGCCCCAGGTTTGAGTTATCTCTTGGGTCTTCCTGGCTAACCCAGGAGCACTGCTGAGGCCCTCTCCATCACATCTGTATCTCTTCCCTATCACAAGAAGCTCAGTGTTTGACACATGGAAAATTGAACCTGAATCTCTCACATGGAATTCATTGAGTGGTTGTGTAAGAAACTTGTACCAATAATTTATGAATTGCAACATGCTCTACAAATATCACCTGTATATCCCAAGGCTGTATGTTATTTAATATCAAACTCCCACACAGTTAGATGAGCAGAAAATCTAGTCTTTCTCTCTTTCCCTTGGAGATCCCTCTATGGTATGTTTAGGAATTCTAGGATGATTTGTCCAGTTTCAAGGGTCTTTCTGCGGACAAGCTTGTTGTGGAAAACGCTTCCACAGTTGGACAGTCCAGACAGGCTATGGCAACAGTCCAGGGCTATGGCAACTGTTACCCAAAAGAACAGTGCTGTTGATGGAACCTTGCTCTTCTCCTTCTGCTACTGCTATTGTGGTTGATCCTCATGCTGGTTCCTCAGGGTGCAGAGGAGCAGGCACCTTTTTGTAGTTCTTACTCTAGCCATGAATAAACCTTACCAAAAACAGCCTGGACCCTCAAACTCAACTCATTCATCTGTTCTTTCTTCATAGATACATAGAGCTATTTCCTCCTAAGACACGGGTCAAAAAGAGTTTCACTATCATTCACATAACACCCCCAAAATAGCCCTCCTTTCCAATAACTTAGGTTTGAGTTAGGTCAAAGTCACCATTTCAAATTCCGTCTTTTCTAATGTGATTTTTATCTATGGGGCCTTTTGTCCTATCTGCCACCCAGTCTTGATCAAGGCCACACAACGTTATGGGAAATGTTTTAATAATTTTAAACTACAAGTAAAGGAGTCAAATCCTCTTAGAATGCCCCCATGGTCTTATGCATATTGCTCTAACACTTCCCCATAAACCTCAAAGTTGCAGTGAAAATGAAGTCCATATGTTCCAAGAAACCTTCATTCCAGAACAATGGTTCAATGTTTGTTTTTCATTTGTGTAATGAAAGAGCTCAATTTACTATTTTTCAAGATATAAAGGAGTCTTCCAAAGGAGTAATAAAGGCTTCTGCCACTAGAAAAAAAAGTATACCTCACTTTTTAATCATTGGTTCCCCAACTTTATGAATAAGTAAAGTCCCACCTCTACCAAGTACTTTACTGTATATGTTGCTAACATTCTGGAGGTATTTTCATTATGATAGACACATAATGTACATTGAATTAATGAAAATGAAATGACAATGTTGATTAAAACAGAGATGTGATTGGCTTGGGGCCCACATAATTCACTTTAGAGCATCCATTCATTCAAGCTACATAGTCAACATTTGCCCTTTATTTGTTTAGCAACTATCAGGTAACACAGCATGCCCTGTACTCTTGCCTCCTGAAGTCTGTTCTTCTCATTGTCAACAAAGAGTGTGTTTTAAAAACCAAATACTATCGTGCTCTTCCCCTATGCAGAACCATGCCACAGTTCCCATTTCTTTTAGAAGAAAGTCCTGGCCCCACCTCTCCAAAGCTTTGCAGAGCTGGCTCCTGTCCTCCTCTCCATTCCTGTGCTGAACCACATGGCCCTTCAGTCACATGTGGCCTCTCCTGAGGTCCCCACATGAGCCATGTCCCTTGTTGCCACGGGAACTTCACATAAAATAATCCCTCATTCGGCCGGGCGTGGTGGCTCAAGCCTGTAATCCCAGCACTTTGGGAAGCCGAGACGAGCGGATCACGAGGTCGGGAGATCGAGACCATCCTGGCTAACACGGTGAAACCCCGTCTCTACTAAAAAATACAAAAAACTAGCCGGGCGAGGTGGCGGGCGCCTGTAGTCCCAGCTGCTCTGGAGGCTGAGGCAGGAGAATGGCGTAAACCCGGGAGGCGGAGCTTGCAGTGAGCTGAGATCCGGCCACTGCACTCCAGCCTGGGCCACAGAGCGAGACTCCGTCTCAAAAAAAAAAAAAAAAAAAAAAAAAAAAATCCCTCATTCTAGCCATCTCCCGCCTCATGTAGTTAAATCACCTTCATTCTTCAGAGGGCTGTTTTCCACCAGAACGTTCTGTGATGATGGGAATGCCCTAGATCTGCCTCATCCAGTACATCAGCCAGAAGCCAACAGTGGCCACTGAGGACTTGAGATGTGTCCAGTGTGACGAAGAACGGAATTTAAAAGCTTATTTCACTCTAATAAATGTAAATACCCATAAGCATGTAAAAAAGCTCAACATCACTGATCATTAGAGAAATGCAAATCAAAACCACAATGAAACACCATCTCACACCAGTCAGAATGGCTATTACTAAAAAGTCAAAAAACAGCAGATATTGGTGAGGTTGCACAGAAAAGGGAATGCTTATACATGGTTGGTGGGAATATAAATTAGTTCAACTATTGTAGAGAGCAGTATGGCAATTCCTCAGAGACCTGAAAATAGAACTACCACTCGGCCCAGCAATCCCATTATTGGGTATATACCCAGGAATATAAATAATTCTACCATAAAGACACATGCACATGAATGTTCGTTGTAGCACTCTTCACAATAGCAAAGACATGGAATCCACCTGAATGCCCATCAATGGAAGACTAGATAAAGAAAATGTGGCACATACATGCCATGGAATACCATGTAGCCATAAAAAAGAATAAAATCATATCCTTTGCAGGGACATGGATGGAGCTGGAGGCCATTATCCTTAGAAAACTAATGCAGGCACCAAATACCACATGTTCTCACTTATAAGTGGGAGCTAACTGATGAGAACACACAGACACACAGTTGGGAACAACAGACACCGGGGCCTACTGGAGGGAAAGGAGGTGAGGAAGGAGAAGATCAGGGAAAATAACTAATAGGTACTAGGCTTAATACCTCAGTGACAAAATAATCTGTACAACAAACCCCCATGACATGAGTTTACCTATATAACAAACCTCCACAAGTACCCCTGAGCTTAAAATAAAATTAAACAAACAAAGGCCAGGTGCAGTGGCTCATGCCTGTAATCCCAGCACTTTGGGAGACCGAGATGGGCAGATCACCTGAGGTCAGGAGTTTGAGGCCACCCTGGCCAACATGGTGAAACCCAGTTTCTACTAAAAATATAAAAGTTAGCTGGGCGTGGTGCCTGTAATCCCAGCTACTCAGGAGGCTGAGGCAGGAGAATCGCTTGAATCTGGGAGGCAGAGGTTACAGTGAGCTGAGATAGGGCCAATGCACTCTAGTCTGGGTGACAGAGTGAGACTCCATCTCAAAAAAAATAAAAATAATAAAAATAAATAAACACCCACATCTGGCTGCCATATTGGATAGCGCAGCTCTAGAATTCAGTTTAAATGTCTTTCCTCACCCTCTAAGTTGAGGTAAATATTATATGTTAGTCCTGTATTTTTTTTTTTTTTTTTTGAGACGGAGTCTCGCTCTGTTGCCCAGGCTTGGAGTGTGGTGGTGCGATCTCGGCTCACTGCAAGCTCCACCTCCTGAGTTCATGCCATGCTCCTGCCTCAGTCTCCTGAGTAGTTGAGACTACAGGCGCCCACCAGTCCTATGCTTTTTAATCATAGGACTTACTATATAAATTCCATCTGTTCATCATATGATTGTTTATCTTCAGTTTCCCCTATTAGTCAACAATTTCCCTGAAGTCAGGGGTCAGGTCTGTTTTGTTCCATATTGATCTGTAGGGCATAGTACAAGTGCTGGCATGTGGTAGACAAGAATGTTTCTGAATGAGTGAATGAATCAATGAATAAATGAGACTGTGGCTGTGTGACCAGAAAATCACTGCACATCTCTAAACCTCGATTTCTTTATCAATAAAGGTCTATGAGTCCCTTCAAGCTTAAACATTTTGTAGATTTCACCACTAAATAAGAAATTACAGAAATGTGGAGCGAGGTGGAAATTTCTAGACATTACTTGAGACTATTTTGTTCCCATAATGACTTTTTCTAAAGCATCTAAGAAAATGGCAGTAATTTATGGTTGGAAGGTCAAATATGCCATGAAATTTTATCAGAGCACAGTCCTGCCACTTCATTAAGACACACAGAATCTGTACAATCCATATTTGACTATTGAAACAATTCATTGAGGTGACCATTTATATTTTTTTCAGGAATGAAAAGCTTTTCCAACTCAAAGTTAAAATCTGAGGTCTCAAAATATGAGAGACACTCCTGGTAATCACTCTGTCCCTGATTTATGCAATCTAGCAACTAATAAAATATGGATCAGAGAGATTTAATATAAATTTGTAATTATCTTTTTACTTCTTATTACTTTGGGTAATAACTTTTGTGGCTTTCTCATCACATACTCTCCTTTCAGAACAAAGTAAACCATACAAAAGCACAGAAGGGTTCATTTGGCCGAGTTGTCAAATGAATTGTATAAAAAATAGAATGATGGAGGGTTTACATTGAAATTGAAAAGTTTATAGCCAATTTAAACTTGGCAAGAGTCTTGTGTACAATACTGGCTTAATCATCTATTGTTAAGATTCAGAATTTAGAAAAGTTATAGTCACCTTCTGGACCTAGCCTAAGAGTTATCCTTCTTCCCATATTGCCCCAGCCACGCTGAGGTTCTTCCCTCCTCTTTGCCCAAGGCCGATGCTTAATAAACAATCCATGGCAACGAACTCATCATGCAGACAGCAAAGACAGCATAGCACAGTGGTTAAATGCACGTGCACTGGAGGAGCTGTTTATGTTTAAACTTAACCTCTTTCTACCTTAGCTTCCTCAACTGTAAAATAGGAATAATAGTAGTACCTGCTTTGCCTTTGGTGTCAGAATGAAATGAGGTAATACCGTAGAGTACTCAACACAAAGTGCTCAAAGAACACTGACTATTGTGACAATGATAACAGTGGGTCAAAGAAGAAATACTATAAATCTGTGTATGAAGGTCCAGTACTCAACACTGTAAAACAGACAATGTTGCCAGTAAGTTTAAGGAGCTACCTTTTATAATAACATTTGTGTTGAATTTAATAACTGCCAATTATCAAGAACCTACTAAGTGCCAGGAGTACATAATCCTCCTCTATTCTCCCGGTAACCTAAAGATGTGGATGTGGTGGTAGTAGTTGTGGTAATTGATGTAGTGGTCATAATAATAAAAATAAAATATAACAATTTCTGAGTACATATTTGGCCTGGCACTGTGATAAGCTTGTTATATGTATTACCTCATTTAACACCTCTCAGCAAACCTACACTACAAGAATGATAATTACTTTCATTTTAGAGAAGATTATTGGCTGAAGAACTAAGAAGCAAGTCCAAGAGCCAACAATTCATGTGGAAAGCTGAGAGTGGAACCAGGTTTTTCTAGCTCCTGATAGATACTACCCCATGTCAATCTTATGGTCTTGGAAATTTAGGACTGGAAAACAGAGTATGGGTTAGTTAACAGTAAAAATATGAGCTGTGTGAATATGTAGACCAGGGCTGGGGCCAGGATGTGGTAAGTGAGGTTCCCAGGATAAAATATATATTTATACATATATGTATATATACATATATGTACGCATATGTATATATTTATACATATATATTTTTATATATATGTATTAGAAGGCCCTTAACTCTCAGGAGGAACTCAAAGTAGGTGATATGAAACCAGAATTTTTTTGTGCAGATCATTGGAAATGACAGCAAATAGGCCCACTTATCCTTCTACCACAGGGTTCCAAAAATTCACGTTTTCTAACTACTGGAGACACAGAATCATATAACCAACTTGACTGGGGCTGTGTGTTAGAACCTAGAGGATGGCACTGCATCCTCTAAGGAAAGCATCTCCAAGCTTTGCCTCTGCTGCACCTCCAAAAAGCCATTCTGTTGCTCAGGCTGGCTGCTTCAGAGTCTCCACAAAGTGGTAGGACCCATGTGCCCACGGCCACATTTCCTTTACTATAAAGTGATTAAACCCAATTTTATGCCAGATTCTGTGCAGACAGATCCAATACTGTAGAGTCTTGGAACATGGTACTGGCAGAGGCCCTGCGAGAAGGACAGGAAAACTCAGCTGGCATAGGTATTGACACGACTCAAGATGAAGCGTTGTGCCTTGCGAGTGGAAAGGAGATTGATGTAATCAATTTGCCACCAAGTGACTGACTGGACTCCTTAGGGAATAGTGTCCTAGCACATGCTTGGCACACATTCTGTAGCTGGCAGGTTGGATAACCAGCACTAGCAGTAGCTAGACAAGACTTGGTGATTGAAAACTCCTTGCTACTGGGCCATGCACATCTTCCATCCCTGCTACCATAGCTACTGCATCATCCACTTGCTGTGCCAGCATTGACTGGCCAATGACAGACACTGGCCACAATCAGCTAGTCATGTTATTCTGTCTCCTTGATTATGTAGTGCTTCTTCTCTGGTGGTTACTCTCTGGTGGGCATTGGAATTCAATACAAAGAGGTTCACACCTGTGCCTACTCACATGGTTCATCCACATGCTATTTCCTCAAACCATCTTGATCCCATTCTTCCAAAGCCCTTTCTTTTTTTAGGTCCCCAACCAATCATCTGAGCAATCCCCACAGCCTGTGAGTCTATACTCTATTCTTAGGGCTCATCTCTTTTCACACACAGTGTATGGCTGGGAGCACTGCCTAAAGTTCTGCCATTGGGAGGATTTCTCTTCTCTGTTCTTTTCTGGGACATCCCTGAGTATGCAATAGCTTGATCTCACATACCAAGCCAACCCATCCATGCAACAAATGTGGTCCCATTCATTCTTTTTCAGGTGGTCATAAGGGAACCCTCATGTGGCCTCCTGTGTACCAATATATAAGCAATCATATGGCCCTGGGGAATGACATGGGGCTCTGGATCACCTGTTCATGGAGCTGACTTGTGCTCTCCAGCCTTGCTTCTTCCCAATACCAGATGCGCCATGTACATCTCTCCATGCATTGCTGCTGGGCCTGATAGATCCTACATCATTCTGGGTCACATGGTCACTTGATATTCCATGGTCAGGGACTCCATCTCTACAAAGGCCACTGGAATGCCAGGAGCTGCTTTTAAAATGGCATACAATTATCTGCTACAGATGGCATGGCTGCATTCCAGAAACCTAGAGCTCTACATTATTTTCCTACTGGAGTTTGCCATAAACTGCATTCTGCATCTTTCCCATCAGATACTTCCAATGCCATTTGAGCTTTCAGGTCATATGTCCAAGCAGCAGGACCAATTGCATATCAGTCTGGACTTCCGCAGAGCCCTTTTCTGCTATCAACCCTACTCAATGCTGAAAGCTCTGGTGTTTATTCAGTTTCCCACCTTGATAAAAGGAAATCAAGTCTTCATACCTCCTTGATAAGTCATTGAATGCAGGCTACTTCCAGGACAAGGAGGCTCTCTTTAGCCAAAGGAAATTTCCAGAGAGCAATCCAACTAGGAGCCATCAATCAGTAACAGTCTCAGGAGCTGAAAAAAGAACGCTTCAGTCCTGAAAGAAGGATCTGGGTGATATACCACAGAATCCACTATAGGATCTGCTTAAAAGACCTGAAAGAAACTTGCACAGAGAGAACTAAGCAGATGCATGGCAACTGCAGGAACCCATGTATCTCAAGTGAGAGAAGGAAACAGAGACAGACAGACTGCCTAATGTTTTGCTAACTCTTCCCTAAAATTGGATTTTTAAGTATCTACTGAATCTTTAAGGTAGCTCAGCTTCCCATAAGCTAATCTAATTGAGTTTCTGTTCCTTGCAACTGAATATTCCCTGTGTCTGTAAGATTTTCTACCTAATGGCTGTAAGTAATTTGAAATAAATAGTAGGAATTCAACTTCCAGGGTTCGGGAATGTAGTTCAAAGGTTAGTACAGTATATTCATTGGAAACTTAAAGAGTTCTTTTAGGTTTGGGGGGGTTTTGTTTGTTTGTTTGTTTGTTTGTTTTTGAGATAGAGTCTCACTCTGTCACACCCAGGTTGGAGTGCGGTGGTGCCATCTTGGCTCACTGCAACTTCTGCCTCCCCAATTCAAGTGATTCTCCTGCTTCAGCCTCCCAAGTAGCTGGATTACGGCACCTGCCACCATGCCCAGCTAATTTTTATATTTTCAGTAGAGACAGGGTTTTACCATGTTGGCCAGGCTAGTCTTGAACTCCTGACCTCAGGTGATCCACCCACCTTGGCCTCCTAAAGCCTGGGTTTACAGGCATGAGCCACTGCACCCGGCCGTTCTTTTAGTTTTAAATGTAACATGAAGTAGAAACTTAAAAAAGCATATGAAACCTAAGGGTCTGATTAAATATTATGACAATCCTCAAAATTAAGTCAAACAACTTAAAGGCTTTATTTTATCCAAGTATGGCTCTAATAGCATATACACAACTTAATTCCTAAAGACCATACAATTCAGATTTGTGGATGGTTACAAAAAATGCAAAGCCAGAGAGATGTTTACTCTGGAGCTATCTATCTGTGATGATTTATGAGATTATCTTGAGAAATACAATCTGTTTCACCTTTACTCACCCTTAAGTAATAACACTATCTTAAAAAGTCTGTTGTATCAGTTAGCTATTGCTGGGTAACAAACCTCCCCATATATCAGTGGCTTTGAATAAGCATTTACTATTGCTTATGCATCTAAGGGTCAGCTTAGAAGTTTGTCTGGTCTGTAATGTGCTTCATGACGCTTCTGAGATCAGTTGAACTTTACATGGGCGGTACTATTTGACTGAGATCTTATAATATATATGGTTTAGGATGACTTTAAACAGAACAACTGAACTTGCTTTTATATGGACATTACCTTCTCATAGGCTAACCTTGGCTTGTTCTCATGGCAGAGGTAGGGTCTCAAAAGCCTGAGTTGAAAATGTGCAATACCTCTTGCAGCCCAAGCTTGAAGTGACATATAGTCACACTCACCACATCCTATTAGCCAAGCAAGCCACATAGCAAGCCTTGATTCACAGTGGAAAAACACACTCCACCCCATGATGAACCAAGCTTCAAAGTCACAATGGAGGGGTGTGAATACAGAGAAAAGACAGGTTAGAGTCATTTTTGCAATCAAGCACAACTATAAGAGATTAATATTCATCCTAGTCAACCATTTTCTAGCTGTGTGACTCTGAATAAACTATTTCATCTGTTATTTATTTTCACAATTTATAAAATAGATAATATACAACCTGCCTAAATGTTGTTGTGAATATCAAATGAGATAACACATAAAATACATGTCACAAAGCCTGGTACAAACTCAACAAATGCTAGCTATTATTTCTTGTTGATAATATTTATATACTTCTTCATTCATTTTTTAAACTTGTTTTATAGATCCAGGAGTGGGGGTAGGCAGGTATGAAGGGAAGGTAACAGTATACTCAGAAGTGAGGAATAAATGCCTTTACCTTATATTCCACCAAATCAAATTCTCTCTGGCCTAAGTTATTTCTTAATGAGTAGTTTCCTAAGTTACTTTATGCCAAATAAAAACTTCACAAATGGTTTCCGAGGATAAGACAGAGTTCACAGAGCAGCCACAGAGATGTCAAAAACAAAAGCTGAGAGTATATGACAATAAGTGCATTGCTTGTGCATTTAGGTTTATTTGCATTTTTCATTGATATTCTGTATGAGTTCAGAACAGTAGCTAATCCAAGCTAAATTTACAGCTTGTAAAACAACTAGGTTATTAACAGGACACTCTTCTTATGCCCTGTGCTTTCAAAAATATTATAAATAAAGGGAATTTTTAAAATATTTTTAACAGAGAACAAAAGAAACAGAGAAGATTATGGGAAAAAACTTGCTAATTTCCAAATGTAGGGTTTTATCCTAATAAGAATTTTCTTTTCCAAACTCACACCACTTTGGACCTTGAATATCTTCACTGAATAGTTTCTTCGTCTTCTACCACTGTATCAGCATTTTCTCAAATCCTATTCTTTTTAATGATGACTAGTTGAATAAATAAAAAAAAGTAAAATTTTAAAAAACAAAAGGTATGCATGTAGACTAGAAAATAGTTAAACATCAACTCAAAATTAACTGTGGAAAAAATGTGACTTCCTATTTGAACAACTAGATACTCAGAAATTTCATAACTTACATAAAATAAGCCCTTTTTTTGAGATGGAGTTGTGCTTTGTCACCCAGGCTGGAGTGCAGTGGCGTGATCTTGGCTGATTGCAACCTTTGCCTCCTGGGGTCAAGTGATTCTCCTACCTCAGCCTCCTGGGTAGCCTGGGACCACAGGTGCATGACACCACACCCAACTAATTTTTTTTTTTTTTTTTTTTTTTTTTTTTTTTTTAGTGGAGACAGGGTTTTGCCATGTTGGCCAGGCTGGTCTTGAACTCCTGACAAGTGATGCGCCAGCCTCCACATCCCAAGGTGCTGGAATTACAGGTGTGAGCCACCGTGCCTGGCCTGAGCGAATTTCTTGAAAGACACAAATTACCACCTCACACAATGAGAAAGAGATAAATTAAATAGGCATATATCTATTAACTGAATTAACAACTAATGACCTTCTAAAAAAGAAAACACCAAGGCCCAGATGGTTTCACTGGTGAATTCTAATACTTAAGGAGAAATGATACCAAATCTATTCAAGAAAATAGAAGTAGAGGGAATACTTCCTAACTCATCATATGAGTACAGCATTGCCCTTGTACCAAAACTAGATAAAGAAATTCTAAGAAAGAAAAACTACATATCAATATCACTTCTGAGCATACATGCACAAATCCTCAACAAATATTAGCAAATTAAATTTAACAATGTATAAAAAGAATACCATGACTGAGTATGATTTACTAAAGGTGCATAAGGCTGATTTAACACTTGGAAATCAACGTAAGACAGCACACCAAGAGGTTAAAAATGAAAATTCATATAATTATATCAACTGAAGCAGAAAAATACTGAAAAATCCAACACTCATTCATTATCATTATTTTCAGCAAATTAGAGATAGTGGGGGAATCTTCCCAATTTGATAAAGAAAACCTACAAAAAATCTACAGCTAACACCATGCTTAGTGGTGACAAAGTTGATGCTTTTACCCTAAAGGTTAAGAACAAAGAAAGATTGTCCTCTCTTATTACTCTCTTTCAACATCATACTGCAAGTCTTAGCTAGTGCAATAAGGCAAGAAAAAGAAGCAAAAGTCATATGGATTGAAAAAGAAAAAATAAAAACTGTCTTATTCACAAAAAACATGATTGTCTATGTAAAAGTCAAAACTTTGACAGAAAAGAGACCCCTCCTGGAACTAAGAAGCAAGTATAGAGACATTACAGTATAGAGAGTGGTCAATATACAAAAAGTCTAATTCCTTTTTTAAAGAACAGCAAATACCAATTAAAAGTTGAAATTAAAAGACAACACCATTTATAATTGTGCCCTCAAATAAATAAAATACTTAGGGATTAATGTTATAAAATAAAGAAAATATAAATAAATGAAGAAATATTCCATGTTCATGAATTATGTCTTAGTTCAGTTTGGGCTGCTATAACAAATTGCCATAGGCAGAGTACCTTAAACAGCAAACATTTATTTATCACCATTCTGAAGGCTGGAAAGTCCTGTTGCAGGAATCAGGGAGACCAGAGAGACTTCAGGGTAAAGCAGGAAGATTTTATTGAGTGCACTCAGACTCAGTGGATTAACATCCTGCGACTGGACCCAGAACAATAACAACACTTGACTTTTATATGCACTTCTAAAAGGGGGTGGGCTAGCCTGAAACAAGCTTACAGTGGCATGAAGCGTAGTGGTGTGAAGACAAGGATACTATGGCAGAACAAAGGTAGTTAATCAAATTGTGACAGGTGCATAACTCAGGATTACATATGACCGTTGCCAAGCAACCCAGATGGCTGTTATCTAGGCTTGCTCAGGCTTCTCCTGACCTTCACTGCATTTCTTAGATAAAACAGAATACTTGAAGTTACTAGTTACAGAGAACAGGAATCTATAAACTCATAAAACTTGCAAAGGTACAGTCACATGGAGAGGGGTGGGATTTG
Organism: Macaca thibetana thibetana; assembly: GCF_024542745.1. Taxonomy (NCBI): domain Eukaryota; kingdom Metazoa; phylum Chordata; class Mammalia; order Primates; family Cercopithecidae; genus Macaca; species Macaca thibetana. The sequence goes on along the minus strand of NC_065587.1, from coordinate 43,897,356 downwards.
AGGGGGAACTTTACTTTTTCTTATCCTTATGTTGAGGGAGTGCTGGGAGTCTCCAGAGCACATTCCTTTTTGTCCTAGCTTCTTAGACAGTGTTTATCAAGGCTTTTCCTGTGTCTGGGCTGTGCCTGTTGCTGCCTCTGGGATAAGTCAGCCTAATACAGGAAAATTTATTTCTTTTTCCTTTTAAATTTTATTTCTCTTTATTTCTTTAATTTCTGCCTCAGTCCAAGATTAAGGTGCTATCAGATGGAGTGTCTCTGAGGACTGACATTCTGATTTGCAGATGGCCATCTTCTTGCTGTACCTTCACATGGTAGAGAACAGGGAGGGGAATCAAGCTCTGTTTGGTCTTGTCTTATAATGGAACTAATCCCATTCATGAGGGCTCCACCTTTATAACTAATTACCTCCCAAAGGTTCCACTTCCTAATACCATCATAATGGAGGTTAGAACTTCAACATAGGAATTTGGGGGTGACACAAACATTCAGTTTATATTATTGGAAGATTCAATGGTGTTAAGATGTCATTTCTCAACAATTTGATCTGTAGATTTAATACCATTCCAATCAAAATCCCAGCAAGCTATTGTATAGATACTGACGGACTGATTCTAAAGTCTACATGGAAAGACAAAATCCTGCAATACTAAAGAGAAAGAAAAAATTTAGAAGCATCATATTACTTGATTTCGAGACTTACTACAAAACGACAGTAATTGAGACAGTGTGGTATTGGTGAGAGAATAGGCACACAGGTCAATAAAACAGAAGGGATTGCCTAGAAATAGACATAAATAAATCTGATCAATCTTTGAAAAAGGAGCAAAGGCAATTCACGGGGCAAACAATAGCCTTTTAGCAAATGACACAATTGGATATGCGTATGCAAAAAAGTTTAGAAATAAAAAACCCTAGACACAGACTTTACACTTTTCACAAGAGTTAGCTCAAGATGGATCATAGACCTAAATATAAAAAATAAAACTTATAAAACTTTTTGAAAAGATAGGATAAAATCTAGGTGATATAATAGCAAATGATCCAATGATTCATGATCCATAAAAAAAATTGTAAGATATACTTTATTAAAATTAAAATATTCTGTGCTATGAAAGACACCATTTAAAAATGAAAAATCAAGATAAGACTGGGAGACAATATTTCCAAAATAATCTGATAAAGGACTTTTATCCAAAATATACAAATAATTGCTTTATTTCAAAATCAACTGTTACGTATACGGGATCAGTGATATCTAGTTTGAGTGTCTACAATGATAGATTATCCAGACTTCAAAAACATTTTTTTGGTACAGCCTAGACAGAACCTACAGTATCATTAGAAGAAAAAAGACAAAAAGAATCCAATTACACAGGACAAGTAAGGAGGGAGATTACATGATGCTTAAGAGCACATGCATTGAAATCAGAGGCTTGGAGTAGAACCCACATATTACTTATGAAAACTTGGATCCATTAGCCAATCTAACCATCCATTTTCTTTATTTTTAAGTGAAAATAATAAGTGTACCTACCTCATGGGATTAACAGGATGAATGACTGAGAACACATATTAAGCACTGAAACTGGCACAAAGAAAATGTTTGAAAAATAGTGACTTTAACATTCTAGTATATGAAAGCCATTTCTAATCAAAATAGTACACCCTAGAGCCTAAAATGTAAAAACGGACAGATTTCACTACATAATAATGTTGAAACTTCTGAATGATAAAATATACCATAAATAGAGTCAAAAGCCAAATTGTATATTGGGAGAAAATACTTAGATATCAAAGTTTAAAGTCTATAATATACAATAAGTATCTACAAATTAATAAGAAAAAGACAAATAACTCAGCTAAAATTGGCAAATAATGGGAACAGATAATTCATAGAGTAAGTATTGCAAATGTTTCATAAATATATAAAAAGATATTCTACTTTAATAAGTCAAGGAAATGCCAATCAATACAGTAATTCAGACAGTGTGGTACTGGTGAAAGAATAGACACATAGGTCAATAAAACAGAAGGGAGTGCCTAGAAATAGACACAAATAAATGTGTTCAACCAATCTTTGAAAAAATAAACAATGAGACAATACATTTTAGTGATCCAACTGGTAAACATATTAAATATAGATGCTACCCAGGGTCAGTAAAGTTTTATGACAAAAGACATCCTCTTACACACTATTGGTCGAAGTGTAAAGTTATAGTCTTTGGGGGAGGGTAATTTGCCAACAAACACTATAATTTAAGTACATAGCAATGTCTCCTTTCATTATTTACACTTGGAAAATATTAATTAATAGAAAACTTATACTTACAAGTAGAATGTAGTAGGTCATGGTAGGCCAATTATCCCACTAAAATAACTATTTAAAAATTGTATAAATTATAAAATTATGTTTTTATTTCTAGGAAGCAAGAAGGAGCTGATGAATTCAAATTTCAGGCTAGAAGGAAGCTCTTCAACTCTTTCAGGGCTGAGGAGACAAAGACCTGCCAAAATTGCAATAAAGTTGTGCCCAAGGATCTAAGAAAAGCCAGAAGTTGAGACTTACATTTTCCTACCTGGCTCCATGTATTGTAATTATCAAGAGAAAAACAAAGAATAGAAACAGATCCATAGATGACCTTGATATTGATATTAGCAAACACTGACTTTAAAATAACTATGATTAATATGTTTAAAATAACAGAAGGAAATATGAACAATGTGGATTAAATGATGAAGAATTTTGGCAGAGATTCAGAAGCTATCAAAAGGATCCAATAAGAATAAGAGAAATAAAAAATATAATATCTAAAATTAACTAATTGGATGGACTTAATACTATAATGGAAATTAAAGAAGACAGTATTTTAAAAGCCTGATTAACATGTTGATTGAAGTTTATAACTAAATTATGTATTTAATGCAAACTTCTTTGTACAGGGCATAGAAACCCTCAAATTTGGGTAGAGCATATACAACTGCTGCTCTGATTTTAAACTTATATATAAACTTTTATATATCACTTATTGTGGATGCCTGTAATCTCAGCTACTAAGGAGGCTGAGGCATGAGAATTACTTGAACCTGGGAGGAGGAGGTTGCAGTGAGCCGAGATCACACCATTGCACTCCAGACTGGGTGACAGAGTAAGACTCCATCTCAAAAAAAATAATAATAATAACAACTATTTAATTTCAAAAAAGAAAGAAGATGGTATTATTAAATCGAAAGACAAGTCAGCAGAAAATTTTGAAACTAAAGCACAGAAAGAAAAAAATAGAAAGAAAAGATCAGAGCATAAGAGAAATGTTGGATTAGTCAAAAAGCAGATGAGAGACCCAGAAAAAAAAATTAATAGAAGCAATATCAAAATGTGAAAAGATATGACATTATTCCAAACTACTGAAAGATGTCAACCCAATCAGAATAAATACAAAGAAAATCACACTTAGGTACATCATAGTTCAACAACTAAAAACCAAAGATAAAGAGAAAATCTTAATAGTTGACAGACAAAAATACATAGTCACATTTCCAAAGAGGAATGTTAAGGATTTTCACTTCAATGTTGTTTGTAATAGCAAAAAGAAAGAAAAGAAAAGAAAACAATCATAAAGTCCATTTACAGAGGAATATTTAAATGTCTTACAGAATCTCCATTCTTTGGAACAGAATTTTAAAAGAATGAAATGGACTTTTGTGCATTTATATAAAAATATCTTTAAGACATATAGTTTATTTTACAATACGTAAATGAAATAATACTATACATATTATTTAACTTGTTTTTCCCCTTAACTATATAATTATAAGCAAATATTTATGCTTTAAATTTTCAGAAAGGATAAATTTATAGAAGGATATGTATAGATACATATAAAACAATAAATGTATGCAAAGATAACAGCAAATTAATGATAGTAGTTTTTTATTAGTTTTCTCTTATAGTTGTTATAAATTATCACAAACTTAGTGCATTTAAAAAATACAAATTTAGTACCTTATAGCTCTGGAAGTCAGAAGTCCAAAATGGTTCAATACAGCTGTGTTTTCTCTGTAGGCTCTGAGGGAGAATCTCTTTTCTTACCTTTTCCCAGCTTCTAGAGGCCACCTGCATCCCATGACTATGACCCCTTCATCACTCCAGCCTCTGCTTTGATTGTCCAATCACTTTTTCTGACTCTGACCCTCCTGCCTCCCTTCTCTAAGGACCCTTGAGATTATACCGCATACACCTGGATAATTCAAGATAATCTTTCTATCTCAAGATCCTTGACTTAATGACATCAACAAAACTGCAATTTAAGTAATATAGTCACAAGTTTCAGGGATTAGGATGTGAACATCTTTAGGGGTGAGGGGCCATTATTCTGTCTACCAACATGGAGTACAGGAGAGTATTTCTCTAGGCACTTTAGAATTGTGTGAATCTTTTACAAGAAAAATATGTTTATTTTCTATTGGTGTAATTAGAAATAAAATGAAAATTAATAAAGTTCTTAAAGTGATTAAGAGTACCAATCGAAGGCAGGTTGAAGGTCAACTTTACTAAAAAAATTATGGTATTTAGTATAAACCATTGTGGCCACCACCTTTGACACAGTCCTTAGCCTACAGCCCTCAGTAAAAAATAGAGCTAAGACCCTTGAGAGAACCTCTCGAGGTGCCAATTGGCCTGACACTCCCTTTGTACTGGCCAGACTACTGTGTTGAGACTTCCTTGACTGTTATATCTGCTAAAGTTGAACAAAAATAATATGCCTATTCTCTCTTTTGATAAAGAAACTCCAGAAATGGAAGTTCTGGAATAAAAAGGAAACTTTTATTTGTTTGTTTGCTTTCTTGTCTGTATTTGAGTCTTTTTAAAAATTCAGATAGCCAAATGAGAAATCAAGCTATATCCAACTCACAATGTGATCGCTCACATAAAGCAATCTTAAAAGAAACTTCAACTGCTTCAGAGACCAATGGTTCCTTGGCATGAACAGAGATGGCATGAACAGAGATATGGTCACTTGGAGTGTCTTGAGTTAAGATGACAAAGGTTATAAGGCCAATGTAAACCTGGATATATCTGATTTTGTTTCAGCCTTCATTTGTACTTTTTTAAAGGCAATGATACAATCTGCTTATGTCATAATTACCATCAGCATTAATGATGTGTCTGTCATTCCAAGACCAAAAGGAAGAATGTTTGAAAGAGAGAGAAAAATCAAAGGATGTTTATAATGAGAAAATTACATGTCGAAGGGGAAGGCAGTAATTCTTGACAATATTATAAGAAAATTCTTAAAATAGCACCAATTTTTCTTGTTAACAGCATTGGAAATGAGAGAGCAGCAGTATTTTGGTGAGCATGATATTTTTATGTAAATAACAAGTTGCCAAGAAGATAACTAGGAAATTGTAGACTTCAGAAATTAGGTTCATCAGCCATTTGTACCTATCCTGCCCCAGGGAGAAAGCCTTGTCTGAACTCTTCAAAAACTTGAATGGAGCCAAGATAAGCCATTCTTATTATGTGTTCATATTTTTTAACTGAACTCATGTAAATTCCTTTATAGGAAGTAAAAGTATTTGTAGGAGATTGCAAATCAAATTCTGGCTCCGTTTCTCACTACATATGTGACCTTAGACAAGGTCTTTGAGCTTTCTGAGCCTCAGCATCCTCATAAAATGGAGAAAATAATATTTACTTCCTAGAATTGGTGGAAAGATTAGACAAAGCACTTAATATAGTGCCTACCATGTAGTTGGCATTCAAACATACAACATTCTTATTGCAATTATGATTCATCACCCCTCACAAACCCTCTCCTACTCCCCCACACCTGCCCTGTCTTAGGTTTCCTGTTTCACACCCCTTTCAACACCCTTCAAAAGATGCATGGTGTGATTGCAAGAACATGAAACTGAATTTTTAACTACACCAAAACCTCTCTACCAACCAGCATGTGTCTTGGATTATTTCTTTCCTCCATGCAGTCGCATGTGAAAGTGCACACTTACTCCAAATGGGAGGACCATTCATCAAATCACTCTTGAAACCTCAGTCTGGGGATTGCCTTCAGTTCAGTTCATTTCAACCATTCTTTCAGGAAAACCTCTCATTGTCTTGTGAGCATCTCTGGTTTTTACCAAAAAGAGCACCCAAATCCCTTCTTTATTCAACCAATATTCAATGAAACACGTTATGTATGAAGAACTATGCTTGCCTGTGTATGTATTCCAGTAAAATAGACAGGATCCTTGACATCTTGACACTTACAACGTAGTAAAAAGACAACCAATAAACAAATAAATAGATAAATATATCATCATACATTGGGACAAATGCTACAAAGGAAATGGACATGGTACAGTAATGGAGGATAACTGTAGGGATGCACCTATTTAGTCAGTGAAGAATGATAATCTCTTAAGTACATAGGGAAACCATTGAAGGGTTTTAGGCTGGAGAGTGACAAACCTGGACTTACAATTTCAAACAGGCACTCAGGCTGCTCTGTAGAAAAATGAATGAAGGGCAAAAGTGTATATGAGGAAACCAGTAAAGAGTAGATATCCAGGAAAGAAATGGTTGCGCTTCAGATGAGAACCCTAGTAGTAGCTATAGAGAGAAGTACATGCATCTGAGAGGGATTTTTGAATTAGAAAAGGCAGAATTGGATGCTGAAGGTGGGGAGTGGAAAAGGAGGAAGCCAGGATAACTCCTAGGGAAGGTGGATCACTGATGAAGCCACGGAGCTTCAGCTTTGGGTTCTTCCTTATAGAGAAACCCCAACCAAGGCTTTAGTGAAGGTCTTACCAATAAGTTCTTGGGGTATCTGTGTACATATTTTAAATGGAAAGTCTTCAAATTACATAAACCTCAGGCCCCTCAAAGCCTGTATTTTCCTGCTCCCGGCTTTGTACTGTAACCACCAGGTAGACGGGGACCCATTTTATGGAGATGAGAAACAAGTGTTGTGGGAAGGGTTGGCGTTCCATTTGGATATGTGGAGTTTGGGGTGACATTCAGATTATCAAACAAGATTCTAAATGGCTTCTGAATCTCTCCAGATATCAAATTTACTTTCAAAGAAAAAAATTCTATCATTGACAGTATTTAGCTTCCAAATGGGTAGCTCTTGATATTTTTACATTATCTTTGACTTAGCCGGGCATGGTGGCTCACGCCTGTAATCCCCACACTTTTAGAGCCCAAGGCAGGTGGATCACTTGAGGTCAGGAATTTGAGACCAGCCTGGCCTACATGGTGAAACCCCATCTCTACTAAAAATACAAAAAAAAAAAAATTAGCTGAATCTGGTGGTACATGCCTGTAATCCCAGCTACTCAGGAGGCTGAGACAGGAGAATCACTTGAACCTAAGAGGTGGAGGTTGCAGTGAGCCCAGATCACAGCACTGCACTCCAGCCTGGGTGACAGAGTGAGAGTCTGTCTCAAAAAAAAAAAAAAAAAAGGAAAAAAGAAAGAAAGAAAAAGAAAACCTATAGGCATTTCCTCTGAGAAAATGCACTTTCACCTATGGTTTAAGTCACCCTAACCCAAGAGCTCACCGTTCCCCTAAATGCAGTCACCACACCATGACTCTAAATGCAGTCACCACACCATGAGAGAGGTGGTTAGCAGATGTTCTTTTCCCCAAAGATTATACTGATAGGCACAACACCTTTTTCATGTATGAATTTTGAAATATTTGTTAAAATCAGCACTATTGGTTCACTATCTCACCTTATTGCTATAATGGCAATACATTTGAAGACATTTGAAACAGCATGATTTCTCTGCTTAAACCTTTTGAGAATGTTTATTTTCAAAGCACATTCCCATCCTTTGCATGTTCCCAGGCAATGGTATTTTAAAGAACTGAATGTATTTCCTAGCCTCGATAACATGTGCACTTCTTTAAGAACATTCGTCGATCACTGGAGAAATTCATGAATACTAAATATTGCTCTGCAGAATGTTTTTTGCTGGTTCTCCTCTGGTGTCACTCAAACATCCTTTTGTTTATTCACCAAGTCATATTACAATGCCTCTGACTTTTCTACCTAATTCCATGATAAACTTGGAAATGGAAAGCATTAGTAGGTGCTCCTCCTCCCACTTTGCTGATAGGAAAAGAAAAAGGTTATTTGTCAGATCACTGAACCATCAATACAAAATCCATGTAGACCTAAATTCAGTTTCCTATGACGGTAGCAGCTTCTACATAATTTGGTTATCTGGAAATTAAAGGGAACCCCTGAAACAAAGAGAGACTTCAGTGTCTTTGCAGTTCCCCCCTATGGAGCTCACATCCTATTTTTTAAAGATAAGCCTCTTATCCATTTATCACCTCCACTAGACAGGGAGCCCCTTGAGGATAAAGGCATCCATAAACCTACCTTTCTGATCACACACTTTGCACATTGTAAATACAAAATGAATAATAAACTTGTTTTGGCTACCTAGCTTCGTGAATTCAAAATCTGCGTGCTTTTGTTTTGTGTCTCAGCTACAATATTTTAGCATCTGCTGTCCCGCAGGTACTTTATGAAGCATGTTCCACAAATCACCTCATTGATTCCTCGTGGGAATCATGCTGGCATGATTGTCTCCATTTTGCTGATGAAGAAACAGAGGCTTTGAGGAATTTAGTGACTTGCCCAGATTACTCAACATTCAAGAAGGCTTGTCTGACTGCCACACTCCTGCTCTTTCCACTACCCCATACTGATTCCATTGGCCACTCTGCTAATGCTGACTTGGCCTCTTAAATGTCTATCAGGCACTCCAAGTATGGTCCTACCTCAGGGCCTTTGCATTTGATCTCTCAGCCATTTATACCACTCACTTCCTTATATCATCCACACCTTAGTATCATTTCCTCAGAGAGGCTGTGGCAGATCACACTCTCCAAAATGGAACCCCCCTCCTTTCCCATGGCCACTGCTCTGTTTTGTATTTTTTTGTCTGCTTGTAGCACAAAACCATAACTCATGTATGGTTATCTTACATTACGTGATACAACTTGAGTTCAACTCTTTCCTAAACTTTTAGAACTTAAAACATTTGGAGACTGGCTGCAGATGACTTACTTTTGTAGTTATTGGGTTTCCCTCCATTTGTTTTGTGTTTGTAAGTAGCAGTTTTACCATTTACCGATGCATGTGGCTTAAGCAGATAATAGAAGGAGCCAAACTGAAGGCAGGTGAGCAGCATAACCACCCCTGTGGAAACTTTTATTGTATTCCCTTTGATTTGTGGGCATTTATCATTTCCTGTTTCTTCTTTTATTGCTATACGCACGAGTTTCCATCCACAGAAAAAGTTAACTAAAAATTAATCCACAAAAAAGATTAAAATGTGATGTGTTTCCTAAGCCTTGTTTTCATTTATCATCTTTATGTTCTTGCTAGTAAAATCTTTTGGCACTTAAGTTTGTATTCAATGAGAATTGACAGACCATGGGGGCATGAGTTTAGCTGTGATGAAAATTTCACAAAGGATGTAATTAATAACAAAAACAGCAATCAGGATGATAGCTGGCACTTCGTGAATGCTCACTACAGTCAAGGTCGCTTATAATACCCTGTCACATAAGCACTATTACTACTAGGGATGGATGAGGAGACTGAAGCCCAGCAGTTGGAAAACTAGTTGATAATTGAGTGGTAGAGGCAGGATTTAAACTCAGGCATTTCGATCTAAAGCATGCCCTCTTGGCTGCTTTGTAGCTGACTATTGCAGTTGCATTTGGGAGCTGCTACCAGTTTTCCTTTCCCCTGATTCAGTATGATCATCCTCCAGGGACTGTTAATGGAGCTAGAGTCGAGCTCACAGAATCAGAAGCCTGATGTGCTGGGAGTCGATGTTAGATGCATCCTGAATTTGTCCTAATAATGAGGTTTAATATTTACTCAATGCGTCTCTAAGTGCTTACACATTTCATAACATCTTTTGATCTCCCCATCAACCCTAAGAGGCATGTTATGCTCATTTTACTTTTAGGGAGACAGAGGCAAAAAAAAAAAAAAAAAAAAAAAAAAAAAGGCCAGATCCCTTGCCCCAGTTTGCCCAGCTGCTACAAAGGGAAGACAAGAGTCAGACCCTGGTAGCTTGCTTCAAAAGCCAAAAGCCAAAAACCATCCCCTCACCCACTGCCTTATCTTTAATAGACTGAAGCTTCTTGTTAAGATGCAAACTTCATGGTGACTTTTTATATTTTTCCCTTTTTTTTCATCTAAATATCTCAAGGGACAGACTGTGCTAGGAGTCTTTAAGTCATGAATACTCTTTAGAACTTACAACAGTAAAAAATAACAAGGGAGTAGGAAAGAGAAACGGTTTCCATAAATCAAGAGGGTTTTCTCTTCATATGGGCATTTCCAAATGGTGTGGAGTTTTCCAAACAACAAGATTTTTACATTTGTGGGGGATTTGGACTCGGTTAATAGCCTCAGATTTCACATGATGAAAGTAATTCTAAACCTGTCAAAAATTCTGACCCATAAACCACATCTATATGTTGGAACCAGATCAACCCCAGAACAGTCAAAAATCTTATTTTTCGAGATGTGTCACCAACTGGGCAGTAAGTAGTGAACACCCCCCGAGTAACACAACTCATTTGTGGAAGCAATTAGAAGAGAAGCCCTTTAAGGATCAAGAAATGAACCATCAAACTCATGTCTTTAAATATGTTTTCAAGCACAGTCTCACTACCATTTGAAAATAATCGGAAATTGTCAACAAACTCCCACATCATGGTGAAAAGCAATACTGTAATGGTCTACATTTTATAGGTATTCTGACACAGAGTTGAAAGGTTGAGTAGAAAACTACTTCACAAACTTAGTGTGTACAGGAATCACCTAGAGGTTGGGATGGAGGACAGTTCTTGTTAAAATAAATACCTAATTCAGCAGGTCTGTGTTGGAGCCTAAGATTTTGCATTCCACACAAGTTTCCCGGTAATGCCAATGCTGCTGGTCCAGGAGTCACATTTTAAATATACAGCTTAGATCCTGAAAATGTCACAGGCTCTGAAGTCAGGAAGATCTGGGTCTGAACCCCATTTCTGCCACTTCTTGGCTATATGACTTTGAGCAAACGTTTATCCTATCCAAACTTCTGTTTCCTCATCTGTGCAATGGTGCTTGATAAGGCAGAGCCCCATAAGATTGTTGTAAGAGTGGAATGTAATTACTTGTGCAGCGCATAAAAAAGTAGGAATTCAATTATCAAAAGCCATATTAGTACTAATTCATATTATTTACATTATTATATTAATTATTATTATTAGCTAAAGTGATTGAAACAAACTGGGAAGGGATGCTAGAGATGAAGTTGAAAATGTTAATGGAATCCCAAAAGCCATCAAATGAGTTTCTTTCATTCATTTATTGGGCATCTTTCTGTGCTAGCCATGGTTTGAGAATCTTGTATGTATAGTAGCCCCACCAATACATAAGGGATATGTTCCAAGACCCCCAGTAGACACCTGAAACCATGGATAGCTCTAAACCTTATATACACTATGTTATTTAATACATACATGCTTATGATAAGGTTTAACTTTGTCATATGATACATATGTATGTAAAAGATTAACAACAATTAGTAATAGAACTATGTATTGTAATGAAAGTTACGTGACTCGTGGGCGTACTCTCTCTCTCCCTTCCTCAAAATATCTTAATATTTTTGAACCTCTGTGGATCACAGTAACTGAAACCAAGGAAAGTGAAACCTCAGATGAGATTGGACTCCTGTATCCCCCCTACAACTGAAAGAGTAAATCAGCTCATTTAGCTATTACCATGAGCCATCAAGTAGGTGGTAACCCCACCTGCATTTCACAGATAAGGGAGCAGGTTCAGGATTATTAAGTAACTTACCCTAAGTTTTACAGCGCACAAGTGACAAAATGAGGGCTTGAACTTGGGTCTTACTGGCTTCCAAGCTGTTGTTCTTAAATAATGGCCTTGAGTGCACAGCTGGTAGACTAAGGTGAGTGAGGTGTGGTTCCTACCTTACCGGAGCTCTCAATCCCCAGTGGAGGCTAGCTGAGGGTAATTTAAGATATGCTTCCAACAGACAAAGCCATTTCAATTATTCTAAAAGAATTGGAAAGCCTTATCAATGAAGCATCTTCTTATATGAATTTTCAATAAAAACCTCAGCATTGTTATGTTGTCAGGAAGAATCTTTATATATGCTGATCTCCCAGGTATTTCTTTAGTAGCCTAGTTGCTCTAGAAGTAAGCAATATGAACGTCTTCTGCTTTAATTTCCTTATCTATTAAACGGAGCCACCTTCACGGAGTTATTCCACTCCTTTTGTACTAAATTGCTTTTCATTTTTCCTCTAGTTCATGCCTATGTAATCCTGAGTATTTCATTTGCTGACTTATCGATGCCGGACACAGGTGAGAGACCTAGCAAATAAAGCTCTGTTCTTTGATTGCTTGTATAACTCAGGGCTCTATTTGCCACAAATTACAGAAGTCCAATTCAGACTAACTTAAGAAAAAGAAAAGTTATTTGGTGACTCACCTACCTAAGAAGTCTGGGGATAGGTCTGGCTTCAGGAACAGCAAGACCAGGGGTTCAAACAATGTAATCAGGACCTAGTATCTCCATCTCTCAGTTCTGCTTTCTTTGCGGTGACTTCTCAGATATTTTCGATGGTGGCAAAATGGCCTATGGTAACTTAATGCTTACGTTTCTACCAGAATGTATATTTTCTTCCCAGTGGTTTCAGGAGAAGTCCTGGGATTTCCTCTGATGCAGTGATTTGGGACACGGGTCTATCTTTGAACCAATCATCTTGGCTAAGGGAATGAAATATGCTGATTGGCCAGGCCTTGATCATGTGATGGCATCTAAGCCATGGTGGGGCAGGTTATCCAGTAACCAGGAGGATAGGGTGTGGGAAAAGGTGCTCTACAAAGATGGTATTGCCCATATAAGAGAAAGCAAATGTTAGAAGAAAATATTAGAAAGCCACCATGGTACTTACAGATAATCTCACAAGATACCAAGAAATCCCAAAAGGAGGCCGGGCGCGGTGGCTCAAGCCTGTAATCCCAGCACTTTGGGAGGCGGAGACGGGTGGATCACGAGGTCAGGAGATCGAGACCATCCTGGCTAACACGGTGAAACCCCGTCTCTACTAAAAAATATAAAAAACCTAGCCTGGCGAGGTGGCGGGCGCCTGTAGTCCCAGCTACTCGGGAGGCTGAGGCAGGAGAATGGCGTAAACCCAGGAGGCGGAGCTTGCAGTGAGCTGAGATCGCGCCACTGCACTCCAGCCTGGGTGACACAGCGAGACTCCGTCTCAAAAAATAAAAATAAAAAAATAAAAATAAAAAATAAATAAATCCCAAAAGGATTAGAGGAAGCTGCAGAGTTAAGGAGTTAGAGATGCAATTGTGAAAAGGTTTATTCCATCTGTCCCGATGATTAGTTCCAATTCTATAATATGGTTCTTATGATGAGCATAAAAGAGCTTTAAAATGGTGGAGGAATGTAGGCTGATGATTGGGAAAAGGGTTTCTTATGACTGCTCCTAGTCCACAATGATACAGACTTTGAGGCAGAATGAAGGTGTGATTGTGCCTACCTTCCCTATTTCTCTGTGGATACTGGAAGATAATAAAATTTCCTAAGTTACTACAAAAGCTATTTATCTTTATCATGGATTTTTTAGGTTTCTCCGAGACCCCAAAGAGCAATTACTTCTGTGAATGAGGTATCCTCCCTAGCAACCTAGGGGAATATCAATGTTTTCTCTGGTACTGAAAAACTGTAGCAAAACACTTTTCTGATTGCCACTTGATGTAGTCAAGAAATTCAGTCTATAAATGCAAAAAATATCTATGTGTTTGCATGCACATTCACACACAGATTTGTAGAAATCATTCAGTTAAATGCAGTAGACCACTCAATGCTAAAGAGTTAAGCAAAAGGTAGAAACAGAAAAATTATCATGACCAGCACAAATGCTCTCTGGGACCTCAGGGATCTGGAAACCATGGAAATAGCAATTGTATTCAAGGTTATTTTACATGATCCACATATCAATGAAGAAGTTTCATATTTGGGGAATTTAATGATCCACAGAAAATTTCCAGCAAGTTAAAAAACTATATAGTGTTGATTAGCGTATTGGATTTTCACATCTTTTTCAGTTTGATCTTGTCACGGGAGACGCCAAAGAGCTGATGGACTTAATAAAATACCCTGGAAACTCAGTAAAGAGTGCAAATCTAAGATAAATGGTACTGAAAACATTTTCCAAGATCCTGTCTTATTTCTATGACTTTTACAAAGTTGGCCCTCCTTGCTTGGAGAATTCAGAATTGCTATAAGTGTAAGTAGTGAAAACTTCAGTTCCAACTGACTTAAGTACAAAAGAAATTAAGATAATTTTCTGGTTTTTGTAACTGAAGAATCCAAGCTAGGCTGCAGGTGTGCCTGTATCAAGAACTCAGTGGCCATCTGGACTTGGTTTACCCTCTTCTTTTCAGCTCTGCTTCTATTGATTGGTTTTATCCTCAGGCCTCATACTGTGGCCTGCCATGACTCCAGACTGGCATCATCCCAGGTTCAAGATAGTTGGAAATAGACGGCCTTGCTGGTACCATACAAGTGCCGAGATTCTCTCTAAATAGATCAAGATGGATCATGTGTCTCTCCTGAATCGGCCACCATGGCCAGAGGAATTTGAGTCCCTCATTGGCTACCTTTGGAGAAAAGAGTTCATTTTAGTAGGGGAGAGGCTGGTTTCTCAAAAGAAATGTGAAATGCTACTATAAGAAGATGAAAAACAGTGTTTCTTCATAGCCCACAAAAAGAGGCTATCGAGGGGTCTTGAAAGAGCTAAAAGTAGATCGACGATTCGATCCAGCAATCCCTCTACTTGGTATCTTTTCAAAGGAAAAGAAGTCATTATATGAAAAAGACACTTTTACACACATATGTTTATGCAGCATATTCACAATTGCAAAGGTGTGGAACCAATCTAAGTGCCCATCGACTAGTGAGTGGGTAAAAAAAGATGGTATATACACCATGGAATACTACCCGGCCATTAAAAGGAACAAAGTGATGTCTTTGGCAGCAACTTGGATGGAGCTGGAGGCCATTATTCTAAGTGAAATAACACAGGAGTGGAAAACCAAAAACTATATTCTCACTTATAAGAGCAAAGCGATGAGTAGGCAAAGGCATACAGAGTGATGTAATCAACTTTAGAGACTCAGAAGGAAGAGGGTGGGAGAAGGACTAGGGATAAAAAAAGCTACACATTAGGTACAGCGTACACTATTTGGATAAGAGGTGCACTAAAATCTCAGAATTTACTGCTCTGTAACTCATCCATGTAACAAAAAAACCACTTGTACCCTAAAAGCTATTGAAATAACTAAAAAGAAAAAAGGTGGAGGGGGGGTGTCTGGGAAGCAATTAAAGCTTCTATCAAGGCCAAGAGCAAATGGTTACTCATAGATAGACAAAACACAGCCACTTTATTAGCTGTCCTGACTCATCTGTTTTCAAGTCATTGTTCTGCTCCACATCCAATTTATTTCTAGCCCATTTGCAAATCAAAACCACAGACCCCACAACCCACAGCTGTTAGGGTTTCATAAAAAAAAAAGTCATTTTGGGCCCAGGCATGTGGCTCATACCCATAATCCCAGAACTTTGGAAGGCTGACACAGAAGGATTGCTAGAGGCCAGAAATCTGAGACCAGCCTGGACAACATAGCAAGACTGTCTCTACAAAAAAAGATGTTTTAAATAGTTGGATGTGGTGGCACACACCCATAGTCCTAGCTACTCAGGAGGCTGAGGCAAGAGAATCATCTGGCCCCAGAAGTTCAGGGCTGCAGTAAGCTATCATTGCACCACTGTACTCCAGCCTAGGAGACAGAGCAAGATTGTGTCTCTGTAAAAAAATTTCTTTTAAAGATGTTGAATTTTGAAGATGATTTTTTTTTTTTTTTGCCCTAGGCAACTACGCTCAACCTCTTTGGGGACTTTTCAATTAACTAGAAATTATGCAGAGCAATGTTCAATCAAATAGTATGGCTTTTCAAAGGCACAGTGAAGAAAGTATGAATGGAGAACCTCCAGCCAAAAGTTCACACAGAACTTTTGGCTTTATGGGGAGTATTTGAAAGAAACATTGAAAATGTGAAATCCAAATAAATAAGAATTGCCGCCCTTTACATATAAAATGGAGAAACTGATTTTTCTTCAGTATGACACATGCTTCCATATTTTTTTCAACAGATGTTTCTTTCCTTAATAAAATATAAGTAGATAAGTTGGCAATTAGCAGAACTCAAAGAACAACTTCTAAGACTTCTAAAGACTCATAAAAATTAAGTCTTGTAAAACTTCTCATTTCTCTTAGAAGCCGTAGCTCTGTAAATACTCACCTAAAGTTTCCCAACATCCTATGCCATGCTTGTTGCTAAGAATAAATTAAAGAAACAGTTAATTATTTCTAAATGAATAGCAGATATACTAAAGGAGCTCCCTTCTTGGGGATACAATCATTTCCTAAAAGAAAGAATCATTTTATCATAAGAATAATTACTCCCTAACCTAAGGATAAAACATAGATATGTGCCAACTCTTCTTGATTCAATAACAACCTAGAGTAGAGGTCAGCAAAATTTGTTCTGAAGGCCAGATGGCAGATATTTTAGGCTTTGTGAGATATAATCTCTATCACAACTACTCAACTCTGCCAGTGAAATGCCAGAGCCCCATAAACAAATAAGCCAGGGGCAGTGTTCCAATAAAACTTTATTTATGAAAACAGGGAGCGAGCACTATTTAGCCTGATGGGCCATAATCTACTGACCTCTGACCTAGAATGCAGCATTGAGAAGGATTCTGAGGTTTTTTCTCAGTTCAGTAGGAGAGACTGTCAATGTCAATTGGTGATACCTGCTAAATAGGAGGAAACGAAGGGTCACAGCACTTAACCCTTTTGCCATTTAGGGAAAAAAAAAAGTGCAGCTGGCTGCCAGCGCTCATTTAATTTTACATAAACACACTCTTTGAGGCTGAAGCAAATCCTACTGATTTTCAATGTGAAAATAAAATATAAAAACCATTCTTGCAGTTATTTCTAAACAGAACTAACATTAGGATCATCTGAATCATTAGAATCATCTATTTCAGAAAAATCTAATTCATCAAATGAATCTTTGGTCAACAACTGTTCAAGAACAATGTTAACATCACTCATAGCAATGCTACGTTCTCAGCCGGGCACGGTGGCTCGTGCGTGTAATCCTAGCACTTTGGGAGGCCAAGGCGGATGGATCGCGAGGTCAGGAGATCCATCTCCCGGTTCTCTGGCCAACATGGTGAAACCCTGTCTCTACTAAAATAGAAAAACAAAATTAGCCAGGCGTGGTGTTGCATGCCTATAGTCCCAGCTACTTGGAAGGCTGAGGCCGGGGAATCACTTGAATCCAAGGGGCAGAGGTTGCAGTGAGCTGAGATCATGCCACTGCACTCCAGCCTGGCAACAGAGAGACTGCATCTAAAAAAAGAAAAGAAAAGAAAAACAAAGCTATGTTTTCTAGGATTTGACATTTTCAGCGGTCAGGAATTACTATATTTTATAAATGGAAATACCACTACTAAAAATAGAATGCTATAAATAGAATGGTCTCTTTTGTTTCCAAAGTGAATACATAGAGCAATGCGAAAATAATAATAAAAGCGAGATACTTCATGGCAAAGTTATCTCGGGGTAAATGCTGCAGCAGTAAGCGCTGCCAGTGAATATTCTTGGGGCAAATGGGAAAAGGGTTAAACTGAATATCTGATATTTCTGCAAACTGACAATTTGTTATTTTATCCACATGCCCCAAAATGTCCCATGTCAGGAATTGTGAACTGGCTGCCTAGAGTGGAAGGGCTAGTGTGGACTTTCTTTTGAGGTTAACTAATTACCCTAGATAGGGATCAAGCTTATGACCTTGGGCCTCATTAGCATCAGCCTTAACCAGCTGAAATATCTCACTACAGATCAGGCTGTGGGAAGAGCAAGAAAACATAATGTCCTTGTTCTTTTGAAATAGTAGCAACTCACACTGAGAAAATGATCATTAGGAGAACGAAGAGTTAGTGTCTGTCCTAATTTAATCTCTTGTCATTAGATATCCTTAGCTCTTCTACTTCAGGGACTGTAGACTAATGGAACTTATATTAAATATTCTACACTATCAATAAGCACAGGCTGCTGCTATCTCCTTTACAAGGTAGATAATACACCATTTAGTAAGAAAACTGGAAATTATTCCCAAACTATGTAAGACAATGAGAGAGTGACTGGCAAAATGGCCGAAGAGGAACAGCTCTGGTCTGCAGCTCCCAGCGAGATCAATGCTGAAGGTGGGTGATTTCTGCATTTTCACCTGAAGTACCCAGCTCATCTCATTGTAACTGATTAGACAGTGGGTCAGCCCACGGAGGGTGAGCCAAAGCAGGGTGGGGTGTTGCCTTATCTGGGAAGCGCAAGGGGTCAGGGAACTCCCTCCCCTAGCCAAGGAAAGCCGAGAGGCACTGTGCTGTGAGGAATGATGCACTCCAATCCAGATCGTATGCTCTTCCCATGGTCTTCACAACCTGAAGACCAGGAGATTCTCTCGGGCGCCTACACCACCAGGGCCCTGGGTTTCAAGCACAAAACTGGGCGGCCGTTTGGGCAGACACTGAGCTAGCTGCAGGAGCTTGTTGTTGTTGTTGTTGTTTTTCATACCCCAGTTGTGCCTGGAACACCAGTGAGATGGAACCATTTACTCCCCTGGAAAGGGTGCTGAAGCCAGTGAGCCAAGTGGTCTAGCTCAGCAGATCTCACCCCCATGGAGCCCAGCAAACTAAGGTCCACTGGCTTGAAATTCTCACTGTCAGTACAGCAGTCTGAAGTCAACCTGGGATGCTCAAGCTTGGTGGGGGGAGGGGTGTCCACCATTACTGAGGCTTAAGTAGATGGTTTTCCCCTCACAGTGTAAACAAAGCCACCAGGAAGTTAGAACTGGGCAGAGCACACTGCGCAGAGCCCACTGCAGCTTGGCAAAGCCGCTGTAGCCAGACTGCCTCTCTGTCTTCCTCCTATCTGAGCAGGACATCTCTGAAAGAAAGGCAGCATCCCCAGTCAGGAGCTTATAGGTAAAATTCCCATCTCCCTAGGATAGAGCACCTGGGGGAAGCAGCAGCTATGGGTGCAGCTTCAGCAGACTTAAATGTTCCTGCCTGCCAGCTCCAGCACTGCTCTGAAGAGAGCAGTGGGTCTCCCAGCACAGCGCTTTAGCTCTGCTAAGGGACAGACTGCCTCCTCAAGTGGGTCCCTGGCCCCCAGGCCTCCTGACTGGGAGACACCTCCCAGCAGGGGTTGACAGACACCTCATACAGGAGAGCTCCGGTTGGCATCTGATGAGTGCCCCTCTGGGACGAAGCTTCAAGAGGAAGAAACAGGCAGCAATCTTTGCTGTTCTGCAACCTCTGCTAGTGATACCCAGACAAACAGGGTCTGGAGGGGACCTCCAGCAAACTCCAGCAGACCTGCAGCAGAGAGGCCTGACTGTTAGAAGGAAAACTAACTCACTAAAAGGAATAGCTTCAACATCAACAAAAAGGACATCCACACAGAAACCCCATCCAAAGGTCACCAACATCAAAGACCAAAGGTAGATAAATACATGAAAATGATTTAAAAAAAAAAAAAAAAAAAAAAAAAACCAGTGCAAAAAGGCTGAAAATTCCAAAAACCAGAATGCTTATTCTCCTCCAAAGGATTACAACTCCTTACAAGCAACGGAACATAACTGGATGGAGAATTAGTTTAATGAATTGACAGAAGTAGGCTTCAGAAGTTGGGTAATAACAAACTCCTCCAAGCTAAAGGAGCATGTTCTAACCCAATGCAAGGAAGCTAAAAACCTTCAAAAAAGGTTAGACAAATTGCTAACTAGAGTAACCAGTTTAGAGAAGAACATAAATAACCTGATGAAGCTGAAAAACACAGTACAAGAACTTAGTGAAGCATACACAAGTATCAATATCCAAATCAATCAAACAGAAGAAATGATATCAGAGATTGAAGATCAACTTAATAAAATAAAGTGTGAAGACAAGACTAGATATGGAATATATGGGACTATGGGAAAAGACCAAACCTACGTTTGATTGGTATACCTGAAAGTGACGAGGAGAATGGAACCAAGTTGGAAAACACTCTTCATGATATTATCCAGGAGAACTTCCCCAACCTAGCAAGACAGGCCAACATTCAAATTCAGGAAAAACAGAGAACAGCACAAAGATACTCCTCAAGAAGAGCAATCCTAAGACAGAATTGTCAGATTCACCAAGGTTGAAATGAAGGAAAAAAATGTTAAGGGCAGCCAGAGGGAAAGGTTGAGTTACCCACAAAGGGAAGCCCATCAGACTAACAGTGGATGTCTCTGCAGAAACCCTACAAGCCAGAAGAGAGTGGGAGCCAATATTCAACACTCTTAAAGAAAAGAATTTTCAACCCAGAGTTTTATATCCAGCCAAACTAAGCTTCATAAGCAAAGGAGAGATAAAATCCTCTACAGACAAGCAAATGCTGAGAGATTTTATCACCACCAGGCCTGCCTTACAAGAGCTCCTGAAGGAAGCACTAAATATGGAAAGGAAAAACTGCTACCAGCCCCTGAAAAAACATACCAAATTGTAAAGACCATTGACAGTATGAAGAAACTGCATCAACTAATGGGCAAAATAACCAGCTAGCATCATAATGACAGGATCAAATTCACACATAACAATATTAACCTTAAATGTAAACAGGCTCAATGCCCCAATTAAAAGACACACACTGGCAAATTTGATAAAGAGTCAAGACCCACCAGTGTGCTGTATTCAGGAGACCCATCTCACATGCAAAGACACACTTGGTCTCAAAATAAAGGGATGGAAGAATATTTACCAAGCAAATGGAAAGCAAAAAAAAAGAAGGGGTTGCAATCCTAGTCTCTGATAAAACAGACTTTAAACCAACAAAGATCAAAAAAATAAAGAAGGGCATTACATACTGGTAAAGGGACCAATGCAACAAGATGAGCTAACTGTCCTAAATATATATGCACCCAATACAGGAGCACCTAGATTCATAAAGCAAGTCCTTACAGACCTACAAAGAGACTTAGACTCCCACACAATAATAGTGGGAGACTTTAACACCCCACTGTCAATATTAGACAGATCAATGAGGCAGAAAATTAACAAGGATATTCAGGAATTGAACTCAGCTCTGGACCAAGCAGACCTAATAGAAATCTACAGAACACTCCACCCCAAATCAACAGAATATACATTCTTCTCAGCACCACGTTGCACTTATTCTAAAATTGATCACGTAATTGGAAGTAAAACACTCCTCAGCAAATGCAAAAGAATGGAAATCATAACAGTCTCTCAGACCACAGTGCAATCAAATTAGAACTCAGGATTAAGAAACTCACTCAAAACCTTAAATGTAAACAGACTACATGGAAATTGAACAATCTGCTCCTGAATGACTACTGACTGGGTAAATAACAAAATTAAGGAAGAAAGAAATAAGTTCTTTGAAACCCATGAGAACCAAGACCCAATGTACCAGAATCTCTTGGATACAGCTAAAGCAGTGTTTAGAGGGAAACTTATAGCACTAAATGCCCAGAGGAGAAAGTGGGAAAGATATAAAATTGACACCCTAACATCACAATTAAAAGAACTAGAGAAACAAAAGCAAACAAATTTGAAAGCTAGCAGAAGTCAAGAAATAGGATCAGAGCAGAACTGAAGGAGATAGAGACATGAAAAACCCTTCAAAAACTCAATAAATCCAGAAGCTGTTTTCTTAAAAAAAAAAAAAAAAAAAAAAAAAAAAAAAAGATTAACAAAATACACTGCTAGCCAGACTAATAAAGAAGAAAATAGAGAAGAATCAAATAGACACAATAAAAAAATGATAAAGGGACTATCACCACTGATCCTTCAGAAATATATACTACCATCAGAGAATATTATAAACACCTCTATGCAAATAAACTAGAAAATCTAGAAGAAATTGATAAATTCCTGGACACAAACACCCTCCCAAGACTAAACCAAGAAGAAGTTGAATCCCTGAATAGACCAATAACAAGTTCTGAAATTGAGGCAGTAATTAATAGTCTACCAATCAAAAAAAGCCCAAGAACAGATGGATTCACAGCCAAATTCTACCAGAGGTACAAAGAGGAGCTGGTACCATTCCATCTGAAACTATTCCAAATAACAGAAAAAGAGGGACTCCTCCCTAACTCATCTTATGAGGCCAGCATCATTCTGATACCAAAACCTGGCAGAGACACAACAAAAAGAGAAAATTTCAGGCCAATATCCTTTATGAACATCGAGGTAAAAATCCTCAATAAAATACTGGCAAACCAAATCCAGCAGCACATTAAAAAGCTTATCTACTACGATCAAGTTGGCTTCATCCCTGGGATGCAAGACTGGTTCAACATATGTGAATCAAGAAACATAATCCATCACATAAACAGAACCAATGACAAAAACGACATGGTTATCTCAATATATGCAGAAAAGCCCTTCAATAAAATTCAACAACACTTCATGCTAAAAACTCTTAATAAACTAAGTATTGATGGAATGTATCTCAAAATAATAAGAGCTATTTATGACAAACCCACAGTCAATATCATACTGAATGGGAAAAAGCTGGAAGCATTACCTTTGAAAACTGGCACAAGACAAGAATGCTGTCTCTCACCACTCCTATTCAACATAGTATTGGAAGTTCTGGCCAGGGCAGTCAGGCAAGAGAAAGAAATAAAGGGTATTCGAACAGTAAGAGAGGAAGTTAAATTGTCTCTGTTTGCAGATGACATGATTGTATATTTAGAAAACCCCATCGTCTCAGCCCAAAATCTCCTTAAGTTGATAAGCAACTTCAGCAAAGTCTCAAGACACAGAATCAATGTGCAAAAATCACAAGCATTCCTATACACCAATAACAGACAGAGAGCCAAATCACGAGTGAACTCCCACTCACAATTGCTACAAAGACAATAAAATACCTAGGTAATACAACTTACAAGGGATGTGAGAAAAAGAGGGACTCCTCCTTAACTCATCTTATGAGGCCAGCATCATTCTGATACCAAAACCTGGCAGAGACACAACAAAAAAAGAAAATTTCAGGCCAATATCCTTGATGAACATCGTTATAAAAATCCTCAATAAAATACTGGCAAACCAAATCCAGCAGCACATCAAGGAGAACTACAAACCACTGCCCAAGGAAATAAGAGAGGACACAAACAAATGGAAAAACATTCCATGCTCATGGATAGGAAGAATTAGTATCATCAAAATGGCCATATTGCCTGAAGTAATTTATAGATTCAGTGCTATCCACATCAAGCTACCATTGACTTTCTTCACAGAATTAGAAACAACTACTTTAAATTTCATATGGAATTTAGAAAGATCCTGTATAGGCAAGGCAATCCTAAGCGAGAAGAATAAAGCTGGAGGCATCACACTACCTGACATCAAACTATACTACAGGGCTACAGTAACCAAAACAGCATGGTACTGGTACCAAAACAGATATATAGACCAATGGAACCGAACAGAAGCCTCAGAAATAATGCCACACATCTACAACCATCTGATCTTTGACAAACCTGACAAAAACAAGCAATGGTTTCCTATTTAATAAATGGTGTTTGGAAAATTGGCTAGCCATATGCAGAAAAGTGAAACTGAACCCCTTCCTCACACCTTATATGAAAATTAACTCGAGGTGGATTGAACACTTAAATGTAAGACCTAAAACCATAAGAACCCTTGAAGAAAACCTAGGCAATACCATTCAAGACATAGGCATAAGCAAAGACTTCATGACTAAAACACCAGAAGCAATGGTAACAAAAGCCAAAATAGACAAATGGAATCTAATTAAAGTAAAGAGCTTCTGCACAGCAAAAGAAACTATCATCAGAGTGAACAGGCAACTTAAAGAACGGGAGAAAATGTTGGCAATCTATCCATCTGACAAAGGGCTAATACCCAGAATCTACAAGGAAGTTAAACAAATTTATAAGAAAAAAACAACCCCATAAAAAAGTGGGTGTAGGACATGAACAGACCCTTCACAAAAGAAGACATTTATGCGGCCAACAAACATATGAAAAAAAAAGCTCGTCATCACTGGTCATTAGAGAAAGGCAAATCAAAACCACAAGGAGATAGCATCTCACACCAATTAGAATGGTAATTATTGAAAAGTCAGGAAACAACAGATGCTAGAGAGGATGTGGAGAAATAGGAACACTTTTACACTGCTGGTGGGAGTGTAAATTAGTTCAACCATTGTGGAAGACTGTGTGGTGATTCCTCAAGGATCTAGAACCAGAAATACCATTTGGCCCAGCAATCCCATTATGGGGTATAAGCCCAAAGGATTGTAAATTATTCTACTGTAAAGACCTATGCACATGTATGTTTATTGCAGCACTATTCACAATAGTAAAGACTTGGAACCAACCCAAATGCCCATCAATGATAGACTGGATAAAGAAAATGTGGCACATATACACCATGGAATACTATGCAGTCATAAAAAAGGATGAGTTCATGTCCTTTGCAGGGACATAGATGAAGCTGGAGACCATCATTCTCAACAAGCTAACACAGGAATAGAAAACCAAACACAGCATGCTCTCACTCATAAGTGGAAGTTGAACAATGAAATCACATGGACACAGGAAGGGGAACATCATATACCAGGGCCTGTCATGGGGTTGGGGGTAGGGGAGGGATAGCATTAAGAGAAATACCTAATGTATTAATGACAGGTTAATGGGTGCAGCAAACCACCGTGGCATGTGTATACTTATGTAACAAGCCTGCATGTTCTACACATATATCCCAGAACTTACAGTAATAAAAAAGTACTAAGAAAAAAAAAGAAAATGAAAAGATGATACAAGAATTCATAAGATGGTTATGCTTTTTTCCCCACCAGCTATACATATCTTCAATGTAGATGAAAACAAACTTATTTTTTAGAAGAAGTCTCCTAAAATGAAGAAAACCAGAGATTTCAAAGATTTTAATCACACTTGTTGATTTGGAGGTCACTACACAGATTAAAAAGGAAATCAGGAAACATTTGTAAAGTGTGACCCAATGAATGAAACTCCTTTAGAATGTGGGCAAGGCTGACTTCCGGGCATGTGACCCATGCAGTCACCCAGGGTCTTACATTTAGAAGAGCCCTGTATTAGGCTTAATGCTCAGCTGTCACTATCTTGAAATTCTTAATAATTTTTGAACAAAGGTCTCTGCATTTTGATTTTGTACTGAGCTTCACAATTATGTAGCCAAACCTGAATGTATAAATTGCTAAATGTAATTCAATTCTAATCTCCTTGTTGCAATTTTCATGAAAGGTATTATGGGACTGTTTTTATTCATTTATTCATTCATGTTTGTTTGTTTTTGAAATGGAGTCTCGCTCTGTCACCCAGGTTGAAGTGCAGGGGCACGATCTCAGCTCACTGCAACCTCTGCCTCCTAGGCTCAAGTGATTCTCCTGCCTCAGCCTCCCCAGTAGCTGGGCCTGCAGGTGCCCACCACCACCCCTGCCTAATTTTTGTACTTTTAGTAGAGATAAAGTTTCACCACATTGGATAGACTGATCTCAAATTCCTGACCTCAAGTGATCCACCTGCCTCTGCCTCCCAAAGTGCTGGGATTACAGGTGTGAGCCACCACCTGTAATGAATAACAATTCATTATTGTTATTACTATTAATTTTTTTCATTCATTCACTTACAATAGTTTTTTTTTTTCTTGAAAGCTTCCTCTGTGCCCCAACTGATTTAAGTTCTTTCTATTTAATCTGATTATTACAACTCTGTACAGAAGAGAAACAAAAACTCAGAGAGGTTAAATGCATACATAAGGCCATATGACCACAAATGTCAGGTCTAGGACCTGGTCCTTAGCCCATGGGATTCCGGAGAATGAACTTTTAACCATGTTTCAAATCTCACCCTATAAAAGTCCCAAATGTAATTATTTTCCTTGATATCTCAATGTTGCCCAAATTTCTCTAAGTATTCGCCAAAAAGTGACCCATGTCCTACCTTTGTGGGGCCGTAGCTCTGTTTCATGGTAAATAAGATGGGAATTATTGGATTATCATTTCAAAAGTTCAATTTGAAAGTTTATTTATGATAAAACCAGATTCTACAAATGTACAAGTGAATATTAAACTACAGTTAAGTTGCCAAGTTCAGGAACCAGAAGTGACTGGAACACTGTATTGCCAAGTTAACAGCCACGAATGCCTGAGCTTCCCTGAGCTTCCCTGAGCTCATAGATAAAAGCCGAAATCTAGCAAAACAGCCCTTGGGACTCTTGGTCAGGCTGCAGCCCAAACTGTCCCTGAGAAAGGTTTATGGAAAAAATATTACTTTACTCTTTTATTGTGGCAGATATTTTCTAGTGTCTAGATCTTTTGAAATGCAGAGTATATTCTGCCCGGAGTTTGAGATTCTTACATTATCATCATAACCAACAATATAAAACACATTCTTGGGAAATCTCCTCTGAGAAATCGGAGGAACTGCAATAAATCTGCCCAACGCCAGCACAACCATGAGACTTAGCACCTTCTGGCAAGGGTCATGCAGTTTAACAGGGCTGAGTTTCCAAGAACATTCCCTCTAACAGGTGAAAGAAGTAAGAACTTGGTTCTCCCACCCCAACAGGCTGTCAGCCCTTTCCATGGCAGAATTCATTTTGTGCTGTAATTATATCACTCATGCTTATTTGATAGGAAGTACGTTTCATTAATCTGATCAAAAGAAAATTTATGTACCAATTCCAAGATATTCTCCACTTTCAATACCAAGGAAAGGCACAGCATCCACTTGACTCCAGTTGGTCCCTGGAGTTCATCTCCCAAGGATGTCTGTAGTGACCAAACCCAGCCTTCAGCAATGCAACCAATATTTACTCAGCCAAATGATCCAGAAAGAGAAGCCATTCATAACACCTCCAAAATGGAATACCTTGGTGCTTGTCCAGCGATACAAAAGCATCAAGGTCCTCTGGTTACTATTTTATCCCCAGGACACAGCAGCAGTGTCCAGCACATGAATTGAATAAATGAACAAATCAATGAATTAATTAGTTTTTTTTTTTTTTTTAGCTGAAAGTAAGTATTTTCAAAGCCCCCCAGAAATCTTCCTAGCAAGTCAGCCAGGCTTGGACACACATGAGGAAGCTGTCTTACAACATCATGAGAAAATGATGAAAATGAACATTTCTGGAATACCTACCATCTGCTCAATGCTTTCCATGAACCATCTTATTTCATACCCGCAGCGGCCTGTAAGGTAGGCCCTATTTTTATCGCCATTTTACAGATGAGGCAAATGAGACTCAGAAGAGTTAAGGTGACATGTTCGATGTCACAGAGCAAGGAGACTTGAATACAGGGATTCAAATTCAAGAAGACCCCACATGCTAAACCCCTAAGCTCTATGTTAATTGACTTTTTAAATTATCGCTGGCCCTCTCCTTTTCCTGTTTCCATTCTTCACCAGCAGAGCTGCTCCCCATCTTTTTTATTCACGCAATCTAGAGACAACAGTTTATATTTTCATTTTGTAGGATAGCTGATTTCAGAGAAAAGGAACTTATTAGAGCCTCAGGTGCCAAAGCAGCCCAACCCATCCCAGGTTTGGTTGGAAAAAAGGATCCAACCATCTGTTGCTTGTAATTTCCAGAGAATTCTATGGAACCACATCTTATGGCCCATCTTAAGCTTGTCGCAGTAAAAACTTCCATTTAAAAAGTATCTTCTGGCCGGGCACGGTGGCTCATGCCTGTAATCTCAGCACTTTGAGAGGCCAAGGCAGGCAGATGGCATGAGCTCAAGGCATTTGAAACCAACCTAGGCAATATGGTAAAATCCCATGTCTACAAAAATTTAAAAAATAAAATTAGCCAGGTGTGGTGGTGGCTGCCTATAGTCCCAGCTACTTGGGAGGCAGAGATGGGAGGATCACTTGAGCCCAGGAGGTTGAGGCTGCAGTGAACCATGACTGCACCACTGCACTTCAGCCTGAGAGACAAAGTGAGGCCCTGTCTCCAATATATATATATATATATTTAAAAAGGTATCTTTTATGCACCTGGCACTGTGCATGTTTACATATATTATATTTAATTCCCCCCCCCAAGATTGAAAGATATTATTCTGTTTAAACTGAATTGATTAATGTCCTTCCAAAATTTATGTCCATGCAAAATGTCGGATGTGATCATATTTGGAAGTAGTCTTTGTAGATCTATTATTAGTTAAGATGTGGTCGTACAGGATTAGGATAGGCCCTAACCCAATGACTTGTGTCTTTCTAAGAAGAGCAAACAGACACACAAAACACACAGGGCAGAAGGTCATGCGACACAAAGGCAGAGATTGGAGTGATGCAGCCATGAGCCAGAAATCACCAGGGATTCCCAGCAACCACTGGAAGCTGGGAGACACAAGAAGGATTCTTTCTTAGACCCTTCAGAAGAAACATCTTCCTGCTGACACCTTGATTTCAGATTTCTAACCTCTAGAACTCAGGGGGAAAAAATCCTGTTTTTAAGCAACCCAGTTTGTGATAATTTTTTACAGCAGCTACAGGAAATAAATACCCAATTGTATAGAAAATATCGAGGCTGAAAATTGTCCAGCTACTAAGTAATCACTCTGGACCCAAGGCCCTGTTCCTTCTTCCTTGTCCACCTTCCTAAGGGACTATTTAGAAGTGGGATTTTCACAAGGACTTGGAAACACTGCCTCTAAGTGAAAAGGGCTCACAAGTATTGGACATCTTGCAAAGCACAGGATAATCCTGCAAACAAGGGATTGTTCTGCCCAAAAGCACCTTCCATGAGAAATACTGTGTTTCCAAGATGCTACGGTGTACATGATGCCAGTTTGGCATAGCCAGACTCTAGAAAAGGATAGCAATTTTATGGGAGCCTGACCTTACACAACTGAAGGACCCTCTTTATTAAAAAAAAAAAAAAAAAAAAAAAAGACAAAATTGCAAATACAAAATTGGAGACAAAGCAAATACTTACCTTGAATAAGAAAGGAAATCACAACAATTTACTGGATACTCAGAGATTCACCACCCCTTCTCCTAAGTTCTCTTCAGCAATATGAGAAATGTTTACATAGAAAGCGTCTTGATTGCACTCTGACTTCCCTTTCTCCCTAGGACATTCTATAATTACACAGCAATTTCCCAAATCACAATGGTCCATACAAGAGAGGAGCTTGATGCCTAAGTTTTATTAGCTACCATGTAAATTTACCTCTGCCTAGAGCTAATCTCTCTGCACCTTCATTTTCTTGTCTGTAAAATGAGAACTACCACAGTACCTACCTTATAGGGTTATTGTAAGGAATAAAGAATTTTAGTATATTTAAAGATATTTAGAATAGTGTTTCACCATAGGAAATACTCAAAAGAAGAATGGAGGGAGGGAAGGAAGGAAGGAGAAAAGAAGAAAAGAGAGAAATGAAAGAAGAGAGAGAAAGAAAGAGACAGAAAGAGGAAGAAAGAAATAAAGAGAGAGAAAGAAAGAAAGAAGAAAGAAAGAAAGAAAGAAAGAAAGAAAGAAAGAAAGAAAGAAAGAAAGAAAGAAAGAAAGAAAGAAAAAGAAAGAAAGAAAGAGAAAGACAAAAGAGAAAGAAAAAGAAAGAAAGAAAAAAAAAGAAAGAAAGAAAGAAAGAAAGAAAGAAAGAAAGAAAAGAAAGAAAGAAAGAAAGAAAGAAAAAAGAAAGAAAGAAAGAAAGAGAAAGAAGAGAGAGAAAGGGAAAAGGGAAGGGAAAGTGAAAGGGAAAGGGAAAGGAAGGGAAGGGAAGGGAAGGGAAAGGAAGGAAGAAGGAATGAAGGGAGGGACAGTGAGAAAGAAGGAATAGAGAAAGAGGGAAAGAGAGAGAGGGGGGAGAGAGTGAGGAAGGAAGACCTGGCAAATGTGCTATCCCTTGATAACTACATCAAATCTATTTCCCCAAAGTATCTGGTCACAATCTTCAGTGAAAAGGCCCAAGTAAGGAAAAAGAATCTGGGTAGAAAAGTTTAAGCTTAAATTTTGCAGTATGTCAATAAGGGTGGTGACAATAATGAATGACTAACATTTATTTAATGCTTATTATATTCATTCATGGATTAACTCCCGTAACCCCTACACCTGCTCAACCACAGAGGGCATGAGGTGGTTAATATGGAGATACAAACATCTGTGACACAGGTCCTCTGCCCTGCTTCTCAGCTTCACAGTTTAGAAGCAACTCTACCACTGGCTTGTGAAGAAGGATGAATGAATGACTCTCAGAAGCAGAAAGTGAGTCAGAAACTGTGAAGAACATGGACTTGAGCCCTCATGGACCTTGTTTTGGATGCTTCCTCCATGTACCAGATCATGACTCTAGGAATAATTACTTTAACCTCTCTGTGACTCAGTTTCTTCATCTGTAAAGTGAGTGTGGTCTTAGCTGATTTTTAAGATTTTTGTGAAGATTATTTGAAATAAAATGTATAAAATACTTGCTAGGGACCTGCACATAGTGTTTAGTTTTTAACACTTCCATAAAGTCATAGAAATGTACTTTCCCTCTTGTCCGTAATTGTACTCTAGGGATTTCTTTTCCTAAGGGAAAAAAAAACAAAAGAATAAAACTACAGGCACAAAGATATTCCTTGGAGGATCATCCATATTTCTTTTATTTTTAGAAAAGGATTAAAGATGCTTGTTATCTATAATAGCAAATAACTGGAATCAACCTAATTGCCCAACAGTAATGTAATATTGAAGGTAATTATGGAACATCAATATGATAGAATATTATGATGACATTAAAAATGATAATTATGAAAACAGCATAGTGACATGGAAATGGGTTTTGGTATAATATTATACAGGAGAAGTAGAATGCAAAATGCCATGTCTGCTCCATGATAATAGGGACTATGTCAGTCTCTTTCATCACTATATAGCCAGCACCTAGTACAGAATAAGTGCTGGGTAAATATGCATTGAATGGAATATAAAAACATATGGACCAGACTTGAAAAGTGAGATGCAAATGTATGAAAATGGTAATGATGGTATTAAAGCAAGTTTTGTTTGTTTCTGTTGTTAAAAATAAAGGAGATAAGAAAGGGATGGATTGAGGAAGCAAAAAGAGTAGAAGTAAAGAAGGGAGAAAGGAAAAGAGGGAGGGAATGAGGGAGAGAAGGAAACAGAACAAACCTAAAGCTCTTCTGTTTATGATATTGAAAGCTATTCTAACATAATGGTTAAAAACCTAGATCTTAGAGTTGCAGGGACTTACATTTGAATCTCAGATTCTACTCCTGCCCTTTGCCTACCTGGACAAGTTGGACAAAGTCAGTAACCTCTCTTAAATCTAATGCACAGATTTTAAATAGAGCCACTAACAGTACCAACCTCTTGGGAACATCTTGGGAATGATTTATGCAAAGCACCCTGAATGACACATAATAGACAAGCAATCATAGTCATTGCTTTTAATATTACCATTAACATCATTTTATAATCATAAAAAATCTGAGTTGCTAACCTGTAGCAAAGAAAACAAATGATGATAAAACTCTCCAATCAGACCCCCAGAAAAGTGCGCTACAATGCTACCAGGGGACATTGGTGCTGACCAACTGTCCTGAGCTCCTTAGAGGGATCCAAGAGAGGGGTGTAGACAATTTCTCCCGTTTCAGGGATCTTATTTCTCACAGATTCAGTGAACCAAGGCATTCTCTCATCAAAAAGCTTCTTGCACAAACCAACTGCAATGGCTTCATCCATAGAAATAATTAACATGTGTCTGGCAACCTTTATTGATATTTGGTTTACAAAGCAGTGACCTAGAGATAGGGCATCTCTTGCAGATTAATGGCTCACAAGGGTCATTACTGGTGCAAAGACTCTTCCAGGGGTTACTGTTTCCTTTCAATTGGTTGTTAGCCCACAGTTTCAACTACCAAATGCTTCATGCACACAAGGGTCTCCATTAGCAGCTGGGAAATGTATGCAGGAGCAAGACTTGCCTTCACACACTGCAGTTTGCATTTTTCTAAGCAAAGAGAATGGGACTTAGTATTGAAATCAAATGTATAGTTATGCTGGAAATCTTCACAAAAAAAAAATCCTCTTCTGCATATACCCAGTACAAGGTCTGTGTCACCACAGTTGGGATGGCTTGCTGCTTACCCCAAATCCATTCCCTGTTTCTTCTCTGTAACAGAACACCAATTATATTCTGAGTGAAATTGTGCCCAGTCAAAAGATGACATTTCCCAGCTCTCCTTGTAGATAGGGATGGCTCCAGACCTTGTAAGATATCTGGGAAAGCCCTTTCTTGCCATCTTTTTCCATCTTCCTTCCTGGCATGGAGACATGATAGCTGGAGTGTCCACAGGCACATGTGGCCTTAGGAAATATTAAAGATGGCAGAGTCAAAACCTGAAGGATCCAGGGTGCCTGCTGACTTTTGGAAGCTGCTACATTAACCCTAATCTGCTTACCTCCTATACTTTTTTATATAAGGAAGAAAAAAAACTACTGTCAAGCACTGTGCAGGGCTCAATGTCACCTTACTTGTAAAACAACAAGTGAGCCTGCCACAGTTTCAAGGATTCTGGCTGAAGACATGAGATTCCCAAGTCCAAGACAGAAGAGTTTATTACTTACAGCGTAGCAAGCAGCACGAGCCCCGTGGTCGGGTCAGTTGACCGCTGCCTCCCAGGTCCCAGGAGTCAATGAGGAGCAGCCATGGGGATTCTGTGCCTAGCCAGCCTTGCCTCATACCTGAGGAACCAACCACTTAGAAAACCCTGATTTTTTATAATGCACTGTGAGCAAATGTGTCCAAACTTTACCTTGTAAGAACACACTATCTTTATTATACTACACAGCAAACAAGTCTATTCTCTGCCTCAGAGGGAGCCACTATCTCTATCTTCTAAAGCTGTTTGCAACAAATATTCTGGAGACGACACTCCAGAACAAAAGCTGTCAGTGCCTCTGCTCCCAGAACATGGAGAACCGCCTTCCAGCATCGTCTCGTTTGCGTAAGCCACTGTTATTTCCCATCTACATTGTTGGCTGCAGAGTGAAATCCTCACCAATTCTACCAATGGCTGCACCTTCTTGTCGTTTGCCTTGACACATAAGAGAATCTCAGTCATGTGACTCTTTAATAGATTCAGAGGCCACATAAGGTAGAAAAAAAACCAAGCTAACTCTGGAACCAAATTTCTGATCCGAGTCCCACTTCTCATTAGCTGTGTGACTTAAACAAGTTACTTAACTTCTCTGAGCTTGGTATTCTTATCTAAAAAATTGGAATAATAAAAATAGCTACCTCATGGTACTGGTGAGGATCAACTGGGTTAATACACATGAAGTACCTACATAGGACCTGGCACAGTCATATGTGAGCTGTGAGTAGAGAACAGTGTGGTGATCACAAGCACACCTTTGGAATTCTACAAGCCTGAGTCTGAATCCCAGCTGCACCACTTATGAGCTAAAGGAGTGGGTGAGCATCTTAACCACTTTGCAGTGCCTTTATCTGTGACCCAGCATGCTGCCCTCAGAGAGCAAAAAGGTTAATGCTTATAGAATGTTTAGCACAATCCCTGGAACCACTGAAAACTCAGCAAACCAGCTATTGTTATTGCTATTATTGTTCATTCTTGTGTTAGATTTAAAACTCGTTCTTTAATCATTTTGAGACACCAGAAGACCCATGTACTTCTTACTTTACCACTGAATATTTTCAGTCAGACATTATTAAATTTCTCTGATTGCAGATACCTTTAATCTTTTGGTTTCATTTTGACAGAGGTCATCTGGGGTCACCTCAACCTCATCAAATTCTTAGTCAATTCAATTGCATCATAGAAAAATACAAGTTCTTAGAGATAACCATTTTTATGCCTCTGAATCAGTGAAAAGGAATTTGGTCTTTCTTCTTTGAAAAGGTCTCTGAACTCCATTTGTTCTAAATAATACTTTATGAGAAAGATCCAAGTGCTAATTGAAAGCATTTCATTCCCCCTATATTTAATACAAATGAGATCTGGAATTTCTCATCTACACTAAAATCCTCCAATGCTATGCACATTTTAAAGATGAATCTAATGT
This sequence comes from Macaca thibetana thibetana, assembly GCF_024542745.1. Lineage (NCBI taxonomy): Eukaryota > Metazoa > Chordata > Mammalia > Primates > Cercopithecidae > Macaca > Macaca thibetana. The sequence continues at coordinate 43,863,037 of NC_065587.1, read as the reverse complement.
ATTGAAACAATTTCAGAAATTTGCAAGTTTAAAGATTTTATAGATTTTCTTAAAGTAAGATTTATTTGAATTATTTTTAAAATACATTTACTAGAATGTCACTATAGAAATTTCTTTATTTCATCACAGCTTTTTGACAGGTAAGAAAGGTCTCCTTCATACTTCTAAATTAGATCCTGTAATAAATGCACAATCTTGACTTGAGACAAGTTTATTACATGACCAAAACCCCCAGCAGTAAGCTTATAATTAAGCAGTAATATTAATAGAGAGTCAGCTTGGGCATGTGTTCCAATAATGTGCAAAGCTTTGAAAAGAGCTGAACATTAGTCAATAGAAGGATTTTTCCCTTTATTAAAGTGTTTGGAATGATGTTTCATTCTAGCAAGCTCCTACAAGTGCATCTCTACTCTTCATAACTTTTTCTCAAATTCTCAAATTCACCAAAATAATTCTTGGCCTATTTCTGCTAATATATTTTTCAACTTAAAATATAGAACAGAAAACAATTCTGAATAAATAGTCTCAAGAACTTTAAGGGCTGTCATTATTAAGCCAGCAAGTTCAGATAGCAAACATTACACCAGAGTCAGACGCAATACAACAAGCATTTATTGAAGAGTCATACAAGGGGTTCACCCTTCATTATCTGGCAAACTTCTATTTATTCTCCAAAGAGGTTCAGGTATCCTCCCCTCTAGGAAGCCCTCCCTGATTTCTTTTAGCCCACAGTGAAATAGGCATAGGCATCCCCCCGTGTCATCCCAAAGTTCCCTAAGCACATCTTGATCATTGTGTTTATCCTTCCACTTTGGTATAATTTTTTCAAAGATTTAGTATTATTATTAGTGAATAATACTAATGTTAGCTTAGAACATAGCAGGTCCTCATGTAGGTGCTGTGACAATACAGATTTTTAAGAATTGAAGACCTCTGGCTGGACTAATCAATAAAAACAAATTTTTGATGTTAAAAATGAAATAGGTGGCATCGCTACAGTACCTAAAGAGATGTTTTTAAAGTAATATTTTGAGCAATGTGATGCCATTAAATTTAACAACTTAGAGAAAATGAACAAATTATTTGAAAGATACAAACACCAAAAAGCACTCAAGAAGAAAGTGATAACCTGAATAGCCCTATAACCCTACATCAATTAATGTTAAATTCATAGTTTAAAACTTTCCCACAAAGAAAACTCTAGGCCAGGTGGCTTCACTAGTGAAATCTATACACTCTTCACAAAACATGAGGTGAGGTGACACACCCCAAACGATTTTAGAAAACCAGCATTACTCTATTAACAAAACCAGTGAAGATATTATTTTAAAAAGAAAACTACCATAAGCATGCATACCTCATGTACGTGGATGTAACAAGTAACAAGTAGCAAAATCTAAAAACGGAATCCAACAACATGTAAGCCATGTAGAGTTCATTCCAATAATGTAAGGTTGTTTTAACTTTTGAAAAGCAATCAATGTAATTCAATATATTAACAGGCTGAAGATGACAAAACATGATCATCTTAAAAGATACAGAAAAAGTGGCAAAATTCCACACTTCTTCACAATTAAACTTTCAACAAATTAAGAGTAGACAGCATCTGGTTGTAGATGTGTGGTGTTATTTTTGAGGCCTCTGTTCTATTCCATTGGTCTACATATCTGTTTTGGTACCAGTACCATGCTGTTTTTGTTACTGTAGCCTTTTAGTATAGTTTGATGTCAGGTAGCATGATGCCTCCAGCTGTGTTCTTTTTGCTTAGGATTGTCTTAGTTATACAGGCTCTTTTTTGGTTCCATATGAAATTTAAAGTAGTTGTTTCTAATTCTGTGAAGAAAGTCAATGGTAGCTTGCTGTGCATAGCATTGAATCTATAAATTACTTTGGGCAGTATGGCCATTTTGATGATACTAATTCTTCCTACCCATGAGCATGGAATGTTTTTCCATTTGTTTGTGTCCCCTCTTATTTCCTTAAGCAGCAGTTTGTCGTTCTCCTCGAAGAGGTCCTTCACATCCCTTGTAAGTTGTATTACCTAGGTATTTTATTGTCTTGGTAGTAACTGTGAATGGGAGTTCACTCATGATTTGGCTCTGTTTGTCTGTTATTGTGTATAGGAATGCTTGTGATTTTTGCACATTGATTTTGTATCCTGAGACTTTGCTGAAGTTGCTTATCAGCTTAAGGAGATTTTGGGCTGAGACGATGGGGTTTTCTAAATATACAATCATGTCATCTGCAAACAGAGACAATTTGATGACAAACCTGACAAAAACAACCAAAAGAGAAAGGATTCCCTATTTAATAAATGGTCTTGGGAAAACTGGGTAGCCACATGCAAAAAACTGACACTGGACCCCTTCCTTACACCCTATACAAAAATTAACTCAAGATGTATTAAAGACTTAAATGTAAGACCTAAAACCATAAAAACCCTAGAAGAAAACCTGGGCAATACCATTCAGGACATAGTCATGGGCAAAGACTTCATGACTAAAACACCAAAAGCAATGGCAACAAAAGCCAAAATTGACAAATGGAATCTAATTAAACTAAAGAGCTTCTGCGCAGCAAAAGAAACTATCATCAGAGTGAACAGAGAACCTAAAGAATGGGAGAAAATTATTGCAATCTATCCATCTGACAAAGGGCTAATATCCAGTATCTACAAGGAAGTTAAACAAATGTACAAGAAAAACACAAACAACCCCATCAAAAACTGAGTGAAGGATATGAACAGACACTTCCCAAAAGAAGACATTTCTGTGGTCAAAAAACATGAAAAAAAGCTCATCATCTCTGATCATCAAAGAAATGCAATTCAAAACCACAGTGAGATAACACCTCATGCCAGTTAGAATGGTGATCATGAAAAAGTCATGAAACAACAGATGCTGGAGAGGATGTGGAGAAATAGGAACCCTTTTACACTGTTAGTGGGAGTGTAAATTAGTTCAACCATTGTGGAAGACAGTGTGATGATTCCTCAAGGATCTAGAACCAGAAATACCATTTGACCCAGCAATCCCATTACTGGGGATATACCCAAAGGATTATAAATCATTCACTATAAAAACACATACACATACACATGTATGTTTATTGCAGCACTGTTCACAATAGCAAAGACTTGGAACCAACCCAAATGCCCATCAATGAGAGACTGGATAAAGAAAATGTGGCACATATATACCATGGAATACTATGCAGCCATAAAAAAGGATGAGTTCATGTCTTTTGAAGGAACATGGATGAAGCTGGAAACCATCATTCTCAGCAAACTGACACAGGAACAGAAAACCAAACATCGCATGTTCTGACTTGTAAGTGGGAGTTGAACAATGAGAATGCATGGACACAGGGAGGGGAACATCATACACCTGTTGCAGGGATAGGGGGATTGAGGAGGAATAGCATTAAGAGAAATACCTAATGTAGATGACGGGTTGATGGGTGCAGCAAACCACCATGACTCGTGTCGTGTATACCTATGTCACAAATCTGCATGTTCTGCACATGTATCCCAGAACAAGAGAAAGAAGAGGAAGAAAAGGAAGAAGAGGAAGAAGAGAAGGAGGAGGAGGAGGAAGAAGAGGAGAAGAAGGAGAAGGAGAAATAGACAGCATCACAGCGTCTTAGTCAGCCTGGGCTGCTATAACAAAATATCATAAACTGGGTGGCTTAAACAACAAACATGTATCCCTCATAGTTCTGAAGGTTGGAAGTCTGAGATCGGGGTGCTAGCAGAATTGACTTTTTCTGGTTTATAGACAGCCATCTTCTTACAGTGTTCTCACATGGCAGAAAGAGAATTAGCTAGGTCCCTGGCATCTTCTTTTAAGGGTACTAATCCCATTCATGAGGACTTTGTCCTAATGATCTATCACCTTCCAAAACATCATCCCCAAATACCATCACAGTGGCATTAGGGTTTCACCATATGAATTTGAGGAAGGAAGGAACACAAACATTCAGTCCATTGAGAAAGAGAATTTCTTTAATGTGATAAAAGGCACATGTGAAAAATGTACAACAAACATCATTCTGAAATGTTGACAGACTGAACATTTAACCTCAATTTCAGGAAAAAGGCAAGAACATCTTCTCTCATTACCCTTATTCAATATTTTACTGGCGATTCTTGTCATCCTAATGTTGATGACAATCCTAACAACAACAACAAAAAAATGTGTATGGAAGAAGTAAAAATCTGTTTATTGGCAAACTACATAGTAGAAATCCTAAGGAATCTACCAGAAATAGCTACTAGAACTAATAATGATGAGTTTAGAATACCAAGGTTTCAGAATTCAAGGCCAATGTTCAAAAGTTGCTCAAATTTCTATGTAGTAGGACTAAACAATTGCAAACTGAAAATGTAAAAGTAAAACTAAAATGACATCAAAAATATGAAATACTTCATAATAAATTTAAGAACGCATATGCAAGACTGCAAAACATTGCTGACTGAAATTAAAGAGTGCCTAAATAAAGAGAAGGATACACCATGCTAATGGATTGGAAGATTCAATGTTGTTAAGATGTCAGTTATTCCCATACTGATCTATGTATTCAATGCATTTCCAGTCACATTTCTAGCAGGAATTTTTATGGAAATGAATGAGCTGATCCTAAAATTTATATGGAAATGCAAAAGACCTGAAATAGTCAAAATAATTTGTAAAAATAAAAATGTTAGGGAATTTACAAAATGCACTATAGAATTAAATAATCAAAATAGTGTGGCATTGCTTTAATAATAGACTTATAAGCCAATGAAGGAGAATAGATATTCCGGGAACAGACTCACACATATAAAGCCAATTGATTATCAGCAAATGTACAATTCAATGGAAAAAGATAATTCTCAACTATCTTCGGTTGAAGACGGTACTGTAACAATCAGATACCTATATTTTTAAAAAAAAAAAAAAAAACCTCATTCGTTACCTCATAACACACCCAAAAAATAATTCAAAGTGGACCACAGACCTAAATGTAAGAGCAAAAATGATAAAATTTCAAGTAGAAAAACATCAGAAATAATTTTTATGATATTGAGTTAGGCAAAGATTTCTTAGATGGGACAAAAGCATGAACTGGAAATGAAAAATATTGATAAATTCAATTCATCAAAATTAAAACCTTTGTCCTGCATAAGATATTATTAATAAAATGAAAAAGCAAACCACAAATTAAGAGAAAATATTTTCAAAATGTATATGATAAAGGAATTATTTCCAAAATATATTTTAAAAACTCCTGCAACTCCACAATAAGATCAAAAACAGATTAAAAATGGGCCCAAAATTTAAATAGTCACCCACACTAAAAATAACATATGAATAAAAAATGAGAATATAAAAAGATATTCAACATCATTACTCATTAAGGAAATGTGTTAAAACTCTCTAAATTGTACATTGGAAAAAATACTACTAAAAAAAGGTAATAAATTTAAAATACAAAATTATAGTGAGGTATCATACTTCATGCCAAATAAAATTTTAGACTTAAATTGAACAGACTAATGGCAAGTGTTAATAAGACTATGAAACAGTTCGAATTATCGTGTAGCATTAGTGGGAATGCAAAATATTAGTTGCCTTGAAAAACAGACTGGCAGTTTCTTATAAAGAAACTATCCATATAATCCAGCAATCTTAAGACATTTACATAAGACAAATCAAAACATATATTTACGTAGAGATGTGTACTCAAATGTTCATGGCAGCTTTACTCATAATAACTATAAACTGAAAACAACTCAAATGTCCATCAATGGGTGAACGGATGAATACATTGTAAGGTAACCATTCAACAGAGTATTACTCAGGAATACAGAGAACTAACTACTCATACACACACCAACATGCATGAGGCTCCGAAGCACCATGCTAAGTAAAAGCAGCCAGGTGTAAAAGACTACCTACTATGTAACTACCTTGATACAAAAATCTGGAAAAGGTAAAACTGTAGTGACAAAAACCCAAATTCATAATCACCTGTGGCTGAGAGTAGGGGAGATTATTTCCAAATGGGAGCTTTTGGGGATGAAAGTATTTCATGTTGCGACCATGGTGAAGGCCTCATAGTTATATATTTGCAATCTCACTACCTAACCATTGTGAACATTTCTAGTGTGTTTTCTTCCAATCTCTTTTTTCCACACTAAATGTCCTGGAATTTGTCCTAAAGAAATAATCAGAAATGCACCAACATATTAGAGTTTAAAAATTCATTAAAAATTGGAAACAAAATATGTAACAACATGAACATAAATAACAACACATCCCTTTAAGGTAATATTATTGTAGCCAATGAAAATCACATTTTCATACAATTTGTAATGACACATGGAAATAGTTATGCCACAATGTAAAGTACACAACAAGTTAGAGAATACTTTATATTCGTGTGTCTTTGTATATACAATGTATAAATAAATATATGCATAGAATGATGTGATTTCTTTGTTCTAAAACAGGGCAATGTTACCCAATCAACGTAAAAATGCCAAAAAGTTTCTAGAACTGACATTTGAAAGAAAATTAACATATGAAACGAGGTCACGCAAAATTAACTTGATCGTCCTTCTCTTCTGAGGGGTGAGGAGTCTTATTGGCTCAATAATCTGGTTGTCAGACTTACAGCGGGGACCGTGTCCACAGTACCCATTTACAGGGTACTCTCATGCAATACAACAAATGCGAAAATACATTGAGACTAAAGAAAGTACAAATATTCCAGAATGAGTATGAAAATGAACTTGAAAGCACATTTTAGGAACTTGGGGATTTGAGAACACTAACAGTCTTCATACTACGAAGCAGTGTGGTTTCATAAAGGAGTATAGAGGATTTATAGCCACTCGAGCAAGTCACTTAACTTGAGATCTGCCTCCCTTTCTGGAAAATGGAGAACAATGCTTTCCATGATCCCTGCCTCACAGGTGTGGCAAAAATCAAAGGAGGTAACATATGTAAAATCAATTTTTAATTTACAAATCACAAGTCCAAGGTGAGGCAGTGTTATTATGTGACTTTGGGGCCATTAATAATTAGCAGCAACTTCACTGTGTTTCTCATCTACTGTGATAAATGCTTTCATGGCAAGGAAATAGGAAATATCTGGAGCTTACGGGGTAAACTATCTACTACTAGTTGCTCTCCCCAGACAGTGTCCAAGAGATCTGTAACCACAGCCACAGAAGTAGATGGACTAATTTCAGGATCCCATCCCAAAACGTTACCCTTCCCCAGGCTGGTATACTAGAGAGACTACTGCATGTTAAGCAATGGAGACCTAAGTTTAATCATCAGCTACATGACAAGTCATGCATTATTTAATTTCACTGAGCCCCAGTTGCATCTATTATTGAATGAGAATGCTAAAGCCTCCTCCCAGGGTTGTTATGAGGTATATATGAAATGAATGTGTTGATTATCAACAGATTCTATGGCACAGATTATGTACCAAATGCATGCTCACTCTCCTTCTTGACTTAGAGTTCCAGAAATTTCTCTCATTAGTGACACTCAATGACAGTCCCTTTTACATTCAGAAGTCAGCAAAGGATTGGGGATGGATGGAGAGGGAGGTACATGTCCCCAAATATTCAGGCAAAAATCTGTAACTGTTAAAAACAAAGAATAACTTCCAAAAAGTAAATATGATATATACAATAGTGAAATATCTCATAATTCTATTTACTTCAAACCTTTATTAAATAAATGGAAATGTAAAAATCAAGATGGGGGAAAAAAACTATAGTAACTTTCTCCAAGGAGAAAACAAAACAAAACAAAACAAAAAACATGGGGCTTACTGGTGTCTTCAGTTAAAAGCATGCTTGTAAAAATGTATTTTGTTGGCAGTGTTTGTTGGCAGATGCTATTCAGAACCAAGGACAGGGCAACTCTTTGGTCAAATATACTAAGGTCTGTACCAACAGGATGCTGGAACACTGAGAACAATTCTTTACACATCATCCTCATGATGATACTTTGCATCAAAACAGCACTTCATATTTTTCAAACCATTTCAAATACTTTATCATTGTCGAGGAGTATGAGGCAAGCAATGCAGATATCTCATTTTACAGATAAGAAAACTGAGTTGTAGAGAAAGAGAGAGAGCTACCAAAATGGTTGTACTGCACACTAACCCAAACCCAGACCTTTATAATTTTAGAATTACAAGGGCGATACTTTGAGGTGAAATATGCTAAGCTGACATGCCTATGCAATTTTCCATATGCTTCAGTTATTTCTTTCATATAAGAGGCAGGGTATCACCCTGTTGCCCAAACTTGAGTACAGTAGTGCAATCCCAGCTCTCTGCAGCCTCAAACTTCTGGGCTCAAGTGATCCTCCCACCTCCGCCTCCATAGTAGCTAAGAATACAGGCATGCACCATGTCTGGCTAATTTTTTTATTTTTGTAGAGATGAGGTCTCGCTATGTTGCCAAGGCTCATCTCAAACTCCTGACCTCAAGCAATCCTCCTGCCTCAGCCTCCCCAGGTGCTGAGATTACAAGGCATGAGCCACCATACCTGGCAGAGATATTCTTTTTAAAAATAAACAACTTTAATGAACATAGTTTTAAAACTCACAATTTAGAAATTCTTTCTTTCAAATGTATCTGATTAAAAATTACTAAGAAAACAATCTAAAATCAGTATTTTAAAACTAGTTTGCATCATAAACTAGAAGAGAATGGAAACTTGTGTCAAACAATAGCCAGTCCATGAACGTTTTTGCTGTGATTTTTTAGAAGACGTGTCTGCATACCACTAGCTTCTATACACAGCTCTTTGATGGCAGGTGGCGGCAAAGAAAACAGACTTTATAGAAGTTTCTACACAATGCTGTGAGAGGCTTCCATGAATGGAAAGGAATTTCTGATCATCTAATGATGAGGAACGGCTTCAAACTCTCTTGGTTCCTGAGGAAACGTGGCTCACTCTGGCTATTGCAAACTATTTTGTGGAACAAGGGTGCAAACCAAGGTGAAGTTCTTCTCCTTTCCTTGAAGCAGAGATGACTACAAATAGAACACAGTAATAATAGGCAGGCGGGACTATTATATTCTTTTAAAAATTGGGCACAGCAAGAAGTTGATAGCTCCTAGGTAAATGTGACAAGAATTGAAAGCACAATAGAATCTAAATCCATCCAACTGCCAAACAGTAATATCCTGACAAAATTAGGTTTTTTTAACAAAAGAATGCATTTCCCCACCATCGTCTCTACCCTCCTAGTTTTCCTTCTATGGAGAGTTCCACCAACAACATCTTAATTGATTACGACTGATTGGAACTTTAGTCACTCCAAAGGCTACACTTGGCCCCGCCCCCAAGGGCCATTTTAAAGCAATGTATTTCAGCACTATGTGGTGTTCATGCAGATAGCAAGTTGTTAATAGAATCTAGGAAGATGTTCTTTGGCAGAAAATGATTTCATAGACATTTTTCATTATGATAGATGTGGTATTATAGCCGTTATATAAAATTTCAAGCTGTGTTGCAGCTTTGTCACTAGTGTTATAAATCACTCACTCGTATATTAAAGTCTGTGGAAAGCAACTGGAGGGAGAAAAAAACTCTCATCTTCTATTTACAGACTAGGTATAATTTGGCATTATTCTTAAAGGTTCAAGGCAGCTTAGAGAATCTGTATTCAGTGCTTCCGTGAGGATCAGGAGATCACATTCCATTACTGCTGAGTTGGGAAGGAACCATCCACACAGTGAGTTAACATTTTCTGCCATAAATCCTGATGTGAAGGTAAAGTAAGTCTGTGCTTCCAAGAGACTGGGGACAGAGAAGTCCATTGCCATTTGCAAGATAAGCTAGGAAGAGAATTAATTAAAATGAATAAATTATATACATTAGAAGCAATCGTGTGCCACCAATGCAATTTATTTTATACAATGGAAGTATGTGTACATGTTGGTCTTTCTGTCTTTGTAGACAACCAAAATATGTAACTCTATACTATGAGATTGAGTTAAGCAAAGAAGATCCTAATTTGAGGTATTCCAAATTTAAGTATCCCTCTCTCTGAACCATATTGGAATTTGAATAATTTAAACACAGTATGGGAGAAAAAAAAAAAAACAGAGAGGCAAAGACTGATCACAGAAGTACACTTGCTCATTTTTCTGTATACCGCTTTTAGCCCTCCTCACATAGGTCAGATTCCTTATGATCACAGTGGTCTGAAACCCAATTGCTAATCGGTGGAGGTAGGGTGGGGACAAGAACCAAGGGGATTTCCCCATAATCTGCAGCTAAACCACTGAGCCAGTCGTCCTCAACAGGGAGGTTATTTTGCCTGCCAGGGGACATTGCCAATGTCTGGAGGCATTTTTCATTGTCAGAATTAGAAAGGGTTCCACTGGCATCTGACAAGTAAAGGCCATGGATTCTGGTAAACATCCTACAATGCACAGAATAGTCCCAACAAAGCTTTATCTGGCCCACAATGTCACAGTGCTGAGGCTGAGAAACTGGTCTAGGGTTAACCAGGCAAACCCTCCAGCCAAGAAGGTTGTGATGATCTGATCTTTTTTGATTGGTCTTTTAAGGAAAGTAACTGTGAGTCCAGGGTGGATTGTGATTCCACCTTCATTTTGATTATTTGGAACCTGGTTCTACTATTTACAGAGATGCAAGAACGTTGTATTTCTAAACAAAAGAGGCTTTCACCAGAGGAATTGGGGCATTCATCTTCCTCAATGCAGACCTTTGACTGTCCTGTAGGAAACAATGTGGAGCACAACAGCATTATGCTCCGTTTGAAAAACGTACTTTCCACTCCTGAGAAGAAAAACTATCATAGGATGGTGCAAAGGCTCAGGCCAGTCTGTAAGTGTCCCAGAAAATTCTCCGTAACTGTGTTACTAACACAATTACTGAAGGAGAAAGAATGGAAAAAGAATACAAAGAAGGGAGGGATGGAGGCCATTGCACACTAAAACTTTGTCCCAGTTAACTCTCAAAATCCTGTAATTGGGTTGTGTTTTGTATAATTTGTACCAAGGAAAACATGAAGTTCAAAGCTATTAGGTAACTTGGCCCAAGTCCCATCCCTAGTAAATAAAAGAGCTGGAATTTGGACCCAGTCTGTCTGACTATAAATTCCTTTTTTTTTTTTAGCTTTGTCACACCATAGGATGCCACATTAGAGAATCATTCCTATGCTTAACTCATTCTTGATCACAGGAGCCAGTGCAGAAAGTGGTGACAGACTGGGCTTACTGCTTTGAAATAACAAATTTGGTAAAAGTCAAACGTGGTTATGAAATCCAAAGAGAATCGTTGATTAATGAGCACATCTTCATCAATTCTAGATTGTGCCTGAATAGAAGCACACGAATACACACAGGTAAACACCACGATGGAAGCACAAAGCCGATGAAAGACGAGCTGCTCTCTGACACCTCCCAGGTATCTTCTCTGCCAGAATTTCCCAAGAGCACAGAGGTTGGATTTCCCAAGAGCACAGAGGTTGGATCCCTACATTACGTGAAGGGAAATTATTTTGTGACTTCACCCCCCAAAAAGGGTTCTCTGATTATTTAAGAGAACCCTTAAATTATTTTAAGGGTTTTTTATTTATTTTAAATGATTATTTAACTACTCTGCTTTCCAGAAAGATTTAAAACACATACAATTTGAACTTCCCCTATGTCGTTTCAATCACGCCACCAAGAATTTCCCATTTGGTATTTTAAACCATTAGATTAATAGTTTTTGATCTCAAATATGCACCACATCTGAGAAAAGATGTCATGCCTCTTTGAAAAAAATAATTTTCAGGGTCTCCTCACATCGTTCAAAAGACCAAAGCCTATTATTCAAAGTCCACCACTATTCGATCTCAAACCACACTCCCCAACCTTTCTCTCCACAACCCAACCAAACTACTAATTTGCTTCTCAAAGCCACCCCACATATTCTCCCTTCTTCATCTGACTCTCTCCATTTATCCTGCCTAGTGGGCCTCCCCTTTCCCTCCTTCATCCTCCAGACTCAGCACTTATCTGAAGCCCATCATTCCATGGGAGCTCACCCCAGTGAATCCAATAGATACTGAACAGAAGTTTGGCCCATTCATTGAGCAACTATTAATTCAACAAGTACTAAGTTCTCTCTATGATAGTCAGTGATCTGTTTGCACACATAAGTTTGTCTGCTCCACTAGACTATAAGCTCTTTGAAAATAAAAGCATGCCTTATTTACCTCATTAACTCCAGAATAACACCAGGTCAGGCACCCAGCACATTTTCAATAGTGTTCAGAACACAGTAATATTGAAGACATGATTACTTTGCTCTCTACAACTATAAGACACTGGAACTCATCCAAAAGCCCAACCACTGAAGAATGGTAAAGTAGATTAAGATACATCAAGAAGCAGAAAATTAGGAAGCATGTAAGCAATCATTACAAACACTATGGCTCCTTCTCCTCTTGCAAATTATTCAAACCAATTCCCATTCTCTTCACTCTGGAAAAACTGACTTCTCTCAACTCACATCCTCACTATACCCAGGACAGACTCTTTATAAGAGCATTCACAGCATACTAAAATTATGTTCTTATGGGGAGAAGTATAGATTTGGACGAGATACTTTCATAAGCCACTTGAATAAACAATGAACCCCAAAGAGCATTCTAGGTTATTAAGAAAAGACTGTGAAACCACCTTCTAAGGAAAATGGGAGACTTTGGATTCATATAAATATGGCCACTCAAGTTTGGTAGTAAAGCTGAATTGCTCAGATAATAGAAAAAAGAAAAAAAAAAAAAGGCCGAATGCTCTGTAGAGGAAATAGGAAGGAGAAAGGAAGAAAAATGCCAGTGAGGATGTAGGAGAGAGAAATTATGGAACTCAATGAAATGCAGTGAAGGTTTTGAGGAACTTATTATCAAGCATGTGATGGAAGGCTAGCTCTCCATTGGTCTCTTGTGTTTCTGCACTGACCTTTGTCTCGGACTATCTTTCCAAGGACACTTGTATAGCAAAGAGCTTTGGAAGTTAGAGGCAGTGTCTCCTTCCAGAGCAAATGGCAGATTTGTTCATTTCTAATATAAAAAAGACAATGTTTCCCCCAGAGCAAATATCTGGCAGGCTTATTGCCCATTAGAAAATATTCAAGTTTCAGCTGAGCATGGTGTCTTGGGCCTATAATCCCAGCTAATCAGGAGGTTGAAGCAAGAGGATCACTTGAGACCAGGACTTCGAGACTAGCCTGGGCAACACAGGGAAACCTCCTCTCTTAAAAACTGAAAAAAAATAGCCAGGCATGGTTGCATGGTGAAGCCTGTAGTCCCAGCTACTAGGCAGGCTGATGTGGAAGGATTACTTCAAGGCTATGGTGAACTATGATCACACCACTGCCTCATGCCTGGGTGACAAAGTGAGACTTCATCTCTAAAAAAAATATTTAAAAATTAAATTCTAAAAACTTCAAGTTTCCTAAATTTGGGGTTCTTCTCTTATAATCAATGTGCTGCATGTGCAGATGTCATCTGGCTCTCTTTGTGTCACCCTGTGGGATTTGGCTCAGGGAACCAAAGCAAATGCTGATACTCTGACAATTATTATTGCTGTGAATAACAAAATGCCCTTTGTCTCTGACCCAGGAGTTTCATGTCTTCTGCTAGCATCCACGAAACTGTGGCAGGCCACACAGAAGTATAATGAGATCCAAAGATCTTGAAAGTGCGTGATATAAACACTTTCTTAAATCTAGTCTATGAAATATTAAGTAAGTTTTGCATGGTTTACCAATGTTTCTGTTGTAGATGGCTTGTTTTGGGAGAATGCAAAGAGGTTCCAGAGTCAGTGTCTAGATTGATACATTAAAAAAATCAGAGAAATCACCATGTGGACAGTGGACAGTAGACCTTGAGGATACACTTAAATAGTTGAGAGATCTTTCCTATTCTGAACTTCGTGAAGGAAGAGATCGTGTTCTGTCTACTTTACAGCCCCTGTATTAGCCAAGTGCCTGACTTGAAGTAGCATCACATCCAGTAAAGGCTGGAGTATTGAATGACTGAATGGCATGGGGCACCATGCTTATAATGCACCCTTGAGAGTCAATACCCAAACTGTTCCTATTAAAATATGAATCCAGTCATTTCACTTCTCTTCCCTCAACTCTTAGATGACTTTCTATCATGCTTAGAATACAAGCCTAAGCTCTTCCTAAGGCCTCCAAGGACCCACATAATCTGAGCCCTGACTCTGTTCTCTTCCCATTTATGTCCTTGCTCCCTAATTCCCATGTCCTTCCATTAGACATCAAAATGTCTCATTCCATTTGATATGATTTGGATCTGTATCCCCATCCAAACCTCATGTCAAATTGTAATCCCCAGTGTTGGAGATGGGACCTGGTGGGAGGTGACTGGATCATGGGGACAGGTTTCTCATGAATGGTTTAGCACCATCCCTTTGGTGCTGTTCTCATGATAGTGAGTGAATTCTCATGAAATATGATTGTTTAAAAGTGTGTGTCACCTCTCCTCCATCTCTCTTCCTCCTGCTCCTGCCATGTAAGACATGCTGCTTCTCCTTCATCTTCCACCATGATTGCAAGTTTCCTGAGGCCTCCTCAGAAGCAGAAGCCACCATGCTTCCTGTACAACCTGGAAAATTGTGAATCAATTAAACCTTTTATTTATAGATTACCCAGTCTCAGGTATTTCTTTTTAGCAATGCAAGAATGGACTAATACATCTTTCTATCCAAATTTCACCTCATCAGAGATGCCTTCTGCAAACACTAATCTAAAAGAACACCTCATCCCTCTCCCACTTTATCATACTTTTTTGATTCACTCTTCATAGTACCTACCATTCTATTATGTATTGACTTGTTTGTTTGCTTATTATCTGTCTCCCTAACCAGACTGTCAGCTCCACGAGGGCAGGGACTTTGTTTCATTCACTAACTACATCCCAGCATTTAAAGAGTTCTTGGGATGTAGTAGGAGCTTAATTATGTATGCAATGAATGGAAATTAGAGAAGAGGAGCAGAAGGAAGGAAAGGGAATGAAGGAGATGGGGAAGAGAGGGGAAGAAGGGAGTGAAAAAAAAGAGAGAGAAGGATGAAATAAAGAAGCAAAAAGGCAGCCACCCTAATAAGAAGCATCATTAATTGCTGCTGCTGAGCTGCAAGGGTTTCAGAGAGGGTCTCAGGGTCTGTATCCTCTTCTATTGTGATGGGATATCCTTTTCTGGCTTCCAAAAACAGACCTTTCTCTCTAATAGCTGTTATGTCAGAAATGGAAACAAAGATAGTGTCTCTAAGTGATGCATTCTGGGAAACCGATACAACTTCCTGGTACAGAGGCAGGAAATTTTACCTCAATCTGCAAGGAAAAGATAATCGGAGTCCTTTGGCTTTCTCTTTCCCAGCTTCTCATTTTAGTTACTGATGGCTACAAGATATTCTAATACCACTGCAAATACCTGGCTGGGTTTTAGCTGTTTGCACGCTTGAATTTTCTGCTTTAATAACTGGAACATAGAAATCTTAGCTAAGTTTGGTCATAAGCCTTGAATAAAATGAATCATTTAATCATGAAGAAAATTCCCAGCTGAAATAAACAAGCAGGTTTTAAACAAGTCTACATATCTAGGGTTTTGCAATATTCTCAAAGGAGACATGTATAGAAATTATACATATCTAAAATAATCCTGTATCTTAGAGAGCTTAGAGAGCCTCAGCTCCAGTGAATGAATGTAAAGTACAAAGTAAATGAGGCTTAATTACATTAGAACACCTGCATAATTGATCATTTCAGCACTACTGCAGTCTAAAATCATGATGTCTGAGACTATCAAACTGCACTGTGGGAAGTAAATAGTAAAGCCTTTTCAGGTCAGATCCAGCCCCTCAAATATTTCTGTTGATTTTATTTGTTTCGCTTTTGGTTGATTGGTTGCTCTGTCTGTTGTGTTTCTGCCTCCTTCTTGTTCCTGAGGCCATTTATAATGAATTTGCATTTAATGGAATTTCAAGGAAGTTTGAGGATATCTAGGTGCTTCTGCTTGGTGGTAATAGAAGATGAGGGAATATTGCAACACAACCAGAGGACTCTAACTGAGGTCCTGTGTGATAAAAATAAACAAGCCTGTGTTAGGGCAGATTTTGAATCTGAGAGGAGAGGGGGACTGTGTTTCAAACCCACCCTATCTCTAAGTTGGTTCCATTCTACTTAGATTTCCCTCGGCTTTAAAAGCTGTAAGGCAGAGATCAAAACCCTTTTGTAAACTGCCTCTAAGTAACGCAGCAAATGGCTTCTTGCAGCGAAGGCTGGATCATTACAGTACAAAGCAGCAGTATTAAAGGAGGAGACTCTTTATTTCAGAGGAAAGGCTCATTTCCTGTAAAAAAATTTTTACAATTTGCATTGGGCTCTTTAATAGTATCTAATTGGTAGATTTCATTATACAGGAACAAAAAGTAAGTGTGGCCACCACTTACAGGCTGGAGATCAGTCATGTATCCTGGAAATCTTATCCTTAGAGGGGGAATCCAACCTTTGGCCCCAGTGAAGAACTTGACTCATTTACCTAGAAGATGATTAAAAAGAAACCTGGAATGTAATGAGAGAATTACTGCCACAGCCAGTGCACAGAGAATGGATTTTAAATAAAGTATGAATTATTCTCAGCTGTGGAGACTTTATTCATAGGAAAGGGAAAACCAGACAGCAGCAAAAGAAGAATAAAAACACTGCCTGAAGATCCCATGTTCTCTCAAAACCCCAACCCTTCTATTCTGAATATTCATCAATATTTCATTTCCTCATTGATCTTATCTTTCCATTCCCACAACCCTGTGTTCTGTTCAACTGAATGATGCTATGTGTCTAGACACCAGTGAAAATTGGTAGCCTCACATGAATGGTGACCCATTACTCTGTTGCATTTACTAAGTACATGTTGAGTGCCTATTGTGTGCTAGGCTCTGAAATATGAAGACAGGAAGAGACAACTCCAGACTGTTACTAGAAATTCATCCCTGGAGCCAGACAGTAAAGTTCTCATTTGGCCACTCACTGCTCTGTGACATCGCTTAACTTTCCACATTTGCAAAATGTGGATAACAATAATACCCATCACAGAGTTGGACAAATATTATGTGTTAATATTTATAAAATACTTAGAATAGTGGCAGTGCCATATCATGTTAGCTTTACTATTATTTTGTAGGAGGCTTCACACTAGGAAAAGAAACAAAACCAATAATTCCAACCTTAGGAGATAAATGCTATGATATTGATTAGCCCTAGACCTTTGAGAGTACAGAGGAAGGCCTAAATGGGAAGGAGGGGAGTTGGACTGAAATAAGGAAAAGATTTTCGATAAGAGATGAAACCTAACTAAAATTTTTTGAAAGAAAACGAAAACCTAACCAGTAGCCTGTACTAATTTCCACTTCTGCTTTAAGAATGGGGCTTTTCTCTACAATCCATTTCTTTTCTCAAAGCTAAAGCTTAGAATCATATTTACATAAGGAAATTCTTCCTGCTCCAGCTTCACCAGAGAGTATCTTGTCTCTTTCTGCAGGTCTCTGCACTTCTGGTGGGTATGACCTACCGCCAGTAATTAAGAACCTGGAAACGGATGCAAGATTGCTGGGGGTCAAATTCCAGTTTTGCCACTCCTGGCTCTGAAACCTTAGACAAGTTACTTAACCTTATGATGATTCCATTTCCTCATAGGTAAAATGGGGACCATAATAGTGCCTACCTCTGGGTGGTGATGAGGATTAAATAACACATGTGAAGCATTTAGAACAATGCCTGGCATATTATAAGTACTATATGAATAGAGATGATGATCACTGCTACTTTTTAAAAAATAACAACTTTCCCAGGATCAGAAGTGGCAGTCTTAGTCTGTAGAATCCTGTTGACCAACTCAAGTCTTTTCCTTCAACAGCTTTAGGAGTTATATTTGACATAAATACATTGTAGACATTTAGTGTATAAAATTTGATAACTTTTGAAACGTGTATATCTGTAAAAAAAAAAATAAAATAAAATAAACCATCACCACAATTAAGATAAATTTCCTTTGTAATCCCTACCACAGGTCACCTCCTTCCCTATCTCATCCTTATGCAACCACTAATCTGCATTGCCATTATAGATTAGTTTGCATTTTACAGAATTTTATATAAATGGAACCACCCAGTGTGTACTCTTTTTTGGTCTGGCTTTTTTCATGCAGCATAACCATTTTGAGATTCATCTGTGTTGTAGCATGTATCGATGGTTCATTCTTTGTTATTGAGGGTCAGTATTTCATTATGTGAATGAAACATAGATTGTTCATCCATTCACCTGATGCCTGACTTCGGGTTGCTTCAGTTTGGGGATATTAAAACTAAGCTGCTACGAACATTCATATGTTCATCTTTGTATGAACACATGCTCTCATTTATCTTGAGCAAATGGCTAAATATAGTTCCTGTAGGTTTAACTTTTGAGAAACTCCCAAACTGCTTTCCACATGGTGATACCATTTTACCCTCCCTTCAGTAGTGCATGTTTATTTCCAGTTTCTCCACATCTTCACCAATCCTTGGTTTGGTCAGTCTTTTTAATTTTGCCCATTCTACTAGGGATGCAGTGGTATCTCAATATAATTTTAATTTGAATTTCCCTAATGAATAATGATGCTGAGCATCTTTTCAGATGCTTATTTGTCACATATATTTTTTCTTTGATGAAGCCCCTTCTCAAATCTTTTGCCCATTTTTTAGTTGGGTTGTTTGATTTCTCATTAATGAGTTTTGAGGGTTTTTGATATAATCTGGATGTAAGTTCTTTATCAGATATATGATATGCAAATATTTTCTTCGAGTGTGCTTCTTGTCTTTTTATTCTTCTACAGTGTCTTTTTAAAAGGAGGCATGTTAATTTTGATGAACTTTATCAATTTGTTTTGTTATGGATCATGCTTTTGATTTAGTGTCTAAGAAATCTTTACCCAATTCAGGTCTCAAAGAATTTCTCCTATGGCTTTTTTTCCTAGACTTTTTATGGTTTTAGGCTTCACATTTAGGTCTAAGATTCTGTTTGAGGTAATTTTTTATATAATTAGGGATATGAACCAAAGTTCATTTCTTTACATGTGGATAGCCAATGGTTTCAGCACCATTTGTTGAAAAGAATATCCTTTCTACACTGAATTGGCTTTGCACCGTTGTCAAAAGCAGTTGTCTACATATGTACGGGTCAATTTCTGGACTCTCTATTCTGTTTCGTTTACATATTTATCTATCTTTTAAGCCAGTACCACACTGTCTTGATTATTATAGGTCTGTAATAAGCCTTAAAATCAAGTAAAATCTATCTACCAACTTTGTTCTTCTTTTTCAAAGTAGTTTTGACTATTCTAGATCCCTTGTATTTCCATATGAATTTTAGAATCAGCTTATTGATGTCTATCCAAATTCTTGTTGGGAACTGTAAAAATTCTAGAAGAAAACCTAGGAAACACCATTCTGGATGTGGCCCTTAGGAAAGAATTTATGACTAAGTCCTCAAAAGCAATTGCAACAAAAACAAAAATTCACAAGTGGGACCTAAGTAAACTAAAGGACTTCTGCACATCCAAAGAAACTGTCAATAGAGTAAACAGACAACCTACAGAATGGGAGAAAATATTCACAAACTCTGTATCTGACAAAGGTCTAATATCCAGAATCTATAAGAAACTTAAA
Source organism: Macaca thibetana thibetana (assembly GCF_024542745.1). Lineage (NCBI taxonomy): Eukaryota > Metazoa > Chordata > Mammalia > Primates > Cercopithecidae > Macaca > Macaca thibetana. Next base: position 43,843,268 of record NC_065587.1, on the reverse strand, counting down.
CAACAGAACAAGAAAAAAAAAACCCAAGTTTAAAAAATGGGCAAAAGTCATGAACAGAGACTTCTCAAAAGAAGACAAACAGCCAACAAACATATGAAGAAATTTTTATCATCACTAATCATTATAGAAATGCAAATCAGAACCACAATGAGATACCATTTCATGCCCATCAGAACGGTTATATTAAAAAGTCAAAAAAACAACAAATGTGGAGAAAAGGAAATGCTTATACACTGTTGGTGTAATGTAAACTTTTTCAGCCACTGTGGAAAGCAGTTTGGAGATTTCTCAAAAAACTGAAAACAGAACTACCGTTCAAAACCCAGCAATCCCATCACTGGGTATATATCCAACAGAAAACTAATCCTTCTACCAAAAAGAAACATGCACTTGCATGTTCACTGCAGCACTATACACAAGAGCAAAGTCATGGAATCAATCTAAGTGCCCGTCAGTGGTGGACTGGAAAAATAAAATGTGTTACATATACATCATGGGATACTATGCAACCATTAAAAAATGAAATCACATCCTTTGTAGCAACATGAATGCAGTTGGAGGCTATTATCCTAAGCAAATTAATGTAGGAACAGTAAACCAAATACCACATGATCTCACTTATACGGGAGAGCTAGACTTGGATACTCATGGACATAAAGATGGCAACAGTAGACATGGGACTACTGGTGGCGCGGGGGAGAGAACGAAGGTGCAGGGGTTGAAAAACTTACTGTTGCATACTATGCTCAGTAACTGGTTGACAAGATCATTCATAACCCAACCTCAGCATCACACAATATACACAGGTAATAAACCTGCACAGGTAGCCCCAGAATTTAAAATAAAAGTTGAAAAAAAATCTCACTGGGATTTCAATTGAGATCAGATTGGATATATAGATAAATTTTGGGAGAATTCACATCTTATACAAAAGTGAATCTTTCAACCCATGAACATCTCTCTCCATTTATTTAGAGCTTAGTTTCTCTCAGAAATGTGTTATAGTTTTCATACATAGGTCCTTTATTTTTGTGGTTTTAAATCATAGGTCCTTTACATTTTTGTCAGATTTATTCCCAAGTACTTAATATTTGTGATACTGTTGTAAATTGTATTTTTTAATTGAGATTTCCAATTGTCTGTGGCAAATTGACTTTTATATTAATATCAAATATGAAGTCACTAAATTTATTTACCAGTTCAAGATACTTTTTTCTAGATTCTGCATAAATAATCATGTCTTCAGCAAACAAAGACAATTTTGCTTCTTCATTTCCAATCTGGATGTTTTTCTTTCTTTCTCTTGCCTTAGTACAATGTGGAATAAAAGTGGTGGGAGTACACATCTTTGCTTTGTTTCTGATCTTAGGGAAAAGCATTTGATCTTTCAACATTAAGTATGATGTTAGCTGTAGGTTTTTTGTACTGTCCTTTATTAGGCTGAGGAAGTTTCCTTCTATTAATACTACGAGTTTGCTGAGCGGTTAAATCAAGAATGAATGTTGAATATTTTTAATGCTTTTTGCTGCATCTATTGAGATGCTCACATTTTATTTTTTATTTTATAATTGGTGAATTACATCAATTAAGTTTGAGTATTGAAACGACATTGCATTTCCGGGAAAAATCCCAATTAATCATGATGTGTGTGTATATGTGTGTATGCACATACATATGTGTATATGTGTATATTAGTTAAATTTCACTTGTCAAAATCTTGTTTATAATTTTTTATTCGTGTTCATGAAATATTTTTATCTATAATTTTTTATTCTTATAATATTTTAGTTAGGTTTTGATATAGGCTAATGTTGACCTCATCTAATGAATCGGGACATAGTTCTCCCGTTTCAATTTTCTACAAGAGTTTGTATAAAATTGTTATCATTGCCCCCTTAAGTGTTTGGTAGAATTCTTCAATAAAACCATCTGGACCTAAAGTTTTCTTTGATGGAAGGTTTTTAAACAAAAAATTAAATTCCTTTAATAGAGATAGGGATACTCAGGTTATATATTTCTTCATGAGTAATCTTTGGTAGTTCATGTCTTTCATGGAATATGACCATTTTATCTAAGTTGTTGAGCTTATTTACACGAAGTTGTTTATAATATTCCCTTATTAACCTTTTAAAATTGTATTATCTACATTAATGTCACCTCTGACATCTGATATTGGTAATTTGTGTCTTCTATCTTTATCCTCTAGTCAGCCTCACTAGACACATATCAATTTTTTAATCTTCTCAAGAAAACACCTTTTAGTTTTATTTTTTTCTATTTATTTTCTGCTTTCTACTTTATTGATTTCTGTTCTAATGTTTTTTCTACATATCTTGAGTTTAATTTTGGTTTTTTCCCTCATTTCTTATCCTGGAAGCTGTAGTCATTAATTCAAGACGTTCCTTCTCTTCTAATATCAGCATTTAGTACTATAAAATTCACCCTAAGTATTATTTAGCAGTATGTTGTAAATTTAATGTGTTGCATTTTATTTTTATTTAGTTCAAAATGCTTTCTAGTTTTCATTTGTTTTCTTCTTTGACCTGTGGGTTGTCTAAAAGTGTGTTACTTTGTTTGGAGATTTTCCAGAAATTTTTATGTTATTGATTTATAAATTAATTTCATATTTTTGCATGATTTAAATCTTTTGTAAAAGTATTAAATCTTGTTTTCTAGTCCAGAATACAGTCTAACTTGATAAATGTTCAATGTATATTCTACCTTCACTCATTGGAGCATTTTATAAAACTTAATTAGGTCAAGTGGGTTGATAGTGTTGTTCAGATATTTATATTCTTATTGATTTTCTGTCTAGTTATTCTAGAAATTACTGAGAAACAGTTATTTAATATATTTGACTATAGTTGCATATGTGTACTTTTTAAATAATGTTATCAGTTATTGCCCAGGTATTTTGAAGTTCTGTTATTAAGGACACAAACCCTCAGGACCGTTATATTCTCTTAAAGAATTGACTCCATTATGACTGTGAAATTACAACCTTTCTTTCTAGTAATATTCTTTGACCTGAGACTTACCTTTCTGGCATTAATATAACTGTTTCAGCTTTCTTTTGACTGGTGTTAGTAAACTACAGTCTATTCTTATCATTTGTGGTACCTGTGTTTTATAAAGTCACTGTGAACACTGAAGTAGCAAATATTGAACCATTGCACCTAAAAGAAATATGTATATACATATCTCACATAAATTATAATCTTAAATCCTAAAAGCAGTTCATCATGATGTATTCTATTTGCTTGATATTTAAAAAGAGAAAATAAGGTTCAAAAGTGTTAAGTGACTTAACTGAGGTTGTCTCACTAACAAGTGACAGAGTTAGGATTCAAATTTCATTCAACTGACCCAAGAGTGTTCTTGCACTACACTGTACTATGCCCTATTTTCTTTATCCTCTGGTTATCTCTTTTTAAAAGCTAAAACAAGAACACAAAGTGTTGCCTTATTTGTTCTTAGCCAGTAATGGGGTGTTAGGTGACTCAAATATTTTGCTATTCTGTTCATCTCCACAAATGGTCCCAAAAGCACCAAGAGTATTGATTTTGAAGTTACAAGTAAATCTTACCAAGTAAGCTAATTCACAAATATGGAATCCTCAAATGAGAATTGTGTATCTTTTTCCATCCTTTTACATTTAACCTGTTTGTATTTTTATATTAAAAGTGCAATTCTGTAGGCAGAATGCAATTGGGCATTGCTTTTTTATCCAGTCTGATAACCTCTGTCCTTTAATTGGGATATTTAGGCCATTTGTATTTAATGTGATAATTTATATTGCTAAATTTAAATCTATCTTTCTATGTGCATTCTAGTTGTCCCACATATTACTTGGGTTTTTTTCTCTTTTTATGCCTTTTTAGGTTAATTGAATATTTCATATCATTTATCTCTTTTATCATTTTATTAGCTATAATTATTTGTTTTGTTATTTTAGTGGTTATTGTAGGGTTTATAGTATACATCTTCTCACAGTCTACCTTCAAACGATATCATAGCATGTTACATACAGTATAAAAACTTTACAATAGTATAATTCTATTCCTCCCCTGCCAACCTTTGCATTATCATGACACATTTAATCATGCATATGATATAAAACCCATGCTACATTGTTACTATTTTTGTAAAGAGTCCATTGTCTTTTAAGATATTTAAATAATTTTTAAAACTCTAGGTATTTGCTCATTTTCGGTGCTCTTCATTTTTTTGTGTGCGTTCATATTTTCAACTACTATTATATTCCTTTTGCCTAAAGAATTTCCTTTTACATTTTTAGTAGTCTGCTGGTAACAAATTCTCTCAGCTTTTGCATGTCTAAAAACATCTTTATTTTGCCCTTTTTTTGAAATATATTTCCTCTAGGTATAGTATTCTGGATTGACAGTTTCCTTCTTCAGGACTTTAATAATGTTTCTGCACTGCCTTGTCACTTGTATTGTTCAGCAGGAAATCTGCTGTCATTCCTACACTTGTTCTTCTCTACATTATGCTCTTTTTCTCTGGCTGCTTTTAAGATTTCTTTAACAATAGTTTTCAGCAATTTGATGATGATACAACTTGGTGTAGTTTTCTTTAAGTTTCTTGTGTTTGGAGTTGGTTGAAATGATTAGATTTGTGAATTTATAGTTTTTAGCCATTTTCATCCATCATTACTTCCAATACTTTTTCTGTCCATTTCTGTCTTCTTCTAGGACTCCAATTGCATATATATTAGGCCATATGAAGTTGTTCCATGGCTCATTTATGCTTTGTTTATTTTTTAAATTTTCTTTTCTCTTTGTATTTCATTTTGTATAATTTCTACTTTTATGTCTTCCAGGTCACTAATTTCAACTTACAGAGTATAATTACACAGCTAAAAAATATATATATATTGGATGCTTTAAAAACTATCTTCCATGCCTCTACTTAACTTTTTGAATATATACATTACAGTTATAATAACTATTTTAATATACCTTTCTCTGATCATTCTAATTCTGATAATTCTATGTCAGTTCTGGATCCATTTTGATTAGTTAAATTTTGTTCTGGGTTATAGGCATTTTTGCTTCTTTGCATGCTTGGCAATTTTTATTAGATGCAAATATTATGAATTTTCTATTGTGGAATGCTGGCTATTCTTGTATTCTTTCTGATATTCTCAAGCTTTGTCCTGAGATGCAGTTAGTTACTTGGAAACAGTTTGATCCTTTCATGTCTGGATTTTAAGATTTGTTAAATGAGATGCAAGAAATGCTCAGTCTTGAGATTATTATTCCCCAGTATTGAAGCGAGACCCTTCTGTATACTCTACCCATGTTCATTAAATCATGAGGCTTTCCAGTCTCACTGGTGGGAGCAAGCACCGTCTCTGGCGCTATATAAATGTCAGGTCCTGTTATCTCTCACTTTTTTTTTTTTTTTTTTTTTTGGTGGTGGTGGTGGTCTTTTCCATGACCTTGGGTAGTTTAGTCATGTGCATGTGCTGATCAGTATTCAGCTGAATACTCCGCAGTTCTCTGCAGATCCCTGCAGTTCTTTTCTATACAGTGCTCTCCCACTTCTTACAAATTCTCCCGCCCTGATTTCTCTAAACTTTTATTTCCATCTCCTCAATTCAAGGAGTTTTCTGGGCTCCACCCTCGGTTCCTTTTTTGTGCCACAATCTGGAAACTCTCTCAGGTTTGCAGGTTTCTGAAGCAAATGTAGGGCTCACAGTTTTTGTTTCCCATATGTCAGGGATCACTGTCCTTCATTATCTGATGTCCAGTGTCTTGAAAACCCATTGTTTTATATATTTTGTTTCCTTTTTGCTTATTTCAAGCAAGAAGAAAAGTCTTTCATCTTAGTTGGAAGTAGAGGTCCTTGTCTCAACTTTACCTATTCTACTCATTTCTAATAAGGGCCCCTGATTGGTTTTCCCAACAACTGAACTCTATTCTTTGACCACTCACTTTCTAGGACCCTCTGTCTCTCTGATTTGACTCAAAGAAAGACTATAATCTTGGGATCAGGAATACCTGGGTTCACTTGCTTGCTGTTGTGCTAACTCTATTAGTTTACTTTGCCATTTGTAATTGAAGTAACAAAACCTACCTTATGAGATTGTTATAAAGTAACTTCTCCAGTGACTGGTAAACAACAGGGACTCAATGAATGGTGGTTGTCATTACTATTACTAGACTTCTTGTTCTAGCTTATTCTCTCTTCCTCCTCTTCTTCCCTGCCTCCACCTTCCTTACTCCGGATCTGCTCAGCCCTAATATTTCTTGACTGTGGGCTGCAGTGACAAATTATGCTTTAAGTTATGTCTCGGGCCTCATGACAGCTGAGTCATGCCATCAAGAGCCTGTAGAGTGGGAATGAGTCCCAGCCCTGAAATATCAGCATGTGTGGGTGGTTTCTGCAGGAATCACTGACGAGCACCTGTTAAATATTTTACTTTTTCTTAGACAAGCTTCAGTCACTTACTTTTAGGAAGACTTAAAGTCTCCCTACACTTAACAAAAGACCACATAGAACTTAGCCACTACCTAGCATTGTTCAGATTGCTTCTTGCACAACTCCAGGGACTCCTATTACTCTATAGACACTGTACATTTGTACAGTTACAAGTTTTCATGCATATGATATAAAACATATATCAGCAGATAACAGCAAAGTATATTGAGAAGGGGGACACCAGTTGAAATTTTCATTAGACTTTTGGCTAAAGAGAAGTTTAAAGTGGTTGATATGTCAACTGAGTATTCCAGTTATTCCATAATAGAATGAAGAGTCATCTCCCTACTAAAAGCCATCCTGGCTGTCCCTTCTGGGAATTTTTTTCAGCTCTGTGAACTATCCCATGGATCTAAAAACAGCATAAGCCACATACTACAGTGACTGAGAACATGGGCATTCATTTCAGCCAAAATGTGTTGTAACCCCAGTTCTCCCATTTATTAGCAGTACTACCTTGGGTAACTTGCTCAACTCTCTGAGAATTCTCATTTGTAGAATGAGAGTAAATCTACCTGTTTAAAAGGGGGTTTTGATGAGGTTGGCATAAGATAATATATGTAAAGTGCATATATTACATACCTAGTAAATGATAAATAATATCAGTATCATTAATTACCATTACATATCATCATCAGTATTGTTGTTATTGGCAATAATGCATCTAACCATTAAAAATTCTCTAGTACAACACTGTCCATTTTTGACAAAGATAGAAAGGTTTATATTTGCTGTCTAATACGGTATCTACTAGCCTCATGTAGATATTGAGTACTTATGTTGGATAGCAAAGCTACAACAAGGATTACTTATGGGGAAATCTCTCAAAAATTTTGCTCCCCATAAAGTGAAGAAACTCCCAAGATCAAGTCTGCGAAGGTAGCATCTTCACCAGGAGAACTAATGGATGATCCTTGGTCCTAAACAGATGGTCTGTCCCAAGATACTACTTGGCCCATTTACTCACTTCATTTAAACGCTACTCTCTGGCTCCTCTGAAGACGGCCCTTCCCTGACCACTGACCATCCCACCCCTCTCTGTCACTCGCCTCTACACACTGTATTTCTTGGCCTCTCTGATGCTGTATCTTTATTAGTGGCTTTGTTCATATCTGTGCCCTGCTGCTCACATGTAAACTCCATGAAGGTGGGTTTCTTATCTGCTTTGATCACCACTTGATCTCAGTACCAAGAATGTTCATATTGTAGAGTTTCAGTAACTATTTGTTGAACTTAATACAAACAAGTTTTCTGAAAGAAGGCCAGAGGCTGATATTTTATAAATATTTTATAAATAAAATTAAACACTCCCCTCTTCCAGTCTCCAGCCCCCAACCCCTACATGTTCAGACAAGGGCCTGGGATTCTCTGGAGACCACCAGTACCAGCTCTGTAACTCCCAACCCACAGGTCTCAGGTGAGGCACTTCATTGCCAGTGTGGAGAAAGTGTTTTAAATCCTAAACAAGACCCGACATTTAACATCCTCCCGTACTTCTCTCTCAACAGCTTACTCTCCTTGCAGCAAATGTGTTTAAACATTCACGGCCATGGGTGTACATTTTTATTAGGTCTATGACAAGTGATTCAGAGGTAATTAAGCAATGGAATGTTTCACACAATGCCCACTTCACTTAAGGAATAAACTCTACACGTTGTTGAATTAACTGGCAAAAAAGGAAAAAGAAACCATTCAGAAAGTGTCAACTTCTATAAAGAACTATCGGCCCTATTCTTGGGGTTTTCATAAGAAAGTGAAATTTTTCATTTATATAGAAGCATGAGGAAGAATTTAAAAGTCTATGTAAACACACACACACCCCAGTCATTTGTTGCAACCTGGTTTTTTCCCTCTTTTTGTGAAGAGTCATCATCTTAAGTGTGCAATCATAGAAAAATGAGTAAATAAATTGGAGAATATATGGAATTTTATGTAGCATTTAAAAGAATGAGGTAGAATGATATATACTTATATAGGAAGATGCTATATTGATATGGCAAAAAAGGTGTAGTATAGTTATTTAAAAAATAAATGTCATTAGTATATGTTTATATGTGCATTGAAAAGTTCCTTAAGGACATGTCAAACTGTTACAAGTGACACCTAGGAAGTGGACTTGGGCCTGAAATTACAACAGGCATGTATTATTTTTGCAACTATAAAATATATTTAAACATTTTAATTTTTTTAAATGGGCTAAAATTTATTTTAAAGAGTCAAAAACTTACAGGAATAGTCTGATAGTTACAAGGGAGCAGGATGGCACTGACAAGGTATTTCCTTTTCACCCTTCCTATCCTCAAGCCCCAACACACACAAATGGGTGCACACACCCCACTTCATGAAGTGCTGAAGGAACTAGTGACACTCAGAAAAACTGTTACTCAATGTTCTTAAAGAAGCCCATGTCTTGCAGAATAAGATTCCAATTATGCAACTTAGAATCACTGACTATTTTTAATTGAATTGACCAATTTGCATAGTCAATTACACAAACTAGTCATTTTGATATTGCAACTTCACTATAAAGGTCTCGTGACTATTTCACTCTTGACCCAGGTAGTTGCCCAGAGAGCTCCCTACAGATCTCCCTGTTTAAGCCTCATCCAGAAGGAAAGCTTACCAGGATGAGACTTGAGACCATGATTCTCCTTAAAAGGTAACTTGGTTAGCATCATCTTTTGAGCTCAAGAAACCCCAAGATAACACTGACAACCACGATGAATTTCTTCTAAGCCAAGGTGCAAAGTGAGATGGCACAATATGAAGAGACCGTTGTAAAAGAATAATAGCCACAACAAAAATAACCAAAAGATACTGAACAGAAAATGTGTATCTTTCTCATGTCATCTTTTGAGTTCATATTCCCTTTTATTTTCCTCTCTGAACAGTAAAATGTATAGGCATATTCAAAACAGGGATGAGAAATTTTAAGAGACTGAGATTTTTAGCAGGTGATATAAACCATATTTCAGGGTATCTGAACAACACATACCTCCTTCAGGCAGAGGGCTATCCTGGTCACAGAATCTGCTTTGCTGGATGTCTACATTTCTCTCTGCATGACTCATTCCCTCACCTACCTCAATCAGGACCAGTGTGACTCATTCATAGGCTGGCTGTGCCTATGACTGACGTGGCTCAGCTTGAGATGGTGAGCTGGGTTTAGTGCATTGGGAATAAGGGTTGATCATTAGCAGCTTCAGAAGCAGAAAGCCTGGTGTAGAAAAGATGGGGCAATTACTACTGGACAGGAACAAGCTGAAGCAAAGGAAGCTGTCCATAAGGAACAAGAACAATTGGAGCAAATGCAAAGGGAAAAAGCAGGAACCTTGTGACTATTCAGCCGTGGAGAGGCAGGAAGAATAACTACATCTCCTGAACCTCTGCAGTCCCTGTCCGGGATGCTCATGAGTCATGGCCTTACAACAAGCTACTCATTTCTTGAGCTGGTTTGAGTACTTCTCTGTTCCTCTTTAATTTATTCAACAAATATTTATCGAGTGACAGCTATGCATCAGACACTGTGCTGAGAGAAGAGAGTATAAGAATGTGTAAGAACCCTACCCTCAGGGAGCTTCCTGCATAGTGGGAGAAAGACAATAATCCAATGATCATGTAAGCCATCAGAAATATCCAGGCTCTAATTAGAAGTACACATACTAGGACAAAATAATAAAGGCATGTAAGCTACTCAGAAAAGTCAGGAACTCATGCCTGAGGATGTGGCATTGGAGATAAGATCTTAAGGATAAACAGGAGATGAAAAAGCAAAGGACAGAGAAGGGAAAAGCATTCCAGGAAGAGTAAACTAGATGACATGTTTGGTTCAGAGAGAAGCAGGGCGTGGTTACTAAAATCCCCACCCACTCAGGGTCCAAGGTCCTGCATTAAAATTCTGACATTATCAAGTACTGTGACTTTGAACAAGTAACTTCTCTGATTCTGTTTCTTCATACAAAAACTGGAGATGATAATAATAGTGCCTACCTTACAGATTTGCTAAGGATTAAATAAAATCATGAATGTAAAAAGCTTGCACAGTACCTGGTTCTACTTCATCATTTTTAGTTGGTTGTATAATAACGCTCTGTACAGATGGGCCATAATTAATTTTACCAGTCACCTACTGATTGGTCTTTAGGTTGTTTCTGGCATTTTATTATCATACATGGTGCAGCAATGAACAATCCTTTGATTTGAGGTTAATATAAGGCTCTGATCTGAGGTCTCCTCAACTTTATGGGTCCTCAGGTCTGTCATCCTTAGCCCTGGATGTTCCCTGGAAATCGAAACATGTAGAATTAGGACCCCACCCTAAGCCTCCTAAAACAGAGGATTTGCCACATATCCCAACATTTGTAGTGTTAAAAAGCTTGCCAGAAAGCTACATGACAGCCAAAGAGGAAACTAAATCTAACTACTACTATATTATATATATTTAAGTGTCAGGAAAATTTTTATAATGCCTCTCCAAACACACACACAGACACACACACTGTATTAGTCTGTTATCACACTGCTAATAAAGATATACCTAAGACTGAGTAATTTATAAAGAAAAAGAGGTTTAATGAACTCACAGTTCCACACGGCTGGAGAGGCCTCACAATCATGGTGGAAGGCAAAGTAGAAGCAAAGGTTTGTCTTACATGGTGGCAGTCAAGAGACCTTGTGGAAGGGAACTCCCATTTATAAAATCATCAGATCTCGCGAGACTTATACACTACCACAAGAACAGTATGGGGGAAACCACTCCCATGATTCAATTATCTCCACCTGGCCCTACCCTTGACATGTGGGGATTATTACAATACAGGGTGAGATTTGGGTGGGGACACAGCCAAACCATATCACTCCGCTCCTGGCCCCTCCCAAATCTCATGTCCTCACATTTCAAAACCAATCATGCCTTCCCAACAGTCCCCCAAAGTCTTAACTCATTTCAGCACTAACTCAAAAGTCCACAGTCCAAAGTCTCATCTGAGACAAGGCAAGTCCCTTCTGCCTGTAAAATCAAAAGCAAGTTAGTTGCATCCTAGATACAATGGGGTACAGGCATTGGGAAAATACACTCACTCCAAATGGGAGAAATTGGTCAAAATGAAGGAGCTACAGGCCCCAAGCAAGTCCAAAATCCAGTGAGGCAGTCAAACCATAAAGGTCCAAATGATCTCCTTTGACTGCCTGTCTCACATCCAGGGCACGCTGATGCAAAAGGTAGGCTCCCATGGCCTTTGGCAGCTCCATCCCTGTGGCTTTGCAGGGTACAGCCCCTCTCCTGGCTGCTGTCATGGGCTGGCGTTGAGTGTCTGCAGCTTTTCCAGGTGCACAGTGCAAGTTGTCAGTGGATCTACCCTTCTGGGGTCTGGAGGACAGTGACCCTCTTCTCACAGCTCCACTAGGCAGTGCCCCCGTAGGGACCCTGTGTGGGTGGTCCAACCTTTCTGCACTGCCCTAGCAAAGGTTCTCCATGAGGGCTCCACCCCTGTAGCAAATTTCTGCCTGTACATCCAGGCATTTCCACACATCCACTCAAATCTAGGTGGAGGTTCCCAAATCTCAATTCTTTACTTCTGTGTACCCACAGGTTCAAAACCACGTGGAAGCTGCCAAGTCTTAGAGCTTGTACCCCATGAAGCAATGGCCTAAGTTGTACATCAGCCCCTATTAGCCATAGCTGGGATGCAGGACACCAAGTCCCAAGACTGCATAAAGCAGCAAAGCCCTGGGCCTGGCCCATGAATCCATGTTTCCCTCCTAGGCCTCCTGGCTTGTGATGGGAGGGGCTGCCATGAAGACCTCTGTCATGTCCTGGAGACATTTTCCTCATTGTCTTGGCAATTAACATTTGGCTCCCCATTACTTAAGCTAATTTCTGCAGCCAGCTTGAATTTCTCCCCAGCAAATGGGTTTTCTTTTCTACTGCATCATCAGGCTGCAAATGTTCTGAACTTTTATGCTCTGCTTCCCTTTTAAACATAAGTTCCAATTCCAAACCTACACAAAACTGAATGCTTTCAACAGTACCCAAATCACCTCTTGAATGCTTTGCTGCTTAGAAATTTCTTCTGCCAGATATCCTAAATCATCTCTCTCAGGTTCAAAGTTCCACAAATCTCTAGGGCAAAATGTCACCAGTCTCTTTGCTAAAACATAACAAGAGTCACCTTTGCTCCAGTTCTCAAGAAGTTCCTCATCTCCACCTGAGACCACCTCAGCTCAGACTTTATTGTTCATATCACTATCAGCATTTTTATCAAAGCCATTCAAGAGGTCTCTAGGAAGTTCCAAACTTGCCCACATCTTCCTGTCTTCTTCTGAGCCCTTCAAACTGTTCCAACCTCTGTCTGTTACCCAGTTCCAAATTTGCTTCCATATTTTCAGGTATCTTTACTGCAGCACCCCACTCTACTGGTACCAATTTACTGTATTAGTGCGTTCTTACACTGCTAATAAAGACATATCTGAGACTGGGTAAGCTATAAAGAAAACAATGTTTAATGGACTCACAGTTCTACGTGGCTGGGGAGGCCTCACAATCATGGCAGAAAGCAAAGGAGAAGTAAAGGCACATCTTACATGGTGGCAGGCAAGAGAGCTTATGCAGGGGAACTCCCATTTATAAAACCATCAGATCTCATGAGAGTTATTCACTACCATGAGAATACTATGAGGGAACCACTCCCATGATTCAGTTACCTCCATTTGGTTCAGCCCTTGACTCATGGGCACTATTACAATTCAAGGTGAGATTTGGGTGGGGACACAGCCAAACCATAACATACCACACACACACACACACACACACACACACACACACACACTTTCTAAAATACATAGGATACTGTTTTTAGTTACATACAGTAAGATGGACCTATATGGGTACACAGTTCCATGAGTTTTAATATACATATAGATTTGTATAACCACATGCTCGATCAGGATGCAGAAAGTTTGTATCCCCTAAGAACTCCCTTATGCTGCCCTTTTTCAGTTATACCTAGCCATTGACAACGACTGATCTATACCAGTTCTAGTTAATACTTTTTCCAAAATATATAACTGAAGTCATACCATATATCTAACCTTTGAGACTTGTTTCTTTCATTCAGCACAACGCCTTTGAAATTACTCATGTTCTTGCATGTCTCAGTAGTTTGTTTTTTTATTGCTGAGTAGTATTCCATTGCATTAATGCACCACAGTTTGTTTATCCATTTACTCTCTGAAGAATTTTGGGTTTGCTTCCCACATTTGATGATTATGAATGAAGCTACTATAAACAACTATATACAGGTTTTTGTGTGAACATAGTTTTAATTTCTCCAGGCTAATTCCACCCCTCCCCAACTTTTGCTCTTCTAATAAATAACATGTTTCAATGTTAATGAAACAATTTATATTAATTGGATTGCAGGAGATAACCAGTCTGAATTAGGAAAAATGTAAGTTATGAAATACAACAAAACCACACAGGGTGCTGATTTTATAATAAGATGCCAAAGCATCTTATTGTGCTTTGGCATCTTATTATAAAATTAGCATCTTATTATAACATTAGTCATTGTTTGCATGTATCTTTGTAAGAAAACAATTATGCTTGCCCAAAACTTTGTAAATCATTCTTCCTCATTTCCATCACATCCTTAGCCAGTCCCTCTTTCATAAAGGAAGAGGTTTTGCATCAATCTTCCTAGTATACAAAATGCCAGGCTGGGAGTGAAAGCTCGTGCCTGTAATCCCAGCACTTTGGGAAGCTGGGGCAGGAGGAATCCTTGAGGTCAGAAGTTTGAGACTAGCCTGAGCAACATAGCAAGACCATGTCACTAAGAAAAAAAATTTCTAAACAGTTAGATGTGATGGCACCTACCTGTAGTCCCAGCTACTCAGGAGGCTGAGGCAGGAGGACTGCTTCAGCCCAGGAGTTGGAGGCTGTGGTGAGCTATGATCATGTGGCTGCACTCTACCCTGAGGGACAAGAGGAGATTTTGTGCCTATAAATAAATTAACTAATAAAACAAAATACCAGAGAATAGTATGTCATATTCCAATAATTGCATCATTTAACCTACATAGGCTCAAACATACTCAGCTAAGGTGTGGGCAGAGGAAATAACATTGCAAACCAGTGTGATTCTGCCTGCCACTTTCACCAATGAGCTTGTGATCCTAAGTGAGAGTAGTGTAGCTGTGCCACCCAGGCCTGCACTGTGACTGCCATGGGCCCTGGCCTCTTTAGCCTTCACAGGCCCCTTCTTTCATAAAAAACATATTAATAGTTGTGTTTTATCATTCACTGATATAAAGACAACTATTATCTAGGCTGGGTTCATTATTAAATATGCATTGTTACTAGGCCAAGCATGGTGGCTCACGCCTGCAATCCCAGCATTTTGAAAGGCCAAGGCAGGCAGATCACCTGAAGCCAGGAGTTCAAGACCAGCCTGGTCAACATAGTGAAACTGTGTCTCTATTGAAAATACAAAAAATTAGCCAGGCATGGTGGCGTGCACCTGTAATCCCAGCTACCCAGGTGGCTGAGGAATGAGAATCACTTAAACCTGGGAGGCAGAGGTTGCAGTGAGCTGAGATTGTGCCATTGCTCTTCAACCTGGGCAACAGAGAGGACCCTGTCTCTAAATAAATAAACAAATATGCATTGTTACTATGTTCACTTTTTTCTTCTGGTTAAAAAAATATATATACACACATATATTTTCAGTTTCCTAAAGGTATCACCTGCCTTAGGCACTGTGCTTTCTATGCCTAATGCAGAACTCAGCCGGGAACCTTCATCTGTATTCCCTCAGGGTCCTTCACTTTACTAATAGTGATTCTAGTTCTTACATGTTCCTATTTTTTCCTAAAACACAGTTGAACACAAGTCAGCCACTTAGAACCTTTCTTGTCTCCAACAAATCCTTGCTTTGAGCCAGCTGCCGAGTTAAATGCTTTCTATGCATTTTCTCATGTACTCTTCGCCACCACTCTTTGAAGTAAGTGCAATTTGTATCCTATTTACTTCTAAGGAAGTGGAGGTTCAGGAAGGCTGAAGTGACTTACCCAAGGTCACACAGCTGGGAGAGGGTTGAGTTGGAAAGCACCTTGTGCTTGTATCCATGGTTCACTATGATGGCCAATATTTACCTAACTTGGAGTGGAGAAGGACTCTCTAAGTTGGCATCTAAGTGTGATAGTGTAAGGGAAATCTGATAGATTTGACTAGGTAAAAATTGTAAACATTTGTATGTCAAAAAACACAATGATCAAGATTGAAAGACATTTCTCATCTAAGAAAGAACTTGTGAGGAAGGAGTAGCCCCTTACTGTGTATAAATCACACATGAATCAGTAAGAGAACATTCCATTGGAAAAAAAAAAAAAAGACAAAGGACATGAAAAAGCAATTCACAATAAAGAATAAGGGAAGTGCAAAAATGTTCACACTCATGCTAGTAATCCAAGAAATGTAGAGCATGAAGCCATTCATTTTTCACCAGTGGCAATGAGATGTTTATTCTCTTTCAGTGATGTACAGAGATTAATTTTATTTGAAACATATCAATGACATGTCCTCCTGTTGCTTTTCCCCACCTCACCCCCACTTCCACACCCATTCTGCTAACATCACCCATTTGCTTCATGGAAGTTTAGGAATTCTACAAATGAATTAGAGAAAAAAAAGACAGCTATCCATGTTTAGTCTCTGACTATCAGAATTGTCTTCTTTTGTTTTTTTGAGACTCTGGCCTCAAGAAAACGGTCTCGAAGTTTATTGACTCAAGAAGAAATTGTCTTTGAAATTTCTAAAGTTGCCATAAACATATCCACTAAACGTGAGCTCTGCATCCAGGCTCTAAAGTGGTACTGAAGACAGAACTTGGGCTCTAACAGGAGGCAAAGCCTTCCACTTTGGGAGTACTCAGAGGAGGAGACATGAGATACATATATCCTGAACTTAAAGGGGGCTCCTAGGGAATGAAATCCTGAAGTTGGAGAAGGGACTGAGAGGAATGCTGAAAATGGATAATGCTTGTACCCCTACATCACCAATTATAATTCTTGGAGGAGAATGCCACGGAAAAATTGTCTATCACTAATATTAGAGGGCTGGAGCCAGTGAAAATGGAAAGGCAGTTAAGTAGAGAGGAGACCACAGGAACCCTCCCAACACCCTTCAGTTCCGATGTAGCATGGAACGAACCCAAAAGTTCTGCACACCTGGTGAGTTTCATGAAGGTGGGAACCAGTTGACCCTACTTGGAACCACCATGGGTGGCCACCAAGTTACCTCAACATGGAGATCATGGCATAGATGACTCAGGCAAGGACCTGGATGGAAAACATAACCAAGGTCAGTGTCAGAGAAAACCAGAGCATGGCTGACTCAGCAAGGGAAAACCACCAAGTCTAAACTTAACTAGGTAAAGAAGCTGACCATAAGTCTATCAGCTGCAGACTTCAGTAGAAGAGGTCAGTAAATATTCCAGCAGCCATGGACTTGAGGCTCCATTACCTCCAGTCCCAGCTAGGTTATGTAACCCTACCCATCCCTCCCACTCACTGACCAAGTGCCAAAAAAGCCACTGGTGCTGAAGGGAGGAGTTGGAAATCAGAACACTGGGCATTGATCCAAAAGAGGCTGTGGGCTGGGTGCAGTGGCTCAGGCCTGTAATTCTAGCACTTAGGCAGGCTGAAGTGGGCAGATCACTTGAGGTCAGGAGTTTGAGACCAGCCTGGCCAACATGGTGAAACCCCATCTCTACTAAAAATACAAAAATTATTTACACTACAGGCATGGTGGTGGCCACCTATAATCCCAGCTACTCAGGATGCTGAGGCAGGAGAATCACTTGAACCCGGAAGGCGGAGGTTGCAGTGAGTCGAGATTGCACTACTGCACTCCAGCCTGGGCAACAGAGAGAGACTCTGTCTCACAAAAAAAAAAAAAAAAAAGAGGCTCTGCAGATCAGAAAGACAACAACATCAGTAACTGGCACTTATTAGAAAGATTAGCTTGATTACACTAAATAAAGGAGCCATGTATTATTTTGTAGATTTATTTGGTCATCTAGTAAACATTCACTACATGTAAGCACTGGATGGTAGAGACTCAGCATGAATCAAAGGCCTTCTATACTAGTGGGAAGAGGCTAACAATAAACGAATAATCACATTAATATGCATTCTGCCAGATGGTGATGAATACTATAGGAATAATTAATTAAGGTGAGAATGATAGAAAGTGCTAGTTTGATGAGGTTGTCACTTTTATAGGATGGTCAGAGAAGGTATCTCTGATGAGATGACATTTTATCAAAGACAAGAGGAAGGGAGAAGGTCAGATGGCTAGAGAGAGAGCATGCCAGGCAGAGCCCACAGCAAGCACCAAGGCCCTGGGGTGGGAATGTATTTGTCTTGTTCAAGAAGAAGCAAGGAGGCTGGGCTAGTATGGTAGGAGAGATCAGAAAGTGAGCTCAGGGCCATGTCCTTAGAACTTTATCCTGCCTTGGCAACAGCTTTGGATGTTCTTCCACATGAAATGGAAAGATGAAGGATTTGAAGAGGAATGGCCTTACCTGATTTATATTTTTACAAAATCTCTCTAGCTGCTGAGTTAAGAAATTGACCGTAGGGGAACAGAAAGAAGCAGGGTCACTAGTTAAGCAGCTCTTGCAATATGTCAAGAAGGAGATGTTGATGGACCCTAAGCTCCAGAGGGCATGGTGCAGATGGGAGTCAGGACGGGGTCAGAAAAGCAGGTATATGGGTTTATATGAGGATGAGAGCCAGGTGGTAGATCTTGGGAGCTTAGGGCTTCTCGTGGTAACTGACAAAACCAGGGATGTGGTAGGTGGCAGAACTAGTCCTGGTGGTCTCCTAGGAAGATGGGAGTGGGGGTTGCTGAGAGTGTTCTGGAAGAAGGCCTGGGTCCGCAGGGTGCCATAGAACACTGGAGACCCTCATTCTACCTAATTAATGAGTAGGAGTCAGTAAAGTTGCAATTGTAAGTCCATTACCTATGACCATGGTGATACCTAGTGTTGGCTTGGAGAAGAGAGATCCTATTGTTACTAACTTTCCAGAGGTTAATTTACCAATTTGTAACAAAATCCTTTACATGTATATGCCTTTCAACCGAGGAATTCCACCTTTATGAATGCAGCAAAAGAAATGAGTGACTTAATCATAGCATCCTGTGAAAAACTAGAAAGGCCTAAACGTCCAACATCAGGGGTAATTCTAGCAATAATTTTAGTAGCCACATATTAAGTGCTTATTGTGAGTTAGGCATGGGGTGAAAGTTACTACAGATACTAGCTTATGTAATCCTTCTAATAACCCCGGGAAGAAACTAGAACTCAGAGACATTGAATAACTTGCCCAGAGATTCAAACCCAGGTCTGTCTTACTCTAAAAATTTTGTTCAAAACCAGGAGATGCTAAACTTTTTCTGTAAAGGGTCACATGGTGAATATTTGGACTTTGGGGGCCATGAAGTCTCTATTTCAATGACTCAACTCTGCCATGGTGAAGCAAAAACAGCCAGCAGTGAGCCAAATTTGGCCCATGCACCATGGTTTGCCAACTCCTGTTCTAACCTGCTTCTGTATAACCAAAACTTATATCTAAGCCATCCAGATTCTTTCTGGAAATATTTGAGGAGGATTTCCAAAAAGAAGACAAAGAGGAGATTCTCACAGCCTTCAAGAAGTGGAAGTATACTGTCAAGTTAAATTAGACAATGCCACAGTAACAAATAAACACTCAAAATCCCAGCAGCTTAACATAAGTTGATTTCTCTCTCAAACGTATTCCAACATAGGTCTGGCAACTCTACTGTGAAACTCTTCTCCACGTAGTGACTCAGGGACCTAGGATCCCTCCACCTTCTGACTTTACCATCTCAACATATGACTTCCAGGATAGAGCGAATATGTGTTAACAAAGGCCAGGCGTTCAGCCTACATCCCATTGCTTCCCACACAGAAAGCCAGTCACCGAGACAATGAGTAATGCCAGGGAAAAAGGCTTTATTATGGGTGACATCAGCCAAAGAGATGGTAGGCAAACCTCAAAACCTTCTCTCTCCCCTGACCAAAGCTAGGGGTTTATATGGCAGGGAAGAAAAACAGGATGGGGAAGGAAGAGGAGTTGGTCAACAGGCAGCAGGTAGTTAAATGAGGGGTCTAGCATCTCACTGTAACCACATGAAGGAAAAAGGAATTAGGGAGGGGTGAGAAGGAGGACATGGTTGACAGGCAGCACGTGCATCTCAATGTACAAATGTAAGTTTCTCAAGCTTCTGTTCTATGGGCATCCAACTTGTTGGAAATTTGGGCTCGTTTCTTATGGATGTGTCACAATGACTCTTAAATGTCTCCACTCTCATTTCTTCGGCTAGGATTCATCACATGATCCTGCCAAACTGCAAGGCAGGCTGGGAAGTTTAATTTTCCCATATGCCCAGGAAGAAAAAGAAAGCAGGATATACCTGAGCCAAGAATTCTCTACCATAGCTAATATGAGTGAGAATCGGAGAATTTTTGTATATTTGGTGATAATTAATCTTTTCTTAGAATGAACAAAAACTGAAGTCAATACCATTATGCACCCTGGCTTTATTTAAAAGCTATTTGTGTAACATATATTTGACTAACAGAACATACTGTACCCACCTAAATATATAATGTATCTACCTGGAATCTGCCTAGATCCAGCTAAATGGCTCAGATTATCAATCAGGTGGTTTTTGTGGCTTTTAATTATCTCAAACCAAATGTAAGAACAGCCAGTTTCAGGAAGAAATAGGATTACTTGCTTTTAGGTCTCTTTCATCCAGTAATATATGGATCATTTTGGTCTGACTTCCTAGGTGAAAACAGGAGGCAACAGAAGGGAGCACTTCTCCCTCTTATTTAATCTCTAACCTTGAAAAGCACTCCAACAGTCGTGAATATGTATCAGAGAGTTCCCATGACAACTGATTCTCACCCTCTCCTTTCAGAACACCACGAAGTTATCTTCTACCTACTCACAACTGGATTATAAACTGTGTGAGGGCAGAGCCTGAGGCTAACTCATGTCTGCATTCTTAGACACTGGAGCAGTGTCTGGCTCATAAAAGACATCAATGGGTGTCCTAAATACATGCCAATTGCTTGAATTGAATGACAGGGCAGATTGGCTATGGGGCAGGTCTCAGAGTGGGTAGGGTTATTCCTAGAGCATATGGGCCTGGAAATGTCTTCAGGAAAGAAGGTCTGGGAAGTTTGTATGCAGTGACATTTCTTGTGTTCCTCCCCAACTTGCAAATTCCCCTCTTCTGACAACAGTGAGGCTCCAGGACCCTGTCCTCACACTTAGTGGACCCAAGCATGGAACATGTGACCCTGGCCAGAGACAATCAGAATGTCCCATGGCCCTGGTCAGTGGTTCAGGAGTGGGCACATAAGCTAAGTCAGCCCAGCAAGAATGAATCTCAGGACTTCTTCAAAAATTACTGGAAAAGACACTTGCTCTCTCCTGCTGAACTTGAATAGAAAGCTGGAGTCACTGGAGTTATCATGCCACTATAGGGACCATCAGAATGAAGCCAACACACCAAGGAAAGCCAGAATGCAGAAAGACACTAGTTACTGCTGAAATAGCTTGAACCAAGGAGCCGGTTTTACCCTTGGACTTTTCCTATTCCTATGTATAAGTCCAACTAGTAGAGCACACTTCACTAGGAAGGTCAGCAAGACCTGGAGCCTTTTTCATTGTAATTCTTTAGCATTAAATAAAGGCTGGAGATTGGACATTTCGAGCTCCAGGGTCTATGTTTGGATCTTTATCGTCAGCCTTGAATGCTTGAAAATGATATCCCAATGGCCTAAGAATACTATGATGAATTGTACGTAAGTTGTCTGCATACCAGAATTTATAATTCTATCTAGGCTTTGGATCCAAAGACAAACTCCCTTATGTTTTATTTTCTTCCCATTTCCTCCTCCACATTTCCCAGCCTACTAGCAATGAGCCATTAACCAGTTATAGCCAGTGACAAGTGGGCAGAAGTGATGTGTGTCACTTCTGGCTGAGACAGCAAAAAGCCCAGGTTCAATTCTCCTCCTCTCTGCAGCAACAGGGGATGCCATGTATTCCAGATGGTGCAGCTACAGCTAAAAATGACAGCAAAGCTATCAGCCTAAGACCCTTGGAGAGTCTATGAAGGAGAGTCCTCTGGCAACTTACAATGGGATGTGAGGTCTGCATGAGAAAAAATAACCACTTCTATTCAGCTAAGCCACTGAGATTTGGAGGCTGATGTTTAAAGTAGCATAACTGGCCAATTTCTACAACTCATAGAGATTAGTAGGTTTCTACTTATGTTTTCCCCAATAACTCAGAAAATATTTTCCATCAAGTTTTAAGTTATACCAGAAGCATTAAATAGTGGGAAGAGCATTTCCAAAGGTCTTGCCTAAGTCAGTCAAGACAAGAGGTTAATCTAAATAATTACTCATATGAGGAATCTCAAACAACAAAAGTAAAGTAGGTATTTGTTTAAGGAATACGTAAGGGAAAATATCAAAATAAGACCAGAAATCCCTGGTACCAACATGTGAAGGTTTTCTCTTCTCATAAGAAAAAAAGAGACTACTAGACAAACATCATTAACCTTAAACAATATAAACTGCAGTCATTCTGTCTGCATGTATCAGCTGTTGTGAGATCATTTTCTCTCAACTCTTTTATACACATATGTCTCCACAAATTGACCAAAGAGAAACTTGTCTATTTATGTAAAATGGAAGTCTCATTGGCATTTTTAGATATTGATGAAGGTAAGCTTTCTTAATCACTTAATAAATACATACAAAGTGCTAATAATTTTTTTGAGACAGAGTCTCACTCTGTTACCCAGGCTGGAGTACAGTGGCGTGATCTCAGCTCACTGCAACCTCCGCCTCCTGGGTTCAAGTGATTCTCCTGCCTCACCCTCCTGAGTAGCTGGGATTACAGGCATGCACCACAATTCCTAGCTAATTTTTGTATATTTAGTGGAGATGGGGTTTTTACCATGTTGGTCAGGCTTGTATCGAACTCCTGACCTCAGGTGTTCTGCCCGCCTCGGCCTCCCAAAGTGCTGGGATTACAGGCATGAGCTACCACGGCCGGCACAAAGTGCTAATTATTTTAAACCTTTTTTTAAGATTATTTTTTGTCCATTTTCAGTGCACTGAGAACTGAAATCTACAGTGTTTATATGAAAATTTTCTGGGGTCCTTGTTAAGTTAGTAGATTGCTCTTTCTTCTGTATTTATACGTTGCATATTTTTAATTGACTTCAAAGCTCTAATCGTCATGCTCCTCAAAAAAGGTTATTTTGAGTACGCTTTGCATTGTATGGTAGATTGAAACAGGCTGCTAAGCAAAATGTGCTGTCAGTATGTATTCATTAGAAACAAAATTCTTATGGTAGTTGTAATTTATGAAAAATGAGCACAGAACAATAACTTAGGTAATAAAAATATGTTCAAGAGCAAAGGATTAAAGTGAGACAAAAGCAAACTACAATGTTCTGTGATGGAGATGTCTTTCCTGTCTTTATTTTAATCAATACTTAAAAAAAAATAAGCTGGGTAGCTCCTAACGACTTAAAAATGCAAATCCTAACCAAAGTCAAATTCTTTTCTCATATTTCTTAGAGCTTGTAGATTCAGAGCATAGTGAACCATAGAAAGGAAAGGGAGAAAGAACCAAATTATTTAAACTTTGAAAGCAGTATTTTCATCTGAATTGGAAAGATTCACTAAAATTTTCATTTTTGTTAAAAGAAACTTTCGGAGTTCACACAATGACTAGAATCTGGCATTTCTATGAACCTTCCCAGTGAGATTCTAGCACGTGATAAATGCTCAATAAATATTTGATGAATGAATTAATATTACCACCCTCTGAATAAAGATTACCAATATTATTTTGCTAGGAACAACAATTTTTTTAAAATGCCTTTCTTTAGTCTCTGCTTTGTGTTGTTGACCCCCATATAGGTTGGTCTCATCCAATTCCACCATGACCAGTGTTTCACCTCATTTTCTCTGAAACCAGGTCCATGGCAGGACTATATGGACAGCAACACGCTGTGGGAAAGTAGGTGCTCCCAGTCACTTCAAGGGAGCCTGTATATTCAAGGGATATGTACATTCTAGTCTATTTTGTAACTCTTCCCCTTAGTCAGGCACAGAGCCAGGAGGGTGGTGTCCAGGCCACGAGGACAGCCCGAGGGGCAGCAGTGGCTTGGAATAGAGGAGTACTGAAGCACAAACCCAGCACTGGCCACGCTCCTGCACACCCTTTGTTATTGACAGCTCATGAGCTATCAGCAAATAAACCATTGTTTTGATGGATTTTTCCATAGTCCCATCTGCCCCAGGAAAAGTCATATAAGTCACCCTTTACCATTTGCTGGAAGGGTAAGCTGGTAGAGCCTACAAAGAGTGGACCAGAAAATCACGAGTGATCTCTCCATTGTAGAACCAATCAACCAGAGAGCACAGGACTTTTGGGATGAGGTGGACCAGGGAGCACAGGACCATTGAGATGAGATGGAGCAGGGAGCACAGGATCATGGAGACAAGACAGACCAAGCAGCACGGGACCATGGAGATGAGATACACCAGGGAGCACAGTGCCATTGAGATGAGACGGAGCAGGGAGCACAGGACCATGGAGATGAGACAGACCAGGGAGCACGAGACCATGGAGACGAGATGGACCAGGGAACACAGAGATGAGATGGACCAGGGAACACGGAGACAAGTCGGACCAGGGAGCATGGGACCATGGAGACATGAGGGGGCAGGGAATGAGGGACCACAGAGAGGATTCCAGGCAGATGGCAACGTGTGAATGTTGTTCAGGCATGCTTTTGGTAGGAATGAAAAGATAAATGAAGCCATTTAAACCCTCCTGGTCTCATGCTGTCTGGAAATTACCATCCCATTAGTAGTTTCCTTTGGATTTCAACAAATCACTGTATGATTTAGCCTATAACAGGGAAGCATCCTCAAGTTTGGAAGTCCTTGTTACAAAATATTAAAATAGAAGCCAAAGTTGAGAGGTACCTCAAAGCCAACCACCTATAGCCACATAACCAAAACTTAGTTATCCTGATTTCTCTGAGATGCTATCTCAAATCACAATGAAACACAGCATGTAAGCTTTACGTCCTTGTCAACATGATTCAGTGAAATTAAGCCAAACAGCTATAGATAAGTCAGCTTAAACAACTCTGCTTCCCTTAACAAGAACATTAATGCATAACAGCCAACCATAAAAAAGGTCAAAATACTTCTCCCTTGATGCTTTATAAGCTATGCTGTAACTGCTATAAGGTGAGCTTCTTACTATCTTCATTTGAAGTTTCCTAGTTCAAGATCGGCCAACTGTTCCTTTGTAAACATAATATACTTTTAATTTTTAAAAATTTGATCTGATATAATTATTTTTCTAAATTTGACTTGATTTTATTTTTGAAACTCCCAACACTGCACTTCTGGGAGGGAAAAAAAATCTAATGAGAAAACTGAAGAATAAGAAAAGTCAGATCAGAAGTCGATTTTTCTCTCTTTCACTTTCTCTCTAATGGCTCAATTCCCGTGTTTACCTCATGTTTTGGTTTGCAAAGTAACTTGTTTCTTCTAAAAAGTCTGAGGATGCCTCAAACTTCTGGCCAATGGGGTGGCTTTGACTTTTGTAAAGAATTTTTATCCTCTTCTTATTCATTTCCTGCATTTAATTTTTCTTGAATGCGGAAATATCGGAGAATTTTGCGATTGCATAACTGTCCTGGATTATTTTAGGAATCCTCTTTGCTACTAAAATTTTACTCTCATTTACTCTCATTTTATTTTCAGAAAGAGCGTTTCCTTTCAACAAAATTACAAAGTAAAATGATTTTTGCTAAACAATGCATCTCGTTTAACAAAAGATAACTCCCTTCCTTCAAAAATAGCTGCAACATGAATATCACCAATTTTCATCCAAAATAAAATTATTTTCTCATGATAAGCATCATTCAGGAAGAAAAGATAGGTGCAGCTATGTGGTCTTGAGCAAGTTTTCTCATTTTTCTAAGTTTTGTCATCTATAAAATGGGGACAATACTAGATGTGAAGTGTATTATAGGCGGTCTTTTGAGAAGATGTCCCTTTTCTCTGAAAAGTAGCCACCCACAGGGCACCTTCTCCTATTAGACTGGGTACCTTTTCAGATCAGATCGTCTCAAGAATTTGGAACGGGCATTCAGACATAACCAGTCATATTGCCGAGGGTGACTCAAAATAAGGTAATATAAACTTGCAAACTTCAGGGACAGCCATCCTGTGACATGTTGTAAAGAAGCATGAAAGCTAGTTGGGAGAGATAAAGAAATGAGTTGGGTATGCATAGAAATCAGGGGATGGGACAGAGTAACTGCCAGGATTCCTGATGACAGTCCACCTCCTAGCTCTGGTTCTGAGGTGTGACTGCATTCCCACATTTAACTTGCTGAAGACACTACTATAGCCTCATTTAAAAAAAGAATAAAACTCAAGCCTTTTTTTTTTTTTTTTTTTTTGGCTAAATACATCACAAATTTGTTTTTCTTCCTTACAACCAGGAGTGTCTTCACTAAAACACAAAAGGAAAAATGCCAAAGATATTTCTTTATCCACATTGGTCCTTCTAAGAGAACTCTGCTACCAGCCAGAGCTCACCATAGCCCCTCCCATGCAGGAATTCCAATTAAAGTAAAACAAGGTCTTTAGAGTCACATGATCATCAATATGCATAAAAGTGACACCAAGCCAACATTATGCCCAATTACCCAAATGTCTTTCTCAGGTAACAGTCTTATAGACAAGGTTCTTTGGCAAATCATCTCGTTTAGAGAAATTAAAGCCAACTTTGAACACAGATGATTTCTCATTCTCTTTACAGCCACTCTCAGTATAATTGAAAGGGTTTCTCATCATCTAACATACCAGGTCAACATGGCACCATTGATCCATTTTATTTAGCTGGGAAGTTCAGCTCGGTGCAAGCCCTCTTTTGTGCTTTCATGTGACTGGTAAGTAGTTCCTCACTCAAGAGAGGCCTCAGGATGAGACCTCTGCCAATTTGCTCTTTGAAAAGATTCAGGCCTGGGTGTTCACTCTTACAACAGCCTAAAATCCAGATGTGCACACAACAATGGGAAGTGGGATAAGGGCAGGCCCATTTTGTGGCTGGCTGAGGGGAAGGGGTACATCTAGGATACATCATGACCCTGAGACGTGGTAGTGTGGGGCCTTTAAGACTAGTTCAGAGAACTTCGTGAATGATTTCCGGGAGTGTGGAGGAGGCCAGCATGTAGCTGACTGATGAATCATTCGCCACCGCACAGATGTTAACACAAAGAGTTCTCTTCATTCTCTGCACTCATGGTGTTCTGCTGTGTGCGTCCAAGTCGACCCATTTAACAATAAACTAGCTCTTAGTTTAGAGGGTAGAAATTCATGCTCACTCTGCAGCTGAGGGGCTGGGCAGATTTAAGAAGGTCTAATTTTGATGCAAATCAACTTATTCTGCTGTATTTCTCGCTGAGTTTTTTCTCTGGGTCCCTGTTACCAAGGGAAAGTTGGTTCAATGCTGACTCCCTCTCACCTCCTAACATTGGCAGTGTTTGAGCCTGGTTGAGCCTAGGACTCAGGGTATGAGATTCAATTTGTGAGACAAGCTTCTTTCAATCTAGTCAGCATTTATCAAATTTTCAGGGGGATCTAGAAAGTCCTAGTAACAATGAGGTCTATTGAGGGTGGAGAGGAAACAAAATTGGACAGTGTCTTTGTTTAAGTGTGCACTGTCAGTGTGAAAACTTCTGGTTTCCGCTACCACAAGGAAAGAGTTGGGAAGCTGAGGCTGTCACTCCCATCCTCACAAGAAAAAGGTAGACAAACTGAAAATCAAAGACTTTTCTTGGACCCATCAAAGAAGTGAAGTTGCAGGGCAAACTGTAGCCCCAAAATCCAGAAAGAAAAAAAAAGCCACTGGGACTATAACTGACAGGAACACTTAGATGGTAATCTTGATGAATTGCTGGAGGCTAAGTAGGGTCTAGATTGGGTGCTGCTCTCCTAGGGGAACCCCACGATTCCATGGACTTTACCTCCAGAAACCCCACCAGGTTCTCATGAAGATCCAAGTAACATCCCCACGTGACTCTGGCAGAAGAACTGTAATCCTTGTGCAGTAAATCCAGAGCCTTCCTCAAAACAAAGGCCTACATTTTGAAATGACTGCCCTAGTCAAGCTAATAAACATACATTGTGCATCCTAAATATGTACAATTCTTATTTGTTAATTATAGCTCAGTAAAGATAGAAAGATAAACAAATAAAATCCTAACTGAGCACATAGGGATAAAAAGTAGGGGAGCAGGGACTCCTCTCCAGGATAAAGATATTCCCAGAGCTTTATCCCAGCTGGTAGAAGGGCATTCTCCCACTCCAGCCTCCTGCCTCACCTAAGAGGAGAAAAACATAGTTATGAAGGGTCAGGTCTACAAGAATATGGACTGGGAGTGCTGCAATCAGGGAAAAGAGTAGGGGCTGGGTGAGTAAAATTATGGAGAAACACTTGTGAAGGCCACAACCCAGGGAGACAGGTGCACGAAAGGACTGGGATTTAACTGGAAGATTTTAGAACTTTCCCCCTCCCTTATTACTTACTACCATGCCAACAGGACTCCAGTGTAATGATAGTGAGTTACAGATAAAAGAGCTCCAAAACAAAGACTCTCTCTGAGGATTATAAGCTTAAGAGAAGAGAAGAAAACAAGAACAAATTTGAAGCCTCTGGTATCTACAGCTACTGCAAACATTAAACACAAAACACTCAGACTCTTAGCCAGATTATGACAAATCTACACAGTAAAGGCCTATTCACGTCAGCTCCTAATACCAAGAAAAGCATGGTCTGAAGAGTCAAAGCAAGTATCAGAACCAGACTCAGATATAACACAGATGTTGGAATTATCAGACACAAAATGTTGAATAACTGTAATTAATGTGTTAACCCCTTATTCTCAAAAAAAAAAAAAAAAGAAGACAACATGCAAGAATCAAATGGAAATTAAAAACACAACACCAGAAATGAAGAAAGCCTTTGACAAGCTCATCAGTAAACTGGACACAGACAAAGAAAAAAATCAGCAAGCTTGAAGATAGGTCAAAGAAACTTCCCAAACTTAAATGCAAAGACAAAAGAAAATTGAAAATTGAAGAAAAAAAAGTAGAAAACAGAGTAAATACTGTGGGACAATTACAAAAAGTATAACATATTTGTAATTGGATACCAAAAGGAAAAGAAAGAGAAAAAGGAAGAGAAGAAATAATTGAATTATGGCTGAGAACTTCACAAAATTAATGATAGACACCAAACCACTTATAGAGGAAGATCTGAAAACAATTGGAATAAATACCAAAATACACACACACATGCACACACAAATACACACACACACACAGGCATATCATATTCAAATGGAAGAAAATGAGAAACAGAGAGAAATCTCAAAAAAGCCATAGAGGGAGAAAGTATCTCACATATAAAGGAACAAATATATGAATTACGGTAGACTTCACTTCAGAAACCATGCAAGCCAGAAAATAGTGGAATAAAATATTTAAAGCGTTGGGGGGTGGAATTCTAAAATTCTATACCCAGTGAAATTATCTTTCAAAAGCAAAGAGAAATAAGCTTTATCAAATGAATAAAAATTGAAAGACTTTATCTTCAACAGACCTGCCCTGGAAGAAATGTTAAAAGTTCTTCAGGCATAAGGAAAATGATACAGGTCAGAAACCTGAATCCACATGAAGAAAGGAAGAGCATCATAAAAGACATAAATGAAATTAAAAAATAAATGAAATAAATAAAAAAGAAATAAATGAAAATCTCTTGGTTTTTGTGTAAGTCAGTGCTCCCACTCCTATAAAGAAATACCTGAGACTGGGTAATTTATAAAGAAAAGAGGTTTGATTGGCTCACAGTGAGGCAGGCTGTACAGGAAGCATGATGCTGACATTTGCTCAGCTTCCCAGGAGAACTCAGGAAGCTTCCAATCATGGTGGAAGCAGAAGGGGAAGCAGACATGTCACATGGCCAGAGCAGGAGCAAGAGACGGAGCGGGGAGGTGCTGCACAGTTTTAAAGGACCAGATCTCACAAGAACTCTCTCACTATTGTGATGACAGTTCCAAGGGTGATGATGCTAAACAATTCATGAAAAATGTACCCCCATGATCCAATCACCTCCCACAAGGCCCCACCACCAACATTGGGATTACATTTCAATGTGAGATTTGGGTGGGGACAAATATCCAAACTATATCAGTTTCCTTATGTTTAATTGATCTAACAGATTAGCATCCACCTAAAGTAATAATAGTAACAATGTATTTGGTGATTATAGCATATGAGTAAGTGAAATGAATTACAGTAACATCACAAAGACAGTAGGGAAGAAACAGGCCTTCTGTTATAAGGCACATGAAGCAGCATACTGTTATTTGTATATGGATCTAGATTAGTTAAAATATGTACATATACATATATATATAATTCTTTTTTTGAAGAAGAAGAAGTCTTGCTCAGCTGCTCAGGCTGGAGTGCAGTGGTGCGATCTTGGCTCACTGCAACCTCTGCCTCCCAGGTTCAAGCAATTCTCTGCCTCAGCCTCCCAAGTAGCTGAGATTACAGCCACCTGCCATCACGCCTAGCTAATTTTTTGTATTTTTAGGAGAGGCGGGTTTTCGCCATCTTGGCCAGGCTGGTCTTGAATTCCTGACCTTGTGGTCTATGCGCAAACATTAAATCTGTATTGCCTATCATTTCCACCTGAATGTAAGCACCATGTGGCAGGGGGCTCATCTTGTTCAGCTCTGAGTCTCTAGTACCAGACACATCACAAGCTTCATGAAATATGTGTTGGGTAGAATGCTGGATGGTTGGGCAGATGGACACTTGCATGGGTGAACAAATGGATTGATGATATGTGATCCATGCTGTCATGGGAATTATAACACAACAATGTCTAATTTTTTTTCTCAGACTCTAATACCATGTGATGTTAATAGCTGTGCCATGGTGTTAAAAGATCTTCTATACTCAAAAAAACTTTTTGAGAAATGCTCACTTAAGGAAATTAAACAGATTTCTTGACTGTGGGAGAATGGATACCATGCACTTTTCTCTTCCTGGAATTTAGCATAGCTGTTATTAGGCACTCAGTAAGATAATAACATGAATAAAACCATCATAGAGTAATTCACTCATATGCATTCATTCCACAGGTATGCATTCAGCACCCACCACATTACAGACACTGAGCCAGGGTGTAATCAGAGCAAAAATGAACAGAGACTCTGCCTCCATGGAGGGTATAGCGTGGTAGAAGACAGACATTATTCCAATAGTTTCACAAAGAAGTGTAAAATTACAATGAAGGGAGGCAGGGGAGGGAGGGAGAGCATCAGGATAAACAGCTAATGCATGCGGGGCTTCATACCTAGGGGAGGGGTTAACAGGTGCAGCAAACCACCAAGGCACATGTTTACCTATGTAACAAACCTGCGGGTCCTATACATGTATCCCAGAACTTAAAAGAAAATTGAAAAAACAAAGTTAACATGAAGTAGTATTTGGAGAAGATGTAATAAGGCAAACAGCCTGGTCGAGGAGGTCAGGGAAAGCTAACAAAGCAGTTGAGAACTAAAGCATGAGGAGGAATTAATATGGCAAAACAGATGGGGAAACTGCTGGAAAAGTGGCCCAACAAAGGGAATAAGTTAAAATCCTATTGCAGGAGAGAGCGTGACACACACTGAAATGAGGCTAACGTGGCTGGGAGGAAGGGTTGCACAGGGGAGTCAAGTTGAGTCTGAGAAGGTAAATGGGACCCAAGGTATACCAGGCATTGAATGCCAAGGAACTTTGAAGCAGCAGATACGCACTTTGAAAAAAACAGTTTATGGAGAAATTGCCAATTCTATTAGGTTGGTGTGAAAGTAGTGATTGCAGTTAAAAGTCATGGCCCAAATTGCAATTACTTTTGCACTAATCTAATAGAATTGAGATCGAGAAGGTACAAGTTTAGCCCAGAGTATCTTGTAGTACAGAAAGTAAGGAAGTGTTCAACACACACACACACACACACACACACACACACACACACACAGAGGCAGGGTCTGTCCAATGCAGGAGGCAACTGAAACACCTCCCAATGACCAAAGTTAGAACAATTTCAGCAACAAAATAAATAAAGTGGTATTAAATTATAAACTGAAGTAGAAAATAGATGTCCATGAGTCCATATTGATATAAGCAAATGATTGAATAAATACATAAATAACCAACGGGAGAACAGAGAAACGTGCTGTGCAGAATTCCAAATAATTTATGTAGATACTTTGTCTTCGAGGAGCATAGCATAACTCCCCACTATTTACGTGTGAGATCATAGTGACTTTTGTCCAAAGAGTACAGGATGGGAAGGAAGAAAAAATGAGTAACTTCACAGCGGAGAACCCTGACAAACACTACCTCAGCCGGGTGATCAAGATTCATATCAACAGTCATGAATCACGTCAGCTGGATGTACCTTCGCTATTGTGTGATGAGAACAGCGCTCTTTACCTCTCTGCTATTCCCCTCAAAAACTCATAGCCGCAGTCTGTTCTTGAGAAAACATCAGACAAATCCCAACCGAGGGACATTCTGAAAAATACATGACCGGTACTTCTGGAAAATGTCAAGGTCATCAAAACAAGGAAAGTCAGAGAAACTAACACAGCTGAGAAGAACCGAAAGTGATGTGACTACTAAATGTAATGCGGTGTTCTGGATGGGATTCAGGACAGAAAAGGGAAACCAGGTGACAATTAAGGAAACTTGAATAAAGTGTGGACTTTAGTTAATAATAATGTATGAATAATGGTTCATTAATTGTGAAAAATGTACCATATGTTAATAATAGAGAAAACTGGGTGTGAGGTATATGGGAATACTTTGTACACGTTTGCAATTTTCCTGTAAATCTAAAACAGTTCTATCATAAAAAGCTACTTTTCTTTGGGAGGCCGAGGTGGGTGGATCACTTGAGGTCAGGAGTTCGAGACCAGCCTGGCCAACATGGTGAAACCCCATCTCTACTAAAAGTACAAAAATTATCCTGGCATAGTGGTGGGTACCTATAATCCCAGCGACTCAGGAGGCTGAGGCAGGCGAATCACCTGAACCCGGGAGGCAGAGGTTGCGGTGAGCCGACATCATGCCATTGCACTCCAGCCTGGGCGACAAAAGCGAGACTCTGTCTCAAAAAAAAAAAAGCCACTTTTAAACAAGATTGTTTTGACAATATTTTCAATCAAGATCCACATAGGAAGGACTAGAGTGGATGGGGCTGGTGAGGCAGGGGTGAGTTAGGAAGGTGTTGCGGTTGCCTAGACAGAAAAAGATGGTGGCTTGGGCTGTGGTAGTGGAAATAAACTTGGGAAAAAGAACACCATGCCATTATCTAGAAGGGTATGAAGCTAGAAGAGAAGAATGCCTAGGACCAAGAGTTGAGTAACCCATACATTATAAGGATGCAATAAATGAGATGATTCCGCAAAGAAGATAGAGAAAAACATCTGGTACCCAGATTTTGGCATCCAAAGACCATTTTCCAACACAAAGAGCCATTTCTCAGAGATTTTCCTTAGAGGTATGTATAAGGCATTGAAAACAGAGCCACACACATAGCATACCCTCCAAAAATTTGATTCCCAGAAGTATTATAGTGAGGGTCATGTAACGTTGCTTATATGAAAGGGAGAAATGACAGATTCTGTATGAGTTTCCTAGGGCTACTGCAAACAGAGTACCACAAACTGGGTAGCTTAGAACAGAAGTTTATTCTCTCACAGTCCTGGAGATTGGAAGTCTGAAGCCAAGGTGTGAGCAGGGCCATGTTCTCCCTGAAGGTGTTAGGGGAAAATCTTTCCCTTTTCTTTGAGTTTCTGGTGGTTGCTGACAATCCTGGGCCTTCCTTGACTTGTGGCTGCATGACTCCAATCTCTGCCCCTGTCATCACATCGCCTCTCCCCTGATATCTCTTCTGTCCCTTCATGAGCTATTCTCCTCTCTGTGTATGTGTCCCAACTGTCCTCGTCTCATAAGAACACTAGTCTTTCGCTAAGGACCATTCTAATCCAGGACAACGTCATTGTAACTTTATTATGTCTGCATGATTTTATTTCCAAATAAGACCACATGCACAGGGGCCAGGGATTAGAACTTGGATATATTGTTTTGGGGAACACAATTCAGCCCACAGGAGATTCCACAGCTCAGGCAGGGAAAGATGAACCTGGAACATCTTTTGGTGGTAGAGAGTAACAACATGTTCAAAAAGCAATGCAAGTATGTCAGAAGGACAAAGGAACCATTTGAAGGAGCCGTTTGGCCAATGATCAATTCCAGAACAACTTGAGCCAAAAAATAAATAACTATAGTAATGGATTATAACCCTTTGTAATTGGGTTATAATGATAGTAATGGATTATAACCCAGAATAAATATCCATAAACCCATACTAATATAAAGAATCGAAGAAACAAATAAATGACCAAAAATGCAGCTTTTTCTTATAGAGAATTCTAATTAACAATTGTAGAAGGAATGATGGAAATAGAAAATCACTTGACATCTCCTGTTAGATCCTTCTGGCATATACCAAATACCAAATTAATGACTGGCAAATACCAAAGTAGTGATTGTTACAGGCACAAATCCTCAGAAGATGCTAAAATTAGTGGGAAAATTAGTCTGATGAGAAAGGATATTAGAAAAATCTCAGCCAGGCACAGTGGTGTACACCTGTACTCCTAGCACTTTGGGAGGCCAAGACAGGTGGATCACTTGAGCTCAAAAGTTCAAGACCAGCCTGGGCAACATGACGAAACCCCATCTCTACAAGAAATACAAAAAATTAGCTGGGCATGGTGGCACACACCTGTGGTCCCAGCTATTCGGGAGGCTGAGGTGGGAGGATCGCTTGAGCCAAGGAGACAGAGGTTGCAGTAAGCCAAGATAGCGCCACTGTACTCCAGCCTGGGCAACAGAGAGAAACCCTGTCTCAAAGAAAATAAAAGTCTCAAAATATCTCTCCACAAGATACCTATTAACTACAAAGAGAAAAAATAGTAACTTTATAGTAGAGACACTTGGCAGACACCGCCTTCACCAAGTGACCAAAGCTAAGATCACCAGGAATGAGCCATATCGGCTTTGTGTAACTCTTGATGTCAAGCACTGGCAATGGTGCCCAACAGCACTTCTGTGGCATTCTTATTAAAAATGCATAGCCTAAATCTAACCATAAAGAAAAAGTCAAGGAAACCCAAATAGAGGGAACTTCTATAAGATAACTGACCAGTACTCTTGACAGTTTTGAAAATATTCAAGGTCATGAACAACAAAGACTGAGGAACTGTTCCAGATTGGAGTAGACTGAGGAGATGTGACAACAAAACACAAAGAAGTCTTCTGAATTGAATCCTAGAACACAGTAAAGAACATTAGTAGGCTGCATGCGGTGGCTCACACCTGTAATCCCAGCACTTTGGGAAGCCAAGGCGGGCAGATCACCTGAGATCAGGAGTTCGAGACCAGCCTGGTCAATATGGTGAAACCACATCTCTACTAAAAATACAAAAATTAGCCGGGCATGGTGGTGTATGTCCATAATCCCAGCTATTCAGGAGGCTGAGGCAGGAGAATTGCTTAAACTCGGAAGGTGGAGGTTGCAGTGAGCCAAGATTGCGCCATTGCATTCCAGCCTGGGCGACAAGAGTGAAACTTCATCTCAAAAAATAAATAAATAAATAAAAGCATTAGTGAGATGAAGGGCAAATGGCCAAATGATGAAAATGATCTGTAGATTAGATAATAGTATTGTATCAATGTTAATTTCCCTAATGATATTCTGGTTATGTACTATGGAAAAGCTGGGTGAGGGCACCACTTTCGCAACTCTTTTATAAATCTAAGGTTATTTCAAAAATAAAAAATTAAGAATGAGAAAAAGGAGTACAGCTTTGAAAGTTATTTTAGAAGGGAAATCAACAGGACCCGGTAATAGATGAGCATCGGTGAGGGACAGAGACGTCATGGAAGATTTCTCTCCAGATTTCTCCCTTATATAACAAAACGAAAGTAAAATTATTCCCTGAGAATAAAATCACTGAGAGGCACCATTTTGGGGAAGAATATCGGGGTGAATTGGGGACAAGCTGAAATTGAAGTGTCTTTGAAAAATCTAAGAGGAAATATCAAGTAGGCAGTTGGACATATGAGTGTGATGCTTGGGGACTAGGGATCTGTGGGTGAAAAATTGCAAATTGTGCATATTGAAGCCATCCACACAAATACAATTGCCTAGAGAAAAGGGCATAGGGCCAAGAGTTTGGTTTCTCCACATATAATGACACAGTAAAGAAGATAAGAAGTGTTCAAGAGTCCCAAGCTATGCAGAGAAACAAAATCAGCTTAGGTTCAAAATATGCCCTTTGATTTTGTAACACAGAGGTCACTGGTAACTACTGAGAATTGTTTGTTTGCAAAGCACTTTCGTATAAACAATGTTACATGACCCTCACCATAATGCTTCTGGGAATTGAATTTTCAGAGGGTATGCTGTGTGTGTGGTTCTATTTTCAATGGCCCATACATACCTCTAAGGAAAATCTGTTGGGTTATGTTACACTATATGATTGTCTTCATTTTCAGATGAGGTCACTGTTATAGGCTGCATCTAAGGTGTCCCCATCACCCCAACAAAGGTATTCATGCCTTTGTATAAGCCCATCCCTTCACTTCTAACCAACAGAACATGGCAAAGGCTGTCACTTTCATGATTAGGATACAAAAGGTTATGACTTCAGTCTGGCTAGCAGATCCTATCTATTGCCTTCTTGGCTTACATGCTTTAATGAGGCAAGATGTGTATCAGATAGGCCCACATGGCAAGGAACTGAGGGCTGCATCTGAACAACAGTGTGCAAGAAACTGAGTCCTGTGAACAAGTATGTGAGCTTGGAGATACATCCTTCCCTAGTTGTGCCTAGAGATGACTGCACCCTAGCCAACACCTTAATTGCAGCCTCTAAGAGACTCTGCAGCAAAGGACTTGGCTGTGCTATGCCTGGATTCATGACCCAAAGAAACTGTGAGATTATAAATACTATTGTTTCAAGCCTCTGAGTGTTGTGCTAATGGGCTGCACTGCATATAGATGACAAATGCAAGTCATTAAGGCTCAGAAAGGTTAAGGCTTCTGTGCTGTATATTCTCCCTTGACCCCTCCAGATTCAATCTCCACTATCTCTATTTGCCCTGGAAGTGAATTATATGAGCTACTCAACCAGCCTCCTCGTGCTCAGGCGTCTGCTTTGGCCAATGGGTGGCACCGGGAGAAAGTCAGCGCACAGAAAGAAACAGGGGTCAGCATATCTCAGCTCTCCCTGCTTGGATGCAGTTTGACACTGACTGCATTTCTCTACCCAAGGCCACAGCTCCAAGCAATTAATCCCTTTCTTATAGCTTCAGGTCTCTCTGGGTTCCAGGATTCTCTCTCATTCTCATTCATTTTCTCTTTCTCTCTCTCCCTCTCTCTTTCTCTCTCTCTCTCTCTCTCTCTCTCTCTCTCCCTCTCCCCTCCCCCACCCCCCACCTGTCAGGCCTAGAGGCATACATTGCCTCCTGCTGTTGCTGGCCCTGAGGCGCTTCCCAGCTTGTATTAAAAGTAAGGGCAAAAACCACAATAACTTTTGCACCAACTTAATATTCCTTAATTCTGCCCACACCTTTATAAACAGTTCTTTCCTTTGACTCTTTTTAATTCATCCCCTTTGAGTGTTCCATCTCATTCCAGCCAGTGTGCTAACAGACACAATTCTGGCACATTAAGTTTCAGGACTTTGAAATTACTTATTTTAATGGAGCAATTACTCCTCCTCTCAGATAGCATGAGCACAGAGGTTACACATGTGCCCTCACATGGTCAGAGTAAACAGCTCAGGTCAAAATGGAGCCAGAGGTCAGCTGTGCTACTTACAAACCCCGTGGAAAGTGACTGAATCTCTTTGAGTCTCAATTTCTTCATCTGCAAAGTGGGGAAAATACTACACACAACATAAAATTGCAATGATAGGGCTGGATACAGTAGCTGATGCCTATAATCCCAGCACTACTTTGGGAGGCCAAGGCAGGTAGATCATTTGAGGTCAGGAGTTCGAGACCAGCCGGGACAACAAGGCAAAACTGTGTCTCTAATAAAAATACAAAAATTTGCTGGATGTGGTGGCACATGCTTATAATTCCAGCTACTCGAAAGGCTGAGACATGAGAATCACTTGATCCCGGGAGGCAGAAGTTGTAGTGAGTCAAGATCATGCCACTGCACTCTAGCCTGGACAATACAGTGAGACTCCAACTCAAAAAAAAAATAAATTAAAAAAAAACAATGATAATAAACGTATGTAAGCTTACTTATGTAAGACACATGGTACATAGTAAGGGCCCACTAAATCGTCACTACTACAACTCCATCAGCAAAAGTATCTCATTTTGCTAAACCAACTAGAATCAAAATGCCATTTTGTATTGTCAGCAGCCCTAGGTGTTACAGTAATCACTTAAACTCGATAGGCAGACACACAGAGGATGCCAGAAGCATCCACAGAGATACCATCTAACCCATTTTTCATGCAACAAAGCCCTGAAGAGGTGCTGTAGTGAGCATTGCTCACCAATATTTTGTTTGACTTTTTGGTCCAAAGAATCACTTGGCTCGTTCAACTGCTGCAGTTGTCCAGCCCCTCAGTGGCATTCAGAGAATAGAACTGGTCATGGAGTCTTGTCACATCACATTTTCTCCTCCTGAGGTCACACATTGCCCATACAAGTCTTTGAATGTGCAAAAGCATGAGGGAGGGCAAGAAGAAAATGGGAATCTGCACATGGTGACATTACCAGAAACGTGCTTTGACTTCAGGTTGTGGTTCTTAGAAAGGGCAACGTTGTATGCCACATTTATGACTGCTCCAACTATGTTTTAATGAGTCCCTGCATACTGACAGGAGGGCCACTTAAACAGGAGTAATTGGGTCACCATGGTTTCCAGAGGACGGGGGACAGGCTGCAAGGTCTGAATCATTGGCAGAAAAGCAGCTGATGGACCCAATTCAAAGTCACTGAGAGGTGATAATGGGCTGCAAACAGGACCAGTAGCCCGAGCCTACCCAGATGGATGGCACAACTCAACCCAGAGTCTAGCTCGGCCTGGCAGTCGCCACCCCTGCTGCAATGAGGCAGGCTAGAGCAAGACTTTCCCAGCAGCAGTGCTTTGTGCCCTAACTGCATGATTTTTTTTTATCACTCACATCCTGCTCTTCTATTATTTACTTAATTTTCTTTATTTATGTCCACTCAATATCTTAATGTATTTTGATTGCAATGTTATATCACAACCACCAATGGAAAACCAGCATCATTTGCCATCAATAGAAAGCAGCAATTAAAATAAATACAATGAACATGAGCGCTGTTGCTAGATCCTGGCTAGACATTACCGCCTGTGAAATGGTCTAAGCCTGAACTTACTGTCTTGATAAAAATGGCTGGCAAGTGTTTAAGCACCAAGTGAGATGCTTTTTCCTGTAATCAGAAACATTAAAAGAGAATGAATAACAGAGTAACTTTCTGACTGTGTTATTCAGTCTCCTTTTATGGTAAAATCACCTTGTAATGCATCTTTAGGCCTCTTGTCACATAAGCCAGGACTACCCATTTGGAATACAGCATGGTCCTCTCCACTGCTGAAGCCAGGATCTAAGAAGTAACAGTCATAAGTCATGGTTTGTGGAGCTGATGCACATTAAAAGGAATAACTATTGCAATTGATCTTTTCCAAGTAACACCTCCCACCATCTCATTTGCTCCCCAGATGCCGTCCTTTGGGAAATGGCAGGATAGACTAGATATCAAGCCCCACTGTGAAGAGCACATGGAATTTCTTATCTTGTTGTGTAGAACAAGCATGTCCCAGGGAAAGAATTCCACCCTTTCTGTTGCTGGCTGGGGGTGCCAAGGAAACTCTTCATAACCAGAACAATGTTGGAGACACATCTGCCCTCCAAGGATGCTGGAGGTCCATTAAGTCTCTACTGTGTGCCAGGTACAGCTCTACATGCTGAAGACACAAAGAATAAAATGGGCAAATTCTCTACTCTCACAGTTTATACTGTCGTTGAAGGAGATAGATAGGCAGTAAGCAAAGACATGCCATAGCAAGTGGTCATGGATGCCATGAGAAAGAGGACAGAGAACAATGGTATGAAATGGCCACATACACAGGAAGTCCAGGAAGGTCTGTAAATAGAGTGGATGCTTGGGAAAGGCCTGCATAAAATGAAGGAGAAACCCAATTTGTCTATCGGGGGAGAAAAATATGCCAAACAGCAGAATCAATGATGGATGGCAAAGCCCATCTTTACCATCCATCTAGCTTGCCCAAGGTCACCCAGCTTGTAGGTGAAAAGACTGAGACTTGAACTTGTGTCCCAGATGATCCAAAGTCCATAGACCCTGACTAGCACATCTGAGTAGTAGCAGGGAAGGCAGTTTGGCCAGAGGCGAGTGAAAGGCCAGGTGGTAGGAGGTGTGATCAGCAGGCAGCCAGGAGACCAGGGGTGAGGATGTTGGCAATGACTCTGAAGTAGAGGATTAGCCCCAGACAGGCTTGAACAGAGGAGCCGACCTTGTCTACACAGTAGAAGCACCACCCTGGCTGATGGGCAGAGAATGGACGGTAGAGAGCCAGGACAGAGGCTGGAAGACCAGTTAGGATTCCACCACAAGACGGTTCAGACAGGACAGGATGGTGTCTTGATGCAGGGAGGTAGCAGTGGAGGTGACGAGAAGTGGTCTCATTCTGAAGATATCATTGACAGGATTTACGGAGGGATCAGAAATGGAATTTAAAAGAGGCATGGAATCACAGGTGACTTCAGAGTTGCTGGTATAACCAATGCAAAAATGGAGTTTCATGTAGGGAGATGGAGTAACTTGAGCGAGGTGAGCCAAAAATTGAGTAATGGGCATGTTAAAAGAGAAATGCCTAAAAGACACACGGTAGAGATATCCACGGAGCAGCTGGATATTAATCTTGGGGTGCATTGCTAATCTGTCTTCAGGTCTCCCACCCATCACACCCTTACCTTGGAGTTGGGTTAGGGACTCCTCTCTGTTTACACAACCTGCAATATGTCCCCCATGATAGCGTTTAGCACATCTTATTATAGTTGTCTGTTTTAGTTCAGCTTTCCCTGACATTATAAGTTCTATGACAGCAATGAACTTTTGGATAGCCAGTCCACAACATAAGCCAAATCAGAATTTTAGTGGCTTCTCAACATTATCTCTGTCTTCACAACAACCTTGTGAGACAGATAAAGATCTTTCTGTGAAAGAGAAAAATGAGACTCAGAGAGGTTAAGTAACTTGCCCAAGATCACCCAGCTTGTAGGTGAAAAGGCTGAGACTTGAAATTGGGTCCCAGGTGATCCAAAGTCCATATCCTTCTCTACCCCCATGACCTACTGTCTTTCCTCTCTACTACATGGAGACAGAGTTTACATGTTAATACAGAATTTCCTTACAGTGACACCCACTACTATGGTCTGAATGTTTGTGTTCACCCAAAATTTATGTGTTGAAATCTGAATCCCCAAGATGATGGTATGAAGAGATGGAGCCTTTGGGAGATGATTAGGTCATGAGAGTGGAGACATCATAAATGGGATTGGTGCCCTTGGAGGCCCTAGAGAGCTGCCTTGCTCTTCCTTCCACCATATGAAGACACAGAGAACAGGCACCATCTATGAACGCCAAGACTGAACCCTCACCAGACACTGAATCTTGGGCTTCCAAGCCTCCAGAACTGTGAGCAGTAAATTTCTGTTGTGTATAAGCCACCCAGTTTATGGTATATCGTTATAGCAGCCTGAACAGACTAAGACACCCATGAAAGAGTTTTTATTTCTACCCCCTTTACTCTCCCAGACTCCTTTGGAATGTCTCTTTGGCCCAAACTGGACTGCATTACCCTAAAGCCATAAACATGCAGGAAATTTAAGGGACAAATACTCAGGACATAATACAATGAGCCAGCTTTCCCTCTGGAACCCAAGGTACTTTTCCCTTAACCCAGAATTTGAGAGTTCGTGGATGGAGGAATCAGACAATCCAGATTTGAGCAGTAAGAGGTTCCATCTCTTACTGTGTGACTTTGGACAAGTGGTTTACCCTCTCTGAGCCTCAGTTTTCCCTGCCTGAAATAAAAATATTAATGATGTTAACCTCACAAGTGATGAAAATTTCATGAAGATAATATATAAAGGAATTTA
The DNA here is from genome assembly GCF_024542745.1 of Macaca thibetana thibetana. Classification (NCBI taxonomy): domain Eukaryota; kingdom Metazoa; phylum Chordata; class Mammalia; order Primates; family Cercopithecidae; genus Macaca; species Macaca thibetana. The sequence continues at coordinate 43,801,243 of NC_065587.1, read as the reverse complement.
CAGGGTCTGGCCCAGAGCAGACGCTCAAAAACAGCAGCTACTTTTGTTGTTAGGTTCTCTGATGGGTGGTGGCAAGATTTCCATGCTGTATTCAGAATGGCAAATGAAAACTTTGCTCCCCAAAGCAGCTTGGAATCCCAACAGATATACCTCCCCTGCAGGATGACTGTCTACGCAAAGTCTGATTAACTTTGCCAAAGATATTTCTAATTTAAACTGAGTTCTGTTGGACAGCTCAGCTTGTCAGAGGTGAAGAGCGCAACTACCATTGACCTTTTCAAACAAAGTTAATTGCTAGGGTTTTAAGGTTACAGAGCTGAAATTTTGCCATATATTGATCTAGAGGTGCAAATTTCCCTCCTAATTTCTAATTTCCTCTTGAGGAGAAAGTAGGAATTTGCCTTGATACCTCCCATTTTCTCTGAGAGGAACATAAATATTCAGAAAGTTTCTGTGACCAAATCAACAGAGCCAATTATGCAGTGCAATTTCTCTAGTGAAGAATTCTACCAAACTACTTAGTTTTTCATTTCTTTAATATTCATTAAGCACTTCCAGTGGGGCAGGCAATGTGGTAGGCTCAGCAGACATAATGGTGGGCTACATTTTACAGTGGGAGAGAGAAATCTGAATCAAAAAATTAGACAAAGTAAATGTACGGTATTTATATTGAATAAGAGGCATGGTGGGCGGAGCAGGGCAGTGGGCGTGGTCTCCTCTCAGGTGCAGGCAGTAAGTGGCGCTTTGTCTGCAGGGGATTTAGAAGTCAGTCAGTCTTCTTATCGTCAGAAACCCAAACATTATTGTAATGAAATTCTTCTTCCTCCTGGGGTAGAGCACTTTCACCAGCCCTCCTCTTAGATTCACCATGAGATGAAACAGCATAAGAGGGAAATCAAGATTACAAAAGCAATCAGGTCACTCAGCAAGGCTTCCAGGAAGATGTTCAGCTGGAGCCCAAATAGGAAGGAGAGCAGTAGTTAACCAGGCAAAGGAGGGAAGGCAGGATGTCCCAAAGAGAAAGCATGCGCAAGCAATGGTTCTGTGCCCGTGGAGAGCACAAGGTATCAGAGCAGGGACCAGACAGGTGACATGCATGAAAGAAGTGGGACAGGTGGGGACTAGGAATCAAGAAAGTACATCCCAGAAAAAAAAAAAAAAAGGGCAGTAACTTCTCAGCCACAGCTGATCCCCTTTCAAGAAAAGCCAGAATTCTGTATTTTTATGCAAAATATGCCTGATTTTTTTCATATTGACAACCAATTTAAAAATTAGAAAATTTAAAAAAAACAGCAAAGCACATCAGTTGGCTAAATTGAGCTTGCAACTTGAGCTACTGAAGAGGTGAGTACCAAGGAAGAAGGAGTAAGACGAGAATGAACCATCTCCATGGTGAGAATTACATACGGCTCCTTCCTCAGCATCCCTGGAACATGCATCCATTCCTCTTCTGAGCCAATTTTTATTGTTTGGTTGTTTCCATTAGGCTTGAATTCATCTCCCTCTCCGAGGACACTACAAGCTATTGCAGAGCAGGGATGGCTACCATCACTTTCCCATTCACTCTGTTGCTGGATATGGCATTGGGCACTTGCTAGGTGTTCAGCAAGCAGTTCTTTGGTAGAATTTATCAGCCAGATGTCCCATATCATTGCATATATTTTCCCGCCTCTTTAGTGCACCCAGATGGTTCAAAGCTCACTCTGAGAATACCTTCCATTTACTGAGCACTGCCATCAGCAGGCACCGTGCTGACCACTTCACGTGCATCATCTCAATTTATCCTCCCACCCCTCTATGAGGTCTGAACTATTCCTCTGCCTATTCAACAACTAAAGTTTGGAGAGATTAAGTAAATTTCTGAAAGTCACACAGCAAGTCAGTAGTAAAGCTAGGAACTGACCTCAAGTCATACATACTCCAAAGAGCAAAATTTTAACCATTATACTCCATTAAGGTACAACCAGAGGAATAACATAAGTTTTTTGGTGTTAAAGATACCAGTTCTTGAGAGATCATTAAAAGCTCTACTTAGAAATGCCTGCCATCTTTTTTTGGATACACTTCTGTGGGTACAATTTGTTTAGCAGCTTTCACTGGACAGCTATTGTCCCCACGCACAGACCTGCTTCCCCTTACCTTCAAGGATGCTAACAGGAGAGAAACTTCATTCTGTTTCCTGTCATCTCACCAATACCTAAGACAAACACAGACAAACATACCACAAAGCCAGAAGGAAACAGAACCATCCAGCTCCCTTATTCTAGCTGTTCCATCTGTAAAAATATCCTGTATTCTAAAGCCTAGGAAGATGTCCATGATACAGGGTTAGGGGAAGAAAGCAGGTTGCAGAAACATATGCAACACAATCCCACTTAAGAATAACAAAAATCATAATTAATAACGTAAATTTTACTTAAATGTATGTAATTTAAATGAGTCTGTGTGCCTGGGGAAGGGTCTGTGAGGAAATTCATCAAACTGCTCACAGTTCGAGCGGCAGCTTGAGAGAATGGCAAGGACGAGATTGTGTGGTTTTCAGTTCTACATTGTTGAATACTTTACTAAAATCTTATGTTACTGTGTATTTGGAGAGAATAAGTCTGAAAGGGAAGTCTACCCTGCTTTGGAGTTTCTTCAAAGTACCTCCCATTTTGGGCGAGCGTGTCTGCCCCCAGTTGTTTACCCTGTGTGGCTAAACATCCCACCTTTGCTCCATCACAAGCAAGGGATGCTTCCTCTCTCACTGCAGACACCACAGATGAACTGCCATCAAGCCTTCAGTCTTCTGACGTGGATAGAAGATGTGCATGCTCACACGTTACATTTTGTCAATAATAATCACAACAGCAGCAACTACTGCCACCATTTATTGAGCACTTTCTCTGGGACACTCAGCTAAGACTTTTACATATTAAACCATTTAGTTCTCTCACACACAAAAAACTGTGAAGAAGTTTCTGTTATCCTCTTCTATTCTGAGAAGGGAACTGAGGCTCACAGAGATCAAGCAATGTGTGTAACACCACACTACTAGGTGGCGTATCCAGGATTCAAGCCCAAGCCTATGCCTACCCATCCAGCTACCAACCCTAGATATTTATAAGAATATATCTGGAAGAATGGGTGCCGCTATATACCATCATTATCATCATCATCATCATCATCATCATCATCATCGTCATCACCTGGCTTATCCTCATCCTCAGGTAAACATGCACTGGGATCCAGGTATGTGCTAAATGTATTACATAAGACCATTTAGTCAATAATTTGCTCAACTCCACCCTTCTGTAAGACAGGCAACGTTACATTACTTACTAATAAAGAAACTGGAATTAAGAGAAATCAAGTCATAAAGCCACACATCTACAGCCATCTAATCCTTGACAAAGTCAATAAAAGTTAGCAATGGGGAAAGGACTCCCTATTTAATAAATGATGCTGGGATAGCTGGATAGCCATACGCAGAACAATAAAACTGGACTCTTACCTTTCACCATACACAAAAATTAACTCAAGATGAATTAAAGATTTAAATGTAAGACCTCAAACTATAGTAATTCTAGAAGAAAACCTAGGAAATACCATTCTGGACCTGGGCCTTGAGAAAGGCTTTATGACTAAGTCCTGAACGCAATTGCAACAAAAACAAATTTCACAAGTGAGACCTAATTAAACTAAAGAACTCTTGCACAGGAAAAGAAACTATCAACAGAGTAAACAGACAACCTACAGAATAGGAGAAAAATATCTGCATACCTTGTGCATTCAACAAGGGTCTAATATCCAGAATCTATAAGGAACATAAACAATTGAACAAGCAAAAAACAAATGACCCCATTTAAAAATAGTCAAAAGACATAAACAGACACTTCTCCAAAGAAGACATGCAAGTGGCCAAAAAACATTTTTTAAATGCTCATCATCACTAATCATCAGCAAAGTGCAGATCAAAACCACAAGGAGATACCATCTCACACCAGTCAGAATGGCTACTATTAAAAAGTCAAAAAAACAACAGATGTTGGCAAGACTGAACAAAAAGGGAATGCTTATACACTGTTGGTGGGAACGTAAATTAGTTCAGCCACTGTGGAAAGTAGGTTGGAGATTTCTCAAGAACTTAAAACAGAAATACCATTTGACCCAGCAATCCCATCACTGGGTGTACATCCAAAGGAAACAAATTGTTCTGCTAAAAAGACACATGCACTCCCATGTTTATCACAGTACTATTCATGAGAGCAAAAACATAGAATCAACCTAGGTGCCCATCAATGGTGGACTGGATAAAGAAAATGCAGTATATATACACCATGGAATACTATACAGCCATGAAAAGGAATAAAATCATGTCCTTTACAGCAACATGAGTGCAACTGGAGGCCATTATCCTGAGGAAATTTTAACATAGGAACAGAAAACCAAATACCACATGTTCTTACTTATAAGTGGGAGCTAAACATCAAGTCCTCAACAATAAACACTGGGGATGACTGGAGGGGGTAGGGAGGGGGGATAAGCATTGAAAAACTAACTGTTGGGTACTATGCTGAGTACCTGGGTGATGGGATTATATGTATATCAAACCTCAGCATCTCACAGTATATCCAGGTAACAAACATGTACATGTCTCCCCTGAATCTAAAATAAAAGTTGAACAAGAAAAAAAAAATGTTAAAAATATCAAAAAGTTTAAAAGAATAGAAACAAAGAGAGGTCAAGTCAATGGCATATCAAAGATTATCCACAAACTACAAAATAATCAACACCCACACTAAATGTATGAACTTAGTGTTATCAGGACAAAGGTAATTTACCATTTGATTTTTAAGTTAGTCTCAAGATTACTCCAGCATACCTTAACAATTTACTATTTTCTACACTGTGGTTTAAACTGCCATAGTGATCCAGTTCTCTCTTCTATTATTATTATATTTCAGATTGAGTCAAGAGAAGGTTAGAACATTTGTACAGCAGAGAAATGTCCTTACCTTTCACAACGGTGAGGAAAGAAATTTAAAACTTCCCTTAACATCTGCCATCCTGATTATATGAATAAAATGTCAGTGGAAACACAAATCATTATGAGATCTATAAATACAAAAGCACGTTCTACAATAGTGCCAAATGTATCAAATACATCCACTGTCAAAATCTGAGCTGGCACACAGAGCTAATATGCTAAACAACCTACTGTTTCCCTGCTTCCTCAATTAATTTCAGGGAATCGCTTCATCTGTAAATAAATAATTTGGATACATTATAAAGCCATGACGTTTCTAAGTTGAAAAAGACATTGGAGGTCATCCAGTCTAATCCAGACCCAGAGATGTCAATGGCTTTCCCATCATTGAATGAACTCCATAGACAGCAGCAGCAACTAGATTCTAAAAGGGGTGCTAATGTCTGCGCACAGTGGCTCACACCTGTAATCCCAGCACATTGGCTGAGGTGGAAGGACCATGATATGGTTTGGCTATGTCCCCACTCAAATCTCACCTTGAATTGAAGCTCCCATAATTCCCATGTATTGTGGGAGGAAGCCGGTGGGGGATAATTGAATCATGGGGGCAGTTTCCCCAACACTGTTCTCCTGGTACTGAATAAGCCTCACAAGATCTGATGATTTTACAAGGGGTTTCCCCTTTCGCTTGGCTCTCATGCTGTCTTGTCTGCTGCCATGTAAGACATGCCTTTCGCCTTCTGCCATGATTGTGAGACCTCCCCAGTCACGTGGAGCTGTTGAATCCATTAAAGCTCTTTTTCTTTATAAATTACCCAGTCTCAGGTATGTCTTTATCAGCAGTGTGAAAATAGACTAATACAGACCACTTGAGGTCAGGGGTTCGAGACCAGCCTGGGCAACACAGCAAGACCCTGTCTCTTAAAAAAATTTTTTTAAAAAAAAACTAGCCAGGTGTGGTGGCACATGCCTGTAGTCCCAGCTACTCAGGAGGATGAAGTGGGAGGATCACTTAAACCCAGGAGTTCGAGGCTGCAGTGAACTATGATCACACCACTGCACTCCAGCCTAGGTGACAAATCAAGACTCTGTCTATAAGAAAAAATAATTTTTGGCCGGGTGCGGTGTCTCACGCCTGTAATCCCAGCACTTTGGGAGGCCGAGGCAGGCAGATCATGAGGTCAGGAGATCGAGACCATCCTGGCTAACATGGTGAAACCCCGTCTCTGCTAAAAATAAAAAATAAAAATAAAAAAAATTAACCGGGCATGGTGGCGGGCACCTGTAGTCCCAGCTACTCGGGAGGCTGAGGCAGGAGAATGGCATGAACCCAGGATGCAGAGCTTGCAGTGAGTGGAGATCACACCACTGCACTCCAGCCTGGGCAACAGAGTGAAACTCCGTCTCAAATAATAATAATAATAATAATAATAATAATAATAATTTTTTAAAGGTGCTGGGCAGGAGGCTTACAGGGGAAAGTAGCAGTCATGCTTGGCTCTCTGAACAGCATCTTAGTCTAGTTCCAGCAAGTCTTCACATGCTGTTCCATGACTGGGAGATGGAACAGAAGGGATTTAGCCTGGTTAATCCTCCTCCCTCTCATTCAGAAGATAAATTAGCTGGAGGAGAGGACAGTGCAGGGTTGGGGGTGCTATAAGATTTGGGTATCACCTGAGGTCACATAATCAATGATCCTATAAAAACGACATAAGTAAGAATCCAGGATATATTAGTACTCTACACAAAAGAGGCAGAAAATAGCTACTAAGTAAACCAAAAGGAGAGATGAATATGTGGATATAATCAGAGGTTTATGTGGTCTTGTTGGACATGCTGTGTATATTAACAATCATAGTAATTACAGTACAAAAAAACATATAACTGATAAGAATTCAAATCTCTATCCATTCTCATGGATCTTGATAAAACATAGGTTATTATTCACATACATCAAAACACCTTTTAAGAAATACTCCATACCCAGTTCTCACACTCATTGTTCTCCAAATGGAAATTAGCTTTTCCCAGATTCTCACTACTTCTGAAATCTTTCCTGGAAACCCAGCCTGTGTGGCTTTCTTCTGACCTTCTCCCCTCTACACTTGGCCCCATTTTTTGCTTGTTTATTTTTTCATTTGTTTCATTAGAAAATTTCCTTGGGCCTCTCTGACAGCTCCACTTTTGTTTTCCTTTGCCCATTACTCAGATTCTGCTCAATAAAGGAAAGTTGAGGGCTGATACCCCATGCAAAATTCATTTTTAGAAGGCAAGGGAAAGACTGAAAAAAAGATAAATTAATCTTGTTCATCCCATTTAAATACAAATGTACTTGGATTTGCAAAATTCATTTCTGTATGTAGACTGAAAACTTGTTATTGTCTTTTGATCATAGCAGCTTGTGGTAAAAGCTGTCTGTTTATACCCAACATAATGCCAAGAGCCTGCACAGATATCACAGCATCTAAGAACTCGATCATTGAGGAGGAAGTAAAGGCAATCAGGTATGAAAGCTCAGATCAGCCTCTTAGAGTTCAGATAGGAATTTCTAAAATCTGTAGTATTATTAGTAGACACTCTAAAAGCCTTTCCTGAATTCAATCGTGCTGAAGAAGCGATAAAGCTGGATCCTTCCAAGACCCCAAGAGTGTTCTTGTTTTTTAAAAACAATTGTTGGGTTGTTTAGTGTTTGATTTAATTAATGGCAAAGGGGTTTGCTCTCATTTTTCATTATTAAATCCAATTTTGATTCCTTTAATTGAAGTGTGCATAAAATGTCCTTTACTCCAATTCTGTTAATGAGACATATGACTTCATCTAAGCACACCCACCAATCTATTCTTCTGTGCTAATTTCTACTGATGGAATTTTAGGGATTACTTCTATTTACCTCACACTTTGGTCCTGAGAACATGAGATGGGAAGGCCTGTTTGGAGGAGGTGGAGAAAGAAAAGGACAACAAATTATTATTATTCAGTGTGTTCATTTGATACTTTGATAGATAAAATAGGAAATCAATAATCACCATAAGCCTCTCAAATGTAATTTTTTTTTTTTATCAACTGGGGATGTTACTTCTGTTTCACAATCCTAGTACCTACAAAGCCCAATATTTCATTATGCCCCATCTCCGCTATTATAAGATTTAATTTGGAGAAAATGCAAACTGCTTTTTGACAATCTCTCTCTCAATGTTAAAAAATGGCTTTTACATTCAAATCGATCTGATAGAAAACATTTTATAAGCTTGTCATTGCCCATTGCAAATGCCTGACAGGACACTCTGGTGTGTTTCACCATTATTAAAACAGCAACCAAAAATAAATAAATAAAGTAAAACAAAAAGAAAGCCCGTCTGGGGCCTGGGTAATGCAATGATTGGGAAATCATATCTGTTTGGGTAGAAGATTAGAATCAAGGAATGCAACCATTTTCATCATCAGTATAACTCTTTGTAACTGACTTCAGAAATGGCCCCAAATGGATGGAACTGCTCTTTTATTAGCCACATTGATAAATGTGCATCAATTTTTCATTTTGAAGCGTTATTTCCTTTTGCAATTTGCCAAGTGCCTTTTCATGCCCTATGTGAAGACTGTCCCACGAACAAAGCTCCTTCGGGGGAGACAAGTTAATTATCTGCCTGCCACTCTGATTGTTGGCTGCTGGAAATAAAAGTCTTTACCAGCCTTGATGGTGAAGCGCCAACACTGCTGGTTGACAATGATGTCAGATTCCTATAGAAGCAGTTCATGGACAGGTAGGAGATCCACGGCTGAAAACCCAGACTTGGAATGGGGCAGGTCTGGATGCAAAGCCTAAACTTCCTGGTATAACTTTAGGCAAGTTATTCAATTTCTATGAGCCTCAGCTTCTCCATCGGTAAAATGGAAACAAAATGTGCTCCAAACTTCTAAGATTATTATAAAGATTAAAGAGCATGATGTATATTGAGCTCTTGACACATAGTAAGCATTGAATAAATACTTCTGTTTTGATCATCTGCAACAACTGCACGATTTCCTTCTACTCACCAGACAATAATGACAGTTATTTCATGGTGCTTCCTTAGACATTACTTCAGAAACATTTCCACGAGACATATTTCCTCCACTTTATGAATGTTTAGTGATGCATATTAGTGGCTTCAGAGGGGATGTTGAAAAGTGTTTCTCCTGAGTCTGGCTCCTCAAGACTCCCGGTTAACATGTACAACACATGGCTGCTAGTTGGGAACACTTTTCAAGAGGCCAATTAATATTCCTAGGGACTTCCTCCTTTTCCATAAGCATCCATATGTGACTGCTACTTCCACAAGTATATTCTTTTTAGTCATCTAATTATTAAGGTGCAAAACTGAAGGCCCTAGAACAATGCCATTCCCTAGTTAAAATAATTGGTTTGCTATAGAAAAAAAAAAAAGGAAAGAAGAGGGCAGGAAAGTCCCTTTAGTTTAGTATTCAAATATTCAAGCTGTGGGGTGTATTTTCTAATGTGAATTTCAGAAGAGGAAAACAAACAGTACAGGAGCCAAATATGTACTAATTATGGTTTATTTATTTAATGCCACCAATGTGTATCAAGCTATGCAAAAGGTAAATTGAAGGGGGAATTGAAGGTCAAAAATAAGACGCCAGTTCAAGAGAGCTAACTGGATATTTTACATAGAAATCGGTGACTGATGATAAGAACCTGTAGCAAAATCCACAGTGGAGATAGAGTGGGGACAAAGTTGAGGAGGTGAGAAGAGACGACTAAAAGAGAGTGCAATGTAAACACTACTTAAGAAACTGGCCATGCTATGATATGGCCAGGGAAAAGTCCCTCTCCCCTGTCCTGGCTTCTCAGAAACCTTCGTGGACCAAGTTAGACAAGATTCCAAATCAGACATAGTAGTGTAGACCTCCTCACTGCATATTTTACCACTAATTTCTTTTTTTAATATTAACTTTTATTCCCTATTACACATACTATTTTTTGTATCATACTTTAAGTGCTGGGGTACATGTGCAGAATGTGCAGTTTTGTTACACAGGTATACACGTGCTATGGTGGTTTGCTGCACCCATCAACCCGTCACCTACATTGGGTATTTCTCCTAATGCTATCCCTCCCCCAGCCCCCCACCCCCCAACAGGCCCCGGTGTGTGGTTCCTCTCCCTGTGTCCATGTGTTCTCATTGTTCAACTCCCACTTATGAGTGAGAACATGCGGTGTTTGGTTTTCTGTTCTTGTGATAGTTTGCTGAGAATGTTTATCACTAATTTCTAATCATGCAGAAAGCAGGCTTAGGATGCTTCTGGTAAGATAATCCCTCTTTGATGAGTCAACATAAAGAAAATCACCAATCCTGACAGCAATGTGTAACTGTGGATACTTACGGGTGCCATGACTGAAGTGCTGCTGCTTAACAAATGCCTGCTGGATGATTCCAGAACTTACGCTCATCCAGAACCCTGCTGGATGATCCAGAACCAACACTGGTTCTGGATGATTCCAGAACCCCAGGTTCATCCAGAACACCTGCTGGATGATTCCAGAACCCACACCACAGGCTAGTATGAGTCATTTTATAACAGCAGGAACCACAGATCATCCCCTCAATTTGATTTCTTAAAAAGACCTTATTATTTTTGATCCCCTTTATGAGGCTTAAGTTACATATAATTCACTCATTTTAAATGTGCACATCAATGAGTTTTGATCAGTGTGTACAGTCACATAACTACTACTAGAAGCCTGATATAGAAGATTGTCATTATCCCAAAAAGGTCTGGCACGTGCTTTTTCAGTCAGTCTTTACCCTCACCCCGGGCCCTTGCAACCACTGATCAACTTTCTATCAATAAAGTTTTACCTCTTCTAGAATTTCACATAAATGGAATGATACAGTATGAGGTCTCTGGAGTCTGGCTTATATCCCTGTAATAACGCCTTTGAAGTTCATCCCTGTTTTAGTACACATTCATTGTTCAGCCCTTTTTGTTGCTAATAGTACTCTATTGTATGTATAAACCACAGTTTGCTTATCCAAGGACATTTGGGTTGTTTCCAGCTTGGTGTTATTGTGGAAAAAAAAAAAAACCTGCTATGAACATTCAAGTACAAGTCTTTGTGTGAATCAATATTTTTATTTTTTCTGAGAAAATACCTAGGAATGAGATTGCTTGATCATATAGTGACTGTTGTTTCTGTTAACAAGAACTGTCACAATGTTTTCTACAGAGGCTACAACATCTTGCATTCCCATCCTTGTTAACACTTGATACTATTAATATCAGTCATTAATTTTAACCATTCTAGTGGATGTGGAGTGGCATCTCATTGTGGTTTTAATTTGCATTTCTCTAATGAGCAATAATGTTAAGCATATTTTCAAGTACATATTTGTCATTCATATATATTTTTGGTAAAATGACTATTCATATCTCGTGACAATATTTTTAGTAGGTTACCTTTTTATTGAGTTGTAAGGGTTCTTTATGTGCTCAGGAGACAGGTTCTTGATCAGATACTTATTTTGCAAATATTTTCTTTCTTAATATTTTGACAGTGTCTTTTGAAGATGAAAAACTTTTAATCTGGACAAAGTTCAATCTATCAATTATTTCTTTCATAATTATTTTTGTGTCCTAAAAATTTTCATCTAACCCAAGGTCAAAAAGACTTTCTCCTACTTGATGTAGAAATTTTATACTATTAGATCTTACAGTTAGGGCTACGATCTATTTCACTTTAATTTTTATGTATGAAATGAGGCAGGGATTGAGGTTCATTTTTGCAGGTGAATATTCAGTTGTTTCAGCACCATTTCTGAGAAGATGATTGAATTGTTTCTGCACAAAGCTGGTCAATGTCTCTGTGTAGCTAGCCGTAACAGCAGTATCTGGAGTGAAAGGTGAGGATAAGACGATTTTGAAATAATGATGGAAGTGTTAATACACATATTATGAAATATCACTCTCCAGCCATTTAAAATGATGATAAAGTTCTATCTTTATTGCTATAAAGATTAAGCGATGAATACAACACCCCCATGGGGTGATTTACTGTTTCTAAATAGAGTATGAGACAAAATAAGATACACAGAAACAGACTGACTGACTCAAAGACCTACCCTGAAAAGCTAAGCATGATCATCTCTAGGTGTTGAATTGAGAGTGGTTTCTATTTTTTGTAAATTTTTAAAAGTTTTCAATATGTATGGGAGATATATTTATGCTTAATAAAAAAAAGCTATTACTGTTTTTAAAACATTGTTGTGGGTGGAAAGAAACAGAAATAAGGGTGAGCTATTGTTGAGGTTTTATAGGGCTAATTCATTCCATTCACTACTATAAAGTCTTAATGAGTCTCAATGCCACATGAATAGCACGGAAAAAAATGCCAATACATTTCCAAACAAGGTACCATTACTTGTAAAATACATTCTGACATCTGCAACCCCTGTATCCAAGGATGCTGAAGTTGAATGCATGACAGGACAAAAGTTCTGGGAAACATAAATAATGGCAGAAATTAGCAGTCAAGTTATCTCAAATCTATTTTAATTCATATTCAGTTGTTTATGGCTATAAGGCAATATCAAGCTACTTTCTTAAGAATCTTGGGGTGATTCCTAATTACCTATAATTGGATGTTCTGCCTTGCAAATTATCTGCAGTGGCTCCAGAATTACTATCCCCATTCAGCCCAGGAGCTCTTCAGCTGAGTGGGATCATGTAACCCAACACCTATCAAGAACAGAGCTTAAAACTGATTCAAAGAAAAGAACAAGATAAAGGACTTGGGGATGGATTAGCATAGAGAAGAGATGCCTGAGGGACTTCTAAATTACCGCTTTCAAATTTTTGATAGTGAAGTTATTAACCAGTTGGACAAAAAACAGAAGGGAATTAAAATTAAAATTAGAAAGATTTCACTTTGGCCAAAGGGTACGTTTTTTTAAATAACATTCTTCTGTTCATTCACCAAATATTTCTGGAGCCTCCATTTTAGTCTGGGCTATTCCAAGGTGCTGAAGTTGTTCAGTGAAGACCAATCAGGGTCTCAGATTCTAAGGGGCTTAAAGCTGGATGGAGCTGGATGCCAAGGTTATAAAATGCCAGGAAAAGGCCACTGAAACTGATTAAAAGTCTCCTTGTATTGTCGAGCTTGATCATATCACTTGTCCCAGAATTATTAGACATCTTCGTGCTGAAAGCAGGCACTGACCCATGTGTTCTTTCAGGTCCCTCCCAGCTTTGGGAAGCCATTGTTTTTGGAATCTTCAGTCCACTACTTTAGACTCGTGTTAACTTTTGAATTTTTGTTTTAAGACTACTTTTTAAGATACTGTTTTTGAGCACATATTCTGTGCCAGTCATTTCAACAAGCACTTTACACGTAGTATATATTCTACCTAATTCTCACTATTACCAGGCAATGTTAGTGCCCTCATTTAACAGATGAGAAAATTGAGGTCTCAGGGGTTTAAGTAAATTACAAGGTGAGACAGCAACAGATGTGAGATTTCAATCAGAGTCTGTTAAGACTCCGAAGCTCTTGACCATCTTTCTCTACTGTGTGTTTTTTATCCTTGAAATCATCCCATAAACGAAGGGTTTTGTAGATGGCTGACTAAGAAAACAACTCCTTCCCTAAATATAGGCAGGAACCTAGCCTGGGTGTAGGGTATTTCTAGCATAAATAGCAATATCCTGTCCTTTGGGGCCATAAGCCAAAGGACTCCAAGGTTCTGGCACAGGAGGCAGTCCAGTGTACGCAAACACCTGCAGTAACACTCACCAAGTTCAACACCAAATCATAAGAGAGAAGCTTGCTCTTTTGTAGCTCTGCCTGTGTTCTGACTCTTGGATTCAGAAACCAGCCTCACATCATGAAGTGGGAGTGTTCAGTAAGGATTTGAGCCATAAATGAGGAAAGCATTTAAGTAAACAATGGATTGATGCCTCCCTCCCCCACCTTTCACCATCCCTTGTGAATACTGTTCTCTGCTTATCAAGGACATGATGAGTAATTCTGGCAAATCAATTAGCTCCAACTCTTCCTGGCTTTGGGACAGAAGCCAGCCATTTAACTTTCCCAATCTTCAATTTCCTCACAGATTTATCATGAGGACTGTACCCCAGAATATGGCCATTATAATAAATTATACCTTTTAGCATTTATGAAGCACTTCGTGTGTGCTAGGCACCTTATTAAGTGCTTTACCTGCATACATCACTCAATACTCACAACAACCCTATGACGTATGTGCTTATATCATCCCCACTTTTCATATAAAGAAACCTACAGAGTGGTAGAGCCAAGAGTCAGAACCAGAGTATGTGACTTTTGAGCCCATGTTCTTTCTTCCCCTAAATCAGGGGTCAGAGAATTATGGCCCATGGATCAAATACAGCCTGTCACCTGGTTTGGTAAACAAACTTTTATTGAAAACAGCTACATCCATTTATTTACATATTATCTGTGGCTACTTTCACATTACAATGGCAGAGTTGAATAACTGCAACAGGGACCATGTGGTCCCTGAAGCCTAAAATGTTTACTATCTGGCCCTTCACAGAAAAAGTTGGCCGATTTTTGCTCTAAACACAATCTTCAATAACTGTCTTCAGCTCAAGTTGATAGGCAGGAAGTCATAAAACTGACCCGTGATCTTGATGATCACATTGTACTGAGTCACTAAGGCAAGACTCTTGAGGGCTTTAGCAAACTGTTTATTATTAATTTCTAGTGTTGCAGCCCAATTAGTTGTTCTTGCCCACTGCACATAAACGCCAATATACTGAGACAGCAGTATTTCAGCAGAGAAAGAGTTTATCACTAGGCAGCCAAGTGGAAGGACAGGAGACATTTCTCAAATCCACCTCCCAGAGAACTCAGAGACTAGGGTTTTTAAGAATAATTTGGCAGCCAAGGGGACTAAGGAGTGGGTGCTGCTGATTGGTTGGAAATGAAGTCATAAGAGTGTTGAAACTATCTTCACACACTAAATAAGTTTCTGGGTAGGGTCACAGGACCATTTGAGTAAGCTCCTTGGTATGAGTCACAGGTCTAGATGGAGTCAGTCTGCTACCAGATTGCAAAAGTCTGAAAAATATCTCAAAGACCAATCTTAGGTTTTACAATAGTGATGTTATCTATGGGAGCAATTGGGAAAATTAAAAATATTGTGACCTCCAGCTACAGGACTCCTGAGCAGAAAGCAGTTATGAAAAGGCAAGTTATAAAATGCCTATGTTGGATTTTAACGGTGCCTCCATCCTAACAGAATTCAGGACCTTACCATAATTCTAACCTTGTGACCAATTTGTTGGTTTTACAAAGGCAGTTTCAGTCCCCAAGTGAGGAGGGGGTTAGTTTTGGGAAGAGACTGTTATCATCTTTGCTTTAAACTATAAACCAAATTCCTTCCACAGTTAGTTTGGCCTATACCCAGGAATGAGCAAGAACAGTTAGTGTGTGAGATTAGAAGTAAGTTGGAGTCAGTTATGTGAGATTTCTCTCACTGTCATAATCTTTGCAAAGGCAATTTCACTAGGAAAGGGCAGAGTAAGCAACACTCCTAAAATTTGCTTGGCCAAGAGTCCTTTATTTGGTAGAGCAACTGGTAGGGCTAATGCTCCCAAAATACACTCCAGGGAATGTGGTTCTAGACAGTCCTGGAGCAAATCAGTCTTTGTGAATGTTCAAAATCCATAAAAGAAAGTAATACTGGTTAGAGATCCTCCCAAAGCCTAAACCTGTGGTTCAGGGATCTACCACCCACTAATCACTAGACTTTCCTTCTGAAAGACAAGAAAAGGCATGAGTCATAGGCAAGTGCTTTTTCAAGCATAACTGTGAGCTACATAGGGACTTGTATTACCCAAGAAGTAGCTGGACTTTGGGAATCCAGCCCCCAAATTTTAGCCAAATATCAGTGATAAAACCATTATTGAATCCATCAATAAGTACTTTCTGAAAACCAAAAGTAACCTGGACAGTAACCATTTCCCTCAACATGCTATATTCTATAGGGTACTTTAGAAAATAAATATGAACGGGCAACTTTCATAACCTTCTGTTTAGATTTCTGTGATTTTGAAAAATAACACTCCCGGCTTCCATAGCTCTAACCGTCTTAGAAACTCCTTTGCCTCTCATCTTCTGGGCACCTCCTCCTTTTCCTGCAGGTATTTATGTGGCTGAGTACCTAAGCAATAGGAAGAGATAAAGGAAAGGGTGTGGAGGTAGGATAAGACCACGGTTTTCAGGCTTAACTTTGTAAGAGTCATGATTTTCAAAAACACATTTGCAAGTCTGATTGAAGAAAACAATTTCACAAAAACCCAGCCAGCATTCTCAGGAGGATACTTTCCTCATCTCCCACTGTGAGGATCTTAGAGGTTTTGAGGCTTTTTGAATGAAGGCTTTGGGGTCACAAATCTCTGCTGGAAAAGATTATCAGGGAATAATAACAGAGATCTATTAAACCCCATTACTCAACTTACCTAATTAACACCCCAACACATTTACCTAATTTTCTTGTATTGATATACAAAGAGGAGATGTAAATAATGTTGCAAATCCATCATAATAAAAGCAGCTAATAAATTATTAAACATTCCCTAGGCTGATATTAAGCCAGGTACTTTACATATATCATCTCATCTCATCTTCATCCCAGCCTGTAGCTGATATTAGCACCTCTCTTTTACGGTCAGGGAATTAGATAGAGCTCAGAGAGGTTAAGTAAACTGTCCAAGGTAACACAGCAATGAAATCAGGATTTAAACTCTTGCCAGAATGCCCTAGCCTAGGCTTTAAGTCACTCACTGTGGATTCTACATCGAGGAGAAGCAGACAAAACTCTGGTAGCAGTTGTCATCTTAATCTCAACATCCTATTTGAGGTTTTGTGTTTTCTTTTTGCTTCCAAGTAAGATTTACCAAAACAGAGCTCCTCATAAAGCCACATTTGATCAGGATTAAGAAGCCAACAGCGAAGCTATTTAGATAAAACCTCACGTAGTCTTGCAGCAGGAAAATACCCACCTCCACTCCACACCCCACTCCACCACCACTGCCTTCCTTTATTTGGAAGCTTTTCAAATTTTTATGATAACACATTGTGGGAGTTTGACATAGTCCACCCTGAGAGCTGAGAGATTTTTTTTTTTTTTTTTTACATTTTTATTCTGGGTTTCAGGAATATTGAAGAGAAACTGAAAAAAAAAAAAAAAAAAAAAAAAAACAGAGGAAGAGGCTGCTTATCTTTTTAGCACTCATTGAAACAATTCAGAGTCACATTTGACGTAGTTTCCTAAATCATCAAGCAATTATTTTCTACCACAAGGAAAAATTGTCAGTTAGACAGGAAGCCAATTCAACAGCTCTTCCAAAATCTAGGGATTCGACATTAAACTCTCCACTAACAAATTGTTGCTAGTATTAAAATTCATAACAATAACTAGCATTTGTATTGCTCACCATAGTCAAAGCTTTGTGCTGAGTGATTTACATGCACAATCATATTTGACTATTATAACCTTATAAAGTAAGAGCTCTTATTATTTCCACTTTACAGGAAAGGAAAAAGAGGCTCAGAGGGATTAAGGGATTTAACCACTTTGTCAATAACATAGCTGGGATTCGCACCCAAGCCTGAGTCCACAGCCCAGACTACTAACTATTCCTCTCTACTCAAGGTCAGTGCACATTTGCTATAAAAGGCCAATTAATATTTTCAGCATTTCAGGCTATGAAGTATCTGTGGACCTCAACTCTGTTGTTGTAGCACAAATGCAGCCATAGACAAGAAGTGAACAAATGGGCAGGGCTGTGTGGCAATAAAACTCTTTTTTATTAATACCTTCTAGCTGTACATATTTTCACAGTACGTGTGATAATCTGATATGTTCATATAATCAAATCAGGGCAATTGGGATAGCCATCATCTTAAACATTTACTTCAAGACAGTAGGAACATTCAAATTATCCTCTAGTTATTGTGAAATGCACAAATGATTAATGTTATCTATAACCACCCTCATGATCTATAGAACACCAGGTCTTACTTCTTCTATCTAAGGCCAACAAAACTTTGTTCACAAAAGCAGGCAACCAATCAGATACGATCCAGGGGTCATAGTTTGTTGACCTCTGTTCTATTCCTTTATAAAAGAGGGAAGATTTGAGCTGAATCTGTTAAGGATGGAGTAGATTTCAACTGGTGAAGAGAGGAAGAAAAAAAAAGAAAAAAAAAATACAGAGGTTTGTAAGCAGGTATATATACAGGCCACACCTTATATGGAAGGGTTAGGAACCTTTCTCTGAAGAAGTGATATTTGAGTTAAAGTTGTTTTTTGTGTGTTTGTTTGTTTGTTTGTTTGTTTTGAGACGGAGTCTCACTGTTGCCCAGGCTGGAGTACAGTGGCGCGATCTCGGCTCACTGCAAGCTCCGCCTCCCAGGTTCACGCCATTCTCCTGCCTCAGCCTCCCGAGTAGCTGGGACTAGAGGCGCCCGCCACCACGCCCAGCTAATTTCTTGTATTTTTAGTAGAGACGTGGTTTCACTGTGTTAGCCAGGATGGTCTCGATCTCCTGACCTCATGATCCGCCCGCCTTGGCCTCCTAAAGTGCTGGGATTACAGGCGTGAGCCACCGCGCCCAGCCTGGTTTTTTGTTTTGTTTTGTTTTGTTTTTGTTTTTTAAGAAAACCATCAAACAATCAAACGAAACAAAAAGTGTCTATTGATTCACAGAATTGGAGAGTCCAGAAGCACTTGGAGCTTCACGTGTGGCTTGATGCAGCTGCTCAATCAATGTCACTCCCAGAAGGCTGAACAAGCATAAAAATGCCTTCATTTGCTCAAGAAACATTTATGGAATTTCTTATTTCACATGAACCCTCCCTTAGCACTAAGAGTACCCCCAATGAATAAGGCTCTGTCTTTGACTTCAAGAGGGTTCCAGTCCAGTGGGTGCTACCATAGGAGAGAGTCTGCCTGAGGGTAAAATTCAAACAGAAGAAAACAGGACTGAAAAGTGGAGAGGAAGAGAGACTTGGTGGCATTGATGAAGCACCTGGATCAAGCCATGCCTGAAGCTAGACCTATATCTCGACTTTTCAATTCCATGAACCACTGATTTCCTTCTATTTTGTTTCTTTTTCCTTACTGGTTGAAATAACTTCAACTCAAATATTCCTTCTTCAGAGAAACTGAAGTTGACCATCCAATATCAGGCTACGTCTTCTCTTATATCCACTCATAATGCCCAGTACTTTTTTTTCAGTGCACTTATCACAATTTCAATTAAATTATGTAATTGATATTTTTAGCAGCAATCTCTCCTTGGAGCTCTAAGACAGCTCCCATATTTTGGTCCATAGTCAACACTCAATAAATTCATTGTTTTTAATGTTTTAGAGCATGACATGGTTTGGATTTGTGTCCCTACCCAAATCTCATGTAGAGTTGGAGGAGGGGCCTGATGGGAGGTGATTGGATCATGGAGGCAGATTTCCCCCTTGCTGTTCTCATGACAGTGAGTGAGTTTTCCCAGGATCGGATGGCTTAAAAGTGTGTGGCAGTTCCCCACTTAACTCTCTCTCTCTCTCTCTCTCCTGCCACCATGTGAAGAAGGTGCCTGCTTCCCCTTTGCCTTCCATCATTATTGTAAATTTCCTGAGGCTTCCCAGTCATGCTTCCTGTTAAGCTTCTGGAACTGTGAGTCAATTAAACCTCTTTTCCTCATAAATTACCCAGTCTCAGGTAGTTCTTCATAGCACTGTGAGAATGAACTAATACAGAATAGTTTTAGGTTCACAGAAAAATTGAGCAGAAAGTACAGAGAGTTTCCATATACCTCTTGCCTACACCCCCACCGCTCCCCAACCCACCCCCCCACACACACACACATACAACTTTCCCAACTGTCAACATCTTACACTGGGGCAGTACATTTATTACCATTCATGAACCTACAATAACACATCATTATCACCCAAAGTCCACAATTTACATTAAGGTTCACTCTTGGTATTGTACATGCTATGGGTTTTGACAAATGTACAATGGCATGTATCCACTACTACAGAACATTTTCACTGCTTTAAAAATCCTGTTCTCTGCTTATTCATTTCTCCCTTCACCCTAAATGTACTACCCTGGTAAAAAAAAAAATTTACAAAACAAACAAAAGCCATATTTTTATGTCTTTGCTAAATGGGATTCTGGCATCTCTTCTGGTCTTTTCTTCCAGCCTCTAGGATGGTTCCCACGAGTTTATCATTCCATGCCTAAGTTAGGGATGCCTCCTGAGAACTAGAGTTAGGCTGTTAAGCTCATCAGGGAGGAGCACAGGGCACTCCACAAAGTCTTAGGAAGGCAGCAAGGAAACATCTAGGCGTATGCTCTCCACAGCTTTCATTCTATTTTTTAAACTAGCAGCCCAACTGCTTTTTGTCCTGAGTGCCAAAATGCATCTGGAATGAGGCATAATCCTCCCACTTCCAACAGACTCACTTAGTGTAATGTCACAGGTAAATGCATCAGAACCCAGTAGATGTTCTACTTATGGTAATTGCTCTGAAATGTTACCAATGCTTCTCAAAATCTAGGTGTTGCCTCGGCGCATGTGATGAGAACACCGTTTGCCTCTTTTCTGTCTCTTCATCTTGGACTCCCTCACATAACAAAATGCTCCCAACAGTTAACAATTCTGTTTTCTCGGTTTATTTCAAGGGAAAGGTACTCCAGGCCTCATGGTTCAGGACTGCCTATCGGATCTCATTAATGCAACTTATGTCATATTTATCATTGCCAATGTTAAAGAAAAGAATATGGGTTGCCCCCCAAAGCCTCTGAAAAACACTCACTCTTTCAATTCTTGTCTGCCTGCTAGGTTTTCTGACAAAGACAGATTGGGAGAGTGGGTGGTGATACGATGTAGAGTACACCTTCCTGTTTGAAGGCGATGAGTATACTTCAGCACCAACTGATTCAGTAATAAGAGACCGCATTGCTGTGTTTCCAACATCTGCCTCCTGAGAAAAGTCATATACCTCATCCGTGGCTTCTCCTGGCCTTTAATTCCTGCCTGATCCTCAAACCATCCCCCTTCCCTCTCCACTGAGGGGTGCAAAGCATCAGCCACAGGAGAATGAGATGTTCTCCGCTCTGGGGTGGGGTGGGGCTTCAACACCTTGAGCTTTCCAACCTTACAGAATAGATCCTGCAAGGAACACGCGAGAGAACAATTGACAGGATTTGGGACTCTCCTTATAGGATGCTTCATTCATTCAACAGATATTTATTGAGCTTGTTCTATCTGCCAAATAGAGCTCTGGGGATGCAATGATGTGAAGGGGAGAAAAGAAAAGATGATGGCCCACGCCTTCATGAAGCTAAAAATCTATTCAGAAGACAAATGTTGATCACACAAATGGCACAAGTACATGTAAAAACCCCAACTATGATTAATGAGCTGTGTTGCCTGCAATAAGCTGCATCTCCAGAACCCACCACAAGATGACAGTTTCATTCACATTTTATGTTCTATCGACAAGCTAGCCTGTAAATTTAATCCACATTTGGAACCCACTGAGAGCTCGCACAATATCAAATATACAGGGTTTTTGTGCAATTTCAAAATAAAGGTGACTCTACTTGGAAGTAAAATTTCCAGGAAAAAAAAAAAAGCCTTTTCAGTTACCTAGCCTAGCATGAGGAGAGAGTATCAAGCAACAGTGTGTTTGTGTGTGTGTGTGTGTGTGTGTGTGTGTGTCACTGCAGAAGGAGAGAAAAAAACACAAGTGGGGACACACCTGCTCTACACACACACACGCACACATACACACACACACACACACACACACACACAAAGCACATACTCTTAAATTCAAAATGGAGAAAGCTTGAACACTTCCTGGGTTGCCATTGCTGTTTGTTGCTGTGTGTTAATGACAGAGCATTGCACTTCTCTCTGATGTACATAAACAAAGCTGAGAGCTGTTAATAGGTCTGAAATGACATTCTGGATTGCTCAAAACAAAACTGTTACTGTTTCAGAGGCAGACCACAAAGGAAAGAAAACTCAGAGTAGATAAGCCTGCCCAGAATCCCCCTGATGTCGGAATACAACCGCAGTCTCAAATTTTTTATTCCACACCAAGGCCAGAGACCGGAGGAGACACCAATGGAAAATCTGCTCAACTCCAAGAGTTAGCTGTCACATCACTGTGGCTAGACACCAGCAACCTCCACACCAGTCTCTGCTGGAGTCAAAGACTGAAAAGAAAATTCCAAATCCAGTTCTGGTTGCCAATCTAAATGATTTACCCAGCCCCATTCTGCATACAGGTAGCTGTGCTTCCAATAACCACAGGTAGTTAGCTACTTCATAATTCTAAGAGAGCCTCATCAAAAACTGTTTCAGCCATCCATGCACCAACTGGTTAAATCATGTTGCTGCATCTCCAATTTCAGATTGGGTTCAATTTTCAGCTATGCCAGTTGCTGTGTGATGGGCAAGTTATCTAATCTCTCTGAGACCCAGTGTTTTATTCTGCAAAAATAGGAATAAAAGGTAGTTACTATTCATTCCAGTTCTGAAATTTTCTGCATGGATTGAATGTGACAAAACGTGTGAAGTAGTGAGCAGAGGAGGAAGCTCACGTTTTGTTTATCTCCCACTGATTTCGTGCAATATTAAGCAGATATTTTTCTAAGCTCTTGACAATTATTAATCCATTTAATCTTCATACTATTATTTTCTCTTTTCCAAAGAAGGAAACTGAGGCATAGAAGAATAAAGAATAGCTCCATGATCACAGCTGGGACAGCTATGACTCAAATTCACACCTGGCTCCAGAATCCATGTTGGGAATCAAGAAATGTTCATCAGTCTCACTATTTCATCCCTCATTTCAAGCAGTCTCCAAATCCAGCTGATTTATCTTTCCTTTGATGCATTTCATTCAACTCAACCTTTCCATTCCACCACCACTCTTTACAAAATTCTGGTCTTCTATCTAATCCATACTACACATGATTTTTAAAAATCAAGTCTGAAATATTGCTTTCCTGCCTGCCCAACCTGCTCAAACCCCTTCCATAGCTCCCCTTTTCTTGCAAGGTGAAGCCCAAACACTGGTGGATCCTTTTCCAACCAGACCAACCTGCATTGCCTGTTGTCATCATGTACACCCTGTGCCCCCATCACTCTACACCATCCAGACCTCCACATAGGTCGTCACCACTCTGCCCACCTCACATGCACTCACACTGGCACTTTCACGAGAAACGCCTTCTCCACTCCTTTCAAGCCTTTGCACACTTTTACAACTCTTTCAGATCCACAGTTCAAGTCTATGAGTGAAGTTTAAACTGAGAAGGTCAATGCCAAGTGGTGAACTAGAGCAAAGAATGCAATGGGAGAGGTGTTCTAGGAAAGATCCATCTGGTCACAGATCCTAAATAGGATCTGTGAGATCTTTAGAGAGAGACACAGAGAGACAGAAAAAGAGAGAGAGATTGAGAGAGAGAAAAAGAGAGAAGAAGGGACGGAGGGAGAAACAGAGAAAGACTGAAAGAGTGAGAGAGAGGAGGAAGGGAAAGAAAGAGGCAGGTGAGAGGCAGGACAGAGAGAGATTAAAAGAAAGTAAAAGAACGAGGAGGAGGGAGACAGAGGAGAGAGCGACAGAGAAGTAGAGGAAGACAGAGTCGGAGTTGGGGGAGAAAACAGGGAAACCAGTGAGCCCAATACTGCAGTTATTCAACATCTCTTTCTTTGGTTAAAGAGAGCGATCTCAAGCAGGTGTCCAATAAATCGACTCTAACCCACAGATATGTATCTCTGCTTCATAATTGTTTAATAAGGAAAATTCACATGAAAATTCAGATTTCTAGATTCTCTTTAAAAATCAGAAGATTTAGCCTGGGTGTGGTGGCTCATGCCTATAATCCCAGCACTTTAGGAGGCCAAGGTGGGAGGATCACTTGAGGTCAGCGTTTGAGACCAGCCTAGGCAGCAGAGCAAGAACCTGCCTCTACAAAACAAAAACTTAAAAAAGTAGGCAGGTATGGTGGCATGCATCTGTAGTCCCAGCCACTTGGGAGGCTGAGGTCCATTTCAACAACAATAACAAAAAAAATCTGAAAATTTAGTCACCCTGGACTCCACATTCCCCTTGGCAACATTTGTCTAATCTGAATAGCAGCTATTTCCTTTGGACAGCACGTTCACTCTCCAGTTTGCCACACTCCCCACTACTCCCTATTACTCCTAAACACTGAAGTCAAGTTACCACTTATCATTACTCTTGCACTATTTCTTTTCTTGAGTAGAAGTCTACTTCTCACAACTAAACTTCTATCATAAGATGCAAAATCATATACAGACCAAGAAGGACACATATTTCAGGGCAAATGCAGGCAAACATCTTTTGGGTAGAAGTGAAGACTATCCCATGTCTTCAATATACCAACGCCTGGCCTGATTCACTGTGTACCTACTGTAGGTTGGGCCCCCAGGCTTATATCCTTCCTAGGACTTGGACCTCCCTGCCAAGCCTTGCTCTGGTTGGCCTTCCTCTCATTCCATCTTCCACACCAGGACTAACTAGGTCTGCCCCCAAGGTTGGGTCCAATGCCCTGAATCTTTTCCTAACTTGCTCTGACTCCAGTACTTATCCTCCTCTTTGGACACTGCTCACTAACTAGGCAGTCACATAAATTCATTCTAAATAGGGTATGAAAGGCTGAGGATGGCTTTATACACTCTACCTCTCAGGTTACAACTTAACAGGAGCCTTCTGTGCTTTAACCTAATAGCTATAAATAGGTTTCCTGAAGCCTCAAATTCCTAATGAGTCCCTCTCAGGTGCTACTGTGGGAAGTCAGTCTTGGGGAATGAGGTGGAGGGGAAGCCACATAACCAAGAGAGCAGCTGCAGTTTTCCCTGCCCCGTATAATGAACTTCTGTGTAAGATCCCACTTGGAGGTGGGGGTGGGGTGGAATGGTTCCACTACCTAAAAAAATAATAATAACAAACAGTTTAAGTTTGAAAAGCAATGATGTAGCAGTTGTGCTTTTGTGGCAAGCAAAAGAAACCGGTTCCAGCTAATGGAGTTTACTGGAAGGATAACGTCTGGAGGACAGAGGTACTCACAGACTCTATGGGGAGGCCAGGTGGCCAGGCTTGACAGCAGGCAGGCAGGCAGGCACCGAGAAGCAGGCAGCAGGAAGTCAAGTAGGATGTAAAGCAACCACCCTGTAGTCAAACAGTTCGGACACCATCCTGTAGCCACTCCTGTTGCCACAGCTGGAAAGAATGGCTTCCCATGGTGACCCTCTCCTCACGTGATTCGCTCAGAATTCAAAGCCCTAGGGAAACACATTCCATTAACCCAGGACTTCTCCACTGTGACACCGCTGACGTTTAGGGCTGGATCTTTCTTTTTGGTGGGTCCCTTCCTGTGTGTTGCAGAACGTTTAGCAGCATCCCTGGCCTCCACCTGCCAGAAACCAGCAGCACCCCCACCAATTCTAACAACCAAAAGCTGTCTCCAGGCATTGCCAAATGTCTCCTGAGGACACAACTGCCCCCACTGGAGAACCACTGAGTAAGCCCAACTTCAGTCACACCCTGGAGACTTTGGAGCACCAGGGCAGGCTCTGTGAACTCTGCTTTCATATCAGAAGGCAGATGCCTAGAATTGTCCTCCACACTCAATACAATCAAGACAATTATCCACCGAATTAAATCAAGAGCCATCAAAGAAACAACAATGAAAGGTAAAAATCCACAAATGAGAAGCACCACCACTTTAGGCTGTAAGCAGAGAGGGCTTTCTTTCCTCCCCTGCAAACCAGCCAACAGACATCACAGATGGAGGACAGGGCTTTCCCGGAGGCCTACACATCAGTGACCACTTGCCCCCCATTGGCCCTTCCTAAGCCACCCATCAGCTGAGCACACCAAGTCAAGTTGAAAGAGAAACAGCTGGTTTGAGAGACTTCCCGTCTGAATTCCCCGCTCAGGACTTCTCTGGGTTACCAGATGCAATTTAGAGACCCTCTTAATCTGGGTGGTGTGGGGGTCACAGGTTAGCTCTTCATTGAGGAAGAGAGCAGATTTGTTCCTCCTGCACCCGAACTTCAGTCACGCTGAACCTGCACTGTGTGACTGTCATAGTTTCGGGATTACATGAATTTGCTGCAGCAAACCTGCCTCTGCCATTGTGTGTGTATTAGTCTGTTTTCCACACTGCTGTAACGAACTCCCTGAGACTGAGTAACTTATAAACAAAAGATGTTTAAATGACTCACAGTTCCACATGGCTGGGGAGGCCTTAGGAAACTTGCAGTCATGGCAGAAGGTGGAGAAGCAAGTACCTTCTGCACAAGGCAGCAGGGAAGAGAGTGCGAGTGAAGGAGGAACTCCCAAGCACTTATAAACCCATCAGATCTTGTGAAAACTTACTCACTATCACAAGAACAGCATGGGGGAAACCGCCCCCATGATCCAGTCACCTCCCACCAGGTCTCTCCCTCAACACAGGGGGATTATAATTCGAGATGAGGTTTGGGTGGGGACACAGTGAAAAGACTGAACTACAAACCTCATATCTTTGAAGCTCTTAAAACTTTCAAACTCAGCCCCACCAGAACAAATGGCTTAAGATTATTCAAACAATGAGGGAAGAAAGAAGGCGGAAAAATGAATATAAAGACAAAAAACTAAATAAATAAATGTCTAAAGAATTTGATTGACCTCTAAATGTTATGTCTGAATTTTAAGTTTGCTTTCCACTTGCAATTTATTCTTAGTACACAATTACATCTTAAATAGATAATCCTCTGTAGAAGAGTTCTTATGTAAACAGCCAGTAATTTTGATATATTAGAATTAAAAGAAGTTTCCTAAGGCCAAATTCTGCCACGTTTTAAGAAATATGCCTTGGTTATTCCAGGAATAATTTTGCTTCAGGGATCCAATTAAAGTTATCAAAACTGTAGGTTCTTCTGGATGCTAAAAATGCAATATATTTTGTACACACCTCTACACGTTATTATTTTTAGGGATTTTATTTTACACATAAAAAAACATTCAACCAAGGGGAAGGTTTTTAGAAGATCACATAATTCTAAACCGCAAACAAAAAGCACAAAGCTCTGTAATCATGAAGGCTTGTAAAGAACAAGCAGGTTTGCTCACGGACAGTTGAAATAGGTTTGCCGGTGAGATGAGGCAATTTTCAATGCTTTGAAGTTTGAGATGCAGTAAGCACAGTTCACGTGAGGCATAATCAAGAAGCAGTTGTTTGTTTCTGCTGCTGCAAAATTATGGGGTATCCCATATGGGCTAGCATCTTGTGCGTTTGTATATATGGTTATTTCCCTGTAAGAAGCCTGACATTCCGTGCTTTCTTCAGGAAGAAAGGGAAACAGTGCTGGGGACAGTTGATGACAGGCTTTCAAGTGTCTCCATCCTCACGCCTGCAATTGTTAAAAGTGTGGGCCAACCAGACCAGCCAAAGAGGGGAGAGACAAATGGAAAAGGTGTTACATGGGAAATAGAACAGGTAAATAAAAACAGTTCTGTTTCTGAGACCCGTCAAAATATTTGTCATCCTGATAACAGGGTGAAGTCTCTGACAGATTTCACTTAGCCAGGTATTTTACTTGCAAGCAAGTTTGGAGCAACTTGACCTTTATCATTTCATAACGAGCAAAGAATTTGCCTGTCATGCTGCAATTTCTGTTATGTGGCTTCAAGAAGCAAAAGAGAGAGAGAGAGAGAAGAGAGAAAAAGCTCATTTGTCGATTTTCCTGTTGAAATGTCACCAAGTCAATCCTATGTGATGTGGTCCAACTGATGGGACCCCAGTGTGGCCACCAGAAGTAATAGTCTGGGAAAAAGAGGGTCCCAGGGGAATCCTCCTGGAGCTATGGTTACAAATGCTGAAATTCTCAGATTTTTTTTTTTTTCAAAAATAAGTGAATTTTTTTCTATAGTCTAGCACAGGGGCCAGCAAATGCTTCCTGTGGAGAATCAGACAGTAAATATTTAAGCTGTGTAAATTCTATGGTCTCTGTCATGAATACTCAATTCTACTGTTACGGTGTAGAAACCTACTGTAAAGGAATGAGCATGGCTATGTTCCAAGAACTCCTGGTTTTACAGAAACAGGCATTGGGCTGGCCTTGGCCCGTGGGCTTTGGTTTGTGGACTTGACTTTAGTGGTTGACCGGGCTCCATAGGCCTTCACAGCCTCAGAGATGCCACCCACTATCCAAGGTTCGGGGGAATCTCTCAATGTGACAGATACGAAATTTTGCTTCTACCAGTCGGTAGTGAATTCCTGTAATTTTACATTGCCTTGAAATCCATTTTAAAGATAAGTTAAACTTTCTCATACCAGAGCGGGGCTTAGTGACCTTTGACACAGTTTCTAGTCCTCTACCTCTTCCTAGTTTCTTGACATGGTGGAACCAGATATCAGCCGTATACAACTGCCTCCTGGCCTCCTGTTTGGGAGGTGGCTACCTCCCTATGGGACAGCTGGGTACCACCTATCTGACTCACTCCCCCAGCCCCCACACCCTCCATGGACTGCAAAGATATGCCACAATGACCACCTGTTAGTCACCACCCTCAGAACTCGCACCTGCATGCTCTAAACCCACCAATTAGAGCTCCGTGGGAAACCTGTGTGGGCAACACCCTGGCCTTAATAAGGTCTCCAGCCCTTGGGTTCCTCTCCCTCTACCCTGCCTTCTCTCTCTCTCTCCTTCTGTCTCTCTCTTTCTCTCTATCTTTCTGTCTCTCCTGCTCTCCCCCTCTTGCTGTCTCTCTCTGTCTCTCTCTTGCTGTCTCTCTTTGTTCTCTTTGTCTCTCTCTGTCTCTCAATCTGTCTTTGTCTCTCCGTCTTGCTGTTGCTTTGTCTGTCTTGCTGTCTCTGTGCCTCACTGTCTCTCTGCCTCTTGCTGTCTCTCTCTTGCTCGCGGTCTCTGTCTCCCTCACTCTTTCTGTCTCTCTCTCTCTCTCTGTCTCTGTCTCACCCTTGCCTCTCTCTGTCTCTTGCTGTCTCTCTGTCTCGCTCTCTCTGTCTCTCGCTGTCTCTGTCTCTTTCACTCCATGTCTCTCTCTGTCTCTCTCTCTCTGTCTCTCTCTCTGTCTCTCTCTGTCTCTCTCTCTCTCTCGCTGTCTATCTGTGTGTGTGTCTCTCCCCATCCCCTGGCTGAGCTTCCTGCCACCTCCAGAGTTTGACAGTCTCCCAGAGGCATCTCTAACCTCCCAATCTGTAAGTAATGCATGTCTTCCATTTCATGCCATTTGGTTTCATCTTTTCGTTATGCCTCACCTGACCAACACACCCAAACCTAACTTCCCCCAGTCAGGGCACTCCTAGAAAGCGTCTGTCTTGGTTTACGGCCACTCAATACCAAATTAGAAACCATAACAATAAAAATTACAACACAGAAGAAAAAGAAACTATAACAGCAGAGTTGTTTTTTTTTTAAAAAAACCTATAGATTATATATTTGTTCCTCACACATCCTCAAATCCACTCTGAAAACTAACAGGTACTTTCGGGCCAGTATGGCAAAGTTGCCGGAAATTGCCCAAAATGAGAGAATGGCAGCCCTAAGCATCCATCACTGCTTAGGCAGGTCTCACGACTGACTGAGTGAAGGTGGGGCTCCTCCTCTCCCACTTGTTCACTTTTCAATCTCAGGAAATACCCTGGCTTTTACCTCCAGCCAGAGTGCCCCAAAACAGCATCAGCTCTCACAGCCCTGGATTCAACATCCCCCCAAGATTAGTGGAGTAGGAATGAAGACCCGAGGGTCTAGGCTGTTAATGCGTTCTTCATGCATTTGAGGCATTGGGATTTGTTTAAAGCATCACTTTTTTTCTAAAACTAAATCTCTGTAAACATTCAATGATGGCAAGGTGTGGTTCACACCTGTAATCCCAGCACTTTGGGAGGCAGAGGCAGGTGCATCAGTTGAGATCATGAGTTCAAGAGCAGCCTGGCCAACATGGCAAAACCTTGTGCCCACTAAAAACACACACAACAAAAAAAGCCCGGTGTGTTGGCATGTACCTGTAATCCCAGAGACTCAGGAGGCTGAGGCAGGAAGATCACTTGAACCCAGGAGGTGGAGGTTGCAGTGAGCCAAGATCACACCACTGCACTCCAGCCTGGGTGACAGAGCTATACTTTGTCTCAAAAAAAAAAAAAAAAAAAAATGCTTCCTAGAAAATCTGGCACTTTCTGTTACAAAAATCCACTTTTCCCCCACCCATGTTGACTAAAACATAATTGTTGCACATTTAATATTTGTTTTTCAAAGGTCCAGAGTAAAGCGAATTAATTCTCAGCATGATTCTTCCCAACACTGCTTTAAAACAACGTATGTGGATGTAACCTCTAATTAGTAGCAACGTGTAAAATTTAAATGTTAAAAAATCCCAAAGATGAAGTTGTCTCACAGGTGGCCCCCGACCTCAGAGTTCCTGACGTTTATCCATCCTGGCCCTTAAGTGGATAGCCACATACTTGGACACCTGACTTCAGCTCTTTTGGGCTCCTTCATCTCCCTTCTGTGATCCTTGGTGGAAAAGCCCAGAGCCTCTAACTTTCTAGGTGGATGAGCTGTGGCCTGACCTTGTTTAGGGCCCTAGACTTGTCATTCAGCCTCTGAAAGCTCCCCACTCCGTCCTCACAGCTAGCAGGGCCACGTTCCAAAAAGGAGCAATGAATAGAAAGGGCTTTGCTCCTGGAACCAGGTGAGCCAGGATTTTTAAGAGGCTTTTCTAGCCATGGCAGAGCAATTTAAATAACAAGGGTCAGGATTAGCCCTTTATAGTATCGAGATGGGAAAAAATCCACAGAGGCAGTGAAATGAGAAAGGTAGACTAGCATTCATTCTCTTACAATGGATCTGTTTCCCATCTTGCTAAGCACACACAGCCGTAATTATATTGCTTTCCACCGCCTCGTATACACACTTCCTTCCTGCCATAAAAACACAAGCGCCTCCATAGATGTAAACTGATTTTAATATAGAAACTCCAGTATCTATAATTCATGCTCCTTAGCCTTTACATATTTATTCTGCATTTTAATTAAGGCCAAAATCTGAATACTTTAGATGGATGGTTTCTTTTCTATGCATAGCTTATAGGTAAATTACCTGGCAGAAGCCCAAATGTTAAGCAAACACAATAGAACCTGGGACTGGAATAAGCTATTATTGGATGGTCAGCCCAGGAGAGCTTGGAAAGCGCTCTCCTTTCAAAGGTAACCATCTCAAGATTGGCAGGACTTGTCCTCCTGCAGTTGCAAAAGAATGAGAAGATGAAACACCTAAGTTTGGGCATTACTGTACAGCCCACCTCTCCACAGGAAAGGCATTACCTCCAGTGACATCTGAGAAGAGAGGACAGGAGGGGCTGGGAGAATGGAAAGGGGTTTGAAAGACCTCTGAAGTGCCAGGAATCTATCCTCTGGGTCTAGGACAGTAGATTTCCCCTGCTCCCCACACCTCAGAAGCAGCTGTCCAGTGGACACTGTGGATCTCAAAACTCTGCCTCCTGGCGCTATCGTGATACTCATTCCATTCAAGGCAGATGAGAGATCCAAGGTGGACTCAGCAGGATCATGTGCTTCTCTCCTTCCTCTTACATGAACTTTCTTTCATAGTATTGAGGGTTCCCAGACCTCCCTGTGAAAGGCACACTGAATGCATACATACCTAAATAAATGAATACTGAGACCGCAGAAAGACATGGAGATGACACTGCTGTATCACAGCTGTTAATTGATGCTTGTAAAGGACTATTTTTGGGGTACAGGGAGCTATCCAGCATCCGTTCCGCTGTCTTGGGGGAGAGTACCCTGATTTCCTTTGCAGTAATCGCTATGTCCGTGTGGAATCAGTTCTTCAAGACCACATTTTAAATATGCCATCCCTCATTTGGGCAAGAGCGGAACACACCTCCAGCCAGGCTTCTCAGAGCTGGCCTGGAAAACTCCAGATAGAGGGTCTTTCCAGTCAGGACTCTTCATAGACTCTGGTAGCAAGACTTTCTGCGGCGACTGAGTTTCAGTACCAGCCAAACCTGGCTTCCAACTCTCCCTCTGTCTTGTGAATTGCCTGGTAGCCTCCCAATAAATCATGGCCTTTCATAAACAAACTGGTTTCTGTCGCTTGTAACCAACCAACACGAATTTTTACAATGCCAGAAGGGCCATTCTTGGGGGAAAAAAAAATTGCCTTCATTCGGTATCTTTCTGTCTCATTTGGAATCCTCTAAGAATACTTTTAAATCAATTTTGCTTCCAATTTTACCTTGTAAAATAAATCTAGATATCCATAGCCATTTTTAAGTGCCAGGTAGGGTGGAAGTTGACTAAATATGAACAGAACTACAAAGCAAAATTGAAGAGCTATGCTTTATGAATACCTGTCTAAAAGGGTAATATGTCTTGAGTGCCTTTACTTTTATTTTATCATTCAGCTTCTATCATCACTTGTGTTAGTTTCCGTCCCAGCATTGGTGAGCCAGAACTTTGAGAAGCTGAGATTATCTGAACTCAATGGGGTCTTGACCTCAATCTGTTGTCCAAACAGGTACAAATTTGCTGCAAAGCATCATTGTCTGCTCCATGTTTTACTGTTCTATTTCATTAAATGCATTTATAAACATGATCCCAATGTCTACAGAATTTCTTAAATCTCTTTCTTCCAAAAATATTACAATAAAGGATATAGAGTAACTTGGCATATCTTGTACCTAGGGAACCTTTGGGAGCCCTTTAAACCATTGCTTTCTTCCCAGTGTGCCTATAAACTCATCATATAAATATCTGTCCCACTATTTATACCCTGCAATGGTGGCCCATAATATTTGGAATAAAATCTAAACTTCTGACCATGGCAAACGAAGCCATCTAGTAAATGACTACTGCCGAGAGCTCCACTTCATCGCAGACACCCCCTGCCCTGACACACTCCTCCACTCTGCTGCCTGCTCCCGCCTGCCCCTCACACAGGCTGCACTCCTGTCACCTCGGAACCTTGTACTTGCTTTTTCCTCTGCCTGGATTGCGCCTCCCATCTCTAGGACTGGCTCCTCTCCCTGTGCCATGCAGGGCTTAGCTGAAATGTCACCACTTTAAAAAGGCTTTTTCGGGCCAGTTGGCGTCAATATCCCCCTCCCCCAGCCTGCTGTCTCGCATCCACCCTGCTCTGTTTTATTTTCCAGCACTCACTGCTTTGCAAACTGCATTATTGATGTTTGGCTTCCTTGTCTGTTGCCTCAACCACAATGCAAGTTCCATGAGGGGAGGGATTTGATATTTCTAGCACTAAGCATCTGGAACAGCATGCTTGTGAAAGAAAGGGAAGAAAGAAGACAATAAGAAAAAAAGGGAGGAAAACAGAAAGGCAGAGGGGAAGAAAAGAGCTTTATGAAGCACTGCCATCCATTTGACTGGTATTAATTTCTGTAATCTATGTTTTCAAAAACTAGGACATCATCTGCCTCTCCCTAAATCTTCTGATTATAATAATAGTGATTCATCAGGGGCAGGTCTAAGTTTTGTGGGAACATGCACAATTTTAAAGACACTCTGCTGGGCGCGGTGGCTCATGCCTGTAATCCCAGCACTTTGGGAGGCCGAGGCAGGTGGATCACCTGAGGTTGGGAGTTCGAGACCAACCTGACCAACATGGAGAAACCCTGTCTCTACTAAAAACGCAAAAAAAAATTAGCCAGCCATGGTGGCACACACCTTTAATCCCAGCTACTCGGAGACTGAGGCAGGAGAATCGCTTGAACCCAGGAGGCAGAGGTTACAGTGAGCCGAGATGGCGCCTTTGCACTCCTGCCTGGGCAATAAGAGCAAGACTCTGTCTCAAAAAATATATATATATAAAATAAAAAATAAAGACTTTAAGAATATAAAATTATCAACATAACACCAGGTACAGAAGCGTATGTTTATATAAAATGAGAAAAGAAATCACAACACACAATAAGTATCTTAGAAACTCACATCCCTTTCTCCTCGGATGTCTCTGGGCAATTTGCCAAAAATGCTCAAATAGAAATGCTTGCCAAAAGCGACCTGGCCTCTGCTACGCACCTAGAACATTCTATGTCTCCCAGAAAAACCGCAGAAGTCACAGGGGTCCAGGCATGTGACGGTCTCAGATGCTCATAATTTGCTTCCTAACACGTTGCCTCTGTGTCTCTGTGACGATTATAAAACGTCATACACAGACTCTGTCTTCCATTTCACCCTCACGATCGAACCAGTAAGAAATCCCCACTAATTTTTTTAAAATCCCCATCTCACAGATGGAGAAAATGCAGCCGTTTGCAATGCTTCTCAACAGTGTTTATCAATCATGTCTGAAAGTGTGTTCAGTGCCAGGTGACAAAACCCACCTTCTCAGGAAAACATGGACTTAACAATGCCCCCATCTCCCCATCCATCTTACACTTTGATTCCATCTTCACAACATTCCTCGTTAATCACCTATTTTCCAAGGTGTAGCTCTTTTCTTTTTTAATTTCCTGACTACACTTCTAACATCTTTATGTTTGCTTTCATTACTTCTGTGTTTGCAGTAACTCTAAATTCAGTTTCCTCCCAAGTTTCATTAACGTGCTCTTTGCTTCCTCTTGCAAATCTCAAAGGCAGGCACACTTGATGATTTTAAAGCATTGGTCTTCACTACAAAAGTGAGCCCTGAGCTAGGAGGGAAGGGTAGACAGTGCATGAGGTACCATTCCTCACTGAACACCGCAGCCCAAGTCAAAACCTTGACAACTCCCCGTCCTGATGAGGCTGTGGGGTGGAGAGGGGTCATAGGTACCATTTCTTGCTCTCACGTGCAAATTGGTACAACTTTTCTGTGATACATTTGGCAACTGCTATCAAAATTACCAATGCATTTACCTTTTGACTCACAGTAAACTCCGTCAGAAACAACAGTGCCTAAGAACATATTTCTACATGTAAATGTTTACATATATACTTGCACATGTGTAAAGAAAGGAATGCCTATGTTTATTCAGTGTTGTCTGGTTTTTGTTGTTGTTGTTTTTGAGACGGAGTCTCGCTCTGTCACCCAGGCTGGAGTACAGTGGCGTGATCTCAGCTCACTGTAAGCTCTGCTTCCCAGGTTCACGCCATTCTCCTGCCTCAGTCTCCCAAGTAGCTGGGACTACAGGTGCCTGCCACCATGCCCAGCTACATTTTTTGTATTTTTAGTAGAGACGGGGTTTCACCATGTTAGCCAGGATGGTCTCGATCTCCTGACCTCGTGATCCACTCGCCTCAGTCTCTCAAAGTGCTGGGATGACAGGCATGAGTCACCACACCCGGCCCAGTGTTGTTTCTAATTCAATGCAGTGCTATTTCCAATAATAGCAACTTATAAACAATCTATGGGTCAATCAGCAGGGGAATGGTCCAGTAAATCATGGTATGGCTATATGACAGAGTATTAGAAAGCTGAAAAAAAGAATAAGCACTTTATATTCAAATATAAAAGGAACTATAAGATAAATATTCCAAGTAGAAAAAACAAGTACAGAATTATATATATATAGTTGGATGACTTTTTTATTTAAAAAAGCAAAAGATCCATTTTTAAATTTAGATGAAGAAAAATATCACATGAAGAGTAAACATGAAACCACTAACAATGGCTACAAGTTTTGGTTTTGGAGACTTTGGGAATTAGAACAGGAAAAATATTTCCTGCTACTCATCTTTTTATCATTTTTTAATTTTTTTTTGGTATACATGACTGGATGACCTTGACAAAAATTAAAATTAAAAATTCAATGGGGAAAATCAAGATTGAATTATTCAACACCCTAATTCCTAAAGAACAACATCACTAGCCATTACTCATCATTGGAGGATTGATGCAGTATCAGAACATCTTAAAATTCTTTTCATCATGCCAAAATTTATTAAAACTAAGAAGGTGGATCCTGTCAGTTATAATTTGGTGAATTTAATGTTCTTAACAAAGAATTTATTGAAGGAGAGGGTGGTGCTGTTTTCAGCTGATGACTGGTTTTGTCTGCCTGGAATCTTTTCCCCCTTCCTCTTGTAACAATATCCTTCCTTTGTTTTCAAAAACTGTCCCTCCACCATCTGGTGACACAGCTTCATCACAGATTTACCTCCATCACATGACAAGGTGGTCATGTGACTCAGGCTGGCATGCAACAGGAATCCTCTGACCTCCTGCACAGTGATTGGCCCAGGATAGGACACATGACCCAAGCGAAGCCAGTCAGGGCCCTTTTCCAGGAAAGGAAAAGGCAGGCCCTTACTCCCACTGAGACAATGGGCATTAAAGACACACAGCCTAGAGCTGCCAATGGCCTTCTCCGTTGCCACACAGGATCAGGAGGGTAGAGACAATTAAGAATAAACACAATAAAGAGAAATGCAGAGCCAAAAGATGGAAAGAAGTGGAGTCCTAATGACAGTTTGAATTCCTGCATGCAGCTATACCTGAAGTAGCACCAATCCCATAAATTCTCTACATCGCTGGGGCCAAGTTAAATGAGTTTATATCACTTGGAACCAAAAGAATCCTGACTCATATGCTCTTAGCCAATGATTAGCAGCATTGAGGTATGTGTTCAATTTTAAGGTTGGTTCACCCTGATCACCTTACCAGCTTCTTCTGGATTCTTCTTACAACTAAAGACTATATCAATTGTTGCTACAATCCTGCTCTCATTAGTTTCACACTCTTACCTACTAAGTTAACCCCACAAATCAATCACTACTTTAAAGGGATTGTTCTGAGAAAATAAGTGCTGTCGAAAAGAACAAATCTCCTCTGACAGTGACGATTCTTGGGGGTGAAGATAAAGCACAGAGTAGACAACAAAGTCACCATTGTCACAGGCTGTGATGTTATTTATTCCTATCTTATTCATTCTGAACCCCACCTACTTCAGTACTTGAGGTTCCACAAACAGTTTTAGACAATGAATGACTGAAAACAACATACCATCCAGAATCCCTTCCAAATAAGGAAGGTAGCATGACCAGGGGATTTTGGCATCAAACAGAACCCAAATTCAAGACTCTGCCATGCAGCAGCTGTGTGTCTTTGATCCAGCCATCTAAGCCTTCTGCACCTCAGCTCTGAGCATTAAAATGAGGATGAAAAATGTTCCTCACAGGATTGCTGTAAAGACCTAAAGAAATGTTGCAGATGAGGAGCTAAGCATGATGTCATTGGTGGGGTTCAGAATATGCTACCCCAAAATGTGGCACCTTGGCATATGGAATAAGCTAAAGGAAGTTGAGGAAGGGCATGTGTGGGAAAGGCTTTTTGACCTTCCCCTGAAGACTTCATAGAACCTAGGAAGGATTTTCTGACCTACCCCTAAAGCAGATCATGAGACCCTCATGAAAGAGGCACCCTCCTTATCCCTGGAGGAGAGGAACATTCCATCTCTACAGACACAGGGACACAGAGAGGAATCTGAACAAATAGGCCTCCTGAGTTTACGCCGTGCTCCTTACATTTAGTTCATCTGCCCTT
The DNA here is from genome assembly GCF_024542745.1 of Macaca thibetana thibetana. Lineage (NCBI taxonomy): Eukaryota > Metazoa > Chordata > Mammalia > Primates > Cercopithecidae > Macaca > Macaca thibetana. The sequence continues at coordinate 43,763,673 of NC_065587.1, read as the reverse complement.
GGTCCTATCATGTTTCTTCACCACTGTCCGCTCTTCCTCAAACCCAGCATAACAAACACTCAAGTGTAACGGCTTCTTCAGATCTCCTTTTAAAGTTGCCCATGTCATGTAAAACTGATATTAAATAAATGAGAATGTCTTGCTCTTGTTACTCTGTCTTTTGTTAGAGGCCCCAGCCAATGAACCTAAGATGAATAGAGGGAAAAGATAAGTTTCCTCCATTACAAAGTAAGTGCTCAACATAGAGTAACAATCAACACCATGTATTTGTTCAATAACATCAACTGATCTCATATCAGTAAAGCTCAGTGGTAGACGAAGTGGAGAATGTAAAGTCCATCAGACATGGATCCTACCTCCCAAGAGCTTACCATCTACTAATAAGAGAGCTAGGACTAGTATATAAATCATTACAAATAAAATAACAATAATAGTAACCCATCTTAGACCAGGCCCTGGAGATTCAACAACAAATAAGACAATCTTTGCCTTAATGGAGGGTATGTTTCATTGGAGGGGACCAGCAATAAATAATGTAGTGTGTAATTTAAAGTTCTGATAAGAAGTACACTGTGTTAGGAGAGCAACAATAAGGAGTTTTAGGTGGAAGATCTACACACGAAAGTGACATATGGAGAAAGTGCCCCTCAAGGGAGAGATCAGGAAGAAGGTGGAAGACAAAAACAGGATAAGGAAGGGGAGGAGGCCAAGCAAGGGGTGACCCCCTTAAAGTCATGTGGAGAGCAGCTTCAGCTGACCCCACAGGGGACTCTGCAGTATAAATTATGCCTCGGGGTTGTCCCAACCAGTGGCCAACAAGCCAGAAATGTATCATTCCACACCTTGGCGAAGGCCCACCCTGGGAGACATAAACCCAGGCACTTCTGGCCCTTTTGGGTTGTGGGCCAGGTGTCTCCAGCAGCCCAGGAAAATCCTCTGAGCAAAGGAGTAGGTGCGGGTGGCGGGAAGCAGAAGCCCACAAAGCCAGAGAGGGGCATGCAGAGCAGTTAGTGGGACCCCAGGACAGGGACCCCAACCCAGGTCACACAGCAGCAGGTGAGGGGCAGATATGTGAGTGAAGCTTCATCTGTATTTACAGACGATCCCCATAGCTCGCATTAGGCCTAAGCTCTGATTGCTGTCAGATCAGCGGCCACATTAGATTCTCATAGGAGTACAAACTCTATTGTGAACTGTATATGCGAGGGATCTAGGTCGCGTTCTCCTTATGAGAATCTAATGTCTGATGATCTGTCACTGTCTCCCATCACCCCCAGATGTGGGTTGCAGGAAAACAAGATCAGGGCTCCCACTGATTCTATATTATGATGAGTTGTATAAATTATTTCACTGTATATTACAAAGTAATAATATTAGAAAGAAAGTGCACAATAAATGTAATGCACTTGAATCATCCCAAAACCATCCCTCACCACCTCCAGTCCATGGAAAAACTGTCTTCCATGAAACCAGTCCCTGGTGCCCAAAACGTTGTAGACTATTGCCCTGGGGGATGTGGCGGAGTTCCAACAGTGTCCATGACTCATGGGATCACAGCCTCCTGTTAGTGATGAGTTATCAGGAAAGGCTTCCCTGAGGAGGTGACATTTTAGCTGCGTAGGAGTAGCTAGGCAAAGAGCAGGAAAAACTGACTGTGAGATTAATTACAGGGTTATTTAGATGTAAAATGTTTGTGAAAGGCAGTGAACCTGGGGATCCCGTAGGATGCCATTCCCATCTGTGCTCCGTCTGCAGCCCTGACACCGCTCTCTGCCGAAGCCGAAGCCGTTAGCAGTGGTGCCGGGTGGGGCTCATTGCTGCCTCTGGTGACACGCACTGTAATAGGAGATCAAGGGCTCTTACCAGAAAGCACTTGACAGCCTCACTGCTAAACGACTCAACCTTTGGTGGCCAATTTCATTGCTTATCACAAATGCTCCCAAACACAGAGCTCTTGTGTTCTGGGCTGCTGCAGCAGGTCAATGAGGAAGCTCCCCAGCTCTCCGAGTCCATCACCATGGACCATGTTTGCCGGCACAAAAGTTCTAAAAGACCTCCACTTTCACTTCTGCATGTATTCCTAACTCCTGCTGAGAAAATGAGAGCCAAGAAGCAAGCTTGAAGAGAAACTCCATGTGGATCTATCTAGATCAGTGCTTCTCAACCTAGGGGTGGTTTTGGCCTGCAGGAAACATTGGCAGTGTCTGGGGACATTTGTGCTTTTCAGGACTGTAGGGGGCAGGGGTGCTCCTGGCATCTAGTGGGCAGTGGCCAGGGACACTGCTAGACATCCTATAAGGCCCAGGACAGCCCCCACAACAGAGTTATTTGGCCCAAAATGGCAATAATGCCAAGGTTGAGAAACCAAGGTCTAGAACAATAGTGTAGTGTGTGGCAAAGGCCAGATCTCCAATCTACAAACTCTCTTTTTCTTGCCAAGACCAGAAATATGATGTATGTAGGTCATGATATTTTTCCATTTTTCAAGTGGCAGAAAAACCCTCTTCAAACCATCTTAAGTATAAAATGGGACTTGTTGCACAAATAATTGATTAGGCAGGGCAAAACCCAGAGGTTCTAAGGATGCCATCAGAAATAATCTCAGTATCTCTCTGTCTGTCTCCCTCGCCTCTTTCTTCCTTCCCTCCCTTCCTCCTTGCCTGTCTCTCTTCTTTTTTCCTCCTTCCTTTTTGTCTTATTCTGAAGTAGCCTCACTCCTTGTGGAGGCTATAAAAAGCAGCAGCTTACATTCTGCTAAATTGATAACCTCAGGGCAAGAGCACTCCTTCCTGATACTTCATGTCATGATCTAGCAATTGGCTGGATTTTCCAACCTGGGTGACTTGACCACTCCTGAACCAATCACCATAGCCAGGAATGTAGCACTGTCATCGGTCAGACCTGAGTCAAGTGTCCACCTCTAGAGTCAGGGTGAATAAACCCACTGAGAACCCTAGACTGAGATTGGGTTCCAAGAGAAATAGAGATGCTCTACATGTAATTGTTTATTCAATCCTCACATCAGCCCTGGAACAAAGATAGTGCATTGTATCCATGGACAGGGAAATCCCATTGAGAACACAGCATGGCAGCATGACTGGGATGCAGTGTCGGGAGCCAGATGGTCTGGGGTCAGTTCCCAGCTCTATAATCGATGCTGGGCAATTGTGCCTTGGTTTCCTTGTCTGCACAGTGGAAATAGCTTCTTGTGAGAATCAAATGAGTTATTACATACAAAGGGTTTTAAATCATGCCTGGGACAGACAAAGAGAACTTGATAAGTGCTGGTGGTTGTTTTTGAGAATTAATCCAAGCAATCCAAGGGGTGCTTTTCATGTAACTTACGCAAGTTTTCTGTAAACTTGGATCAGATTTTATAATCCCATCCAAGTTTACAGAAGAAACTGAAATCCAGAAAGAAAATCTGACTTCTTTCAGATCATGCAGGTCTGCGGCAAATACAGGACAAAAGCGCCCACTTGTCCTGATCCCTGTCCAGGGCTCTTTTCACCGCCCCACAGACCCTTTGGAAGATTCAGTACACTCTAAATTCCATCAGCCCCAACAGGTGGCCATCCACCCTGGAAGCCAGCACATGTTGATTTTATAAACTTTCCATCCACCATGACAGGCTGGCCTCCCCAAATAGAAAGCATTCCCAGCCATGATAGAGGTTGAGAACCTCACCTTTCTCAGTCAACTGGGGGTCATCCTACTGCCGCGGCTGCACAAGGGTGAGACGGTCACAGTTTTAAGGTTCACTAACACATTGCTGTGGCTTTCCGGCAGCCTCCTTCGCTCTTTCTCAGGCTCCCTGGAAACCCAACAGCCCCATGATATTTATTACTTGCTCCTTCCATTTATGAGTTAGTGATGGAAAAAGTGAAGCTGTGTGCTCCTTTCAGGCAGCACGAGAGGGAAAGAGAAGAAAAGGTTATGGCTGTGTTTACTTTACTTAGTGCTGTTTTCCCGGCTGCCTCCCAATTGATGCTCAACAGCAATCCAATAGCATGTCATTAACCAAAGAGCTTTCTCAGATAAACACCAAACAGCTGCTGTAATGACACATGGCCTAGGTGGAGTGGCAAAGATAAATGCTAATTTTAAAATTAAATTGCTATTTCCCTGCATGTCTTAAGAGAATGGGAAAAGAATGATGGGAATAAGTGATAGAAATGATGGGAATTAATGATGTAAATGGAACTGGGTCCTCTCTACCCATCCACAATGAGGTCAAAGAGAAAGGGCTGAGACTGTCACAAGAATTAACATTAATTGAGCATTTATCACATGCCAGATATGATGCACTGTGATGAACTGTTGCATTGTTTCATTTAATGCAACAACCCTATACAGATATAGGTACCTTTTTATTTTTCTGAGACAGAGTCTTGCTTTGTTGCCAAGGCTGGAGTGGAGTGGCGTGGTCTCAGCTCACTACAACCTCCACCTCCCGGGTTCAAGCAATTATCCTACCTCTGCCTCCCAAGTAGCTGGGATCCCAGGGTGCATGCCGCCACACCTGGCTAACTTTTGTATTTTTAGTAGAGATGGAGTTTCATGATGTTGGCCAGGCTGGTCTCGAACTCCTGACCTTGTGATCCACCCACCTCAGCCTCCCAAAGTGCTGGGATTACAGGTGCGAGTCACTGTACCCGGCAGATATAGGTGTCTTTAGGATGGATCGTGATATGGTTTGGCTGTGTTCCCACTCAAATCTCATCTTGAATTGTAGCTCCCATAATCCCATGTCGTGGGACGGACCTGGTGGAAGGTAATTGAATCTTGGGGGCAGGATTTTTCCATGCTGTTCTTGTAATAGTGAATAAGTTTCATGCAATCTGATGGTTTTATAAAGGGCAGTTCCCCCTGCACACACTCTCTTGCCTGCCACCATGTAAGATGTGCCTTTGCTTCTCCTTTGCCTTCCACCATGATTGTGAGGCCTCCCCAGTCATGTGGAACTGTGAGTCCATTAAACCTCTTTCCTTTATAAATTACTCTGTCTTGGATATGTCTTTATTAGCAGCATGAGAAGGAACTATACAATTCTCCACTCTACAGTTGGGAAAACTGGGGCAAAGAGGTGAAGTAATTGGGACAAAGTCGTAAGTGGAATAAGTGGAGAGGCCAGGATTTGAATCCTGCCAGACTGGCTCCAAATCCCATGAGATTAAGCATTATGCTAAATTATCTCCTGGGCCTGTGCAGAGGATCATAGCATTTGTCAGATTTGAAGGTATATTTTGAGTTAATCAGTCACTTACCCGACAAAATATTTACCAACTCCCAGTTGTTAGCCAATGAGATGGGAACCACAAAACGACCTAGAACACTCTCTTGTTTTCTTCTAAGAACAGCTTACACACAACCTGCAGAGGGAAATCAGGACTCTTCTGAAAGAAAGACTAATACAGCACATCAGTTGGGGGTCCAGCCTTTTCTTTTTGGGTTACTAAGGCCTACTCAAACCCAGAGACCATGTAGCTCAGTGGTTAGGCCATTGAGAGACCTCAGTTTAGACTCCAGTTTCTCCTGTCTTATGCTGGGTGCCATCTCAGGAAAAAGTGACACAACCTCTTTAAGTATTTTTCCTCTTAGCATAAATTGGAGAAAATATCATATCTACCACTTGGGGTTCTGGTAAGGATTAAACAAAGATCTTTATCATTCTGCTGAAGTTCGAGTTTGCCTGCAGGACTTAGGCTACTGACTTCTACCGTGCTGCTCTTCACTGTCAAACATAGTTTTTCCATCACCCAAGTGTCCCTGGCCTAAGCATCCCTGTAGCCAGTCACAGAAATCTCGTTGCAGCCTGTGCCCTCTGGTGGAACCTAAAACCATCTGCACCCATTGCTCCAAGGAGATGGCTCGGCTCAAGCCTGGGGAAGTTCACGCACAGTGCAGCTGCATAGTGGCATCAGTGGATGCTATCATCATGAAATCCAAACTGATTTCCCTACTAGGAATTGGAATAAGTATATTGATAGAGCTTTCTTTCTCCTTCCTCAAAACTCCTCACACTGATGGGCTGAGATCTACTATAGTCAAGTCACTTCTGACTGTCCCAATTCTCCATTCAGTACAGTAGTTAGTACAAACCCTGCCCACAGCAATAACAGCCAACATTTTTAGCACCTAACTAATCCCAAGCACTGAGCTAAGAATTCCATAAACATGAGCCCAGGGAAGCCTCAGCACATCATCGCAAAGTAGAGATGGTTATCATTTGCACTTTACATGTGGAGATACTGAGGCTCAGAAAGGGCCATTCTCTTGCCCCCAGATCACACTCTCTGGAGGTAACAGAACTGGACTTCAAGCCAAAGTTGCTGGCTGCAGAGCCTGAGATCACAGCCATTCTGCTGGGGGTCAGAGTCTATCTGCAGCAGCGAAGGTCCATGGCAGTGTATTCCTGGCTGCTGCCCTCAAGTGCGCTTCAGAAAAAGTGAAACTCACTCTTAAGAATCTCAGAGGCTGAATCAAAAGCCCCCGAGTAATATTCTGCGCCCTCTAGGTTTCTAAATCCTGTTACCCTCCAGCCAAGAGGCATGGCTCAAGCATGTCTCCCCCTGTGATGATTAGCATAGCCTGTCCTCCGTTGAGACCCAAAGTCAACACTTGACTACATAATTGCTCTATTAGTCTCTTTGAGTAGAAAAAAATAGACCCCAATCCAGCGGATTAAGAGGGGGAAAATGCCAGTAATAGGCACATACAATTGGAAAGTTCAGGAGTACAGGTTGTTAAAGCGAACTAAATACAGCCTGAGAAGGACTCTGTACTTCCATATTTGAGTCCTTGTGGACGAACTGCAATCTCACTTAGTAGGTAGACAAGCCTGGAAACCTAACTTAGGAGTAGGCGCCTGTAACAATAGCTGAGTTTTGGCCAATCCCAGCGACCATACTTCAACCATTCATACACTGCTGAGTGTTCAGACTGTGTCCAAATAAAGCAAACGCCAAGCTTAACCAGTCCAGCCGTTCTGTACCTCATTTCCAATTTCTGTACATCATTTCTTTTTTTTTCTCTATAAATCTTCTTCCACCATGTGGCTGCGCTGGAGTCTCTGTGAATCTGCTGTGATTCTGGGGGCTGCCTAATTCATGAATCATTCATTGCTCAGTTAAATTCCTTTAAATGTAATTTGGCTGAAGTTTTTCTTTTATTAAGATTAACTCAGAGAAGGACCCAAGCCCTCAAAGGGCTCCTGTGACATCTACCCCATGCTAGGTGTTGGCTTTATTCTCAGACGTGCTTTCCCTTCCCAATAGCAAAATGGCTACCAATAGGCCGAGGCAGAGACCCTAGCAACTCGGCAATCCCCGTAGAAACTGAGTTTCTCTGCTCTGTAATTTCAGCAGCCATCTCAGCTTGCACTCCATTGGTCCACTTGGAGAACCACATGCTAATCCCTGAACCAATCACTTCCTGCAACCAGGAAGTATAGTCATTTGAGTGGACAGAGCTGGGTCATGTGAGCAGCCCTGGGGCCTAAGGATGGGAAGCTGGGAAAGCAGCATCCAAGAGGGCCCAGAAAGAGACAACTGGAGGTGTGGCCCCTCAAACAGAAATCGAGGGAAATTTCCTCAATTCTCCCCAAATGGAAATCTTCTGCTAGCACCAGAAGCAGCAGCATTAGATGCCAGACAGGCAAGAGTCACACTATTTGTCTCTTTTCTTCCCTCTCCCAATCAAAGGCACATCATGCCAGATCCTCTTTCCCCTGACCCATTTCTCCTGACTTTATCCTATGACTTGAGAAGCAGCACAATACAGTGGAAGTTGTGTAACTCTGGGGATACTTTAAGAGAGGGAGGAGGGGAAGAGAGAAATGACTTAATTCTTTTCCCAAAGTTTTGCGGCAGCTCAGAGGCCTCTGGTTTATGCACACACATTAAAGAATCTTTTCATGAGGACTGTTTTATGTGAGAAAGCCATTTGAGCAAGGAGGCACTTGGCTGCTCCTTCTAAATGAAAATTTCAATTAGTCTGAAGAAGTTAATTACATCGTTCTTTAATAACCGCACTTGTGATTCTACAAATCCTCTATTAATTGATTCAACCATATGCCCCCAAACTAAGAACCAGCAAACAGGTAGAAAAAGACCAAGGGAGAAAAAAGGGGGGTGAAAGAGCCAAAGATAAAGAAGGGCTAAATTGTCTGCTGGGTAGTCAAGGTATAGAACACAAATGTGGGAGAATTCTTGAAAATTGTGGGTGGTAAGAGATTTGGGAAATTCATCCTACAGATCAAATAACCTTCGCAAGTTGCTTGCAACATACACAATACTAGCAGGATGCATTGTGCTGCAGAATCTCAGAAAGAAAGCAATTCTATAGAGCTTGATCTAGACAATTAAACAGGAGCTACTGAATCCAAGGTAGTTTTGGAAGAGGCTACAAATAGTGACTTTCTGTTTTGTGGAGAAGATCATTAAAGGGGAAGTCAGAAACCAGGGAATTCCAGTCCCAGCTTTGAAAAAAGCTGCTGCTCCATTCATATGAAGCTCACAATTGTAGGAATATTTAATATAAGCACCAAACTGGCCTGGGTTCAGATCCTGGCTCTGCTACTGCCTAGCCATGTGACTCTTGGCCTGGCATTTCACCTCTTTGAGTCTCAATTTCTTTATCTAATAAATGATAGAAATAAGCTTATCTATATCACAGGGGTCTTGCAATAGTTAAATGATTAAATAATGCACACAAACTGTTCAGCATTGTTCTAGAACATGGTAAGGATTCAGTAAATACTCAGGATTGTGTTCGTCGGTTGTTATCCTAATAATCTTGTGTAACAAAGCACTCCAAAGCTCAAGGACATCCAACAACCACCACTAGTCTCTTACACACACATCTGCAGGTTCACGGGAATTCAACTGGGCCTGGTTTCAAGATGCAGGTTGGGTCCAAGTCCACTCCATATGTCTCTGATCCTCCTTGAACTGGTGGCTACTGAGGTTTGTTCTACTCAGAGAGAACAGCAATAGCTGAGTAGGGCAACTCCAACCACAGAAGCAAATTTCAAGACTCTGCTTACATCTGCTAACTGGCCATTGGCCAAAGCAAGTCACATAGCCAAAACTAAAATCAAGAAGCAGGGAAGTAGACTCCAGCCGTGGAGTTGGGAGGGAGGGGGTTATATTTGCTAGCACAAATTTTAGTGCTAGCACTAAGCCAGCACAACCATTTTAGTTCTATTGATGAGCACACAAATTATTGCCAAGCAAGCTAGGATATGATGAGTATCAAATGAATGGTTGTTATAGATGGACTTATGTACCTCCCAAAATTTATACACTAAAGCTCTAGCCCCCAGTATGACTGTATTTACAGATGGGGGTCTTTAAAAAGGTAACTGAAGTTAAATGAGATCGTGGTGGGATCCTGATACAGTTTGGCTGTGTCCCCACCCAAATCTCATCTTGAAGTTCCTATACTTCCCACATGTTGTGGGAGGGACCCGGTGGAGATAACTAAATCATGGGGACAGTTTTCCCCATACTGTTCTTGTGGTAGTAAATAAGTCTCGTGAGAGCTGATGGTTTGATAAGGGGTTTCCCCTTTCACTTTGTTCTCATTCTCTCTTGTCTGCCACCATGTAAGATGTGCCTTTCGCCTTCCACCATGATTGTGAGGCCTCCCCAGCCATGTGGAACTGTGAGTCCATTGAATCCGCTGAACCTCTCTTTCTTTATAAATTACCCAGTCTTGGATATGTCTTTATGAACGGCATGAAAGTAGACTAATACAGGTCTCTAATTCAATAGGACTGTGTTCTTTTAAGAAGAGGAAGAGACACCAGGGATGCAGGTGCACAGAGAAAGGGCCGTGGGAAGACACAGAAGAAAAGCAGTCACCTGCAAGCCAAGGAGAGGCCTCAGCAGAAACAAAGTCTGCCAGCACCTTGATCTTGGATGTCTTGCCTTGCTCTTGGACTCTGAGAGATAAATTTCTGTTCTTCAAGCTACCCAGTCTGTGGTATTTATGGCAGTCCAATCAAACAAATGCAGTAGTAGAGAAAATCAATGCTAAAAGAGGAAGAAATTGCTTAGAGAGAGAAGAAACCAAACTTCACACAGAAGATGCTCTCTGCTTAGAGGGTATGTGGTAATTCAACAGTGAAGATGGAAGTGAGGAGTAGATGATATCCTAGGTACAAGAGATGGCCTTCCCCATTAGTTCTGAAGAGGGAAAGAAAGACAATAGCTAACATTTTGTTATTTGCACTTGGTTGCAGACACAGCATTAGGCTGTTTACATACTTGATCATATTTAACCGTCAAAACAACCCTAAGAAGTTGGTGTCATCAGTATCCTACATTTTAAGGAGAAACAGGTTTGAGAGATAAAGGTTAACCCCTACAAATGTCACGCAACACAGTGGGAATCTGTCAGCAAGTTCCACTCAGCAGCTGCTCTTGGATGAAATCTAGAAAACAAAGTTCATGGCCTGAGAATAAACACAACGAAGGACTCCTAGGAAATACCAGACAGATAGTAAAAGAAAAAAAAAAAAGCAGATGTTTCCCCCAAACCAGGGAGAATCGTGGAGAAAAAAAGAAAAAAAGAGAGAGGTAGACTCTATCTTCCCTTTGCCCATTTGATATAATAACAATGGCAGCTAATAATTACTGGTAGCATAGCATGTGTAAAGCCCTGTTCAAAACACTGTATATAATGTTAGCCATTTTCTAATCTATTGGCTTAATAGGCACAGTAACCCTGAGGTGGGTGCTAAAACTATCCAATTCTTCCTGGTTTGTCTGATATTTCTACTTTATTGTTCTTATTCTTAGGTCATGAGAATTGTACTTATTCTCTGCAGATGAGAAAACTGAGCCACACCACACTCACAGTAAGCGACACTACAAGCAGTCTGGATGCAGAGTCCATGCTCCCAACTCCTGTGTGTTCTTCTACCTCTCATACTGCTGTAATGTATTTCAGGAAGAAATTTTTCTTGCTAAAGAATTGTTGTGATCCTACCTCTTCTCTATTTATAAAACAGGGGTGTTCCCCATTGCCCTCAGGATGAAGTCCCCAGTCGTTACTTTGGCATTAAGGTCATATTCCATCACTCTCCATTTGACCTTTCTAATTTGCACTTCACTCAAACTTGTCTGCTCTCTGTGTGTGGGTTAGCATACTCCAGCATCACCCTGTACATCTAAACTGGGTTGGCCCCTCTTCCTCTTCGTCCAGTCCCACACATCCACAGTGGTGAGCTCCATTCAATAGAGACATCCTGTGTTCATCCTTCCCTGATGGCCCAAGTGGAGGGAATTATCTGCAGCACGCAGCTTCCCACTCATTTGGGGGCCTCTACTCTCCTTGCTCCTCATCCTATTCAATTAGTCATCAATTACTTGAGAGTGGCTTAGAGAGAGCTCTGTGCTAACAAGAAGATAGCAAGAAAAGCCTGTGCTTGTTCTCATAGACTTCACCATCCAGCAAGGATCTAAGAGACTTGTGCAAATGCTCAAAGCAACACCAAAAATGAGGTCTATGGGAACCTCTAACCCCCCAGGCCACTCTCCCAGTAGCACACAGATGGGCCTCGCAGGGTCAGTGGACCCCAGTATTGCACCCCACTTCATCTGTGCGTGCACTGGGTGAGGTGCCCATATATAGCTCTCATCGAATAATATTCTCATTAGATTCTTATCCAGAAGAATTTAACCTACTTCTTGCTCCTTTTTTCCTCCCTTTTCCTTAAGAGACAATGCCTACGACCTTTCAGGGGATCAGGGGAGCATCAGGGGTGATAGGAGATTATGAGAATTTATCACAGGGAACTTCAGAAGGAAATCTGTAAAACAAGCTCTTTACATAAACCCTATAAATCTTGGGGCACAAATGGTTCAGTCTCTGTACAAGATCAAGTTCAGGAAGCACCATTTAGCAGCAAGATGTGATTAATACCAGTTTCATTATTTATTTGCATCTCTCCAATAATACTGAAAGGGATCCAAATACAATTTATATTTTATTTATTCTCCTACTCACCCCAAGGGAAGAAAATAAAGACTAGATTGGGGTCAGGTGCGGTAGCTGGTGCCTGTAATCACAGCACTTTGGGAGGCCGAGGCAGGTGGATCACTTGAGGTCAGGAGTTCGAGACCAGTCTGGCCAACATGGTGAAGTCCTGTCTTTACTAAAAACACAAAAATTAGCTGGGCATGGTGGCGGGCACCTGTGATTCCAGCTACTTGGGAGGCTGAGGTATGAGAATAGCTTGAACCCAGAAGGCAGAGGTTGCAGTGAGCCAAGATCATGCCACTGCACTACAGCATGGGTGACAAAGCAAGACTCCATCTCAGAAAAACAAACAGGCCGGGTGCGGTGGCTCACACCTGTAATCCCAGCACTTTGGGAGGCTGAGGCAAGCAGGTCACAAGGTCAGGAGATCGAGACCATCCTGGCTAAGACAGTGAAACCCCGTCTCTACTTAAAAATACAAAAAATTAGCCAAGCGTGGCAGCGGGCACCTGTAGTCCCAGCTACTCAGGAGGCTGAGGCAGGAGAATGGCATGAACCCAGGCGGCAGAGCTTGCAGTGACCCCAGATCTCACCACTGCACTCCAGCCTGGGTGACAGAGTGAGACTCTGTCTCAAAAAAAAAAAAAAGACTGGATTGGCAACCAAACTGAGAACATCTGGGGGAAAGAGAAGAGCAGAACCAGGAGTGGCCCGTCCTGGAGGAAGCATCTGGGGCAGTCATGCGGGAGGACAGGAGTGAGGAGTGGATGAAAGAACCTGCAAGAAGTCTTTCTGGGAGCTATGAATTAACACTTCTGTCCTAGAAAAGAGAAATGCATAGAGTCTCTTTTTAATTTGGTCTCTACCATGTTTCTGGAATTCCATCTCTATGCTTAAACTGAGCCACAGAGGGACTTGAGATTCGTTTGGATTGCATTTTTAACCCCTGCAGCCTGCCGGGGACTGTGGCAAGCAGCGGGAATGCAGTTTGACTGCCCTTGAATAACCTACTAGGGAGTGAAGGAAGCTTCAGGTTTCAGTGTGATTTAGTAGGTGGTAAAAGCCTCAGTTAGCCAAACCCAAGGAGTTTGTGGGCCCAGCTCTGTGTGGCCACTAGTGGCCCAATGGTGCATGCACCAAACTGTATCTAAGACATCGGATTTCATAGCCATGAAGGCCCACCTCCTCCAAGAAGCCTTCCTAGACTAACCCAGCCCTTACAACCAAATATCCCCTGATGTTCTCAGCACTGACACGACGAAGCTGAGTCTGATTCACATTTTTGCATCCTCTGTCCCCAATGACACTGCCAGCTCCTGGAGGCAGAATCCGCTTCACACCACATATTCCGCCTCCCTCACTGACACTCAGCCCTCTTCCTATCAGAGAAAGTGCTCATCAGTCCATCCCAGTTGTCAGCAACTTGCCACCCACCCCCACTCCCCACTTCCCCGCATAGAGAGCCAAACTCTACCACGTCAGGTGAGCACTCAGGCTCAGAGAGACTCCTGGAATAGTGCTTACCTGAAGGCTCACGGTGGTTTCGTGTGGGTGAAGTAGGGGCGGTGGTTTCAGATTACACTTTCTGATTAATGTATTAAAACCCAACCATCATGTGCTAAGCGGGTCCCTAAATCTAAGCACATTGAATGTGGGCTGGAGTTCCCACACAGTCAATGTGACCCAGGGGGCGTCGGCACCTGCCCATGGGAGTCCACAGGCACTCCAGGTGCCACCATATCAAGTTCCTGCTGCCCCAGGTGCTGGCAGCAGGAGCCTGCTGTGGGGAAATAACTCTCTGGATGACTCTGGGCTGTGGAGAAGACTCATCTTACCAAGAATTTGGAACTCTCCCTGCCAGCTGGCACACACTTCAGGAAAACAGAGCCAGGAGCATTCTGGTGGCACTGGGCCCCTCCCTCTGCCTCCCTGCTTCCCAGGATGGGGTAGCTTTGGCGGGAGTCATTCACCTTTTTTGCAAAGTGGTCACATTTCCCTCCTCTCCTGAAAAGGTCAAACTGTTGAGCTCAACTCTATTTAAGAACAGCGTAGGCCGGGCGCGGTGGCTCAAGCCTGTAATCCCAGCACTTTGGGAGGCCGAGACGGGCGGATCACGAGGTCAGGAGATCGAAACCATCCTGGCTAACACGGTGAAACCCCGTCTCTATTAAGAAATACAAAAAACTAGCCGGGCGAGGTGGCGGGCGCCTGTAGTCCCAGCTACTCGGGAGGCTGAGGCCAGAGAATGGCGTGAACCCGGGAGGCGGAGCTTGCAGTGAGCTGAGATCCGGCCACTGCACTCCAGCCGGGGCGACAGAGCGAGACTCCGTCTCAAAAAAAAAAAAAAAAAAAAAAAAAAAAAAAAACAGCGTAGAGGAAAGGAGAGTCAATCAGCAATTGGGCCATATTACCATCCATGATGTTTCAGGAGATGCTTTCTCAGCACTCTATTGTATTATATTATTTGACATGTTATTATTATTATTATTATTATTATTATTCTTTTTTTCTGGAGATGGAGTCTTGCTCTGTCACCCCGGCTGAAGTGCAGTGGCGCGATCTCGGCTCACTGCAAGCTCCGCCTCCCGGGTTCACGCCATTCTCCTGCCTCAGCCTCCTGAGTAACTGAGACTACAGGCACCCGCCACCACGCCTGGCTATTTTTTTGTATTTTTTTTTTTTTTAAGTAGAGACGGGGTTTCACCATAGTCTCAATCTCCTGACCTTGTGGTCTGCCTGCGTCGGCCTCCCAAAGTTATTTGACATTTTATAATAGGCTTGGGTTTTTAATAATCAGAATAAAATAGCAATTAGCATTTTGAAAATTGAGAAAGAAGCAAAGGACACTTTCTGTTTTATTTTCCCACTAATGTGGATGAGGGGGAGGGGTCTTTTAAAAATGTCTTCCAACAGAGTAAAATTTCGCTTCCACTTCTTCCTCACTAGAAGTGCAAGAGCTAATAAATGTTTTAAGCGCTAGGCATTGCTTTTTTCACCTCTGCTTTCTTTTTTGCAAATGCTGCATTTCTTTGATGTCTCAGATAGGCCAGCGAATTGAAACCTCAACACCCCCATACCAAATAACTGACCTTAGTAAACAGACCTCACACGTTATTCCCACCAGAATGATTAAGATGAAAAAGACAGAAAATGCCGAGTGCCACTGAGAACTTGGAGCGCCTGGAACTTTCAAATGCTGATGCTGTGGGTATCAATTCATGCTGTTTTGCAAAGCTGTCTTTTGGTAGCATGTGCTACCTCAGGACCCAGGAACTCTGCAACTTTCCCCAGAGACATGGACTAGGATGTTCATGCAGTACAACAGTCACCAGAAACTAAAAACCTCTCAACTGTGCCTCAGTGATAGAATACATCATTGCATATCCACACAATGGCATAGTATACCACAATGAAAAGAAATTACAACTATACTCGACAATACAGATGAATCTCACAAACAACACTGAGAGAAAGAAGCCAGCCTCAAAGAGCCCGTGCTGTTTGTATTCATTAACATAATGTACAAAGACAGGTTAAACTAATCATCTTCAGAGACAAAAGTGACGAACATGGTGATCTTTGGTGGGACTAGGGGAGGGGTGATTGCAAAGAGGTATGAAAGGAGCTTCGGGGTGATGGAGCAGGGGCAATGGTGTCAAGTCTGCTTCCTGACATTAGTGCTTGCTGCATGGGTGTTTCAGCATGTAAAAATCTCAGCTGTGCACTTTTGCTTTAAGCACTGTGATGTGCACACTACAGTCAAAAAAGTTTTTAAAAGTAGATATCTGTTCCTATGAAGGATTAGGTTTTAATAAATATAACTCACTTAGTGACTTTTTCACCAAAAAAATAGCAAAGGAGAAAAAAGTGAACCTGCAGGTTGAAAACAGAAAGCTTACAGATGGAAAGAGAAAAATCGGATTATATGCCACACCCACAATCTTACCCAAAACCAAATGCATATTTTAGAATCAACAGATTTCTTATCAAGAGGAAATATTTCATTGTCCAAGGCAAAAGAGTCCTTGTTTTTTTTTTTTTTAAGACAGGGTCTCTCTCTGCCAGACTGGAGTGCAGTGGCACGATCTCGGCTCACTGCAGCCTCAATCTCCTGGGCTCAAGCGATCCTCCTGCCTCACCTTCCTGAGTAGCTGGGACCACAGGCACGTGCCACCACACCTGGCTAATCTTTGTATTTTTCATGGAGATGAGGTTTTGCTGTGTTGCCCAGACTAGTCTTGAACTCCTGAGCTCAAGTGATCTGCCTGCCTCAGCCTCCCAAAATGCTGGGATTACAGGTGTGAGCCACCACACCCAGCCCAAAAGAGTCTATGTGCAGATCTTATGCTATGTGCAGATCAGTTTGGAGACTTTTAAACATAGCTGGTTTTCAATCTTCTGCCTGCATTGTTTAAAATAAAAGGTGTGTTTTCTGACACCTTTTTTAAAAAGGCCAAGAGGGGCATGCTATCATTTGATCTAATTTTGGTCTGTTTCATTTAAGAAATATATTTATGCACAGGGGACTGGATTGCCTATAGAATGAGGTCATGTCTTGCACGTCATATGCTGAAGCAAGTGAAAGGAGGGGCAGGTGACCATCTATAAATTTTAGTCACACACTTCCTTTCATTTCACGCAGGATGGTTCTCTGGTCACTAAGCAGGTGAACACTGACACCCAGTGGGAGCAATGGAAACAACGAACGAGCTCTCTTGGTACCTGCTTCTAATAAAAATTCTGTGCTTGGATTTATTGGAAATAACTTAGAAGATACATTTTTGAAAAATTGATGGGGAAATTGATTTTAAAACTGGTACAGGGTATAAGAACACAAACAAAAATGAAAGTTTCAAATGCCAAGTAAATATATATAAAATGTGTTCAGCATCACTAGTGAAAAGGAAATGAAACCAGCAATTAAATACCACGTCACCTATCAAATTAGAAACATTACTAAAGTTTAATACATCTCACCCACCTGATTAGAAATATGGCTAATGTTTAATCATCTCAGGAGCCAGTTTAAGCAGAGGGAGATCTGGTACTCCTAGAACTCACACGGCACAGGTGGGTGGGTAACTCGGTTCTGTATTTTGAATGACAATTTGATATTATCTTTTAAAATATTGAATACACAGAATCCAACCATTCTCATTTCAGAATTAACCCCACACAATTGTTTTAATATGCACACAAGAAGACAAGTTCAATTTAGGTGGTACTGTATTGCTGGAAAGCAATACATTCAATGAGTAATGGGTTCATACCCAAAAGACATGAACCAACTGGAAGGGGTCTGCAATGACCAAAGTTGAGACAAGTGAAGCATCAAAAATAATGATAGCCATAACCGATTGAAACACAGCAAGTATATACAAATATATGAATCCATATACACAAGAAGGAGGCCAGCAAAACAAAACTTAAACTCCTCTGCCACGATTGGAGACAACTATGGTTTTACTCTTTACTCCAAAAGTTGATAATTAGTGAGAAAGGACTAAGCACTTATCCTACATTTCTAGCAGGAACTGCACTTTAGGGTAACCCTATAAGCTCAGCAGTTGAAAGAAAGCTCCCCTTTACAGGAGAATGTCAGCTAATCAATGTAGAGTATAGGACAGAATGTGAAAATCAAAATCTTGCAAACCCCAAATGAAATAGTTGATTGAGATAAGAAACAGCAATTAGGGGAAGTGATGGAGAACTAGGCATGTGCATGGTATCGGCAGATCCTGCCACAGATTATTTTCTATGTGCTAGAAGGAATGTGTAACTTTGTAATGCAGAAATGTGACTGCCCTAGTCTTAAGCCAGTAATCAATACTGGCATCACCAATGGTGGGACAACCAGACATTATGTGTTTTCTGTTGTAATTGCAGTGTGGAGTATACCCACCAAATATTCTTGCCAAAGTTTTACCCTAAATTTATTCAAGCCTTTAGATACAACATTCAGAAAACAACAAAAAATGAGGCAATAGGGGAACAAATGAAGCACCATCAGAAGGAACCAACTCCAAAATCCAAAAGCTATAGGATATTCTACAGGACATTGGTATTTTATTGCTGCTTTCTACTTTTACGTCTACTTATTTTTAAAATTTGTTTACATTTTATTTTACATTCTTAGATTTTGGCATCTTGTTAGATGAACATAAAATTTGTATCTCATGAACTGGTAACATTTCCAAATCTCACCCCCAAATAATGGCAAGGATAGTTGCAGACAGCACAAACTCTTATTTTATTAAGTAAAAAAATAACATTATCATTTATGAGTGTTATCTTTTCATACAAGATAGGACCTTTTTATTGCCAAAAGGTACAGATGAATGGATATAATTCCAAAATGGCGAAGAATCCTTTACACAGAATAAAATTTATGAAGATGCCCTAGATCATCTGAATACATTTTAGGAAACAACTAAACTCAGGCAGCTGGGGCTTGGTTAACTCGCCTTGCTTATAACACGAAATATTAGAAGGGGATGCATTGCTGGGCGGCATTCAGACTTCAGGTCTTCTCATCTTACAGGTGCAAAAAGAGCACCATTGCCAAGTATGTCAACAGAGATGATTATATTTGACAACCAAAATTCCAAGCCCCCAGTGAACTGGAATGACATGTGCATGGTGTTGACAGATCCTTCCACAGATTACTTTCTATGTGAGAGAAGGAATATGTAACTTTGTAATGCAAAAATGTGACTGCCCTAGTCTTAAGCCAGTTATCAATATTGGCATCTCCAATAGTGGGACAATTACCCAGTCTTAGGAGTCTATACCCCAGAATCCTATAGCCCAGAGGCTAAGAAATGGCTGAAGTTTATTTACAGAGTTCTAAGGCTTGCCGATGCAGAGATGGGATCCATCAATTAGTGTCATGTGGTGGGTAAGACCATGGGCCTTGGACCGGTCAGATCTGAATGTGAATTCAACTCTACCAGTTAGGCACTAAATAGTCTCTAAATGTCAGTGTCATAACCTGTACCATAGGGAACATAATGTCTATGTCAGAGATATGGGGATCCAATGGGATAATGCAGATACACTACTCAGCACAGAACCACTAACCTCGTTCATGGGTTAAACAATGAATAATAGCTAATGTTACTATACTTTTATCCTCATACCAAATTTTCAAAGCCAGTGGTTCTTTTCCAGCTGGAAGATGAAGGCCTAATCAAGATGGAGCCAAGGGCAGGGCCAACAAGCAGAGGTTGGCATCTCAAGCACTTGGAGGTTTCTTCTCACCCAAGACACCAGATATGGATACCCAGGCAAGAAAGCACTTACTTTGGGGTAACTGTGGGCTGGATTTACAGAGGGGAGAAAAGCACAGAGTCTGCCAAAGCCAGGGAAGAAAGACCAATGGGCATGTGGCTTGATGCACAGAATAGCATACAGAGCCCAGACCTATCCCACTTGGAGGCTTGTGCCTTCTCAACACAGAGAGCCCTCTCCTCTGTGAGTCCCACTTGGCCACCAATGCATGGGATCTTTCTGAGACTATCAATCAAGTTTCCTTGCCTTTCTCTGACCAAGAGGTGGGTGAGTGACACCCACTAAAGCCAATGAGTCTCTGCTTCTCTCAGCTCTTGAGTCAAATGACCCAACGGCAGAAAACACAGCCCATGGATCCTGATAAGGCAGAGTCCTGAAGCATTGGTCCCTGCTAACTGGATGCCTGTAGCTGCCTGGGACCCATTCTGTTCAAAGCAAAGGTCCTACAGAGTTTCCTTTTATTCTAGGAACACCCCACATTATGATTTGGATCTGTGTCCCCACCAAATCTGTTGAATTGCAATCCTTAATGTGGGAGGTGGGGCCTGGTGGGAGATGATTGAATCATAGGGGCAGTTTCTCCTGAATGGTTTAACATTATCCCCCTTAGTACCGTCATCATGATGGTGAGTGAGTTCTCACGGGGTCTAGTTTAAAAGTGTGTAGTACCTCGCACTTCTCTCCTCCTTGCTCCTGTTCCCACCATGTGAGATGCCTCACTCCCCATTTACCTTCCACCATGATTGTAAGTTTCCTGGGGCCTGCCCAGAAGCCAAGAAGATGACAACATCATGCTTCCTTTACAGCATGCAGAAAGTGAGCCAATTAAACCTCTTTTCTTTATAAATTACCCAGTCTTTTGTATTTCTTTATAGCAGTGAAAGAATGGACTAATCTACTCCATAACCCTCAAATACCTTCCTACCATGCATAAATTACCCCAGATAGGTTCCCATTGCTTGCAACCCAAGAATTCCAAATGAAACAGTTCTCCTCTCCCCACTGACTCTGTGCTGCAGGTCCAGGCACCATCAACAGCCTCTTTCCTGCTTCTATTCACAATGCTGGTTATCTGTAGATGGCACAGTAAATGGTTTTGAATGAATGCTTACTAGGCACCAAGCTCTGTGCTCAGTTGTCAGGAGCAGCAGGAAACATGATAGCTGCCCCCCAAAGTCACCGGCACAGGCAATGACCAAACAAAGAGGTGCATGCTCAGATGATAGGGTGCTGGGGACATACATGGCAGAATCCCTCCTTTTAATCATGACACCTGGGTATTGGAGGATCCCATTCTCCAGACTTCCCCCAGTAACTGGGAACATACATCAGGATGCAGTATGTGATTTCAGAAGTACTATTGGAACACTTTTTCCCAGCAAGGTGTTCTGCTCCTTTTTCTCAGGTTTTTCCATCAAGAGTCTCTTAAGGCCCTGGCGCAGTGGCTCACACCTGTAATCCCAACACTTTGGGAGGCCAAGGCAGGTGCATCACCTGAGGTCAGGAGTTCAAGACCAGCCTGGCCAACATGGTGAAACCCCGACTCTACTAAAAATACAAATACTAGCCGGGCACAGTGGCACATGCCTGTAATCTCACCTATTCAGGAGGCTGAGGCAGGAGAATCCCTTGAGCCCAGGAGGAGGAGGTTGCAGTCAGGTGAGATTGCGCCATTGCACTTCAACCTGGGCGACAGAGCAAGGCTCCGTCTACAAAAAAAAAAAAAAAAGAGTCTCTTAAACTACATTTTCACAGGCCTTTTCACTGCAGAGGTAACAAACTCCAATGCCAACTGGAGCTAGGTATCTTACTCATTCAACACAGACACATTTTATATATTAAACACATAGGAATATTTTCTCCTTCAATAAAAGATATGCTCCTTAACACTTGTTTTTTTTTTTAACCTATGCCCTCTTCTTCTACCTTTTGTTTTCAAACTTTTTATGAAGACATAAAGAATGATATCGCTTTACTCTTAATTCTATGAAGAGAATAAATGTAGGTAAAATATTAAAGAATGACGTTGGCCCTCCCTGTTCTGGATACTGTAAGGCATGATGGGGATTTATGACAAACTGGAGAGCTCCTGTCCTGAATGAAGGGAAACCTTTAATACCAGCTACAGCTATGAACTGTAGGCAGAAAGTCAAGTTCCAAAAATATCTCTTTTCTGACAGAAACCAGAAATCCAGACTTTTATGCAAATGTATCTGATTTTTAAATGTTGGCAAACAATTCAAAGCTTCATTTTTTTAATGCCGTGCAGGCCTATCCTTTGTAGTTTAAACAAACAAGCATGGGCCACATTCTCCCCTTGGGAGATGAATTTTTAACCTCTATGGGTAGAGTTCTGCCCAGGGTGGCCCCTGGCCTAGTTCTGGCATGTTTGCGCAAATAAGATAAAAGTGCTCCTTCCCCCACAGATATTTTACGCCATTCATCAGAAAAATTGTCGTAACAAATATATTATACAAATCCAAGACACTCGTTGTATGCATGGTGCCTCTGGAGTTGGACAGTATGCAACCTATACACCTGTACACAGCAGCCCTGTTTTCATCCTCTTTGAGCTTTTCAGGATAAGCCCCTAAAATCCCACTTACCATCTAATTTTTTTATTCTCTAATTATGTTTCTGCTAATATTTGACATTATATTTATGCCTGAAAGACAAATTAGAGAATGAATTACATTATCCTATTAGGGCAAGTCCAGTAACTGAGATTAAGGAAGATTCAAGTGGGCTTTTTGGCACAAATCTTAGCCTCTGTCTTCACTTTGCAACACGTGACTCTGAGCCACATCTGCCTGCAACAGGATAATCTATGCCAAGTCTTCTAAATCCTTTCACATTCTAGAAATAGATGGATGTTATTGTTTACAGATGGAATTTCCATTGTACAAAATCACCTTATCCCAGCTATCAATTATTGTCATTATCTGTAACTAGGCAAGTTCCTTACAATGTTTGCTGAAACTATCTCAGATCAGTAATTAACTCCCCAGCCACCAACCCTTGCCTTTCACGTTTTAATGAGGAACGTGACCATGAAGCCATTAGAATGTGAAAAATGAAAGTTATCGCCAGTCATCCTTCTTTGATACAACAGACTCATTTCCTCTTTTCTGCTGATAGAGGATCAACAAATGCTTTTTCCATTTTTTTTTTTTTTTAAGTAGGAAGCCTTTAGAGGCCAACCTACTTAGTGTAAAAAGACTACCAGCCACCCCCTGAGGCAGAAAGTGCATTGCAAGGATTCAGTTGGTTTTTTCCCTCTGGCAAAATCCCTTCTTAATTAAGAAGCACACCTGCATAATTTAAACACACTGGAGTCAGAGTCTAGCCAAGTGTGCAGCCGACTGTCTCCACTAATTGCCCACGTTCACCAGCACCCACCCTCATTAACAATGAAAAGGCTGTCCTCTCCCAGGGGTCCTCACCAATTCCCAAAGAGTCAGAGAAGTGACTGGGCCAGAAGGTGGCACCAAATCCTGTCTCATTTTGATGTCAGCCGAATGAGAAAGCTTGACTCCTTAAGAAAAGGAGATTTTGCAGACAGGAAGGAAGTCTGGAGTGGAGGGTTTGCATATTGGTTAGACATTAAATGACTTTCCAAACAAATCTGGTTTTCCTTTATGCAGAGGAAACTCCATTAGGAGTATTTCTACATTGAAGAGGAATCCCAGAGCTGAAAAGAAAACTTGGTCAAATATTTGGGACTGCTCTCAGTAAAACAAATTGATGCCTCTCCAAGGAACGTTTCATAAGCTGGAGTTTACCCTTCCAGTCTGATCGGCACAGCTCAGAAGCAATGGGAAATGGCAATTAGCACAAGGCAAATAGTGGCGGATGAGACCAAGCCACCAAAGGGCCCTTCGAATGCCATATTCCAATGCTACAGGACAGAATGCAGCAATGGAGTGAGCACTAGGCAAGGAGCCAGAGACTTGGGTTCAGGAACTGGCTCTCCCACAGGTCGTTCCAGAACCTCAAATCATTTCCTGCACAGAAGTTTGCGGTGGAGCAGCACTGATAAGCGACAAGTGAGGGATGATGTTGGCGTGGATGTGGTGAAAAGGAAACGCTTTTACACTGCTGTTGGAAATGTAAATTACTACAAACACCATGGAAAACCATATGGAGATTCCTTATTCAATTCAGCAATCCTACTACTGGGTATCTACGCAGAAGAAAAGAAGTCTTATATGAAAAAGACATAGGCACGTGCATGTTTATAACACAATTCACAGTTGCAAAGATATGGAACCTACCTAAATGTTCATCCACCAATGAGCAGATAAAGAAAATGTGGTATAGGCCAGGTGCAGGGCTCACGCCTGTAATCCCAGCACTTTGGGAGGCCGAGGCAGGCGGATCGCCTGAAGTCAGGAGTTCAAGACCAGCCTGACCAACATGGAGAAACCACGCCTCTACTAAAAATATAAGACATTAGCCGGGTGTGTTGGCACATGGTTGTAATCCCATCAACTCAGGAGGCTGAGGTAGGAGAATCACTCGAACCCGGGAGGCAGAGGTTGCGGTGAGCCAAGATTGTGCCATTGCACTCCAGCCTGGGCAACAAGAACAAAACTCCATCTCAAAAAAAAAAAAAAAAAAAAAAAGCAGAAAGAAAATGTGGTATATATACACCATGGAATACTACTCAGTCATAAAATCAAATGAAATAATGGCCTCTGCAGCAACGTGGATGGAGCTGGAGGCCATTATTGTAAGTAACTCAAGAGTGAAAAAACAAATATCACACATTCTCACTTATAAGTGGGAACTAAGCTATGAGGATTCAAAAACATAGTGATATAATGAACTTTGGGGAGTTAGGGGAAAGGGTGAGAGAGGGGTAAGGGATAAAAGACTACAGACTGGGTACAGTGTACACTGCTTCAGAGACGGGTACTCCAAAATCCCAGAAATCACCACTGAAGAAATTATCCATATAACCAAAAAGTCACCTGTACCCCCAAAAACTATTGAAATAAAATTTGTTTAAAAGATGTAGCAATATATGTTGGGGAAAAAAAAAAAAGACAGTGTCTGGGGTCTCCAATGCCTGGGATCAAATCCTGTCTCTGATGCATTTGAGGCATGTGACTTTGGGCACGTTACCTCATCTTTCTGTACCTCAGTCACCTCTTCAGCAACCTCATGGGGTGGTTGTAAATATTAAATGAGATTAGGCCCATAG
Organism: Macaca thibetana thibetana; assembly: GCF_024542745.1. Taxonomy (NCBI): domain Eukaryota; kingdom Metazoa; phylum Chordata; class Mammalia; order Primates; family Cercopithecidae; genus Macaca; species Macaca thibetana. The sequence goes on along the minus strand of NC_065587.1, from coordinate 43,739,189 downwards.
TGCTGTCAATAAATAGTAATGGTTATTTTTATGAATGAGCTAAAGGAAAACTCATTGGAAATAAACGTACTGGGGACAGACCTTTGTCAATGAATGGAGACCCTGTATCAGGAGAAGGGCTAAGTTGGAATTGTTATCATGACCCCATTAGGCCCACATGGTGGAGAGGCCTAGGAAAAATCATGTCAGTTTACCTAGCGTTGACTATTGACAGATTGACATTACAATTACATCAAATGTGTATATACATCATCTCATTTACTTTAAACAGAACATCTATGAGTCATGAATTTAAGCCTTAGAGAGTCTAAGCAACTTCCCCAAGGTCACACAGTACCTTTGTAACTTGAAGTTACATCTTTTGTAGGCAACAAAAGTAGAAATGGGATTACAGGCACACACCACCATGCCTGGCTAAATTTTTTATTTTTAGTAGAAACGGGGTTTCACCATGTTGGCCAGGATGTTCTTGAACTGCTGACATCAGATGATCCACCCGCCTTGGCCTCCCGAAGTGCTGGGATTACAGGCGTGAGCCACCATGCCCGGCAGCTACTCAGGAGGCTGAGGCAGGAGAATCGCTTGAACCCAGGAGGCGGAGGTCACAGTGAACATGAGATCATGCTGCTGCACTCCAGTCTGGGCGACAGAGTGAGATTCCTACTCAGAAAAAACAAATAAAAATAAGAATGGAGATTTTTTTTATTATAGCATCTAGTATGGGGTCTGGCACACAGAGGAAAAAAAGAATGAATTGAATTGGCTTGGACTGAATCGATGTTTGTAGTAACCTTTTTTGCCACAGAGTGTGAGAGAAGATGATATGTCACAGTGGGGAGCTCCTTCCAGAACCTTCCATAGGAAAACAGGAACCTTTCCAACAGGGGCAAGAAATGCCCAGGAGCCCAGTGCCCAGGATCTGAGTCCAGATGCCTCAGGAGCCCAGCTCCCTGGCTTCTCTGACCCTTACGAAGCAAGAGAGGGGAAGACCAGAGCCAGTCCTGCCCTCTTTGGGTTAAGTAAGTTACAAGGACTCTTGTCAAAGGCAGGGAGTAAGAGAGAGTGAGAGTGTCAATGGGAGGTGCTAGAACTACTACTAATAAGCCAGAGAGGAGGGCTCCAGCAATTGATTAGAGAATCAGTGAGCTGTAATGGTACCTGTAGGCTACGTTAGTGGAATTACTAATACTAACTCATGTAAAAAGCACTTCACATGGTAATGGGCACATAGTGAGAGAGTGCTCAATGGTGTCTAACATTCAGAAGGGAGGAAGCAGGAGAAGAATACATTTTAAAATGTAATTTGTAGTGGGCTGAGTGGCAGTCCTTAAAAAGGTATGTCCACTGAACACAATGTCCTCCAAATCTTGGCTATCCTCATCCTAATCCCCAGAATCTGTGAATGTGATTTTATTTGGAAACAGTTTTTGTAGATGTAACTAAGGATCTCAAAATGAGATTATCCTGGGTTGTCTGGATAAATTCAGTGGCAGTTGTCCTTATAAAAGACAGAAGACAAAACACTGAAAAAAGAGGAAGGCTGTGTGAAGACAGAGGCCAAGACTGGAGTGACGCAGCCAAAGGACACCTGAGCCATGAGACACTAGAAGAGGCAGGGAAGGATTCTCCTAGAGCTTCCACAAAAAGCATGGCCTGCAAGTACCTTGATCTCGGACTTCTGACCTCAGAACTATGAGAGAATAAATTTTTGTGGTTTTAAGCCAGTTTGTGGGAATTTGTTACAGGTACCCCAGGAAACTAATACACAATCCTGTAGAGATTATCCTACATCATGGGGGGAGGGAGGAAGGTATAAGTGAGGTAAGATGACAATTTACTTATTGGGCGGGGCGGGGAGGTGCTGATCAAACTACCCTAATGCTAATAATAGCCAGCCTTGACCACAGGAAATTGACTCAAATTATTTTACAACATACTAGTCACCCACCTTGCTTCCTATTTGAGGACATCAAAGACCACCTGGTGGCCAAGAAGCAGACCATCCAGGGCAAAGCTCCTTATCTGATGAATTCAGAAGTAATTAGACTTTCCTATTAGCTAAAGCAGGCATCTGGCTCCAGGCTTCTTTCCCCAAAATTTAGAAGTAACTAGAATTTCTATACATCTCCAGAATGCATGCATGTCAACCCTTGCTGGCATTAAGGTACCAAAACAACAAGTGTAAGCATTTCTCATGACCTATGTGGCTAATATGGTCCAAATTACCCTTAAGTTCCCACTTTAAGGTTCATAAATAGCCCAAAGGAAAATCCACTGCGACATGCTCAGTCCTCTCTTGCTGAAGCACTCTGCTGCGTGCTGCTACACCCTTTCTATCTAATAAAACTTTCCTTTCAAACCCATACTGTTGTCGGTAAATTCTTCTTACTACCTGCGAGTCAATTAATTTCTGATGCCAGGGCTCTGATATGTTGCCTGGCGATATTGACCTTTCAACATTAAACACCAGGTATAGTAATAATGTTGCAAATTTGTTGATGTATTTTCATAATTCATGGCAGCCTGCTGCCCACTGTTGCAAATAAAGTGATGTTAGAACACAGCTGTGCCCATTCTTTCAGGTGTGGTCTGTGACAGAGTTGACCAGTCAACAGAAACCATATGCACAAAAAGCCAAATTACTTATTATCTGATCCTTCATGGAAAAAAAAAAATGCCAGCCCCTGGGCTAGATCAGGGAAGACTTTGTAAAACAGGTTAAGAGATTATAACATTTCATCACAGGAACAGTGATGAGCTACTGAATGGATTTAAACACAGAACTGATCCATATCCACTTTGAGAACAATTGCTCTGCAGTATACAGGTTGAAATTGGGGAGTGAAAGAACGAAGGCATGAATTTCAGTTGGGAGGCTGGGTCAATAATCAGGTGAACAATAAAGGAAGCCTGGGCCCCATATAATAAGGTAAAACAGGTTCTGTTTTCATGGCCACTTTTGTAATCACACTGCCTCCCAGGTCCACTAGATGGCAACACCACACAGGAAAATCATTCATCTCTACCACAATGTCTATTTTAGTGTCCTCTAGTATTACAGAAACTTAAGAGCTGTAATTCAAGTATTTCAGTGACTTAACCCCTTGTGTATGTTTCAAGAAGAACCTACTTTATATTAAGTTACATTTATGTCCAGACTCTGTGTTGTTTAACGGAGCAAATGGGCCAGGGCATCATATGAGAAACTGAAAGATGAATCAACTTCACCTCCCCAACTAAAATATGCTGGTGTGGCCAATAGAAAAATGGATGGAAGCCCCAAACGGACCCATTTACTAAAGAAGAAATATAAAGACCAATAAACACAAGAAAACCTGCTCAGCCTCACTCATCATCAAAGAAATGTCCATGAAAACAAAAATAAGATATAATTTATGCCTAGCAAGACTGTTTTTCAAAATGATGACCCCAGCATTGGCAAGAGCATGAAAATCAGGACTGAACACAGTAGCTCACACCTGTATTCCTAGCCTTTTGGGGGTCCCAGGCAGGAGGATCAGTTGAAGCCAAGAGTTCAAGACCAGCCTGGGCAATATAGCGAGACCCCATCTCTACAAAAAAAATTTTTTAATTATGTGGGTGTGGTGGTGTGCACTGTGTTTCCAGCTACTCTGGAGGCTGAGGCAGGAGGATTGCTTGAGCCCAGGAGGTTGAAGCTGCACTGAGCTATGATTGTTCTACTGCACTCCAGCATGGGCAACATAGCAAGACCCCATCTCAAAAAAAAAGAAAAATGGGCACTGCCAGGCAGTGCTGCTGAAAGCATAAATTGGTATGATATTTAACAGATAATTTTTAGTAAATATGCAGAATATTTTAATTGCAAATATTCATTGACTCAATAAATCCACTTCTACAAATATCCTAACAATATAATCAAGATGATAAAATCAAGGTTTCCATCAAAGATGTCTACCATAGCATTATTTATAAAACTAGAAATGGTCTAAATGGCCAGTGTCAGAGAAACCATTCATCAAGGTATGTCCTCACTTTATTAAATCAATAAATAATCATTGAGCTTCTACCATGTATCATGCACTATGCTAAGTACTCAAGAGACTGTGCTGAACACAATGGACCAGGTTCCTGCTGTTATAGAATGGAATATTTTTAAAAATGGCATTTTCAGATACTATTTCATAAGTTGGGAAAATGTCCATAGTATTATAAGTGGAAGGAAGACAAAAATGTACATGCAACATGCAAATTTAAATGTACATTATAAATATAGAATTAAAAATTTTAGTTCACAGTTTCATGTATGTCAGAAAGAGCACACTTCTTTATTTTCTATAAATCAACTTAATTTTACCTCTAAGCCCCGGTCCTGTAAGGTTAAGAAATTCAGCCTTGATCTGCCTCAGGCCTTCCTCCTCCTGTGCTCTGGAATTTTGTCAAGGTTTTGAGTCTCATCCAAGACCCAAGTATCTTTGCTCATGTGTGTACAGTGATTGTCCCAAAACATCCATTGTCCTACCTGTCAGATCCACTGCTCTGGTCTTTCTGTGAGAGCCAGGAAAAGTCACAAGCCAGGAGAACTTTATGTCAGGATCCCCAGGGCCCAGCCTTGGACCATTCTCTAGGGCCTTGCTACATGTGGTTCATGGCTCAGCTGCATGGGCAGCACCTGGAACTCCCCCTGGGGACTTGCTACCTGTGGCCTGGACTAGCTGCATGTGCATCACTTGGGCACTACTGGATCACAATCTGAATGTCAACCAGAGCCCTAGGGGATTCATGTGCTTATTACAGTTTTAAAAGCACCGCCTTAGCTGGTCTTGCCATACCTGCCAGGTGGAGTGCAGGTTAGGGCCATTCTGGGACCCCCAGGGCTGGGCACTCACTCACTAGTCTGCAGAAGTTCTCCCTTACTTCCATCAATGACCATTCATGTGGACACAAAGGTAGCCCGATCACATTTCTACACTCTATGCCTGCTTCATCAAACCTAAGCAGAAAAATGGATAGGTATATTAGTCACACCCTAGGTATATTAGTCAGGGTTCTCTAGAGGGACAGAACTAATGGAATATATATATGGGGGAGTTTCTTAAGTATTAACTCACACCATCACAAGGTCCCACAGTAGGCCCTCTCCAGGCTGAGGATCAAGGAGAGCCAGTCCGAGTCCCAAAATTGAAGAACTTGGAGTTCGATGTTCAAGGGCAGGAAGCATCCAGCATTGGAGAAAGACGTAGGCTGAGAAGCTAGGCCAGTGTCTCTTTTCACATTTTTCTGCCTGCTTGTATTCTAGCCATGCCAGCAGCTGATTAGATTATGACCACCCAGATTAGGGATGGGTCTTCCTTTCCCAGTCCATTGACTCAAATGTTCATTTCCTTTGGCAACACCCTCACAGACACACCCAGGATCAATACTTTGTATCCTTCAATCCAATCAAGTTGCCACTCAGTATTAACCATCACACTAGGTCTATGGGTCTTTTATTCTGTGTCATGTAAAGCTACGACCACATAAATTTGTTACATTTTTCTCTTGTTAACCTGTCTTTATTATGGGAGTGTTGGCCATGGCCCTTTTGATGGAGAGAAAAGGAATCACCCCCTTTCCACTCCATAGCGTGTTTGGGCTTTTTTAAAAAAAGAAGGGAGTTACATGGTAATTGATAAGGGAAGGAATCTGCCAACCACTAATGTCTTTCCTTTTAAAAATAATGCACAAATTACAGGCTCCAGTAAAATTCAGGCTGTCATTTCAAGAGGTCCCTAGCATGAATTACTGAGATAACTAGCTACTTAGAACAAAAATCCATGACGAATTACAAGCCCACGTTGCTGGGTTCTTGGGCTTTAACCACGCACTCTAATGGCTGGCATCTCACTGGGGTCAACCCGAGGTACCAGCAGGATGTCAAATGGATTTTCCTATGTTCTACTGCTTGTTCCAGAAGCCAAGTGCCCAAAAGGCTCGGCGTCAATTTTCTAAGACCCATGAAGATGACAACATTCCCGTGGTAAAACTCTTTTCTGAGAAGAGCTGAAGTGAGGAGATCCAGTTAAAAAAATAAGCAAATGTGCACAAATGTTATTTCAGGGAAAAATTGGTGAGGACAAAACCAAGTCATGGTGCCTTTTGGCGAACCCATCCTTCCCTGTGTAAGTCATCGGTATGTAAATCAAGTGCAGGCATCTGAGAGACCCTCACTAAGCCCCCTTCTCAAGAACAATGGCACTTTTTAAGTATATGGTTTGTTCAAACAGCTATATTTAAGCATAGACTCTTTGGGATTTCAGCTTGCAGCCCAAGGCAGTGAATATGAAAACTAAAATCTCAGAAACCAGGTTAACCTAAAATGCCATGAATTGTTAAAGGATCATTTGTCCCAACAAGCAAAATCATGACTTTTATACAAACATAAAAGGAATGTGTGATCAAAGATTTACTTAACTCATTAGTTAATCAGGGAACCAGTAAGATGGGATCACTGTTTCAAAGGAGAATTGAAAGAACACACACAGACCTCATCAATAGACATAAAAATAGTCTCTCTCCCCAGGGCAATAATTAATTGTGCTTCACTGGACAAATTCATTTGCATGTCTCTCAACTTTCTACAACTTACAGAATTAAGTAACTGAAATTAACTATCAGTTTAAAAGCTCAAAGGCAATAAAAGGCACAAGTAACCCCAAGGAGTGGAGTGTTCTAGACAGGACTTGTTTTTTTGGTCCATTTCAGAGTCTTTTGAGATTTCTCCTGACCCCGTTTATTGAAAGAGCTCAGCAGAGTACAGGCAGCAAAGCAAATGTATTCTCTCTTACAATTTCTTTAACTCCTTCTGTTGAAGATGTTCTCCCTGTCCCCAAATGAAGCTTAAAACAGGCTCCGAAATTCTTTCTGTCCCTCTTGGATAATAAAAGACCCAGTCAGTCCTAATTTTAAACAATAATTGAAGCCAATGGAAATGTCTCTTCCTTCTGGGCTGGGCCTGTCCACTGCTTGGCAGTCACATGACTTTGTCCAGTTCCTCCCTCGACTTGTCCTGGCTCCTCCCTCACTTGAGGAAGGGCGGAGATATCTCACAGGATTATTACACTTTTATTCTGGCCTTGGTACCTGCTGGGGGAGGCAGATTCCAGATGCCGAGTCATCTACTCATAGAGTGGGTTCTTCAGGGACTCCCTCTTCCCCAACCTCCCTCCCTCCCTGGAGAGCTCTCTCTGCACTGCCCTGGACATGAGTGGTGCCTTCCCTGAACTCTGGTTCACCACACAGCTCTCCTCCTGGACTTCAGTGAACCCGAGTGGTACTCCCCTTTAGAGAATTGTCAGAGGCATTCAAAGCAGAGCAACTCATCTTGAATAGGGGCTGGGTAAAATGAGGCTGACACTTGCTGGTCTGCATTCCCAAGAGGTTAGGCATTCTTAGCCACAGGAAGAGATAAGAGGTTGGCAGGCTTGGTATCACAAAATACAGGTCACAAAGACCCTGGTGATAACAGAATGTGGTAAAGAAGCTAGCCAAAACCTGCCAAGATGGTGACAAAAGTGGCCTCTGGTCATTCTTACTGCTCATTACATGTTCATTATAATGCATTATCATGCTAAAAGACACTCCCACCCACACCACGACAGTTTACAAATGCCGTGGCAATGTCCAGAAATTGCTCTATATGGTCTAAAATGGGGAGGGACCCTCAGTTCTGGGAAATCTCCACCTCTTTCCCAGAAAACTCAAGAATAGTCCACCCCTTGTTTAGTATATAATCAAGAAATAACCGTAAGTATACTCAGTCAAGCAGCCCATGCTGTGCTCTGCCTATGGAGTAGCTGTTCTTTTATTCCTTTACTGTCTTAATAAACTTGCTTTCACATTACAGACTCACCCCAAATTATTTCTTGTGCAAGATCCAAGAACCCTTGGGCACTGAATGGGGACCCCCTTCTGGTAACAGAATCACTTACCACTCCCCTCCCCAAGTGGTCCTCTTGTCCAAAGGCCATCTCAAGTTCCCCAGTCTAGCACACTTCCATGGAATATACTAGTGTTTCCAATCCAGGATAATTCTGCCTCCAGGGGATGTTTGTCACATCTGGAGATATTTCGAGTTGTCACAACAGGTGGGGGTGATCCTAACATCTAGTAGGTGGAGGCCAGGGATGCTGCTAAACAGGACAGCCCTCCCCTACCATCACCACTCACCACACACACACAGAATTTTCCAGCCTACAAACACTCACAGTGCTAAGATTGAGACATCCCAAGGTGTGCAGATGACCAACAGGAAACTCACACTGCTTCACACCATCAACCTCATTGCAGCCAGGTCCCACCCCACCCTCCACCTTCTGCCCTGCCAGCCACAACTGTGGACTCAGACTTTGAAAGCAGGATCCAGGCATCAGTCCCGAATTCTTCAAACTCCTGGAAACTTTCGTCAATCTCTGAAATGCCTCCATTGCCCTGAGGTGCGGTGGAGACACAAGAACCACCCTCTCCAAAGGCACCTGCACTGCCTGTCTCTTCACCTCCCAAAGGATTCTTAGCATCTCTGTTACAGCTTGGAGGCAGATGGGGAAGCTAGAGGAGAACCCATTCGCCATCACTAAGGTGATCTCACCAACTGGCCCAGTCTTTGGGACACCTGTCAGAACTTGATACAAATAAGCCACATTTAATATTATTGCAAAACTGTTGTTACTGGCACATTAATAGAACAATCAAATTCTGTAAAATATTTTAAAGAGGTTTATTGTGAGCCAATATGAGTGACATGGCCCAGGAAACAGTCTCAAGAGGTCCTGAGAAAGTGTGTGCAAGGCAGTTGGGTTACAGTTTGGTTTTATACATTTTAGGGAGACAGAAATTGTAGATAAAATCATAACTCAATACATGTTATATTCAGCCTAAAGAGGTGGAATAAGGAGTGGGGGAAGGGGTGGCTTACAGGTCATAGGTAGATTCAAAGATTTTCTGATTAGCAATTGGTTGAAAGAGTTGAACTCAGTAGAAAAAATGATTGAGTTAAGTTAAGGAGGTCGTGGAGGCCAAGGTTCTTATTATGTAGATGAAGTCTCAGACATAGCAGCTTGAAGACTTGAAGTCAGTAGAAAAAATGATTGAGTTAAGTTAAGGAGGTCGTGGAGGCCAAGGTTCTTATTATGTAGATGAAGTCTCAGACATAGCAGCTTGTGGAGAGAATAGATGGTAAATGTCTCTTTTCAGACCTTAAAGGTGTCAAGCTTTCAGTTAATCTCTCCTAGATCCAGGGAAGACCTAGAAAGGGAAAGCTTGGCTGCATTAATGGAGATTCTATACAGATGTAAATTTCCTCCACAAAAGACAGCTTTGCAAAGGCATTTCGATCTGTTGACCCTATGAGAGCCATTTCAAAGTATGGCGATACAATATATTTTGGAGTGAAATATTTGTATTTCTTTCAGGGCCTGCTATCTGTCATATGATGAATCCCCCAAAAAGGAACTTGGTATCTTATTGTCACAAAGAGTCTCCTTTATCAGGCTGTTCATCTCTATTTTGACGTGAATGTTGGTCAGTGGTACCTAAATCCCAAAAAAGAGGGGGAATAATGAGGTGTCTGACCTTTCTTCCTATCACAGTCAGGGATTTCATTTTTCAGGTTTCCCTGGAGTCCCCTTGGCCAGAAGGAGCATCTGTTCAATTGGATGGGGAGCTTACAATTTTATTTTTGGTGAATTGTGTCCCCTCAAAATTCCTATGCTGAAGCCCCAACTCTCAGGACCTCAGAATGTGACTGTATTGGGAGATTAGGCCTTTGAAGAGGTGATGAAGTAAAAATGAAGTCATTAAGGGGGGCCCTCATCCAACCTGACTCAAGTCCTCACAAGAAGAAATGTGAACACACAGAGAGATGCCAAGGGTGTGCAGACACAGACAAAAGACCAGGGGAGGACATGGCCAGAAGGTGGCCATCTGCAAGCCAAGGAGAGAGGCCTCAGAAGAAACTGAGGAGAGCAAAGATCACCTGGTGGCTATCAAGCAGACCAGCCAGAGGCAAAACTCCCTGTCTGAGGAATTCAGAAATAATTAGACTCCCTATTAGCTAAAGCCAGCATCTGGTACTGTACCCGGTGGAGGGTGTCCAGGTTCTTGGTGTCTTGAACAAAGAATTGGACAAAACACACAAACAAAGCAAGAAAGAATGAAGCAACAAAAGCAGAGATTTATTGAAACGAAGGTACCCTCCACAGTGTGAAAACGGGTCTGAGCATAGGGGTTCAAGAGCCCCATTACAGAATTTTTGGGGGTTTAAATACCCTCTAGAGGTTTCCATTGGTTACTGGGTGTACGCTCTATGTAAATGAAGAGGATGAAGTAAGGTTACACAGTCATTTACTCAGTGTGCACCCTATGTAAATGGAGAGGATATTTCCTGTCAGAGCTGAAGTGTTTCCATTTGATGTAGTTCTAGGAGATCCTTAGATTCTCTGCCTCCAGACCCTATTCTCCCACCTCAGTACCAGGCTTCTTTCCCAAAAATTTATGAGTAACTAGAATTTGTATACATCTCCAGAATGCAGGCATGTCAAAACTCATTGCGCAACCCTTACTGAGGTCAAGGCACCAAAATGTCTGGGAATGTAACCATTTACCATAACCTACGTGCTGAATATGGTCCAGATTACCCTTAGGCTCCTGCTTTAAGGTCCATAAAGAGCCTTAAGGAAAATCCACCGCAGGGCGCTCAGTCCTCTCTTGCTGAAGTGCCCTGCTGCATTCTGCCACAGGGTTCTTTCTATCACATAAAACTTTCCTTTTCAAACCTGTACTGTTGTCGGTAAATTCTTCCTGCCACCAGCGAGCCAACCACTTTCCATTGCCAGTTCCCTGACATCTTACCCAGCAGAAACCACTCATGACAACACTTGGATCTTGGACTTCCAGCCTCCAAAACCATGAGAAAATAAATTTCTGTTGTTTAAGCCACCCAGACTATGGTGTTTTGTTACGACAGCCCCAGCAGAGTAATGCAAGGATATATTGACTCAACTTCCAATCCTTTTTGGAAAAGAGTCATAGTATAAATGCTTAAACAAAACATAAATAAATATATAAATAATATACCGAAGTGGTGGCCTGCCCCTCTACACCTGTGGGTATTTCTCATTAGGTAGGATGAGAGACTGAGAAAAGAAATAAGACACAGAGACCAACTATAGAGAAAGAACAGTGGCCCCAGGAGACCAGCGCCCAGCATATGGAGGACCCGCACTGGCCCCAGTCTCTGAGTTCCCTCAGTATTTATTGATTACTATGTTCACTATCTCAGCAAGGGGAATGCGGCAGGAGAACTATGCCTGGATGTGCACGTAGGCCAGATTTATGCTTCTCTCCACCCAAACATCTCAGTGTAGTAAAGAGTAACAGAGGAGCATTGCCACCAGCATATCTTGCCTCCAGTCACAGGGCAGTTTTCTCCTATCTCAGAATAGAATGAATGTACAATCAGGTTTCATACTGAGACATTCCATTCCCAGGGGCATGCGGGAGACAGAGGCCTTCCTCTTTTACTAATCCTCCTCAGCACAGACCCTTTACAGGTGTCGGACTTGGGGATGGTCAAGTCTTTCCCTTCCCATGAGGCCATATCTCAGGCTCTCTCAGTGAGGAGAAACCTTGGACAATACCCAGGCTTTCCTGGGCAGAGGTTCCTGCGGCTTTCTGCAGTGCATTGCGCCCCTGGTTAATCGAGAATGGAGAATGGTGATGACTTTTACCAAGCATACTGCCTGTAAACATATTGTTAACAAGGCACATCCTTCACAGCCCTAGATCCTTAAACCTTGATTCCATACAACACATGTTTCTGTGAGCACAAGGTTGGGGCTAAAGTTACAGATCAACAGCATCTCAAGGCAAAACGATTGTTCAGGGTACAGATCTAAATGGAGTTTCTTATGTCTTCCTTTTCTACATAGACACAGTAACAGTCTGATCTCTCTTTCTTTTCCCTACAAAATACTGCTTCATTTCTTTTCTTTTCTTTTTGAGATGGAGTCTCACTCTGTCACCCAGGCTGGAGTGCAGTGGCACGATCTCAGCTCACTGCAACCTCCGCCTCCCAGGTTCAAGCAAGTCTCCTGCCTCAGCCTACTGAGTAGCTGGGATTACAGGCACGTGCTACCACGTGCCTGTATTTTTAGTAGAGACGGGGTTTCACCATGTTAGCCAGGCTGGTCTCAATTTCCTGACCTTATGATTCACCTACCTCGGCCTCCCAAAGTGCTGGGATTATAGGAATGAGCCACTGCACCCGGCCAAATAAAATGCTATCTCCAACACAGTCCATACAAGGAGAGATGTGACCTTTTTTAGTATTAGATAATAATAACAGTAGCAAACACCAATCAAATGCTTACTATGTGCAAGCACCGTGATAAATTCTAATACACATGGTTTAATTAAACTTCATAACAGCTCAGTAAATAACCACTGTTATAAGCTCCATTTTAAAGATTACAAAGCTAAATCCTCAAAAGGTTAAGTTAAACTTGCCCAATGCCACCGAGTTAATAAATGGCAGCAGTGAGAGTTGAACGAAGGGAATCTATGTCTAGTCTCACTCACAATGATCACATAATTCTGAAGGAAAATGTCTGGACAAATACATTTTGAGTAAAACCAACCAACCAACCAAGAAACGAAAAACCAAGTTTACTCATCCCAGCCCCCAGGTGACCCAGGCATTATGCTGCTCCTTCTGTGACATCTTTCCGGGTTGATCATTCTTGCACTTGGAGCAGGTATGCATTTCAGTCTGCAAACACAGACTATTAAACATACATAATTTTGTGCATCACTCAAAGGTTCTGTTTCTAGACTTCATTCCACCCAGTGTTAGAAACTAAATCTCTATCAGTTGGGAGCAGTTCCTTCCTCAAGGTGGCTTCTATATTCTGGAGGCTTCTGTAACATCAAGCATCCAGGTAGGGAATGCCTGGACCTAGTGTCATGGTCCAACATCACCACAGGCAGCAGTCTGCCATGCTGTCTCCTCCCCAACTCCTAACACTAGCTTGGGCTCCTGGGAAATACTCCTGCTCCCTGTCCTCTCCAGGCTGTGGAGGATCTGTTGCTGAACCCCTCTGGTCCCACAAAACCATCCTGATGTCACTTCACCCTGCAGAGGTCACAGGAAACACTGTGAGTGTGTCCCAGGCACAAAAGCCTAGATGAGCCAGACAGGCATGCTTTTACTCCTATACATTGTAGGGCCATATTCCCAGGCTTTGCCAAGGGATAGGGAACAAGCGTGTCTCTGGTCTCAGACACACCAAAGTCATCTTTGGTATTTACCATGTCTCTACTCCCTCACTGGGATCAGCATAGCTGAGGGATAAGGACACAGGAGATCAGCATATTCAATTGGATACAGGTTTAGCTGCTGGACCCAGAGATCCAAAATAGCAGTGGCATATGAAAGAGAGAGGTTTCTTTTTTCCCATGTGAAAATGCAGGGAGAAGCCTGGCACAGTGGCTCACACCTGTAATCCCAGCGCTTTGGGAGGCTGAGGCAGGAGGATCACTTGAGGCCAGGAGTTTGAGACCAGCCTGGGCAACATAGCAAGACCAGATCTCTACCAAAAATATATGTGTATGTGTGTGCAATTAGCTAGGTGTGGTGGCACACACCTGTAGTCTTAACTACTCTGGCTGAGATGGGAGGATTTCTTGAACCCAGGAGTTTGATGCTACAGTGAGCTATGATCACACCTCTGCACTCCAGGCTGGGTGACAGAGCAAGACTCTACCAAAAAAAAAAAAAAATGGTGGTGGGGAAGGTAGGCAGCTCAGAGCTGGTATGGTGGTAGCCCCACAACTGTCAGAAAAATGCTAGGATGGTTTCTCATTTGTCATTCTTCCAGCCTCAACACACAGCTGCTAACTCATTATTCAAGACTGTTTCAAGAGCCCCTGCCATCCCATTCTCCTTCCCATCACCAGAAAGAAGGAAAAGGGGAAAAGGGAGGGTATTCCTTTCAAGAGTCCAGTGTGCAGACTGGCTCCTCACTTCCCCCTCATTCCATCCGTAGAATGAGTTGAAATGTGCTCATTACTTCTATCTCAGCATCATTTAAAATTCTGAAGCAACTTCTTACATTGTTTTTTTCTCCAGTCTTCCTATAGCTGCCAAGTTGGCTAGAAAACATCTTAAGCTGGAAAGCCGTGGGTCCAACTACAAAGTGCACTGTTCCATGACAGGGCAGCCTGGATACTGGGACCACCTGCGGCAGTCACACCACCTCAGCTCAAGTATCAAGAGAGGTAGAAAACAGAAATTGGTTAAGATTTCAAAACATCCTGCCATGCTTGTCATCTCAAGTTGTGATTCTTTGCTTACAAGCTCTTCTCTCCTATTTATTGCAGGGTTCTTAAAGTCACTGACCCAGAATTTACTTCTCCGTTCGTGACCCCCGTGGCCTGAGCCTCGCAGAGTTCCTCGCTTATAGCAGACGCTCAATAAATGTTTATTTTCAGCATCCTACATCATGCACTGACTTAGCACATTTTTTAGTGCCTTCTATTCATTAAGGTAAAAATCTCCCCATTCTCTGTCATCTCAAAGGCACTTTTCTTGGGCAACACTCTCAAGGCTCTGTAAAGTCCACTTTTTGAAGTTAGAAGATTTTCTGTGGAAGAAAACATATTCTCAAGTACAGAAATAAAGATGAGAGCTGCGGCTGCATTCTCTTGGTCTAGGCATCAGTTAGGATGACATTTTTCTGAAGACTGAGGACTAAACTCTGATTTTTTTTTAATCTTGCCCAAACTTCTATCTAGGAGGTCAAGGGAGTTATGCCCTACAAACCATAAATCCTCATCAGATGGGTTTTATTTAACCCCATATATCATGGCTTACTTTCCAATCTGACTCTGGCATAACATCATGAGACAAGGAAGAAAATCAAAATGTTTTATCCCAAAATATATTTCCTTGCCATACCTCAAAATCGCCCTGCAAAGTCTCTTGTGGGAAAAATTCACATTCTATAGAGAATCCACTTTCCCCTTTGTTTTCCTTCCTTTCTAGATCCAGGAGATAATCAACTAAGAGCCAGGCAACCTTTTAGGTCTGATAAGAAACATTTTACAACCTGCTCTCTCTCTGAAGTCTGCCATCTGTGTTTCCTCTGCACAATAAAACTCGGTCTCCACAATCCTTTATCTTAACCTGAACGTTTCCTTTTATCTCAGGTCTTCAGATAAACTCAACCAATTGTTAGCCAGAAAATGTTTACATTTATCTACAGCCTGGAAGCCCCCGCTTTGAGTTGTCCCGCCTTTCTGAATGAAACCAATGTACTTCCTAAGTGTATTTGGTTAATGTCTCATGGCTCCCTGAAATATATAAAACCAAGCTGTACCCCAGTCACCTTGGGTACATGTTCCCAGGACCTCCCGAGGGCTGTGTCATGGGCCATGGTCACTCATATTTGGCTCAGAATAAATCTCTTCAAATATTTTACAGAGTTTGACTCTTCTCATTGACAAGACAACGGTGGCTTTAAAAAGAAATAGAATTTTCAGCCAGGCGCAGTGGCTCACACCTGTAATCCTAGCACTTTAGGAGGCCAAGGTGGGTGGATCATGAGGTCAGGAGATAGAGACCATCCTGGCCAACATGGTGAAACCCCATCTCTACTAAAATACAAAAAATTAGCTGGACATGGCGGCACATGCTTGTAGTCCCATCTACTCAAGAGGCTGAGGCATGGGAATCGCTTCAACCCAGATGGCGGAGGTGGCAGTGAACTGAGATTACACCACTGCACTCCAGCCTGGTGACAGAGCAAGACTCCATCAAAAAACAAAAAAAAACAAAGACAAGACAAGACAAGAAAAAAGAAAAGAAAAGAAATACAATTTCGTGTTTTCAAATAAAAGTTCAAAGATAGCCAGGCCAGGGTTGAGAAGGTGGTTCTGTGCAGTAAGTCCTCATAGACCCAAGTTCTTTCCAGGTTGTTACCCCTTGAGTGTAGCCCTAGTCCTCATGGTTCAAAATAATGATTGGAGCTCCAGCCATCACAGGTATCTTCAGGTAGCAGGATGGAAGAAAGGACATATATTTATCCCAAAATATATTTCCTTGCCATACCTCAAAATTGCCCTGCAGTCTCTTGTGAGAAAAATTCACATTCTATAGAGAATCCTCTTTCCCCTTTGTTTTCCTTCCTTTCCAGATCCAGGAGATAATCAACTAAGAGCCAGGTACCCTTTTAGGTCTGATAAGAGACATTTTACAACGTGCTGTCTCTCTCTGAAGGTCAGGAGTTCAAGACCAGCCTGGGTAACCTGGTGAAACCCCATCTCTACTAAAAATACAAAAATTAGCTGGGTATGGTGGCACACACCTGTAGTCCCAGCTACTCAGGAGGCTGAGGAGGCAGAATTGCTTGAACCTGGGAGGCGGATTCAAGAGGTAAGGCCATTCATCAGCTCTGTTTTAGGAACTGTTGCTAGAAGCTGCCACACTAAATTTCCACTCCCATCTTAAGTGGCCAGAATCTAGCCACACAAACATATGTAGCTGCAAGGGAGACTGAGAAATGGAGTATTAACTCTGAGTAGCCATGTGTAATTTTGCTATTACTGTCAAAGGCATTTGAACTAGAGTGACTCCATCTTGAATTGGGGCTGAGTAAAATAAGGCTGAGCTCTACTGGGCTACATTCCCAAGAAGTTAGGCGTTCTTAGTCATCAAATGAGATAGGAGCTCAGCAAAAGATACCGGTCACAAAGACCTTGCTGATAAAATAGGATGCGGTAAAGAAGCCTGCCAAAATACACCAAAACCAAGACAGCACTGAAAGTGACCTCTGGTCGTCCTCACTGCTCATTATACGTTAGTTATAATGCATCAGCGTGCTAAGAGACATTCCCACTGGCACCATGACAGTTTGCAAATGCCATGGCAATGTCAGGAACTTACCCTACATGGTCTAAAAAGGAGAGAAACCCTCAGAATTGCCCACCCCTTTCCTGGAAAACTCATGAATAATCCACCCCTTGTTTAGCATATAATCAAGAACTATCTGTAAGTATATTCAGTCAAGCAGCCCATGCTGCTACTCTGCCTATGGAGTAGCCATGTTTTCATTCTTTCACTTTCTTAATGAGCTTGCTTTCACTTTAATCTATGAACTCGCCCTGAATTCTTTCTTGCACAAGGTTCAACAACCCTCCCTTGGGGTCTGGATCAGGATCTTCTTCCAGTAACATTACTACAGAATAAAACAGAGTAGATATTGGGAAAGGCAGACCAGCAGCCCCTGCCACAGTGGGTTGATTTGTTCTAGATTAATGTTGAGAAAGTATGTGAGGAATTGAAACATGCTCATTACTTTAGCCCCTTCATTCTAAGCATCATTTAAAATTTAAAGGCAACTTCTTGCATTCTGTTTCCTCTGCAGTCCCTGCATGTAAAGGGGTTGTCAGCGATGGTGTCACTCAGTGGCATGTCTTCTTGATGTTCCCCACAGCCAAAGGATTCTCTGGGCTTCGAGGCACCTCCCCTGCTGCTCTTCAACAATTTAGCAATCAGTGGAGACTGGGAAATAAAGGAGCAAGAGAAGCACTGGATAAGAGGGAATAGCAAATGCGAAAAGAAAAACCACAGGGGGTTGATGGTTCATTGGAAAGTATAAATTATTCATCTCATGAGCTTCTTCTCGAAGGATAAAGTTTCAATCTCCTTGGGTTTTAATTACAGCAAATCCCATGCCTAAAGGGGTATTTAATCCGAGGCAAAATTGAGCCAGTAAATTACCACCAGGGCATATGGAAAATTTGTAAGTCAAAGAAGAAACACAGGAGCCTTGGGGACCTATAGGTACCAGCTACCTGTTTTTATAGTTTGAGAAAATGCTAGTTATAACCAGGAATTTCTGGGTCTGATTAACTCACCCAACACCAGACGATTTGACTATTTAATAAACCTTAAGGGACCACAAATAACTCTGTGTCTAGAACAGGACTTTTCAACCTTGGCCCTACTGACATTTGGGACCGGGTAATTCTTTCTTGGGGGGACCAGTACATTGTAGCATGCGGCATCACTGGCTTCTACCCAACAGATGTCAGTAGCAGCCCTCAGGAATGACAACCAAAATGTCTCCAGACATGGCCACATGTCCCCAGGGGCAAAACAGACTCCACTTAAGAACACTGGCCTTGATCCTGTAGACCAAAAACTCTCTGGGACAGGTCTCCATCAACTTGGAGAGTTTATTTTGCCAAGGTTAAATATGCACTTGTTAAACAGTCACAGGAGGTCCAGAGGACAAGTGCCCAAGGTGGTCAGGGCACAGCTTGGTTTTATACATTTTAGGGAGACATGAGATATCCATCAATATATGTAAGATGTACATTGGTTTGGTCAGGAAAAGTGGGACAGCTCTAGGCAGAGAGGGCGCTTCCAGGTCATAGGTAAATAAGAGACAGAGTTGCATTCTTTTGGGGTTTTTTTTCTTCCCAAGACAGAGTCTAGCTCTGCCGCCCAGGCTGGAGTGCAGTGGCACAATCTCAGCTCACTGCAACCACCGCCTCCTGGGTTCAAGCAATTCTGCCTCCTCAGCCTCCTGAGTAGCTGGGACTACAGGTGTATGCCACCACACCCAGCTAATTTTTGTATTTTTAGTAGAGATGGGGTTTCACCAGGTTGCCCAGGCTGATCTCGAACTCCTGGCCTCAGATGATTCACTCGCCTCAGCCTCCCAAAGTGCTGAGATTACAGGTGTGAGCCACTGTGCCCAGTCTCTTTTGAACTTCTGATTAGCCTTTCACTGAATACACAATTTACAAGAATAATCACTTATGCCTTAGTCTGACTTAGTGAAACAATAGGGCAAAGGAAGAAATCAGATACACATTTGTCTTACCAGAGCAGAGGGATGACTTTGAGTTCTGTCTGTCCTTTGTCCATAAGGAATTTCCTTGTGGGCAAACTGTGAGGGAGGTATGTAGCTTTTTTATCTTTGTAGCTATCTTATTTAGGAATAGAATGGGGGGCAGATTTGCCCTGCAGTTCCCAGCTTGTCTTTTCCCTTTAGCTTCGTGATTTTGTGGTCCTGAAATTTATTTTCCTCTCACAATCTTCTTAGAATTTTTAAACAGAGACTCAAAGCTGACAACTATGTGCTTGGGTTTTACTCAGAGACCATTGTACTATTTTAGTTCAATTTTCAGTTCCTTGTTCATTCATTAATTCATTAATTCATTTGGTGACCTTGGAATTGCAGGAGTGGTGTTGGAAATAAAACTTGGAGTCATGAAGAAACCGAGCATATAAACAAAAGAGTTCCTCAGCAAGGCAAGTTTACTTTCTGCAGAAAGGGTGCTGTTCACAGGTCTGGTCGCCACGAGAGTACACAGAACAAAGGAAACCCATTGCATTAGGTTTTATTCCTAATGCAATGGGTTTCTACTACTGTGTCCTGTCTCCATTGACTGGAGCTGGACTGCACAATCTAAACTGGTCCCAGTTGGCTAATTTGAAGTGTGCAGGGAGGGGGTTACACTGGTAGGAAGGGCAGTTTCAGCAGGAAGAGCCATTATGGCTGGAGGGGTAATTTGCAGAGTGAGTGACTAAGGGAAATGAGCAAGAAACAGATGTGGACTATAGATTAGGACTGGCGGGTAGGTTGTTTACTCCAACCAGGGGCAAGGAGACATGAAGAACAAGGAAGTTGAGTTTGAGAACAAATAACAAGGAAGTTAACATGCCAAACTTTTGAAGAGGAGCTGACTATATCTGACAAGTGGCCAAGGCAGGGAAGGTCCCTGCCCTCACCAAGCCTACCTGGCACTAAGCATGCACTGGGCCTCTGTAGGCCCTGTATAAGAATTGTCATGTTTCATTTCCACAACTGCCTCCAAAAGCCTGTATTAATGTTACTCTTGTATCACAGACAATGTAACTGGGCTTAGCAAGGCCAAGTCATTTGCCCAAGAACACACAGCTAGGAAATGTCTGGATCAGGAAATTTAACTCTTATGACTTGATCCCAGAAACTACACTTTTGTCAGAGGCATTGGAAGCAGAGCAACTCCATCTCAAATTGGGGCTGGGTAAAATAAGGTTGAGCGCTACTGGGCTGCATTCCCAGGGGGTTAGGCATTCTTAGTCACAGGATGAGACAGGAGGTCGGTGCAAAATACAGGTCACAAACACCCCCCTGATAAAATAGGATGTACTAAAGGCCAAAACCTGCCAAAACTAAGATGGCAATGAAAATAACCACTGGTCACCCTCACTGCTCATCATATGCTAATTATAATGCATTAGCTGCTGAAAGACACTCCCAGCAGCACCATGAGAGTTTACAAATGCCCTGACAATATCTGGAAGTTACCCTATGTGATGTAAAATGGGGAGGAACCCTCAGTTCCAGGAAATCTCTCCTTTCCCAGAAAACTCATGAATAATCCACCCCTTGTTTAGCATATAATCAAGAAATCACCATAAAAAATAGTCAACCAGCAGCCCTTGGGGCTGCTCTGCCTATGGAGTAGCCATTCTTTTGTTTCTTTACTTTCTTTCTTTGTTTTGTTTTTTGAGACAAAGTCTCACTCTGTTGCCCAGGCTGGAGTGCAATGGTGAGATCTTGGCTCACTACAACCTCCTCCATCTCTTCGGTCTGTAGGATATAATAAATTCCTCTTCAAAGGTTTTAGCCTCTAAATTGTTAAGTACAATGAGTTCTGAGATCCTTTCCAAACAACCAATGTATCCATATGTTCAGCTCCCCTGTTCTTTGTTCTTCATTTTATGTTCTTCATTTTAAACTTTAACTTCCTCATTCTCTTTATCTCCTTGCCTCTACTTTCAGTAAACAACCCCCTCCTAGCCTCTATTATCTGCTTCGTCCTGAGTCATACCTGGTTACCTACTTTGATCTGAGTCATCCTGAGTCACCTGTTCTGTAACCATCCTTCCCACCAAACTACTCACCCCACCACTCTGGACCCATACCCCTGCTCTCTTTAAAATAGCCAATTGGAATTAGCTTAGACTGTGTGGTCCAACCCTAGCCAATAGGGGAATGACATAGCAGTAGGGGCTACCTGCGTCAGGAATAAAAACCCCTTCCCCTGCCTTGTCAAGGTGTGCTCTCACCATTGCTCCACCCGTGAGTTGCACCCTTCTATAGAAGTAAAATTGCCTTGCTGAGAAAATTAAATTTATGTTCAAGCGTTGTTTCTTTTGCAGCACCAAAAATTTATTTCTAACAGGTTCAAGCGATTTTCCTGCCTCAGCCTCCAGAATAGCTGGGATTATGGGTGCCTGCCACCACACCTGGCTAATTTTTGTATTTTTAGTAGAGACAGGGTTTCACCATGTTGGCCAGTCTGGTTTCAAACTCCTGACCTCAGGTGATTCACCCACCTTGGCCTCCCAAAGTGCTGGGATTACAGGCATGAGCCACTGTGCCCGGCCTCTTTACTTTCTTAATAAACTTGTTTTCACTTTACTCTATGGACTCACCCCAAATTCTTGCAAGAATCCAAGAACCCTCTCTTGAGATCTGCATCAGGTAACATTTTCAGCCATTAATTTAGTATCAATGATATGCCAAGCATTGTATTTGGAACTTAACATAATTATCACACAACAACCTAAGAGGGATGGGTTATTGATCCCATTTTATAGATAAAGAATCTGAGGCTCTAAGGTGAAGCCTTAGAGCAGGGAAGAGAGTAGGATTGCCATGGCAGGCTTAGACCAATCTTAATTTATCTCCTGGGGTTTGCCACAGTGCCACCAACACAGTCTAGGTTCTGCTGCCAGGAACAAGAAAGCATAGTTGTTTTCAGGCAACCAACAAGGAATGTCCCATTGACCACATCCGTTACTTTATCTCCAGTATCTTATAGGATGCCTGACATACTTGGTAATTGATTATTGATTGAATCAGATTCTGTATTCATCAGCTCAGGCTGTTGTAACAAAATACCATAGCCTGGGAAGCTTAGACAACAGAAATGTATTTTCTCGTGGGTTTGGAGGCTGGAAGGCAGAGATCAAGGATCAAATATGGTTGGGTTCTAGTGAGCACTGTCTTCCTGGCTTGCAAATGGCCACCATCTCACTGTGTCCTCATATGATACAGAGAGAGAGAGAGAGAGAGAGAGAGAGAGAATGAGAGAGAGATCTCCTTCCTCTTCTTTTAAGGTCACAGTCCTATAGCATTAGGACTCTTATGACCACTCATGACCTCATTTCATCTTGCCTCCTAAAGACTCTATCTCTAGATACAGTTACCCTGGGATTTAGGACTTTAACATAGGAATTGGGGTGGGGAGTATGGACACAACTCAATTGATAAAGAGACAAAATGAATAAATAAATGACCAATGAGTGAGTGCATGCACAGCCAAAGAATGAGCACATGCACAACTGAAAGAATGAGTGGACGTGTGACCAAATAAATTAAGAGGCAGGGGTTCAGTTAGATGATATTGCAGTATATACAGAAAGTCAACTTTGTACTCTACTATAGAGCCAAAATAAATAAATTTGAAAGATTACTAAGTTTTCACTTCTGGAAAACCTCCTGGAAATGTACTTTCTCCCTGTAGGCATGTGATTGAATGAATAGCATTTGGTGTTTCATCACACTAAGCATTAGCTACAGTCTCTCTATTCTGTTTCCACTTTCAGGTAATCACCCATAAACTCATCTTCTATGAAACAGGAAAATTGTGCTCCTAATTAAGTCATCCATGAGACATATTGGATATTTACTTCAATTGATAATAAATGGAATGATGCTATTAAATGCAAGTCTGATTCACAGGAGGGTCAAGAAACTTCAAAAACAAAAGCATTCTAACCAGATTCCAACAACCTAACCCATTCTATTATCCATCCCAACCTATCCAGTTCTAACCCACTGACTACAACTCAACTTCTGGCACCTGACCCAGAAAAACATGCCACTGATGGCTCAAGGAAAAAAGCTGACGAGTGCAGAGGAGTTTAGAAGCACCAGAGGAACAAAGGGTTTAGAGCAGAGGTTCTGCAGATGCCAACACAGAGCAACCTCTCAAGGACAGGACGGCAACAAGCACTGCACTTAATCATCACACATTGTTCTCTATCGTATGTTCATGCTGAATGCATCAACCTGGCTATTAAGTCAAGACATCATTATAGCCCCCACATGAAGGACTCACCACTGGACAAATCTTAATTCTCAGGAAAGTAAGGACACCTTTCAGGCAAAATCTAGACTACTAATCGTCAATCAAGGGCCCACTCTTTTTTCTTTGAAAGGAATGTTTTCCATAGAAGCCTTGACTTTAAAAAAAAAAAAAAAAAAAAAGACATTTCTAACAAAGAAAACCTTCATGTTACCATAGTTCAGATCATACACAAAGAGTTACTTTCTCACTCTGGTTCAAAGAGAAAAGTTCCAGTGCCAAAATAGCCCAACTGTCCTTGGAGCACTTAATTTTCTTCTATCCCATTCCACTTTATATAATGTTGTTATCTATTGTTGTCAACCAATGTTCATTTAAATTATGAATTCTGCAAAATGAGAAACCTACATGGTCAACTTTGTGACACTCTGAAGAACACAAAGAATTGTAAGTTTTATATCTTAGTCAATAAGAGTAGTGGATACTGTGGTGTGTTGCCTGGATTCCACTCTCAAGGACTGAGGGGCTCTTTCTCCATCTTCTAGAAGTGCTGGGGCCTGACAGAAATTAGCTGAGTCCTTCTCTGAGTGAGGCTTGCTTGCCTTCAGCTGATGAAAGATGTCTTAACTGAGGATATGTAAGGGGGAAGGGGAATTCCAACATATTATCTCACACTTCTGTAGATCGGAAGTTCAATATGAATCTTCTTAGGTGAAAATCAAGGTGTTGGCAGGCTGCATCCTTTATTGAAAGGTCTGGGAGATATTAATAATAAAATCTCAGGCTCGTTTTGGCTGTTGGTAGAATTCAGGTCCATGTGGTTGTAGAGCAGAGCTCTTCATTTTTTTTGCTGGTTGTTGGCTGGGGGGTGCTCCCAGCAATTACAGACCAACACTCCTCGACTCATGATACCATTCATCTTCAAACCTGCAACTGCAGGTCAAGTCTTTGTCACATCTCATCAGTCCTGCCTTCTCTTTAATGTCAGTCTTTCACTGCAACAGGGAAAGGTTGTCCACTTTTAAGGACTCATGTAATCAGATTAGGCTGGCCCAGATAATCCACAATAATCTCCCTGTATTAAGGTCCACAATTTTAATCACATCTGCTGGGAACAGACCCCAAGACTGGCCATAAACAAGATCTCTGCAGCACTGTGACATGCTCATGATGGCTATGACGCTCACGCTGGAGGTTGCTGGTTTACCAGAATGAGGGCAAGGAACACCTGGTCCATCCAGGGTAGAAAATCGCTCAAGGTGTTCCTAAACCACAAACAATGACATGAGCAATCTGTGCCTTAAGGACATGTCCCTGCTGCAGATAACAAGCCAGAGCCTGTCCCTTTGTTCTCCATAAAGAACACTTTTAGTTAATCTATAAACTGCAGAAACAATGCTTATCACAGGCTTACTGTCAATAAATAGGTGGGTCAAACTCTGTTTGAGGCTCTCAGTTCTGAAGGTTGTTAGCCCCCGATCCCACTTTGCACTGTATTTCTGTGTCTGTGTCTTTATTCCTCTAGCAACTCTGGGTTGGGGTCTCCACAACTGAGCTGGTCTTGGCAAGTGGCGCCGAACGTGGGGCTCAAACCCGGGTTGAAAGTTCGCCAGAGCAACAGTTGAAGAAGGTGGAACTACACTGGAGGACACCTGAGTACTCTTAAGGAATCCCTGTGGTGAGTAAGAAGGGGAGCTCAGAAGCATCAAGGTAACAGTGGGACAAGGGTCGAGCAGGCATAAGGCTTATTTGAGTCTGTTTTGCAGCTCCTCAGAAAAGGAAGAGTGAAGGTTAGCCAACTTATGCAGCTTTTTAGTGCAGCAGAGAAAGCTCCGTTTCCTGGAGCTTGTTTCAACTGTGGGAAACATGGGCATACGAAGAAAGGAAAATATCAGAGGGTCCAACCGCCCATTGTTGGAAAAAAGAAAACTGCTGAACCAGGTCTATGCCCAAAGTGTAAAAAAGGAAAGCATTGGGCCAATCAGTGTCATTCTAAATTTGATAAGGACAGAAACCAGATTTTGGGAAACGCCATGAGGGGCCCATCACAGGCTCCATTCCAAACCAGGGAATTCATGGCTCAGGTCACTCCCTCACCCCTGTACAATGCTTGTCCCCTGCCACAGCTGGTAGTGCAACAGTAGGTCTGTGTTGCACCAGGGCTGTGAGTCTCCTGCCTGGAGAGCTGCCGCAGAAAGTACCAACAGGAGTCTGCAGACCTCTTCCAGCAGGAATGGTAGGACTACTTCTGGAAGATCTAGTTTAAATTTAAAAGGAGTGCAGGTTCACACAAGAGTAACTGATTCAGATTGTAATGGGGAAATTCAAATCGTCGTATCCACCTCCATTCCTTGGAAGGCAGAACCAGGAGAGCGTATACCGCAGCTTCTAATTTTACCATATGTGGGACTAGGAAAAAGTGAAACTAAAAGAACAGGGGGATTTGACAGTACAAATAAACAAGGGAAAACCACTTACTAGGTAAATCAAATTACTGACAAACTTCCTACCTGTGAAATAACTATTCAGGGAAAGAAATTTAGAGGTTTGGTAGACACAGGAGTGGATATTTCAATCATTTCTCTACAGCACTGGCCTTCCACATGGCCAATTCAACCCACTCAATTTAACATAGTTTGAGTTGGTAAAGCCCCTGAAGTATATCAAAGTAGTTATATTTTGCATTGGGAAGGTCCTGATGGACAACCTGGGACTATTCAACCAATTATAACTTCTATACCTATAAAATTATGGGGGAGAGATTTATTACAACAATGAGGAGCACAAGTTCTAATTCCTGAGCAATTATACAACCCTCAAAGTCAACATATGATGCCATGAAATGGGGTATGTCCCTGGTATGGGACTAGGAAAAAAATTGCAAGGTTTGAAGGAACCTCTTCAAGCAGAAAGACCAAGTTCCCACCAAGGCCATTGTTAAGCCTCCGGAGTCTATCCTGTTAAAATGGCTGACAGACAAGCCAATATGGATAGAACAGTGGCCACTGAGTAAAGAGAAACTAGAGGCTCTAAATGAACTAGTCAAAGAATAGCTTCAAAAGGGACATATAGCTCCAATGCTCTCTCCTTGAAATTCCCCAGGTTTCATAATAAAGAAAAAATCAGGCAAATGGAGAATGTTAACTGACTTAAGGGACTGTTAATTCAGTAATACAACCTATGGGGGCATTACAGCCAGGACTGCCTTCTCCTGCTATGATTCCAAAAAATTGGCCTTTAACAGTCATAGATTTAAAAGAACTGTTTCTTTACTATGCCCTTAGCTGAGCAGGACTGTGAACGGTTTGCATTTATGATTCCTGTGGTAAACAACCTGCAGCCTGCTAAGTGTTTTCACTGGAAACTGTTGCCACAAGGCATGTTAAACAGTCCAACAATTTGCCAGACTTATGTAGGGCAAGCAATTGAACCTACTTGTGAAAGATTTTCACAGTGTTACATTATTCATTATATGGATGATATTCTTTGTGCTGTCCCCACTTAGGAAATACTACTCCAATGTTACGATCACTTACAAAATTCGATTTCTGGTGACTGTTTAATTATAGCTCCTGACAAAATTCAGACTACTACTCCTTACTCCTACTTGGGTACCTTAGTAAATGACACTACAATAGTGCCACAGAAAGTAACCATATGTAGGGATCAGTTGAAAACATTGAATGACTTTCAAAAATTACTAGGGGACATTAATTAGATATGGCCTGTTCTAGGCATTCCTACTTATGCCATGAGTTATCTGTTTTCTATCCTTAGGAGATCCTAGTCTCACAAGCCCTTGGCAATTAACAAAAGAAGCTGAGGCAGAGCTGCAGTTAATCACAAAGCAAGTCCATAAGGCCCCAATAAATAGAATAGATCCAGAGAAGACTCTAGATTTGCTAACTTTTCCAACTCATCATTCACCTACTGGTGTTATCACGAGCAAAATCTCGTAGAGTGGCTTTTCCTTCCACATCCTAATTCACAGACTTTGACTACTTATTTGGATCAAGTCACTACTATGATAGGAAATGGGAGAACTCGGATTGTTAAATTACATGGATATGATCCTGGAAAAATTATTGTTCCTCTCATGAAGGCACAAATACAGCAAGCTTTTATAAATAGTCTTACTTGGCAAACCCATTTAGCTGACTTTATAGGTATTCTCAATAACAATTTTCGTAACACGAAACTGTTTCAAGTTTTGAAATTATCTAATTGGATTCTCCCTAAAATAACTAAATTCAAACCAATTGAAGGTGCTGAGAATGTCTCCACAGATAGGTCTAGTAATGGTAAAATCTTTTATTCTGGATCAAAACGTAAAGTTTTTCAGAAGCCCTATACTTCATCTCAAAAACCAGAGCTTGTAGCTATAATTGAGGTATTGACTGCTTTTAATATGCCTGTTAATGTGATTTCTGATTCTTCATATGTGGTTCATTCTACACAGTTAGTTGAAAATGCTCAGCTATGATTCCACACAGATGAGCAACTGATTACTTTATTTACCTAACTGCAAACAGCAGTTAACAGTAAAATGCCCCCTTTTTACATCACTCACATTAGAGCTCATACACCTCTTCCAGGACCTTTGACTGCAGGGAATCAAACGGGTGATTGCCTAGTTGTTACTGCAATATCTAATGCTCGACACTTTCACAATTTAACCCATGTTAATGCCTCTGGTCTCAAATGCAGATACAGTATTACCTGGAAAGAAGCTAAAGCTATTATCCAGTGATGCCCAACTTGCCAAATGATGCATTCCTCATCTTTTACAAGAGGAGTTAATCCTCGAGGATTGGAAGCTAATTCTCTTTGGCAAATGGATGTCACATATGTTCCTTCATTTGGGAGACTAGCTTATGTACATGTATGTGGGGACACCTTTTCTCACTTTGCCTGGGCTACTTGCCAATCAGGAGAGTCTTCTGCCTGTGTTAAATGTCACCTTTTGCAGTGTTTTGTGGTGATGGGCATTCCAGCTTCTATTAAAACAGATAATGCCCCAGGCTGTACTAGCAAAGCCCCAGCTATATTGTTCTCTATGTGGAATGTTAAACACATTACTGGTATCCCATATAATTCTCAAGGACAAGCCAAAGTGGAAAGAATGAATATCTCCCAGAAACAGCAGTTGCAAAAACAGAAAGGGAGAGACGGTGATCACAGGACTGCACACATGCAACTAAATCTAGCATTATTAACTTTAAATTTTTTGAGCCTGCCTAAAGGTCAATTGTTATCAGCAGCTGAACAACATTTACAGAAGCCAGCTACAAAGGTCGAAGTGGAACAACAGGTTTGGTGGAAAGACCTGTTAACAAAAGGTTGGGAACAGATAAAATAATAACACGGGGCAGAGATCATGCTTGTGTTTCTCCAGGACCGAATCAACAGCTAATTTGGGTGCCATCGAGACATCTAAAGCCCTACTATAAGCCAGATACCCAGCAAGAGTTTTGGGAGGATCCCGAAGACCCACCAGTGGCAGTGTTGTCCAAGTCGATGCTGAGGAGGACTCCACCTGTCATCAGCAACACCCATTGAATGCAGCCACCTACCTGGGGACAGATCAAGAAGCTGTCACAGATGGAGGAAGAAAACCTGAAGAAAGTGGGACAACCAGTCACAATGAGTAATTTAATAATAGTTCTGATAGCGGTGATCACCATTGCCATGAGTATTTCTTCAGCAAGGGCTGACACAGAGAACAATTATACTTATTGGGCATAATTACCTTTTCCACCACTTCTACGGCCTGTAACTTGGCTGGAACCCCCATTGGAGGTATACGCTAATGATAGCTCTTGGATGCTCGGTCCTACAGATGATAGAGGCCCATCTCACCCACATGAGGAAGGAACTGTTATGAATATTCCTTTAGGATTTGAACTTCCGCCTATCTGTTTGGGAAAGGCCACAAGTTGCCTACCCCCTTGCTATCAACCTTGGCTGGCAATAATACCTGGACGTAATCACTCTATGGCACAGTTACACATGCTTTCTGGTCTCAGTATATACCATAATGAATCTGCTCCTGTAACTGAGGCATACTGCCCTCAAACACTTATTTGTAAACAGGATTGGACCTGTTCAGAAAAAATAAGTGTACTTGTTTGGGAAGATTGCATTGCAGGACAGGCAGAGGTACTACATGATTCTTATGGAATCATTATTCATTGGTCCCCTAAGGGGATGTTTAGCATGAATCGCACCTCTCAGTCTGCATGTGATAGCCACATGATGTTCAGCTGATCTGAACAAAATGAGCAGATGGTAGAAATAAGAAATATGGCAAGAGTTCCTATTATCTGGAAACATGGTGGTATAGTGGCATCTCAATCTCAAATGATATGGCCTGCTCTAGTTGCTAAACATAATGATTTGTGGAAACTATTAATGGCTCTTGATAAGACCAAGATTTGGGAAGGAAAATATACTATGCCATCACAATATAATCCTAATTACATTTTAGAACTTGTTGAAAACAATACAATTTGGATACAAAGTTGCATTTGCCCTCCTTTTCTGTTGGCAATGGGCAATCCAAAGTATGACATCCCTAATTATCATGTAACTTGTCAGGAATTTAGATTGTTCTCTTGTGTGAATTCTTCTGTGTTTAATACTAATCATTCTATCCTAGTAGTGAGAGCTCGACAAGGAGTATGGTTACTGGTGAAGTTCTCCCATCCTTGGGAAGCCTCTCCCTCTGTACATATTATTACTGAAATTCTTCAGAAAATTCTGAGATGCTCTTGGCATTTCATTGCTACTTTAATCTTGATTATTATGGGACTGATCGCTGTCACAGCTACTGCTGCAGCAGCTGGAGTTGCACTACATTCATCAGTGCAGACAGCAGATTTTGTAAATAAATGGCAAAAGAATTCTACTCTGCTGTGGAACTCTCAAACTAAAATAAACCAAAAGATAATTAATCAAATCAATGATCTCCGACAAACTGTAATGTGGCTGGGAGATCGAGTAGCTAGTTTGGAATACAGAATGCAGCTAAAATACGACTGGAATACTTCTGACTTTTGTATCACTCCTCACCCTTACAATGAATCAGAGCATGAATAGGAAAGAATAAAAAAGCATCTAGAAGGACACTCTACAAACTTATCTTTAGATGTTTCAAAATTAAGAGAACAAATACTTCAAGCATCCCAGGCACACCTGATCTTAATGCCAGGAACTGGAGTGCTTGAAGGAGCTGCAGATGGATTGGCAGCCATAAGTCCTTTGAAACGGATGAAAACACTTGGAGGCTCTGATTTCTATGATGGTTGTTCTATTAATTTGTATTGTTTGTCTTTGTGTAGTCTACAGATGGGGATCCCGACTCCTGCGAGAAGTAACTCACTGTGATAAAGCCGCCTTTGCTTTTATTGCCTTGCAAAAACAAAAAGGGGGACATGCTGGGAACAGGCCCCAAGACTGGCCATAAACAAGATCCCTGCAGTGCTGTGACATGCTCATGATGGCTATGATGCTCAAGTTGGAGGTTGCTGGTTTACCAGAATGAAGGCAAGGAACACCTGGCCCACCAAGGGTGGAAAACCACTCAAGGCGTTCCTAAACCACAAACAATGGCATGAGCAATCTGCACTTTAAGGACATGTCCCTGCTGCAGATAACAAGCCAGAGCCTGTCCCTTTGTTCTCCATAAAGAATACTTTTAATTAATCTATAAACTGCAGAAATGATGTTTATCACGGGCTTACTGTCAATAAATAGGTGGGTCAAACTCTGTTCAAGGCTCTCGGTTCTGAAGGCTGTTAGCCCCCTGATCTCACTTTTCACTCTATTTCTGTGCCTGTATCTTTATTCCTCTAGTGCCACTGGGTTGGGGTCTCCATGACCAAGCTGGTCTCAGCACACATCTGCAAATTTTATTTTGCTATGTCAGGCCACATAGTCACAGATTACTGGAACAGGGACATAGACATCTTGGGGGAAGGAGGGCTAGGATGTTTTTGCCTACCACATGCATAAAAAAGTGTATTTAGTGTATCCGTGTTCATTTAGCTCTATCAGAAAAACAAAGATTCAGCTATTTATTTAGCTGTCATTCTGTGTATTTCATGACTACAGTGTTGTAGCTGCTGTATTGGGTGCTATGTATATCAGTGAACAAATTAGATGGGGCCCTGACTTCATGGAGTTTTCAGTTTAGTAGAGTAGCTCCCAAGGTGTGGTCCTCAGACAGCATCATCAGCACCACCTGGGAACTTCATAGAATGGCACTGACCCCATTCCAGACCTACTAAGTAAGAAACTGAGGGGGAGGCGGTGGAACTGTGTTTTAATAAGCCTTCCAGGTGATTTTTACACATGCTAAAGTTTAAGAATCATTGGTCTAGTAAATCTTTATCCCATGAGGTGTGTAAACATTTTCTATAAAGATCAGATGGTAAATATTTCAGTCTTTGCAGCCCACACATGTCACCGCTACTCAATTCTGCTGTTATAGCACAAAGGCAGTCACGACAGCACATAAAAAAAATGGGTGTGTCTGTGTCCCAATAAAACTTTATTTATAAAAATAGATGGTAGGCTGTAGTTTGGCAACCCCTGCTCTACTAAGGAAAATGAGCTCTTCAGGCTTAAGAGTGCAGGTTTGTTCTATGGATAGAAGTATTTTCTTAGGGCTTCACAAAATTAGGTGTCCCCCTTTCAATTACCCAATTTCCTCTTTTCTGATTCCTAACTCATCAAGCCAACCTCTGGATAATAATTAATATTTTTAGGAATACTAGAAAGATGAGATCCTCTTTACAAAATGCTCATGTATTATGATCTCTATGATTTTATCATTATAAATTAATGCATTAATCTTTAGTTAAAATTAACTGAGCATCTATGCATGTGCTAAGAATACCCACTGAAGGGTGTAAAATACTGCTTAATAGACATGCAATAGACAGAATTATGCCTCCCTCATAGATATGCACATCCTCATCCCCAGAACCGATGAATATGTTACCTTACACGGCAACAGGAACTTTGCTGGTGTGATTAGGTTACAGGCCTTGACATGTGGAGAATATCCTGGATTATTCTGGAGGACCCAAGGTAATTTCACCTTATAAGAAGAAAGCAGGAGAGACAAAGCTGGAAAAGGAAATGTGAGGATGGAAACAGACATTAGAATGAGAGAGAGATTTGAAGTTGCTACACTGTTGCCTTTGAAACTGAAGGTAAAGGCTATAAGCCAGGAAATCCAGATGACCTCTACAAGCTGAAAAATGCAAGGAAACAGAGTCTCTCCTACAGCCCCCAGAAAAAAATGCATTCCTGCACAACCATTTTGTACAATTCCCTCCAGGACTGTGAGAGAACAAACTGATGTTGCTTTAAGCCGCTAAACTTGTGGTCATTTATTACAGCAACAATACGAAACTAATCTAGCCTGTCATGCAGGGATGACAAAAGCACAACAGGAATGTCTCTGTGCGCTCCACCTGTATCCCTGTGGGCATTGCTGAGCAACCTGGCACTCTTTTCCTGGGTAGATGAAGCCTTGGGATTCTTTGACACCTAGCTCTTCTGGTAACCAATACCTATTGACCCAAATTAGAATACAAGAATGGGCCAGATTCCTAGTTGTAAACAGCAGAATCTATTCTGGCTCATTTAAACAAAAAAGCATTATATTAAAGGACAGCAGGTGGCTCGTGGACTTTCTGGGAAGATCAGGATATTAGGCTTGGACAACGTACAACATCAAAAATGCCCACCTTACCCTCCTGCGTGGTCCCAGTGCAGAGCCTTGGCCCCCACCTCTGGTCACACATTGCAAGGACAGAGAACAAGCACTGAGGCTATTTCTGAGTGCAGGATGTTCCTCCCCCAGCATCACTGGGATGCATCATTCCACACTGGGCTTGCTCCTCGCATCACTGCTTTTTTTTTTTTTTTTTTTTTTTTTTTTTTCTGAGACAGAGTCTCACTCTGTCACCAGGCTAGAGTGCAGTGGCGCAATATCGGCTCACTGCAACCTCTGACTCCCTGGTTCAAGGGATTCTCCTGCCTCAGCCTCCTGAGTAGCTGGGATTACAGGCACGTGCCACCATGCCCAGCTAATTTTTCTATTTTTAGTAGAGATGAGGTTTCAACATGTTGGCCAGGATGGTCTCAATCTCCTGACCTCATGACCCCCCTGCCTTGGCCTCCCAAAGTGCTGGGATTACAGACGTGAGCCACCGCACCCGGCCACTGCTTCTTTTTAATTATTATTTTTTGGATTTAAGGTAGAAATGAGAGCCTTGTGAGGTAGTCACTGCTTCCATAAAATGTCACATACTTTTTTTTTCTTTTCACTCTTCTCCTTAATTCTTAAAGAATCTGTATTCCTGGTGGATAAAGAGACTTCTTTTGGTGAAGGGATGGATAGGAACGTTTCCTTTTTTAAAAAAACTTTTTAGTTTTGTAGAGATGGGGGTCTCACTATGTTGCCCAGGCTGATCTTGAACTCCTGTCCTCTAGTGATCCTCCTACCTCAGGCTCCCAAAGCACAGGGATTACCAACATGAGCCGCCAAGCCTGGCCTCACATCTCTGCTTTTGAATCAGAGTTTAAAAAGCCTAGATTTCTTTCCTCGATGTTCAAAGTATAGGCTATGGACCAGCAGCATTGGTCTCACCAAGACCTTCAGAACTGACTCTCTACATTCTAACAAGCTCCATAGGTGATTTAGATGCATATTGAAGGCTGAGAGGTCCAGCTGCACGGCATCCCAGCCCCTAACCATTATTCACGGTGCAAGCCCCTACTCCCTGCTATACCACCACCGAGGTAATGCCCCCAGAAACACAACACTCGAAACAGACGACTCAAATGTTAGCCAGGCAAAATAAGAAAGTGGAGTTGTCAGAGGCATTTAAACCAGAGCGACTCCTCTTGAATAGGAGCTGGGTAAAATGGGGCTGAGACCTACTGGGCTGCATTCCCAGATGGGCAGTCTAAGTCACAGGATGAGATAGGAGGTCAGCACAAGATACAGGTCATAAACACCTTGCTGATAAAAGCAGGTTGCAGTAAAGAAGCCAGCCAAAACCCACTGAAACCAAGATGGTCACGAGAATGACCTCTGGTCATCCTCACTGCTACACTCCCACCAGCGCCATGACAGTTTACAAATGCCATGGCAATGTCAGGAAGTTACCCTATATGGTCTAAAAAGGGGAGGCATGAATAATCCACCCCTTGTTTAGCATGTCATCAAGAAGTAACCATAAAAACGCACGACCAGCAGCCCTCGGGGCTCGTCTGTCTATGAAGCAGCCATTCTTTATTCCTTTACTTTCCTAATAAACTTGCTTTCACTTTAATTTATGGACTCACCCTGAATTCTTTCTTGTGCGAGATCCAAGAACCCTCTCTTGGGGTCTGGATCGAGACTCTCTTCCTGTAACAGAGTTGAGGGAAATCAAGGGCACCCAATTTTGTGATTGATAAGACAAATACAATTATAAAGGGCTAAAATGGAATTGTTTAACCAGGAAATATACACAAATTGCTTAGACACCATAGAGGTTTTTCTCTTCATTATTTCTGGTTCTTCATCCAGACTTGGCATCGAGACGAACTTGGAGCAAATGCATCATTTTATCGTCAGACACAGAAAGCTCCTGCCTTATATCATTATTTGGTTTGGTTGCTACAATTTGTGAAGCAACCATAAGAAAATGGACTTGGAGACACAAATTGGTTTTTACTCTGAGTTTCCAAAGAGGTTCCAACAGAGTGCAAAAAAAAAAAAAATGTTTAAAAAAAAAATACACACAAATAGTACCTTGACCTGTTCC
The DNA here is from genome assembly GCF_024542745.1 of Macaca thibetana thibetana. NCBI lineage: Eukaryota > Metazoa > Chordata > Mammalia > Primates > Cercopithecidae > Macaca > Macaca thibetana. The sequence continues at coordinate 43,704,192 of NC_065587.1, read as the reverse complement.
TTCCACTGAAACATTCAGAAAACAAAATTGCTCATTCTGTATCCCTGAGAGCTCTTTGAAATGCAAGGGAAAAAGAAATTTGTGGCTTTGTGGTTTGAATTCTCTTACAAGACGCTGAATTTTAAACAGGACTATTTCCAGCTTGAATTTTTTTTTTTAATTTGGAAAAGGAGAAAGTGAGGAAATAAAGGCTTTTGTGATCCAAAAGTTAAACCTAGCCTAGATGAGCATGTTTCACACTGCTATTTCAGCACCAGGAAAATGACTCTTCCCTGAATTTGTATTACATGCTTTTACCAATAACAGAAGATTTATTTATTACTACTGAAAAGAAATGAAAAATAAAACTAATCAATCTCCTTGGTGAAATGATTGGGTACTAGCCCTGCAATGATGCAAGTCACCTCCCCAACACAAGATCTAAAAAAGGATGAAATTGCAAGAGGTAAGCAGGTATGACTCTTGCACTGGTCTAGAGCTGCTCATCTCCTTCCACCTGGAGAGATTTGGGGGGTTAAAAAGGAGCAGTCAATGGGGAGGGGGGAAGCACAGATATCCTGGCCTTAAGCTATCAACTCACACAAAAGACCACAGAGTAGAGACATGTGAAGCTTCTGAATTAAAGAAAATCTTTTCAAACCAGACACAAAAATATCACATATTATATAATCCTATTTATATGAAATGTCCAGAAGAGGCAAATCCATAAAGACAGAAAGTAGATCAGTGGTTGCCAGGGACTGAGGGAAGTAGAGGGTGGAGAAGGACTGCTAATGGGTACAGGATTTCTTCTTGGAATTATAAAAATGTGCTGGAATTAGTGGTGGTGATTGCACAATCTTGTGAATATTCTAAAAGCCATTGAATCATACACTCTAAAATCATGAATTTTATGGTATATAGATTTCAAAAAAAATAAAGAGAAAGTGGGATTTACACGTGTAAAAATATTAGAAACAGTATATGATTAAAAATAAATTTAAAAATCAGTTGGAAAATAAAGTTTATTCAATACACAGTATTAAAATATTTGGACACTAATTTGAAAAAACAGAGGTAATTTTCTCTTGCATGCCATTTGAACAAACATTTATGTACTTACATGTAAACAAATTTTAAAATCTATAGATATAAAGAAAGAGAGGAAGGAAGGAGGGAGGGAGAGAGCAAGGGAAGGAGGAAGGACGAAAAAACGGAGGGAGGGAGGGAGGGAGGGAGGGAGGGAGAAAGGAAGGAAGGAAGGAAGGAAGGAAGGAAGGAAGGAAGGAAGGAAGGAAGGAAGGAAGGAAGGAAGGAAGGAAGGAAGGAAGGAAGGAAGGAAGGAAGGAAGGAAGGAAGGAAGGAAGGAAGGAAGACAGGGAAGAAAGAGGGAGAGAGGAAGGGAAGGAAGAAAGAGGGGGAGGGGAAAAAAGAGTTTCTGCCAGTTAGTGGAGCTATTGATGGTAGGACCCAGAGGTAAATGACTCTTTAAAGAGTGGTGCTAATAGTGCTTATGGTTACAAAAGACAAGGCTGATTTAGTCAACAAACATTTAGTGAGCCAGGCTATGTGCTCACTAAAAACCTAGAACTCGAGGAAAGACCAGATCCAGCAAAGTAATGACAAACCAAGACCTAAGGAAGGAGAAAACAAATAAGAAATCCTCCATAATGAGAAACTCCCAACAGAGAAAAGCGCCAAGAAAATGATTTCCTGTTTGGAGCTATATAATCCCCCTCTGCTTTCTCTACACCTTAAAGATTGTTACACACAAATCCCGGCTACTTGGGAGGCTGAGGAGGGAGAATCGCTTGAACCAGGGAGGTAGAGGTTGCAGTGAGCCAAGATCGCACCACTGCACTCCAGCCTGGGTGACCAAGCGAGACTCTTGTCTTTAAAAAAAAAAAAAAAAAAAAAAAAAAATTGTTACATACAGAAGTTTCTGACAGTGATGTCTTAGGGACTGAAGAAGAAGGAATTAGTTCCATTTGTGGACAAAAGGGGACCAGAGAGGAGTGGAACAGTTAGGAAGTGCCACGGATAGGCAGCCTCAGGTCATTAAGAGTTGTGAACAAGAAGAATGCAGAGAAAGGGGACAAACATAAACCTAGACAATTAGCAATGTTTCAAATGCAGTTTGTTGTTGTCAAACCCCAAGCAAAAAGCAATATGTTCTAAAAACAAAGCCTGTATATATCATGATTCTCCATTCAAAAACACAAAGTTTACTGAGCACCTCCTACTATGTGCTAAGCACGTAATTTTCAGCTTAGCCAATACCTTTCCCTATGTCTTTTTTTTTTTTTTTTTTTTTTTTTTTGATGGAGTCTTGCTCTGTCACCCAGGCTGGAGTGCAGTTGTGCGATCTCAGCTCACTGCAACCCCTGCCTCCTGGGTTCGAGCAATTCTTCTTGCCTCAGCCTCCTGAGTAGCTGGGACTACAGGCATGAGCCATCATGCCTGGCTAATTTTTTGTATTTTTAGTAAAGACAGGGTTTCACCGTGTTAGCCAGAATGGTCTCGATCTCCTGACTTCGTGATCCACCTGCCTTGGCCTCCCAAAGTGCTAGGATTACAGGCATGAGCCACCGTGCCTAGCCCCTATGTCTTTCTAATAGAAATAATAAGGGTGATGGTTGTGTATTTCTTGCCACAGCCATAATGATTCAGAAAAGTTCATCTCATTCTCTTCCCCCTTCTTTTTATTATGAAAAAAGTGTCCATTTTTTCTGAGTAGTTGTTGTATACCTGTCCTCTAGAGTTCTTTGTTCCTCTCATGGCTAACCATAGGGTACTAGAGGCTGTTGTGTTAATATTATACCCATTACACCCATTATTTCTGCTACTCATTTTCCCATTGCACGGGTCTGCCCATGAGCAATGGAGGTAGAAAGAGCACAGGTTTTGGCATGAAATAGATGTGGGTTCCAATTTCTGCTTTTCTATCCCCACTGTATGACCTGGGGATAGTCACTTCATTTCTCCGTTTCTTAATCTGCAATATGGTATGGTAATACGTACCTTGATGGTAGTTTTGGAGATTAGAGGCAATGTAAGCAAACTTCCTGGCACATTAAAATATTCAGTAAAGTGATTGCTGATATTATCATGACAGGGCAGGCATTTTGGCACTTGTCAATGTTGAACCTGGTAGGAAAAGTGTGGGAAGGAGAACGTGGGAAAGAACAGGAGAAAGACTTCTGTTGGACCCCACACAGGACCTGCCCTGCCATCAGTGTTACAGTTTGGTTCTTACGTACCTCTCACATGTCCCTTCCATAAGTAAGAGTAGGGATGTAAGATGGAGAAAAATCCTATATAAAAATATCAAGATCCCTAGGGCCAAATTTGTGTAATCAAAGCTCAATCACATACAATTACCTTAACAAGTGATCAAGGCTATCGTCCCAGTGATGTTATGTATCATGTATCCCCCAGCATGCTGTGATTACAAAGTACCCATATCTGTGATATTCTTTTCATAAACCCATATCCCTAGTCTAATTGTAACAAAAACATCATACGCACCCAAAGTGAAGAACAACACACCTGATCAGTACTCCTCAAAACTGCCAAAGTAATGAAAAGCAAGGAAGACTGAAACTGCCAGAGACCAAGGAAGACTAAGAAGACACAACTTAGTGTCATGCGGCATCTTAGATTGGACCTGGAACAGGAAGAGGACATGAATGGGAAACTGGTGAAATCAAAATAAAGCCTGGAGTTCATTATTAGCAACATGCCAACGTTGGTTTCTTAGTTTTGACAAAGGTGCTGAGATGATGTACGATGTTAACAATGGGGGAGATAGGATGGGGGGGCATTTGGAAACTCTCTGTGCTACCTTTGCCATTTTGCTGTAAATCTAAAACCATTCCAAAATACATTTCATAAATATTATTAGAGGCTGGGTGCAGTGGCTCACACCTGTAATCCCAGCACTTTGGGAGGCTGAGGCAGGAGGATCACTTGAGCCCAGGAGTTCAAGACCAGCCTGGACAACATAGTGAAACCCCATCTCTACCAAAAATACACAAATTAGCCAGGCATGACAGCACAAGCCTGTAGTCCTAGCTACTTGGGATGATGAGGTGGGAAAATCACTTAAACTTGGGAGGTTTAGGCTGCAGTGAGCCTTGATGGGACCACTGCACTCCAGCCTGGGCAACAGAGTGAGACTCTGTCTCAAAAAAATAATAATAATTAAAAACAAAAATAAATAAATATGTAAATATCATTAGGAAAAAAACACCATTACATGGCACCATGGTTGGCCACTATAAGAGAGTCGCAAATAGATATTAGGAACTTCTATATTCATTTTAGATTATTGTAAAATGTGTCCCAATGCCCCCATAACATTCATAGATGAGCTATCTTTGTGTTCCTTCCCAGTAGCTGCCCCTGCTGTCATGTCCTTGGACATTGAGTAACTCCGCCTCCACTTGTTCTAACTATTCACCATCATAACAGGAGCCTCTAGCCAGGCACAGACCTACACTGGTACCTTAGTCACACAGGATGTGCCACAATCAGCCCCCTCATGTAGGCAGCCCTTACATGACACTATGAGAGGTGTCAGGACCAAAAACACCCTGTCATCAGCTCTCCCACAATATCTAGAACTCTTGTAAAACTCAGCTCCCTGGTACATACAGTGGAAATAACCCCTGTGGATGCTGGCCAGTCACATCTCAACGTTGGCACACATTTAACTCCTCTTTTGTGGTGAACAAGGACATGCACCACTCGGGTCCTTCTTCAAGGAAGAATTTGTTGCCCCATCTGTCAGCAGGAAGCCTTGAGTTGTAATTCCCTCAAGATTTGCCTCATCTTCAGAGCCACGTCTTACCCATGTGCTCCCCCTTCCTGCCCAGCCCACATCCAATGACTGACTGTGTAGTAGGTATAAAGATCCAGACATTTCAGCCCAACAGGGACAACTTTGCTATGCTCTGGAGCTGTCCGAAGTTGGCTGAAGCCTGGGCAGGCCTGCCTCACAGGTAAGCTTCTTCCTTGGCCCACTTCTGTTTTCTGTCCTTCCTTCCCATAAGTATTGATCTCTAATGACCATCCTACATACCCCCCAGCTCCATCTCAGCATCTGTTTCTGGGGAGCTCAGCCTGTGACATCTTTCTTAGAGGGAGAGAAGACTGTGTTCAGGATGACCAATTGTATGATCTTTTACTTGATTTCCCAGCCTCCCTTGCAGCTAGGGTGAATCATGTGACCCAGTTCTAGCCAATGAGGCATCATCAAAATTTTATTGGAGGATAGACAGATATTTGTAGGACAAAAAAGTTTTTCTTTCTTCATACACGGTATCCCATTGGTACAGGGATCATCTCAGTACCTTTCAGCTTCCATTTTCCTCTCATCATAGATGTGACATCTGGAGCTGCTGCCATGTTGTAACCATCAGGTGACACATATGAAAGAAATGCCATGATAGCTGAAGAGACAATAACCCTGAAATCGCTGAGCCTCTAAATCAATACAGCCACCATCTACCACCAGACATTGCAATCTGTGAGAAAAATAAACTCTCATTTGCTACATTACAGTCGTTTTCTGTTACCTGCAACAGAACACATCCCTAACAGAGAGTGAAGAACAGCATTTACTGAGTGCCTACTGCATACCAGCCCAGGGCTGAACACTCTCTAATCTCTCTCATTTAATGTCCACAACAGCTCCTTAAAAACACACTGCCCGGCCCTGCCTAGGCCCACTGATTTGCTCCTGACAAAGGTTGGATGCAGGGCAGCCGTACTGTGTCTAGTCACCCAGCCCCGGAACCGGAACCTGGGAATTGTGGGCTCCAGTCTGAACCAAGGGCATGTCTCAGATATGAGGCCATGACAAACGCACGTGAGGGCACCAGCACACATCCTGTATATTACGGTGGGAGAGGGCATTTCGACCTCATCTTCTGCCTCTGCCTGTCTGCTGGCTCCTGTCTGATAGCTTTTGAAACACCAACAGTTCTTATTTTGAAAGATCTCAAAACACAGAAGTGCATTAGAAGAGCAGGATATTACACAAGCACTTTGAAACACAGATTATTTTGCTTGCCTTTCACAGCTACCTAGACATTTCTAATTCTGGCTATTACTTTAGGAAGGCAATCAGTTCCCAAACTACCCAGGCATAATGGCTTTGGTTTTTTGTTTGTAGCCAAGTAAACATTTCTCCTTTCTACCCACATATCTGGGTTCTATGCACCCCAATACAGAAACAGAGAAAGCAGCTGCAAAACACTGGGAAAAATCAAGATCCAACATCTCCATCAGAATATCGATTTCAGTTAATAGCACATAATCAAACATCTTTACACAGAGGTTTCATTTAGAGAAAATGGAGCTTTCTTCTGAATTCTATTGTAACAACTCAATAGGTGAGACCAGAATTTTAATATTTTAAGCTTGTGCTGCTTTTGCACAATCATTTGTTTATTCATGAATTCAGCAAATATTTGTTAAGTGCCAGATCCTTTTCTAAGAATTAGGGATACAACATCTTCTTAGGTTTCCTCCTTAAATCACTTCCCTCTTTTGTAATATTAGCAATAGCTAACAATTTTTATGTGTTCACCATGTCATAGGCATCAAATCATTTAGTCCTCATAACAAATAGATAAAACAGCCCCTTTAATTATACCCATTTTATATATGAGGAAGCTGAGGCTTGAAGACCTGTAGTAACCAGCCCAAAGTCACAAAGTTAAATTGTAGCAGAGCTGGTTTCCAAAACTAGAAAAAAGCAACAACTCATCCAATCTGTTCTGATCTTCCCAGAAAATTATTTCACTTCAAATCCAAAGATTATTATTTTTAAAATCTTATATTCAAGGGATACATATGCAGATTTTTACATGGATATATTATATGACACTGAGGTTTGGGCTTCTATTTTACGCATCATCCAAGCAGTCTGCATAGTACTCAATAGCTAGTTTTTCAACCGTGACCCCCTACTTTCCTCCCCCATTTTGGAACCTCCAGTGTCTTTTGTTTCCGTCTTGATGTCTATGTGTGCCATTGTTTAGCTCCTAAGTGAGAACATGCAGTATTTGATTTTTTGTTTCTGCATTACTTCACTTAAGGCAATGGCCTCCAGCTGCATCCATGTTACTGCAAAGTACATGATTTCATTATTTTTGTGGCTGCATAGTATTCCATGGTCTATATGTACCACATTTTCTTTAGCCAATCCACCATTGATGGGCACCTGGGTTGATTCCATGTCTTTGCTCTTGCGAATAGTGCTGTGATAAACATATGAGTACAGCTGTCTTTGTAGCAGAATCATTTTTTTCCCTTTGGGTAGATATCCAGTAATGGGATTTCTGGGTCAAATAAGTCCTATTTTCAGTTCTTTAAGAACTCCCCAGACTGCTTTCCACAGGGCCTGAACTCACTTTCCCACCAACAGTATAGAAGAATTTCGTTTTCTCTGCTTCCTTGTCAACATCTGTTATTTTTGACATTTTAGTAATAGCCATTCTGACGGGTGTGAGATGGTATCTAATTATGCTTTTAATTTGCATTTCTCTGATGACTAGTGATGCTGAGCATTTTTTATACATTTTTTGGTCACTTGTGTGTCTTTTTTGGGGAAGTGTCTGCTCATGTCCTTTGCCTGCTTTGTAATGGGGTTGTTTTATTCTTATTGATTTAAGTTCCTTATAGATTCTGGGTATCAGTTCTTTGTCAGATGCATAGTTTGCAAATATTTCCTTCCATTCTGCAGGTTGTTTGTTAACTCTGTTAGTAGTTTTTCTTTGCAGAAGCTGTTTAATTAGGTCCCAATTGTTAATTTTTGGTTTTGTTGCATTTGCTTTTGAGGTCTTAATCATAAATTTTTTGCCTAGGCCAATGTCCAGAAGAGTTTTTCCTAGGTTTTCTTCTAGGGTTTTTATGGTTTGAGGTCTTCAATTTAAGTCTTTGATCCATCTTGAGTTAATTCTTGCATATGGTGAGAGGTAGAAACCTAGTTTTATTCTTCTGCAAACAGCCAGTCTTCCCAGCATCATTTATGGAATAGGGGGTCCTTTCCCTTCATTTTTGTTCACTTTTGTTGACTTTGTCAAAGCTAAGTTAGTTGTAGGTGTGTAGCTTTATTTCTGAGTTCCCTATTCTGATCCATTGATCTATGTATTTCTTTTTGTACCAGTACCTTGCTGTTTTGGTTACCATAGCCTTGTAGTATAGCCAAACACTATTTTGTTTGTGAGCCATTCTGCCATTTCTTCCCTCTGATTCTCTGAAAGTCATTGTCTAGTAAATACAATGACAAACATGTAAAAAGTGTTCAGCACTGGTTTTTATTATTGCAGTGAACATGGATTGGGTCTGTTGTCCAGCATCTTCAGGGAATAGTACCACATTTTCCTCAGGGAAATTACCCTTTCCTTTCAGATCATGGGATTCAGGTGGCTCTAACTCCTTCTCTGGCTCCAAGCTGAGCAGGTGAAAGCCCTGGCCAATCCCAGCATGGCATTCCCCTGTCCACAGATACTGGCTCAGAGATGTATGCCTGCTCTAATCTGATTCACGAAGATGTTATCTGGGAAGTACAGCATCTCCTGGGGCAGGAATTATGTCTTGTTCATCTTTGTCCCCCCAACACCTAGCATGCTACCAGACACATAGAAGCCACTCCACAATTGTTTAGTCAGTGGTTACATGAAAGAATGACTTTATTTTAATCTTCTTTCCTGTGGGATAAATAAAATTGCATCACTCTAGTATGTGTTAGTTAAGGAACACTCTAAAGTGCTACAACCAAAAGACTCAAACTTCTAATGATTTAAACAAAATAGAAGTTTATTTCTCTTTCATGTAGGAGTCCTAAAGGAAGAATCCCAAGGTTAAAGAGGGAGTTCAGCCATCTACAACATAAGTTTCTATTCCTGGCTCAAAAGTGGCCTCTTATTTTTTCCAGCCTATCCTTATCCCAGCCAGTAAGAAGTTGGGTAAAGGCAGGGGGAAATATACTTGTTTCTTTGAATAGCCCAGCAGAGAAGTAGTACTCTCACTTCTGTTCATATCCATTAGTCAGACCTTGGTCACATGGCCACCTAGCTGCAAGGGAGGCTGGAAAATGCAGGTTCTAACTGGATAGCCATGTGCTATTATCAGGATTTTGACTATTAAAACAAGGAGATCATGAATATCACTGGATGATGGTTGGTAAATACTGTAGAAGGATTTAGGCCAGCTATGCACTCCTTACAGAGTTTTAAACAAATAATTTAAGAATATTCTTGTCAACTTTCTCTATCACTATGCCTCCTTATTGTAGAATAACTCTGACCCTATCATGCATGTTCTCATCACTATGACTACACCCAACCCCTGCCCTGTGCAGGCCTGGGGGCTTCTCTTGACTTTGACATTTATTCCAGGGATGGAGCTTTCCAAAATGCCCCGATATGGTTTGGCCGTGTCCCTATCCAAATCTCAACTTGAGTTGTATCTCCCACGTGTTGTGGGAGGGACCCAGGGGGAGGTAGTTAAATAATGGAGGTGGGTCTTTTCCATGCTATTCTCATGATAGTGAATAAGTCTCACAAGATCTGATGGGTTTATCAGGGGTTCCCACTTTTGCTGCTTCCTCATTCTTTCTCTTGCCACCACCATGTAAGAAGTGCCTTTCACCTCCCGCCATGATTCTGAGGCCTCCCCAGCCATATGGAACTGTAAGTCCAATTAAATCTCTTTTTCTTCCCAGTCTTGGGTATGTCTTTATCAGCAGTGTGAAAACAAACTAATACAACCTCAATCCCACATCTGTCTTCTGAATACCTACTTTCAATGGTTAGGGAAGACTTATAACATTAGTTAAAGGCACTTTGGCTTGTTAGCCAGATATGAAGTTATCACTTTCTGTGTGACCTTTGAAAATTACACATTCTCTCTGCACTCAGTGTCTCCATCTGTAAAGTGGCAATATTATTGTTACCTACCCCATGGGTTGTTGTAGCAACTCATCCTGATTCTCAGCTGTAAAGAAGTTAGCAGAGGGCCTGTCATACATTAGGGTTCTCAATAAATGTTAATTGTTACTTTTAATTCTAGTTCATCCATGTTCAGATGTTAAGTGTTGGCCTGAACCTCTTTGTATCTTTACTTCCAATGGCTTCTGTATCACCAGACAAGGCCCTGGTACCCTTGGCAGGCCATCAGGATTCTACCCACCTAGGGAGAATGCTGCTCACCTACCCACCTAGAGAGTTCTCTATGGCCTCAAACTGCAACCTCTCTGCAAATACTGAGTCCATCTGCAACCATGTTCTCTGGCTTGACCTACTTCCTCCTGACAATGGCCTAATCTTGGACCTGATAAGTATTTGTAAAATGAGAAGAAGGGTCTATAAACTGAGCAAAAGCACAACAAATATCTTTATTTTCTCTATGCATACAGTGCCTAAATGAGAAGCAAGACCTATTAATTCAGTCTCCTCAAGATAATTTCAATCATAAAACAAGTATACATTTTTAATAAGAAAACTCTTCAGAGCAGCTGATAATGAAATCTCCAAGAATAAAAATGCAATTGGAAGCTGCCAGCACTGCAAATACCTTACACTCCTGGAGCCAGATCTTGGGCTGGTTGCTATTTCATCATTAGAGGAGGAGACAGTATAGAAAGGGCTTCAACTGCTCTCTTAATGCAACACTCATGATAAACCTGAATTCTACAAATGGGTCTTATTTTTGTAATCTCTTAATGCCTCTCTCCTCATACCTCCACCCTAATTATGAATTTAGGCAAACCAAGATTTGGGAGAAAAATGATCTTGATTCTACAGCATAAAAAGGGCTCTCCTCTCAGTGCATTGATGACAAACTCAAGACGATGATTAGAGACTTCACTTTCATATTCAATGGTTTTTTTAACTATCAGGATGATAATATATCAATCAGTTGCAAATGTCAGATGGGCATTTCAAACGTTCCTAAGCAAAAATTTAAGAAATTGGTGTGATGGAATTTACTGACTCATGTTACTGGAAAATTAAGGAGTTGAAGGTTCAGACCTGGCTGGACCGAACACTCAAAGAATACTATGAATCTCTTTTCATTCCTCCTTTCCACATTTTTCTGTGCATACTGCATTCTTAGGCAGGCCTCCCTCTCCTATAGCTTAATCCACTCTCGCCACCTGAACAGAGACTTCATCAGCCCAACTCTGCAAATACTAAGTCCATCTGCAACCATGTTCCCAGGCTTGACCCACTTCCTCCTGACAATGGCCTAATCTTGGACCTGATAAGTTTTTTTTTTTTTTTTTTTTTTGAGATGGAGTCTCGCTGTGTCGCCCAGGCTGGGGTGCAGTGGCGCGATCTCGGCTCACTGCAAGCTCTGCCTCCTGGGTTCACGCCATTCTCCTGCCTCAGCCTCCGAGTAGCTGGGACTACAGGCGCCCGCCACTACGCCCGGCTAGTTTTTTGTATTTTTAGTAGAGACGGGGTTTCACCATGTTATCCAGGGATGGCCTCGATCTCCTGACCTCGTGATCCGCCCGCCTCGGCCTCCCAAAGTGCTGGGATTACAGGCTTGAGCCACCGCGCCCGGCCCTGATAAGTTTTTGTAAAATGAGAAGAGTCTATAAACTGAGTAGAAGCACAACAAATATCTTTATTTTCTCTGTGCATACAGTGCCTAAATGAGAAACAAGGCCTATTAATTTAGTCTCCTCAAGATAATTTCAATCATAAAATAAGTACACATTTTTTGTACTCGATGGGTACCTGACCCAACCCTGTGGCAAGAGATCTGGATTGCTTTAGACCAGCACTGTCCAGTATAACTTTCTGCACTGATGGATGGAAGTGTTGTATATTTCCACCTGCCCAGGCTCCTGACAACCCCATGCATTGTCATTGGGTGCTATCAGGACTCTTTGTTACACCCTGACCCCAGCTGTTATGATTAGTTTTTCAGCCACTAGTTGTGCCCAATACACATATGTGCAAGGTGCTGAGGACTCATAGGTGGCCAAAATCAGGTTGTTTTCTGATCCCATGGAGCTGATGAATGATAGGTGAACATTACATTAACCAAATACTGGTGAGGCTAAAACTTAACTGAGATATGTCTCTAGGAGAGAAACATGGTCTTATGGGAGCACATGAAGGTAAGAAGTAAGATGACCTAGCTGTTTCAGAAAGGGAGTATGTGGCTGCTGGGGTCAAGGGTAGGGGCTTGACAATCAAGGGGAAGAGCCCTTGAGCTGACATCTGAAGAATACACAGGCAGTGCATTGCAGGAAGCAAGTGGGGTTGGGAGGTGGGGGTCTTCTCAATCTAGGACAGGTTTGTGCAAAGATTCCACAGAAGACCAGAATGCTCCAAGGGCTGATGGAAGGCTAGGATGTCTAGAGAGTGCAGACATATGGAGATGTAGGTGGGGAATTGCATGTAACAAGACAGATGGAGGGGCAGACAATGAAAGGCTTGCTAGCCTTGCTGGCTATCAAAGGTAGTTACGTTTCTCCTGAGAAATATGAAAACACATTGGAGAGTTATAAGCCAGTAAGTGACATGATCACATTTGGGTCTGGAATACAGCACTGTGCTACCACATCTAGAAAACAATTGAAGGAGGGCAAGAAGAGGAAAGGAGAGACCAGCAGAGGACTAGGGGGTCTAGGCAAGATATAATGGCAGCCTAAGCCGAGATGGTGGAGATGAAATCAAAGGCAATTTCAGAGGTGAAACCAGTTGCATTTGCTGATAGCTTAAATACTACAAGTGAGGGACAAGGAGGTATTCAAGATGCCAGCCTTTCTGATTTGTACACTTGGATGGATGGTACAGCCATTCACAGAAAAAGGAACACTGGAAAAGAATCAAATATAAGGAAGAATAACACAAATTCAGTGGCAGACATGCAAGTCAGGACTATCCATGTAGAGATGACAGTTAGAGAAATGGTCTTGAGTTCGGAGAAGGCTGCACTAGGGGAATAAATTTGAAAGTCAAGGACATATAGCTGAACATCGGAGTGATGGAAAGGATGAAACTACATAGGAAGAAAAGATTGACTGAAAAAAGAAGGCAAATTTGAAGGAAGTCAGCTCTAAGGTACCTCAATAATTAACGGTGCGGTAAAAAGAATGAACTTGAAAAAGTGGGGTGAGAAACAGCAGCCACAGCAATAGGAGGAAAACCAGGGGAATGTGGTGCAAGAGAAACCAAGTGAAGAGAGTGGATTTAGAAGGAAGGAGTGGTCAAGAGTTCCAAGTTTAGCTAAGAAATCAACTCAAGCAAGAGTGGAAAATGTGCATAGGATTTACTGACAAAAGTTCACCAGGTAACCCTTGCAAAACCTGTCTCTATGGAGTGACCAGGGCAGAAGTCAAAAGTGAATGGGTTGAAGAGTAAAATGGAAAAGAACAGAGAAAGCCACTATTGACAATTCTTCCAAGAACTTCAGCTGGGGAGAGTTGGGGCAGGGGGCAGAAAGTTGAGAAAGAGCTACAAGAATAATATTTGAGAAAAAAAGAAGAGGTTGAGGTTTTTATGGGAGAGACATAAGCAATTGCACATCAAGGTCTCAGCCCATCTTTTCTCAGGCAATATTTTAAAAGAGCAACTAATTCATTTAATACTTTTGGAGAAAATGTCCACTAAGAGGCTTCAACTTTCAAAAATGGTTCACTCGATTAACCCTAACTTAGGGTAAAGAAAATTGATCTGAGAAGTCCCTGAGATAATGGCATGCTCTCCTATTCCAGTAATTTCAAGATGGCATCTTCCTAAAAAGAATAATGCTGTAATCTTTTTAAAATGCATTTTAGTTAAACTGTCTCTTAGAAAAAGAAAATAAGAAAACTGGAAACTTTTTCTTTTACGGGTGGCAAGAGCAATCAACAGCATAAAATTCTAAAGTAGGCTTCAAAAAAAGGGAATGAAGTCAAAGCTGGTAACTATAAGAATAAAATGTCAGTCCAGGTTAAAGGAACAATTAATGATGACTGGAAGCTGAGAGGATGTTCAATCATGAGCTGCACAACCTAGAGCTCTCAAGAGTCATTAGCTTTGGATGGGTCCTTAGAACTTCCAGGGAATAAGAGAAGGGCCTGGAGGTTGGAAATGGGCTGTACGTACTGTACGTTTCACAAGTGTTAACTTTATGTGCTTTCAGAAGGATGTCATTCTAGTCAACACTGTGAAAAGATACATCATTGGCAATTCTTTCTTTCATTTTTTCTTACTTTAACTGACAAGTGAAAATTGTTTATATTTATGGTGTATAACGTGTTGATATACATATACATTGTGGAATGGCTCAATCAATTTAGCATATTCATTAATTCTTTATGTGACTCTAATATGTTAAAGACACAAGGAATATAATCAGTTACATGTTTTAACAACTTTATTGGGGTATATTTGCATACCATAGACTTCACCCATTTTTAAGATACAAATGAGTGATTTTTAGTAAACTTGCTGAGTTGTGCAACATCACCATAATCCAGTTTTCTAACATTTTCGTCATCCCAATAAGATCCCTAATGCCCATTTATAGTTAATCCCATTTCCACCTCTAATCCCAGGCCACTACTTATCTGCTTGTCCCCATAGATTTGTCTTCTCTGGATATTTTTTGTAAGTAGTGGCATACGGTATGTCGTCTTTTGTGTCTGACTTCTTCCACCTATGTAATGCTTTCGAGGCTCATTCATATGGCACAGGTACCAATTTTTTATCCCTTTTTATTGTTTAATAGTGATTTATTGTATGGACATACCATATTTTGTCTAGTCATCATTTGATGGACATTAAGTTTGCATTTTTAGCAATTATGAATAATGCTACTATAAATATTCACTTTCAAGTCTTTGTGTGAACATATGTTTTTTCTAGGGTAGATATTTAGGGGAGAAATTGCTAGATCATATGGTAAATTTATGTTTAACTTTTAAAGAAACTTCCCAATTATTTTCCATAATGGCAGTAGTGCAATAGTACTTTGAAGCTGCCTACTGTATCTCCTTTAAGGATCTAGAAGTATTGTGCTAGGTGCTGGCATATAAAGATGAACAAGTCAATTTCTGCCCATAAGCATTATATAGTCTAATAGCCAAAATAATTATAGATACAATTAGAAAGTTGAGGAAATGAAGTCGCTTCCTTTTCTATCTAACTAGTAGAGTCTACGGGGATTTTACACAATTAAGATTGTCTGAAACCAAAATAGAGAAAGCTAAAGGCTTCTTCCTTTCAGACACGTATTAAGCACTTGATATGTTTCCGACAGAAATCAGAGCTAAAGATGGCCTTGTGCCAGAAGTTGAGTTCAGCTGCGTGAAACAGAAAATCCCACATAATGAGAGCTTATACAAATAAAGGATTATTTTTCTGTGATACAACTTGAAACCTAAAGGTAAGCAATTCAGGGCTGGGACTACCTCTCTATAAAGTCATCTGAGATTCAGAGGTCTTTCATGTTTGGGCTCTACATTCATAGGATCTGGCCCTTGTCTTCAGACTTACAAAATGAGTGATAGAGCTCCCACCTTTACATCATCATTCCAGGCAGTAAAAAGGAGAAACAGTCAAGAGCAGAAGAGTTTGTGCCAGTTGAGGTTTGCTGGCTGGGTTACTTGAATTGCCTCCCCGGAACTTCCATAGAAGACTTCCCTTACATCACTGTCAAGTATTGGATCATGTAGCCACTTGGTCTTCAAGGAAGGCTGGCACATTAGTGTGGCAGCTGGACATGCTGTTGCCCCAGTAAAGCAGGAGTCCATTAGTGAGGAAGAAGATAATAGGTATTGCGTGGACAACCCACAGCCCTGCCTTCTAGGAATAAGTAATCAAGCAAGGGAAAAAGTATGCCAAAGAAGCCTGGTGCGCAGGAGGTGTTTTGTAGTCCTTAATTTGGACCCTTTTCCCCTAAAGCTGAACTTGTTACAGGGACTTGGGAGCATGTAATTTATCTGAGAGGCAATCCCAGGAAACAGGCATGAGGGCTTAGAGAGAATGAGATGGATACGGAGCAAAAGCCAGTTATAAGACACATTATCAAGCATGTTGCAGTAGGTGATGGGTGTTGAGGGGATATCTGGGAAGCACACACAGCATCTTCCATTGTCCACCTGCAGGATGGGGGAGCTGAAGAATGTATCTATTGCCTCTGGCTCTCATTAGTTGAGCACTGCCCCGGGGGGGCATTTACTCCCCCTCATTTCCTGGTTGAACTTTATCAGATGAGGAATTTTACACACACACACACACACCAGGGAAGACTCTGGGGCAGAATGTGTTTGTCACCCTTAAAGTGGCACTCTGGCTGTGCAAGTTGAATCTGAGCTCACAGGGAACTGGCGGAGCTGTCCAGCAAATGGCGGCTGAAATCAGAGGTAGGCTGGGTGCAGGGCCACAGGCATCAGCAGCATCTCCCCCTCATGAAAAGTTCATATTTATAATAAAATCTAATCATTGTGCTCTAACATGACCACTGGCCAAACTGTCCCCCTTTTCGTGGCATGGATGTGACCCTTAATTATGCAATATTCTGCATGTCATTTTTTAAAACAGCTTTGTTGAGATAGCGTCAATATACCATACAATTCACCTAAAGTGGACAATTCAATGGTTTTTAGTGTATTTTAGCATTTTCACTAATGACTAATCATATTGAGTCTTTTTTCATCTGCTTGTTGGACATATCTTCCTCGGTGAAATGTCTACTCAAATCCTTTGCTGCCTATCATTAAATTGGGCTGTTTGTCTTTTTGTTATATTAAATTGTAAATGTTCTCTATGTATTCCAGATACGTGTCCCTTATCAGAGATCTGATTTGTAATTACTTTCTCCCATTCTTTGTGTTCTCTTCTTATTTTTGTGGCATCTTTTAAAATACAAAAGTTGCTAATTTTGAGAAAGTCCAATTCTTTTTTTTTCTTTTTTTAGATGGAGTCTCACTCTGTTGCACAGGCTGGAATGCAGGGGTGCAATCTCAGCTCGCTACAACCTCCGATTCCTGGGTTCAAGCAGTTCTCCTGTCTCAGCCTCTCAAGTAGCTAGGATTACAGGTGCACACCACTACACCTGGCTAATTGTTATATTATTAGTAGAGACAGGGTTTCGCCATGTTGGCCAGGCTAGTCTTGAACTCCTGACCTCAGGTGATCCACCCGCCTCAGCCTCCCAAAGTGCTAGGATTACAGGCGTGAGCCACCGCACCCAGTCCACAATTTTTTCCCCTTGTTGTTTGTACTTTTGAGAGTGAGGAAGGAGTGCTGAACCCTGTCAGTTTGTCACCAAGGAGAGAGGGTGGTAAATTAGTGTATGAAATTTAAGAAAAGCTGTAAAAAATAGTTGACATTTAAGCTGGATCTTGAAGAATAAGGAGGTGTACCAGGCACAAAATTGAGGAAGAACTTTTCAGGCACAGAGACCACCTGGGTGGATTATCTCCTAGAATAAGAATCTTCTTGTTACATTTACTATAACTGATTCAAAACAGACACCCCCACATATGCCAACAACATACGGTAAACACTGACAGAGACTGTCATGTCTGGCAATTGTTATTAATAAAGCCAATTCATTTACACAAGATTCAATTAAAATGTAATTCTGCATCTGTGCAACTCCCCCAGGAAAGTGGGAAGTAGTGTTTGGAGAAGACCAAATAAACGCTCATTAGTGATGACGATACCTCTGAGGACACAGGTTTTAAGTACTAGGTCCCATCTGCTCTCTTTGAAGGATGCACACAACCAAGAATGAAAGCAAGAAAAGGTGTTCAGTGCTCAGTGCGTGCCAAGCACAGAGCAGGAAAAGACCTAGTAGATAACAAATGGTCCCTGCCTTATAATCTAGCTTTGCATGTATGACTC
The DNA here is from genome assembly GCF_024542745.1 of Macaca thibetana thibetana. Classification (NCBI taxonomy): domain Eukaryota; kingdom Metazoa; phylum Chordata; class Mammalia; order Primates; family Cercopithecidae; genus Macaca; species Macaca thibetana. The sequence goes on along the minus strand of NC_065587.1, from coordinate 43,686,346 downwards.
ATGCTCTTGAAACCACAGACTGGATGTGACCCCAAGGGTAAGAGAAGTTCCCAAAAGGATTAAGAATGTGTTTTTTTCCAACCTGGAAGAATAGTGGCTTGGCATCAGAAATTAAGTCGCTCTGTTGATCTTCAGGGCAACTTAAACTCATGCTCTTGACAAAAATATTTTTTTGAAAAAGCAAATAAACAAAAGTATTTCTCATGCCCCTCAGTTCATAGACTGAAACTCATACCGACATGCATTTTTTTATTTTAGTAAAAACTGTCAAATTGTGAAACTTTTCACAAACACTAGAAATGCATGAGAGTGTCCTCCCAATATTCTCACCTGAATTTAGCATCTTTTTATCTCTTGTCAATCTAGCTGGGAAAATGATACTAAAATCTTATTTTGACTGGCATTTCCCCAACTTCCTAGACGGCTTCACATCTTTTCATGTTTATTAACCATTTGCATCTCCTCTTCAGTAAAGTATTATTTATATCCTTTGCCCAATTTTCTTAGAGGTAAATTATCTTTTTCTAATTCATGTGAAAGTAGTAAGAGATAGTAACTTTACCTATAGCAAATGTTTTCATCCTGTTTTTCTTTTAAATTAGTTTCAGGGTGTTTTTCCATACTAAATTTTAGATTGCTCATCTTGCTTAAGATCTTTCCACCCCAAGGATCCTAAGTTTTCTTCTATTTCCATATGCATATTTTTAATATTTCTCACACCTACACACATATACATAGTTAGATGGACAGATGGATCAATTCATCTAGAGTGTGTGTGTGTGTGCGTGTGTGTGTGTGTGTGTGTGTGTGTGTGTGTGTGTGTAGGGGTGAGACGACTCAGTGTTTTCTGAGGTCATATGATCTATATGGGGAATCAGACCTAACATGGACCAAGCGTTAAACCATACTTCCAAGAACAACACTACATTAGTAGGCCACCTGCTAACTTCTGCCTTTCACATTTTCCAGCTTAAAACATCGCCATCCTCCCCATTATATAAGAAAGAAGTAGAAGTGTTTCTGACTGCTCCCTCTCCCATGATCTCATAACCCATCAGTTTTGAAGCTACATTATCCAACCTCCTGAATCTCTCTGACCACCCTCCAAGTCCTCCAAGTCCCCATGGCCACTCCTTTGCTCCAGGCCACCATCATCTCACCCTGGGTCTTTGCAGCACCCTCTGCCCCGGACTCCCTGGCTTACGTGCTCATTCCTTCTAATTTCATTCTCCACGCTGCAACCAGGAATATTCCTAAAATACAGACCCCATCTCATTCCTGCCCTACCTATGTTTCTTCCACAGCCCCCACTGCTGTCAAGGTACTGTCCAAATTCCCACATCTGGCTGAGGCTGTCCTGCAGGATTCAGGCAATTCTCAGCTTTTTCAGAAACCTGTGCAGCCTCATATCTCAGACCGTGTCTCCTATTTCCATGCTTTGACCAGAGCAGACTACTTGCAGCACTTTCAAAAGCCCAAGATTCTTTTTCAGTGGAGCTCAACTGCGACTATGCCCCAGCTCAGCTGTCAAAACTTGCAAACACACTTGTTCAGGTCTTACACCGGGGTGATTCTGACTCCGTGGGTCAGGTGGGATCTCCACATCCACAATCTGTGATGACTCCTATGACCAGCGTGCTCTCTGCCTCCAGGCTGCAGACGTTTGATTCCCTCTGCCTGGAGTCCTCTTCTACCTCCTCCAGCTCCAGCCCCACCCCACCACCCACCCCAAACTGGATATGGCCTCTTCCTCCTTGAAGTCAAATCATAGGTGCTCCTTCCTCCAGGAACTTTCTTTGACAGTCCAGGTTTGGGCTCTTCCTCTTTGCATCCCTGGTTTCCTGGACTTTCCTGATTCAAGCATTCATTGATTCCTCTTCTTCCACCCCAAACTCTGAGTTCGGGAAAGCCTGAGATAGTGGCTGCTGTCTTGCTCACCACTCTGTTTCCTGCACTCAGCAGAGACCTGACACATAGTAGGTGCTCAATAAATGTTTGCTAAACAACAACAACAAATGAATGAACAAATAAACAAATGAACAGACGGGTGGATGCCTGTGGCAGTTTCCATGACAAACACAAACGGCTCGGCTAAGCCAGCAAGCAGGCAGCCGTGTGGCCTGCAGAGGGCACCAGTCTGCTTCTTCATCTCCCTGCAGAATCCTCAGGGCCAGGCACCTGCTGTCAGTCAGAGAGGTGCCCGATGCTCAGTGGTCATTCTGCTGCACTGAAGATTAAGTAGGAGTTGTTTGCCCTTGGCCAATATAAAAAAACCTGAGCGTTCTCCCTTCACTTCTAGCGACAAGTAACACATCCCCTGTCTTGCCATGAAAAGAGCTGTAACTGTAGCAACCGGTGGCAGGTTTTCTGTTCCCAGGTGGGGAAGTGAGGAGAGACAAACAGAGGGGTGAGAGGGAAACAGAAGGAAGACTTGCTGGTAAGAGACCCTATGATGTATTTTTTCTATGTAAACAAGGTCAAAACTGCTCCTCCGGGAACAGCAAAGTTCTCCGCATGTCTCCAAGCTACGAACTTGCATGCTAGCTACTAACTAGCTACTCTCCCTCTCTCTCTCTTCCCCCTTCTCTCTGTGTGTATGTCTCTCTGTCTCTTCCTCCACCCTCTCTCACTATCTCTCTCTCTACCTTCGACATCCTTTTATTCTAGGGGAGAACAAACTCTAAGTTCAGATTGAATGAGCATCCAAAAGAAGTATCTGGAGGGAGATTTTGTCTTCCCTCCTACGGACCCTGCTGGAGCCCCAGCTCAGATCAGCCCTCTGTCAGCAATGAATGCTTCGTGCTGCCTGTCGTCTGTTCAGCCAACGCTACCTAATGGCTCGGAGCACCTCCAAGCCCCTTTCTCCAGCAACCAGAGCAGCAGCCCGTTCTGTGAGCAGGTCTTCATCAAGCCCGAGGTTTTCCTGGCCCTGGGCATCGTCAGTCTGCTGGAAAACATCCTGGTTCTCCTGGCCGTGGTCAGGAACGGCAACCTGCACTCCCCAATGTACTTCTTCTTCTGCAGCCTGGCGGTGGCCGACATGCTGGTGAGCCTGTCCAATGCCCTGGAGACCATCATGATCGCCATCGTCCACAGCAACTACCTGACCTTGGAGGATCAGTTTATCCAGCACATGGACAACATCTTCGACTCCATGACCTGCATCTCCCTGGTGGCCTCCATCTGCAACCTCCTGGCCATCGCTGTCGACAGGTACGTCACCATCTTTTACGCGCTCCGCTACCACAGCATCATGACTGTGAGGAAGGCCCTCACCTTGATCGTGGCCATCTGGGTCGGCTGCGGCATCTGTGGCGTGGTGTTCATTGTCTACTCGGAGAGCAAGATGGTCATCGTGTGCCTCATCACCATGTTCTTCGCCATGATGCTCCTCATGGGCACCCTCTACGTGCACATGTTCCTCTTTGCGCGGCTGCATGTCAAGCGCATAGCAGCACTGCCACCTGCCGACGGGGTGGCCCCACAGCAACACTCATGCATGAAGGGGGCAGTCACCATCACCATCCTCCTGGGGGTGTTCATCTTCTGCTGGGCCCCCTTCTTCCTCCACCTGGTCCTCATCATCACCTGCCCCACCAACCCCTACTGCATCTGCTACACTGCCCACTTCAACACCTACCTGGTCCTCATCATGTGCAACTCCGTCATCGACCCGCTCATCTACGCCTTCCGGAGCCCGGAACTGCGCAACACCTTTAAGGAGATTCTCTGTGGTTGCAAGCGCATGAACTCGAGATAGGATGCAGGGCCATGGAAATGATCATCAGTCGGGTCACTTTTGACCCTCCATCCACCCAAGATGTTTAGAAAGAAAAAAAAAATACTTAGAAGATATAAAAATGTGTTAACAGCCATGATTGTACTTGTCGTTTGTTTTTAAGTTTACAAAGCCTTTTAAAGGGGGAAATGGTGAATAACAGACTCTCTGAAAGGATTCTAAGATGGGGAAGTCACAAACTCTGATTTCCCAAATAGTCACTGGGAGAAATCAGCGAAGGCTTCTCTGCGTGCTCTCTGCACTCATTTCCAAACACCCAGAGTGTGTGACGCCTGTCTGCTCATCTGCTCCACACCCACGTCTTCACGCTCCAGGTCAGACCACACTGAAGGATTCTCATGAACAATAAGGGTGGTTGAGATCTCTTGCAAGCAAACCTGTTACAGCTACGACCTCCTGCTGCCAGCTACACGGATAGATAGCTTTGCACTTATAACTCCATAGGAGACCGAGTTCTACTCTATTATTGTATTTGCAGTTAGACAACTGTCCCTTTGTGAAAGAAGCAATGCTATGCTGTTTTCCCCTTTTCTTACCCCCATATCCCTTCAGTTGTCCCCACCCCCAAAGGTAGCATAAGGATGGAACCCACTTCTATTTTTCTGTTGTTGCATTGGTGTTTGTCGTTATTTTGTTTTTATGGATTAAGTCTAAGACAACCTTCAAAACTCTAACGAAAGAGAGAAAGTGTTTTGGACAATCAGAATATACTTGTGTACTTATATTTTGATAGCTTGCTATTTTAGGGTGTAAATTACTCTTTTTTAAATAACTTCTTTTTTTCTATCATTTACTTTTAGCCTTTAAAATAAGAAAGGAAATCATGGGTTGAGTGTACAGTATGTGTGTGTGTGTGTGTGTGTGTGTGTGTGTGTGTGTGTATCTTACACACAAGAAATTGCTTTACTGTAGCTTAAGATAGTTTGAGAAACTGTAGAACTACTGTGTGGCTTTCTTGGGAGCCCTTGTTTTTGCTTATAGTAATTGCATCTCTATAACAGGACTTCTTCAATATTATCTATGAAAGAGAAAGGGTTTCTTTTGTTCTTTTCCCCTTTTGCTTGTTCTTTTCCCCTTTTGTGTTAAAGTTGGATGACCCTATTATCAATGTCTATACCTTATCAACTACAGGAATTCCTTCCTGGGAGCAAAGGGTGAGACTGGCTGACTAGAGCTGGCATTGTCAGATCCTTTTCTGCCCTAGATAACTTCAGTTTGTGCTTTCTGGTTGTGCCCATATCTACCCGTCACAAATTCTTATATTAAGCTGTGTGTTGGGGTGCAATTGTGTGTTTATCTTGTGCTAGCATACCTTGGGGTTCTTTTGTTCTTGAAGATTTTCTGCTAATGTAAGCAAAACCATTCCTTTCTTGCTTTATGATGTTTGGAAATAATAAAAAGCTTTTACGGCTGCTAAATGTGTGCTACATTGAAATACACCACCTGGAATCACTCTGGTGACTCCTGCACACGGCCATGGTATGTTTCACTGCAATTCAGTCATGACTTTGTAAGCGGCATAAACAGCTCCATTGACCACAGTGCTAGTCTTTTCTAGGGTGATGCCTTTTAGCCAGACTACAAAACTCTCCCATTTAGTTTCCAAAAATACCAGGTTTGTGGTTCCCGGGCCACTGTCATTCCCCATTATTTTAATCAAGACACTAAATCACAGAACTCTTCTATGGCCACTCAGTGGGTAAATGTAGAGAAGGGGGAATCTAATTATTTGAAAGTGATATGAGTAGCTATAGGGATTACGATGTCTTTTTTCTATGTAAACAAGACAAAAATAACTTACTTTTCACTCTTATATCAATTTTCACATTATTTCATTTTATCCCGTTAGCAAACCTCTGAAACAGGTGAGTCATTTTACAAATGAAGAAATTTGGTCTTGGAGGGGTGATGTGGTTGTCCGGGAACGCCCAGCTAGTTAGGGTCATGGTATATTGTGCATCCTGGGGCTGATGTCCTTTTGCACCAATATGCTGCTGCCAACAGGTTTTCATCATCAAAACTGATCCCCCTCTCCTCCCTGTATGTTCTAGCTTGCAGGGGCACTTCCAAACTGGAAGGCCCATGAGCATCACCTGGCATCTTGTGCAAGTGCGGAATCCGATTTGGCAGGTCCAAGGTGGGGACTAAGAGTCTGCATTTCTAACTCTGACAAGCTCCTCGGGGATGTGACTGCTGGTTCGCGGACCCCATCTTAAAGAGCAAGGGCATAGAGGATTTTCAAATGAGTATTATGCGAAATAAAAGTACTCTTCTGCCTAGAATGCTGACCCCGCACCAGGGACTGTGCTAAGCACTTCACAGGCATTTGCTCCTCGTGATAACCCTACCAGGTAGATACCATGGTTATCCTGATTTTACAGATGAAGGATGTGAAACTCAGAGAGCCTGTCTATAGGAACTCAGTCAGCAAGTAGAGATAGGGAGACTCGAACTCAGGCTGACCAGCCCCCACCCCCAAATCTAACCCAGTGTCCTAGCACCTCTTGCGAAGACACAGGGACCTTTGAGCTGGGACCCAGTGACCTGGGAGCCATGTGTTGCCATGCAGAGAGAATCTGATGCATGTTTCTACCACACAGAGGTTCAGATGTTCCCAGCAGTTTCCAGAGAGATGTCATAAAAATCAAAAGGCACAATTAATTATTTAACTTGCTATAAATTTTCCAAAGTCTGTGAGTAGCCCTGGGGAGTGCATCAAAGAGGTAAGTTACAGAGACATCCGTTTCTCTAGTGAACAACCCTGAATGCTGGGGTGCCACTGTCTCCTCCCCGAATGCTTTCTCAGATTCTCAAGTGGGAACTCACCAGATGTTTCAAGCAGCAGGACAGTCATGTTTGAAAATGCTTAATGGTTGGAAGTAAAAGCACACCATGATTTTAGTTCATTTGTTAATTCATTTGTCGCTTTTCACCCCCATCCCCAAGACAGAATCCCTGCAGCACTTGATTCTGAGTCCTGAGACGTCGTTGCCTGCTGTCCTTATTTAGGATGAACTTTTGATTTTAATTTTGAAATCCTTCCACAGGGCTGGGTGCTAAAACATACTATAGCCTCTCCAGCTGAAAACATTTTTTAATTCACCCTCACCTCCACTGAAATCCATTCGCCACATAGCAGCCAATGCAATTATTTAAAAATATAAATCAGATTATATTGCACTTCTGCTCAAAACTTTTCAGTGTCTCCCATGACCTTTTGAATAAAAGGTCAGTTCCTTACCCAGCCCTACTAAGCTCTAGTCATCTGATCTCTTCTGATAACTATCCAGCCTCCCCTTATACCGTGCCTCTGCCTCGCCCCCAAACCAGACTCCTATTTGCCATATGCTCCTCTCTGCCCCAGGGCCTTTGCAACCACTGTTTTCCCCGCCTCGAGTCTCTACCTCAGATCTTCTTGGCACAGGCTTCTTCTTAGCCTCCAGCCCAAATCCTCAGAGGCCTTCCCTGACTACTCTCTCTAAAGGAGGACCTCAGTCACTCACACCGTCACTGTTTTATCACAGATCTTATTGCTATTTTATATTTTCTTGTTAATTTATTTGATTTATTCTCATCAATCTCTCTCACCAGAAAGTAGTACCTAGGAGATAAAAATGGTCAATAAAAATATGTCACTTTATTAATACATTTAAATACGAGCTCAAGTCTAACCAAAGACAATATAGCACACTGGAGATTCTCAAATTTTGGTGACTGTCAGCACCATGTGAAGTTGGAGAAAGACAGCCTGTTGCCTGAACCTCATGATCCAATAGATCAGAATCATCTCCAGATATCTGAAAATTTTAAAATCCACAGGTGATTTTCTGAGTTTGGTATACACAGTGTATGACATCCACCAAACTCAGAAAACCACCAAAACCAACAAGTACTGACTATTATCCTTAGAGAATAACAAAAATCAACACCTCAGGAGCTTACACATCTGCCCTATCACCCGCTCCTGACATCCTTTCATGTCAGGGTGTCAGCTACCTTAAATTAATGTTGGATCATCCAAAAACCAATGCAAATCTAGAAACTCGGAAGAACCAGATAACAAAGTGAAGAATAAAAGAGAAACCCTTCAATTAGACAACTCAACCTTTCACATCTAAGAGCACTTATTTAGGAGCCAAATCAATAAAAATAATAATAAAAGACATTATATGGTGTTTATTATGTGGCTGACACTTTACTAAGCACTTAGGTATATTAACTTATTTAATCCTCGCCAAAACCCCATAAGGCAGGCACTTTTATCCCTTGTCCTATAGATAAGGAATCTGTGGATGACAGATGTTAATCATCTTGACCATCTTGACCGATACTACTCAGCAGGGAAGAGGCAGAGCTGAGATGATGGGAAAATGACCACTAATCCTACCGTCTTAAAGAAGCACTTATGCATTGAATTCACTCTTCTTTAATCATCAGAGATGTAGATAAAAACCAACACACAAGGACGCCCAAGGCAGTAGCAGCAGCAAGGGAAAAAAGGCTTTGGAGGAGGAGCCAGGCAGTGCTGGCTGTGCATCCTTAGGCGCGTCTCCTGACCTCTGGGTGCCTCATTGGCTCGTCGGCAAAGTGGGAGCTCTACCTACTTACGTGGCAGCAAGCAGTTGTGATGATTCAGTAAAGCATAACAATGTCCCAAAATAATTAGCACATGAACTTCACGTCCCCTTTCCCCTTCGCTTGCTGGACTCTAGACATTTCTGACATTGCCTGCAGTTTTCCTGCCCCTCATCTCCGAGGTTCCTGAAAACAGGAGTTATTAATGAGGGGAAGGAGAGGAGAAGGCGAAAGTTGAGCCTAATGTTTCTACAAGTACAAAGTGAATTCCACTGAGGCATACGAGATGGTTTGTGATGGGTACCCATATCAACACATGCCCACTTTCCTTCACAGAATAACTTTCCAAGTAAACAACAATTTGAATATTTTAAAGTGTATTAACATAATATGTATGTCTGAATGTATATTATATTGTTTATAAAACTCATGATTAAAAATAGTATTGCTGAACATGAGACTTGAGTGGTGCCTGCAAAGAAAGAAGTGAGTTGACTAGGATAAAATTAAATAAAGCCAGGCACAGTGGCTCACACCTGTAATCCCAGCACCTTGGGAGGCTGAGGTGGGTGGATTACTTGAGGCCAGGAGTTCAAGACCAGCCTAGCCAACATGGTGAAACTCCGTCTCTACTAAAAAATACAAAAATCAGCTGGATATGGTGGAGCACACCTGTAATCTCAGCTACTCAGGAGGCTGAGGCACAAGAATCACTTGAACTCTGGAGGCAGAGGTTGCAGTGAGTCGAGATCGCACCGCTGTACTCCAGCCTGGGCAACAGAGCAAGACTGTCTCCAAAGGAAAAAAAAATTCAATTAATGGGATATAGGCATTTTAAAATTCAGAAAAGGAATGTTTGAAAAATTGAAGTTCAAGACAACCTACACTCAAAATAAAACCATTAGAGGAGAAGGGGAGAAAGGCCCAGAAATAAGGCAGGAGAGGAGAGGAAGTCAAGGATCCCACTGAGACTGGGGCAAGAGAGAAGCTGCCATCCATGTGATGGGTCCACAGAGAAGGATAGATCGAGTCAGGATTCTCAAGCAGTTTGGCTGTGCAATTGGCAGGTATTCTCTGACCCCTTGGCATTCTCTGGAGAAAGTGCTGAAAATATTTTCACTGCATTTCACCTGGGTTTGTCAGCCTCGACATCACTGACATTTGGAACCAGGTGATTCTCTGTTGTAGGAGGCTGTCCTGTGCATTGTAGGATGTTTAGTAGCATCTCCGACCTCTACCCATGAGATGCCAGTAACTCCCCAAATCATAACACATGGCAAAAATGTCTCCAGACATTGCCAAATGTTCTCAGGGGGATGAAATTTCCTGTATTACCCTCATTTTGTTCCCCTCCACCTTATTTCTTTGACTGTGATGCCACATTGGGACTGAACCACATGGGGGCCTGGTTTTATGCAGGCTGCCAAGGTGATGTATGTGAACATCCAATCATATGCCTGGAAAATAGTGCTCAGAAAAAGGTGCTATTGTACTAGGTTAAATAATCCACTAATTCAAAGGAGCAAAGGGAGCATGTTAAGCCTTATGTGTCACATTAACATGGGTCACCTTAAACCAAGCTTTCTTGGATGAGCAAAATGGTTTCAGCAATGCTCCTCAGGCCCCAGAGACTCCCCATCAGAGAATTTACTACACCATTTCATTTTTCTTCTAACTTCTCCTTTCTACCGGGCTGTTAACCAAAAATTGAAAGCATGTTAGAGCACTGATAAATTCAACAAATGGCTGAGTGAGGTTTGTGGCTCACTCCTATAATCCCAGCACTTTGGGAGGTCAAAATAGGAAGGCTGCTTGGGACCAGGAGTCCCAGACTAGCCTGGGCAATATAGCCAGGCATGGTGGCATACACCTGTAGCCCCAGCTACTTGGGAGGCTGAGGTGGGAGGATTGCTTGACAAGCCCAGGAGTTGGAGGCCACAGGGAGTCATGACTGCACCACTGCACTCTAGTCAGGGCAACAGAACAAGGCTCTGCCTCAAGAAAAAAAAAAATCAACAAATGTAAGCATGGACCTCTGACCCAGGGGTTTGCAACTAACGGCACAGAAGCAAAAAGAAAATCTTGAAGGCCTAGAGCTCCCTTCTGATTTTGTTTTCCAGTCTTTGAGGTCAGGCAGACCCATGTTCAAATCCTGCATCTTTTACTTGCTGTGTGATCATCATTGAGGTTCAGCCTCCTCATCTGTAAAATGGGATAATAATGACTGCACTTTAAAACCTGTTTTAAAAAGCAAAGTAAAATCAATGCAAAGGATCCCACATGGCAGCTGAAATAAAAGGCACACAATGAATGCTCTCTGTATCCAGCACAGATTATAAGCAAACCCTGGACAGAATCTCCTCGGTGGTCAGGATTTCTCTGGAAGAATTTCAGCCTCTGTTTCAACAGTCACCAAGGACAAGTGCAAGGTTGTCACTCTTAGACTATGAAGTGATGCAAAGTAAGCTCTCATGAGCTAAGTGGGAATCCAGCAGCTGCTAAATTGGAATTTTATTTTATAATTAAATTCTTCATTATTTGGCATAACAGGGGCTTTGGCAGGGGCTTCGTAGCATTCTATATTCTATCCACTTGTGAACATTCATTAAGCTTTTGTTTCTGAAAACTTTGTAAGAACTTACAAAATGTTCTTTCAAATGCTCCATTTTGCCATCTTGTTAATTAGGCCATGCTGAAATCAAGTGTATACCCCCAGAGCTCTCCGCAGAGTGGAAGTGAAGAATTTGGCTAATGATGTGAGCTGCTCAAGCCAGAAACACACATTTCCCATGAGATCTCCCAATAATCAGTTCATTTCTCTCAACACGCTATAGAACACAGGCCTGAGCACTGAAATAGATACATGTACAATCCTGCCAGCGTGTTTGTTTTTATTAGGGGGAATGAATCCTTCCTAGTGTTGTCCTCATTGCTTCTGTGATGTGTGCTGGATTTTGAAGAGGCTGGCACATCCCACTCGGCATCAGAAAGAACACAGAGCAAAGTCACAGGTGGTCCTCAGGGTAACTACCAGAGAGTGGCTGTGAAGGACTCTGTTTATCAGGAAAGAAGAAGCTGTTTCCTCACCCTGAAAGGATGGGGGTGCTGAGCGGAGGAAACCGAGCTGAAATTCAGGAGAGCCTGGGACCAGGCATGGCTCGAGGCTCGTATGACATGAGCAAGTCTATTGTTATCTTGTGGGTTTCAGTTATACCATCTATGCGACTAGCAGAGCTGGATTCTGAATCCAATGTGTGGTTTTCTACTCTCATCCTTGTCTGTGGCGGTCACAGGTCACGGCTGCCACAGCACTGTGTTTCAGATGAAACAAACTCCACCTCAACACCAGCCCCAATGCAAGTGCCCGGCCCAAACTGACCAACTGGAGTCCTCTACCTCTTGGCCACAGCAGCCAGGTCCATGACCTAAGGCAGCCCAAGGAGACTCAGTAGTACTGTTCTTGAAATACAAAGACAGAGAGAGGACCTCCTCCCCCAGGCCTTTGGTTACCAAGCTACCTGAGGCTTAAGGAGTAAGGGACCAGTCTGTTAGAGGATGAAGCCAACATCAAAGAAAGCAGGTAAAAGAAAGAGAGGAGATTTTTGATCCTAGCATTTCAGCACCATGATCCAGCTATGCCTGAAGCTAGTCCAGAATTTCAGTTACTGAGCTATTTGTCATTTTTAACCAACAGTATTCTGACACATACAGAGGCCAAATTATTGATTCTTCAAAGGCCAGTGTCATGGTTAAGGTGGACGAGAAGAAACCAGGTCAGGGAAAGGGGAGGATAGAGGGAACCTGAGCGAGAAGAATGGCTCCAAGCTCAATGAGGCCACCTCTATCTTGATCTGCTTTGCATAGTGAGTTTACACATTTGCAAAAAGAATTAGCTAAAAACCACATAAACAAAAGCAAACTCCTAGAGTAGACGATTTAAAGTAACTTCTGATCTGCCATCCTATTTATACTAAGAATAAACAGGCAGAACTTCACTGAAATATTTCTAATTAAAGTATGAAAAGGAAGGTAGAAAACTGGACAACAGAAACAGAATTTCTACTATGGTTAGCCACTGGCCTCCTTTTTGGTGACCCCCATGATTTCTGGATGGAACTGCACCACACCACTTCTCACGTGCTATGGTAACTATAAAATATGATAACATTAAGACAACCTAGGTTTTCTTGGAAACTGAATGGCTAGGGAAAGACAGGTTTCCAATAGGTGGAGGCTCTGAGATGCTCAGTGAGAGGCTGCATCTCCAGGGTTTATGGACCAGCCAGTGAAAAGCTCAGAGTCTTTGCAGAAGGAAGCAGAGGACGGTGATTCAGTGCTGCATGGAGGAAAGCAGAGAAAAGAAATGAGGAGGGCTTAGGAGTCTCGTGGTGACGTCTCCTAAGCTGCTTGCTGCATGGGGTGCAAAGAAACCTCTTCTCTCGTCACAAAACCTTCAGTAAAATGCATGAGTCACCAGTGCTTAGAGCAATGGATTTAGTCTTTGGGATAGAAACAACAGGCTGAGTTCAACTTCAAGGTTAGCGGACAACATAAACTACAGGTGCCCAGAGGAAGCAGAAGACGTTCAATATTTATATCTGTCTCCTCTTCCCTCCCATCTTCCCGTGACGCCTCCACACTGAGAGGGCCATGAGGAGGCAGGCTCTACCTCATTCCTCTCCAAGTTCACCCCAGTGCCTGGCCCACAACCTGGTCCAAAGCAGACTCAGAAAATGTCTGAGGACTGAGCAGATGAATAAATGAAGGCAACTTGAGACTTCCTAGTTAATTCATTCAACAAGATGAGCAGTGTAACATAGATGCTACCATGAATTTTAGAAGAGGGCAAGACTTGAATTCCATCTGGGATCATGCTTGCTTCTCATTGCCTCTCACCAGTATGGGGCCATTTATTTCTGTTCCCTCCCCAAGAAAAATGGGAATAATGCTAACATCTAGGTCAAGGATTGTTTAGATAGTTCAACAAACTAATACATATAAGGCCTCTCAGCACAGTGCCTAGCATCCATTAGTATTCGTACTATTGCTAATAATATCATGAAAGAATATTAGTGGGTCACCATAGTACATTGTGGGCACAACCCACAGGGCTTCTTAAATAGAAATATGTACCCAAATCCCCTGGGAATCTTGTTGAAATGCAGATTCTGATTCACAGGCCTGGGGTGGGGCCTGGCACTCCACGTTTCTAGCAGACACCATTGATGCCAATGCTGCTGTTCTGAGGCCCATGCTTAGCGTGGCGAGGCCTCCCACAACCAAGACAGCAGAACAGAGGACAAGTCAACCCACAGCAGGAAGTCATAGCTAACACGCTCCTTCCCAAAGCAACTGTATCCACTCAATCCTGTAAGACCAAAGGAAATGCCTTGGGAAATCAAAAGGGATCATAATTAAATGAAATTGTCTTGCATTTTTCTTCATACGGGATTAGTTTCCATCTCCCCTCTCTCATTCTGCTCTGGCAGTCTCTCTCCATGGCACCCACTTGTTTGGGATGAAATGATGCAGTTAGGGGAGTTATCAACGTTCCAGACATGAGCATGAATCACCAGCAAACAGTCCACTCTCTGAGTCACCCATGTCTGAGATGATTCCATCCATACAAAATCCCACTAGAAAACTCCAAAAAGAGGAAAACTGAGCTGTCAAGCAAGCAAGGCATGGAGCAATGGGAAGACAGGATGGCTAGTGAGGGTGAGTCAAGGCACCCAGAACTATTTGCACTGGCTCTAGGTGAACTAGCACCACTGAGAGAAGTGGTTCTCAAATTTGGAGGCAACTGTAAAACTTTAAACATAGTGAGTCTAGGTCCTATCCCTCAGAGCATTTGATTTAATTGGAGGGAAGTGCAGACCAGATGGAGGGATATTTTTTCAAAAGCTTCAATGTGACACTTTGGAGAAATGGCATCAGTCGGCTCAGGATGGGACTGCCATCAGTCCTGGGCAATGCTCATCCCACTAAGCCAAGGGTTTCCCTTCTGTAAAATGGGAAGAATCATTTGCTTCAGGACCATGGTGAGTATCACGGATAAAAAGTCCCAGCAGTCTCCTCGGCAAACATTCATCATTCCTATGCATTTTCCTGCCAGGATAAAACCTTATCTTTTTGAACTTATATCTCATCTATAATTTCAAGCCAATTTAGCAAGTATATCTTATCTGCAATTTCAAGCCAATTTGGCAATCACCAACTTTGCAATTGCTTGTTTTCAGACGATGTTAGGCTTCAACTATCCTACTTGGCACATAAAATCTGTACCTTCTTTCTGAGCCTACCCTTTCTTCTTCTCCAAGTATGAATTTCCTTCTCTTCTGTCAACACAAGTTGAGTGTTCAACATGGACCAGGTGCTTTGAATGCAGCAGAGAATGAGAGAGCTCGGTCCTCACAAAGTCTGCAGGGCAGATAAAGTGGCACTCCTTAGTTTGGATTCTTCTTTAAAGCAAAAGTTTGCAGGGAAAGGGAACAGAAAGCTACAGACAGATTGACCTGTTCACTGTGTCTCTTTAACCCAATCGTTCAGCACTTCTGTGCCTCAGTTTCCCCATCTGTAACACAAATGGTTATAGTACTTACCAGCTGACACTGGGTAGGTAAACAGACTCTGAAGGTGATACGAACATCTTATCAAGCAGGTTTTATATTAACCAAGACTTCCCTCCCAATCTCAGATCACTTTCCTAATGGGGAACAAAAAAAGGAAGCAAAGATTTAGTGCAAAGGCAAAGAAATTGTTTTCCGTGTTCTAAAACTCAGCCAGAAACACTTGAGCAGTTAAGAACTTCCTCCACAACACTGAGGAACAAGAGACAGCATGTCACTTTCATTCTTTTAAATCGAATTCTGATGACCCCTATTTATTCCAGACACAAGCAGAGTCAAGATTCTTTCCATTGCAAGCAACAAAATCTCATCTCGAACTTGAGCAAAAAACAGAACAGTGTGGAGAGGGGGTACTTATTCAGGCCCTGCTACATCTATGTAGTGAAATGACATCATCAGAAATCTTTCCTTCTGTGTGTCCCAAGAATATTCCCTTCTTTTGTTTTTTTCTCTAACAGGTTACTTTTGCCATCAGCTCACCAACTCCAGGAGAAAACCAGCTAGTCTTTCCCAATAGTCTCCCTATTCATGTCCCTCCACCTCAAAAAAAGAATACAAACTTTAGGCCAGCTAGCTCAAATCTATGCCAGCCTGAACTAATCACTATGAGCAGCATCTTCGCTCAGGTCAGGATACAACCACACCCTGGAGCTGGTGATGGGGCAACAGCCACACCCAAGCCACAAGGACCAGCAGAGATGAAGAGGATGTCTCACACAAGAGAATTGGGTGCTGATTCCAAGAAAAGGCCAGCAAAGCCAGTCACTGTGCACTTTTCTCTCCTCTTCTACTCTCTTAGTCCCCAACACTTTGACTCTTGTATAGGCTTTATTTGCACAATCCACTCATTCTTGCAGGGCTGCAGGGGTTCTTTTGCTTGCTCTAAAATATAGCTGGTAATTTCTAGATAGCAATTTAGTACATCCATTTTAAAATACTAAACCATCTTCTAAAAATTATATCCAAAACCACAGACACACATGATAGTAAAAATGCTTAGTTTTGTAGTGAGTATTCCTACAAGTTGGGTTTTTCAGTTATTTCTTTCTAACATTTAAGGGCTTGCATAAGCTAGCCTGCTAAATGGTTTGTTTCTCATGCCTAGTCTTGTCCTTGGTTTCATAATACCACTAGACAGAAGCTTTGATTTTTCTGGGCCACAGTACAGCTCAGAACTAATCAAGTGGATGTGTGTTATGAATCAAAAAATAAGTAAATAGTAGCTTAACTCTTAAAGCAGTAGTATGAAATAAAAACAGGCAAACCATTTCCTCAAATTTTACTCAATTTTAAAATTCTCCTTTCCCACTCCAACTTACACATAGTCAGGTTATTAAAAACAAAAAAGGTATGCAACCAAATTTTCTTTTTTTATTTATGTATTTATTTATTTGATGGAATCTTGCTCTGTTGCCCAGGCTGGAGCGTTGTGGCACAATCTCTGCTCACTGCAACCTCCGCCTCCCAGGTTCAAGCAATTCTCCTGCCTCAGCCTCCCAGTAGCTGGGATTACAGGTGCCTGCCACCACGCCAAGCTAATGTTTGTATTTTTAGTAGAGAAGGGGTTTCACCACGTTGGCCAGGCTGGTCTCGAACTCCTGACCTTAAGTGATCTTCCCACCTCAGCTTCCCAAAGTGCTGATATTATGGGCATGAGCCACTGCGTCCAGCCTGTGCAAATTTTCTAGTAGGAATTTTTGTAATAACCAAAAATGAAAAGCCAAAATGTCCATTCACTGGTGAAGGGATAAACAAAATGTGGCACATCCATATGAGGAAATAATATTCAGCTATGAAAAGGACTGGATTGCATTTACAACACAACTGATCCTCAGAAACATTCTACTAAGTGAAAGAAGGCAGACACACACAAGACTAGATTTTGCATGACTTTATGAAATATCTAGAAAAGACAAATTCATAGAGACAGAGGGTAGTTTCGTGGTTTTTCTGGGCCTGGGGGAGGCAGCAGGGATTAACTATGAACAGGGTTTTATTGGGGTGGTAGAAATGTCCTGATACTGGAATGTAGTGATGGCTGCAGTACTCAGTAAGAAACTAAAAAATAATTGACCCTTCACTCAAAATGAGGGAATTTTATAGGAATAAATTATACCTCAACAAAGTTGTTCTAACAGCTAAAAGACAAATGAAATGAGATAATGTGCCTGTTGTTCCATTGCAATGGTCAGTGACCCACCTACCCGTATTAGCAGGATGTCCAGACCATCCCTCTGAAGACACTCCAATACCTTACACTTTTGTTAGGATCACAGAGGGAAAGTTCAGCTCTGCTCATATCCATCTCCAAGAACAAATTAGGTCCCAGCTTTTTAAGACTAGGGACAACCACAGCAAGAATCCCACTACCCCGACATGTAATGGGCCACCCCAAAGTGGCCCAGACTCCCAGTACATCATGGCCAGGCCCCTTAAACTTACTGAAGCTGCAGATATCCAGGGCATAAACCTCCCACAGCTCAGCCTCCTTTTTGGCAACCTAAAACCACCACTCAGACCTACTCCCAGTTCCATGTCAGACCCAACCTCCACAGGCTATTTCATTCAACCCCTATATAGGTCACCAGATAAAATAAAGGATGCCCAGTTAAATCTGATTGCAAATAAACAAATCATCATCTTATATAGTTTAAGCATATTCCAAATATTGCACAGGATGTACACTAAAAAACTGTCATTTGGCAACCCTACAAAGGAAATTAATGAGGTGATTCAAGTGAGATATATTTTGATTTGCTAAATCAAGCAACTCCATCCCCACAACTGTTTTCTATTATTTCTTGGCACTTTTATTTCCCCTGTCCTTAGGTCTTAGTGGGAACCCATCCCCCCAAACCCAGTAAGTCTTTCTAACTTGAAATCTCAGGCATGCCCTGGCTGGCTGTTTGATTGCCCTCGCTGTACTCCTTCTGTGCCTCCCAGGAGCAGCCTGGGCAGTTTCCACATGGAGCTGCATTCTGGGAACTGAAAGCAGCTCGTAGGACTGGAGCACAGAGGGCTTGTTTAGGATCAGGGAGTGACATGACTGGAGAGTCAGACAGTGCCTCGTCATGGGGAAAGAAGGACCTTATATGGCATCCCGAGGGCTCTGGGTGGATTTCTGTAAGTGATGGAATGCCAAAAATGAAATCTGGGCAGTGAAGTAACACAATGTGTTGGATGTGTAGGAATGATGACTTAGGTGGAGCAGTTAGGAGGCAGTGGTAATAGTCCAGGTGAGATGGCCAGCTCTGTGATTATTAACAGCATCACTCCTTTCCACATGTCATAGTCTTGACAGCCTTCCACACTTGTATCTTATTTTCCTGTTAGACTAGTTAAAGGCATTGTTGAATATAATTAGATCTTCCTGATCATTCTGTGGAGATCTATGCGCCATCATTATCCATCTATTCCTGTTTATAATAAAGATCTCTCAAAATAATCATGGAATTTGTTAGATTTTACTGTAATTGGCCATAAAAATACATAAAAATCATTGCATTAAAAAAAATCCCAGGGAGAAGCAACTGTGTTGTCAACCTGTTCCCTTCCAGAAGCCCCTTGGCGTGTTATGTTAACTGGTCCTCTCACCCACAAGCTCTGTATTCCAAAAGTCAGATCAGCCTTGCTAAGGTTGTTAAGTCCTACAAAAACTCTGTTTTCCCCTTTCCCCTGATCAAGGGAGCCTCTTACCTCACACTGGTGCACCTAAGAGGAACCTAGAGCATCTCTTGCTGAAAAAATAGATATATATTTTAATGCATGCTCTATCTTTGCTCAAGAAACATCTGTTAGTGTTAATATTTATAATTCCTCAAGCAACCACATTGTGCTGGACTCTTTTCAGGTGTTACGTCTAATCTCAACAACAACCTTGCAAACAGAGTATAACATTCCCATCTTACAAGGGAGAAAACCAAGGCTCAAAGACAGCCATGTCACTCCCGCAGCACTTGATTTGGTACTGTATTAAAGCTCCCACAACAGCTAGGAAGATATGATTCTGATATCTTTCTATTCTCTGAGGTGAGGGATTGTGGCAAACAGTACTGACTCTAACAATAAAGAGAATTAGTATGTGCTGGGAGGCCACCGTGCACTAAGCACCATTCCAGGTGCTTTACAGTGACAAACTTATTTAATTTCATGTTTACTTAAATCCTCTTCATCCCTCAGGTGCCAGACATTGTGCTAAACTATCTGCAGAGATCTGAATTTGTACCAATCAAGTTCATCATGCCATTTTCTCTTTTCATTTTATTTAATCCTCAAAAAAAAAAACACACACACAGAAATTCTCCTCATTTTGTTGATGCTGATACTGAGGCTCAGAGAGGCAGGTAACTTAGCCAGGGTCACACAGCTAGAAAGCAGCAAAGCCAAGATGCACACCCAGGTCTGAGGTGAAAGCCTGAGCTGTTTCCGATGCGAGGAGTCAAACGGGGCATGGAGATTGCCATCATTTCATCATAAAAACACATTTTCGAAGGATTTGAAAGTATACGCCATTTAATAAAGGAAACACTAACGTGTTTAGAAAAGAAAATAACCAAACCTCAAAGTCTAAAATGTTTGCCTAATATCCAAGAGCAATTTTGATAAGATGGACACACCCTTTTAATGGATAAATTCAAACTTCTGAAAAGAAAGACGAAAATCTGTCTAGCTTTACTTTCCTATGACTGGATAATGATTAGATGTTCGGTACATACACACACAAAAAAAATTAAATTAAATGGGACAGGAAGTGACTGTTGCTGCTTGGGGAAAAAAAAGCTTAGTAATTATACATTCTTCAAAATGAAAGGTCAGGCTGTCCTACCCCAGTGAAATTGTCACACGAACCATTAGCCATTTAAGCCAATGAAGTCCTGCCTTTGGTGTTTTGATCAATTTCAAAAGCTGTTCTGAGTTTCCAGTGCCTTGCTCTTCTCGGCCCTGAACACTCTGTGCAGGGAAAAAAGCCAACTAGAAGAGCAAACCACTGCATCAAGTGAACTCTTTGTGAGCAGAGATGCTAAATCTGAGACACACCGACCCTTGTCATTTGGAGTCTGCAGCTTCGCCTCCTTCTCAAGTGTCCAAAGATACCTGCCTGAAGGAAGACGTGCTGACCAGAAAGAGTTAACACCACTCTTAGAACCCTCCTGCAGTCTTGTACAGGCATCATTTGGGGGTATCATTTTGGGGTAATCTCTGAACTTTTCTTTAGCAAATTCTCATTTTTGTGCTCTATTTTGAAAGCTCTTACCAAAATTCTGCATCCCTCAGAGGCAAGGATTTCTCTTCTGGGATTTATCTGTAAACAAAACGAGGTAAGATGGGAGATGCAGAAATGAGAGGAGATAAGAATAGAACTAGTACCAGGAGGCTGGGTTCTAGCCCTAGGTCTGGCAGTAACCAAATATGTGACTTTAGGCAGGTGGGTTGACCTTCATGAGTTCTCCATTTCCCTAGGTTGAACTTTATCCGCTATTTTTATTTTTTTATCAGACAGAGTTTCACTCTGTCACCCAGACTGGAGTGCACTGGCACAATCTCGACTCACCGAGGCGAGGTGATCCTCCTGTCTCAGCCTCCCAAGTACCCGAGTAGCTGAGACCACAGGCACGGACCACCACACCCAGCTAATACTTTGTCTTTTTGTGGAGATAGGGTTTCACTATGTTGCCCAGGCTTATCGCAAACTCTTGGGCTCGAGCGATCTGCCTGCCTTGATCTCTCAAAATGCTGGCATTACAGGTGTGAGCCACTGTGCCAGGCTCATCTTCAGCTTGTAGGCTGAATTCTGGGGTGCTCCAGAGACATAAAGTCAAGGTCATCTGAACCCCCATTCTTAGACCAATTCTGTATCTTACCTGCTGGGCTGAAAAAATATCTAACACCTATATAGGTGTCAGGCACTATTCTAAGGCCAGAAAGGCTTCAAGGAGGCAGTAAATAGAGTCTAAAAAAAGAAAGAAGAAATCGATACTGGAAGCTGAAGAAAGGACAAGCCATGATTTGTAGTGGCAGAAAGTTTAGCAACATATTCACCTGCAATAAGTTAGAAGATAGAGGGTATACCCAACAGCCACCTGAGTCTGACTTTGCTGAAGGCAAATGGCACGAGCCACTGCATGGCATGTGCCCAGGGTGGACTGTAGAGTGGCTGCAGGAAAACGCCTCCTCTGGGTTCAGGGCCTGAAGCAGGTGTTAGTCACAGCTCAACAGAAAAAAAAGAAAAAAGAAAAAAAAAAAAAAAACCATGACTCTTCTGAGGTCAGGAGCAGGAATCTTTCTATAAAGGAGACCCTTCAGCCTGGAGACTTACAGCAAGACTTCAGGGCAGAGCCAAGAGTCTCAGAAGGTTTGGAGGCCTGAATCTGTCCTTGATCATTGTGCCCAAAGGAAAGAAGATTTCCATGGTGTCTCCATCTCCCGAGAGCCTAAGAGCCTGTGTAATGACACAGGGTTTAACCAATGTTGGATGAGCCAGCTCCGCTTTTATTGGATCTGCTCTTTCCCAAGAAGACTTTGAAAGAATCAAGTACCAGGCATCAGCTACAATCACAAATGTAGCTATGCATTCCGCCTGAGGGTCGGGGAATAGTTCAAAGGCCCTCTAGAGATATCATGCTGGCCGGGCGCAGTGGCTCAAGCCTGTAATCCCAGCACTTTGGGAGGCCGAGACGGGAGGATCACAAGGTCAGGAGATCGAGACCATCCTGGCTAACACGGTGAAACCCCGTCTCTACTAAAAAATACAAAAAGCTAGCCGGGCAAGGTGGCGGGCGCCTGTAGTCCCAGCTACTCGGGAGGCTGAGGCAGGAGAATGGCGTAAACCCGGGAGGTGGAGCTTGCAGTGAGCTGAGATCCGGCCACTGCACTCTAGCGCGGGTGACAGAGTGAGACTCCGTCTCAAAAAAAAAAAAAAAGAGATATCATGCTGTTGACGTAAGAAGCCAAGTCTCCATGGATTATTGAACAGCAAACTACATGTGAACTTGAAGTTGGAACAAGGAAGAAAACTATGGATGAAAGGGAGAAATTCCAAAAAAGCTCTGTCCAGTATGTTCCTTCTCAGAACCAAGAGAGAGTGAGGATACTTTCATTTGAGATGACTGTATATTAAAGAGAAGGCTGTAACTAAACAGGCAACTCCATGGCAAAGCATTTATTTATTTATTCATTCATTCATTTATTCATTCATTAATTCATTTATTCATTCATTCATTCAAGACAGGGTCTTGCTCTGTCATGCAGGCTGGAGTGCAGTGGCATGATCTCACCCCACTGCAACCTTCCTCTCCTGGGTTCAAGTGATTCTCCTGCCTCAGCCTTTGGAGTAGCTGGGACTATAGGCATGTGCTGCCATGCCCAGCTAATTTTTGTATTTTTAGTAGACAGGGTTTCGCCATGTTGCCCAGGCTGGTCTCAAACTCCTGGGGCAAAGCATTTTTCAAGATGGGTTTATTCTCACATAAGTAGAAAGACTCACCATGAAGATTTTATTATATCCTACTTTAGAAAAACAATACACAAGCGTGCACACACACACACACACACATATACACACACAAAGATGATGGTTTGACAGATTGATGATAGGAAACAGGTGAGCCTTTCCACACACATGACATTCACCTACAGCAAAATCCAAACTAAGGTGATCCACAATGAATATAATAATGTTGAAAACATTTTGGTTTAACCTCCAAACTTATTTCTCCAAGAACTAAAATGCCATCAACGGGATTCACTTAGAACAAATTTGAAACATAATTTAGACTTAGGTAATCATAAGGGAAATTGTACAAGGAGAAAGTCATCTCAGTGTGATAGAGACAAATAAATCATTCTGCTATGGCTCATCCGATGTTGAATGTAATTATCCAAAACTCTGAATGTAATGATTATGTGAAAGCCTTAGGTCAAAAGTCAAACTTCATCATATGTTTTAGAATTCACAGCGGAGACAAGCACTATGGAAGTAATGAATCTGAGAAAAGAGATTAATGAGAGCATAACTCTTACTCAAGAAAGAAAACTTTACCAGAGCAAGAGGCCCCACAATTGCAGGCAAAGTGGGGAAGCCTATAGCCAGAAATCACATCTCATTAAGTGTCACAAAATTCAAACATGGGAGAAACCTTATGAATGTCATCATGTGGGAAACCTTTCTTCTTTTCAAAAATAACACACACTTCATTGTACATCAGAGAATTCATACTGCAAGAAGTCCTTGTGGGTGTAATCAACATGGAGAAATCTTTCGCTATAATTCATCCCTCGTTACACACTACCATGGATTTCATACAGAAAAGAAACCCTATGAATGCACTGAATATGGGGAATCCTGCTTTGGTAACACACATCTCACTGCACATCAGGGCTAGGGTGGGTGTTTATTACTTCCAACTGAGTAAGGACCCCAGCAGGAAACAGATGGGCCTTTTAAATTAAGCTAATTCAAATAGAATTTATTCACAAAGGTATTATTTACAAAGTGTAGGTGTAGGTGAAAGGAGTTAGCCAACTTGGGTCCCTGGGGAACCTCCAACCCACCCAACAAGTGCTTACACTTGTGCAGATGTTTTGTGCAGATATTTTGTGCAGATAAGGGAACTTGCACAGGGGGCTTGCCTAAGCATGCTCACAGCAGACTAAGGGTCTGCATGTGCACTGGGGGAATGAGGTGACACCACCAAGAATTTACGCCTTATACAAATAGGGAACCCAGCCCCATCAGCATATGAGCATATATATACATACACACACACACACACATATGCCCTTGTATTCAACTGTGAGGGGGCAACCAGCAACCTGCTTTCCAGGGCCCCTCTCTTAGCTGAGTAGCTGAGAGCTTTCCTTTACTTAATAAATTGTACTCCATTCACTCTTTGGTGACCACATACCTAATTCTTCCCGGTCATGAGACTATAACCTGGACTTAGCTAAGGAGCAAAAAATCCTGCATCATAGGGGAACCGCAAGAGACATGGCAGTAACTCAAGGCACTGAGCCCAAGGAGACAAAGAATAAAGTTGAAAGGAGAGAGATGTTAGAGAAGGCTGATTTCAAAAGAGCTGTGGGGATACAAGGAGGCAGCCAGAGGAATTCATTGTCCAACCTCACTCACTCATCCCTCCCCCTCACATCTCCACTCCTGTGCCATGGGCTGAGTCCTATCAGAAGCCAGAGGGCAACATGCTTGGAGGGGTCAAGTCCTCCAGGCATTGTCTTCACAACTCTGTCCTCTATCCTGGGCTCTGCACCTAGTACAACAATTAAATTTGTTTACTTTGTTACAAGTAAAATTGTTTACTTCCAGGGTTGTTTTTTTTTTTTTTTTAACCAGGAATTAGGGTTACTAAGAGTTAAAGTTTTAACTAATATATAAAGAAACAATTCTGTATATAAAATGGACAAAAAGAGTAGGACATGTTTAGGGCAAGATAGGTTATAAGAAAGACATAAATATGTGGCTTTTGTTGAAGCCAGAGTTGAAGGGAGCCTGTGATGTGGTCAGGCTTCCAGGGAAGTGGGCAGGTGCAGAGTGGGGAAGACGGGTCTGGCAGACAAACAGAAGATGCCCAGTCCAGCGACCAGGAGCCCTCTGAGTAGTGACCTGGCTATTTTGTTCCCCAATGACTCCCAAGGCATGCTTCAAAGCCTGGCCCAGAACAGGCACTCAATGAAAAGTATTGAATGAAGAAGGCAACTCATAGCAAGTAGATCTGCGGACAGGCTGCCATTCAGCAGGAGAAAACTCACAACTCCTGTTTTCTTCAAGGGCCTTGGGGAGCACAGGAACAAGATGCTGTTGTAACCCACATTAGATGGTCACCAAACAATTACATTAAAAAAAAAAAAAAAACATAATGCAGCAAGAGCTGATAACCTTAAACAGAATGAGAAAGAGGAAAGTGAATCTATGGGCACTGTAGTGGAAGCTTGCAATGTATGTTCCATCAAATCCCTGCAATTCTGACCAGCAGGTGCTTCCTCGCCTTCAGTAAGTAAGAACACTCAGGCTCTGAGGGCTTTGTAAGTTTCCTACGGTCACATGGTAAATTGAAATTGGGATTTGAATTCAGAACTATCTGCATTTTAAATCTGGTGTTTTCCCATGTTGCGGGATGTGGGATAAACTCTGCTCTTGTTGAAAGACTAAAACAAATACAGTTGAGAATAACTTAATAGTTTTAGGAAAATGCCTCCACTCTGATGATGTGTCACAATAGCCACTAACACATTTTCTTTTGTAAGCACTGACAAAAGCAGCTATTAGGTGCCAAATTCATGGCTCCAGACCCCATAAGCAAGTTAATGATTCACTTACTAACCCCCTTGCTGTTCCTTAACATTTGAAATGAAATGGGCAAAGTGCTTTTATGTACTATAAAAGAAAGTGACAGCTCACTAAGTGCAAAGAAAGGCCATTTTTACAACACATTTCTATTTATAATTATTGGCATTTGTGCTTTAATGGAAAATGGAAATCCTACTGCTTACCACATTGAATCCCTCTTAAGAGAAAGCTAATAAAAAATCGGCTGGGCACAGTGGCTCACGCCTGTAATCTCAGCACTTTGGAGCCCTAGGCAGGTGGATCATGAGGTCAAGAGTTTGAGACCAGCCCGGCCAACATGCTGAAAGCCCGTCTTCACTAAAAATACAGAAAAAAATAGCTGGGCGTGCCAACATGGTGAAACGCCGTCTTTACTAAAAATACAGAAAAAATAGCTGGGCGTGCTGGCACATGCCTGTAGTCCCAGCTACTTGGGAGGCTGAGGCAGGAGAATCACTTGAACCCAGGAGGCATAGGTTGCAGTGAGCCGAGATCGTACCACTGCACTCCAGCCTGATGACAGAGCAAGACTCCATCTCAAAAAAAAATCAAATTTACCTTGAAAACAAAACTACATTTTTAAATAGCCTGGCTGAGTTTCCCAGTAGAACTACTTTTCCTAGAAAACTCAGAGGTGACTTTGAACTACAAAGAAATCCCTTCTCTTTCTTAAGAACTGGCTTTTCCCTGGAAAGCCCCCTGCTATGGGAAGACTTTGCTGACTACAGTAGCATCAGTGATCAGCTCCTCCTCCTCTGAATGGCTTTAGCATTTATTACAAGCAACTCTTAGTTCTTTTGTTAACAAATGATTTTTTGAGCACCTACCCACACCAATTCCTACACCAGGGAATACAGCATGCAGAAGATAGAGAAGGGCTCTACGCTCATGAATCTTAAGCCACCAAATAACGAAACAGAATACTACCAATTGTGATAAGAGTTACCGATGGCAGCAGTGGCCCATCTAGAGTGACCACTGCCATGACACCGGCTACAGTGGGGAGGCACAGTTGGACCTCCCACTCCACAGAGCGGGCAGGAGCTCCACCCTCCCCAAGTGCCACTGCAGCAACCCTGGTGTGGCTCCAGGTGTCTCTGTGCTCTTGGGGGCCCAGGGAGGCCCCCCTCCCCGCTGCACTCAGAAGTACCTGCTCCTGCTACCTGATTTCTCTCTGCTTTCAGTGCCCTTTCCAATCTCAGAGGCATGGCCAGTGCTGCACACTCCATGAAGCCGGCAGGATCCAGGGATGAGTAGGAGCCCTGCCCCTTCTGAGTTGGTGGGGCAGGAGCTCCCTGGGTGCAGCTGCAGCTGCCCAAGCCCAGCTGTGGACCCAGGCCTCTCTGTGCTCTTGGGGGCCTGGGAAGGCTCCCTCCCCACTGCAGGCTGGGAAGTGCCTGCCCCACTGCCTGTCCTCTCCCCACTCCCAGTAACTTCTCCAATCATGGAGCAAGGTTGGGGCCAAGCCTGGGCACTGTTGCAGCCTGGCCAGGTGGGCATACGCTTGGGCCAGTGCTGACATGCCAGCCCCCTGCCACCTGGGCCCCCTCTTGACTTTGGGCACCAATGAGCACAGGAGGGAAGCTAGGAGGGGGCTAAGGATCTACCCTCTCCAGTGCCTCCTCTCTGCCGAGAGCAGCAGATGTTGGGTGACCAGCTGCAGAGAGGAGTTGCCCTCTCTGCTGAGAGCTGAACACTCACTGGGATGACCTGCCTACAGAGAGGAGCTACCCACTGTGGGTCTCCCCTGAGCTGTTCTAACACTCCATAAATCTCCTCTTTGTCTTGCTCACCCTCCACTTGTCTGCATACCTCATTCTTCCTGGATGCAGGATAAGAACTCAGGCAAAAGCGCCATCAGGCACAGAGGTTTCTGGCCAGAAAAGCAGCAACACCCCAAAAATCCTGTACCATTTATGGGGGCTTGTCTGAGATCTGCAGAAGGTTGAGTAAAAACAGATTTGCTTCCTGTCCTTTTTTTTGTTTTTGTGTTTTGTTTTGTTTTGTTTTTTGGAGTCTCTAAACTCCACCATAGTCAAAATGAAAGAAAAATAAAAATACCAGGCCTCTGTCAGCCAGTTAAAAGTGACTAGTGTGGGTGCTGCACGAGACACAGAATACAGGCTTGCTGGGGAGGACACTGTCAACCCCCTATTCCCCTCAGGGGTTGGGAATGTTGGCTTTGTTCCAACCCAGTTTTTCTTCACAAGGGTCTAGCCATAGCACGGGACCAGAAAGAGGTCCTGGGTAGGGCAACTGAGGGTATTTGGCTGAGGCTACACCTCAGTGTTATCCAAATGCCCCTGGACTAACTCCAGTCCCCAGCCACCCATTAGGGTGTCAGCACTAGGAGCTCCATCTTACCTATCATTTTTTCTTTCTTTCTTTTGCGGTTATCATGGCTT
Organism: Macaca thibetana thibetana; assembly: GCF_024542745.1. Taxonomy (NCBI): domain Eukaryota; kingdom Metazoa; phylum Chordata; class Mammalia; order Primates; family Cercopithecidae; genus Macaca; species Macaca thibetana. The sequence continues at coordinate 43,658,599 of NC_065587.1, read as the reverse complement.
CTAATTCTTCAATTCTTCTTTACATACAATATTAAATGTTAAGGATATTGTTGAAAATGACAGAAATATTATGGGGTAGAATGAGTATTCGGCTTAGTCATCAGGAGTGTACATGAGAACAATGAGGTGTCTGCCTTTTCTTAGAAGGAGTATATAACAATTGAGAGTTCTCTTTCCCCTGTTGAAGGAGCTCACATGCATAGGGCAAGAGGCTTTTTTTCCCCAGGCATCTTCCCCTCCCCTGCACTTAACTTGTCCTTTTGGGAGGCACCTTGTTGGGCCAGGACCCCAATTCCCAGGACTCCCTTTATCTCCCTTGGTTGAGGAGGACATGGCCCCACAGCTTATGATAGGGAAGCAACAGAGGGGCTGCCCCACCCGTTGCTGGCTACAATTTGGCAAGAACCACCTGGGACTAATTTAATGAGTCCATACATCCTTCTGAGGCACCCTTTTCCCCCCAAGCCTCAGTTTGAGGCCCTAGAAAGGAAAACTAGATCCGAGGGCTCCAGAGACAGAAGACAGCAGAAGCCAAGGTGCACAGCACAGCTGAGCAGTCCAGTTAAGAACCTGACCCTCCCCACGTAAACTGGTTCAACCATTGTGGAAAACAGCGTGGCGATTCCTCAAGGATCTAGAACTAGCAATACCATTTGACCCAGCCATCCCATTACTGGGGATATAAGCCAAAGGATTATAAGTCACGCTGCTATAAAGACACATGCACACGTATGTTCATTGCGGAATTATTCACAATCGCAAAGACTTGGAATCAACCCAAATGTCCATCAGTGACAGACTGGATGAAGAAAATATGGCACATATACACCATGGAATACTATGCAGCCATAAAAAAGGATGAGTTTGTGTCCTTTGTAGGGACATGGATGCAGCTGGAAACCATCATTCTCAGCAAACTATCGCAAGAACAGAAAACCAAACACTGCATGTTCTCACTCATAGGTGGGAACTGAACAATGAGATCACTTGGACACAGGAAGGGGAACATCACACACCGGGTCCTATTGTGGGGAGGGGGGAGAGGGGAGGGATAGCCTTAGGAGATATACCTAATGTACATGACGAGTTAATGGGTGCAGCACACCAACATGGCACATGTATACATATGTAACAAACCTGCATGTTGTGCACATGTACCCGAGAACTTAAAGTATAATTTAAAAAGAAAAAAAAAAGAAACTCTCCCTCCGTAAACCCAGCCACTTTCCTCCCAGAGGGAGATGGGGAGCTTGAACATGACTATAAACAGATAGTAGTGCCAACTTATGAGGCCAGAGAGGACCTCAAAGAAACCCCCTTAGAGAACTCAGGATGCGTTCTCTTTATGGACGGAAGCTTCTTTGTGGAGCAAAGGATCCATAACGCGGGGTAGGCAGTGGTCGCCCTGAATGACGCTACTGAGAGTGCACCTCTCTCCTCGGGCGCAAGTGCTCAACTAGCTGAGCTAATTGCCCTCACGAGAGCACTTGAATTCAGCAAGGGGAAAATGGTTAACATTTATACTGATTCTAAGTACACTTTCCTAGTCCTCCATGCCTATGCCACTATCTGGAAAGAGAGGGACTTCCTCATAGCCAATGGGTCTCCCATTAAATACCAGCAGGAAATCAACAGACTATTATCTTCAGTCTTTCTTCCATGGGAAGTGGCAGTAATACACAGTAAAGGCCACCAGAAAGGGAGAGATGAAGTAGCCAAGGGAAATAAGTTGGCAGACCAAGCAGCTAAGTCAGCAGTGAGAGGGCCCCAGATTTCTGATCCACTCGAGGCCCCTATGATCTGGGAAGGCAACACAAAAGAAATAAAACCTCAGTATTCTGTGGAGATAGAACGGGCTGCTTCTCAGGGATATACCCTTCAGTCCTCAGGAAGGCTGCAATCGGGGGACAGCAAGATTCATCTACAAGGTTCCAGCCAATGGAAAGTCCTTAAAATCCTTCACCAAGTCTTCCACCTAGGTAAGGATAAAACCTATCAAATGGGCCAAAGGTTGTTCTCTGGTAAAAATTGGCTAAAAACCAACAGGTCGTTAATGCTCGTGAGACTTGCCTTAAAAATAATCCCCTCAATCAATGGCTTCTCCACCCTGCAACCCAAAGCATAGGAGGTTACCCAGGGGAAGAGTGGCAGATGGATTTCACCCGTATGCCAAAGACAAGGGGCATCCAGTACCTCCTAGTATGGGTAGATACCTTCACTAACTTGGTAGAAGCATTTCCATGTCAAACAGAGAAAGCCTCTGAGGTGATAAAAGTACCCATTAACAAAATGATGCCTTGCTTTGGACTTCCTAAGTATGTCCAGAGTGGTAGTAGCCCCTCGGTTCAAGGTGGCTGTCATGCAAGGGGCCTCAAAGGCACTAGACATAAAATTTCATCTTCATTGTGCTTGGAGACCACAATCCTTGGAAAAGGTAGAGAAGAGAAATGATGTTATCAAAAGGCACCTCAGGAAACTGGCTCAAGAGACTCATCTCCCCTGGGTTACTCTTCTCCCCATAGCCCAATGACCTGTTAGGAACACCCCTTCAAAGCTGGATTTAAGCCCCTCCAAAATGATATATGAATGGCATTTTCTCACCAATCATTTCTTGCTAGACCAAGAAACCTCTGATTTAACTAAACATATAACCTCTTTGGCTCGTTTCCAATAGGAACTGAAACAACTATCAGAGGCCCAACCCCGTGAATTGGGGACCCCTCTATTCAACCCAGGGCACTCACTACTTGTAAAGGTTCTCCCTTTCCTTTCTCCCTCTCTAGGCCTGGAATGAGAGGGAGCTTACACTGTACTTTTTTCTACTCCTACAGCAGTAAAGGTCACTGGAACAGATTCTTGTATTCATTATACTTGAGTTAAGGCCTGGGAAACCAATGAAATTGCCTCTGTTGACCCAGGAGAGCACCTAAAGTACGGAGTGAAGAAATCAGGGACTTCAAGCTAAAAACCACAAAGATTAGCAAAAAGATAAGTGCTAATAATTAACCCTCCAGGGATATCCTATGCTTAACTATTCTCGCCTTTGTACTGTTCCTCACCATAGGCATCTTTGTCAAGGACCCTTCCCAAGGGATTATCTACTCCCCTAAACAGTTATTTCTCTTTTAAAATTTAACTGTCCCCATAGAAGATTCAATTTCTTCCACCAGTGTGAAACAGCTCTAGCCCATCGCATATTTTACCTCCTTGTAAAATGTGTTTCTTCTCCCCTAGAAGCCATTAAATTTCAAGTGGTTGTGCAACTGGAGCCTCAGATGATGGCTCCTTTTTTACTGGGAACCCTTAGATAGGCCTCTGAGAGAGAATTGACTGCTGTTTTCCCCAAAACAATGCCCCCTGTCAGCATGAAGCAGTTAAGAGCAACCATCATCCCTATCCTAACAGCAGTGAGATGTACTTCTTCAGAGGGGGATTGATGGCAGCAGTGGCCCATCTAGAGTGGCCACCGCCAAGACACCAGCTGCAGTGGGGAAGCATGGCCAGGCCTCCCTCTCCACGGAGCAGGCAGAAGCCTCACGCTCCCTGGGTATTGCTGCAGCTGCTCTGGCATGGCTCAAGACCTGAATGTTTCTGTGCTCTTGGGGTCCTGGCGAGCTCAAAAGTGCGTGCTCCTGCTGCCTGACTTCTCCCTGCTGTCAGCGGCCTCTTTTTTACCAGAGCTGCACAATCCATGGAGCCGTTGGGAGCTGGGGACAAACGGGAACCCCACTGCTTCCAAGTTGGTGGGGCAGGAGCTCCCGAGGTACAGATGCAGCTGCCTCAGCCTGGTTGCAGACCCAGGCATCTCTGTATTCTTAGGGGCCCAGGAAGGCCCCACTGTCCCCCGCTGGTTCAGGCCTGCCTGGCCTCTCCTTGCTCCCAGCACCCACTCTGATAAGGGAGCAAAGTTGGGGTCAAGCCTGAGCACTGTTGCAGCACAGCCAGGTGGACGCATGCTTGTGGCAGCACTGACACACCAGACTCCTGCCATCCCGGCCCCTTCCAGACTTTGGGCCTCAACGAGTACAGGAGGGAAGATGAGGAGGGGCTGAGAGCAGCTCAGCACTGGCCTGCAGGTGCCCCTTGGCACAAACAGCCTGAGCATCATGAACAGAAGGGGAAGCGGACAGGCTCCTGGGCAGAAGGAGAGGGGTCTCCAGTGAAGACCCACCTTCAGGCCAGAGAAGGCCTGGAGGCTGGGGACCGGGATGCCAGTCCTGCACACTGGAGGGGGAACTCATGGTGCTTTTTCCTGCCCATGATCCAATCAGCAAACACTTCCTGTCTCTGAAGATATACAAACCCTGGACTCAGCCAGAGCAGAGCAGACATCAGGATGACCAGCTGCAGAGAGGAGCTACCCTCTCTGCTGAGAGCTGAACACTCACCGGGATGACCTGCCTACAGAGATGTGCTACCCACTGCGGGTCTCCTCTGAGCCGTTCTAACACTCAGTAAAGCTTCTCTTAGTCTTGCTCACCCTCCACTTGTGTGCATTCCTCATTCTTTCTGGATGCAGGACAAGAATGAAGGCAAAGGCACCACTGACCACAGAGGTTTCCAGCCACAAGAGCAACACTCCAAAGATCTCGTAACATTATGATGGAAATAAATCAGTTGATATTCTTTCAATAATGAGATTCAGAAACTATTACAGAGTTTATACAAGCACAGGCTTAAGGATGGCCACCTGGAAAACACAGGCTCCAAAAGAATGGGTCAGCATTGCAAAGTGGGGAAGTAAGGGTTTTACTTACATAGACAGTGAATGGGGCTGCAACCCTCTCTGCAGGAGATCAATATATACATTACAGTGATTTGATTGGTTACCGCTTGCTACATTCCAAGGACGATTGCTTTAACATTCCATGAGGAGGGGTGATGATCTAAAGGGGTCTTATCTTTGGTGTCATCTCTGTGGCCTTTCCTAATCATTTATAGGAAAAAGCAGAAGTTGTAACTGCATGCTATGTGACTCAGACCACATAGCCACCACATGCCTCTCAAGGCTCAAAATAGTTTAAAGTTTCAACTGCTTTAAGTCTGAATTATTTAATTTCACATCATTGAAAGTGACTGGGTTGACGGCAGTGGTATCCTAGTAAATGTTTAACCACCAGCTCTCCAGAGAGAAATAAGCTCTGATTTAGAGCATTTGCCAATTTCTTTTGTGCAAATGCTCTCACCATGGCTGATCTCAAGCTACTAACATGACACCATTGAAAGTGGACTTGGGAGGAGATGTGGAGCAGCATACCCTTGTATAAGATGTCCACTATACAGAGAGAGCAGACATACATAACATCAAAAGCATGAATAAAACTACAATGCAGTAAAATGTGTCTGCTTTCTGAACACTTGTATAAAGCTGCTGATATCCTGTACTGAAAGGCCACTTCGCAAGAATGCAACATGTAATAATGTTTAAAAACAACTTGAATGAAAGAACTTTAAGTTTTGATGTTATAAATATGTTTCTCTCAAGTTGTTTTCATCAGGCGGGTATGAAGGCTGAGGTGTGAGGACTGACTGAGGCCAGGAGTTCGAGACCAGCCTGGGCCACATATCTACATTAAAAAAAAAAAAAAAAAAGTTTTAGATTAGCCGGGCATGATGCCTGCAGTCCCAGCTACTTGGGAGGCTGAGGTGGGAGGATCAGCTGAGGCCAGCCAGGAGTTTCAGACCAGCCTGGGCAACATGAAAGACCGCATCTCCACCAAAAATATATATATATATATTTTTAAATTAGTCAGTCATGGTGGCACATGCCTGTAGTCCCAGTTACTTGGGAGGCTGAGGTGGGAGGGTCACCTGAGCCTGGGGAGGTCAAGGCTGCAGTGAGTTGTGACTGTGCTACTACACTCCAGCCTGGGAGACAGAGTGAGACCAAATCTCAAAGAAAAAATTTTTTTCAAGTCTTCTCTAAGGACAAGAAGCAATATACTTTATGTATAAGAGTCTTCAATATTTTTAGTGTAACTAACAACACTGACAATGCCTAGTAAATACATCGTTTTGAAGAGAAGGAAGAAAATGCAGTGAAATAATTAAGAACTGATCTCAAAAACAAAATGTTGGTCTCAAAAACCATTCCCCACTAAAAACCAGGCTCTTTGGTGAAGTGGTTGATTTCAGGGCTGGAACAGGGAAAGTACAAGATATACCTGAAACCTCTTGTTATAACAGAAAATAAGAAAGTGGTTGAAACAATGATGGCATGTCAAAAGGAGCAGCTCCCACTGGGTAAATCTGGGGCAACTTGAGTACCAAAATGATTAAGGACAATAGTGAATTTTTAAAAACCATTGGGAAAGACAGGAATCCATGAGTCTGTACTGCTGAGAAATAGAAAGATAAATAAGTAAATACAAGAAAAATGAAAAGGAGAGGGGAGTAATATGGTTTGGATGTGTGTCCGCTCTGAATCTCATGGTGAAATGTGATCACCACTGTTGGAGATGGGACCTGTGGGAAGTATTGGATCATGAAGCCAGATCCCTCATGAATGGCTTAGCCATTGTTGGCGATGCGTATGTTCTCGCTCAGTTAGTTCACGTGAGATCTGGGTGTTTAAAAGAATCTGGGATGCCCCCCTTCTCTCTCTTGCTCCCTCTCACCATGTGATACACCAGCTCCCCTTTGCCTTCCACCATGATTGTAGGCTTCCTGAAGCCTTCACCAGAAGCAAATGCCAGCACCACGCTTCCTGCACAGACTGCAGAACCACGAGCCAATTAAACTTCTTTTCTTTATACATTGCCCACCCTCAGGTGTTTCTTTATAGCAATGCAAAAACAAACTAACACGGGGAGGTTCTTATTTACAGAAGATGTTAACTGCCAACTGGCAAATGGCAGGAAGTGGCAGATTTGTAGAAATCATTGATTAATTCAGGCAAAAATCATTAAAGAATGCCAAGTCTAGGGGAAAATTTTGATGAGAAACAATATATATGAATGATCTTATAGTGTCTCTATACAAATTGCTTCTTTAATACAAGAAAAAGTTTCTGTTCAGCTGAGAAGTCACCTAGGTGATAAAAATTAACATCTCTAGTGAGGTGCAGGTGGACATAGTGTATCTACAAATGGGACAATCTGAGAGGGTTACAACGTTACTATATAGTATCTCAAATAGAAATGGAATCTAACCATGAGGAAATTTAAAATAACTACCAAAAAAGTAACAATTTTATAAAAAAGGATGGGGGGGGTGCTATATTATTCCAGAACGTTAAAAGAAAGGCTATGAAGGAATAAAAAACCAAAAACCATACATTCTCACTTTTAAGTTATGAGTATTCAAAGGCATGCAGAGTGATGTAATGAACTCTGAAGACTCAGAAGTGGGAGGGGGCAAGGGATAAGAAGATCAGATTAAAATTAATGTATTACAGCAATGATTAAAAGTGTCCTAATGTGGAAAATAAATTCTACAGTCACCCTACCTATTAGTTCTCCAGAGAAACACAACTCACAGGAAGTATAAGTAGATATATATATATATATATATATAGAGAGAGAGAGAGAGAGAGAGAGATAGAAATAGATATAGATAGATAGATAGATAGATAGATAGATAGACAGACAGACAGACAGACAGACAGACAGATAATGTTTTAAGGAATTGGCTCACCCGATCGTGGAGGCTTGGCAAATCTAAAATCTGTGGAGTAGTCCAACAGGCTGGAGACCCAGGGAAGAGCTGCAGTTCAAGTCCAAAGGCCTTCAGTAGGCCAGCCTCCCTCTCCTTCTGTGGACCTCTGTCTTTTTCTATGAAGGCATTCAACTGGTTGGGTGACATTCACCCACAAATTGGAGGGTAATCTGCTTTACTAGAAGTCTACTTACTTAAATGTTAATCTCATCTGAAGAATAATTTCATAGAAACATCTAGAGTAGTGTTTGACCTGATACCTGAGTACCATGGCCCAGCCAAGTTGACACACAAAATTTGCCATTACACCAAAGTGGAAGGCAATGAGATCAAATTCTACAGGCTCTCCCATATTCAACTCAGCACCCAGTGACTAAAGCCCTTAGGGTGTCATAAGCATGTTATTAAAAATAACTTTCTATATGGAACTATAAAAGACCTTGAATAGCCAAAGCACTCTTGACCAAAAAAGAAAAAAAAAGTTGGAGGCAGTTAGAAGCACTATACTACCTGACTTCAAAATATACTACAAAGCTATAGTAACCAAAACAGCATAGCATTGGCATAAAAACAGGCACATGGACCATCAGAGCAGAATAGAGAACCCAGAAATAAATCCATGCATCTAAAGCCAACTAACTTCTGACAAAGGTGCCAAGAAAACACATTGGGAAAAGGAGAGTCTATTCAATAAATGGTGCCAGGAAAATTAGATATCCACATACAGAAGAATGAAACCTGATACTTATCTTTCACCAAATACAAAAATCAACTCAAAATGGATTAAAGGCTTAAGCACGAAACTCAAAACTATAAAATTACCAGAAGAAAACATAGGGGAAATGCTTCATAACATTGAACTGGACAAGGGTTTTCTGCATAAGACCTCAAAAGCACAGGCAATCAAAGCAAAAATGAGCAAATGGCATTACATCAAACTAAAAAGCTTCTGAACAGCAAAGAAAACAATCAACAAAGAGACAATCTATAGGAAATATTTGCAAACCATACATCTGACATTCTTGTGATATATTCATGGTATATTCCTGAATGGGTGGCTCACGTGATATATTGTAATATACTCATGATATGTAAAAATCTCAACTCAATAGGAAAAATACCTAATTTTAAAATGGGAAAAAGACTTTAATAGACATTAGAAATAAGACATATAATTAGTCAACAGGTATCTTTAAAAAATGTCCAACATCTCTAATATCAGGGAAATGCAAATCAAAACAATGATGAGATATCACTTCACTCCAGTTAGAATGACTATCATCAAAAAGACAAATGAAAAGATGTGTTGGCAAGGATGGGGAGAAAAGAGAACACTTACACACTGTTGGTAGAAATGTAAATTAGCATAGCCATTATGGAAAACAGTATGGAGATTCCTCAAAAAACTAAAAATAGAACTATCACATGATCCAGCAATTTTACTACTAGATATACATCCAAAGGAAATGAAATTAGTATATCAAAAAGATATCTCCATTCCCATATTTACTGCAGCTCTATTCACAATAACCAAGATATGAAATCAATCTAAGTGTCTAACAGCAGATGGATGGATAAAGAATATGTTGTATATGAACACAAATGGAGTATAATTTGCCATAAAAATAATGAAATCCTGTCATTTGGCAACATGGATGAGCCTGGGAAGCATTATGTTACATGAAATAAGCCACCTAGTGCAGTGGCTCACACCTGTAATCCCAGCACTTTGGGAGGCTGAGGTGGAAGGATTGCTTGAGCCCAGAAGTTTGAGACCAGCAGTGAGATGTCATCTCTACAAAATTAAAAAAAAAAAAGGTGTGGTGGTACGCACCTGTAGTCCCAGCTACTCAGGAGGCTGAGGCGGCAAAGATTCACATATATATGAAATATATATGTGAAATATTTCATAAATATATATATGAATGTATATATATTTCATATTGTACCCCATAAATATGTACAATTATTATATGTCCATGAAAATTAAAAATTTTTTAAAGAAACTTCCTTTATACTCAGCAGATGTAGGGTTAATGTGCTGAAGGAAAAGAAAAGGAAGGAAGGAGAAACACAAAATGGAAAGAAAACTGAGTGTCAGGGTCAGGTTCTCATAAACCACATTCCTCGGTATAAATATCACAATATAATCTGCCAGTGTTACTTTCCTGAAGGACAGCTGAACACAGGATTCTGTTTTTCAGCAGCAGTTGAGGTACCTTGAACCATGAAGAACCCTTGGCATTAGAACATCATGACTTTTCAAACAAAATACAGAAACAGAAGCTACCAAACATTCACCTTTTCAATTCATCTGAAAAGCCAGCAAGTGAGATTTTTTTTAATGGCACATTTATACCAGATAATTGTCTGGCATTATTTAAAAAATGGAATGCATCTGTTTGTTGACATAGAAAGGGCAACAGGATGACATAGTTACCAAGGACACAGGCTTTGAAGTCAGACAAACCTGAGTTCAAATCTCAGCTCTGTTACTGGTAACCTGTGTGATCTTGGGCAGGTTATTCAATGTCCCTACCCTAAGCCCAAACATCTTCATCTGTAAAACATGATAAAAGTATTACTGCCCATAGGGTCATTTTATGATACCACTTTTTTTTAAGTGCATATGTGTGTGTGTGTGTGTGTGTGTGTGTGTATACATATACATATATATACACAAACACACATATATACATATATATATATGTATGCACACACACACACAAAATGTTGGGAATATATTTTTTAAGATTTCTGTGTACTTTTCATTCTGACCATGTATTATTTTAGTACAACAAAAACATAACTGTAATTAGCTAAAGAGTATACGTTCATAAAGAAAGTCCTAGAATAATGTATATTAAAGAGTTAACAGTGGTCACATCTACGGGTTGGGAGTCGCGGGCAGACAAGAGGTAAGAAAACTGGCACTTTGGCTTTATATATTTGTGTAACATTTGAACACTTTTGACAAATATGTATATATTATTGCTTTTTCATTCCAAACAAATGAAGGGGAAATGTAAAAGAAATGTAATTAGCATCTCTGTCACTCTGGCTTTGGTGACTAAGGGCATTTGCAGCAAATGATAGCCTTGACCATCCTGCCTTACTTAATTGAGTTCTCTGAAAGCCTTCCACATCACTCAGGCCTTCTTTATTTCCCTGAAATGTTTAGCTTTAACAAAATTCTGAGTAGAAGCATGACCATGAGTCACAATTACAGGAAGGTTTTATAAATATTATGTAAAAATTACCTAAGGCAACTTGGCCAAAAATTGCACAAGTCGGTATGATTCACCCAAAGCATGGAGACGGTGTGGTGAACTGAAAAAATCCCCAACGGGCCATTTTGTTTAATATTATCGCACATTGCCCGCATCCAGAATCTTTGGGTAAATCTTCACCTTCAAGCAATCCTGAATCCCAGTGGCACTTCGCTTTCTGACCACACAAGTTCACAGATGTCACCATGAACTGAACACCAGGTATTCAGTTCCCACCACCAGGCACAGGGACCCTCCCTGCGCTCTGCCACATGGGAGCCTCTGTTTTGAAGAACAGTTTTTCCCTCTGCATTCAAGCACAATTTTACTTGAATTATAGAAAAGCCCAGTGGATGCCTGTCTGTAAGCACCAGCAAAAAGAATCGTATCTGTATCTATGCCTATCCATCTAATCCTTCTCTTCAGCATTTTCAATAAAATCTCATTCTATCAGAACTTCACTGTAGCTTTCATTCCTTCCCTAAACCTTTAACCAGATTCAGCCACTTTTCTCCCTATCATCATTTATTTTCACTGCCTCCCAGAAACCCACATTTAACCTAAGAAAATGTGCAAAAAAGAACTAAAAGCAATGCACCTCTACCCTAAATCCAAGCCTTCCTTGAGCATTCTGTACCTTCTACTGTGAGACATTAAACCCGTTTTCTCAAATTTCAGTTATGATTTTATTACCTCCAGGATGACTATCATACTGGTATACAACCTGTCCTAACACAGACTGAAAATTAGGAAGAGGATACCTTTGTGAACTTAAATATTTTTAAATGGAACATGGATATCTGTACCTAACAATGCAAAAATCGCACTGCTTGCCACATTAGTCAGGATATGTGGGCTTTTGTCGCAGAAGCAAGCAATCCTGAATCCCAGTGACATTACACATCAGAAGTGTATTTTGTGAGTACCCAAAGTCTACACCACAGTTCAGGCAAAACTCATCAGTGCAGCAGTCCTATGGGAACCCAGAACTCCAGGCTGTGTGCCCAGAAGTAAAGGAGAACCAGATATGGGCAAGTAGTAGAAATGCCCACCTGGTTATGTCAGAAGAGGACAGTAAGTCCAAAAATAAATATAATAAATATAAGCAGTGTTATGAAAGTCTAGCTAGATACTGTTCCCTGCCAAATGGAAATGAGCCAGAGACAGAGAAGGGCTGAAGACATACTAGCAGAATAACCTCTCTAACACGCGATCACAAGTAGTAACTCCAAAAATAAATGCAATGAACACCAACCAATACTATTGTAAAGAAGATTAAATCAAATGATATATTTAAAGAGCCTAGCTCATTGCTTGAGACTAAGAGGAGGGATTTAATCTATTATTATTATTACATCAATTCAGAGAAGCAGTGTGCAAATATTAACTGCGATAACTATGACCACTATGCAACAATATTGAAAAACTTGTATACTAAGTATAAAAGTACAAACTAAACATGTAACTATGAGATAATTACTTCATAAAAATATGTACCTATGTCCGGGCGCAGTGGCTCATGGCTGTAATCTCAGCACTTAGGGAGGCCAAGACGGGCAGATCACCTGAGGTCAGGAGTTCAAGACCAGCCTGGCCAATGTGATGAAACCTCATCTCTACTAAAAATACAAAAATTAGCCAAACATGGTGGCATGCACCTATCATCCCAGTTGCTTGGGAGGCTGAGACAGGAGAATTGCTTGAACCCGGGAGGTGGAGGTTGCAGTGAGCCGAGATCGCACCACTGCACTCCAACTTGGGTGACTGAAAGAGATTCCATCTCAAAAAAAAAAAAAAAAAAAAGTGCTAAATACTTTCAGTTTTATTATGTCATTCGACCCCCAGAATTACCACAGGCCAAGAAGGGGCTTCAAATTCCAGTTTACAAATAAGGAACCTGAGTTACAGAAGGCTGAAAACCTAGCGCATGCTGTATAGCTTGTTACTGTATACAAGAACTGGAGATTTCAACACAGGTCTGTCTCATGCTAAGTTCCAAACCAGAAGGGGATTTTTAAAATTTCAAGTGGCTTTCCATCTCCAAAAACTCAGATATCCAAAAATAGTGTATCTATCTTCCATAAATTGATTTTGACACCAAGCCTTCATTCTGCTGGACTAAGAAATTCAGTCCTTATGGTTTTGGTGTTTCACCAAAACCACCACCATTGACCACCATTACTTGCATCCTGAAGGCCATGAACAAGGGCTAGGACCTTATCAGAACCAACTGGGAAGCTGCCCAGGACACTGGTCATCTGTCCACAGTAGCTGCAACTGAGAAGAGCATTCTTAGTTCCCAGTGTCTTCAGGTTCCTTCACTCTATTTTTTTCCATCCCAAGTTTAGGGTCAGGACTCTGGCGATGCTGATAGCCCCTTGCTAAGGATATGCCTCCCCTGGGTAAACACAGGGAGGCATCTAAGATCTTCCAAGGAAGGAAGATACTTCCTCTCTAAGATCTTCCTTCTAAGGAAGGAAACAAATTCCAGCCTATGGAATTTCTCTGTAAATCTGGGGAAATCCTTTCATCTCTTTTAATATCTCTCCCATCAGCATTCCCTCTCTCCTCAAACCCCATTCTTCTGCATGGGCTTAGGCAGGTAGCCACGTGGGAGCTCAGGGCCCCGGTAGGTATGTAAATGAATAAAATCTGCAGGGAATAAAGCAAAAGGAAGTAGTAAGATTGTGGCAAACTAGAGAACACATGACCCATTTCAAGAAGCAAGCTGCTACTCTGCACTCCCCTGGAGTTATCACACGGGAATGCTAGGACGAGAGCTGCCAGGTAGTCTGATTTTCCTGGAGATCTCAGAAATCCAGATGTGTGAGTGAAATTATCCAATTTTTAAAATACTATATAAGTCAACTAAAAGTGCCTCATAAGCCACAACAAGCCCAATGGGGCCCAGTTTGTGACTCCTGTCTTACTTAGGCTTTGAAAAAAAAAAAAATCCAGGAAGAAAAGTGACTTTCAGGCAGGTTCAGCTTCCTGCCTACCACAAATCTTCCCCAAAGAAAAAAACACTAAAGCTACTCTCTACCTGAATGGGAGATGGAAAGGGAAAAAGAAAAAGAAATAAACTCTAAATTTAACATCTCAAAAAATTATCCCATCCATTATTATCCATTGTTGTCTTATCTGTATAAGTTATTATCTTATTTGTAGAAGTTATAAGAAATCAAAGAGGGGCAGGTGCTCACATCTGTAATCCCAAAAGTTTGGGAGGCTGAGGCAGGAGAATTGCTTGAGGCAAGGAGTTTGAGATGAGCCTGGGCCACATAGCCAGACCCTGTCTCTACAAAAAATTTGAAAATTAGCCAGGTGTGGTGGTGCATACTTGTAGCCTAGCTACTGGGAAGGCTGAGGTAGGAGGCTTGCTTGAGCCCAGGAGATTGAGGCTGCAGTGAGCTGTGACCATGCCACTGTACTCCAGGATAGTCTGTAGAGTGAGACCCTCTGTAAAAGGAAAAAAAAATCAAAGAGTATTTTAACTCAATAATTTAGCACATGTCATCTATCTATTAGGATTCTCTGAGTTACACATAACAGAAAAAAAAAACAGCTAAAACACAAAGAGATTTGATTGCTTGTTTAACTGAAAAGGATAGATCTGGCTTTATGTTCAATTTGCAAATAATTCAGACATCATCATATTAACAGAAACTTGGTTTCTCTCCATCTCATTAACTTGGCTTCTGCCTCAGGTTATGCCTGGCAGGAAGATGGTAGCAACCTTTAGCCAACTTGCTTCCAGGTTCAAATATGAATCCTAGTTTCTTTCCCAGGATTCCCAGCCTGAGACTCCTTGCATTTCATTGGTTCTGGTTGGGTCACATGCCCATCTCTGAACCAATCAGTAAGACCAAGATATTGTGATGCAGTGATTGACCTAACTCTAGGTCACTCCACCTTTGACCTGTGGGTATAGCCCTGCCACTGAAGCACACAGTCAGAGAGTACAGAGCTTACTGCCAAAAGAATATTGAAAAGTGAAGAAATAGATGCTGAGACGCCAAACAATGTTCACCACAGGCACTTCCAAAAGCCTTCACTCAGAAACCTGTTTTGCACAGCTGCTTAAGAGGAGCTTAACAGTTTTGAAGTCAATGCAGAAAGACACCAGTGGAAAATGACCTCTTCTAGCATAATTCTGACAGGGCCAGCTACATAATTTTCAGGATCCGTGGGAAATGAAAAGGTGGGGTGCCTTGTCCAAAAAGTAGGGGGTAAATGCTGTTAAATGTAACAGAAGAGAAAGCTGTTTCCTTTTCTCCATGGCCTCTGAATTTGTCCTGGTGTCTTTTATTTGCTAATTAATATTGTTCTAAGAAAAAAATAAATTGTTAGCATGAATTGTAAGGTTTATGTTGTGCAACGCCAGTTCAAATGCAAACATAAGAGCATTTAACTCATGTGCAGTGTCACTGAGATTACCCAATTTGTATTTTGTAGTTCATACGTGCATATGTATTTCATTCTTGCCAGCACATTAGAAACACTGAACCAATAACTTTATTTCACTTCTTGATACTTGCACATCCTACCAACACTGTCTACATTTGGCTTACGAGGAAGGAAAAAGTTAAAGGAAAAGGGGCTCTGGGTTGCCTATCTTTCCTCTCCTTCTGTTTCATCTTCAGCATAAGTGGTTGGCTAGTACAGAGAAGTAAAAAAGGATGTCATTTTTGCTTCTTAGAACAACACTGCCTTCAAGGCAAGTTCTAGTTCAAGTAAAAAAAAAAAAAAAAACCAATAACCTCTCAAGGCTGTCAGTGTCCCCGTTCCTTCAGCCAAAAATGCAAGGTGCTTGTCTTGTATCCTTTGAATCTCACTGAACTCCATGAGGGGTGGGCCCACTGGAATCCTGAGCTCACAGGGCATCGTGAAAGCTATATGCAAATGAGCAGTAAGGAACTGCAATGTATACTCACACTGCAGGTGTCTCCTCTGCGCATACAACATTGTGCCATCAGAATTCACTTACAAAACACAAGTTCAATGACAAAACTTTTAAGAGTTTCAGGATGGCCATAGCAGGGCATTAAACCAAGAGCAAGTGCCCCTTTGAACATAGACCCCTAAGCAACTGTGCAGGTCAGATGCCCATGAAGCTGACCCTGACTTAGGGAGAAAAAGCACTCCTTGTATGAGCACAGACGTTCTCTGTATTGTTCCAGATATTTCAACTCCATCATCACCACCCAAAATAGACAGAAAAATAAAAGCTGATGCTGAACTCAACAATCTTGCCTATCTGGTTAATTACATGTTGTTCTGCTCCCTAATGCTCCTTTTATATCCAACATCATTGAGTTGGTACAGATGGAACTGTGTGGTCTGTTTGTTTCCTTGTGGGTAAATGTCCAGAAACAAGCCACTTTGTGTACCTTTGCTAAAGTTAGCTAAAGAATACCGGGCATCTGTCCCTGACCGATGGTCCACAAAGGGATGTCTCAGATTGAATGCATCAGGAACAAATCAGCCCTTATTTAGGCAATGCCAGGTAGCTTCGGCTCAGTGCTAACAACTGTTCTAAACATTTTACAAATTATCTTATTAATCCCCAGGACAACCCCAAAAGGTAAGAAATTATGATTATCTTCCATTGTATCAATGGGCAAACTGAGGTACAGAGATTAAACAACATCTGGCAACGTAACTAGTAGGCAGTTGTTTGAAAGGCAGTTACAGTGGTCAAAAAGTCCAGATTAGAAGAGAACCAGTTGTTTTTCTCACCAGGCATAACACAACCCACCTGAAAAAGGTAAGCCTTCACTCAGCTTATCTCAACCCAATCGAGGGTTCCTCCAGCCCTGATTATACATTGTAATCGCCTGGCAGCTTTTAGATAGCTGGATGCCTGGCCTCACCCTAGATCAATGAATCAGGACCTCCAGGGGTGGGACGCAGTCACCAGTCATCTGGAAAGCTCTCTAGGTGGTTGCAATGAGCTGCCAAGGTTAAGAACTAGGCAAGTCTGGCCTGTTCTTCCTAGTACAGTGATGCTGGACCCCCAGAAGAAGCAGATCCTCCATTTGGGAATGACTTTTTTTTTTTGTTTTTTTTTTTTTTTGAGACAGAGTCTCGCTCAGTCACCCAGGCTGGAGTGCAGTGGCGCAATCTCAGCTCACTGCAAGCTCCACCTCCCGGGTTCATGCCATTCTCCTGCTTTAGCCTCCCAAGTAGCTGGGACTACAGGCGCCCGCCGCCACGCCTGGCTAATTTTTTGCATTTTTAGTAGAGACAGGGTTTCACCATGTTAGCCAGGATGGTCTCGATCTCCTGACCTCATGATCCACCCACTTCGGCCTCCCAAAGTGCTGGGATTACAGGTGTGAGCCACTGTGCCCGGCCAGGAATGACATATTTTAATATAACCTGCCCACCTCTTATTTTTTTATTGTTTTGTTTGTGTGTTTAAGAAAATACTTATTGCAGCAGAAACAGTACTGATCTTAACACTGGCAGGACCTGGAGCAAGGGTACAAATTGAGGTCGACATACATAAGTCTCAATACTTCAATGTTACGAAGTAGGGTAAGAAATCGTTAAATAAAATTAGTTCTATTCTCTGACCTTGACAAACATACCCACCTAACAACAAAATGGAAAATGAAAACAAAAACACATGTGTGAAGCAACAGTTCATCCAAATAACTGTGGATAGTACAAATTCAACATCAATTGCATATTCTGCCAAAGACAATGATTTCCTCTTGGGCAGGAGTGGGAATGGGAAGATGGGGTTGCAAAGAATTCCACCATCCCTCACCAGGTCACATCTGGCCTCTTCTACTTTCTTGTGAAACTCACAGAAACCATGTTCTTTTCCTCATTTTGAGAGGGGAGGTCTTTCATCCCCCACCAAGACTCATCTCTTCCCCCACCTTCACCCCCATGATCCATGTACCAGTGAAGAGCCCCACATCAGGCCGTGAGACTTCCCTCACCTCCTTCCACCCAAGCCTAAAACTTCTGCTCACGAGGTGCCACTGCCCCCCACCAACACTGACCACACCCCCAACCTTAGCCCCTGTTCTTCCTTCCCCTGACTCAGTCCTGCACCCTGACGGGCCTTAGCCACTCTTCAGGCTGATGGGGGCACCCATGGATGATGCACTCTGGGAGAATGGATCAGGGAAGAGACACGTGCAGCCCTGGGAGACGACATAGGGACTTAGAGGGAGGGAATTCCTTCCAGGGTCCTGGTACTGGAAGGCAGCACAAAAGAGAGAGCATGGGCTAGGGTAGGCATGTCCCCTTGGCTCCACAGACTCCTCACCCCAATGTAGTCCCCACCATGAGAGTGGGAGGACATTGCTGGGCACAGGGACCACTCTTGCCCTGAAGACTATGCTAGCCTGAAACCTTGTCTTTCATTGTCTCTGTGGGATCTTGCAAAGAGCCTAAAGTTGCAAATATCATTTTTATCCCCACTTTTCAGTGAGAAACAGAAGCCTATTAAAGTGAATAACTTTCCAAGATTCTGCACCCACTGGATGAGGCCAGGATTTGAATTGAGCTCTCACTCTAAAGCTCACGTCTCTCCCCCTCCCTGCTGTCCAAATTGGACCTCTTGTACTTGGGTATCCACAAAACCCAGCTGCCTGGCAAATCTTTTCCCATTCCCCATACCCACTATGGTCTACTCAGCCTGAACTCATGTTGCCTGTAGCAGCAAGCTTCAAATTGGAGTACGCACACCATGAAGACTCTGGAGTCAGCCTTGAGGATAGTTTTGCTATTTTTGTTTGGTTTGGGGTCTTTGTTTGAGACACGGTCTCTGTATTAGTCCATTCTCATACTGCTATAAAGAACTTACCAGAGACTGGGTAATTTATAAAGGAAAGAGGTTTAACTGACTCACAGTTCCACATGGGTGGGGAGGCCTCAGGAAACTTACAATCATGGTGGAAGTGGAAGCAGGCATCTTACATGGTGCCAGGTGAGAGAGACAGCGTACATGTGAAGGAGGAACTGTCAAACACTTATAAAACCATCAGATCTTGTGAGAGTTCACTATCAAGAGAACAGCATGGAGGAAACTGCCCCCATGACCCAATCACCTCCCACTAGGTTCCTCCCTTCACACATGGGGATTACAATTTGAAATGAGATTTGAGTGGGGATACACAGCCAAACCCTATCAGTCTCACTCCATCACTCAGGCTGGAGGGCAGTGGCACAATCATGGCTCACAGTAGTCTCAACCTCCCCAGGCTCAGGTGATCCTCCCACCTCAGCCTCCTGGAACTACAGATATAGCTAGCTGGGACTACAGGCACATGCCACCACACCCAGCAAAGGAATAGTTTTCAAATTGTCAGTTTCCAGGTTCTCAAATCTCAAACATGCTCACTCTAAAACTGACCTGAGAACATTCCTGCTGCCCAGGAGTGCTTAAGAATCCTGTATCAACTTTTCCTCTCTCCCTTTTCATATTTATCCTGTTGCTTCTACACACACAGGCATGTACACCCGCACGCATGCACACACACAGCCTACCTCTCCCTACCCTGAATTTTACTATGGTGTATCGTCCCCAAGTCCAAAAGCTCCAAAGGCATCACACAAAAGGATATTTCTAAATACTGGAGTTAAGTGTTGAGAAAATGAATAACCCTACAGTCTAGGGGATAAATCCTTCCACAATTCCAATAGCTTCCAATTCTTTGCTTTCAAAAATATTACGGCAAGACCTAATTGATCTGTCAGCTCATAGATCATTAAGAATAAATTTTACAGTGAATTGCCATGTGATTTTTGGCATCTGGCTCAGGAGGAGCTTAAATAATTGAGTGTCTTTCCTGTAACAAAATTCTTTTCATGTCTATCGATTTATTCACATGTGAACAAGGTTTCTCAGCATTTACAGCTATAAAAATGAAGAGTAAGAACAGAATTAATGCTGATCCCTGTATCATTAGAACAATAAGTAATTTCCTCCTTTTGAACAGACTTTTTTAAGAAGCTCTATCCATCTTATTAAGCAATGTAGTCTAATAAAACGTTACGTTTATGCTTAATTATTTCTCGGCCAGGTGTGGTGGTTCACTCCTGTAATCCCAGCACTTTGGGAGGCCGAGGCGGGTGGATCACTTGAGGCCAGGAGTTCGAGACCAGCCTGGCCAACATGGCAAAACCAAGTCTCTGCTAAAAATATAAAAATTAGCTGGGTGTGGTAGCATGTGCCTGTAATCCCAGCTACTCGGGAGGCTGAAGCAGAGAATCGCTTGAACCTGGGAGTCAGAGGCTGCAGTGAGCAGAGATTGCACCAACCTGGGTGACAGAGCAAGACTCCATCTCAAAAAAAAAAAAAAAAAAATTCTCAGATTGTTAATGAATTTGTGTTATGTGGCTCAATTATATTAATAACAGTTGAATTTCAAATCCAATCTAGAAGAATTTCTTCAGGCACTAAAAATCTTATGGTGCCAGAAAACCTATATACCATCTCCAATGTGTGTGTGTGTGTGTGAGTGTGTGTGTGAGTGTGTGTGTCTGTGTGTGTGTGTATGTTTGCTTGTAGAGAATCATAACAGAATAATCAGTAAAAGTCTTTGAAGCATAAATACCAATTTCATTAGAGTAAGACTCTGTATGGAAATTTTTAAAATAGTAACTTCAAAGAAAAACAGAGACTATGTAAAATTTTAAATAACTTTTTATACATTTTTAAATAATGATGGGTTTGAATTCATTGGATACAATATTTTAAACATGCAACTTTTTATTTTAAAATGTCAATATTTATAATATTCCAGAATATTTTTTGCATGGATTTGAACCTACAAATAAAAGTTTTGAATGTCAACCTCAAAATGGGTAAAGGGGGGGCCAGGCTTGGTGGCTCATGCCTATAATCCCAGCACTTTCGGAGGCCGAGGTAGGCAAATCACTTGAACTCAGGAGTGCAAGACCAACCTGGGTAATATGGTGAAACCTCATCTCTACAAAAAAATATAAAAACTAGCTGGGTGGTTTTATAACACCTATATTCCCAGATACTCGAGAGGCTGAGGTGGGAGGATGGCTTGAGCCTGGGAGGCAGAGGTAGCAGTGAGCCAAGATAGCACCACTGTACTCTAGCCTGGGTGATAGAGCCCAGACCTTGTCTCAAAATTTAAAAAAAAAAAAAGGTGTAAGGGAATTCATGTGTTATGAACTAAATGTTTGTGTTCCCCAAAATCCATGTTGAAACCCTAATCTCCAACGTGATGGTATTAGGAGGTAGGTCTAGATAATTAGGTCGTGAGAGTAAAGCCCCCATGAATGAGATTAGTATCCTTACAAAAGGGACTCCAGAGAGCTCTCTAGCCCTCCTTCCAATGAGAAGACTGGGGTCAGCAACCTGGAAGAGGGTCCTCATCAGAACCTGACCATGCTGACTCCCTGATCTCAGACTCCCAGACTCCAGAACAGGGAGAAATCAATTTCTGTTGTTTCTAAGCCACCCAGCCTAAATATTTTGTTATAGCCCCCTGACTAAGGCATAGCTTTTCTCAATAAGTTTGGGGTGATTTGGAAGTAAAAACCTGTGCCATTCACTTAGTTACCAGTCCCCTCCTTGGGACATGCTCTGGATTCAGGAACTATTTGACTGACGTATTTGTTGAATTTCCTTCCAGAAGCATTGTCTCTTCAACTAGACTTGAAGCAAAGAGTCATATGCTTTGTCCTGTCCCCATTCTCCAAAATATGGAATCAAATTGAGCCCTGACTCTAATGGCTCTTGATTCACGCTCTTGGAACCCATATATGAAGATCTGAATTTAAATCTCACACCTGCTGGTTATTACATGTGCACCATGGGCACTTGCTAAGCCTCTGGGGGTCACAGTTTTCTCATCTGTAAAACAGAGACAAGGCCACACCTACTGTATCTACGTTACAGAATTTGTACAAGGCTCAAGTAGGGTCATCTTTCCTTCTAGTTTTAACTCTGATTTTTCAAGTATTGCCTTGCAGCCTATTTGCCTTGTTCTGAGGTCACAGAGCCTCAAGAAAGGTAATAAAAATCCCTTCCTGGAAAAAACCAATGAACCCTAAAACAAGTGAACCTATCCCCCTTTTCTTGCATGATAAGACAAATATGGCCTAAAATTCCTTCACAAAAGCCACTGTGTCCCCATCCAAATCTCATCTTGAATTGTAGCTTCCATAATTCCCACCTATCTTGGGAGGGACCTGGTGGGAGATAATTGAATCATGGCGGATTCAGTTGTGCTGTTCACATGATAGTGATGCTGTTCACATGACAGTGAATAAGTCTTACAAGAGCTGATGGTTTTATAAAGGCCAGTTCCCCTGCACAAATTCTCTCTTGTTTGCCGCCATGTAAGATGTTCCTTGCTCTTCCGCCATGATTGTGAGACTTTCCCAGCCACATGGAACTGAGCCAATTAAACCTCCTTCCTTTATAAATTACCCAGTCTTGGGTATGTCTTTATCAGCAACATGAGAACAGACTAATACACCCACCCTCTCTAAGCTACTACCCATTAATCTGTAAGCCTACTTACCCTCTGATGTGTCGGATTATTGATTATTGAGTATGAAGTGTTTTAACCATTAAGCTTTTGATGACACCACCCTCCAGGGGAGGCAGAGCTTCACACACAGGGGCCACTATCAGAAGGGAGGGAAAATGACACCTTTTCCCTGCATCCTGGGGAAATATGTAGGCTCCTGAACTGGAAACAGAACTGAATCCATCAAGGGCTCAGACCAAAATGCGGGGTGAAGTCACGAGGAGGATCAGCCAGGAAGAGACCACACTAATTTCTCAGAGCCCAAGAGTTGTGTCACAGATCTGCCGTCACTCATGTGGGCAGCACAACTGCTCTCAGGTAGCAGCAATAACCTAACTGTGTCAGCACAGGACGTTCAGAATGCAGGCACTGCCACCTGCTTTATCTCATCCCAAGCAAGGCGAACAATCCAAACAGAAACTCCAGACATTCCCTCTGAAATTCTATATACGTGTTTGCTGTCAAGTCAAAGTTTGGGACTAATTGTGCTCACATCGTTTTGGAATGAATGGACGCTAACATGAACAAAAGGTGAGGATGGTCCAATCTTAGAACAGAAATGGGAGGATGGATGAAAAATCTTTTGAACATAAAATCAAAATTTAGCAAAGAACCTCTGAGGTCTCCCCTAGGTTCTCATAAGCTCTGCATCTACCACCTCCTAGCTAAGTGACTTTGGACACATTATTTTAGCCCCTCCCCAAGCTTGTTTCCTCATCAGTAAAATGAGATAACTATAGTGTGTGCCTCAAGAGGCTGTGAAAGGATTACATGAGATAAATCCAGGTAAAGTGCACAGCAATTCCTGAAGGATAAATAGAAAGTACTTACTGCACATCAGCTTAGTGATGGTGCTAGTGACACTTATTCATCCACCTAATGTTCCACTACTCGCTACCTCACTCCAATAGCAATGAACTGCATTGATCTCCAAAACACAGCACAAGCTGTCATGCTCCTATGTAATGTCTTATGTGGCTCACTCTGCTCAGAACCCCTTGAGCTGGCTAAGTCCTACTGGGCTTTCAAGACCCAGGTCCTGTGTCACTTCCTCCAGGAAGACAGTGGTACACATACTCTTCTTCCTTCTCATTGCCTCATAGCACCTGACACATAACTTCATGACATTCGTGTGGATCCTTTAGATTCCAAGAGGCAGAAACACTATTCAAAATGACTTAAATTGAAGAGAAAGTCCAGGGGGTAGATCTGACTTCAGGCACAGCTGGAAACAAGAACACAGATGATTTCAGCAGGAGCCTCTTCCCACTCTTAGCTCTGCTTTTTCCTCTGGGGCTGGTGTCACTCTCGGGCACCTCTCCCCTGCCAAAGCAAGGGTACTGCCAGCAGTTTCAGGCTTCCATCTTTCCAGCTTACCCACCCCAGAGGAAGATGCCTATCTTTTGTGATGGTCCCAGTAGTAGGCCCAATACTGACACTCATTGGCTTAAACCGTGTTCTCATCCTGGAACAATTACTGCATCAGGAGGCAAAATGTTTTGACTGGCCACACCTAAGTCATATGCCAACCCTTTCATCTAAACAGGAGGGCCAGCCGCATCCAAGCCACATGATCTGAAAGTTGGAGTATATGAGGTCCCAAAGGAAAGTAGCAGCTTATAACCTGAAAAGGAAGCATAGATGGCAGGAAATCACAAAAGCAAAATCTCAAATACCAGATGCCAAAAACCCATCATCCTACTAACCACAACCTACTGACCATTGGTGCACACACCCCTCCTTGCCATTGAAAAGTGTTTCCCTAGGATGAAAGCCATGCCTTGGTCATGCTTCCCCAGGGCCTAGGAGAGGGCCTGGCATAACAGAGGTATGTGGTAAACATTTGTGGAATAAACAAGATGCCTTCGGTTCAACAGTTTTTGGATTGTACCATAAATAAGAAAACAGAAAATAGAACTGGAACTCAAACATCAACCTGGAAAATGTCAAGGATCAAAATTCTCAAAGGGTAAAAATGAGTCTTCCTGGAACCTTCTTGGAAAAAAAAAAATGGCCAGTGAGTCCTAATTCCAAATTAGATATTATCTACAGACCAACAGACCCTAACTCTTCCGTCATCTGCTACGGTCCCTTGCCAAGGCACGCACCCCTTTGAACAAGTGCATCCCAGCTCAGCTCATCAGGCATGTGCCAGGAGGAGATTCCTTTATTCCAGGAAGTGTTTTCCTACCTCTGAAGACCCCAATTAACTCCAGCATGAATTCTTGCTAGTGCCTCTAATTCTTGGTGGAAAAGTTTCAGGGTGCTGCGTCTGTACCATGGCAGGTTTCCATCAACTGCAAGACAAACTGCTCTCAATAGCTATTTAATAAGTCACGTGCTTGCTTTTTGATGTGTTGGGGTAATCCACTTTACCTTCCAAAGCCAGAAAGATATAACCATTTGAGAAACAGAGAGGAGAAGAGTATTAGTGCCTAAATAGTATCCCTGGTGGTTGCCAGGAAAACGAAAGAGATATACACGTATGTTTAGAATAAATTTTTTTGTATAATTGCACCAGAAGAACCATGTGGACTTGGCCAAAATACGGCCCAGAGCTTGTAATTAAGGACTGAGAAATGTGGTGGATTTGTACAGCTTCCTTTTGGAAATGCTATTTAAATTAGCTTAAGTCACAAAGGAACATGAAGGCTCTTATATCCAGGAAGATTGCTGGAAAGTCATGGACTTATGATAAGACTGTCTCTGCCAACATTGCCAGTCATTCTCTTTGCCTCATCCTCTTCTCATGCAGAAAGGCTCATTCTGAGGCAGGACTACAGCACCAGTTTAGGTGCTCCCACAAGAAGAGAACTCCTTTCAACCATGCCAAAAGTCTATTCCAGGAAATGTTCTGATTGGACACATTTAGGTCAAGTGCCCATCCGTTGGACTAATTACTGTTATCAGAAGCATGGCATCCTAGGATTGGCCAAGCCTCTGTAGCCAGGAGAGAGCAGGGTGATGGGTGGCCCCACAGAAGTACACAGAATGATTGGGTGGGCCACAAAGGAGAGGCAAAGGATGCCTTGACAGAAAAGGATGGGAGAATGCTGGGAACACACACACACTTGCACAAAACAGATGACAAACCCCTCAGAAACCACCAGTATAACAGTAACTTTTCCAGATTCCAAAGTCTATAACTCCAAGTGTAAAAGAAATTCGATTATTTTGGCAACTCAGCAACAAGGGTGCACCTATTATTGTCGCTATTATCCCGTTATGGAATTATTAATACATGCCAGGCACTGACCTAAGTGCTTTGCACACGTTATCTCATTCAGCAGGCTGGGAGGTACTTCTTCTTATCCTCAGGACACAGAGCGGGAAGCTGAGGCTTAGAAAAAGGAAGTGGCTCCTTCAAGCTTACACAGCCAGTAAGTGTGGGAGCCTGGATGCAAACACAAGGCTCTTACTACAATGCTATACCTGCTATACCATAGAGTGAAAAAAACAAACAAGTAGAAGGCTGCAGACACCCAATTCACTAATACGCACGTTCCCTCCAAAAGGATCAAGGGCAAAAGACAACACAATACAGAACTGAGAACAGATTTTGAAGGCAGACGGACCCCAACTTACTAGTATGACTTTGGACAAATTATTTATCCTCCCTGTTCTTCAGCTGCCTCATTCATAAAACGGAAAAGTAATGCCTATCCCATAACAGTGCTAAAAATAGAGACTGCACACATGTATCTCAAAAATATGATGTGTTCCTTCTTCTTCCCTATTCTTTCTTGAACAAGAGGATAAATAAAATATCCAAAATGGTCCTGATCACTTGAATAGGCAAATAAGCCTCTGACTACTGTACAAGCTCATCTACAAATAAAAAGCCTTAAACATGCAAGTGAAAAATAATGGTAACACTTTTTGGTGGTTGGCAACTTTTCTTAAATACGAGTGTCTGCTTATGACTAGGGCATAGGGAAATGGGAATACCGGTTATTGTTCACTGAGCACCTACTATATACCAGATACTGTGATGCATGTTTTACATTTGCTATCTCATTTCATTTTCACAGCAGACTTCAGAGCTTTAAGCTTAACGCCTGCTCTAAATCCCTCTGTGGCTAATGGGACTATCCACTGGTCAAGCATTTACATGCATACACTTTGCTCCTGCAACTCTGTATCTAGAAATTAATCTTAGAGAAATAATCAGACATGCCAACAAAGATTTCTGCACAAGAAAGCTCATCATATCGGTGTATATCATTTAAAAATTCAAAAACACTAGACATCCAACTATAGTAAAAATTAAATTAGTTGTGATCCATCCACAGGATGAGTGTTATACAGCCCTTAAAACGAAGTTTTCCACTACCTGACTGATCGCTATCATTGCTGCTACAACTCAAGCACTTTGCCTCTGCAGACCACAAACAGACCTAAGCAGCTGTGCCCTGAACAGAAGATCCCTTATTAAGGGCAGCCCGTAGGCAGCCATGTTCTATATCACATGACCTCCATGGCCACGGTTGATTGGACCTTTGGCAAACACTGTTCACAAGAGCAGCCAATCCAGGAGCTGCCTAGCAGTGGACACCACAGTCTGGCATGAAAAAATGAAGTGGACCAACCAAAGACTACCTTCAAGAATGTGAACTAGGAAATAGGGGGAAATATTACAATTCACTGTGGGCGCATAGCTGGGAATGCAATAACGTAGACTGGTGTAGAAATGGTACACCAGGATAGCCTGGATGGGTCATCCCTAATTTAAAGTTACATTGGCATGGAAATGGATTGGGTACACATTATATAAATAGAGTGTAGTGAATGCACAAATTGGCAACCTGCTGATTTCATCAGGCTAGTAGATGTGATTTATTTGGTCACACAATGTTTTTTATATAATTTGCATTAGTTAACAACATTTAAAATTAATTTATGTAAAAAATTAAATTACTGCCAGGCACAGTGGCTCACGCCTGTAATCCCAACACTTTGAAGCCGAGGCGGGCAGATCACCTGAGGTCAGGAGTTCGAGACCAGCCTGACCAACATGGAGAAATCTCGTCTCTGCTAAAAATACAAAATTAGCCAGGCGTGGTGGCATATGCCTGTAATCCCAGCTACTCGGGAGGCTGAGGCAGGAGAAGCCCTTGAACCTGGGAGGCAGAGGTTGCAGTGAGCTGAGATCGTGTCATTGCACTCCAGCCTGGGCAACAAGAGCAAAACTCCATTTCCAAAAAAAAAAAAATTCAAATTTCTGATGATTTCCCCCAAAGATCAGGAACAGGCCAAACAAAACTATATGGGAGAAAAAGACAATGGTGATTATCCCTGGTGGGGTAGGGGTGGGGAGACACTAGAAAGGCAAATGAAGGAAATTCTAGGGTAGTTATAATGTTCTACATCTTGACATCTATTTGGGTTACATAGATACATGTATTTGTCAGAATTCATTAAATGGTATATTTAAAATATATACACTTCACCTATATATATTTTAAGTCCAAAAAGGGAGGAGAGAACTGTAAATCAATATTGAGCTCTAGTTAATGACAAGAATGCTGAAGTGTGCAGGTGCAAAGTGTACTGATATCTGCAACATACTTGGAAATGCATCCAAAAATAAAATGAAATGGTAGGTAAATGCAAGGATAGATGAATACTTATGTGGTAAATCAGATAGTAAAATAATAATTATAGCATCTCAATTTGAAAATGTTTATAACAAAATGAAAAAGAGGCAAATTTCTAGTGGCTGCCCCCTTTAGAGAGGGCAGGTGTTCTCCAGATCACCACAGTCCCCGCCCACTCTTTAATGTCTGTACCAGCCTACTTCACCTCTTTATAGGACCTTCCTGTATTCCAGTGGGCAATCTCTGAAACAGAGAGCAAACAAGGCAACTGGAGAGGTGATAGGAGCAGGTACCCTGATACTAGAGTAGAGATCCGTACCCTCCTGTTCCCAAGGTCCTGTCACCAAGCATCTCTATCTCCCTTCTAGTTCCTTCCCTTCCAGAAGTCCAGTTGGTTAGTGTCACAGCCTATACTCCTCTGGAATCAGAGTCTGAGATGAAAGCTGATACATGAGTAGTTTATTTAGGAGTGAGATTATCAGGGAGTAAAAGGAGGGACAGAGGAAACAAACAGTGACAAAGAAAGAGTCAGTACAAAAATATGTAACTGAGGTGTCCACTGCTGGGGTGACCAGTTGCTCCACTCAGGGGCCTTTCTAGAAGTCTTACAGAATGCACCTGAGAACTATCCACCTAAGGGACAAAAGGGAAGAATGTATCCCAAGAGATATCTGTTATAATCATCATGGAAGTTTCCATCCAATCATAATTGGAAGATTCCTTCCCAATATCCACTCCTCTCATTGCTTCCCTGCTAACAAATTCTCCCCACCCCTGACTTTTTTTCCCCTGATAGCCACAGAGATGTCTTGATCCCAGCTCCAGAGGGTGAATCATGATTGGTTAAATGTGTCATAATAATTTTATATCCTTTGCCCACCCATTTGCCTAAAGATGACTGTGGAATCCAATTCCAGTGAAAGAAATGTAAGCAAGCATCTTCTAGGGCAACCTCCAGAAAACCTTTTGATTTTCTGACAAAGAAAGACTAAGTTAGAACTACCCAAGTTACAAAGCCCATTTACTCATCTCTCTTCTTTCTACCTGGTACACGGAATTTATGCTTGGAGGTACAGCAGCCACATTGCAATTAGGAGGTGACAAATGTTATAACAAAACAAAGATTCTGGAAATGGTGGAGCAGAAAGGGAGGAAAATCCCAGGTCTCTGACAGCACTGGATCTGGACTTCTACCTCTGAACTTCATATGGGAGAAAATAATACCCACTAGTTCAACCCTCTGTAGTCCACCTTCTCTTTGCAGCTAAATGCATTCTTAACATATACTCTTGGAATTTCCCAGGTGTTCAAGAACTTACTATCAACCTTTTCCTACCCACCATTCCTTGAAGCACTTGAGCAACCATGGCCTTATATCCAGAAAAAAAGATAAAGATTTCCCGTGTCAGTAAATGATCTCAACTTTTTTTGTTCTGAGACATGGTCTCGCTCTGTTGCCCAAGCTGGAGTGCAGTGGTACAATCACAGCCTCAATCCCATGGACTCCAGTGATCCTCCGACCTCAACCTCCTGAATTGTTGGGATCACAGGCATGCACCACCATGCCTGACTTTTTTTTTATTTTTTGTAGAGACAAGGCTTCATCATGTTGCCCAGGCAGGTCTCGAACTCCTGGGATTAAGGGATTTGCCCACCTCAGCTTCCCAAAGTGCTAGAATTACAGGTGTGAGCCACCATGCCCTCCCTGCCTTTCAAATGTTTTTAAACTCTTGCCTCCTCAAAGAGTCATTAGACCATGTGTGACCTGGAAGAAGACTTGATTTAGCTAAGGCAGCTGTAATAATATAGAAGAGAAAGAAACAAAAGCAGGCATCTCTGCAGAGCTCAAAGCACCATTCACGAAAGAAAGTCACCTATTCCTGCTTCTCCTGGCAGTCGATTGAATTTGGAAACCTCCCATAAGGAAATCAAGCAGAAGAGTATGACATTCTATCTACCCACCCAACATGCCCATTGCTGTGAAAGATAGAGAAGCAAACACGGACAGAGGATTTATTTAAAGAGCTGTTCGGAAAACTAGAGAAAGGCACATGAAAGTAGAGAAGAGCTTATGGAAACAAAACACCATAAGAACGCAGAAAATAGGAAAAACTTCACTGAGTGGGACACAAAGAGCAATATCTTGAGAAAGGCCAAAGAAGAAGTGATACTTGAACAGCAGCAAGTGGGAAGAACTGAATAGGGGCTTTAGGAGACGTGGGTTCTGGTCAGAATTCTTCTGCTTATCTTTGGGACCATGATTTCATCTCTTGAATCTTCACTGAGCATCTGCTGTGTGTCAGCTCTGCTCAGCACCTGGAACACAAGAAGCCAGGATCCATTAGCTGGGTGTAGCAGTGCCCACCTGTAGTACCAACTACTTTGGAGCCTGAGATGGGAGGGCTGCTTGAGCCCAGGAGTTGAAGGCTGCCCTGAGCTATGGCCACACCACTGCACACCAGCCTGGGCCACAGAGTGAGACCACGTCTCTAAAATATATTCTAAAATAAAAAACAAACCAAGTTCCTACACTGAAAGAGCTCATTTTTGCTTCTCGATTTCTCTTATTTTTCCTAGAGATATTTGATTCTCAAATTTCCTACAAGGAGGAATATTCTGCACCAGCTTCCCCAGGGTGTGTCCTGGGAAACATGCTCTTTTCCCCAGAAATGCCACAGGGAAAAAGAAAGATTCTGTGAACAGATCCGTTGGAGACAGATGTCAGTTTACATCTTCCTCCAGACCTGTCCTGTCTAGGATAGACAAGAGGCTGTTTAAATTTAAGTTAAAATTTAAAATTCAGTTCCTTGGTCTCAATAGCCACACTTCAGTGCTCAACAGCTATTCTTGGGTAGTAGCTACCTTATTGGACAGTGCAGAGAACAGTTCCATCATCACAGAAAGAACTTCTGGATGCCACTGATATTGAAAAGTCAGGCTGAATCTGGGCATACTGCCTATGAGTTCACCCTGTTCTGCAAGGTTAAAATATATTTAAAAGATAAAAAAATTAAAATGAATTCAAAACATGTATAAGGGCACACTGCGCCCATTACAGGCTCTGAGAAAATTGATGTGCAGTAAAATAAAATGCCAAAATTTTCAACCGTCTTTGACATTTATTCTTTCCTATCACCCTTTATCATTACACAGCTTGGCACTTGACACAAGCTGATTTTTGCAGGACATGTTTTACAGAAGGAAAATTGAGGCCAGGTGTGGTGGCTCACACCTGTAATCCCAGCACTTTGGAAGGCTGAGGCAGGTGGATCACCTGAGGTCAGGAGTTCAAGACTGGCCTGGACAACATGGTGAAACCTCATCTCTACTAAAAACACAAAAAGTAGCTGGGTGTGGTGGCACGCACCTGTAATCCCAGCTCCTCGGGCTGAAGTACAAGAATCGCTTTGAGGCAGAGGTTGCAGTGAGCAGAGATCACGCCACTGCACTCCAGCCTGGGCAACAGAGCAACACTCTGTGTCAGAAAAAAAAAAAAGGAAAACTGATCAACTGTTCGTCAGTGCCTGACCACCTCTTTCCCAAGAAGCTCTTTTTTGTATTTAGATAACTTGCTATTTGCTCATTTTTTCTGGCTTTCAACTCTGCCATTTGATGAGTGCAATCAAAATCCAAAGAAAAACAACTTCAGAGAACATTCACAAAGGCAATGTTGACAAGAGCTGCTATATTTGGAGAGAAAATGAGGAACAACTAATCTACCTAGAACAAGGAAAGAAATCATGAAATCAATTCTCATCCATTCACTGGATAGAATACTATCCTTCCCCTACAAGTAATAGTTCTAATGCATATGTGAAAAGTTGGAAATGCTTATAACCTGATATAAGTGAAAAATGAGGACACCATGTTGCACATGTGCTATGATACCGACTGTGTAAAAACAAACTATATTTGGGGGGAAAAAAAGCCAAAATGTGGGCATGTTTGTGTTTAGGTCTTAGAATTTGGGTATTTTGTTTCCTTCTTTCCTTTATTTCTCAAATGTCTTTTCAAAGCACCTAGCATTTCCAGGAAAACAATTTTTAAAAAAATAAAAATAAACACTGATAGAATGACAGCAAGATGCCTGTGGGGTTTGGGAGGTTGCTGCTGATTGACTTTGGTCCATGGATTTTCTGACGCTGTTTCTATTCTGTTCAAGCAATTTGGGCAGTGTCAGCTCTCCACCCCTGCTGCAAAAATGCAAATGTGGTGGCTCCTCCCTACTCCCACTGCTCTGAGCAATTCTCCATCACCCGTGGCACAGAGAAGTCGCTAGGGACCCCTGTCTCCAGGCTTCCCTGATAGTTGCCTTGCCCGCACCATTTCTTCCCCTTGTGAAAGCCACTACCAGCCCATGATCCCGCCCTCCCAGCACTGGGCCCCAAACCCTAACTGCCTCTCAAAATTCACCTCCAATTCCTCTTCATTTACATCTGTCCCATCCACTCAGCTAGATGAAGTCTCCCTGAGATGAAGTATGTGCCCAAACGCCCAGCCCTAATTCTGGTAGAGAGAGAATAGTTCAGTTTCCCTTCGCTTTCTCTGTCTTCTTTTAAAAAATTAAACACTTGATTAAACAAACAGAAAATGATTTCTTTGCAAATACCAGCCTGCAGAAGTGTCTTTGGCAGATAGTTTTTCCTCCCAGTTCTTCTCTAATTTTTCCTTGAAACACTCACAGTTCATTTCCGCTCCCCCTGCGCCTTCCCCTAACGCCCACGACTTGGTAATAATTGGGAGGCCAGCGCCAGACTGTGTGGATTCAACAGTCATTAAGCAAAATGCAAAAGTTAAACCAGAGCCTCGCTGGATCGTACAGCTGCTTCTACACCTGAAGGGGAGCCACTTTTATTAAATTATGCATCCAGTGTGCCTTTTATTTCCTCAACGAGAACATGGTTCGTAAGTGGTTATGGGGATTACCTTAACCAATTAATTTCAACAATTTATAGCCTTGAGGCAATTTCACTGCATTACATAGTGGGGGGATTGAGGATTTGAGCTTATGAAAGAATAATGATTTGTGTTTTGAACTCTGGACATTCCGTGGGTCAGGGAACATGTCGTTGGGTGTGCTGTACCTGCCCAGCTCTTCGGAGGTGGTCTCTCACTCAAGCTGGGTTACCCCCTCAGGAGATAGAGTCATAATGTCCCTCTTTGCAGGGTTCTAATTTTGTCTACTAATCACAAGCGCCTCATATGTTCAGGAAGAAAAATAATCAATAGCTTCCTGGTGAGACTGACCAGGATAATGGGAAATGGGCTTGAGGAGGGAGCAGATGCCAGGAGCTTGGCAGGCAGGTTTCTGGAACGATTTTGCTTTCAAAATCATATATAAGTAGCTGGGCCAGGCAACCTGACCTGTTGAGAAAAAGTCCTCCAAGGCCAACAGCGAAGAGTCTGACAAGCATTTGTTTTGGTCCTACTATGACTGAGGGCAGCACAGGATGTTAAGAATGAGTGAGACCCGGAGCCTGCCTGCCCTCAAAGGGCTTACAGTCTCCCAGGCACAGCTCTTGGCACAAAATAGGCTCCCATTCGTATTTGAGTACAGAAATCCTGCAATTCAATGTAGTAATACAGTAAAGAAACTAAAAAGATTTCGGTGGCGGTCTGGCTTCCCTATCTACCAGCCCTGTGACCCTGGGGAATATTCTTAGCCTTTCTGCTCCTCAGTTTCCTCACCTTTAAAATTAGGACAATGATAATGTCCACTTCTTGGGATTGTTATGAGGAGTAAATGTGTTGAGATTTGAAAAGCACTGGAACAGTATCTGGCTTAGGTTTCATTTTTTCATTCTGCTTAATGACTTGAAGGAAGATTGAGCCCAGTACTAGCCTTCCAATTATTACCAAGTCATGGGAGTTAGAGGGTACAAGGATGAACTGCGGGTGGTCCAGGAGAAAATTGCAGACGAACTGGCTGAAAAAAATAAAATAAAAGGTACGTGTTCAGCCTGACATTTGCAAAGAAATTATGTTCTATTCACTTAAGATTTGAGGCATAATTTAGAAATAGTCATCCTATAGTTTATAATCAAATTCAAAAGTAAAGTACAAAATCAAACACCACCATGTCCTCAGTACCCAAGGGAGGGATCTTCATTATTAACCTAGCTCTTGCTTCTAGAAATTCTCAAGACATGATAAATATCAAACAATATGATGAAAGTCAAAATATAGACAAGGCATTTAAGAGAAGCAACTGTTTTTTTAAAAAGTCCTTTGTTATATCTTGCCTATCACTTAGGATCCAGGCATGAAATAAATGGCATGCTCAAGAGAGACAATTAAAAAGAATTTAACAAAGGATCGACTTACAAAGGCGTGGCCATAATTAAGGGAAACCAACAAGGAGTGGGGAAATCCCCAGGAGCTGGAAATAGCAGGAAGCCATCCCCAGCCTGGACCTGAAGGGGAATGTGGTTGTGGGGCCCAGAACCTGGAGAGACCCAAAACCGGATGACAGTGCCACCTGACAGGTGCCGTTACTTAAGGGGAGGAGCTCAGTCTGCCATCACATGATATTGTGGCTCGAGCTTCAATCTCTTGATGGCTCCCATTGAACAAACCCAGCTGGAAACCAGGGGACTAAGGGCCATGATTGACGTAGCACATACAGGTTGTCCTGCCAGGACCAAGAGCATTATGGGATTAAGAGGCACACAGGGAAAATCTAGCACATCTCAACTGTAAAATTAGGATAATAATGGTACCTTGTCAGAGAACTATTCTGATCATTAGATAAAAAGATACATAAAGCACAGTCTCTGACACATATTAATGCTCAATAAATGTTAGCTTATTATAGGATTAGTTCACATAATAAATTTACCTCTAAAGTATGGAAAACATCAGTATAAATACTGATGTTTTCAAATAACTGTAGAAGTGAATTTGTAACATCCCTGCCCATCGAAAAACAGTTCTTACAAAATAGAAATGATTTTCCTGCAAAGAACCTGCTGTTCCAAGTTTATAGAAATTGATTCAATATTTTGTTCAATATTTGCCCTAATTCCTGTGTCAAAATCTGTTGTAAAAATTTTAGGTTTATCTACAGCCTAAGACATACAATGGTCTGAGTGGTATTTCACCACAAGGGTTCCTGAAGAAAGTTTTACTTACTAGATCTTCCCCTCTTGAAAGCAAAAGATGAGTTTTTGAAAACTGAAATACTGATCTAAAGCTCAACACTCAAATGTAACAAATAACATTGCTATCAATACTATTTATATTGGAGGATTTTCATTTCTTGTGGTAATTTTGTGCCAGGTATATCCAGGGATTTATACCAGCCTGTGGCAACCCAGGCTGTATAGTGTGAGCAACCTATAGTTACAAGCCCTAGGTACACCTGGATTATGTGCACCTTCATCTGGAATGGGAGCCAGAGTGCCTGCTTCAAATCATACCTCTACAACTTAGTAACTAATGACCTTTGGCAAATTACCCTTTCAGGGCCTCGGTTTTTCCATCTATAAAATGGGAATAATAATAGCACATGCCTCAAAGAGCCACTGTGAAGATTAAATGAATAAATGAATGCAAAGCACTTAGCATGGTGCCTGGCATTCATTCATTGAACAAATATTTACTGAGCATCAACTATGTACTAAGTACTGTTTTAGGCACTGAGGTTACAGGGGAAAAACCCTGCCTTCCTTGATTTTCCCCAAGTAGAATTACTTGGGGAAACCAGGCTATAAAAATAATAAACAGGCATATTATAGAGCATGTTAGAAGGTAATGAATTTCATAGAAAAAGTAAAGTAAGAGAAGGGGCATCCAGGCAGCCAGCAAGAGTCAGGATTATGATTTTAACAAGATATGAGGGAAGACTTCACTGAGATGACATTTTAGCTCTAGCATTTGAGGATGATGCGGTGTGAGAGATGGGGATATTTGGGGAGTGTTCCAGGCAGCAGAAAATTGCCAGTGCAAAGGTCCTGAGGCAGGATACTCTCTGTCACATTCAAGGAACAGTCACAGGGTCAGAAGGGATCAATAGCAATATATCTTGAAGGTAGAATCAGGAGGATTGGGTAGGGTGAGATGTGAAAGAAAGAAGAGTCAGGGTGACCCCAAGGGTTTGTCTTGGGCAAGTAAAGGGATGGCATTGCCCTTTCCTGGGGCGATGAGTCGACCAGCCTACTCTTTTGTATTTTTTTTTAATTTACATCCACTTTTCATTCATTCATAGATTTTAACAATTATACACAACTTTTAACATAAAGGTAGTGAAATCTCAAGGATAAGAAGGCTATATATACATATACACACACACACATATATACATACATATATACACATATATACACACACACACATTTTATATATATATATATATGGCTGCTTCTATTCATTCTTCAGGATGGAAGGAAATTTCCAAAGGGTAAAATGTGTGAGATTTGACAATGGAAAAATACATATGAAATTTGTTTAACTGGCTCCACTTAAGACCAGGCACAGCACAATAAATATAGAACTGCATCATCTTTTTAAAATTTTGTATTGCTTTTTGTATCAAACTCCAGGATTTGATCTGGACTCTCATCTAATGCCAAAGCTGGTCCTCCACTCCATATTCCCGTTCACTGGCAATTAAACTTCAGTCCCTCCAGGACACCCTGGACACAGTGTCTGAACTAAGCCATCAACAGAGTATATTGAGGACACTTTCCCACTCAGCATTAATTCCTGGGCTAAGTTAGCTTGAATTAAAGCTCAGTGAAATGGAAGTGATTTGCCAAGGGCCCCGTCACAAGTCAGAACTAGGATTTCCAGCTTATAAAAATTCATCCTGCTTGGCATGAAAAATAATTCTCCTCTAAAGCAGCAGCTCTTAACCTTCTGGGGATCCTGGGCCACTCTGAGAACCTGATGGAAATGATAGACCACATCCCCTGGAAATGCACCTAGGCATACATGGCTGCATAGATCGTTCCTGGAGGTTCATAGGCCCTCCTCTTTAAAGCTCACTCGTAAACCTGCTCAGGAAACCTGGGCCATGAGGCAAAGTTGAAAATAACTACATTGACTGGGCGCAGTGGCTCATGCCTGTAACCCTAGCACTTTGAGAGGACAAGACAGGAGGATTGCTTTAGGCTGAGAGTTCAAGACCAACGTAGCCAACATAGCAAGATCCTATCTCTTTTTTTAAAAGACATTTAAAAATAAGAAAATAACTAAATTTTTCCTAGATATTTGTTATTATTTTGAACAGATGATACAAGGTAGAAAAACACCAAAATAAAAGAGGATAAAGGGTATTGGATGGCACACTCCTTTCTTCTAGCATCTCAGTTCTCATGACCAGATGCATTCACCCCAACAGGTCCTTCTGTAGACACCCGGAGATGAAGGGAGGGGTGTCCCTTAATTTTTGCACAGAAGGTAGGTTCTTGGTTTTTCTCACTTAACTAGCTCTTATTGATTAATACTTAGGGATCTTTTCATCTCTTGCCATTAAAGAAAATGTTATGATAAATAACCTTGAACGTCACTGTTTATGCTCATTTAGGAGTATATCTGTAGCAAAAGCTCCCAGAAGTGGGATTGCAGGTCCCTAGGACATGCGCATTTTACATTTAATAGATCTTCCAAGTTGCCCTCCAAAGAAGCTCTACCAATTTACACTTCCACCAACAAAAATACCAAGTATTTTAATAATACTAACACATACTTCTCAGAACTCAAACTATTACATTTTTTAGTAAAAGAAATCCATTGTAATTAAATCTTTCCTGACTTAAATAGTCCATGTTCTTTCCACAAATTATTCTCAAATAAAAAATAACAGTCTAACACACATTCACACTTACCTCCAGCCAAAAAGCAAAGGCAGGCACACAGGTTAGCCTTCAGAATGCTCATCTGTTAAGAGGGACTCTTTCTTGACAATAACTCCTCCACCCCATTATTTTAAACGGATAGACACCCCACTGTTAATACCTTATGAGAACTGAAGTTTGTTTCAGTTCCAAAAGAACTTCATATGAACAACCCAGAACAGAGAGAAAAATGTGAAGGATCAAAATCCCCAGGGAAAAGAAAAAATGTCAAGGTCAGAATCCGTTCTCATGTCAACTAGTTCCAGGGAAGAGCTATCGAATCACAATTTCCAATGTTGCCAAAGCAGTTGCTCATTAACACAAATTGAGACCAGGTCTAACCCTTCTGTTTTCCCTTCATTCTGAGTAGAACAACTCATGCTTTCAGAATTGGATACATGGCACCAAGCACATCTAAGAATAAACAAGAAATATTATTAAACAAAGTGTATGGGGAGAAAAGTGCATTTGAACCCAGATGGATCAGACAAGATTCTGTCCATGAGTTGCAAGGGACTAAAGATTCAACTCTAACTGGCTTAGGAAAAAATAAAAGTTCAGAGATAGATCATCCATCAGGCACATTTTGATTCAGGTGTCAAGCAAACACCATCCAGGAATGGTCTCCCCCCATCTCTTGGCTCTGCCGTTCTTCACACTGACATTCTCATGAAAAATGGTTTCCAGCAACTGCGGACCTGAATCCCATCATGGGAAAGACAGCATCTCCTCCTCTGAACACCTGAGACAAAACTGCTGGACTCTGAAACAGACCCCAAACCATGGCCATCATTGCACTGGTCCTGCACCTTAGAGGAAGGAGGAGGACAAAGTTTGTTTCCACTCTTCTTATTCCACCCTCTCTCTTGAGAAACATCCTCCTGGGTGAGGGAAGAATGGGTTCAAAAGAAATATACTGGCTTTTTATTAGCAGATGCTATTCGTAGTTCCCTCCTGACTCTCAAATGTCCCAGTGATATGGTTTGGCTGTGTCCCCACCCAAATCTCATCTTGAATTGTAGCTCCCACAATCCCCATGTGCTGTGGGAGGGACCCGGTGGGAGATAATTGAATCATGGAGACAATTTCCTTCTCATGGTAGTGAATATGTCTCAAGAGATTTGATGGTTTTATAAGGGAAAACTCCTTTCATTTGGTTCTCATTCTCTCTTGCCTACCACCATGTAAGACATGCCTTTCACCTTCCACCGTGACTGTGAGGCCTCCCCAACCACGTGGAACTGTAAGT
This sequence comes from Macaca thibetana thibetana, assembly GCF_024542745.1. NCBI lineage: Eukaryota > Metazoa > Chordata > Mammalia > Primates > Cercopithecidae > Macaca > Macaca thibetana. The sequence goes on along the minus strand of NC_065587.1, from coordinate 43,619,458 downwards.
TCATTAAGCCTCTTTTTCTTTATAAATTACCCAGTCTCTGGAACGTCTTTATCAGGAGTGTGAAAACAGGCTAATACACCTGTCGAGGTGGACATCCTAATGCCAGCTCCGTCAGGTAGCATGTCAGAGAATTATTTTTAAAATGCTCCCTCTAACTTTTATTAGGACCCCTTGATAATGCACCATTTCCTAAAAGAGATTATGACTTTCTGGCCTACACCTTGTAGGCTCCCTTAACTCTTGCCTTAAGGTTACTCTTTGGAGTCCCTTGCCCTGACTGACATCCTACTGTGGCTCACAGCCAGTTGCTTGCCACAGCATCTTCTTGACCCATGGGAAAATGGGCATTACAGTCCCAGCAACCTTAGCAAGTGTAGGGAGCTTCCTCTGCTACCTTTTCTTTCTTTCTCCCACCATTTGGAGCTGCTCTAGACAGCTCCCTGCCTTCAGGCTCCCCTAGGCAAGGAGAAGGCACCAGACCCCTTGCCCCCAAAATATCCAAATGCCTGCACGTCAGGCTGTCTTAAACTCTCACTTGTGTTCTACTCCAGAAAAGTACTGGGGAGGTATGGGGTGGAAGGTTCACAGATTTTGATAATAGCCAAAAAGTAGAAACAATACAGAGGTCCATCAACTGATGATGAATGCATAAATAAATCGTGGTACATTCATACAGTGAAATATCATTCTATACTAAAAAGAAATAAAATTGGAACAACTGGATATCCACATGCAAAAGAATGAATTTGAACCTCTACCTCACAACATATACAAAAATTAACTCAAAATGGGTCAGAGACCTAAATGTAAAAGATAAAACTATAACACTTTCAGAACAAAGCATAGGGGTAAATCTTCATGACCTTGGACTTGGCAATGAATTCTTAGAAATTATAACAAAAGCACAAACAACAATGAAAAATAGATAAGTTGGACCTCATCAAAGTTAAAAAATTTATTCATCAAATGACACTTTGAAGAAGGTCAAAAGACAACTTACAGAATGGGAGAAAATATTTAAAAGTTATATATCTAATAAAAGTCTAGTATCCAGAATATATGAAGAATTATTGCAACTTAACAACAAAAAGAAAAACAACCCAATTTTTAAACTGGGCAAAAGACTTGAATTGTTATTTCTCTAGAGAAGATACACAAATGGCTAATAAGCACATGAAAATTGCTTATGACACGACATCATTAGTCATTAGAGATGCCTTCTTACACCCACTAGAATGGCTATAACCTAAAAAATAGAAAACAAGTGATCACACAGATGTAAAGAAAGTGGAATTCTTGCACATTGCTCGTGGAAATGTAAAATGGTGCTGTCACTTCGGAAGAAAATAGTTTGGCAGTTCCTCAAAAAGTTAAATATAAAATTATCATATGACTTAGAAATTCCACCCCTAAGTATATACCCTAAGGAACAGAAAACAGATATTCAAATACTTACACACAAATGTTCACAGCAGTACTATTCACAATAGCCAAAAGGTGGAAATAATTCAAATGTCCATCAGCTAATGAATGGATAAACAAAATGTGACATATCCATACAATGGAATATTATTCAGCCACAAAAAAGGATAAAATACTGATATATGCTACAACATGGATGAACCTCAATAACATTACACTAAGTGGAAAAAAATTAACTAGACATAAACAGTAACATATTGTATTATTCCATCCAGAACAGATAAATCCCTAGAAACATAAAGCAGATTAGTGGTTGTCAGGAACCGGGGGAAGGAAAAAAAATGGGTAATGACTGCCTCCTGAGGATGGGGTTTCTTTTTGTACAGATGAAAATATCTTGGAACTAGATAAAGGCAATGGGATGGTTGCAAAATATTCTGAAAGTAAATGTCACAAAATTGAACACTTTAAAATAGTTAATAGTTATTTTTTTATTATATGAATTTTATCTCAATTTTTTAAAATAATTTTTAAGAAATAAATGAAGTAATGATACATTCTACAAAATGAATGTGCCTTGAAAATATCATGCTAAATAAAAGAAGCCCATCACCAAGCATTACATACTGTATGATGCCAGGATAGGCAAATCTGTGGAGACAGAAAGCAGATTAATGGTGGTCTGGAGCTGCAGGGAGATGCCGGGCCTGGGGCATGACAGCTAAAGAGTGCATGGTTTATTTTTAAAAGGATAAAAATGTTCTAAAATTGATTGAGGTGATTGTTGCACAACTCTGTGAACATAATAAAAGCCATTGAATTGTATATACTTTAAATGGGTGGATGGTAAGTGAATTATAACTCAAAGAAGCTGATAAAAACTAAAAAAAAAAAAAAAAAAAAAAAAAAAACTGAGTTTAGAAGAAGATTGTGGCCCAGAGCCACATTTCACAAAGAGAAATCCAGGCTAACACTTTGCATTCAGCCTGTGTATTTAGGACCCAGTCACACTGGGCCAGATTTCTGAACTATAAAACTATGAACTAATAAGTGAGGGTTGTTTTAAGCCACTAAGCTTGTGGTAATTTGTTACACGGCAATAGAAAACTAACACACGTGCCCTTGAGCTGCAGGAGAGATTTTCAGATGGTTCTGTGAATCTATGAGTTCCCAGTTTGCAGAGGAGGAGGGACTGCCAATCAATGGGATGAGCCTGGGAGGAAGACAGCCTCCCTTAAATTACTGAGCTCAACAATAATGAGACATAGGCAGGAAGGCAGCCACCACAACCAGGCTGAAAATTGAAACCATGGAGCCACACAGCTGGGCCGATAGCACAAGGAAAATTACAAACTCCATCCCTCTTTCTCATACACTGTCCCTGCGCTTTGTTTCTTTCCTTCGTAGGACTCATGAGAATTGACACACAGACTGTGTATTTTCTTCTTTCTTTATTCACCTCTGTCCCCATCACTAAAATGTAAACACCAGTGGTGGACAGGATCACGTCTACCTTCTTCAATATCTACTTTCCCAGCTCCTATCAGAGTGTCAGGCCTAAGAAAGCACCCAATAAAAAAATGGATGGGTCAGACCCAGTGGCTCGTGCCTGTAATCCCAGCACTTTCAGAGGCCAAGGCAGGAGGATGCCTTGAGCCCAGAAGTTTAAGACTAGCCTGGGCAACAAAGACAGACCCTGTCTCTGCAGAAAATCAAAAAATTAGCCAGGTGTAGTGGCATGTGCCTGTAGTCCCAGCTACTTGGGAAACTGAGGTAGGTGGATCACTTGAGCTCAGGAGGTTGAGGCTGCAGTGAGTCATGACAGCACCATTGCACTTCAGCCTGGGCAACAGAGCAAGACCCTGTCTCAATAAATAAATAAATAATAAAAAGAAAATGGATAAATGACTGCTGCTGACCAGCAAGGTGAGATTACAGAGTTATGCTTTCTGAATCCCAGACTAGCTCCACTCACGTCTTGGTCATCTCCCACCAAGGTAAAAAGATTTAGTAGCTTCATTTTACAGATGAAGAAGTGAGAGTCAGAGAGATTTAGAGACTACACAGCTGTGTAAAGAGAAGAGTCAAGATTGGAACCCACTTTCACCTGACTCCAAAACACCAGGTTTCTCCCACTACTCTCCAACGCCTCCAATCTTCAAGAGAAGGCCTCTTCACAGGCAACAACAACAAGAATAGACAAACAGGACTACCTATAACTAAAAAGCTTTTGCAGAGCAAAGGAAGCAATTAACAGAGTGAAGAGACAACCCACAGAATGGGAGAAAATATTTTCAAACTATACATCTAACAAGAGGTTAACATCAAGAATATATAGGGAAGTTAACAGCAAAAACACAAATAACCCTATTTCTACATGAGTGAAAAGACCTTAATAGACCTTTCTCGAAAGAAGACATTCAGATGTCAGGTATCTGGGAAAATGTTCAACATCACTAACCAACAGAGACACACAAATCAAAACCATAATGAGACACCACCTCACTCCAGTTAGAATGACTATAGTCAAAAAGATAAGAGAAAACAAGCATTGGCAAGGATGTGAAGAAAGGGGAACATTGACACATCGTTGGTGGCAGTGTAAATTAGTACAGCCACTATGGAAAACTGTATGGAGGTTCCTCGAGACATTAAAACTAGAATTACCATATGATCCAGTAATTCCACCACTAGGTATATACCCAGTGGAAAGGAAATCAGTACATGGAAGAGGTATCTGCACTCCCATGTCTACTGCATCACTTTTCACAACAGCCAAGATGTAGAATCAATCCAAGCATCCAACAATGGATGAATAGATTTTTTAAAAAATGTAATCTCAGCACTTTGGGAGGCTGAGGCAGGCAGATCATGAGGGTAGGAGATTGAGACCACCCTGGCCAACATGGTGAAACCCCGTCTCTCCTAAAAATACAAAATTTAGCTGGGCGTGATGGTGCATGCCTATAATCCCAGCTACTAGGGAGGCTGAGGCAGGAGAATACCTTGAACCAGGAAGTTGGAGGTTGCAGTGAGCTGAGATCACACCACTGCACTCCAGCCTCGTGACAGAGTGCGAATCCGTCAGGCAAAAAAAAAAAAAAAGGAAAGGAAAAAGAAAATACGGCACGCATACACAATGGAGTACCATTCAGCCATAAAGAAAGAATGAAATTCTGTCATTTGTGACATGAACGGACCTGGAGAACATTATGTTAAGTGAAATAAGCCAGACACAGGAAGACAGAAACCACACGATCTCACTCATACGTGGAATCTAAACAAGTAAGCAAACAAAAACAAGTTGCTATAGAATAAAGAGAATAGACCAGTAATTACCAGAGACTTGGGAGGGGAGGGGAGAAGTAAGGAGGAGAGAGGTTGGTCAACAGGTACAAAGCTGTAATTACATAGGAGGGATAAGTTCTGGTCCTTTTTGCACAGTGGGTTAACAGCAAGGTACAGTATATTACAAAACAGCTATAAGAGAGGTTTTCAAATGTCCTTGCCACAAAGAAATAAGTGCGTGGGGTGATGGTCACACTAAGTACCTTCATTTGGTCGTTACACAACTATATATGCATTGAAGCATCAAATTGTACACTTACTCCAAAATAACATTAAAAATATATAAATAAGAAAAACATCATGGCGGATGGGAGACAGGACTAGACTGCAGCTCCGGACAGCAGCTTACAGAGGCTTACACTGTGAATTTTAGCTCCAGGTTGACTGCAAGAACAAACCAGCAATTCTGAGAGTACCCACAGACCCTCTGAAGGAAGGAGACTGCTCCTGCAGGACCCGGGAGACACCCTGAACACTGTGAGTGCTCCAACCGTGGAAGCAGGAAAGGGAAACCCTCCTCTTCCGAACACACGTCCCCACTGGATAAGCTGAAGATCCGTTTGCAGCAGAAGTTTCTGACTTTACCTGGAGCTGAGTCAATTTAGAGAGCCGGGCAAAATACAGGGGTAGAGGAAGCGGCGGAAAGGCCCTGGGAGGTTGTTGCATCCCCTAGCAGGTCATTCCTGCCTGGCACCATGAGGATCCATCGGGAGGGTGATCAGAGGAGCAGCAGGTAAAAATCCACAGGGAGAAGGACTTCTCCAGCTGAACTTTGTAACAATTTGAACAGGGCGAGAAGCCTCCTGGCCAGAACTTCGGGGAGGATGCAAATCCGGTGTGCGGACACCACAGGTTGGGGAAGAACCAAGCCCTTCTCTTTCGCAGCTGGGACTTGGGTAGCCTGGGGGAAAGTTTTCAAGCCCATCAGGCCCTCCACCTGGAAAGAGACTCAGGGCTGTTGGGGGCGGAGGGATGGGCACGGTGGGAGTGAGACCGTTCCTTTGGTTTGCGTGGGAGCTAGGTGAGGCCTGTAACTGCTGACTTTCTCCCGCTTCCCTGACAATCTGCATGACTCATCTGAGGCAGCCATAATCCTCCTGGGTACCCAACTCCAGTGACCTGAGAATCTCACCCCCACCCCCAACAGCAGCCACAGCAAGACCCACTCAAGGAGAGTCTGAGCTCAGATACGCCTAACCCCACCCCCACCTGATGGTCCTTCCCTGTACACCCTGGTAGTGGAAGACAAAGAGCATATAATCTTGGGCGTTCTAGGGTCCCGCCCACTGCCAGTCCTTCTCTATTTTACTACAGCTGATGCTTTCTGTAAAGCACCACCTCCTGGCAGGAGGCCAACCATCACAAAATCAGAGCGTGAAACCACCAAAGCTAAGAACCCTCATGGAGTCCATTGCACCCCACTGCCACCTCCACTGGAACAGGCCCAGTATCCACAGCTGAGAGACCCACAGACGGTTCACATCACAGGACTCTGTGCAGACAACCCCCAATACCAGCCTGGAGCAGAGTAGACTCACTGGGTGACTAGACCCAGAAGAGAGACAATAATCACTGCAGTTTGGCTCACAGGAAGCCACATCCATAGGGAAAGGGGGAGAGTACTACATCAAGGGAACACCCCACAGGACAAAAGAATCTGAACAACAGCCTTCAGCGCTAGACCTTCCCTCTGACAGAGCCTACCCAAATGAGAAGGAACCAGAAAACCAGCCCCGGTAATATGACAAAACAAGGCTCTTTGACACCCCCAAAAAGTCACACTAGTTCACCAGCAATGGATCCAAACCAAGAAGAAATCCCTGACTTACCTTAAAAAGAATTCAGGAGGTTAGTTATTAAGCTAATCAGGGAAGGACCAGAGAAAGGTAAAGCCCAATGCAAGGAAATCCAAAAAATGATACAAGAAGTGAAGGGAGAAATATGCAAGAAGATAGATGCTTAAATAAAAAACATCAAAAATTCAGGAAACTTTGGATACACTTTTTAGACATGTGAAATGCTCTGGAAAGTCTCAGTGATAGTATTGAACAAGTAGAAGAAAGAAATTCAGAGCTCAAAGACAAGGTCTTTGAATTAATCCAATCCAACAAAAACAAAGGAAAAAGAATAAGAAAATATGAACAAAATCTCCAAGAAGTCTGGGATTATGTGAAACTACCAAACTTAAGAATAATCGGTGTTCCTGAGAAAGAAGAAAATTCTAAAAGCCTGGGAAGCATATTCTGAGGAATAATCGAGGAAAACTTCTCCAGCCTTCCTAGAGACCTGGACATCCAAATACAAGAAGCACAAAGAACACCTGGAAAATTCTTCACAAAAGGATCTTCACCTAGGCACGTCCTCATCAGGTTATCCAAAGTTAAGACAAAGAAAAGAACCTTAAGAGCTGTGAGACAGAAGCATCAGGTAACCTATAAAGGAAAACCTATCAGATTAATAGCAGATTTCTCAGCAGAAACCCTACAAGCTAGAAGGGATTGGGGCCCTATCTTCAGCCTTCTCAAACAAAACAATTATCAGCCAAGAATTTTGTATCCCCCAAAACTAAGCATCATATACGAAGGAAAGATATAGTCGTTTTCAGACAAACAAATGCTGAGAGAATTTGCCATTACCAAGCCACCACTACAAGAACTACTAAAAGAAGCTCTAAATCTTGAAACAAATCATGGAAACACATCAAAACAGAACCTCTTTAAAGCATAAATCACACAAATATAAACAAAATATATGTTAAACATATATGTTTATAAAACAAAAATATATGTTAAAAAGCTAAAAAAAAAAAAAAAAAAACAGTACACAGGCAACAAAAAGCACGATGAATGCAACGTTACCTCACACTTCAATACTAACATTGAATGTAAATGGCCTAAATGTTCCACTGAAAGATACAGAACTGGCCTGGCATGGTGGCTCACGCCTGTAATCCCAGCACTTTGGGAGGCTGAGGTGGGCAGATCACAGTCAGGAGATCGAGATCATCCTGGCTAACACAGTGAAACCCCATCTCTACTAAAAATACAAAAAGTTATTCGGGCGTGGTGGTGTGTGCCTGCACTCCCAGCTACTCAGGAGGCTGAGGCAAGAGAATGGTGTGAACCCAGGAGGCGGGGCTTGTAGTAAATGGAGATCGCACCACTGCACTCCAGCCTGGGCGGCAGAATGAGACTCCATCTCAAAAAAAAAAAAAAAAAAAAAAAAATACAAAACCACAGAATAAATAAGAACTCACCAACCAACTATCAGCTGCCTTCAGGAGACTCACTTATCACAAAAGGACTCACATAAACTTAAAATGAAGGAGAGGAAACAGGCATTTCATGCAAATGGACACCAAAAGCAAGAGACAAAACAAATTTTAAAGCAACAGCAGTTAAAAGAGACAAAGAGGGACATTATATAATGGTGAAAGGCCTTCTCCTATCACAATCCTAAGCATATACGCACCTAACGCTGGAGCTCCCAAATTTATAAAACAATTGCTAATAGACCTAAGAAATGAGATAGACAGCAATGCAATAATAGTGGGGGACTTCAATACTCCACTGACAGGTCATCAAGACAGAAAGTCAACAAAGAAACAATGGATTTATACTATACCTTGGAGCAAATAGACTTAACAAATATATACAGACCATTTCATCCAACAACTACAGAATATACATTGTATTCAATGGTACATGGAACTTTCTCCAAGATAGACCATATGATAGGCCATAAAACGAGCCTCAATAAAGTTAAGGTAATTGAAATTATACCAAGCACTCTCTCTAACCACAGTGGAATAAACCTGGAAATTGAAACTCAAAACCATTGAAACTCAAAAGATCATTCAAGGCTACTATGAACACCTTTATGCACATAAACTAGAAAACCTAGAAGAGATGGATAAATTCCTGGAAAAATACAACACTCCTAGCTTAAATCAGGAAAAGTTAGATACCCTGAACAGACCCGTAACAAGCAGCAAGATTGAAATGGTAATTTAAAAATTACCAATAAAAAAAAGTCCGGGACCAGATGATTCAGAAAAGAATTCTACCAGACATTCAAAGAAGAATTGGTACCAATCCTTTTGACACTATTCCACAAGATGGAGAAAGAAGGAACCTTCCGTAATTCACTTTATGAAACCAGCACCACCCTAATACCAAAAGCAGAGAATCAAATCAAGAACTCAACCTTTTCTACAATAGCTGCAAAATAAAATAAAATAAAATACTTAGAAATATACCTAACCAACGAGTTGAAAGACCTCTACAAGGAAAACTACAAAACACTGCTGAAAGAAATCATAGACAACACAAACAAATGGAAACACATCTCATGTTCATGATGGGTAGAGTAACATTGTGAAAATGACCACACTGCCAAAAGCAATCTACAAATTCAGTGCAATCCCCATCAAAATACCATTGTGATTCTTCACAGAATTAGAAAAAACATTTCTAAAATTCATATGGAACCAAAAAAGAGCCCACATAGCCAAAGCAAGACTAAGCAAAAAGAACCAAGCTGGAGGCATCACACTACCTGATTTCAAACTATATGATAAGGCCATAGTCAATAAAACAGTGTGATACTGGTATAAAAATAGGCACATAGACCAATGGAACAGAATAGAGAACCCAGAAATAAACCCAAGTACTTACAGCTAACTGATCTTCAACAAAGCAAACAAAAACATAAAGTGAGGAAAGGACACTCTTTTCGACAAATGGTGCTGAGATAACTGGCAAACCACATGCAGGAGAATGAAACTGTACCCTCCTCTTCACTGTATACAAAAATCAACTCAGGGTGGATTAAGGACTTAAACTTAAGATCTGAAACTATAAACATTCTAGAAGACAATATTGGAAAAACCCTTCTAGACATTGGCTTAGGCAGGGATTTCATGACCAGGAACCCAAAAGCAAATGCAAGAAACAAAGATAAATAGCTGGGACCTAATTAAACTAAAGAGCTTTTGCACAGCACAAGGAACAGTCAGCAAAGTAAACAGACAACCCACAGAGCAGAAGAAAATCTTCAGAATCTATACATCTGACAAAGCACTAATATCCCGAATCTAAAACAAACTCAAACAAATCAATAAGAAAAAAAAAAAAAATCCCATCAAAGAGTTTGCTAAGGGCATGAATAGACAACTCTCAAAAAAAGATATAAATGGCCAAGAAACATATGAAAAAATACTCCACATCTCTAATGATCAGAGAAATGCAAATCAAAACCACAATGCGATACCACCTTACTCCTGCAAGAATGACCATGATCAAAAAATCCAAAAGCAGTAGATGTTGGCGTGGATGCGGTGTACAGGGAACACTTCTACCCGGCTGGTGGGAATGTAAACTATTACAGCCACTATGGAAAACAGTGTGGAGATTCCTTAAAGAACTAAAAGTAGAACTACCATTTGATCCAGCAATCCCACTACTGGGTATCTACCCAGAGGAAAAGAAGTCATTATTCGAAAAAGATACTTGCACACGCATTTTTATAGCGGCATGATTCACAATAGCAAAATCGTGGAACCAACCAAATGCTCATCAATCAACGAGTGAATAAAGAAACTGTGGAATATATATATATATATACACACACACACACACACACACACACACAAGAATATTATGCATCCATAAAAAGGAATGAATTAACAGCATTTGCAGTGACCTGGATGAGATTGGAGACTATTATTCTAACTGAAGTAACTTACGAATGGAAAACCAAACAGCGTATGTTTTCACTGATATGTGGGAGCTAAGCCATGAGGATGCAATGGCATAAAAATGATACAATGGACTTTGGGAACTTGTGAGGAAGAGTTGGGGGGCAAGGGATAAAAGATCACAAATATGGTGCAGTGTATATATACTGCTCGGGTGAAAGGTGTGACAAAATCTCACAAATCACCACTAAAGAACTTACATGTAACCAAATACCACCTGTACCCCAATAACTTATGGAAAAATAAATAATTAATTATATATATATATATATGAAAAGGCTTCTCGGGAAATCAAACATTCTCAGTCTTCACAGCATCTAGTCCATGCCCAGTCCAGGTTGAGAAGAAGAGGGTCAGGGACATCTGGCTGATAGGAACCTGAGGCAGCTTACAAGAGGGAGTCCCCACTAGACAAAAAGTGCTCCCCTGCACACCATGGACTCCGTGTGGATGGGGACCTTGTCTTGTTCACTGCTGTGTCTTCAGCACTAAGAATAGTGCCCAGTACACAATGGGCATTCAAAAGAACTAAATATTTAAACTAAAATACTAGGAGATTGTAGGTAAGGGCATAGCAAGGATCTCCCCTCGAGTGGAATTCCAACTTGCAAGAGCATGCTTGCCACATTGGCAGTCCTATTAGGGTGTCTCAACCTGGGCACTATTGACATCTGGGGCCAATCATCCCCTACAGTGGGGACTGTCCTGTGCATTGTGGGGTGTTAACAGCATCCCTGGCTTCTATTCTCCAGATGCCAGTACAACGACCCCTGCAAGTTGTACCAACCACATGGGTCTCCAGACTTCCAAAATGTCTACTGTGGGGCAAAATCAGCTTCTCTTCCTCTCCACACTCACACAGTGAGAGCCACCGAGTCCTACACAGCCATGCCTAATCCATGTTAAAACATGGTCTGAGAGCCTCAGAGACTTTTGCTGGAACAAGGAAGTGCACACCAGGATGCTCTGCTTGCCTTCCTTTCCTGTATGAAATTGATCAACTCTGTTTCAGGAGAAATGAGAAGGAGGCAGGAGGACTCTGTAGCTTACCACAAGGTGATTCTGGCTCCAGGCACCACTGGGGCTGGGAAAAGGCTTTGAAAGCTCAAGCCATGTTGATTTCTGCAAAACTTGCCAAGTACATTTTTCCAAGCGTATGGCTGTGGTAACACCTGGATTTGATCTGAAATGGGGACTCTCTGTCTTCTCTCACCTTGGGATGCAAAACTAATTCCAATCTAAACCATGGTATTTAACATTTAAAATGAAAGTTGCTGGAACAGAAGGAGTAAACCACACCACTTTTGTGGTTACAAAAGGCTGGAGAGGAAAGAATGCTGCTTCTTTCATCAAAAATATTACTGAATTAAAGAAAAATAAAGATCACGGTTTCTCTTACTTTGTATGTGTGTGATATTAACGAGGAACAAGCAGTGAAGAGAGCCTACAGGCATCAAAGAATTTTCTAAACGGCACAGTGAAGCAAGTCCCTGCACACTTAGAATCTCATTCCCCCAAGAGAGATTCTTCTCTGAATTTTCTCTTTAAATACACGTGTTTAGCAAAACCGAGTCCACCTTCCTAATGAACTACAAGGAACAGCACAGAAGTCAGTGAGGGCATTGAGTTCAAAACAACCTCTCACATTCACCCTTCCTCCCCTATTTCAAACACAAGGAGGAACAAGGGTGTTTTGATCTTAAATGTCACATCTGCTCCATGGGGTTCCTCATCCTGCTCCGTGGCAGAATATCAGAAGAAAGGTCAATCACAAGAGAATGTTCAATTCCAGATTGTGAAAGGAAAGTTCAGGTTGGTGTTCATGGAGCATTTTGCTTGAATGTGACCTATTCCTTACAGACAAGGAAGCATGCAGGGGTTAGAGAGTCCTCTAGAAGGTCAGTTTTAAAATATATTTCTAAGGCACAGGACATTTTCTTTGGACAAAATGTTACACAGATACTCAGTAAAAAGAAGAAATAAAAGGAGCCTTTTTCAGAGAAATGGAATGTCTAGAATCCCGTGCTCAACCTGCCACTGTTCCAAAACATCAGCGCATGCACCAAAATAACCTGGAGCTCCCTGCTCTGGGAACTGAGGTTTTTCCTTTGGTGTTTGGTTGCTCCATGGGCTTGCAAGTGACCCTCCCTGCATCTCGAGCTAGTGGCTGTCTACTCGCACTCCTGCTCACATCCCCTTCTCACCTTCTCCACCCTGCTCTGTACCCTAGGAGCTGACCTCTAAGGACTGTCTTGCCCAAGCTCCCTTTAACCCTGGTTTCCAGCTGGGAGTGGCCAACGGGAGGCAGCAGCAGGAGGAAAGAGTGGCCAGGGCATTTCTTCCCCACACATTGGTCTGCTCAAAGCACCATGGACCACAGGACTTCCACAACAGAAGTGTATTTTCTCGTGATTCAAGAGGCTGGAAGTTCGGTATTAAGAGCACCATGGACCATGGGACTTCAACAACAGAGGTGTGTTTTATCATGATTCAAGAGGCTGGAAGTTCGGTATTAAGAGCACCATGGACCATGGGACTTCAACAACAGAGGTGTGTTTTATCATGATTCAAGAGGCTGGAAGTTCAGTATTAAGGTACTGGCATGGTTGGTTTCCTCTGAGACCCCTCTCCTTGGCTTGCAGGTGGATGTCTCTTGCTGCCCCTTCACAGGGTCATCCTCTGTCTACAGTGCCTCTTTTGCTTCTTATAAGGATACTAGGCAGATTGGATTAGAGTCCACTCTAACAGCCTTCTTTTAATTCCCTCACTTTGTTAAAGACCTTGTCTCTAAATACAGTCACATTCTGAAGGACAAAGGGCTAGGACTTCAACATACAAATTTGAGGGGACACCATTCATTCCATCACTCCCCTTCCCCACCTTCCTAGGCTCTGGTCTGACAGTGGCCACAGCCCTACAGATACAGTATCTGCCAAGCAGGCCCTGCTCATGGAGACAGTTCTCCATTTCTTCCTCTACCCCCGAGTGAAGCATTTTGAAAGTTTCCTATAAAGAGTCCCTGGGAGGGACATCCTATATTGGCTCCCTCAACCCAGCCCATAGCATTGTGCATAGGTTCTTCATTCATTCTTCTCAGTTAAGCCCTTTTGAAGGGGTCTTCTAAGCAATGGCTAAGGAACGGGCTTGACCGCTCCCTAAATTGTCCCTATAATTTTGCAGCAAGATGAAAGAACCCAAGGAAGCAAGTAGTAGGTATGTGTGGGCAGTGGAGGGATTTGAAAGACCATTCTCAACACATTGAAGGCCCTCTTTATAACCACATCACTGGTGATGACTTCACCTCCAATTCCAAAGTTCTGTGAAAAAACTGTTGAGATGTGTACATGGCTGTGGGTGTGAAAATTACAGGGCACAAAGGTATTTGCGATAATGTGCATTTGCAAGATACGTCATCTCTGTAATTTTCCTAAGACAGGGAACCTGTTCCCAACCTTGGAACTATCGCACAATTAACATTTTGGCCCAGATTAATTCTCTGTTGTGGGAGCTGTCTTGTGCATTATAGGGTGTTCAGTAGCATCCAACTCCCAAGTTGTGGCAACCAAAAATTAAGGCTGGAAGCTATGTGTCCTCCATTTAGGCAAGACTTGGGCAAAAGAAACCTCTGCCACAATCCCAGAGCTTTAGAAAGCCTGGCTCTCATCTTCCTCCACCCTCCCCATATTCCCCTTTCCACTAGAGGTGTCCATGCAACCAAGAGGATGTACCCTCCCAGGACCCAGAGCCCTCTTCAAGAACCCCTTTCTAGTTACTTGGGTCCAGAATTACCTGCCAAATGACCCACACCCACTTCCAAAGACTGAATGGATCTCTTTCCTGGGTTTGATACATGCTAATGTATAGGGTGACAAAGGGGTGGCTATTTGTACGGGGTATGGATGAAGCTTGAGTGTGCCTGCTGATCCATGTATTTACATGTGCATGTCCAAGCTTGCCCATGATGCAGAGCAGAGCAGGAAGATAAGCAGGGTGTGGCTGGGCACAGTGGATCACGCCTGTAATCCCAGCACTTTGGGAGACCGACGTGGGTAGATCACAAGATCAGGAGATCGAGACCATCCTGGCTAACACAGCGAAACCCCATCTCTACTAAAAATACATAAAAATAACTGGGCATGGTGGCAGGTGCCTGTAGTCCCAGCTAGTCGGGAGTCTGAGGAAGAAGAATGGTGTGAACCCAGGAGGTGGAGCTTGCAGTGAGCTGAGATCATGCCACTGCACTCCAGCCTGGGTGACAGAGCAAGACTCCATCTCAAAAAGAAGAAGAAGATAAACGGGGTGAGCCAAGGGTAGGGGCCAGCCCTCCTCATGCTGCCAAGGTCCGGGGTGAAACTCTGAGGAGTCCAAGAACTCTAAATTTAAACTTTACCTACTAGGTCATTATGGAGGTGTGTTTGTCAAAGTGAAGGCCCAGATGGGTTCTATTTAGCACTCTGTCAAATTGATGCATGACTATTAAACATATAGATGTACAGAATATGGATCTCCATTTATACTCTAGACAAATGTCTTATTCAAATGGCCACACAAATGTTAGGGGCAGGTGCCTGGTGCTCATATCTGAACAGTCTCAGAGAACAGGGAAGGACTGGTTCCTGGACCATCTGGGCACATGGGGTATCTAGAAGTGTGGCTATTTTGGTACCCAAAGTGACACATGAACAGCACATTGAGTACCAAACCTTCAAGAGTGGCATTGAGGTTAGAAGAGATTTCAAGAAGCCTGGCAGCCAGACATGAGGAACAGCACAACAGTCACCTGTGTGCATCAGTGCCTGGGGACCAGAACAAGGGGCAATGGGAGTCTCAGAGGGCACCCAAATGAACAATGGCACCCAGAGCCAGATAGCTGCAAAGTTTAGTTGCTCAGTGCTGTGTAAGCCCCTAGAAACATAGACACAACATCAGAAGAGATCAATGTTCTACCACATTGGTACCAACGGGTCTTAAACTAGAAATTAAGTGGAATCAGAACAAAGTCAAGGTTTATCACTGGCACACCTGAGTCACATTCAAAGGGGCACTCAGGCTACACACAGGCTTTGCACTCAGCCTCACAGCAAAGTCCAGCATAAGGTACATGTTTAGCAATGGTTTTTGAACTGTGGCTACTAAACCCAGGTTTTTGAATCTATCTGCATTTCAAGGTGCTTGGTTTGGATTTGGGGGTAAGAAATGTGGTCCCTGATATACCAGTGCATTAATGTCAAGCCTTCCCTGAAGAACATTCACATTTTTTTTCTACATAGAAGTGGAATCTAGCTTTTTGGTTGTCTGAGAGACAAAGTGTATTGCTTTGTACCATTTAAATGTTAAGAGGGTTTTCATGTTTTTCTGCAAAAAGTCTATTTACCCTGCACTGAGTTCCCCGGCCTCACAGTCTCACAGGTTAGGGAGTTCCCTTTCATTAGAAAGTTCTTTAGAAAATGAAATTTTCTTGCTTTGCTTTCTACCAAATTCCAAATTAATTCCAGCCCAAGGTTTAATAGATCAGATCCACGAGGTCATTGTAACTTTATATTTTATATTAAGCCTGACTACTATTAATTGAGGGCCAGCTTTGTGATATGCGGCTCTATACATTGACTCTAATCCTCCTAGACTCTCCAAGGTAAGTAGCATTTTTCCTAACAACAAAACTGAGGTTAAGTGAAATCACATAGGAAAGCTAGAACGTGAACCTAAGTCTTCATGGTCTCAAAGCCTGCACTCGCCACTACAGCATACAGCCATTGTACCCTCATTATCTGAGGTTTCAATTTGGCAATGTACATATTTTGAGTTTTACATCATTTTCCTGCTCCTAATTGCCCAGAGTCATAGTGGACTGTGTACGAGCTTCCTTTCTCCCCCCAAGGGTTTGCAGAGAAAAATTCTATTGTTTGACCCAGGAGCCCCAGGTATCATTTAGGGTGTGGGAACAAAGTGAAATAGGTACTTCCTTTAAGATGATGCCGGGCACCTCTCCTCTATCCAGGTACAATACATCTCCGTGTCTTAGATCTTAGCTCCACCTGGGACAAAGGCTGTTCTCTGCAGAAAGAAGCTAAGATATCAGAGTAGTTGAAGTTATTGCAGGTGTGCCCACTCCGACACTGGGGCATGCCCAGCTCCTTTGGAAAACTCATGTGAATAACAGCCTCAGCAATTCAGGAAAGTGAAGCATGCTGACAAGCAAGGGTCAAAGTAAAAAAGGTAAGAAAAGGTACTTCTTTTTTTATTAAATATGATTCATCTAGCATCAAATTCACGCTTTTAACATGTACGATTCATTTGTTTTTAGAATATTCACGAAGTTGTGCAACCATCAGCACTATCTAATTCTAGAACATTCTCATCACAACAAAAAGAAACCTCAAGGCTGGGTGCGATGGCTTATGTCTGTAGTCCCACACTTTGGGAGGCCGAAGCAGGTGGATCACTTGAGGTCAGGAGTTCGATACTAGCCTGGCCAACTTGGTAAAGCCCTGTCTCTGGTAAAAATACAAAAATTAGCCAGGCATGGTGGTGTGGACCTGTAGTCCCAGCTACTCGGGAGGCTGAGCTGGAGAATCGCTTGAACCTGGGAGGTGGAGGTTTTAGTGAGCTGAGATCGTGCCAGTGCACTCTAGCCTGGGTGACAGTGAGACTCTGTCAGAAAGGAAGGAAGGAAGGAAGGAAGGAAGGAAGGAAGGAAGGAAGGAAGGAAGGAAGGAAGGAAGGAAGGAAGGGGAAAAGAAGAAGAAAGGAAAGAAAGAAAGAGAAGAAAGGAAAGGAAAAGAAAAATCATGCTCATTTGTAGTGACTCTCCATCTTCCTTTTCCCCCAACTCCTGTGAACCATTAATCTACTTTCAGTCTTTAATAGCATTGCTTATTCTAAATTTTTATATAAATGGAATCATGCACTATTTAGCATTTTATGTCTGGTCATTTTCACTTGCCATAATATTTTCAATGTTTATCTGTCTTGTAATGTGTGCTGTACTTCAGTCCTTTTTTGGCTGAATAATTGTATGGATATAGCACATTTTTAATCCATTCATTAATTGATAGACATGTAGGGTTTTTTTCTACTTTTTTACTATTATGAAAAACGCTACTAGCAAAATGTGTGTACAAGTTGTTGTGTGAACATATTTCTTCACTTCTTTTGGGCATATATCTAGGTGTGGAATTTCTGGATCATATGGTAGCTCTATCTCTATAATCTTTTGAAGAAATCCCAAACTGTTTTCCAAAATGACCGCACCATTTTATATTCCCACCAGCAATGCATGAGGGCTTCCATTTCTCTATATCCTTGCCAACGCTTGTCATTGTTCATCTTTTTTATTATAGACACCCTAGTGGGTATAAAGTGGGTTTGGTTTTCATTTGCATTAGCTGGAAGACTAAAGCCGATATGTGTAGTGCATGCCTTCTTTTGCAGGGAACTGTCCGTCACAGAGGTGCTGAAATCATCTGGGTTGAGGAGATGTGGCATGAAGCATCACAGCCTCTGCCTTCAAATGTTATGCCAGAATAAGATATCAGAGGAGTCTTGAAGGTACAGAGAGAGTTTACCAAGTTGGCCAGGCATGGTGGCTCATGCCTGTAATCCCAGCACTTTAGTAGGCTGAGGCGGGCAGATCACTTGAAGTCAGGAGTTTGAGACCAGCCTGGCCAACGTTGTGAAATCTCATCTCTACTAAAAATACAAAAATTAACCAGGCATGATGGCATACGACTGTAATCCCAGCTACTCAGGAGGCTGAGGCACAAGAATCCCTTGAACCAAGGAGGCAGAGGTTGCAGTGAGCCAAGATCGTGCCACTGCACTCCAGGCTGGGTGACAGAGCAAGACTCTGTCTCAAAAAAAAAAGAAAAAAAAAAGAATTTACCAAGTAGATGAGAGATGAAGAGCATTTCAGGCAGTGCAAACAGTATATGCAGAAACGTAAAGGCAGAACAGAGAATGGCATGTTTGACATGTTGCATTAGTTCTGAAGGCTCAGTGTAGAATAAGCAAAAGGAGAATAATAAGTGAGGAGGTTGAAGAGGTATACCGAGGCCAGATCACAGAGTGCCATGAATGCTATACTAAAATATTAGAGCTTTATGGCATAGGCAATGGGAAGCTACTAAAGACTTTTAATCAGTGAAATAAATGACAAGGCAAAGAGTTTAGAGAAAGAACTGTGTGAGGAGTAACAGGGAGGGAGATAAGGAAATCAGTAAGGCTGTGGTGGGTGTTCAGGAGAGAAATAACTGAAGGTCAAAGCTGAAAGACAAAATAAGGGACCTTTTCTAGGACATATCCCTAATCTGCTACAAAGGTTGATGTCCTGCATTTCAGTAGGACCTGGGCGTTTTGTTATCTGTATGTTGGTATTAATGTGATCTCAGTTGTATCTTCGGGCTGGGGAAGTCTGGGAGAATACTTAATGAAATGCTGATTGTTTTCAATAGGAAAATATACTTCAACAGAACTACAGTAACCAAGAACCTTTCTTCTGTGTTATTAAGACACAAAAGGCAAGATTTCAGCTCATACTATTTTAACCAAGCCAGAATTAACTTTGTGTTATAATTGAAGAAGCAATAAACCTCAAAGCTTGGATAGTCCATATCTCTTTGCATTTATTCTTCAATTTCCTGCCTAAATCACACCTCCACTTTCCCTTAAAGATGAAAGCCTATAGCCAGGCATGGTGGCTCAGGCCTGTAATCCCAGCACTTTGGGAGGCTGAGGCAGGTGGGTCACAAGGTCAGGAGTTCGAGACCAGCTGACCAACATGGTGAAACCCTGCCTCTACCAAAAATACAAAATTAGCTGGGCATGGTGGCATGCACCTGTAATCCCAGATACTCGGCAGGCTGGGGCAGGAGAATTGGTTGATTTCGGGAGGTGAAGGCTGCAGTGAGCCGAGGTTGTACCATTGCACTGTAGCCTGGGTGACAGAGTGAGACTCCGTCTCAAGAAAAAAAAAAAGCCTATTAGAGAAGCTGCAAAGTAAAAACAGAGAGGCAATGAGGGAGAAGCAAGAAATGAAGGAGCCTCAGGGGTAGGGATGTAATGAATATCTGTCTACTTTGACTGCCCAATATCTTGAGACTACTTTCCTTACTGTGAAAGCAAGGCTCGGACCAAAAGCAGAAAAGAAAAGTAAACTTGCAAATAAGTTGCAAAGGAATCTAAGATTTAGGAGTTCCAGCTCATCAAGTAAAAACACAGCAAGTATTTAAAATAAAAAAAATCGCGCAAGATAATCAAGATTTTCAAGTTTAAAATTAGTTTCTTTGTAGTAAAATAAAAAATAGCAACTTTCTTGGGTGATTATTATACCTCTAAAGGTTGTGACATATCTTCCCATGTCAGTATTGCAAAAATCAATGATAAAAAATATCTTGTTAGGGAGGCAATAACCTATGTAAAATCCTCAAAGTTCCATTTATTTTGAGTGCTAAAACTAGACAGGGTGACCTGGTATGTTGGTTTGTTTTCTGGTGCAAAATGTTTGCTTGTTGGCCATGGGATATGATTTGCACACTTACTTGTAATGGTGGCAAGGCAAAATTTTAGTTTTCAACTTTTGGTGATTTCAGGTTGCATCAATGAAACTGCCTTTGCAAAGTTGTGACAGTAAGAGAAACCTGACATAACTGATTCCATCTTGATTCTAACCTCTAAGCTGCCCCTGTTCATTCCTGGGCATAGGTCAACCTAACTTTGGGAGGAATTTAGTCTATAGTTTCATCTTAAAGCAAAGATGACAATAGCCTTTCCCAAAACTACCCCCAACCTTGTTCAAGACTGAAACTGCCTTTGTAAAAAAAAAAAAAAAAAAAAAAACCTAATTAAAGGCCACAAGAATAGGATTATGAGATTATGTTATGCAAAGATGTAGGCATAAATGATAACTAGCCATTGTTCCAGAGGTCACAAGATTTGTAACTTCTCCAATCACTCCTATAGATAATATCACTATTGTAGAACCTAAGACTGGTGTGTTTTGAGATGTTTTTCAGACTTCTGCATTTCTCCAAACAAATGATCTTGCCCCAGATCTGTGACTCCTGACTCAACTAGTCCTGTGGTCCCTACCTAGAGGCTGACTCAGGGCACAAGGACCACCTTCCACACCCTTGTGATTTCATCCCCATCCAATCAGCTGCACCCATTCCCTAGTCCCCTGCCCACCAAATTATCCTTTAAAACCCTGGTCTCTAAATTTTCAGAGAGACTGATTCGAGTAATAAACCCCTGTCCTTTCACGTGGCTAACTTTGCATTAATTAAACTCTTTCTTTACTGCAATCCTTCTGTCTTGCACAGTTCTGCCTGTGCAGTGGGCGAGGGGGATCCATCAGGCAATTACACTGAAAGCCGTGCCTTCCCATGGTAGCATACAGGAGTCCCACCTACCCTGCTTCTGTTGCTGCTGGGGCAGGTTAACATATGTGAGATTCTGATTCAGAAGTCAGCAGTGTGAGGAAATAGGCTGCACACGGCCCAACCACTTTGCTAGTGCAGATGGTGGTAGAGGTGTCTCTGGCTTTCTAGGGCAGCGAGAGGCACTGCAGAAACATGAATTTCCTGGCAGCCTGTGTGTGGCTATGAGCAGTTTTTCTCTGTCAAGGTAGTTCTCCAGAGCTCCTGGAAGCCTAGCCCTACACCTGTTTCTTCAGATCCGTCATCTCCCAAAGGTTCTGGGCACCTCCTAACATCCTTTACAAAATGCCTTTCCTATCTAAGCAGACTGGAGTGGATTCTGTGGATTCCATCTCAGGGCCTGTGATCCTAAAATTTCCCTCCTCCCATATCTTACTTATGAGTTTTAAGCAGAATGAGTGGCCTTTGCCTTTTCAAAGTTTGTTCTGGCTGCTGTCAGAGAACACACAGGGGGCTGGGGTGGATAGGGACGAGAATGGAAGCAGAAAGACCAGGTGAGAAGCTTTTGCGAAACCCAGATGCAAGGTGGTGATGGTTTGGATTAAGGTAGTAGCAGCGCTGATGGGAAGAACAGATGAAAGATACTTGGAGGCAGTGTCAACAAGACGTGCAGTGTGTTGGATGTTAGGGACAGGAGAAGGAAAGAATCAAAAGAACTCCTGTCTTTGACCTGGGAAATCAGGTAGTTGAAGGTGGTGTTTATAGAGATGGGGAAGACTAGATGATGTAGTTTGGGTATTCATCCCCTCCAAATCTCATGTTGAAAATGTGATCCCCAGTGTTGGAGGTGGGGCCTGGTGGGAGGTGTCTGGGTCATGGGGGGAACCCCTCATGAATGGCTTGGTGTCATACCCTTGGTGATGAGTGAATTCTTACTCTGTTAGTTCATGCAAGAGCTGCTTGTTTAAAGGAGCCTGGCTCCTCCTCCTTTCTCTCTTGCTCCCTACCGTGCCATGTGACACGCCTGTTCGCCCCTCACCTTCTGCCATGAGTGGAAGCTTCCTGAGGCCCTAACTAGAAGCACTACTGGTGCCATGCTTGTAAAACCTGCAGAACTGTGAGCCAAATAAACCTCTTATCCTTATAAATTACCTAGTTTCAGGTATTCTCTTCTACCAATGCAAAGTGGACTAACACAGTACAGGAAGAAGAGTTTTTGTTTTCTGTTTTTTGCTTTTTTGGTTTTTGTTTTTTGGTGTTTTTTTTTTTTTTGAGATGGAGTCTCACTCTGTCACCCAGGCTGGAGTGCTTTGGTGCAGTCTTGGTTCACTGCAATCTCTGACCCCCGGGTTCAAGCAATTCTCCTGCCTCAGCCTCCCAAGTAGCTGGGAGTGCAGGCACATACTGCCACACCTGGCTAATTTTTTGTATTTTAGTAGAGACAGCATTTCACTGTGTTGCCCAGGCTGGTCTCAAACTCCTGAGTTCAGGCAAACTACCTGCCTCGGCCTCCCAAAGTGCTAGGATTACAGGCATGAGTCACTGTGCCCAGCCCATAGTGGTTAAATTGTATACGCTTATTTTCTTGTTTGCTGACTAACGTTGCCTTTGACCATTTTGAATCTCCTCCTCCTGTGGCATGCCTTTACTTGTTTTGCCTAAATGAATTCTTATCATAGGGGAAAAAAACGTAGTGGGCTATGTTTTTTATAGAGTCATGGGCTCTGGAGTCAGATGACCTGGTTTCAAACCCAAATTCCACATCCTACAAACCCGGAGGCCAGTACCTCCTCAGGAAGAGATAGATCATTATTGTCCCTACCTTAAAAAGTTGTCATGAATGTTAAGTACATAAATATTTTACAACCTGGGGAATTACTATTAATGAGTATAAGATTCTTTTAGAGTGATAAAAATGTTCTGAAAATAGATAACAGTGATGGTTGTACAAGTTTCTATATACTAAAATCACTAAACCATATACTTTTAAAGGGTGAATTTTATGGTATGTGAATTATAACTTTAAACTTTTTTTTTGAAGAGCTCTTAGGGCATTCCTGGTTAAATGCTAAGACAGTGTTTGTTTAAAAAATTAAAATAAATTGCAAAAACAATAAACTACTTTAAAGTTGCTATTCTTCAAGCCGGGCTGTTACAGGTGATGGCTCACGTCTGTAATCCCAGCACTTTGGAAGGCCAAGGCAGGTGGATCACTTGAGGTCAGGAGTTCAAGACCAGACTGGCCAACATGGTGAAACCCTGTCTCTGCTAAAAACACAAAAATTAGCCAGGCGAGGTGCCACGCACCTGTAGTCCTAGCTACTCAGTAGGTTGAGGCAGGAGAATCATTTGAACCCAGGAGGCCGAGGTTGCAGTGAGCAAAGATTGTGCCACTGCACTCCAGCCTGGGCAACAGAGGGAGACTCCTTCTCAAAAAAATAAAATAAAATAAGATCATTGCTATTCTTCAAATCCTTTTGGAGTTGGCCTCATTCTTGCAGAGCCTTCATCCTCTTCCTCCATCCTTCCCATATTTTCTCCCATCCCCTTCCCCTCAGATGGTTCCCATCTCACCCCACATCTTCCTCTGTGATTACCTTAGAACTCAAAATGATACTCACCACCTTCTATTTCTTGTTCTATCAACTTTCCACAAGATCTCTGGACCCTCAGCCTTGGTAAGGTGCCTTCTAACTCTCATTCCCTTCTCTCCACTTCTCCACCTACTTCACAACTTTTGTTAAAAAAAAGTCCTTTGCTTTTATGTTTCTAAACAGTATTGTTTTTTTTGAGACAAGGTCTTGTTCTGTTGTCCAGGCTGGAGTGCAGTGGCATGATCACAGCTCACTGCAGCTTCCACCTCCTGGGATCAAGCAAGCTGGCCCACCATGTAAATGAAGCCATTTTGGAAGTGAGTCATCTAGCCCCAGTCAAAGCTTCTGGCAACTGTAGCCGTAGTCCACAGGTTGACTGCAACCTCACGAAAAATCTGGAACCAGAACCACCCAGTTAAGCTGTTTCTGAATTCCTGACCCACAGAAATATATAAATATAATAAATATTTTGGATTATTTTAAGTCATGGTAAGGTAAGGTAATTTGTTACACAGAAATCAATAACTGTGGCAGTTTACTGAAACCACCTGACATGTTCATCTTGCCTACTGCTCAGATACAGCCAATTTATCAAGATGGGAATTGCAAGAGAGAAAGAGTTTAATACATGTAGAGTTGGCTAAATAGGAGACCAGGGTTTAATTATTGCTCAAATCAGCCTCCCCCAAAATTTAGAGGCCAGGGTTTTTTTAAAGATAGTTTGGTGACCATGGGGCTAGAGAATGGGTGCTGTTGAACGGTTGTGGAATCACAGAAATCATCTGGTTGTCAGAAATGCAAAAGTCTGAAAAGACGTTTTTTGTTTTTGTTTGTTTTTGTTTTAAGATGAAGTCTCACACTCTTCTTGCCCAGGCTGGAATGCAGTGGTACAATCTCGGCTCACTGCATCCTCCACCTCCCAGGTCAAGCAATTCTCCTGCCTCAGCCTCCCCTGTAGCTGGGATTACAGGTGCCCACCACCACACCCAGCTAATTTTTGTATTTTTAGTAGAGATGGGGTTTCGCCATGTTGGCCAGGATGGTCTCGAACTCTTGACCTCAGGTGATCCACCCTCCTTGGCCTCCCAAAGTGCTGGGATTACAGGCGTGAGCCACTGCGCCTGGCCCTGGAAAGACATCTTAAAAGGCCAATCTTAGGTTCTACAATAGTGCCGTTATTATAGGAGTAATTGGGGAAGTTATAAATCTTGTGAACTCTGGAACAATGGCTGGTTGTCATTTAGCTACACTGACATCATAGCAGAATTTAAGCCCCTTTCAAAATCCTAACTTTGTGGCCTTTTAATGGTTTTATAAAGGCAGTTTTGTTTTGGGAAGGACCATTATCATTTAAACTATAAGCTAAATTTCTCCCAAAGTTAGCTTGGCCCACACCCAGGAATGACCGAGGGCAGTTTGGAGCTGAAGGACAAGAGAGACTTGGTTAGATCAGATCTCTTTCACTCTCATAATTTTCTCACTGTTACAATTTTTGCAAAGGCAGTTTTACTACTGTGGAGTCAGCCACCTTGCGAAAGGGCTGTATTTCATAGTGCATGGATAGTTCCAAATGGCAATATCCTAAACCAGATGAAGAGATGGGTTTCTCTTGGCCAGACATGGTGGCTCATGCCTATAATTCCAGAACTTGGAAAGGCCCAGGTGGGTGGATCACTTGGGCTCAGGAGTTCAAGATCAGCCTGGGCAACATGGCAAGACCTCATCTCTATGAAAAAAAAAAAAAATTAGCTGGGCATGGTGGTACACACATGTAGTCGCAGCTACTCAAGAGGCTGAGGTAGGAGGACTGCTTGAGCCTGGGAGGTCGAGTGCAGTGAGCTGTGATTGCACTCCAGGATGGGCAACAGAGTGAGATCCTATCTCAAAAACAAAAGAAAGAAAGAAAAGAGATGGGTCACTGTCAACTAGAGATGGTCCTTTCAGCCTATGCTAAGACATGGTTTTAACTGCCTGCTAAATGCTCTGTGATCCTACAGGCAAAAGGAAAAGCCAACTCTGCACATTCTAGGCCACAGGTCAGCATCAAACTGACACCTTTAAGTTAGACATTTGACAGAGGACAGGCCTGTCCTGAGCTCACCCTTGGACCACGCTGCCTACTTCCTCACTGGTCTGGTACACTGCAGACAGTCACCTAATGAGTGGTTAAACCATAGTTCCCAGGGCTCCAGCCCCAGGGGTTCTGGATCAGTGACTTTAGTCTGGACCTAGGAATCTGCTTTTTAAAGAAGCCCTTTCCCTGCCCCCATCCAAGCAATCCTGGTATAGGTAATCCCCACTTCACAACTGGAGAAAACATGCTCCAAAGCCTGAGGTCTTCTCTCCCTCAATCCATTAGCTCAAGTGATCACAGCTTGTGAGATAGGAATGACATTGAATGCATTTATGAGCACAAATGAGCCAAGCATTCTCCAAGTCTGAAGTTAGAGGATGGCAAGCTGAGCTCCATTGTGTAAAGTATGCACAATTACAATCCATTCTCTGTCTCATAAAAGACACACTAGTGAATAACCCAGAGAAAAATTCACCTGAAAGTATTAGTGGTCACTCCTACTTTTTTAGGCTTTTTATTTTATTTTTTCTAATTTTGCAAATCTAAGAGAATCACATCTGTTTAATTATGTCAAGTATTTAGGACCAAGATTGTTTTTAACAGCTTCAGTGAGGAGAAAATAACTTAGAAATCTTAAAAAACTGGCGTGAAAGAAGAGTCTAGTTTCTTTTGCTACCTTGCTTAGCACTTCTAAGGGACACTGGTTCAAAATAATCATTTCCCAGCTCTTTTCAATGCCCATTGATTATTCACCAGCTGAAGTTTTTTTTTTTTTTTTTTTGAGACGGAGTCTCGCTCTGTCGCCCAGGCTGGAGTGTTGTGGCCGGATCTCAGCTCACTGCAAGCTCCGCCTTCCGGGTTCACGCCATTCTCCTGCCTCAGCCTCCCGAGTAGCTGGGACTACAGGCGCCCGCCACCTCGCCCAGCTATTTTTTTTTTTGTATTTTTTAGTAGAGACGGGGTTTCACCGTGTTAGCCAGGATGGTCTCGATCTCCTGACCTCGTGATCCGCCCGTCTCGGCCTCCCAAAGTGCTGGGATTACAGGCTTGAGCCACCGCGCCCGGCCCAAGCTGAAGTTATCAAATCACATCAATGTTTAGAAGCTAAAGCTCTGCTGTGCCCAGGCCCACTGCAGTGGGTGACCTCAGCAAACTTTGCAGTTACTAAAGTATAAAGATTCTTTATTTTTTTTTTTCTTTTGAGACAGAGTCTTGCTCTGTTGCCTGGGCTGGAGTGCAGTGGTGCAATCTCCTTTCACTGCAACCTCCACCTCATGGGTTCGAGCAATTCTCCTGCCTCAACCTCCTGAGTAACTGGAATTACAAGTGCCCACTACCATGCCCAACTCATTTTTGTATTTTTAGTAGAGACAGGGTTTCTCTATGTTGGCCAGGCTGGTCTCAAACTTCTGACCTCAAGTGATCCACCTGCCTCAGCCTCCCAAAGTGCTGGGATTACAGGCGTGAGCTACCGCACCCGGCTAAGATTCTATTTTTAAACAGGACCAGAGATCATCTTGAATAAAGGATGCTACCCACGGTTACATACCCCAAGAGGAAAGCCTAAATACACTGATGCACTTTGGCAGAATTCACAAGAAATCATTCCATGCACTCACATTCTATTAGTATTTATTCATTTACTAAGACTTATATATGCCAAATTTGTTGCAAGCAGCCAAGCAAGATTCATTCCTATTCTGTAGACTTTATAGCAAGCTTCTCCAACCCAAGGCCCGAGGGTTGCATGGGCTTTGAATGTGTCCCAACAGAAATTCGTAAACTTTCTTAAAACATGAGTTTTTTGTGTGATATTTTTAACTCATCAGCTGTTGTTAGTGTTAGTGTATTTAATGTGTAGCCCAAGACAATTCTTCTTCCAATGTGGCCCAGGGAAGCCAAAAGATTGGACACCCCTGCTTTAGAGCATTGTGTGCAAACTGGTGATTGCCAGGGACCCATGTAGAATTCAGAAATATTTGGTTTGACCTGCAGATTTTCTTTTTAAACTCATTGCCAACATTTAAAAATCAGGAGATTCTACCTTCTTAAAACCCAGATATTCAGCTTGGATCAGTTAGTATTTTCCGTGTAACGACCAACCATTTACTCTCTCTTGATTTTGTGGTTCAGCAATTTGGGCTGGGTTCAGCCAGATGGTTCTGCTGGTCGGGGCCAGCCTGGCTGATCTCAGCTGTGCTTGTCCGCGCCTTTGTAGTCAGCTGCCAGATCAGATGAGGCTGGCTGGTCAAGGATGTCCTCGGCTGAGATGCTCTACTTGGTCTCATCTTACAGCGGACTAGCCTGGGCTTGTTCACATAACGTCACAGTTTCTAAAGACAAAAGCAGAAGGGTGCAAGACATTTTGAGGGCTGGGCTCAAACGCACATGCCATCATTTCTGCTGTATTCTATTGGCCAGAACAAGTCTTAGGCCAGCCCAGACTCAAGGGATGGAGAAAGAGACTCCACCCTGGATGGGAGGGAAAGAATTTGTGGCCATTTTTGCAATCAACCACACAGTTATCTTAAGAAATCAGTGGATGTGGGTCAGGCCACCTGGCCAGTGGTATTCATGCGCTAGAGCCCAGAAGCAGCTGCCCTCCTTAGAAGGGTGTGTTCCTCCTGCACAAGCCTTGTCCTCACTGCTTCACTCATTCATACGACCATCTGGGCCTGTGGGCAAGGGAGCGCCTGTCATTCCTGATCCCAGAATAAGCTCCCTCCTCAACGTATCCCAAAGCCACTCCCAGCCATGAACACAACTGTTGTGCGGTACCCAGAAATCACTTTTCACTTCTCAGAACATCTCTCCCTCTACTTCCCCTATTTCCTTCCCCAGCCAATAGCTGGTGCAAGAATCTGCAGGAGTACGGAGAGGTTATTCAATAATCTCAAGATTTAGAAAAAGGCAGCTTGCGAGCCAGAGAGCCTTGGGTTCTCTGTTGGTTCCACTCCACTCATAATCTCTCAGTTTCCCCATCTGTAAAACTACCTGCTATGTTGCCATATTTCTCTTTGAAGATATTGTGTCAAGTCGTACGTAGTGCATAAACGGGGACTCATTTTGATGTAACCAAAAAAATAAGAAAAAAAGAAAATAGAAGAGTAGTTAATGTTAGTTCCCTGTTTAGCTCTGCAGCGCCCAAGCCTGATGAATTTATGACAAGCTTCCAAAAAAGAGGCAAATCTGTGGCTTGCGAAGGGTCCAGAGGATCAGTTACCCGAGGTTGTCTCGAGGAGTTGCCTGTACAAGCTGGGACTCCGCGAAACCTCAAAGTCTTGGGCTGCGCCTCCCCGTGCGCGGTCAGAGCCTTGGCAGAGCCTGCGGCGCCACCTCGTGGGCGCGGCCGCCTGGTGCAAAGTCATCCGGTGTCGGGACCCGCTTCTCGCCCCGCCAGGACCCGCGCTCACCTCCAAGCGGGACGCCGGGGGAGCCCTGATTCTCTAATGCCCGCTTCTTCGAAGTCGAGCTCTGCGGTCCCCTGCAACCATCAGATCCAGATTGCCTTCCTGCACAAGCGCGCAACTCAGCCTCGGAGCGTGCTCGAAATGCGGACGGGAACCGTTTGAATGGCATGGGTCTGCAAGAAACTCAGCTCCCAGGCCAGCCGTGGCTCAGGAAGCCTCCCACGTCGGGTAGAATCCCAGGAATCCCCCCTTGCCCCCATCCTCCCTTAACCTCCCCAAGCCTCAATTCCTTCATCTGCAAAATCGAAATGGTGATCATTCCAACACCATAGGGGTGTGACCATCTGCATCAAGCACTCAGAGCCTGGCATAGAAAGTGCAGCTCTTATTGCTAGGCCTGATTAGCAGCTCTTATTTTTAGGCCTGAAACTCCTCTGCATAATAGTAATGTAATAACAATAATAACAAATGGTAGTCTTCACTGTCATCATAGTAAATGACAGCTGATACATGGGCTATACACTTACTATCTCCCAAGGACTAAGACTCTTCCGTGTATGGAACGTTGTTTGTTTGTTTTGTTTCTTGAGACCAAATCTTGCTCTGTCACCCAGGCTGGAGTGCAGTGGCGCAATCTCGGCTCACTGCAACTTCCGGCTCCTGGGTTCAAGCAGTCCTCCTGCCTCAGCCTCCCGAATAGGTGGGATTACAGGCATGCGCCACCACTCCTGGCTAATTTTTATATTTGTAGTAGAGACGGAGTTTCACCACGTTAGCCAGGCTGGTCTCAAACTCCTGACCTCAAGTGATCCGCCTGCCTCCCAAAGTGCTAGGATTACAGGTGTGAGCCACTGCACCCAGCTGGAACGTTTTTAAATGTCAAGCATTCCCATAAAGTCAAAAACATTGTTATCCCCATTTCACTGATAAGAAAATAAACTCAGAGATATTAAGTAATTAATCCAAGGTCCACTAGCAAGCAAGCAGCAGGACCAGAACTCAAATGCCAGGTTTCCTTCTTGTATAGATATTGGCAGACCAAATCTCTCCCCGCTTCCTGCTGTTTTTGTTGGTTATCTATTAAAAAGGAGAAATTAAACTAATCAAGTGGCTTTGTTTCTTCTCCACCTGTCCCACCACCCCCACCAACACCCTTCTATGACATTCCTTGTTGCCATGCTGGCAGGGTGGCCCTGGGTATTTGTCCCCATCTTACAGAGAGAACATGGAGAAGCTGAGTGGAGCTGACGAGTTCAGATCACTCACTTGCCACACCGAGAAACCAGTAAGTTTTTTTTTTAGGGGGCAGGGGCGAGCTGGAATCCAGAGCTCCAAGCCATCTCTCTCCCCAACACTGACCTGGGTCACCACGCTTGTGATCAAACCTGATGCTTTCCGAGGTGTTGCCCTTTGCAACCTCGTGAGGCTGACTGAGGGAGGTTGCTGAGCAATGCTTCCAAATTGCTGGAGGATAAATGGGAGACAGGACATACATACACACACACACACACACACAGAGATATACCCCACTCCCTGGTTATCTGAGAATCAACATCACCTTACAATGTCCCTGTATTTTGAGGTCTGAGTATTGGCCCACAGTGTTGAGGAGCTGACTAAGATGTGGTTTTAGAGAAGATTGGAGCCCTGAGTTCTCACCCGTTAGCTGCCTCCTGACACGTCCACTGAAGTCTCACACCAACTCTGGAATACAACTTGTTCAAAGGGACAGTCTTGATTTACTTCCACATGGCAGCAATTCCCATAAATGCCTGACCATCCAGCTGGGTGCTCGGACGTGAAGTCTCCAGGGCCTCCGTGGGTCCTCCTTTCCTCGTCCCATCTCCAGGCCATCAACATTGTCACCACCAGTGCCCGAGTCACATCCTCTCTCACCCGGAATTCTGCACAACCCTCTCAATGGGTCTCCCGTTTCCTGTGTTGCTTCCTCCAACTCATTTTCTACCCAGCAAGCATCACTGGATTGTGTCATTCCCCTGATTAAAACCCCTCAACAGTTACCCACTGCAGCTAGGCTGAAATCCACATGGCCATGAGGCACTGCAGATCAGGCTTCTGTTAGGTTTTTCAAGCTATCTCATGCTCCTTGCATCGTTGCCATGCTGGCCTTCCCAGAGTGCTTCCCCCACCTCCCAACATGCCAAGTTCTCTTGTTCCTTTGGAAATGCGCCCATGCCATCCACATGCTTGGCAGCCCCTTCCCACCGCAGACCCTGTGAGCTCCTTCTCCCGCTCCACACAGCAAGTGCTTCCTTCTGGATGAGGCCTTTCTGATCACCCAGTGTCACCACAATTCATGATGCTTTCCTCACTTGACTGCTCGTTTGTTGTGCATCATCCACACCCGACTCTAAGCTCCATAAAAGCAGGGGCCAAGCTATCCACCCCATCACCCAGTGCCTGGCATAGTAACGGGCAGATCACAGACTCTGTAAGTACTTGGTGAGAGAATTAATGATACGAGAGCTACAAGCCCTTATAGGAGAATCACGCATGCTAACAATCAATAATTCTTAATATATTTTATAATAGTAATAGCCAACACCAATACAGGTCTGCTCTGAGCCAGGCACTATCCTAAGCACTTCACAAGTGTGAATGCATTTAACCCTCCCAGTAATCCCATCATGTTCCCAGTATTACTATATCCATCTTGGATATGGGGTGCTGGGTACATGATGGGGTTATGGGGGGGATTAAATGCATTCACACACATAAGGAAATTGAGGCACAGGTTAAGTAACCAGCCCAGTGTCACACAGCAAGCAGGTGGTGCAACTTGAGTTTCAGTCCGAGCTTTACTCCAGTGTTCATGCCGTCACCCTCCAGGCAACAGTGCCTAAACGTTCATCCACTAAGGAAAGGGATGAACCATTTCTAGCACAATGCAGGGCAGCCATGTAAAGAAAGATTAAGCTGCCAGGTGAGGTGGCTCATGCCTGTAATCTCCCTGAGGCAGGTGGACCACTTGAGGTCAGGAGTTTGAGACCAGCCTGGCCAACATGGTGAAACCCCGTTTCTACTGAAAATACAATACATATATTCCTTACATGTGTGAATGCATTTAATCCCCCCAATAACCCCATCATGTACCCATTAATTCTCTTGTGTATATATATACACACACACATATATGTGTATATATATGTGTATATATACACACACACATATATGTATATATATATGTGTATATATACACACACACACACACACATACACACACACACACACACACACACATATATAGCCAGCCATGGTGGTGCGTGCCAGTAATCTCAGCTACTTGGGAGGCTGAGGCAGCAGAATCCCTTAAACCCAGGAGGCGGAGGTTGCAGTGGGCTGAGATCGCGCCCCTGCACTGCAGCCTGGGCGACAGAGGGAGACTCCATCTCAAAACAAACAAAAAAAAAGAAAGAAAGAAAGATTAAGCCCCTCTGCCTTTACCAGCGTGGACAGATATCCCGATAGGACAGTGGGTGAATAAGCGAATACAGATCAACATGTTTTAATCCCATTTGGGGGGAAAATCAAACACAGCAACAACCAGGTATGATCATTCATATGTAGCAACACGGCTGGAAACACACATCGCAAGCAGCTGACTGGCCACTGCTGGCGCCTCCCCTGGTCCCTCTCTCCAGGCTCTGGGCAAGTGGTGCTCGCTCTTCAGTGAGACCCCTGACTGCCCTTCGGAGCATCTCCTGTCACACTCTGGGCCTTTGCTCAGCTTCCTCATTATAGCACATATTTATTTGTTTAATGCCTGTCTCTGTAAGGGTGAATACAAATTGCAAAAGAAAAATAAAATAATTTTCTCTGATGTAAAAAGAGAAAAAGACCCCCTCTTTCTCATAGAGCATTTCCTTGAGAAAACATGTAATGATCCATTCTTCCTCTGGACTTTTGAGATGTAAATCGCTTTAAAGGCTAGATAAGTCTCCTGCCGGTTTTACAACCCAGGAATTTTCTCTTACGGGTCTAAGAGCCTTCACTTTGAAATGTAAACATCAAGGAAGGTCATCCTCCTGTCTTCCAGTCTAGAATTAAATTTAGGTGACTAGCTGCAAGTTATAACTATGTCCTTGTCACAGAGGTATAAGAAGTGTATTATTCCTTTGAATAATGACAATTAGCAAACACAAATCGGCCACCCCAATTACCAAGTGATTGTAAGATAAGTTATGTGTGGCAAATGTGCTGTCAAATCCCCTTACTTGAGGCTTTGTTGATCTCGGGAACACGGATATAATGGATCGTATCTGCTTGGCTACATGAAAGGGTGAGATTTCTTGCTGTCTTTGCAGCCTTTGAGCAGATTGCCAGTGACGTGCATTGCATTCTGGCTTAATATTTATTCACTGATAACACTGTGTTCTTTCTCTTCTACTTTCGCGGAAGGGCTTCCTGCCTTGGCAGGGGATTTTTGTCTTTCATTATATTTCCTCAACATCTCTTCCCTAGTAGAGCATAAGATCCACAGGCTCTCTGTCCTTCTTGTTCACAGCCGTCCCCAGCATCGTGCCTGGCATTGAGATGGCGCTCAAAACATGTTTATGGGATAAATAAACAAACCGACTCCCAATGTTGTTTGAATTTTCTCTTTAACAATGAGCAAGCTTCATGTATTATAATAAAAAAACAATTGAGCTTTTAAAAGCTCTACAATTGCTAATAGAACAGGAACTGGTTTGCTTTACAGATATGGACTTTATTTCCTGTTAATCGCCATGCTTCTCAGACATGAGTCAGTATGCTTTAGATCGTTATTAGTAACTACTTCAGACATTGTCATTAGCAGCCTCTGCAGATATCGTACAAAAGAAAGAATACCTTCAGAACTCACACTCCCAGTTACCCAGGTCCTTTCTAAGTACTGAGAATTGATCCCTTATCTCAAAAGCACTGCAGAGAAGATTGTCAGAATACCGTATTAGCACCTCAATCCTCCAATAAGCTACCAATTTTCACAGTGGTGGGTTGGGTTTTTTGGTTTTGTTTGTTTGGTTGGTTGGTTTTGAGATGGAGCATCCTCTGTCACCCTGGCTGGAGTGAAGTGGCCAGTGGCACCATCCCGGCTCATTGCAGCCTCTGCCTCTCAGGCTCAAGTGATGCTCCCACCTCAGCCTCCCAAGTAACTAGTAGCTGGGGATTATAGGCACCTGCCACCACGCCAGACTAATTTTTTGTATATTTGGTAGAGACGGGGTTGTGTCATGTTGCCCAGGCTGGTTTCAAACTCCTGAGCTCAAGCAATCCGCCCACCTCAGTCTCCAAAGTGCCGAGATAACAGGCATGAGCCACTGCACCCTGGCCACAGTGGTGTTTTTATAAGTAGCATCTCTCCCTGAGCGGGCTCATCGAATTGGACAGCTCAGTTCCTGTGCACTGCGCCCCCGCACCCACCCCAAAACCTTCCACGCTCTTCTCAGTATGAGTGAACGAAGCAAACCAAAAATGGTTATAGCACATTCTATGGTTAGTTTCCAGAAGGCAGTGTGAGCGCCAGGCCCTGTACCAAGCACCTTAGGTGCATTAACTCGCTTACTTCTCATAACCACCCCATGAGGTGGGTACTATTAATATCCCCAGTTTACAGAGGAGAAAACAGAGGCCCCAAGATGTTGAGTGACTTCCTAGTCACATCGTTATTGGAGGCTACACACTCTCAGATGGCCTTGACCCCAAAGTCTCAGCTCTTAACCCCAAGCCATAAAATGCCCTTAGCCCCAAAGCAAGGAAACAAAAAGGAAAAAACTCAACCAGGCAAGAACCTGGCCAAGAGGAATCAGAATTTGTCTAACTAAGTCACGTTTTCCGAGTTCCTACCGAGTGCCAAGCATTAGCCTATGCACACTAAAGATGTCACCCAACGCGAGCCGCACAACAGCACTGGGAGGTGTGTGCTATGACCATCGCTATTGCAGAGAAGGGACTACGAAGCTGAGAGAGGCAAAGGGATCTACTAAGGTGCCACAGTGAGTTAGTGGCTAAGGCAGAATCCAATTCAGGTCTGTCCCTGCGGCCAATGTTCTTAGGCACAACTCTCCCAAAGCAATGAAGGAAAACATCCAAATCAGTCCAAGTGCAAACAAGGACGGGCCGGGAGGAGAAAGGGGTTGTCCTAAAGTGGGCGGTGGTAGTTATCACAGGCGATGTTCTCCACACCAGCTTAAGGGGCAGGGTGAGTCCTCTGTCCTGGGAATGGAGAAGCTCAAGCATTCTTTTTGTTTGTCGTGTGGAGGACGAGGGCCCCCGGCCTGTGTTTCTGCTCTGTCTTCTTTTGTGCCTAGCACATTGCAGATGCTCAGTGAATAGTTGTTGAATTGCACACTGACCACAAGGAGGTGAAAAAAATTTTTAAAAATAGTTGCTGAACAGGCCGGGCGCGGTGGCTCACGCCTGTAATCCCAGCACTTTGGGAGGCCGAGGCGGGCGGATCACAAGGTCAGGAGATCGAGACCACGGTGAAACCCCGTCTCTACTAAAAATACAAAAATTAGCCGGGAGCGGTGGCGGGCGTCCGTAGTCCCAGCTACTCAGGAGGCTGAGGCAGGGGAATGGCGTAAACCCAGGAGGCGGAGCTTGCAGTGAGCCGAGATCGCGCCACTGCACTCCAGCCTGGGCGACAGAGCGAGACTCGGTCTCAAAAAAAAAAAAAATAGTTGCTGAACAAAGGAATTAATGCACATCTTCCCTTCTACAAGAGACCTATTGCTGGTGCTTCCACAGTGGCCAACTGAGAAGTGGTCTGCATGGGCCTGGACTCCAGGTGTCCTCCTCTGCCCTCCTCCCTTCTGTGTGGCTTACAAGGCCATTTGTGTGGAGAAGGATGAAGTGGGACAGGGAGGAGAGCCTTGCAAGTACTGATATCCTGCCTGTCCTGCACACATAGGATTGCTTTTAATCCTTGCAGGAAGTCACTGAGGCACTTATCATTATTTGTATATTTACAGAGAAAGAAAGCTGAGGTTCAAGGAGTTTACATCATTTCCATATGGCCACTCAGCCAGTAGTTATGCCCTCTGGAAGGCAATTCTGACCTATTTGCTCCAAAGACCCTGCCAGTTAACCACAGAGGGAGAAGAATGAGCAGGTATTGCGTGATGGACACAAACCACACACATGATCAGTACACAGCAAGTATGTGGTGAATGAATGAATAAATACATGAACAGGAATATTTCAAGAAGAGGATTACTAACAGGATTTGTTATTATAAAACGTCATGAAAAATGGAGACTGGACAAAGTCTGGTAGATTTGACAGTTAATTTCAACTTACAGTAGCAAAAAAAAAAGAAAAAAACAGAGGAAGTCACCTATATATCCATCACCAGAGATTAGATTAATCATGGTGCATCCATATGACAAAATGTCTACGGATTTTAAAATCATGTCCTATAATTATTGTTTTGACAGGAAACACATTCGTGATCTTTAAAGTAAAACCTGAGGCTGGACACGGTGGCTCACGCCTGTAATCTCAGCACTTTGGGAGGCGAAGATGGACGGATCACTTGAGGTCAGTAGTTGGAGACCAGCCTGGCCAACATGGAGAAACCTCATCTCTACTAAAAATACAAAAATTAGCCGGATGTGGTGGCGGGTGCCTGTAGTCCCAGCTACTTAGGAGGCTGAGGCAGGAGAATTGCTTGAACCTGGGAGGCAGATGTTGCAGTGAGCCGAGATCATGCCATTGCACTCCAGCCTGGGCGATAGAGTGAGACTCGGTCTCAAAAATAAATAAGTAAATAAATAAATAAATATACAATGAAAACGTTATGTTAGGACACATGTGTACAGCACGACCCCATTTTTATCCATGGGATACTTTAGGACATGGGGTGCTCTGGTGCGTTCTTGGTCATGTGCTCATCCCCATGACTAGAGGCCAGGTGGGAGCTGGGGTTTGCCAGCCTCACTCTAATATAGTAGGGAGGGAAGTGCACTCTCCATCGACAGAAACGGCTGGCCAAACAAAGATATCGAAACAACGCTAGCCATATTTCCATGGCTTGAGTCCTGTGCCCTGTGTCAGGCCCAGTGCTAAAAGCACTTAGACATGAGATCTCATTTAACCTTCTGGCAACCCTTTCAGATAAGTATTATTATTTGTACCTCTCACAAGTGAGGAAGCAGAGACTTAGGTAGTTCGAGTCATTTAGCTGAAGTTCGGAGCAGAGCCGGGTTCTAAGACAAGTGTACCTCACACCAAGGCCAGGATGTTAACCACCAAATCTTGATACAGTAAGGCCTTCCTTTTACTGTATTACCCACTGCTAGGGCAGTAGGGGTTTGGAATAAAGAATGCAGATTGGAAACTAACAGAGAGGAGGCAAGAAGTGACATGTGGGCACAGGTGGTTGGGTGTGTCTTGGAAGGAGGGGAGGGGTGGCTGGAGGGAAGTATGGGGGTGAACGGTGGATCCCCTTGGTCAGTCTCCGGCTTCCCCAGAGGAGAAGGGAGTGAGGGTTCGCGCTGAGAGGGAAGGCACCAGGGAAGGAGGGAGGACCTGAGGGCAGAGCTCATCTGGAACGGTTACTGTAGAACCTGACAAAGAGAGAAGGAGAATTGGAATAAAAATGTTCCTGAGACCAGCCTGGGCAACATAACACCCATCTGTATAAAAACTAAAAAAATTAGCAGGATATGGTGGCATGCACCTGTAGTTCCAGCTATTCAGGAGGCTGAAGCAGGAGGATTGCTTGAGCCAGGGTGGCTGAGGTTGCAGTGAGCCATGATCGTGCCACTGCACTCCAGCCTGGACAACAAAACAAGACTCCATCTCAAAAAAAAAATAGAAGGACACTGTTAAATAGGCAGTAAAAATCACCATGACAACTCAAGGGAGAGAGATTACGAAAAGAAGAAAACAGCTTCATATTGTAATACCTTAAAAGGCACTTCTTGCCTGCTTTTTTAATTATTATTTTTTATTGTACTATTTTATTTTATTTTGAGACAGGGTCTCACTGTCACCCAGGCTGGAGTGCAGGGGTGTGATCATAGTTCACTGCAACCTCTTCTCCTGGGCTCAAGCAATCCTTCCACGTCAGCCTCCAGAGTAGCTGTCACTATAGGCGCTGTCACCCCGAGACAGCAAGAACAACCGTTCCTCTTCCCTTTCCTCCTCAGCCAACTCAGTGCAAAGATGACGAGGATGAAGACCTTTTTTTTTTTTTTTCTTAAGATAGAGTTTTGCTCTTGTTGCCCAGGCTGGAGTGCAGTGGCGAAATCTCAGCTCACCACAACCTCCGCCTCTCAGGTTCAAGCTGTCCTCCTGCCTCATCCTCCCGAGTAGCTGGGATTACAGGCATGCACCACCACACCTGGCTAATTTTTTTTTTTTTTTTTTTTTTTTGTATTTTCAGTAGAGACCAAGTTTGGCCATGTTGGCCAGGCTGGTCTTGAACTCCTGACCTCAGGTGATCGGCCTGCCTCGGCCTTCCAAAGAGCCGGGATTATAGGCGTGAGCCACTGCGCCTGGCCTTACATGGCTGCCTTTAATGTCAGATTCTCAAGTTAAGAACATAAAAGTTGGTCCTACATTTCTCTGCTAAAGACACCATTTAGAGTCAGGATAAATAGACACTCTTGGCTAGGCGCAGTGGCTCATGCCTGTAAGTCCAGAACTTTGTTAGGCCCAGGCGGGTGGATCACCTGAGGCCAGGAGTTTGAGACCAGCTTGGCCAACATGGTGAAACTCCGTCTCTACTAAAATTACAAAAATTAGCCAGGCATGGTGGTACACTCCTGAGGTCCCAGCTACTCAGAAGGCTGAGGCAGGAGGATCATTTGAGCTTGGGAGGCAGAGGCTGCAGTGAGCTGAGATCACACCACTGCACTCCAGCCCCGGTAAACAGAGCAAGATTCCGTCTCAAAACAAACAAACAAACAAACAAACAAACAAAAAAAACCCTCTCATTTGCTGTACTCTGCAACCTTTATGGAGTGAAATTTTGCCATTTCTTTAAATTTACAAATACACATATCTTCTCACTAAGCAATTTCACTTTGAGGAATGTATTACATAGGTATACTTAGACAAGGCAAATGATAGAAGTACCCACTGGTTCATCACAGCATGGTTTATGATCACAAGAACTGGAAAATACCCTAAATACCCTAATTGTCCACCCACAAGGGATTGGTTAAATGCATTACAGCACCCTGGAATACACTGGAATGCTAAGCAGATTTTTTTAAGAATATGGAAGATTTTTGTGTACAGATTCGGAAAACTCTAAAATATATTGGAAGCGAAAACGTCCAGGTGAAGAACACTGTGTATACTATGCCCCACTTGGGTAAAAATAGCGATGAAAACCATTTGTGGGAATTTGCCTGCACACGTGTAAAATTCTCTAGAAGGATATGCACAAGCAACTGGTAACAGTGTTTGCCTCTAGAGAGAAAAAAATGAGGAGAACCGGTCACTGGGATAGGAAGGAAACTTGTCATTGTGTAGACTTTTTGTACCTTTAAAAATCTGAACCATGAGAATACATTATCTATTCATGAAAATGAAGAAATTAAAATAAATATAGCTCCTGCATGGGCTGCTGCTCCAAAGAGACAAAGAGAGCTGACATCATAAGAAAAAAAAACAAAACTGTCACAAGTTCAGGCAGACAGCAGCTCCAATACATTTTGTTAAGAGGAAAAGTTTCTTCACATTTAGAAGAAAAAAATAACCTAAAGTCTATAATTACAGTATTATATTTACCGTCAAATTTAAAGGGAAAAACAAAATTTTCTTTTTCTCTTCTCTAATAAGCGTAGAGCATGAATCACAAACTCAACTGCCCTTTAAACCCAGGCAGGTAACTTAAATGAATGAAGAAGGCCTGGTGACAAGAAAATCGTGGGCACTTTGGGAGGCTGAGGCAGGCGGATCATGAGGTCAGGAGATCGAGACCATCCTGGCTAACATGGTAAAACACCGTCTCTACTAAAAATACAAAAAATTAGCCAGGTGTGGTGGCGAGTGCCTGTAGTCCCAGTTACTCGGGAGGCTGAGGCAGGAGACTGGCGTGAACCCGGGAGGCGGAGCTTGCAGTGAGCCAAGACTGCACTTTAGCCTGGGCAACAGAGCAAGACTCTGTCTAAAAAGAAAAAGAAAATGATGGGAACAGTGAGGAACTTGAGATCAGATGCCATCTGGAGGTGGCACTGTCACCGGCTGACAGAGGGGCTTCAGGCAAGCTGTTTCTACAACATCACAGCTAACGTGTGTGCCCTCTCTGTGCACCAGGCACTGAGCAAAGCCCTTTCCAAGAACTGTGTCAAAGAATTATCTCAACAATCCCATGGGGGAAAACTATTATCATCTTCATTTTACACATGAAAAGACCAAGGCTCAGAGAGGTTGAGTCACTAGTTCCAAATCACACAGCTGGACTGATAGGGCCAACCTGACAGACAATCTGCACCTGTAAGCACTCTTCCCCAACTTCTTGCAGGCACTTAAACAGAAGCACTGTCATCCAGGGGCACTTTGGGACCTCCCTCCAACAGACCCTGTTATTTTCACAGCTATAACTCCATCTTATGTAATAAACATTTTTAAATGCACATATGTTTCATATCATTTCTTTGCCTGTGTAAGAGCTTGGTTGAGTTGAATTGCAGTTGACTAACAGAATGTTACATCTTTTGTAAAATCTAATTCTTTTTCTTTTTCTAGAGAGACAGGGTCTCGCTTTGTCGCCCAGGCTGGAGTTTAGTAGCATAATCGTGACTCCCTGAAACCTGGACCTCCTGGGCTCAAGCAATTCTGCGTCAGCCTCCCGAGTAGTTGGGACTACAGGTGCGTGCCACCACACCCGGCTAATTTATTTTTATTTTTGTAGTGACGGGGTTTCGCTATGTTGCTCAGGCTGGTCTTGAACTCCTGAGCTCAAGTGATCCTCCCACCTCAGCCTCCCAACGGTCTTGGATTATATGAGCCCCTCCGCCCAGCCGGAACATCTTTATTGAAGTATAATTTACATAGCATAAAATTCATCCATTTTAAGTGTACTGACCCACGAGTTTTAGTTGCACAGCTGCCACCATCCCCACAATCTGGGTTTAGGATCCTTCCCTCACCCGCAAGACGTTCCTCCCGCTCCTTGGCAGTCAATCTCATTTCCCACTCCCAGCCCTAGGCCACCATGGATCTTTTAGGTCTCTGTGATTTTGCCTATTCTGGGCACTTCGTGTAGGTGGAATCCTCCAATGCGTGACTTTTGTGCCTAGAGTTTTTCAGTTGGCATAAGAGCTTTGAGATTCATTTATGTTATGCATGTATCAGTAGTCCGTTCCTTTTCATTGCTGCAAAGCGTTCCATTGAAGGCTTGTGCCACAGTGTGTCCCAGTTTATGGACATTCCTAATTATTGACTAATATTTATAAGCTCTCTACAAACGTTGGTGTCTTCACATTTTAGTCTTTGAGTGTCGAGCCCTTGTTTCTCTTGAGAAGCTACCGAGGAGTGGAGTTGCTGGGTTATATGGTTAGTGTATGTCTAACTTTTTA
Source organism: Macaca thibetana thibetana (assembly GCF_024542745.1). Classification (NCBI taxonomy): domain Eukaryota; kingdom Metazoa; phylum Chordata; class Mammalia; order Primates; family Cercopithecidae; genus Macaca; species Macaca thibetana. The sequence goes on along the minus strand of NC_065587.1, from coordinate 43,577,940 downwards.
AGAAACTGCCACACCATCTTTCGCTTTACATTCACGCCAACAATCTATGAGGGTCATTTACAGGACTTTTCATTAAACATGTACTAATGTCAATTCCCATATTTATTTTCTTCTTTGGAGCTAACACGTAAACATATCTATAATCTTTTTCAGGTTTTACGCATTTCTGCAGGGAGGAAAGCTCATAAGCCACGGCCCTATGCCCACCTTTGTGCCCGCAGAATAAGGAAACCCGCGAACTACACTCCGCAGTTAGAAAGCCCAAGACCCTGCGAAGACCTGCAACCGCCCCCAAAGGGGCGGGCCTGGTGAGCGGAAAGGAGGCGGGGCGCGCTCCTTCAGCCCCGCCCACCAGCCCTGGACTCCTCTCCCGAGGAGGGGAGCTAGAGGGTGAGCCAAGGGAATGTGCACACGCCTCTCCAGCCCCGCCCACCGCGCGCGCCGCGGCGCCCCTGGCGGGCGGGGCCGGGGAGGGCCCTCGCCGGGTCAGCTCCGCCCACCCGCCCCCAGTCAGCGGCTTCGGTGCCGCGCCTAGCTGCGCGCCATGGCCGGGTTGCTGGCGTTACTGGGCCCGGCAGGCAGGGTGGGCGCCCGGGTCCGGCCTCGCGCCACCTGGCTCCTGGGCTCCACTGCCCCCTGCGCCCCGCCGCCCCTGGCCCTGGCCCTGCTCCCGCCCAGGCCAGACGCCCGGCTGCTCCGCACGGCGCGCGGGGACTGCCGCGGCCGCCAGGTAAGCACCCCACCCCGACCCTGATCCCGGGGGATGTCCAGGTCCCCAGACGTCCGCAGGGCCGCGCCCGGGGCCGGCCGCCTCCGCCAAGGACGCCTTTGCACTTGTAGCTGCCCGAGACCGAGCCCTTCCAGGGTCCCCGAAACCCCAAATCCCTACAAGCCAAGGAAGCATTCCTCCTAGTTGACAGCCAGAGAAACTGAGGCTCGGGAAGGTATGGCGCTCTACGCAAGGTCGCTCAGTCTTCGGCCGAGCCCCGGGTCTGCAGAGCCTCAGCCAGGCTGGGGCGCAGCCGACGGAGTTGCAGATGGGCCTGGACTTGGTCTGAACTTCCTCACGTTGCCCGCGGGGTTGTTGTCCAGGCCTTCTGGCTGGGTCTGGCTGCGTCTCGCTGTGTTTTGAACACCTCCCGACGCTCGCAGCTCCTCCCTTTTGATCTAACTGGAGGAGCAGGCGTCCCCAGGGAAGCCGCGGCCAAGGAACCCACAGTGCTGTTTGTTATGTTTCATTTCTGTCACCTTCCATGGGTGCTAAGTGAAAACTGATTTTCATTCAGAGCAGTCATAGCAGCTTTCCTTTCAAGAAATCTATCACTTTCTTCCAAGTGGGTCTTTTTCAGTAAAAATAGTAGTAAATAATGAAGTCTGGCGGTCCACGAATGGCAAACCCATACGCGCGGAGCCGGCGTCTAGCCCGGAGCGCGCCCGGCCTCGCAGTCTGGAGCCTCTTTGTTTGCCTGGGTGCAGACAGGGCCCTCCATTGACCACCGGGTGACCTCAGACCGAGCCCTGAAGGCTTTTGAGCTTGTTTTCTGACCTTTTAGAGGGCCAAAAATAGCGCCTTCCCAGCAAGAGTTTGGAAGACAACTCCATGAGCTGGTGCGGGCCTCAGCGTAGTGCCGCCGGCCCAGCGAGCATCTCCTGAGCATTCCCTAGCTTTTCAGTGAGGAGCGGATGGGGATTGGACCCAGGCTTTCACCAGGCCTCCTGCCCACATCGGCTTCCTTCCTTGCCTTCTCCAGTCCGACAGGTGGCACACAGGTCTTGGGGATCCTCTCCAGAGGGGCACCTTCTGCACACACCGTGCCACCTCCTGGTGATTGTTCAGGGCCCAGCCCAGCTGTTCCTGCCTCCAGGAAGCCCTCTCTAACCACCTGTGAGGCCTCCGATGCCTCCACTGGGCCTCCTTCCACCCCATGGCTGTGGGTCTTCTCTGCACTCATCTGGAATGGCCTCTTATCCTGCTTGTCTGTCAGCCACATTGACCTTGTCCCCAGCTCGGGCCCTGGCACTGGAGCGGCTTGTGTGTATACAGTGGCGAAGAGTTGGCCGCAGACTCCCTGGATTCCTCTCTACTCACTTGTGTGACCTTGATCAAATTCCCTTCTCTCTGTCTCAGTATCCTCATATGTAAAATGGGATGTTAATAATTCAGACTTCATAGAATGTAAATGTAAAATGAGATATGTTCATACCTAGCATCTGGTGTGTCCCAAATTAAGGTTAGAAATGGTTATCATTGCAGTAAATATATACGGTCACAAGGCCCCCGTGAGCTGTCCTCGTTTCTTCAGCAGCATGGTAAAATCCGCAGAATCCGAGTGGGATCAGAACTCAAAGGAGATTAGGACAAAAGATAACTCATCTGCCTCAGAAAATGCGTCCCCAGCAGGGCCTGGGAGCCGTGCAGGGAGGGTCTGAGCTTGGCCAGAGCCCAGCACCTCCCCTGTGGGCTGTTCTGGCCACCCTCGTTGGGAGGTAGGCGTGTGCTGCCCAGCTGGGAGCTCCAGATTTGCCAGGTGTTTAATTAAGAGCCAAAGAGGCCTACCCACCTCTGCCTTGGCAGGGGGTCTGTGTAAGAGGGGTAGGGAAAGCCACAGAAGAGACCCGCCTTTTTGTCTTAACGTGATTCCATGTCCTGTAAACCGCCTAGCAGCCCCGGCTGCCTGTGCCACTTACCCCTTCCAGGGAGGTAGGGGGAACTCAGGCAGATGACTTCCTCTCCAGAGCCCCAGTGTCCTTTTGTCTCCATCAGTTCTGGTTCCAGTGCCACCTTTTCAGGGACACCTTCCCTGATGGCCTTATTTAAACTTGCAACGTTCCTCCTACTCCCTGTCTCCCCCGTGACTGGTGTTTCTCTATGGCGCTTGTCACAAGTAGCAGCCCTGGTATTTTACTTTTCTGTTTATTGTCCCTGCCCTCCCATAAGACCATAAGCTCATTGAGGATGGGGTTTTGTCAGTTTTTCCCATTGCTCTGTCCCCTACACTTAGAACAGTGCCAGGTACAGAGGGGACACTCATGAATCCATAAGAAGTAACATAGCATGGTTGTTCAGAGCAAAGGCCTTGGACCCAGACTCAGTGAGTTTGGATCCCAGCTCTGACGGTAATCCCTGTGTGATCCTTGGTAAATTACTCAACCTCTCTGGGCTTCTCAGATCCTCTTCTGTTAAGTGGAATTGACAGTAGTAAAGGTTGTTGTGAGGATTATATGCATTAATATTTCCTTTTTTTAAAATTAGAGACAAGGCGGGCACGGTGGCTCACTCCTGTAATCCCAGCACTTTGGGAGGCCAAGGCGGGTGGATCACCTGGGTTCAGGAGCTTGAGATCAGCCTGGCTAACATAGTGAAACCCCATCTCTACTAAAAATACAAATATTAGCCAGGCATGGTGGCACGTGCCTGTAGTCCCAGCTACTGGGGAGGCTGAGGCAGGAGAATCGCTTGAACCTGGGAGCCTGAGGTTGCAGTAAGCCAAGGTCGTATCACTCCACTCCAGCCTGGGCAACAGAGCAAGAATCTGTCTCAAAAATATAAAATAATAAAATAAAAGATACGTTGGCCAGGTTGGTCTTGAACTCCTGGCCTCAAGCAGTCCTCCTACACCTCAGCTTCCCAAAGTGTTAGGATTACAAGCATGACCCACCGCGCCCAGCCAATAGTTTCAAAGTACTCAGAACAGTGCCTAGTACAAAATATACACAATATGGTGTTTATTATTAATATGATTTATCAAGTGAAAGAAAACAGGTGACACTCCAAACACTGTGATCGACTTGGCAAGGTCCTTGGCTCATTCTTTAAACTTTCCTACCCCTTCTCTATTACAGGTTTTTGTACTTTAAAAAATGTTGAGGAGAGGCAAAAGGGGCATCTCACACACACACTCGCACACACACACTCACACACATACGCATGCACGTTGAGTCCAGACAGAAGATGTGTCACGTCGTCCTGTGCATTCAGTACAGTGCCTAACACATCCCGGGTACTTAAGGCAGTGTTTCATGAAGAAATGAATGTCTAAAAATTTTCCATTGCCTGCAAGTCACACCCTCATAAATTCTTTTATTTTAGCTTCTTTAGTCTCCCCAAAGATTAGGAAGAAAATGCGTGGTTCACAGTGCTTACAGACGGGTGTTTTTACCAAAACAAAAGGAAGAAAATTGTCCAGTAACCGGGTGTTCTCTAGAATGTCAGAAACCAGCCGTGGTGCCAGCTAACCCGAGATTGTCCCTGTGTCCGAATGTCTTGCCCCTACCACAGTCTTGCAGTAGATGCTGCTCATTCTATAGTTGGAATCCTCGCTGCCTTTTTATTTTTATTTTTTGGCCAAAAGGCCTTTTGCCAAAATAAAGACCACAAAGAAAAGGGCCCTCTCAGAGACAGCTGCACTCGGTCCACTGAATGGACAGAGTGGGGCCAGGTATCAAGGGCATGGGTGTTTGGCCCTGCGAGGGGCTGTAGGTGGCCTCCTATCAGTCCCCACCGCCTGGCTGCTCCCCCCTCTGCAGCCTCCCTCAGCAGCTGGAGGAGGGTGAGGGCTTGTTTATCAGGGAGAACCGATGCTCTCCACAGCCATCCTGGCCAGGGGTGGCAGGGCTAGTCAGAAGGCTTGGAGGAAACGGGAGGTCACATAAGCTGGCCAATGAAAGGGGCTGATGACATCTTCCCTCCTCCCCTCCAGAGCCTGGACGTTCTGGAAAAGTGCCTTCCTTTGAGAATGGTCATTCTGGCAGGACAGGAAAGGGGAGCCTGCTGAGTACCACAGAGGCTGAGGCCTGGTGGTCACCAGTCCATGCTGCCAGTTAGCCATCCCTCCCTTCTGAGCCTCAGTCATCCATCTGCCAAAACAGGAGCGACAAAGTTTCCCGGGTCATGAGGCAGTGAGGGCTTTATGAAATGACACCTTTGAAGTGTAAGCTCAGCTCCTGGCTCAGCAGAAAGGACCTGTCATCAGGACACTGAGGGTTTTCCTCCAATGTTCTAAAACATCTTATGCCTCTAAAAATAACAGGGTAAAAGTGGGCCAGCTGCAGAGCCCATAACACGAGCTGACTTACAGCCAGGTGCTCGTCACCTGCCGGGACCAGCCTCAGGACTGTCCTTAGAGAAGTCTTTTGATTAAAGTGCTCTCTTACTGAGAAGCGGTTTTTTCCCTCCCCTAATCCGGGTGGTGTTGGGATTTTTGTTTCTCCCACACATTCCAGGCTTGGTGGGTGCTCAATAACTGTTAACAGATGTCCCATGCAATCCGTGATTTCTGTACAAGTCCTGGTAGAGTACTGTGCAAGAATCACCCCCATTTTGTGTGTTTCAGATGTCAGGTGTAAATCTTGATCGTAGGAGTACATCTGCCATCACTTTTGCTGCATTAATTTTGTGCACGCCGTCCTTTTTTGGTGGCATATAACATGGTTGTCACATGTGCAGGCTGTGGACTTGGAGGGCTGGGCTCTAATCTTGGTGACTTCAGGCCGGTGACCTCACCTCACCAAGCCTGTGTTGCTCCTTTGTAAAGTGGGAAAAGCAGTAGTATCTACCTCTGAAGGTTGGCGTGAGGATGGAAGGAGAAAGTGTCGGAGGACCGCCTGGCTCAGAGAAAATGCTTGATAAAGGATCATTGTCCCCAAGCTTGTGAGCCCTGGTGTTTTAGTTACTATTGCTGCTGTGACAGATGAGCACACACCTGGTGGCTTAAAACAATCCACATTTATTATCTTACAGTTCTGGAGGCCAGAAGTCCACAATGAGTCTTAATGCACTAAAGTCAAGGTCTCAGCAGAGCTGGGTCCTTCTGGAGGCTCGAATCCATGTGCTGCCTTTTCTAGCTTCAAGCCGCTTGCATTCCTTGGCTCATGGCCCTTGCCTCCATAAGCAGCTCCAGTAGCAGCACATCTTCGGATCTCTCACTCTGCTTCTGTCCTCACAACCCCCTCCCCGACACTGAGTTTCCTGCCTCCCTCTTTTCTCTTATAAGGACCCTTGTGATGACATTGGTAATAATGTAGCCCAGGTAATCCGGGATCATCTCCCTATCTCAAGACCCTTAATCACATCTGCAAAGTCCTTCTGCCATGTAAGGTGACATATTCACCGATCCTGGGATTGGGACATCTTTGGAGCCGTCATTCTGCCAGCCATACCTAGTTCCAGGCTTGCATTGCACTTGGTGACTAAGTTGGCTCAAACTCGGCTCACTGAGTAAGAAAGGGGTAACTGATCCACGCCTGTAATCCCAGCACTTTGGGAGGCTGAGGTGGGTGGATCACGAGGTCAGGAGATCAAGACCAACCTGGCTAACACCGTGAAACCCCATCTCTACTAAAAATACAAAAAATTAGCTGGGTGTGGTGGTGTGCGCCTGTAATCCCAGCTACTTGGGAAGCTGAGGCAAAAGAATCCCTTGAACCAGGGAGGTGGAGGTTGCAGTGAGCCGCAGTTGCACCACTGCACTCCAGCCTGGACGACAGAGCGAGACTTCATCTCAAAAAAAAAAAGGAAAGGGGTAACTGATCTCTCATCCAGCAGGAAAGAGTATAACATTGCATGCGCGTATAAAACCCAGTAATGACTGCCCATGCCTGCCCTAAAGCATCACCTCTTCTCTGATTTGTACACAGGATCCCAGCCAGGCCACAGAGACAACAGGCAGCAGCGTCAGTTGCACAGAGGAGAAAAAGCAAAGCAAGTCACAGCAACTGAAAAAGATTTTTCAAGAGTATGGCACTGTCGGCGTGTCACTGCACATTGGAATCTCATTAATCTCCTTGGGCATATTTTACATGGTTGTGTCAAGGTAAGATTTTTGACACTAATTAATATTTGTTTTTTACCGTCATGTAAGATTCTATGTGAATAAGAACGTGTTTGCTGAGACTTTTTTTTAAAGACAGGGTCTCACTCTGCTGCCCAGGCTGGAGTGCAGTGGCACGATCACAGGTCACTGCAGTCTCGACCTCCCTGGACTCAAGTGATCCTCCCACCTCAGCCTCCCAAGTAGCTGAGACTACAGGCATGCACCACTGCACCCAGCTGATTTTATGGGTTTTTTGTTGTTGTTGTTGTTGTTGTTGTTGTTGTTGTTGTTGTTTTCTGAGACGGAGTCTCGCTCTGTTGCCAGGCTGGAATGCAGTGGCGCTATCTATCTTAGCTCACTGCAAGCTCCGCCTCCCGGGGTCAAGTGATTCTCCTGCCTCAGCCTCCCAAGTAGCTGGAACTACAGTCGCACACCACCAAGCCCAGCTGATTTTTGTCTTTTTAGTAGAGCCAGGGTTTCACCATATTGGCCAGGATGGTCTCAATCTTTTGATCTCATGATCCACGCCCCCCCGGCCACCCAAAGTGCTGGGATTACAGGCATGAGCCACCACGCCAGGCTGATTTTATGTTTTTTGTTGTTGTTGTTGAGACAGGGGTCTTGCTATGTTGCCCAGACTGGTCTTGAACTCCTGAGCTCAAGTGATCCTCCCATCTCAGCCTCCCAAAGTGCTAGGATTACAGGCCTGAGCCACTGCACCTGGACGCTAAGACTTTTATTCATTCAGCTACTTCATTACATTTTTAAAAATACTGTAAATCTTATAATCAAACCAATTTCTTCGTTTAATCCTTTGCTGTAACAATTGTTTTCTTTGCTTCTTCCCCCCTAGTGGTGTGGACATGTCTGCAGTCCTGCTGAAACTCGGATTTAAAGAGTCCCTGGTACAGTCAAAAATGGCAGCAGGCACAAGTACCTTTGTGGTGGCCTATGCAATCCACAAGCTGTTTGCGCCAGTGAGAATCAGCATGACGCTAGTCTCTGTGCCCTTGATTGTCAGATATTTTCGAAAAGTGGGGTTTTTTAAACCTCCAGCTGCAAAACCTTAATGAACTCTTCAGTCGTACACACTGAAAACCTATTTCTTCTAAATTACACAGTTTGGATTGGTTTTAGGGTTGTAGGGTTTCTTTTGGAGAGGCAGGGGGCTAATTGCTATGTTCTCATGGATAAACTTTGCCAGCAAAAATCAGGCTTTTGAACAATTTTAATTTTTTGCCTCATACATTTTGTGAATGCTATTCATTATAGGGCTTGTATGTATAATCTAAAATGTCAGCAAGACATCACAGATGGGTTAACATCTCAAAACAAAATAGCCTACAAACGTTCCTTGTGGGAGATTTTGGCGAGGGTCTGTCTGTAAAAGCTCCAGGGGGTTCATCTTGGCTCAGTTTCCTAAAAAGCAATGATTGATTTAACTGGCTTTTAAATACCCCCTTCCGCTGATATTTGTTGTCAGCTGCCTACAGTTTAATATGCAGCGTTCTGCAAAACAGCGGCCAGTGCTACGGTTAATGAAGCAAAACTTAATACGTAATCACAATCTAAATTAGCATCAATACTTTGACATTCATTACATTTGTTTTTGGGGGAAGAAGAGTATTTCTGGTATGTTTCATTGATCCCCAAACACCTTCCAATCTGGACATGATGGGGCTGATTCCAGATGGTTTTTCTGAGATTTCATTAAAGTAGGTCAGCGTCATTTGTCTCTGTTTAGGTAAACTATGAAAACTCTGCCCAGTAGCAGGGGCATCGCTTGGTTCCTGATGCCCACGTTCCAGAGGAATTTGGATACCACACATAAACAGCTAAGACAATCTTAGCTTTCCTTAGACAATCTTTATCTCAAACTTCAGACATTCCAGAATTGTCATGTTTACACTGTCTCATTGAGTTAAAAATCCTGTTCAAGAAAAAAAAAACATTTTGTATCACTTCCTAAAAAGGAATATTCGTGGCACTTGTCACAAATGGAAGGCAACTATGAGATAATACAAGTCAGAGAGGGGCTTGTATTACACGGCAGGTGTAATTAGTCTACTGAGCCAGCTTTACCCAATGAAGGGCATGTATGTTAGAGAGATTAGCAAAGAGTAGAAATTCAAGCATAGAGGCGGTGGTTTATGCCTGTAATCCCAGCACTTTGGGAGGTGGAGGCAGGCGGGTCACTTGAGGCCAGGAGTTCAAGACCAGCCTGACCAACATGGTGAAACCCCGTCTCTACTATAAATACAAAAGTTAGTCGGGCATGGTGGCACACGCCTGTAGTCCCAGCTACTGGGGAGGCTGAGGCAGAATTGCTTGAACCCAGGAGGTAGAGGTTGCAGTGAGCCAAGATCACACCACTGCATTCCAGCCTGGGCGACAGAGGGAGACTCTGTCTCCAAAAGAAAGAAATCCAAGCATAGATCCAAACTGAGACACTGAGACTTCCTCCTTACAGTAGTCAGGAGCAGGCGATTGAAGTAATTCTGTCCTGTGGGGTTCGGCATCATGCACGTTCCCCCTGGGCCGTTCTCTTGATACAGGGCACTTGCTCCACATTCCGGGAACCCAGATTAACCAGTCTGCCCTGTCACGTAGTTGAAGGAGTTGCATTTATCTTTCTGGCTCTCAATTCCTTTAAAATTACATTTGTTGCAGAACTTCCACAAGGCTAAATAAAATTACATTTGTGACCATCAGAGAACTGAAGGAACTATTAACTGGCTGTCCTGGTTTTGCTGAGATCAGGCTGTTGACAGTTCCTGGTTGGCCCACACCTACCCATGTCAGTTATCTCCACTAACATCTCCAAGAATCTTTGTAGGACAGTTTCTCCACCTGCAAGGTCTTTCAAATAGAACTCTTCTTTCCTTTAAGGCAATTAGCCCACTGCCAAAAGATTTTACTGTCTTAAAGCCGGAACTGTCTTTCTGAGATCTAATTCCAAGGACTTCTCCACAGCTAAGTGAGATGCCTCACACCAGTATTAGATGATTCTTTGTGTGGACAGAACAGAGCATTTTCACCTTGTGTTTAAAGCAATTTGTTGGCTTCGGCTCCTCACCACTTTCTATACTAGTCTCCCATTTACGTCCCTAGTAATGCCTATGCAAAAAAAAAATGAAAAAGCTGATGATGAAACCTACAGGTTTAAGGGCTTAAATCTCAAACTTTGTGTTAGGAGTAATAGGAGTGTGCTGAGAGGGCAAGCAATAAAACAAGTCATACCAAAAAGCCACATGGCTCTCTCCTAAGCCCCAACGCCACTCCACTCCTGTGGCCGGTGGTCCAAACAGAAAATAACTGAGGACGAGGAGGTCAAAGGATCAGGGAACTAAGCATTATGTGAATTCACCAGCAAGATGTACAGAACACTTGTGTTTACATTGTTTTTATGGAACTAGCAGAATAAAACTGATCTATTTTAAAAATGAAAGCCATTGTTTCTCTAATTTATCTGACAAACTGAGCAGCTTAAATTCTGTGAAACATCTTTATGAACTTTTTAATATTCCTTCTGGTAAGCCATGGTTGTTGATGAAGTGGCACCGTGACCAGTGTATTAATGTGCTACTCCAATGAGCTTTTTCTTTGCTTGTGTGGGATTGTCTGCGGAAACATCCCAAGTCTCACTGGTAACACTGGGGAAGTTAGTCACATGGTAGTAACTATAGCTTGGGAGGGTGGCACAAGAACTATTTGGGAATGTCAAAGTCATTTCAGCTCAAGACTGTGAGAACCAGAAGCTCCTTTGTCCCAAGAGGGCTGGCAACTGCAATTTTACTCAGTCGTGTTTTTAAGTTTCTCTATGTTGGCCACTTTGTTACGATATATCCTGACATACCTGCTGTCCAGTTTCTTGCACTGAGCATTGGCCGTGCAAGCAGATTTCTCTACTAGCTCTAAGTTCAGCACTTCTACTTTTCCTTCATCACGGTCACTTTCACTGTATCTTTAGTCGATGGACAGACGGCAAATATATAAACACTATATATAGCGAAGTATTAGGAGTACGCCCAACAGGAGATACCAGAAGAGGCAGGACTAGAAGAGGGCGAGACCTGCTCCTCTCTGCCCCTGCTCATTTCCAGGCCAACAATGAACAGATGGTGGAAAGAATTACACAGTACTCCACGCAGACATAGATACTTATTTATTTCCATATTTAAAGTTTACACACATGCCATGACTCCAATGTTTTAAAAAAATAAGCCCTTAACAGCTCTGAGACACACGGCCTCTTCTGTATCCCAAGCAAGTCTCTAAATGGAGGTAGAGCACATGTTCCTATTTTACACACACTCATATGGGAGATAAGTGGTTAAGGAGGACTAGAAACCCAATCAGGCCTACCAGGGCGCTGGACAGACACAGAGCATTCCTAAGGGAATGCCACCAGAGAAAAAATACACGTCTGTACAAATATCTTTATTTTCATACTTAAAAAGAATCACATACTCATTCCAACAGCTTTACCAGGCATGGCCAACCCAATAAGTTACACACTCACTCAGGGACTTGGAAGGTTATTGCACAGCTCCTTAACTGATCGCGTCAGGCAAAGTGGTCACTTTCCCCACAGCCAGACTCTGGATTTGCCTCCTGTGGGGACACCATGCCTGGCACAGGCTGACGGGGCGGCTGCAGTCGAACCTTGCCTCCAGATTATGAATCAGTGTAAGTAGCACAATTCTCGTGGCTACTTTCACTGCAGAGTGTCATGTTTATTGATGTGGAGCTTTCTGAATAGGGAGGTTAAGGCACACCTGCTCAGTAAAACAAATATTTCTTGTAGCGTTCTAGATTGAGGGCAGCAGACAATGGTAAAATAAACTTCAGTAGCATGTTCCTGACAAGTTATACAGCAGCCCTGGCTCAAGGATTTCTCCCCCTGCATGATTCCTAAGACTGTTTGCTAGTTGACTCTTTGTTTTGGCAATTTGATGGTTTTGATGAATTTGCTGTGATCCAGGGGTGTTCAAGTACTTCTCTGAGCATTGGCCTCTGGCTGGGATTATGCTTCAACAGTCTTGAAATGAGGTCCCTGGCTCCCTCTGTTACAAAATCAGGGAATGTGAATTCAACCTGGAGTACAACAAATGATAAAACATCACAAAACACAGGTTAGAGAGATCAAACAGTACAGATATTCAGATCTTGGCCTGAAGTTCAGGCTGATAAGGAAAGAATTCCAGCAGATGCGCTGGGTCCTTTTCAGTTGCATCTTACCCGGGATATTCTTTTATAGGTCTCTTGGTATGTGTTTGCCTCAAAAGGAGGCTTCCCAACTAAAAACTCATAGCAAAGAACTCCAAGGCTCCAGAGATCCACCTTCTCATCATGCATCCGACCTTCAATCATTTCAGGGGGCAGGTAGTCCAGGGTGCCACAGAGAGTGGTCCTCCTAAAAAGAGGGAGGCTCAGGTTGATGTGCTTCTGGTTTTATGATCACAACAGCTGCTAAAATCATTGAAGATTCCACTAACACTGAAGACTTCCCCTGGGCCAAATCCTATGCCCTACGAAGTAGCTACTACTATAAATTCCCATAGGAAACAGATGAAGGGAGGTGTGTAAGGTCACAGAGCTAGCCACCAAGCTTAACCCGAAATCTGTCCAACTCCAGAACCTCCCTGAATGATCTAGAATGCAAGAAATTGAATGTATCACTACCATATAAAAGTTGCCATGCAGAGTTCTCTGCAAATACGATTTGGAGTTCTACATCTGCATGTGGATATTACAGATATGCTAAGAATCTTAAGAGCCTGGTCGCAATGACAAGACACTAGAAACTGTCCTGTTGTAACAGCACTGGGGTGGAGATGTAGATACATGCTGAAATTTTGAGGGTGGCCTATGAAGTACTCTTGCCAAAAATATTTAACTTGGCCGGGCGCGGTGGCTCATACCTGTAATCCCAGCACTTTGGGAAGCGGAGGTGGGGGGATCACGAGGTCAGGAGATAGAGACCATCCTGGCTAACATGGTGAAACCCCGTATCTACTAAAAATACAAAAAATTAGCTGGACGTGACGGCATGCGCCTGTAGTCCCAGCTACTTAGGAGGCTGAGGTAGGAGAATGGTGTGAACCCGGGAGGCAGAGCTTGCAGCAGTGAGCCAAGATCGCGCCACTGCACTCCAGCCTGGGTGACACAGCGAGACTCCGTCTCAAAAAAAAAAAAAAAAAAAAAAAAAAAAATTTTAACTTGAATCTCTTCAGGCCCTGAGACCTCCATTCCAGTTTTCAGCAAATATGGGGAATAAAGGTCCAAGTTAAGTGGCAACACAATCAGAAAAGTCCTCTTTAAAGTGGGAGACTGGTCTGGCTTAAGACCACAGAGACAATCCAATACAAAGCATGGGCCTTGGTTGAGTTCTGATTTTACAAACCAGCTATAAGATGTCATAGACAATAGGAGAAATTTGAACATGGACTAAATATTAGATACTGACAATGCTGTTAATTTTCTTAGGAGTGATCATGGTTCTAAGTATATAGGAGAATATCCTTATTTAGGAAATGCATGCTATTATAGTGCTTAAGGTTGAAGCATCATGATGTTTGCAACGTATTTTCAAGTGTTCACCAAAAAAGTAGATGCAGCCAATCTGACTAAATGGGAAAAAGTGCTGAACGCAGGCACTGGATAGACAGGTAGGCCATCAGCTACCAATTCCACATTTCTATCGGTTTAGGTTTCTGTAATGAAGGTTGGAAAAAAGCTGGGGACAGCAGACACCAAGCCAGAACAGTACGTGTGGTTTCGTATTGCTTTGTCACCAGCTGCTCTTCACCATAGATGCTTACGCTGTCACAGCCCTGGTGCTGTGTTCAGCCAGGCCTGGCACCCACTGAGCACACAGTCACTACTGAATTGTGATGTAGGATTAAGAAGCTACCACTCTGGTCATCTAACCCCTCCATCACCACCAACAGACTGAATCGCGGGTTCTCAAACTGAGGCAATAACCAGGAAATGATGATGATTAACATCTGGGATTCAGAGTGAAGTGACTATCGGTTATGTAAGCAATCTTTTCAAAAAGCAAGAAGCCATCTTTTCTATCACAATTCAACCGGTTAAAATAGTTTAACTCTGCAATTCCATGAAGCCTATAATTCTTTATTCTGGTTTGTCTTAGCAGATAACAGCTCCCACTAATGACAACCAGTTTTTTTAAAAAAAAGACTGCAATAGCAGATTCAATGCGTTGCTGGGAACAGTTAGAAGTGCTCTGTAACAAAAGCAAAGGATTTCTCCCTCACATATAATCTGTTTTAGGCTATATTTTTTTTTTTTAACTAGCTTGATTTTCAAGTCATCTGGCTATAATTTGAGTCCTCCAAAGTTGACAAACCTTGATCGGTAGATGTATGCTTTAAAATGCCCCACTTCACGTGAAGTTTCAAAGCTTATTTAAACTCAAATTTAAAACAGTAAAGATATTGCAGTTCATGTGGAAAGCTCTTTAAGATTTGAATTGTTTTGAGATTGACATCTCTGCTTCAGCTGTGAGAGGGGACAAGGAAGGACTATCCCTACTATTGACAGAGGCAGACCAAAGAGAATCTCTCACCACTGCCCTCAAAGCTCCACCAAACTAATTTGGTGTTTCAAGTTCCCTGATATGACCTGCAGTCTGAGTGCTAGACCTTTGTCGGTGCTGTCCTCTGGAACATCTCCCCATCTCCTCATCCAGGAAGCAGCAGAGGTGAAGAGTTCCTCCCCCTCAACACATGGGCACTTCACCTCTGTCATATACTTGTCCTATCTGTTGACTCATTCATCCCCTCATTAGCCTCTAAGGACATTAAGCATCTTTAACCCTAGGCCTAGAACACTGTTAATGGCCCCAAATCACCACAGAATAAAATTTTCTTGCAAACCCTAGTTTATTATCAAGCCTAAATTACTCCAAGGTACTTCTGGGTTAGCTACATACCTCTCTTATAGCACAAAATCTACACTAAAATATTTTATATTTGGCTCATGATTAGCTCCCAGGGCTCTGGTAAACCAAACAACTTCCACCTCTAAAGTTACATACCTGGAAGATGGAGCATGTACTGACCACCCAAAATCTGCAATTTTAAGCTCTCCAGCTGATCCAAGAAGTAAGTTCTCTGGCTTAATGTCTCTATGAATAACTCTCTTCGAATGACAGTAAGACAAGGCATTTGCCAATTCTGTTATATACTGTTAAAAAAATATTGAAAGCCTGTGTTTTAGATTTTGTATAACACAAGTTAATATTAGACATCTCTTCTGAAAGGAACACAACATAGATTTAACATGGTTTGCAGGTTTTGGCCAGACACAGTGGCTCCCACCTGTAATCCCAGCACTTTGGGGGACTGAGGTGGGAGGATCACTCAAGCCCAGGAATTCAAAGCCAGCCTGGGAAACATAGCAAGACTCCATCTCTGCAAAAAAAATTTAAAAATTAGCCAAGCATGATGGTGCATGCCTGTAGTCCCAGCTACTTGGGAAGCTGAGGCGGGAGGATCGCTTGAGCCCAGGAGGTCAAAGCTGCAGTGAGCCATGATCACACTTCAGCCTGGGTGACAGAGTGAGACCCTGTCTCAAAAAGGAGAAGACAAAACAAAAAACACATTTTGCAGATTTTGAAGCAAGCATCGTAGAAATTATACATGAGTCTACACACACACACACACACACACACACACACACACACACACACAATCAACTGAACCAATTTATAGTGGTTAGCATGAAGTGAAATTACCCAATGTTTAGTTATCGCTTTGCTAATACAGCTGGTGTGATGTTGAAAGACGGAAAAGACATTCAGCTAGTTAGAGCTAGCTCTTAGGTTGGTGCCATTTCAATGCAAAACACAGTTACTTCTGCACCAACCTAACAGTTACACCCCCATACGGCAACAAACGGCCCTGCGGCAAGGAAGTAAGGCAGTGCCGAAGACCTGGTACAAATTAAGGATTCAGGTGTGTAAATACTGCCTTTTTCTTTTTTAGAAAAATAAAATTAACTTTTCAAGTATAGTCAATTCCTTTTTTTAAAACCAAGATCATTCTGTGACAGAAGAATTTGTTTAAAGCTAAAAATTTACTTCAAGAATATCAGGAGAAAGAAATTATCCTGAACAATAAACAGAAACTAAAAAGCAGTTGCACTGACATATTAAATAGCATGTTAAATTTTGGGTTACACTAAGTCAGCATAGAAGTACATAAGAAATCAGTCCTTTTGTTAATTTTATTTCCTTAAGTTACTATCTTTTTTTTTTTTTTAATAGAGATGGGGGTCTCGCTATGTTGACCAGGCTAGTCTCAAACTCCTGACCTCAAGTGATCCTCCCATCTCAGCCTCACAAAGTGCTAGGATTACAGACATGAGCCACCGCACCCTGCCAAGTTACTATCTTGTAAGAAAAGTTTGCCTGGCTGGGCACCTGTAATCCCAGCACTCTGGGAAGCCAAGGCAGGTGGATCACCTGAAGTCAGGAGTTCGAGACCAGCCTGACCAACATGGTGAAACCCTTTCTCTACCAAAAATACAAAAATTAGCCGAGCGTGGTGGTGCATGCCTATAATCCCAGCTACTCAGGAGGCTGAGGCAGGAGAATTGGTTGAACCCGGGAGGTAGAGGTTGCAGTGAGCCGAGATCACGTCATTGCACTCCAGCCTGGGCAACAAGAATGAAATTCCATCTCAAAAAAAAAGCAAGAAAAAAGAAAAGTTTTCCAGTCCCTATCTCTAAGATTTAGCCAACAAATCTAGTATGTATGTATGTATGTATGTTATTTACTTATTTATTTTTAAGAGACAGGGTCTCACTCTGTCACCCACCCTGGATTGCTACGGCATGATCAGACCTCACTGCAGCCTTGAACTCCTGGGCTTAAGCAATCCTCCTACCGAGTAGTTGGGACTACAGGTGTGTGCCACCATGCCCAGCTAATTTTTAATGTTTCTTTCTTTTTTTTTTTTTTTTTTGTAGAGACAGAGTCTCCCCATGTTGCCCAGGCCGGTCGCTAATTCCTGACTTCAGGTAATCCTCCCATCTTGGCCTCTCCAAGTGCTGAGATTGCCAGTGTGAGCTACCATGCCTGGCCCAGAATTTATTTTATCATACAGGTAACTGTTTGAATATTGAAAAAATATATTTAGCTCTGCCTAAAGTTTGAGTTTCCTTTCTAAAGCAATTGCTAGACAGGATTGAACATTATTTTACATCAAAAAGGTTTACTAAACAGATAAGTAAACACCAAGTGTCACTGGCAGAAAAAACACTTTTCATTCTTTCAGTCCAAAGCCAGAGATCAAAATTCAGACCACGATAAACTGAAGTCAAATACAAGAAAGCTGCTCTTCTGACTACACCGACTTTGAGTTGCTGATGCTTTAATTGCACACATTAAAGTTCAAGAGGCAATGGACTTCACTCCTCCAGTCATTTCCAGACAAGAAGCTATTAGTTTCGCCATGGCTCTCTGGCACTGCTACTCCCTCCACACCTCACATGTTGTTAGACTGCAGGTATGGATAGGTCACTGACGTGTCACTACAATTAGTTTTATTTGAATTCATCTGAAAAGGAAAACAGGTACATGCGTATTCATTCTAACTGCAAAGGAATCTAGACAGAAATAATCTTTCATTTTCTTTCAAATAGCTATCTGCTCACACCAAAACTCCATCTAGATTGAAGCCTTGGGTGTGAGGAGAGAAAACAGAGAAGTAGTATCACGTGTAATTTTATACTGTTGATATAAGGTGAATCTTTTAAAGTAGGATATCAATATCAGAAACTGAAGAAAAAGATTAACTGACCCAAAACAACAAGCTCCAACCCACCGTAAGCAAGATGACAAGGAAAAAAACCCAAGGGTAAAATGTGAGCACCTGAGGCAGTCAATACCATGAATGAGCACAGATTTCCTTATTGAGCTGTAAGAGAAAGCTGGCCCAAAAGCTGAACTCATAAAGAAATATTAATTGCCAATTAAATAAGAAGCTGATTTGTTTAGCTAATATTTAAAAAGTAAATTAGAGATCTGTTTCTACTTAGGAGAAGCACAAACATGTAAGATTAAGTCTTTAAGTGTAAAACAGCATGTCATTGTTGCAGAGACAAGACCAAAGGGCCATATGTCCATAGTAGTGTGATTTCATCAGATACTGAAAGTAAAATTACTTGATTTTAAATGCCATGTACATCAAGGCCAAAAACAAAGAAAACTAATGTCCACGCTACCCAGAGATCTCCACCAAGAAACGGAAAAAAAATCAAAGTAACCACCATCCAACATGCTTTATCAAGCTGTCAATCCAATAAGAAACGGCCCAAATTAAGACTCAACTTCTTAAAACAAGTAATTTTAATCACTTAAAAAAGGAGAGGCACAAAAAGCACAATCATGAAAGAAAAAACTGACACATTTGGACTTTTATTAAAAATACAGCCTGGGAGGCCGGGTACAGTGGCTCACGCCTGCAATCCCAGCACTCTGGGAGGTTGAGGTGGGCAAATCACCTGAGGTCAGGAGTTCGAGACTAAACTGGCCAACACGGTGAAACCCCGTCTCTACTAAAAACACAAAAATTAGCTGGGCGTGGTGGCGCACGCCTGTAATCCCAGCTACTTGGGAGGCTGAGGCAGAACTGCTTGAACCCGGGAGGTAGAGGTTGCAGTGAGCTAAGAACCAAGATCACGCCACCGCCCTCCAGTCTGGGTGACAGAGAAAGACTGTCTCAAAAAAAAAAAAAAAAAAAAAAAAAAAAAACCCAACAACCTGGGCAAGATGGTGAGACTATGTCTATACAAAAAATACAAAAATTAGCTCAGCGTGGTGGCACCCACCTGTAGTCTCAACTACTAGGGAGGATCACTTGAGCTCAAGAGGTAGAGGCTGCAGTGAGAGAGATTGCACCACTGCACCCCAGCCTGGGTGACACAGTAAGACCCTTTCTCAAAAAAGTCAAATAAAAACAGCTTTGTGAAAGACACAGATAAGAGAAGGAAAATACAAGGCATGCATTGGGAGAAAATACTTGCAAAACATGTATGACAGACGACCTGCATCCAAAATATACAAATAACTCTTAAAACTCAAAAAAGCAAAAGATTCCAACAGGTGCCTCAAAGACGATACACAGATGGCAAATAAACACATAAAAAGATGTTCAAGGCTGGACGCGGTGGCTCACGCCTATAATCCCAGCACTTTGGGAGGCTGAGGCAAGCGGATCACAAGATCAAGAGATCGAGACCATCCTGACCAACATGGTGAAACCCTAAAAGTACAAAAATTAGCTGGGCATGGTGGTGCATGACTGTAGTCCCAGTTATTCAGGAGGTTGAGGTGGGAGAATCACTTGAACCCAAGAGGCGGAGGTTGCAGTGAGCCAAAATTGTGCCACTGCACTCCAGCCTGGTGACAAGCGAGACTCCATCTCAAAAAAAAAAAAAAAAAAAAGATGTTCAACATTGAATGTTGTTAGGAAACTAAATCAGAACAATGAGATACCACCACATGCCCATTAGAATGACTAAAATGCAAAACACTAGGCCAGGTATAGTGGCTCACTCCTGTAATCCCAATATTTTGGGAGGCATGAATTACTTGAGACCAGGATTTCAAGTCCAACCTGAGCAACAAGGCAAAACCTTGTCTCTACAAAAAAATACAAAAATCAGCCAGGCATGGAAGCACATGCCTGTAGTCCTAGCTGCTTGGGAGGCTGAGCTGGGAGGACTGCTTGAGCCAGGAAGGTTGAGGTGGGTGATCACGCCACTGCACTCCAGTCTGAGTGACAGTGAAACCTTGTCTCAAAACAAACAAAAATCCAAAGCACTGACATCAAATGTTGGCAACTATGAGAAGCAATAGGATCTCAATTCATTGGTTCTGATACCGTATTGCCATTGTATAATGGTATCAGAATTGTTAACCAGCTGCCCTGTGGGAACCAACTGTATCAATTAGAGTGCTTATGTGAACTTCCTTTGGCCTTTGTCTTATAGAATCCACTCATTTCCAAAGCTGCTTGGATCAACACTTTACCCTTACACCCTTTAGTAAGGTGGTTTCCTACATTTGTAATGCAATGTAAAATAGAATGTAAAAATCACTTTGGAAGACAGTTTCCTCACAAAGCAAAATAAAGTCTTACTGTATAAGCTGACAATAGCACTCCTAGATATGTGCCCAACTAATTTGAAGACTTATGTTTCACAAAAACCTGCATGCAAATGTTTATAGCCAAAACATAACTGCCAAAAACCAGAATCAGCCAAGATACCCTTCAGTAGATGAATAAACTGAGGTACTTCCATATATTGAAATAATGGAAGATGATTTCGTGATAAAAAGAAATGAACAAGCTCTCATGCCTCCAAAAATATACAGAAGAATCTTCAATGCATACTGCTAAGTGGAAGAAGCCCATCTAAAAAGGCTACATACTGTTATGATTCCAATTATATGATATTCTGGAAAAGGCAATAGAGACTGTAAACAGATCAGTGGTTGCCAGAGATGGAAGAGTTGGGAGGGATGAGTAGCTGAGACACAGGATTATTTTTCAAGAGCAGTGAAACTATTCTGTATATCGTAATGGTGGATACATGGCATTGTGTATTTGTCAAAATTCATAGAACTTTACAGCAAACACACAAAAATCAATCTCAGGATATGAAAATGTAAATGATTCCATCGTGGGCATGCAGATTGTGACAAAAGAATCTCACTGCATTACAAATGTAGGAAACCATCTTACTAAAGGGTGTGAGGGTAAAGTGTTGATCCAAGCAGCTTTGGAAACTAGTGGAGTCTTTAAGACAAAGGCCAAAGGAAGTGCACATAAGCACTCTAATTGATAAAGTTGGTTCCCATGCAGCTGGTTAACAATTCCGATACCATTATACATGTATATTGGAATTGAATAATTAAGTAAAAGGATGGTGGGCAGTGAAATCCAGGTTTCTCACTTTTGGAGTGGGAGTTTACAGGTAAACAGGAGGAAGTTAGAATGAAACGTGGTAACGGATTCAAGTTGAAGACATTGGTATGAATTCATGGTATGCTTAATGAAGAGACAGATGGATAAATCTATACACAGATTACTATCCACATATATTTCCTTGCTCTGTCAGCTGAAAGCCTAGAAGTAGTGACGCCACAGTAGAAATGAGTACAAGTGCCCAGATCTTGGTTTATAATAACATTCTCCAAGAAGAGGAACCAGGGCTCCTTGGAGAAATGGTTCGATTCTAGGACAGGAGCAGGAAATATACAAGATGAGGCTTCAGCATCTTGTATCAGAAAGTAAAGAAGTACAAGGCCAGGTGTGGTGGCTCACTCCTGTAATCCTAGCACTTTGGGAGGCTGAGGCAGGCAGATCACCTGAGGTCAGGGGTTAGAGACCAGCCTGGGCAACATGGCGAAACCCTATCTCTACTAAAAATACAAAAATTAGCTGGGTGTGGTGGTGCATGCCTGTTAATCCTAGCTACTCAGGAGGCTGAGGCAGGAGAATCGCTTGAACCCAGGAGGTGGAGGCTGCAGTGAGCCAGGACTGCGCTACTGCACTCCAGCCTGGGCGACAGAGTGAGATTCCATCTCAAAAAAAGAAAAAAAAAAAAAAGTAAGGAAGTATAAAAACACACACACACACACACACACACACACACGCAAGACAAAACGGCAGTGATTTTCCCAGGAACCTGGTAAAAGAAAAAGAGCAGGCCGGGTGTGGTGGCTCATACCTGTAATCCCAGCACTTTGGGAGGCTGAGGCAGGCAGATCACAAGGTCAGGAGTTCAAGACCAGCCTAGCCAATTTGGTGAAACCCCATCTCTACTAAAAATACAAAAATTAGCCGGGCGTGGTGGTAGGTGCCGGTACTCCCAGCTACTTGGGAGGCTGAGGCAGGAGAATCCCTTGAACCCAGGAGGCGGAGGTTGCAGTGAGCAGAGATCGCGCCACTGCACTCCAACCTGGGCACCAGAGCGAGACTCCATCTCAAAAAGAAAAAAAAAAAAAGAAAAAAAGCTCCCAGTGGCCAAAGTTGTAGCCATCTGAACCACAAAATAAAGTACTGGATTATAGCTCAAGGGATAAAACAAATACCCAGGAGTCTACATCTTTAAATAAATAAATGATGAAATAAATAAGGGAGAACAGCCTTATTCTGGCACAGAATTCCAGATAATTTATGGAAATACTCCATCCACTCTCTACTCCTTAAGTGTGGGCTATTCATAGTAACTTCCTTTGAAGAAATACAGTATGGAAAGGAGGGAAAATAGTAACTTTACAGTGGAGAAACCAGACAAACACTCTCTCAGGCAGAAGATCAAGCTGACATCCACAGTTAAAAGTCATAAGAGTTTACATCCCTGGTATGTGATAAGAATGCATTTTACCTCTGCTCTCCCCTCAAAAACCCATAAGCCCAATTTAATCATGATAAAAACTAAGAAAATCTGAATAAAATGTGGACTTAACAGTTATATATCAATATTGGTTCATCAATTGTGACAAATGTACCATATTAATGCAAGATGTTAGTGGGAAAATTAGCAGGAAATTCAGTGTGGGGTATATGGGAAGTCTCTGTACTGCCTTCACAATTTCTGTAAATCTAAAACTATCCTAGCCAGGCACAGTGGTGTGCACCTGTAGTCCCAGCTACTCGGGAGGCTGAGGTGGAGGATCACTTGAGTCCAGGAGTTCTAGTCCAGCCTGGGCAACATAACAAGACCCTGTCCCTTTAAAAAAAAAAAAAAAAAAAGAAAAAAAGTAAAAACTATTCTAAAATTAAAAATCTATTAAAGAAAATGAGGGTGACTATCTATATACATTATATACATTTCCATAGAAAACAGCTGTGCAAACTAGGCACAAAAGCAGACACAACATTCTGCCTGGTTCTAGACTTTATCGGTACATATGGTACAAATAAGCTCTTTTGATTTTTCCACTTCAAATATTTGATATTAAGCTATCCTTCCGTCAAGACAACACCCACTCTACTAGAATGAAAGGTGCACTGCTATGGAGGACAGGTACACAGGAAACACAACTAGCCTGGACAACAAATGAACACTTACCGTAGCAGTTCTCTGCTCATCAAACTTTGAAAGTTTCTGAAGTTCTCTATAGACTGTTCCAAGTGGTGCATATTCCAGAATTAGGTAGACTCTGGTAGCATCATGGAAATAACCATACAGTCTGAGAATATTAGGATGCCTGCAACAAAGGATAAACATTCTAACACCTGGTTTGGAGCTGACAGAAGACTATGTACTAAATGTCAAACAAACTCTTCATGTAAAACCAGTGGTGTTTACCATGAAACCACACTCCAAACTCCACTTGAGAATCTGAAACTGTAAACCCACTCCAAGAAAAATACATAGACCCACATTTCATTTTACAAGCATTTCAAAGTATTAATGGACCTCTGGTTTAGTTAAGACTATTTCCTTCCTTTAGGCACCTTTATTCTTAGGAGGAAAATTCAGCTGAATATTAATTATCTACATACTAAAAAAAGCACATGGCCAGGCACAGTGGCTCACGCCTGTAATCCCAGCACTTTGGGAGGCCGAAGTGGGAGGATCACGAGGTCAGGACTTTGAGACCAGCCTGGCCAATATGGTGAAACCCCATCTCTACTAAAAATGCAAAAATTAGCTGGGCTTGTTGGTGCACGCCTGTAATCCTAGCTACTCAGGAGGCTGAGGCAGGAGAATCGCTTTAACCTGGGAGGCGGAGGTTGCAGTGAGCTGAGATCACGCCACTACACTCCAGCCTGGGTGACAGAGCGAGACTCATCTCAAAAAAAAAAAAAAAAAAGAAAAAAAAGGAAAAAGGAAAAAAAAAAAAAGGCATTGCCACAGTAGTTTGATACCCAGACACTGTGACAGATAAAAGCAGTGATCAGTAACGGCAGTAGATGGGTGCTGAGCAGACTGGGCAGGTGCAGACTGTGGCCAGTGGGAAGCAGGCAATGGGAAGCACAGCCCGTGTAAGATGCCTGCCCCTCCCAGCCCCAGCCAGGTATTGCCAGGTAGAGACACACCAGGCCTGATGTGGCCAGACTTGAAGTATTAGCATCTGATTCAAATCTGAAAAACACTGAAAGGAAAAAGAAAAAAAGGAAAAACAAAAACCCATCAGCCCTAGTCAACCTGCAGGTGGCTGCTCGCAACCCCTGCATACTTTAGAATAAGGGGTGCCATTCCCCTTCATTATCCACCAAAAAGACTTGCCCATATAAACTATTCCATTAACAAAACATTAAATCCTCAAGTGATTTTTCAGGATCAGAGCACTTAAGTGCTCTTTGAAAGATGACAAGTTTAATCATTTTTTGTGGTACTATGAAAAGCAAGCCCTCTAAAAAGTAAATGTATACTTTAAAAAAAAAAGAAAAGAAAAGGAATACAATTTTATTTTAACATGAAGAGCATAGGAGAATCACAGGAGAATGATTATAACCCAGTGTGGTACAGAAGCTTATCTAATCTTTTTCATAAGGGAGCGGGAGGTGAGGAACGGGGGCCACGCATTTGAGGACAGTGCCTCATAAGAGGGAGTGCACGGACCTGGGCAGTGGGAGGCTGACATTACAGGAGGGGGAGGGGTGCAGCATGGGTGAATATTGTTTTGAACATGAACCTGAAAACTCACCGAAGGTGGGACTGTATTTCCACTTCTCTTCTGAGCTGATGCTCCACTCCGGCTTTCTCCAGCTGAGCTTTAAATAACACTTTAAGAGCCAGAATAAACTTGCTTTGTTTTTCTCTTGCCAAATAAACATTACCAAACTTTCCTTTACCCAGAGGGCGACCAATTTCAAAGTCTTCCAAAGCCCACTGCCTCCTAGGAAGGAATTTGAACATTTTAGAATGTGAGGAAAACAAAGCTTTTCTAACAAATTCTCAATTAGTAGACACATTCTATAAATAATTTTATATTCCAACTTGTACTCAATATGTATCCTCAGCAAGAACCAAGGCAACAACCACTATCAAAGAGCTGCTGCAACATGAAACCCTGACATCCCTAGCTGCCGTTAGGTGTGAAGAGTCAGTGACAAGGAACAGTCTCGGGTTTTAGATCTGAAGCACTCTATGGGAAATGTCCCAAGCCTGTACTATGCTCAGAGGAACAGGCCCATGACAACGCTGAAGACCATAAAAAGGATAAGTGACCAGAGAGGGAGGAATGCTTCCGGACCATCTGGGGGCCTGTTTCAAACTAACCACAGCCGCTCCCTCCAGTCCCAGAGGTGCTAATTCTCTCTGGGTGGAGAAGCACTCTGGTGGTGGACACAGAGCCCTGAGCCACTGAGCCACTGTTACGAATGGAAGCAGGATGGAGCCCACAGGCTAGCTGGGGCATGAGTACCAGTGGATTTAGACTCTTAGCCTCTGTTAGGCCGCTAGAAGCAAAAGTCTGTGGGTTCATTCCTCGCTCCTCCTAGTATATTCTAGAATCCAGACAGTTCAGAGACTAACAGTAGGATTTTAGAAAAGCCCTGGGGAAGACATTAGAGCCAACCTTTATAACAAAGAACTAAAACTATCACACTGTCAAAACCCTCAGTCGTATATGAGTATACAGTTCTGCAACATATTCTATTTTTTAAAAACCTGCACTTTTATACAATAAAAAAGCACAGACACATAAACCATATGTAGTGGTTACTTCTAAGGACAGAGAGGAACTTCCACACATTTCTGTAACAGATTCATACAAACTTTTTCTAAATTTGAAATGCATTTTTTGTTGTTGTTGTTTGTTTTATTTTGAGATGGAGTCTCCCTCTGTCGCCCAGGCTGGAGTGCAGTGGTGCAATCTCAGCTCACTGCAAGCTCCGCCTCCGGGGTTCACGCCATTCTCCTGCCTCAGCCTCCCGAGTAGCTGGGACTACAGGCGCCCGCCACCAGGCCCAGCTAATTTTTTGTATTTTTAGTAGAGACGGGGTTTCACCGTGTTAGCCAGGATGGTCTCGATCTCCTGACCTCATGATCCGCCCACCTCGGCCTCCCAAAGTGCTGGGATTACACGCATGAGCCACTGCACCAGGCCTTGAAAGCCATTTTTTAAAGCACTTGAGTCCCTAGCAAAATACCTCAATATACAAAATTCCTTTTTTTTTTTAAGATTGGAAATCTGGAAACATTTATATCCTCTAAATGAAAATAAAGGCCTCATTTTTTCCCCCAAGAGTTCCCACAACTAAATTTGCAACAAAATGATATAATGTAGTAGAATAGTACAGAACTTTGTAAATAAAAAAGCTTACTTTTTTGATTCTTCATTTTTCTGTTTTGATGCCAGTTCCTCCTCAGGATTATTTTCTATATGGAATAAGTTAAAAACCTGTTTTTAGAATAACGATATAGGATAAGCTAAGCTGTGAATAGAGGTGAATCAAAGAATTGGTCACCAAAATATTAATGGTATGTTAAGAATGATAAACCGGGTTTTTTTTTTTTTTAAGTTTTCCTCATAGAAAAAAAGGACTACTACACCCTGACTTCCATCATGTGAAGTCTTTACAGAATTTCTAAAGACGAGCAGACGTATATATAGACGGGTCCCTCTCTGATAAATTAAAGGCAGACTATGAAGGTTCTTTTGAAGCCTCAGTTTCCAAATGAAGAACTTTTGTGGCAGAATTACCAATCTTCCCATACATGACAAGCTGCCACCTCATCACCTTTTCTCCCTACTAGGTGGGCCAGCCAACAGTCTATACCCTATGTACAAATTATCACCAACATGTAGCAAAACATAAGCCAGCCACCCTCCATTATATTAGTTGCCAAGGGGAAATATAAAAATAAAAGCCACCAATTCGGCAAAATGCACAAGGAACAGTTGTGCAGCAGAGGACTGGGGTAACTATTTCATTAGCCACAAGAACATATGGAACATTTCCACCGGTCTGTCTCCAACATCGCAAACTCGAACAGCACATGATGGTCTGCTCAGATATTTGGATGCAGGTCCAAACTCTTCCTCCAGGTGCCCCTGTCACATGTGCACCCCGCAACCCCCAGTTCACTAACTCAGTTAATATCAATTTAATCACCATCCCTAACTCCTCTTTACTCATCTTTCAGGTACGATTTATTGCCCAGTTCTAATGAGTCTGCATCGTAAATGAGCTCTCAAATTTGTGCGCACCTCTCCATCCTGGCTTGTCTTTGGATAAGTTAACTGCTTCTGAGTCTTAGCTTCCTCCTCTGTAAAACTGAGTTAATTACTGGCTACCTTCATGAAGTGGTTACAAGGATTGAATGAGATGACGCGGATGAAGCACGCACTTATCTCAGAGCCTGCAGGGAATGAGCACTCGACAGTTGGTAAATAACAGCATCTACTCTGCTCCACACACAGCAGGTTATTGCCATCTCTGACCTCAACCTCCTTCCTGTCTGGTACTCCTAAATCCAGTGTTCTACTCCAATTTATTCAGTACTTCCACAGTCAACTTTTTTTTTTTTTTTTGAGATGGAGTTTTGCTCTCGTTGTCCAGGCTGGAGTGCAATGGCGCGATTTCGGCTCACCACAACCTCCGCCTCCCAGGTTCAAGAGATTCTCCTGCCTCAGCCTCCCAAGTAGCTGGGATTACAGGCGTGCGCCACCACACCTAGCTAATTTTTTTTAGTACAGACGGGGTTTCTCCATGTTGGTCAGATTGGTCTCTAACTCCTGACCTCAGGTGATCCACCTGCCTCAGTCTCCCAAAGTGCTGGGATTACAGGTGTGAGCCACCACGCCTGGCCTTCCACAGTAAACTTTCTAAAAGGCAAAGTTCCCTTCTAAGTTCAAAAAACCTTCAGTAGCTTCCAAATGCCCTAGAGATGAGGCCCCATTCCTTACCATGGCCAGCAATGCCCATGGTGACCTCACCGCAGCCTGCCTCGGTTCATCCACTTCTCTGGATTTCCCCCAAACTTTAGATCTCAGTCCCTCAAGTCACTTACTACAAGCACCCTACATCCAGACCCACTAACAAGCAATCAAAAGGACACCAATTGGTGCTGTGTCCTCCCTGGGTGCCCCACTCTTCCAAGAGAGTGAGAATCAGGTCTGTATTTTTAGCACAGATTCGGCCCATGGGCAGACACTGTTACTTCAACCCAGACACCATATTTTCTCCCCATCCTCAACAGATATAAAAGCTAAGGCTCCAAACAGTAACTGCAAGTAATATACACTTGCTTTTTTAGCAACAACGACAAAGAATGACCATCCAATGAGTCTCAAAAGCTAGTTTACCAGGTGCCGACGGCAGGGGCTGCTTGCTCTTTGGGGTATGACTCGGTGGCCTGGAGACAGGATGAGGTACACTGGTTGCCTGCAATTGCTTCTGCTTCTGATTCTGAACCAGTTTGTGACTGGAAACAAGCTTTTGTGCTTGCAAAGGAACACGCTGGGAAGAATTTGAAGGACACAGGACCCGCTGAGCCTGGCCACTATTTGCAGGTAATGGATTCTGACAAGGAAATTGCTGAGTCACGAGAACACGTTTTGGACCTCCAACTGGAGCTGCAGGCTAGAATGGAAGAGAAAATAAACTTTCTGGTATTCGTGAACGCAAAAGATGAATATTTTGAGAATTTCACAAAGTTTGTTCTCTAGTATAGCAAAATAATGAATGTCACGGATAAGAGATGGAAGGGGAAAAGGTATTTTAATCAGTACTTCCAGAGGATAGTTAGTATGTGGCTAAGAATACCCGAATGATACTTTCTACCCCCTCCAACTCCTCACCCCTAAAAATCATGCTTTATTAACAAATATCCATTACTGAAGGAGACAAACACTTCCTAGAATTTCTCAATAATTTGGAAATAGACACTAACTTGTTATATGGCAAAAAGCTATGATACAAAAACTTTATGACAAAATCTCAGTTCCATTTAAATTTCTTTGATAATATACATTTAAGAAAAAGACCAAAAAAAAAAAATCTGTCAAAACATTCAACACTGGTTATCTTCATGAAGTTTTGGAAGAGTCTAAGTTTTCATATGGCCAGGATTTTCCACAATAAGCTTATTACTATACTATTAATTAACCAATGTTTCATTTTCCAAGTATTGACAAAATGGACTTGAGCAAAAAACTGTGACAAAAAGGAAACAAATGTAGGCACTTCAAAAAGTTATTACTAAAATGTGTTATTATTTTTGAGATGGAATCTTGCTCTGTCACGCAGGCTGGAGAGCAGTGGCATGATCTCAGCTCACTGCAACCTCTGCCTCCAAGGTTCAAGCAATTCTCTGCCTCAGCCTCCCAAGTAGCTGGGACTACAGGCGATACCACCACGCCTGGCTAATTTTTGGTATTTTCAGTAGAGACGGGGTTTCACCATCTTGGCCAGGCTGGTCTTGAACTCCTGACCTTGTGATCCACTTGCCTTGGTATCCCAAAGTGCTCGGATTACAGGCGTGAGCCTTGAAATGTATTATTTATACGCCTGTAAGTACTGTATTACAAGCTTAAATAGTTAACTCTAACACCCTGAGCTAATCAAACTAAAAGGGGTAGGAGGGATGAGATTTCCTCCAGCTTCAACAGCTCATTGTAAGTGAGGGGCAAGTGCTAGAAATGAAAGCCTAAAAGTCCATCCCCAGCTCAATGGTATGAGTGCTCTACAAAGACAGGGTGTTAAGACTTCCAAATTCAAAGTCAGTTACTCCTGAAATTAGTACACTGTCCACAACATAGTAGGCATTCCAAGACAAATATAAAGAAACATTTTAAATGTAGAGCAATTTTTTAAATAGCCGTTATCATAGGAACTGAGAATCAAAAACAGTAATTCAAGGTAGCCTTTTCTAATTATTTTATATTTATGGCCAATTTTAAAAGTTTTGGACTCCTGCTGGATGCATTATTACTATTATCTTGCATACAACAGAGGGATATAGAAACTTAAGCAGCCAATTATAAGACAAAGCAGAACCAAAAAGCTACTCTAAGAATCAGCAAAATGTTACCGAACACAAGAAAAGTGACTAATTTATATCCAGGGGCACAGTAAGGGATCTAAATTTATAATCCAAAGTAAAGGTGGAAAGAATTCCCAACAAGACCAACCTCCATGTGGGTTTATAAATGTGAATGAGATTACAGATTATTCAATTTACCTTAACAGGCCCTGAAATGCAGTTTTCTTTAGATCGGTCCATGATGCCTGAAAAGAAAAAGAAGAACCTTTAATTTGAACAAAGCCACCTGCTTAAAGTGCTGCTGCTTGATAGGCAGCGTTACAGTTCCCTGATCAAAAGGCCTCCACAACACACAGGATTTTACACTTTTTGTCCAAATGAAGCTAATGAGGGAGGGCCAGACATGTGCTTTCCCCGCAAGGCCAACCTCCCCTTGGGCACTGCATCCCATCCTCTCTCACACGGAGTCTTCACTCCTGATGGTCTTGCGGCTCCATCATCTCTCTTCTAACGGATCACTTCCATCCCTGTGCAGCCTGCTGGCATACCTGCTACCTTAAAAAAGTCCTCTTTAGGCCGGGCATGGTGACTCACGCCTGTAATCCCAGCACTTTTGGAGGCCGAGGCGGGCGGATCACCTGAGGTCAGGAGTTCGAGACCAGCCTGGCCAACATGGTGAAACCCCGTCTCTGCTAAAAATACAAAAATTAGCTGGGTGTGGTGGCGGGCGCCTGTAATCCCAGCTATTTGGGAGGCTGAGGCAGGAGAATCGCTTGAACCTAGGAGGCGGAGGTTGCAGTGAGCTGAGATCATGCCATTGCACTCCAGCCTGGGGGACAAGAGTGAGACTTTTTCTCAAAAAATAAAATAAAATAGAATAAAATAGTCCTCTTTATTGTATTATCTTTGCTAACCATGACCCCCTCCTCTCCAACAGCAAAGCTCCAGAAGAACCATCCACACTTGCCACTTCTACTCCTCCTCTCCCCTCCCCTGAGCCCATCCCCACCCAGCTTTTTTGCCTCCACCACATCATCAGGCTCATGGCTGACACCTACTGTTGCCAAACCCAAGGGTCAATTCCACCTTCCTCGTACTTGCATCCTCAGCAGAATCCGACAAGGTTGATCACATCTTACACCTTTTTCTTCACTTCCCTTCCAGGTTTATCTACCACCTAGTCATCCTATCTTTCCCTCCTTGCTGGGTCACTCTCATTGTTGCCCGATCAAGGGTCTGGGGTGACTAAAGAATGAGTCCCTGGACCCTCCACTTCTCCATCTACACCTTCACAGGAATCCATATCACCGAGTGCCTCAGCTCTAAATGCCTTCATGAGGACCTCTCAAAGTGCATCTTCTGCCCCAATCTCACCTTGGACTGTCAGACTTGGATATCCAAGGATTTGTCCAGGATCTCCCAGAAATGTCTGCCAGGCACCTCAATCCTAACATATTCAAAACCGAACCGCTTCCCTTCTCCACTTCTCACCTCCCTGTTCATGGGTGTGCCCTGAGCTCACGCCTAGAACGACTTCTCCATCTCCAATTACTCCCTAGCCAAGTACATCCAGTCTCTTTGCTTTCAATACCATCTACAGGCTGAGGACTCCCAAATATTCATTCTTCAGCCCAGACCTCTCCTCTGAACTCCTGATCTACATTTTCTACTTTCTATGCAACATCTGCACCTGATTATCTGAGAGGCATCTCCATTTTAACATGTCCCAAACAGAAGTCCTAATCCCTCCACACTCTCACCTCCCCAAATCTAGTCTCTAGATATCCTCATCCCAGTTGATGGCAAATCCATCCTGCCAGTTGCTCAGGCCAAAAGCCTTGGCATAATAACCCTTTAAGAGGTTTCTCTCTCTCTCAAACCCCTCATCTAATCCACGAGCATATTCTGTAGGCTCTGCCTTCAAGATCACTGCTCACAACCTCTACTACTACCACCTGGTCAAACCGTAATTCTCCTTTGAATTTTTTGCAACGGCCTCCCAATGGCCTCCCGACTTCCAACCTTACCCCGTTATGGTCCATTCTCAACACTGAGGCCAACAATCTCATTAACAAGTCAGATGTGTTGGTCCTTGGTTCAGAAGACCCCCATGGCTCCCCAACTCAATCAAAACAATGCAAACTCCTAACCTGCATAGACAGGCCTATTGAAGTCTCACAGAACATGGACCCTAACTGCCTCTCTGACTTCATCTCTTCTTCTCGATTGTGCACCAGCCACACAAGGCTTCTTTCTTTCCTCAAACAAGTCCCCTGCCATAGGTATTTGCACTTCTTGCTCCCTTTATTAGGCTTTTCCCCCAGGTGTGTAGTTCAGTCTTTCATTTCACAGAGGTTTCTCTTTTTTTTGAGATGGAGTTTTGCTCTTGTTGCCCAGGCTGGAGTGCAGTGGCACAATCTCGCTTCACCCACAACCTCCACCTCCCGGGTTCAAGCAATTCTCCTGCCTCAGCCTCCGGAGTAGCTGGGATTACGGGCATATGCCACCACGCCCAGCTAATTTTGTATTTTTAGTAGAGACGGGGTTTCTCCATGTTGGTTGGGCTGGTCTGGAACTCCCCATCTCAGGTGATCCACCCGTCTCAGACTCCCAAAATGCTGGGATTACAGGCATGAGCCACCATGCACAGCCTTCACTGAAGTTTCTTATCAAATGTCCCCACACTCCAGCCTGGGCAACGGAGTGAGACCCTGTCTCAAAAAAAAATTAAAATTGCCATTTTACAATTAAGCAAATAACTCCATGATGAAGCTAGGCCCAGACTACAGGCGGGAGCCCTTATGAAAAAACAGTGGGTAAGTTAAAGTTAATAAACAGCAGCAAGGAAATGCCCACTTGTGTTAATCATTTAATTTCACACATGCTCTAATGCTTTACTTCCCTTACAATTACAAGTAGCAGTCTAATGAGATCACAGAGGCCTAACAACATTTATTTAACATTCTTCTGACAGAAGCTACAGGCATTTGCTCCAATTTATTCTACTTTTCTTTCTAGGGAAATTGAGTAACAAGCAGAATGGAATAAGATTCTAATCCAGAATTCTGGAGACAACGCCAATAAGACTGCCCTTCAGGTGACTCTAATCTGCAACCAGATGACTTTCACAGGATCTATTCAGTTCACACCAGAAATCCTACCACTGTGAATAGAAAAGCTGTTAGGCTAATAGCACAGGAGGTTTATACGTGTTTATTCCTTCCTCCTTCAGACCTGTGCATGTCTGCAGAGATGAAGGGAAGGACGAATTGAGTAGGTTGCTGAAAAACGTTTAATTCAAGGGACAAGGAAGGTTAAGGAAGAGGAAGAGACATTACGAGTTAACGACAGTGGCTACGTCTACCTCAGCCGGAGGGATCTTAGAAATGGAGACTCTGAGGCCCAACCCCAGGTCTAGGAAAACAGATTCTGCATTTTAACATCCCCAGACGATTTGCATGCACCGGTCTGCATCCCTAGTTCTCAATGAAATCAAAGAATCATCTGGAGAGTTTGCTAATAACTAGACACCTGGGTCCTATCCCTCAGAGATTCTGATTTTCCGGGCTCTCGGTGGAGCTATATTTTTAACAAGGCTCTCCAAGTTATCCCGATATAACTACTTCAAGGTCTACGGTCTGAGAAGTACGGACCGGGAAGGCCTCTGCAAGGAGGTTCTCATTCATCAATTCACCCACTCATCCAGCCAGGACAAGGGCCTTCCTAGGCTATTCTGTCTAAAGCGGCCCCCGTTAAACCGCACTCCTGCTTTTCCCTTATAACACCCACCCCAGTTGCAAGTTCTCTGTACGCTTACCGTCTGACTCCCTACCCACTAGAACGTGAACTCCAACACAGCAGCGACCTTCTGTGCTTTTCTTACCCAGGTGATCTCCGAGAACAAAATCCAATCTGACGCTCACCCACCCCTCCCGCGCGTGTCAACACCACTCAACAAACCCCTTCTACCTCTAGCTGTAATAAGTAACAAGCAGTGTCTTACAGGGCGCCTCGGTGCCCAAGAGCGGATGCAAAGGCACTGGGCGGGCACAGGGTAGCGCCAAGGACACCCAGGGACGGAGGAACCGAGAGGGGACTTGACGCTCCGCCACTCCGGCCGGCCGCCCCTTGTCCCCGCCGCCCTCGTCGCCACTGAGATATCCCCCACGGTCTACCCACCCGTCGGCTCCCACCTGCGACCCAAGGACCCGAGTCTTCCAAGAGCTCAGCCGTTAGAATTCAAAGGTTCTTCTTTTTAAATAGGAGTTAAACCCTCTAGCCAGAAAGCCGATTGGCCTGCACTCGAGCGAGGCTGCCTTGTGATTGGTTGACAACAAACCGGACGCCTTGAGTCGCGTTTAAGGCGCACACCGCGCGCAGGCGCACTTGCTCCTTGAGACCCCGGAAGTGGCGGAGCCAACGGCCAGCCAGACCCGTGGCAGTGCCAGCCCCAGGGTACTCTCCGGGGTCGGCCATTTATCGGTGAGGCAGCAGCCCCTTGACGTCAAGCTTGTCGCATTGGAGATAAAGTCCGAGGGGGTGAACTAACCTTTTGAACGTGGCAGTAAGTAAGATGGCGAGAAAAGCAAGCGAGAGTGCGACCGATCGATAGCGCAGCGGTCGGCTTGGCGCCCTTTCAGCGTGCGCAGTGAATGTGCGCTCGGAGCGGTCGATTGGGCAGGATTCGCGCCTCCATTTTTCCAGGAGAGAGCGGGATACCGAGAGAACCGGACCAGCTGGTACTGGGGCACGGGGAGAGTGGCTGGTGCGGTCGGCTGGGGCGTTTAGCGAAAACCACAGAAACAACTGGGGCGAGACCGGAAGAGTCCAGAGTTAGCAAGATGGCATGCGCCTCTACTTTGTGCTTCCTAAGTTGCCCGGCTTGGCCTGCACCCCCTCCTCTTCCTCAAAGGGCCTCGCTTCCATTCCCACCCAGTCCTTAGTTCGCCTCTGCATCCAGATGGTCGCGGCGCATATAGTGAGGGGGCGTCTGTGTTCTAGCCTTTCCAACTGCGATGTAACCGGTCCTGGATCGGGTTCTTGTCCTCGTGTCTCCGTGTGCTCACCTGCAAATTGGGGATAATTAGGCTTCTGTTTACCTGGCGAGTGAACGTTCTGTGGGAGTTGAGAAGTTAGGACTGGGCCACCATAAAATATATATATACACACATATATATATACACATACATGTATACATATATACACACAAATGTGTGTGTGTGTATATATATATTTGTACACCCGACATGTGCTCAGAAGTGAAGAGACCGGATAGAATAGTGGTGTAGGGGAGCCAAAAATGGCTTCCCTCCATCCTTCTAGGTACCTTATTAAGACTAAGAGTTAAATTACCATAAGACAAATTAACAGATTACTGCAGGGTAAACAGGATGTGCATGTAAAGCATTGAACTGGCATACGGAAATTATTCAAGTCATTTTAGCACGACATTAACAGTAGAATCTCTCATCAACTTTTCTTTGCCAGACTACCCACTTGTGATTTTCATTCTTTGTTGGTACTTAAGAATCTCCCATTTTTTTCGGGTCACTAAACATTGTCCATAGGAGAAAAACGATATTTAATTATGTACAGGAGTCCCACAAAATACGAGACTAAGAAGTTGAAGTCAGATGATTAAAGCTTACATGGCATCCTGAGCTACTGAAAGGAATGAATAGAGGGTTGGGGGCGGGTGGGAGGATGGTAAGCAGCAGCTGTAACACAAGTTATGGGAGGGTGAACGGAGGAAATGTATGGTGAATCAAGTTTGTTAATGCAGACAGAATAGGTGATCCTCTGGGTGGTGTCAACCTCTAATCTCCTCTCGTGATCCGAGTTAATCTTCCCTGGTTCCTATGATCTAAGTGAATCTTCCCTGGTTAATAAGGACAATTGAGGTATTTTTGGAGGGTCAGACTTTAGGCAGGTAAGGAAAGCACAGGGAAAGCCTCTTCCTGCCTGCTGTTCTCCAAGTGCCCTCAGTTCAAAGTAATCAGCCCGCCAAAGCATCTTGCTTTGGGCTGGCATTTCCTGAACTCCTTCAGTGGTTAAGCTCAGGGCTCTGGAGTTGGCAATTCTGGTGTGCTTTTAACCTTGGATAAGTAACTCAGCCACTTTTTACCTTGAGTAGGTGTTCTGACCTCCTTGAACCCATTTCATCATCTTTATTGTGTCCCAGGATTTTCTACTCAAGCATAGACTTATTATGTTCATGTACTACTTCATATACTTGAATACATTGAATGATTTTATTCAGTGAACTGATGCTTACAAAGTACTTAGCATGACGGTATCTGGCGTGCAGGAAGTGCTTAATGTTGTTGGTTATTATTAACACCATCAGTGTCGTACAGTGTATAAGAAATAGACTCTGGGCCAGGCGCAGTGGCTCATGCCCATAATTCCAGCACTTTGGGAGGCTGAGGCAGGCAGATCACAAGGTCAGGAGTTCAAGACCAGCCTGGCCAATATTGTGAAACCCCGTCTCTACTAAAAATACGAAAATTAGCCAGGCGTGGTGGCACGTGCCTGTAGTCCCAGCTACTTGGGAGGCTGAGGCAGGAGAATAGCTTGAACCTGGGAGGCAGAGGTTGCAGTGAGCCGAGACTGGGCCACTGCCCTCCAGCCTGGGCGACAGAACGAGACTCCATCTCAAAAAAAAAAGAAAAAAGAAATCAGGCTCTGAGGTCGCTTTTATTCTTTATTGCTGTCCCCAGACACCTGTAGCCTTTTAATATTGGTTCAAACATACACATACATAAAGGCATTGATTTTTAGTAAGCAGATTATCATGTTCAACAGTTGGAGTTCTTTTTTGAATAAGCCAGAAACCATTTACAGGTTTTTTTGTCTCTTAAGACTAAAGGAAAACTTAGACACTTGTAAATCAGTGCATGCACAGTCCTTCCAGATTTTTACTGTGTTTTTCATTTTTATTGTTTTGACCTTGATTGGCAGGATTTTATTGGGCAGCTCACCTTCGAGCCTTTCTAACGCATTTAACTCTGTTGAGTTTTTATAGTACAGTTGCTTTTTTTCCTTCATATTTTGATTTACTGTCGAATTAGATTATAGAATTACAGTCACAAGCTCAGTTGCCTTAAAACAGGTTTTGAGAATGAACATAAAAGATATTAGTAAACATACAGCCCAGCTAGTGGAACCAGCAGTCTAGGCCTTGACAAAACAGCAGCTATCTTGCATGTTGCAGGTGCTAGTCAATGTTTAATTAACAAAAGAAATGGAAGATTCTGGGATAGCAATAAAGAACAAAAATCATAGGTAGGTAGTTTGGTGGGGGAAGAAAAGTCGATGAGGGATTGTACCGTAAATATTGGCTAACATGACCTGAATAATTTCTGTATGCCAGGCACTGTGCTCAGGGCTCTATATGCACCACCTTGTTTAACTTCCAGTAACTTAACAGCTGAAGAACCTGAGGCTTAAGAGAAATGAGGTCAGCGACCAAAGACAATGCAGCTGGTAGCGATGGGATTTGAGTCCTGCAAGATTAAGTCTGACCAAAGAGTCCTCTGTTCCTTCTGTGATTTGCTAGAGCCTCTACCCTTCACCATCCGTTTTCCCTTTTTGCAGCTGGCAGGGAAACTGTCTTCCTCTTCTCCAAGATGTACAGAACCAAAGTGGGCTTGAAGGACCGCCAGCAGCTCTACAAGCTGATCATTAGCCAGCTGCTATATGACGGCTACATCAGCATCGCCAATGGCCTCATCAATGAAATCAAGCCTCAGTCTGTCTGTGCACCCTCGGAGCAGCTCCTGCATCTCATCAAACTAGGTAGATTGTGAACACAATTCCATATATCCCATGGCAAGGTTTTAGATGTTTGCATATGGCAGAATTTTTCAAGATTATTCTTGTTTCGTTTTAGTGCCTAGTACGTGCCAGGTACTTCAGTAAGTAAGTAGTTCAGCGTGAGTTCAGGAAGTAGCTCAGTAAGTAAGGGGTAAGCAAAGTTCAGATTATGAAGACCTTAAGCTGGTTCTGGCCTGAGGGTCTTGGTACACATTATCTGGAACACTCTGTCATATTACTGACTTCCTTCAGATTTTACATCAAATGTCCTCTGAGTTCTCTTAACCCCTCCTAAAATAATCCGACCCTTTCCTGCATTTTCCCGGTTACCCTGCCATAGTGATCCCATTTGTTTTATAACAGTCATTTTGAAATTTCCTTTATCATTTGGATTGTTTCCCATATGATCCTTACCTCCCCACTTCCCACCTACTGCCCCCTTGTCAAAAAAGACTACAAGTTCAGTAAAGATCAGGACCTTGTATTATTCAGCAGTATATCCTGGAGCCTACCTGGCTAATAATAGAAAGCACTCAATAAAATACTGAATTACCAAACAGGTTAATACCCTTGGACGTGGCAGTGCCAATTGTGAGCATTTCTCCTGGGGAAATAAAATGGACAAACTGCAATGCCCAACAACATGGAATTAGCTGTAAATTTTTCGATATCCATAAAATTGAATACTACAACATAATTATATAGATGAATATTTATTAGCCAAGATACGCTTTTGCTCTGCTTGATTAAATGAACAAGTGAGTCACAACATGTTACACAGCATTTCTCTATTACTGTTTTGAAAGATAAAACAGCTGTGCATGGGGAAGGATCCCTAAGAATTTATACCAATACGTTAACAGTTATTATCTCTGGGTGGTAAAATTCAAGGTCATTTTTATTTTCTTGTTGATCCATAGTGTTAATTTTTCCTCTACTAATCAACATATTATTTGATTTGTCAAGTTATTTATACGTTTTAAATGCATATTCTTGATAAACCTTTTTTTTTAAATATCAACTTTCTTTCAAAAACATTTCAGTAGCATTCATGTTAACAATGTAGCTAACTTAATGAGCATCAGAGCTGCTGATACATCTCAACCCTAAAAATATTAAAATTTGGAATGAAAAAATGGATAATTTAACTACAGAACTATTTTTTGAGTTTCTGTAGTTGTAGATAAAGTAGTAAACTCTGGAAGGGGGAAAATGACTTTGTCTATTGGAGCCTAACTTCCAGCGAGCCATGTGGCCTCACAGCGTGGTGAACTTTGAATAGCATGGGCAAAATACACAGTTTTGTAAAGCATTAGGTGTCACGCGACTCCAAGAAATAGGAAGTTGACGCTGGTGAGCATCTTTCCAGTTTGGATCTAGAATTTTATCTTGGCCTTTTAAAAAAAAAAACACTTGTTTTGTTACGCCTTTAATTTTGATTTCTTTCAGGAATGGAAAATGATGACACCGCAGTTCAGTATGCAATTGGTCGTTCAGATACTGTTGCCCCTGGCACAGGGATTGACCTGGAATTTGATGCAGATGTTCAGACTATGTCCCCAGAGGCTTCTGAGTATGAAACATGCTATGTCACATCACATAAAGGACCATGCCGTGTAGCTACCTATAGTAGAGATGGACAGTTAATAGCTACTGGGTCTGCTGATGCTTCAATAAAGATACTTGACACAGAGAGGATGTTGGCCAAAAGTGCCATGCCAATAGAGGTAAAAATTCCAGTTACATACTTACTGATTGCCTTCTGTTTTTCATTTTTGGAAAAATGAGAGTATGGTTCAAACCAGCTTTAGTTTGCTACAGTTGTGGATTGTGTACTTGGATTCAGACACATTCTGTACCTTGAGCATCTCTTCTTGTTGGTCTAGGTCATGATGAATGAGACCGCACAACAAAATATGGAAAACCACCCAGTGATTCGAACTCTTTATGACCATGTGGATGAAGTCACGTGCCTCGCTTTCCACCCCACAGAACAGATCCTGGCTTCTGGTTCAAGGGACTATACTCTTAAATTATTTGATTATTCCAAACCATCAGCAAAAAGAGCCTTCAAATACATTCAGGTAGGAATCTTTGGAAAGGAGCTTTACATTTTTTCTTAAATACAATGAGCTCTTGTACAACTGTTCT
This sequence comes from Macaca thibetana thibetana, assembly GCF_024542745.1. Taxonomy (NCBI): domain Eukaryota; kingdom Metazoa; phylum Chordata; class Mammalia; order Primates; family Cercopithecidae; genus Macaca; species Macaca thibetana. Next base: position 43,538,176 of record NC_065587.1, on the reverse strand, counting down.
CGTTGTAAAAGTAGTCTCGGTGATCGTCCTGTGAGACAAGTACAGACCAGGATGCATGCCGGATGGCAGATGGATCAGATTTTGTTGGCACATAGGCCACATGCTCTCATGTACCTGCTCCCTCTAGCTGGTCAGAGTTTATAATCTGACCCTTTGGAGGGTTTGGAATCCGTATCACTCTTTAAAGGTTGCAGATCCCTGTTATAAACAAAACATGACCAGCTTCACTAATGTATAACTTAGAGGAATAAAAATTCAGTTGAAAGTATTAAGTGTTTCCTGGCAAGGTGACATTTGTTACCCTATTTTGAATATGCATTGCAGAAATACTAATGTTTTAGTTGTGGCTTCTGTCTGTTTGATAATTAGAGTAGGCTGGTTGCAGTGGCTCATGTCTGTAATCCCAGCACTTTGAGAAGCCAAAGTGGGAGGATCACTTGAGCCCAGAAGTGTAAGATCAGCCTGAGCAATGCAGTGAGACCTCATCTCTTCGAAAAAATTATTTTAATCAGCTGGGCATGGTGGCACACGCCTGTGGTCCCAGCTACTCAGGAGGTGGAGGCAAGGATGATCATTTGAGCCCAGGAGGTTGAGCATGCAGTGAGCCGTGACCGTGCCACTGCGCGGTCTGCCTGGGCGACAGAGCAAGACCGTGTCTGCAAAAAATAATAATAAATAATAGTAACTTAAATAATAACAAAAAATAATAAAAACTTAATTTTTTACTCAATATTTGCAGCCCTAGAGCAAATGAAAGAAGCTCTTAGGTACAAGTTGTACTTCAGTAACCAATGCATGAATGTGTCATTGTCTGATAATACTCCATCCTTAGTGGAGTGTTACTCGGTGTTCATTTGTAAATAATGAAGCTCACTTCTATAGTTTTTGGAATAATGTAACCAGTAAATATTTAGTTTTGGGAATCTATTCAAAAAATACTTTCATGTATTCCGAAAAGCACTTTTTTTCTTATGATACCTGTGTAATATCTAATAATTGTTTTATGGATTCTTTTCATCAGCCAGATATTTTCCACATTTCCTCTGGATTTAATTGTTCACCAGTTGATCACTTGTGTTAACGTCTCTGTCCTAACAGGAAGCTGAAATGTTACGCTCCATCTCTTTTCATCCTTCTGGAGACTTTATACTTGTCGGAACTCAGCATCCTACTCTTCGCCTTTATGATATCAACACCTTTCAATGTTTTGTGTCTTGCAATCCTCAAGATCAACACACCGATGCTATATGTTCCGTTAATTACAATTCTAGTGCCAATATGTACGTAACTGGAAGCAAGGACGGCTGCATCAAATTGTGGGATGGTGTTTCAAATCGATGCATCACAACTTTTGAGAAAGCACACGACGGTGCTGAAGTTTGTTCTGCCATTTTTTCCAAAAATTCTAAATACATTCTCTCAAGTGGAAAAGACTCTGTAGCTAAACTTTGGGAAATATCAACAGGACGAACACTGGTCAGATACACGGGTAAGTGAGAAGTTGATGTTACTTAACATTTCTGTAGTGTTCACACTTTCCAGAACTCTCTTTTAGGACCTCACAATACAGCAACACAGTAAGTCTATGCATTGAGCAAGGCAGATGTTATCCCTTTCTTAGATAAGAGGAAACCAAGACTTACCGGTTAAGTCGTTTAGCCAAGGCTGTAGTTCGTAAGTGACAGAGCTGGAAATAGAACTGTGCTTTCTTTGCTCTTCTGAGCACCTCACACTGTGGACTAGGTCTGGATTCCATGCAAGTAACATTTGAGAACCTGGTGATCCATTTGTAGACTGGCCTGCCCTCTTTCCACAGAAAAGTGAAAGCAATCCAGAGAAAAGTTTCCAATAGTAGATCTCAGTATTACTAATATATGCATTTGGGAAAGAATGGCTGAGAGGAAAGATCTTATCCCATTCCTAAGTGAGCAGAGCTAGCCCCCAATGGAAACCACGTGAGTTCTGAATGCAGATATAAAGTAGGCTAAGCAGACAGAAAAAAATTGCATCCATTGAATTCTCATTAATGTATGTTGGTCTCATTGGTAACTACTCACAGTAGTGCCTGTGGAGTATTTTTATAATGAAATCTATTTAAATTGATCCTATCACTAGTAGGGCCCAAGTCTGGTTATTTGATAGTGAATGTTAAAACACTGTGTCTTCTGTTCCTTGTAGCAGCAAAGACTGTTTGGTAGAAAACCTTCAGAAAACTTCTGATTGTTTTCTCAATTGTGAGATATGTTTGTATCATACACTAAAATTGGCATGAGCATAACAAAGAAAATCACAAGAAAACGGTATTGGAAGAGACTGGACTGTGTTGTTTGCATTGAAGAGTCGGTGACATCTGACCCACTAGGGGGCAGCATAACCTGCCTTAGATTTGTCTCATTGTAACCAAAGTTCGCTTCCCCAGCCATCTCTCTGACTTCTGATACAACTAGCAAATCTTAGGAAGAGCCATTTTTATCATAATTCTTGGTGACTTCATTGAAACACTTGTATAAAGCTGTTCTGAAAAGTATTTATTATAAAAAAGAACTGCTTTATAATAGTTGTGTTTGTTGCAAAAAGAAAATACAAAAGTGATCAGAGTAAATGTGAAAGTACTCCCCCTATAGAAGTTGTAACTATTTTAAGGAGTGTGCTATATCTGGACAGATACACACCAGCCTACTGACAAGAGCTTAAATATTTACTCTAGGAATGTTTTGGATGTTTTATAGTAGTATGAGGTTGATCGGCTTGTTTTAGTGGGGAATAGCAGTGTGGTTTTTCAAAAATGTGATTATGCTGAATTTATGTGCAAATTCCCCTTTTCCTTTTTTCTCATTTCACAGATCAAGCCCCTGTCATGTCAGCATGTTAAGATTTCTGTTCCTAGTTTTAATAATTAGTTAGAATTTGGGCTGGGCACGGTGGCTCACGCCTGTAATCCCAGCACTTTGGGAGGCCGAGGCAGGCGGATCACAAGGTCAGGAGTTCAAGACCAGCCTGGCCAATATGGTGAAACCCCGTGTCTACGAAAAATACAAAAATTAGCTGGGCGTGGTGGCGGGCGCCTGTAGTCCCAGCTACTCGGGAGGCTGAGGCAGGAGAATAGCTTGAACCTGGGAGGTGGAGGTTGCAGTGAGCCAAGATCATACCACTGCACTCCAGCCTGGGCAACAGAGCGAGACTCCATCTCAAAAATAATAATAATAATTATTATTATTATTATTATTAATTAGAATTCAAAGGGTTTCTGAAATGATGAAAAGGGAAAAACTATCAAGAAAACTTTAGAAATTGGGTTGCAAAAAAATAAAAACTATAAATAATTAAAATACAGGACTGGGGGAAAGTAGTTATAGCATATATACAGATGTTAGACAATGAGTTAATATCTTAATCTGTAAAGAGAACTCAAATAGGAAAAAGATGAGTCCAAACTTGAGAGAAAAGGAGCCAAAGGACAGGGGACTGCAGAAGAGAAAAATGGTCAGGAAATATAAGAAAAGGTGGCCAGCCTCGCTGCAGACCCAATAAATGAATATGGGGACCTGGTTTTGTTCATCAGATTTTAGGAGTCTTAAAGATTTATATTAATCTACTATTGATAGAGATTTGAGGATATCATGTTTGGTTGGTCAGAGAGTCAGCTGGTAAAATATTTCAGCACAGTTTGGTATCATATCAAAATTTTAAATACATGCTTTTTGACCCACTATATCTACTCTTAGAAATTCAACCTAAAGAGGTAATTGGACAAACAGGCACATGCCCATAAAAGACTGTGTGTCCCAACATCATTTGGAGTGGCTGAAAGTTAGAAACAGCATAGATGTCCAATAAGAAGCATTAAGGAAATCTGTTACGCATCTGTGGACAACGTACACCTTTAAAAATAAGTATGCATGCTAACATTGGCTGAGCACTCACACTCCAGAGCCTCCCATGCATTCTCTTATTCTTATCCTCAGCCCTATGGGGTAGGTTCTGTAACTACCCCGTGGAACAGATGAGAAAATTAAGGCTGAGGGATGTTAAGTAATTTGCCCAGGGTCACATCACTAGTAAGTGTTCAACCTACATCTGACCACAGAGTTTGTGTTTTTATCCATTAAGCTGTATTCTGTCTTTACAGATCTGCACTACATATGCTTGAATATTAATAGTATATGACAAATGCTCTGACTTAAGTTACAAATGAAACTGGGGGTTGTGGCTCACACCTGTAATCCCAGCACTTTGGGACCCCGAGGTGGGCAAATCATCTGAGGTCAGGAGTTTGAGACCAGCCTGGCCAACATGGCGAAACCCCGTGTCTACTAAAAATACAAACATTAGTGTTGTGTGGTGGCGCATGCCTATAATCCCAGGTACTCAGGAGGCTGAGGCAGGAGATCTCTTGAACTCGGGAGGCAGAGGTTGCAGTGAGCCGAGATCACACCATTGTACTCCAGCCTGGGCAACAGAGTGAGACTCTATCTCAAAAAAAAAAAAAAAGAAAATTTACAAGTGAGCACCTAACACTTAGATATTTCGAAAGGGTATTCACCAAGTATTGACTGTTTCCTCGGATGGGTGCAATTATTAAGCAGTTTTTATTTTCCTTTTTATACTTTATTTGGTAGTTTAAACATTAAAATATGTAATTTATAGTCATAAAAAGGCTTCCTTTTGGAAAGCAGATATTCATATACTTTGTCTCAGTAATTCTGTTTCTAGGAATTTACTCCTAAGGAAATAAAGCTTTCTGTACAAAGGATATTCATTACAACATTACTTATAATTGATATAAACTAAATGTCAGGAAGTAAAAGAATTGTTAAATAGGCCAGGTGCAGTGGCTCACACCTGTAATCCCAGCACTTTGGGAGGCTGAGGCATGTGGATCACGAGGTCAAGAGATCAAGACCATCCTGGCCAACTTGGTGAAACCCTGTTTCTACTAAAAATACAAAAATTGGCTTGGTGTGGTGGCACACACCTGTAGTCCAGCTACTTGGGAGGCTGAGGCGGGAGAATCGCTTGAACCCAGGAGGCGGAGGTTGCAGTGAGCCGAGATCACACCACTGCACTCCAGCCTGGCGACAGAGCGACTCTGCCTAAAAACACACACACACACACACACACACACACACAAAAGAATTGTTAAATAAGTAATGGGGCTTCTAAACATGAGGCACTTTGCATCTAGTTAAAAAAAACATGGAAAAATGTACTAAACATAAAGTTGGTTTAAAACTATAATAGAAAAATATAGTGGCATCAATTTTATATGTATTTTTAAGCCTCGAAGTACATTAGGACAGTAACAGTATTGCTTCAGGTAATCTGGTGGTCTCTCTCTCTCTCTTTTTTTTTTTTTTTCTCTGATACAGTCTTGCTCTTGCTCTGTTGTCTGTTGCCCAGGCTGGTCTTAAACTCCTGGGCTTAAGCAGCCCTCCTTCCGCAGCCTCCCAGAGTACTGGGATTATAGACGTGAGCCACTGTGCCTGGTTTGATTTTCTTTTTTGTACTTTTTTAGAGTTTCTGAAAGTGTACAAGGTGTATCACTTCGACAGGTTTAAAATGCTTTTACATTGAATGCTAGAATGTTCTGACAGTCTAAGATGTGGACTTAGAAAGCTATCCCTCTTGGTGTCTGTGGCAGGCGCGGGTTTAAGTGGACGCCAGGTGCACCGAACGCAGGCTGTGTTTAACCACACTGAGGACTATGTGTTGCTGCCCGACGAGAGGACGATCAGTCTTTGCTGCTGGGACTCGAGAACAGCTGAGCGGAGAAACCTGCTCTCACTGGGGCACAACAACATTGTACGCTGCATAGTGCACTCCCCCACCAACCCCGGCTTCATGACGTGCAGCGATGACTTCAGAGCGCGGTTTTGGTACCGGAGATCGACCACCGATTGAGCCGCCCTCTCCGTAGGGTTCTTTCTCGAGGACTCTGCCCACCCCCCACGTCCTGTCTCAGCTGCAGTCGTAAGTCAGTGCACCATCCTTGGCAGTTTTGCTGCCACCTCTGTCCACATCTTTCTTGGATTTGTATAAAAGAATCTTTTTTTACCTTGATGTACAATCATGGTGGAAAAAGCTGGAAACACAGATCTGTGCAGTTCTACATTCACTGATTATTGCAGTGTGATTTTCATCAGTTTTGTAAATACAGGACTTGCCGTTTCTTTTGATCTCTTGATTGAAGAAGGATAGGGTATTAAAGTGCTTTTGTCATGAGGAATTTTCATTTGGTTCTTTTGTCAACTTTCTTGCTTGTTCTGCTAAACCCTCTGTGTATTTCCATTCCAGATATATTTGAACAGATAAGTAGGCATGCAGCTCTGAGACTCCAGAGTTTTATGCCATATCAAAAGCATTTTCAAGAATCCCTCAATTCTATCCTGAAATGATGTTATTCTGATAATAAAGCTCAGATCTGCAACTTTAGTGTTACATATTTTTCACTTCAATAAAATTAATGGCCAGTTTTTCCTGACAATTTATAGGAACAGTATCTTTCAACATACTCACCACATTATCCTGAAATATCTGCAATACTTGTCTTTAGTAACTGCATTTCTGTTAAGATTATGATTTGATGAGAAACAATTGAAAATATATCCGATCTAATCAAATTAGGTCAGCTTCCTATTGCTCTCAGGTGTTGCCTATCTTCACGAATGATTAGTATCGATTGACTTCATTCTTAGGTAGTTTTAAATCTTCATTTCTCTTCAGCATGAACTAACTTCTCATCATGGGGGCACATAGTAACTGCATTCTCAGAAGATTTATGCAGTTAACCAACTGATACAAGTTTTCTTTTTCTTGAATTTTTTTTTTTAATTGAGACGGAGTTTTGCTCTGTCGCCTAGGTTGGAGTGCCGTGTCGTGATCTGAGCTCACTGCAAGCTCCGCCTCCCGGTTTCACACCATTCTCCTGCCTCAGCCTCCCGAGTAGCTGGGACTACTGGTGCCCACCACCACGCCCAGCTAATTTTTTTATTTTTATTTTTAGTAGAGCCGGGGTTTTACCATATTAGCCAGGATGGTCTCGATCTCCTGACCTCGTGATCCATCCACCTCAGCGTCCGAAAGTGCTGGGATTATAGGTGTGAGCCACCGCACCTGGCCTTCTTGGCCTTCTTGAAACTTTTTAGAATATGACAGTACTTCTCTGGATTCAGCACTAGCAGAGTCAGAGAACTCTGAACTCCCCTCGTACAAACATAAACTTTGCTTTATATTTATCCCAAAAAACAAATACCTTGTGATCTGCATAGGAGTACCTAGAAATATAATCTGGGATCATTTGATAAAAATAGTAAATAGATTGAAGTAAAAGCAATTGCTTTGTATTATAGGAAGTTTTGTTTTGTTTTGTTTTGTTTTGTTTCTGAGATGGAGTTTTGCTCTTGTTGCCCAGGCTGTCATGCAGTGGCACGATCTCGGCTCACCGCAACCGCCGCCACCTGGGTTCAAGCGATTCTCCTGCCTCAGTCTCCTGAGTAGCTGGGATTACAGGCATGTGCCACCATGCCTGGCTAATTTTGTATTTTTTTTTTAGTAGAGACGGTTTCTCCATGTCGGTCAGGCTGGTCTCGAACTCCCAACCTCAGGTGATCCGCCCACCTCAGCCTCCCAAACTGCTAGGATTACAGGCGTGAGCCACCATGCCTGGCCCCATTATAGGAAGTTATTGAAGTTGTTTGTGTAAAAATTCTGCTTTAGTCATCCTTGAGGATCATTTTAACTCCTTGATCTGTAAACTTGTCTTAAGCATCTTAACATGTTACATCACAGGGTTTTAGCTCAGATTTCCAAAGAGCCATATTTTTTGGTACATAGTGAGTGTCAATTTCCAGTTGTATTTTGCATCCTGATTCTGATATTTGAACTTGGCCATCTGTGGGTGCTACTCTCGTAAGACTAAAAGACGCCTACTAAATAGGAACAAGGATAACCGGTTCTACCAAAAGCATTACCAACCAAACCTCCCCAGTTCTTTTTTCAGACTTTCCTTTTGCTTTCGACCTATTAAACTGTAAAGCAGAGATTTAACGTTTCCCTATTCTTCTGCTTCGACTCACATACTGAAATGACCACACGGCACGCCATTGAATCTTTTCAGTTGTTCAGAAATTAAAATAATGCCCATGTTTTACAGGTTTTGGAATAGTCTCAGCAATGGATCTGTAATTTCAGGACCTGTATTTAAAAGATCAAGATAGTTTTATATGTTTCAGAATTAGCTGTTTTTTTTTTGGTTTTTGGGTGTTTTCTGTGGGTTTGTTTTTTGTGTCTTGTTTGGTTGGTTGGTTTTTGTTTTTTAGGTGTTTTCTGTGGGTTTGTTTTTTGTGTTTTGTTTGTTTTTGGGTTTTTTTCGCTTTTCAAGGGTCACTCTCTCGTGAGCCTGGTGTAAATGCCAGGAATGTTGTATGGACTTAGCATCTGCATCTCGTTAATTGTACCACACAACACTCTGCCGTTCAAATAATGAATAATATCTCGTCAGGATACGAACTTATACCCTCTGTGTTTTTTTTTTTTAAAGGTATGTGATTTCTGAAATAAACTTTTTATAGAATGATAAGCTAGCTTATTTTTTTGGAACTTACTTTGAATATTTCCCACATTTGAACATCTGTTCTCAAACAGCAGTTACGACTTTGGTACTGTTCACACTTTCTTTAGTGCTTTGTTCCAGAAGTCAGGTTTTTATAGCTGGATCACCTTTAGCTCTGTATCTTTGCTCCTCTGCTCTCTATAAATTTTTCTTTTTTGAAACAGATTCTCACCCTGCCGCCCAGGCTGGAGTGCATGGCGTGATCTCGGTTCACTGCAACCTCCACCCCCTAGGTTTAAGCGATTCTCCTGCCTTAGCCTCCTGAGTAGCTGGGATTACAGGCGCATGCCACCACGCCTGGCTAATTTTTTGTATCTTTAGTAGAGACAGGGTTTCGCCATGTCGGCTGGGCTGGTCTTGAACTCCTGACCTTGTGATCCACCCACCTTGGCCTCCCAAAGTGCTGGGATTACAGGCGTGAGCCACCGTGCCTGGCTGCTGTCTATGAATTTAAAGAACTTGAGTATAATTCAGTTTTTTGGCTTATTCAGAGAATGCTATCTTTGCTTACATTTTGGTTTCCTTTAGGAAGAGCAGTGTGAGAGAGTCCAGTCTCAGCTCTGTTGCTGACTTGGTAAGTAGTAGGGCAAGTCATTTTTCTGGGATACAGCTTCCTTTTCTGTGACTAAAGGGCTTCATGAAAATAATCTCCAGCATGCGCTTCAACCAGTAAAGCTCTTTGTTTTCCACCTGATGATACAAACAGACTTCAGGGAGGGAGGAAGCCGTTGTTCCTAAGCAGGAGGCATCTGTTTCTGAAAAGGTGGCAAACCAGATATTTCGAGAGCCCTTTCAAGTCAAACCTGGATAGAACATGTTTTTAATCTCTAAGAGTTAGCTGAGGCCGGGCGCGGTGGCTCAAGCCTGTAATCCCAGCACTTTGGGAGGCCGAGACGGGCGGATCACGAGGTCAGGAGATCGAGACCATCCTGGCTAACACAATGAAACCCCGTCTCCACTAAAAATACAAAAAAATTAGCCGGGCGTGGTGGCGGCGCCTGTAGTCCCAGCTACTCGGGAGGCTGAGGCAGGAGAATGGCGGGAACCCGGGAGGCGGAGCTTGCAGTGAGCCGAGATCGCGCCACTGCACTCCAGCCTGGGCCACAGAGCGAGACTCCGCCTCAAAAAAAAAAAAAAAAAAAAAAAAAAGAGTTAGCTGAGCTAGCAAGAAAGAAGGAATTCCTGAGAGGCAGAACAAAGCACAAATCCAGAGGATTCGCAGTGCTGGAGCACTCGAGTAGGTCAGTTCCTGTAACCTACTGATGTCTGAGCAGAAGTCAAAGCTCGGAGTCTTCATGGAGTAGGAACTTTGGTCAAGACCCAGAAAGCCTGGAACCCCAAAGGAGCCCCTTTCAGTAAAAGGATGAACTTGACAAAAACTTGCCTCAGAGAAAGAGACGAGAAATCTGCCAGCTTGGTGCTGGCTCAGGGGTTTTCAGAGAGAGGGTGTCTGGTGTTGGCACAAGGGAGGGTCTCCTGAGAATTCGGTCCACGCACTGTTCCTCATGCGGGTTTGGAACAATTCACGTACCTGTACTGCTCAGAGAACATTGAATGGGGATCTTAAAGCAATCTCCAACCGATGCTGGCCACAGGTATCTGGCAGAGGCCAGCGCAAATTCTCTGTGCAAGAACACATCCTCACCCCAGTCCTCAAATAATTATCCCAGATAAACCTCTGAGGATCACGAACTCACAGGTACGTGAGGAAACAAGCCACCCTGATCAGAATCAGCAAAAATAGCAGAATCAGACTTGCAGGGACCTAGGGAATTACCAGACACAGATTATATTCAGAGAACTAAAACAGTAACTAAAATGGGACCAAGGGGCCGGGCGTGGTGACTCACGCCTGGAATTCCACACTTTGGGAGGCCAAGGCGGTGGGATGGCTTGAGGTCAGGGGTTCGAGACCAGCCTGGGCAATAAGGCAAAACCTCATCTCTACCAAAAATACTAGCTGGGTGTAGTGGTGCACACCTGTAGTCCCAGCTACTCAGGAAGCTGAGGCATGAGAATCGCTTGAGCCAGGAAGATGGAGGTTGCAGTAAGCCAGGATCAAGCCACTGCACTCCAGCCTGGGCAACAAAGTGAGCCTCTGTATCAAAATAAAATGGGACCAAGGATTTAAAAGCTTGCACAAGGCCAGGCGCCGTGGCTCAAACCTGTAATCTCAGCACTTTAGGAGGCTGAGACTGGTGGATCACTTGAGGCCAGGAGTTCAAGACCAGCCTGACCAACATGGAGAAACCCTAACTCTACTAAAAATACAAAAAAAATTAGCCGGGCGTGGTGGTGCATGCCTGTAATCCCAGCTACTCAGGAGGCTGAGGCAGGAGCATCGCTTGAACCCAGGAGGCAGAGGTTGCGGTGAGCCAAGATCGCGCCACTGCACTCCCACCTGAGCAACAGAGCAAGACTCCGTCTCAAAAAAATGAAAATAAAAACTTGCACAAGGGACTGGGCCGGTTTGAATTAAAGAATAAAACTTGTGGAAAACCATCCTACTGGAATGTTTCTCTAGCTTTCGTCATGAATTGCTTTGACCTGAACTCTTACCCTTGGCTTTGCTGCTCCCTGACTGGATATTTGACTCCCTGAAGCCTCTTTCACAGGTGTCTTTTGGCCAAGCAACTCCTCGCCACTCTGTCTGCTCCCCAGTGATGACCGCTTGCCTGGGGCATCATTTTCTGTCTGGCTTTTTCTTGCTGTCCCACCAGCATTCAGCCTTTCCATCCAGCTTCCTGTCCCCACTCTGTCCCCAGAGCATTTCCTTTGCATCCTTGTTTTCAGTTCTTGCCCTAATTCCTTTTCCCTCTCAACCTGGGGGTCAAAACTTGGGTGATAAAACTAAATAATCACTAATAACTAGAGTGGCTGCAGATTCCCCAGCCCTCCCAGTATTATCCCTGCACCAGAATATTTGGTGAATTTGTTGGCAATTCATGAAATTCTTTTTTTTTTTTTTTTCTTTAAGACAGTCTCACTCTGTCACCCAGGCTGGAGTGCAGTGGTACGATCTCCACTCACTGCAACCTCCACCTCCCGCGTTCAAACGATTCTCGTGCCTCAGCCTCCCAAGTAGCTGGGATTATATGCATGCACCACCAAGTTCTGCTAATTTTTTACTTTTTGTAGAGATGGGGCTTTGCCATGTTGGCCTGGCTGGTCTTGAACTCCTGGCCTCCCAACGTTCTGGGATTACAAGCCTGAGCTATCTTGTCCGGCCAACTCATGAAATTCTGCTTTGACCAAAACAGCTATTTTTATGAATGATCTTCATGAGATTACAGCCTGAAACTTCCTGCCAACCCTTTAATGTTTTGAACGTTGTAAGTCTGGTGTTCAGCTGTCCTTTATAATTCAAATATCGAGTGCCCAGTGTTTCACTGCTAGCAGTCAGGGAGCTTGATAGTCACATGAAAACAACAAAAAAGCATACAGAAAAACATGCAAAAGTAATTTTCCTCTCTATGCATGTATAGGGCACTATAGAAGTGAATTGGTCAGACTCAGTTGTCTCAGAAAAGAAAATGTAGTCCAAAATACTGTTCTTGGTAGCACATTTGCCAAGAGCATTCAGATTACCTCACTAGAGTCCTCCTGACGTGGTTCCCTTGAACTCCAGCTGTTTCAGCCTTCAGACAACCGGATATTATGCAAGCACCCAATTTCCTAGAATAATAGTTCTTGCAATGTTTGTCCACATTAAAGACTCATTTGCCTTGAAATACTAATGGATTGCAACAAAATGTCTAAGGCGGTTTCTCACACCTTTCATTCAGAAAAACCATAGAGGCCTCAAATAACAGACAGAGAGGTCAAGTTCCTTATTCACAAAATATCAAACCAGGTATCTATGTGGGAGCTAGTTGATATACTTTCAGGGCCAAAGCCTGTGACTTTTATGTCTTTTATTTTCTAGTTTGGGTTGTTTTCCCTAGAAAAAACAACATGCAAATTATAGCATTCTGATCTGTATTATGAGCTTAAGGGCAGGCTCTTCAGTATGGGGAAGAATCACTGCCGGGAGTTTGCCAAGTTGATGGAAACCATCTGAACTTGAGTTACTGTGTAGTCTTTCCTAAGAGACTTGAATTCAGATTCTGGGTCTGTTACTTTACTATGTGACCTTGGGCAAGTTTATCCATCCTTCCTTTTTATTACAGAGAATTTCAGACATAAATGAAAGTCAGTAATACAGCAGAAACAGTGGTTTCCAGGAACTGGGGGAGGAGGGGGATAACAAGTAACTGCTAATGTGTAAATGTCCAGGAATTGAAAGAGAATTACTTTTTGGAGTGGTGGTTGACAACTCTGAATGCATTAAAAACCACTTAATTGTATACTTTAAAAAGGTGAATTGGCCAGGTGCGCTGGCTCACGCCTATAATCCCAGCAGTTTGGGAGGCTATGGCAGGCGTATCACGAGGCCAGGAGATGGAGTCCATCCTGGCCAACGTGGTGAAACCCTGTCTCTACTAAAATACAAAAAAATTAGCTGGGCATGGTGGCGCACACCTGTAATCCCAGCTACTCAGGAGGCTTAGGCAGGAGAATCGCTTGAAACCTGGAGACGGAGGTTGCAGTGAGCTGAGATTACACCACTGCACTCCAGCCTGGTGACAGAGCAAGACTCCATCTAAAAAAAAAAAAAAAAAAAAAAAAAAAAAAAAAAAAAAAAAAAAAAAAAAAAAAAAAAAGTGAATTTTAAGGTACCTGAATTATATCTTAATATAATATTAATATATTAATTATTATTAATATAATTTACATCTTAATATCTCTATGGATTTCCTCCTTGAACCAAACAGTGTTCATTCCACGGGGTCATTGTTCCCTCCCTGTTATCTGCTATCACCTGCAGTATGCCAATTACTTGGCTCTGGAAGTTAATTTCTAACAACGATAACATTTAAAAATATGGACTGTCTCGGCCAGAAATCAGTCAGCTACTTCAATGGGTAAAATATGTCCTGGTGCCCAGACTTGTGGGGACTACACACCGGACAACCGGAAGACAAGACGCTAAGGCTGTCTGTTGAACTTGTCTCAGAGGCATGGTAAAAGAAAAGAAGAAAATTTAAAAATAAAAAATAAAAAGATGCTGTCTGACAAGAAGAGAGCAGTGAGCGGAGACACAGCTGGCTGGCGATGGAACTTGAGCCTGGCTTGGAAGAATGGGTACCATTTTGTCTAAATAAAAATGAAGGCCAGGTCCAGGCGTGGTGGCTCACACCTGTAATCCCAGCAGTTTGAGAGGCTGAGGTGGGTGGATCACTTGACATCAGGAGTTTGAGACCAGCTTGGCCAAGATGGTGAAGTCCTGTCTACACTGAAAGTACAAAAATTAGCCAGGCGTGGTGGTGGGTGCCTGTAATCCCAGCTGCTTGGGAGGCTGAGGCAGGAGAATCACTTGAACCCGGGAGGTGGAGGTTGCAGTGAGCCGAGATAGCACCACTGCGCTCCAGCCTGAGTGACAGAGAAAGACTCCATCTCAAAAAAAAAAAAATGCAGACTTACTTTGCACAGTGTCTGCTATGCTGTAGGTCCTCTCTAGAGGTTGGATCTGAATGTAGGGAAAGTAGAAAGAGTTGGCAAGTGATGAGAAACTGTGCATGAGCTAGCGGGGGTTTCAAGTACAGCACACGCGATTGGTTGATTTGATTTAAGAGAGAGAACACAGGTGTGGGACTCAGCATAGCCCTCAGTGCAGAGCCAGCACCCAGAAGATGTTAATCATTAGGTACCGTGAGCAAAGACCAGGAGGTGAGCACGGGGTTCCGAGCAGGGAGAATGCGCAACTGACAGGGTGGGTAGAGTGGAGACTGTCCTTTAAGGCAGCCTGCTTGACTGCTTTTATCCTGGCTGTCATAAGGCAAGTTTTTGGGAGCAGGAAGGAAGAAAAGCTGACCGCTATCGGAAATTTGGCTTAGTGGCCTCTCATCAGGGAAATGAGCTTGGTCTGTCGGGTGGGAGTTGTTCCCCAGAGTTCAAAGGACAAGAATGCTGTATGTTCATACACTGAGCTCTTCAAAGTAGGAACTTCGCCCTATAAAGCAGAAGAGTGGTGTTTTTCTTTTCTTCTTCTTCTTTTGTGGTTTCACATAGCAAATGAGTGACGGTCTCTACTTATAGACAAAGTGAGACGTCAGGCAATGAGGCGTGAGTGTGGCTTGTATTTCTGGTTCTCCCCTCCTTCACTGCTTTCATTTTACTCTTATCGTGCTTTCCAGAAAGTTCGCCTGCTGGGAGAGTCTTTTTGATCGTTTCCCGTGTGTTGTCAGATAGCACCATAGAATTCAGTTTCTGAGAACCAGCCAGAAGCATGCAGTGACATTGCATAATCTGCCTCTGAAGCCGGAGATATTAGCTGTAGAGCTCAGGGCAGCTGCTCCACATCACCGACATGAAGGGAACAGGCGTCGTGGACGGTGCGCCCAAGGTGAGTGATGCGGGGCTGTTTGAATGGGCTCTGGCAGGGAGCAAGCTGTGATGATTAAGGGTATTGACCAGCTTTAGTTGTGACTTTCTAACAAAGGCAAAGGTTGAATACCAGTGACGTGTGAGTTTGAGATTGGAAAGTTTAACATAAGTTTAAGTGTGGGAAATAGATGTGCTGTAAAGCTCCTTACCAGTTTGCATCCAAGATGGGTGAAAATGACCTTGTAGTAGAAATCAGCTTACTTGGTTGACAGCACCGTCCATCATTTTGTGTCCAGCAAACTTCTGAAGCAAGATGTGAGTCTGCCTCAGCCCCCACTAATTCCTTCTTTCTCTGGACCCCAAAGACACTCAGTGCCACTCCAACTGTTCTGATTGATTTCTGTGCTCACCTCGCAATAGCAGAGCCCAGACCCTTGCCTGTAGCCTCCTGTGCTGAGCCCACAGTGGGCAGTTACATGTTATTTTCATGTTTACTTGTGCATTATGTGAGCAAAGCTGGAGCTTTCAGACAGACTTCATGCCTGTCATGAATCAAAAAAGATTCACTATTTAGAAAGGTAAAAGAAGCCAGGCACAGTGGCACATACCTGTACTCCCAGCTACTGGAGAGGCTGAGGTGAAAGGATTAATTGAGCCTAGAAGTTTGAGTCCAGCCTGGGCAACATAGCAAGACCCCATCTCAAAAAAAAAAAAGTTAAAATGGTTACCATATTTAAAAAATTTACCCAGATGTAAAGAAAGTGAAGCTCAAGATTGTGTTTTCATCTTGCTATGCCCTTTTTAAATTTTAAGTAGAACAGTAAAAAAGAAATGAAACAAGTACTAAATGGGGAGCTTGCTTATAAAAAAATCAATGCTTATTTTTAATTATAATAAAAGTGACTAGTGTGGCTGGGTGCAATGGCTCACACCTGTAATCCCAGCACTTTGGGAGGCCAAGGCAGATGCATCACTTGAGACCAGGAGTTTGAGACCAGCCTGACCAAGATGAAAAACCCCATCTCTACCAAAAATACAACAATTAGCTGAGCATGGTGGTGCATGCCTGTGATCCCAGCTACTCGGGAGACTGAGGCACAAGAATTGCTTGAGCCTGGGAGGCAGAGGTTGCAGTGAGCTGAGATTATACCACTGCACTCCGGCCTAGGTGACAGAGCAAGACTCTGTCTCAAAAAAATCAAAACTAAATAACAAAAGAAAAAAATTGTAAAAGTCACTAGTGGAATTTATGGCTGAGTAACCCATGATAGTCTCTCTTATATAGATTATATGTAAATACCTTAGCTACCCTAGAATTTTGTCCCCAACTACTTACTTTGAAAATTTTCAAACCATTGGAAAAATATGGGGAGCGTGGGGATTATTCAGTAAATCCCTGCATACCTTTCACCTAGATCATGGGTTTATGGTACTTTGTCATATTTGTGTACATCTATTTGTATATATTTAGACACTGGAACACACTTTGTTTTTATTGTTGTTAAACTCTTTGAAAATAAATGGCCAATACAATGATGCTCCACCCCTAAACTTCATTATGTGTCTCCTAAGAACAAGGACATTCGTCTACAGAACGTAGAAGAATATCCACATATCATCATCCCCAAGAACATTTCACATTGATTTAATAATGCCATTCTACGATTCAGTCCAATTCACACTGATTTAATAATGCCATTCTACGATTCAGTCCAATTCATATTTTCCAAAGTGATCCTTTGTAGCTTTTCTGGCTGTTGTTATTTGTTTGTGTGTTTGTCTTTCTGATCCAGGTATTGTTTGTCAATTCTCAGTTCTTAATCTAGAACAATCTACTACCTTTTTCTCTTTCATAACATTGACCTTTTTTCTAAATAGCCTAGATTTTTTTTTATGATTTAGACTTCTTTTTATGTGCTGCTTATTCTGCCTAAATAATTTATGTAGCACTTTACAATTGGGTGGGGTTTCGTTATTTAAAAATAATATTTTTAGCAATGGGGGTATCACTCTGTTGTCCAAGCTGGACTCAAATTCCTGAACTCAGGTGATTCTTCTGCCGCAGCCTCCCAAGTAGCTGGGACTACAGGTGCACACCTCCGAGCCCCACTGCAATTTGTAAATAACATGCATGTATGCGTAGAACATGTAATTGATATTCCCAGCATCCCCATGAAATTCTGCTATTAATATTATACAGATAGGCCGGGATCGGTGGCTCACACCTGTAATCCCACCACTTTCAGAGGCTAAAGCGGGTGGATCACTTGAGGTCAGGAGATTAGCCTGGCCAAAATAGTGAAACCCCATCTCTACTAAAAATACAAAAAAATTAGCTGGGTGTAGTGGTGCACGCCTGTATTCCCAGCTATTTGGGAGGCTGAGGCAGGAGAATTGCTTGAACCCAGGAGGCGGAAGTTGCAGTGAGCCAAGATTGTGCCATTGCACTCCAGCCTGGGCAACAAGAGCGAAACTCCATCTCAAAAAAATATATATATATATGTGTGTGTGTGTGTGTATATATATATAATGGTAGCCAACCCTTACCAGTTGTCTACATGTGAGGCCCTGTGCTGAGTGCTCCACTTGCATTGTCTTATTATTACATCCTCACAACATCCTCATGAAGCATATTATTCCCCTGTCACGGACAAGGAAACAAGGCCTCGCTGACTTGCCCAAGGCCATACAGCTAGTAGGTGGCAAGGCCAGGAATCAACCCCAGGCAGACTAAGCTCAGAGCCCCATTCTTAGCTCATTATATTCTCTCCCTTGGATCAGGGGTCGGCAAACTCTTCATAAAGAGCCAGATAGTATTTTATGCTTTGCAGGCCAAATACGATCTCTGTTGCATATTGTTGTTTGTTTATGCAGTCCTTAAGATATGTACAATCATTCTTCGCTCATGTTCATCTGTCTGGATTTGGTCCACAGGCCCTTGTGTAGCAGCCTATGTCATCTCAGTTTACATAGGCCACCCCCACCCACCCACGGAGTACCAGGAAACACCCAAGTTGTCGGCTCCTAGTTCAGAGGCATCCTCAGTTAACCATTTCTTGGGTGTCCTTACAGAAACTATCAATGCTTCTATAAGATATATGTTTTAAGGTTTTACACAAATGAGAGCTGTGAGTAAAGAGCTGTTGAACTTGCCTTTAGCAACTAACAATAGGTACTGGTGTTCAGTTCATATTAGTGCAGTTGATCCATCTCATTAATCTTAATGCCTACATTATTGCTCAATTGCTTAATAAATGGGAGCACAATGCTTCAGGGGGTCATGTCATGTCAGTGGTCCTTAGCTTTGGGGCATTCGCCTTTAAAACAGCCCTGCCTTTCATTCAGGGCCACCGCAGATAGCCTTTCAGAAAACACTGAAGTTCGCCTTTGTACACTGGATGGTAAACAGGGACTGCTCTGGCAAGCTGTTCCTAATTCTACCTGCCGGCCAGTAGCTCCGTTGCCAGTAGAGCTGCTTTCACCTTTGTGCGTAGCAGATTTTGTGTAATTACCAGACCGATTTATTCTGTTTTTTAAAAATTGTTTTATAGAAGAAGGGGACATTTTTTTAAAAACACGTGATATTAGTGACAGGAAACACTGGCCTTAAAGGTGGTAAATTTAACACCTCATTCATTGGTTTATTGGACTCTAGCCAGCTAGTCAACTCCATTCAAGAAATACTAGAAATTTAGTTTTTGTGGAGTTTTTTGAGACGGAGTTTCACTCTGTCGCCCAGGCTGGAGTGCAGTGGCACGATCTTGGCTTACTGCAACCTCCACCTCCCAGGTTCAAGCAATTCTCTTGCCTCAGCTTCCTGAGTAGCTGGGATTACAGGCATGTGCCACCATGCTCAGCTAATTTCTGTATTTTTAGTAGAGACAGAGTTTCACCATGTTGGCCAGGCTGGTCTCAAACTCCTGACCTCAAGTTATCCACCTGTCTTGGCCTCCCAAAGTGCTGGGATTATAGGCGTGAGCCAAGGCGCCCGGCCAGAAATTTAGTTCAAGGCAGATAAGTGGGTTTATTATATGTAAGTTCTTATTTTGGATTTTTGGTAGTTTCAAGTTATTAAAATAGAGTCTGCAATACACTTTAGTGATTCAGTCCTGTTTGCTGTAAATTCTGTTTACTTCCGTGTGTGTGCGCGCGCACATGCTATTACAGGTAATATTGAAATTGGCATCTTCATACACAGCCCTTTTTTCCCCCTAATAACATTATTTTCTCACTGGAGTAAATGTCCAGGAATTGAAAGAAGATTACTGAATGAAATAAGCATTGGCACTTATTTTCCATCATTTTCTGAGAATTTCTGATACTTGATTCTATTTTAAACCTACTTTCCACAGTATTTTCTCTACAATCTGTACTTTCTTTCATAAAGACAGCTATGTGCTCACTCAGTTTTCTGAAGGCACTTTTCAAGCAAGCATCTTTATTATGTTATTGAAGAATGGATGGTCCAATATTTATACTGTAAGAACATTTAAATGTGCTTAATTATCTTTCACGTTTCAAATTCAGCCTCAATTAAAGAGCAAATCTTTTTTGTCTCTCTTCCATCTCAACTCTGAGTGGCATGGTTCCGGACCCACTCAAGAAAGATCAAGGTGCACACGTAGAATTTTTTGTAAAATCTTCCACATTCTCAAGACTGGTTTAAACACGACAAAATGTGGTAGCTTGGAAATGTCTGCCACGTGGTGGGACTTGGCTTGCTTCAGTGCTTCTGGGCAAGAAGGCCTGGTGAGGCTTCACTTGTGAGTGGAGAGCAGTTTTAGGTTCTCTTTGTACCTTTGGCATCTCTGAGGTGGTGAGCAAGACATTTCAGACTCAGTCTCCGTTGAAGGGCAAATGGGATTGTGTGCAGAAAGCTGACCTGTCCCTTGAGGGCCCATTAGATCCCACTCCCAGCAGCTCTCCTGCCTCAGTTCCTTCCCCTTCTCCCCTGCTGTTCCCCGTCCTGGATGCTCCTCTCTCTAGCCAGCATCACCTCACCCAGAGGCCTCTCTGGACCATGCTGTGCAAATCACCTCCCCCACTACACAAGCCCACCGCCATCACTCTCATCTATCTTACCTTCATTTATTAAGATCTGAAATTATCTCACTTTATTTGTTCATCTGTCTTCCTCTCTGGGAGCAAAACTCCATGAGGGACAGACCTGGACTTTCTTATTTCGTGCTGCATCTCTGGTGCCTACGGCAGTGCCTGCACAAAGTAGATGCTCAATAAATGCTTTGTGGTAATGTGTGTGAATGAATGGGAGGTTACAGGGAGTGCAGGTGGAGCCCTGGCTGCAGCCCCGCTGTGAGGATAGGAACAGCACTACTTTCTAGTCAGCAGGTGTTTGGCAACGGAGGTCATTCCTGACTCTCAGCTCTCTAACCCCGACCTGGCCTCAGCCGAAGCCGCCACTCAGCCTGTTCTCTTGACAGTTGGCCCCTCCTTTTCCATGGTCAGATGTTGCCTTAGATGCAAGCTGTTGCTATTGAAATCAAGGTCACAAACACCTGTTGCCTCCCTCCAGCATTTCCCAGCAACTTCCTCCCTTCATCTATTCCATGAGGCAAAACAGCCCAGATACAACACCCAACTCGAAAACACAGCTCACCATCCATGGCTCAGCCATTCACCCAATGCATAGTATTGGGCTCTGGGGGTTCAGGGTGATCAAGACAGAACTGACATTCCAGTGGAGTCAGCATGACAGTGAGTAAATAGACCCATGGTTTCAGGTGGTGAGAACTGCCAGAAAGAGGATAAAACAGGGGGATCTAATGGAGGCGATGGGTGGAAAAGGCCACTCTGAAGACCCAAGAGATGGGAAAAGCATTCCAGGCAGAGGGAACAGCAGATGCTAAGGCCCTGCAGTGGGAATGCATTCAGCATAGCAGAGTGCCCATATAAAAACCCGGGGGGTCAAAGCAGAGTAAACAGAGAGAGAGAGTGGTCGGAAGTGAGATCTGAGGTGTTAGCAAGATAACATAGGGCCCGGTCGGCCGTGTAAGAGCTTCGAAGCCATTCTAATTGCAAAGGAAACCACCAACCCACTTAAGGCAGGAGATGACATGGTCTGATTTATGTTTTCTAGATCACTCAGGCTGCTGTGCAATAAATGGGCTGTAGGTAGGAAAGAGCCAAAGCTGGTCAATGTGGAGACTTCAGTGTAGGTGGCTTCATTTTCCACTGGGGTGGCGCCCTGCTCTTCTCCATGGACATGAAGGAGAATCATGTACTCTGTCTTTAGAAAAAGTAAAACTTTCGGTGTTTGAGACCTCTGGTTGCCGTGTGGGGTGGGGAGTGGTTGTGAGCATAACAAATAGTAAATCGAGGAGTAGATCGCTTCTATTTATGTGTGCCATGTTTGATTCGGGAACACAATGTACCTTTCATTCCTTCAACAAATATTGAATGCCTGCTGCATGCCAGGCATTGTTCTAAATGCAACCAAGGCCAAGTGCCTGGTCCCTGTCTCCATATGTAGTAAATAATTATTATGACTAATAAAAAATTCATCATATACTCATCATTGGTTCCCCTGTTTAATCACCTGTAGTCTTTGAACATTTTATTTCCTGTAGAGCACACTTAGGGGGAAAAAAGCTAAGGGAATGCCACCATCACCCCAAAATGTAAAAGGTCTGTGCATAGACAGGCGCTTGGCCGACTCGATAATGGAATGGGGAAGCAACCGTAGAATCAAAACAGGGCCGTTTTGGAATTGCGATGACTAAGGGAGGAAATGACATCGGCCTGAAGGGGAAATAGCTTAAAAGGAGGAAGGTGGGAGGCTGGTAAGAGGGCTGCCACGGAGGGGGAGATTAGAACACTCCAACTTGAGTTGCAAAAAAAGGAAATACATTTTTTAGGAACCATTTCCAAACATAACGCCCCTAAAGCGTTTGTTCAGGGGTAAGACCCGCCTTGTACACACACCTACGAAAAGTAGAGTCGACACTGAGAAGAACATGCGTGGCCTCCTGTCCCTGGGACAGCATCCCCAGCTGTCGGCGTGGGAGATCCTGCACCCTCCACTCAGGCTTCAGTGCAGTGGCACAATCTCAGCTCAGTGCGTGGTCTCCTGTTCCCGGGACAGCATCCCCAGCTCTCGGCGTGGGAGATCCTGCCTTTTTTTTTTTTTTTTTTTTTTTTCCTGCTCAGGCTGGAGTGCAGTGGCAGAATCTCAGCTCAGTGCAGCCTCCGCCTCCTGGGCTTAAGTGATCCTCCCACCTCAGCCTCCCAAGTAGCTGGGGCTTCAGGCATGCACCACTGGGCCCGGCTAATTTTTGTATTTTTAGTAGAGGTGGGGTTTTTTTCACCATGTTGCTCAGGCTGGTCTCGAACTCCTGTTTTCAAGTGATTTGCCCACCTCAGCTTCCCACAGTACTGGGATTATAGGCGTGAGCTACCATGCCCGGCCAGGCTCCGCACTCTTAAAACTCCTCCAGGAGGCCAGGCACGGTGGCTCACACCTGTAATCCCAGCACTCTGGGAGGCCAAGACAGGTGAATCATCTGAGGTCGGGAGTTCAATACCAGCCTGACCAACACGGAGAAACCCCATCTCTACTAAAAATACAAAAATTAGCTGGGCGTGGTGGTGCACGCCTGCAATCCCAACTACTTGGGAGACTGAGGCAGGAGAATCATTTGAACCCAGGAGGCGGAGGTTGTGGTGAGCCGAAATCGCGCCATTGCACTCCAACCTGGGCAACAAGAGCGAAAACTCCGTCTCAAAAACAAACAAACAAAAGCAAGCTCCTCTAGGAGACGAGTGTGGATCATGAAGAAGTTATTCACAGGCAATTCTAGGCCACTTACCTGGCCACTCAGAGAGTTTCTGCACGGGTTTATGAGTTAGTGAATGTATTGTTCTTTTCCTTTAAACAATTGCTTCACCTTATCATCAAGAGCAGCTTTCATTTGCTCTACATGTTCTGGACAGCCCAGGCAGTCTGTCTTTTGTGGGGCTAGGGAGGGATAGGAGGCAAGAGAGCAGCAGGTCATCTCTGTGTCTTGGAGGTGTTTGCCATCCGGTTAACAGTAAGTGAAAAGTGCTTTGTGGAATGTTCACTTTGGGTTCAGAAATTTGCTTTTAGAGACGGGGTCTCACTTTGTCACCCAGACTGGAGTGCAGTGGCGTTATTGTAGTTCACTACAACCTCAAACTCCTGGACTCAAGCAGTCCTCCTGCCTCAGCCTCCCAAGTAGCTGAGACTACAGGTGCGCACCCCCATGCCCATCTAATTTTTTTTTTTTTTTTTTTTGTAGAGATAAGGGGCTCTCCCTATATTACGCAGGCTTGTCTCGAACTTCTGACCTCAAGCAGTCCTCCTGCCTCAGCCTCCTAAAGCACTGAGATTACAGGAGTGAGCCACCATACCCAGCCCAGGTTCAAAAGTGAGAGTCTCACCACAGTTGAAAGGGGAATAGAAGCACAAGAGTCAGTAATTAATAACAAGCAACTCAAGGTGCTCCTTCCTTACACTGGTGTTCCCCAAAGTGAGGCGATTGCCAGCCACTGGGAGTCAGGGCCAGTTACATAAGACATTCTCCCTTAGCTCCCTTTGGGTATCCCAAATAAGGGTTGGGATGGGTTTACGTGTAGTCCATTATTAACAACTAAACAAACAAACCTAGTGAGTTGCAATAAATTCACACCAACAGAACAAAAGAAGAAAAACTTAAACAACAGAGTAGCTCCTTGCTTTCCTGAAGCACCTCTAAAAATGACCATAGAAAAATGGAAAAGTCGGTGAACAAGCCTGAACCTTCACTCATTTCTCTGTGATACATTAAACAGCTTGAGCCAGCTTTGAATTCTTCCTAGTCAAGCCAATGGAAAAACCACACGCTACAGGGACCCTGACTGCGGGCACTCCAGAGGATTTCAAGTGTGGTGCACACCACAGTTTTTTACATTACTGGTGTATCTTGATGTGCATTCAAACAAACTAAAACTAGCTCATCAAATCTGGAATTTCATGGGTAACATTGCTGAGGGAGAGTTGTTTTTTAATTGGCTCAATTTATTATTTTACCTAAAAAATTGTAGTGACACATGGATATGACAGGAAGCAGGCAGTCGCTAGACACACAAAGCTTTAGAAACACAGGCTGGGGGCTGGGTGTGGTAACTCACGCCTGTAATCCCAGCACTTTGGGAGGCTGCGGTGGGAGGATCACTTGAGCCCAGCTCTTGAAGACCAGCCTGGGCAACATAGTGAGACTGTGTCTCTACAAAAAGTTTTAAAAATTAGCTGGGTGTGGTGGCTCATGCCTGTAGTCCTAGCTACTTGAAAGGCTTAGGTGGGAGGATTGTTTGAGCCCAGGAGTTCGAGGCTGCAGTGAGCTGTGATTGTGCCGCTGCACTCCAGCCTGGGTGACAAAGTGAGACCCTGTCTCTAGAAAAGAAAAGAGAGAAACACATGCTTAGACAAAGTTTTCTTCTAATTGGAATTGGCATAATTGCTTATGACCCATCAAATAACACAAAACTCCTTTCTTTACGCTTTTCCTCACTTCTTTCCTTAAAAAACGAAAAAAGAAAAAGGAAAGAGAGAAGAAAAGGAAAGGAAGTTAGAGAGGAAAAATACCTGAGTGTTATTTTCTCTGTAATCCCTCGGATGGCTTTCATGAACTAAGAGGTAAGAGTAAGAAAAGAAGTCATGGGAAATGTAGATTTTGCAGCTGGATGGGAACTTGGCGATTGCCCTGTGAAGCTATCTCACTTTCAGGTGAAGAAGCTGAACCCCAGAGAAGTTCTGTTACTTGCCTCCTCCTTCGGTGGGTTTTTCATGTGCAAGGGTGAAATTGCCAACCCCTTAACTTGATCCAACAGCTCCCCAAACCAAATATCTTAAGCAATAACTCAGGGACTTCGCTGGCAAGGAATAGACTTGGCGGTGGGAGGCAGTGGCAAGGCTGTGAATGAACACACTAGGATCTCTGGAGCACTTTGAGTTGGAGAATGCAGTCTGGTATGACATGGGCCCATCTTGGGCCACAGACATGATAATCAATTATGTGAAGGCCTGAGAGACCTTTATTGTGTCATTTCAATCCTGAGCTTAGATCAAGGAAACTGGTTACCTGTTCCCCTGGTGTACATTGTCAGACATACAGTAGGTGCTTGATAAATAATTGCCAATTAAATGAAGCCTTAAGTGCAGCTTAGCAAGGTTTCCACGAGTAGGGGAAGTATATTAAAGCATGTCGATCTGGGTAAGACCCAAACCTACTGGAAAAGCACAGTATTCAGTTATCAGAGAAGCAAATGCCTCATTTCCACTGGGTGGCTTTGGAATTTTTTTCTGACCACAACCTCCTCCTCAAAGCCCCATTAGTAGGCAGTGCCTCCTACAGCTGTAGAAGTTCCTTTAAAGTGTGGCTTTTTCATCTGAATCATCAGGAAGAATTCAAAGCTGGCTAGGTCAGAGTTCAAAGTTTTCAAGAACCCAGTTAAAGTTTGTGCTTATTTACAGCATATGCCATTCTCCAGGATTATTTTTAGAGGTGTTAAGAAAGTAAGGAACTCTCTTTGCATTGAAGTTCTTCTTTTCCTCTCATATCCCTCCTCATATGCAAGTTCACCAGGTTTATTCACTTCTTTGTCCCTGGTTTCTATGGATAAACCAGCCACGAAGGCTATGTGCATCCATTTGGATGGGAGGGAACCAATGGGAGTGTGGGAGAGAATATATATGTAACCAGCCCATCCTTCCCCATGGCTGGGATAGCAGGAAGGGCAGCGAGCCTCCCCCAAGAGCTTAGAGATCCACTGGCCACATCCACAGGCAAAGACAGCTGCAGAGAAAGTTTAGACCCAGACCTCACAGCATTCCTGCACAAACTCCTACAGAAAGATTTCCCTTTCCAAGCGATCTGCGACTTCTGCTGGTGTCTTCCGGGATATGGATAGTACTTTTTAAAATCATTTCTTTAAAGGATCAAGATGAAGGTGAATGTGAGTATCTGAGTTTCTGTCTTCTGACATCCATTTCCTACAACTATGTGATTGCTTGGCACTCTGAGTTAACTGTATAAAAGGGTCCAGAGCTTGTTATTTCCAGTGCTCCCCACTATATTAAGGAAGCAGGTAATGATGGTTTCCCAATGACAGTCACACCATGGGAAACAATTGAAAGTTGCATCCTGTTTTGAAACCAAAAAGGGAGACCTTATATTTTTGTTTAGAAAGTTATATTCTATTCTATTAGGTTTTGTTTTAAAGCTTACATATTACTTTATTTTATTTATTTATTTATCTATCTATTTATTTATTTATTTATTTATTTATTGAGATGGAGTGTTGCTCTGTTGCCCAGGCTGGAGTGCAGTGGCGCCATCTCAGCTCACTGCAACCTCCACCTCCTGAGTTTAAGCAACTATCCTGTTTCCGCCTCCCCAGAAGCTGGGACCACAGGCGCGCACCACCATGCCCGGCTAATTTTTGTATTTTTAGTAGAGTCGGGGTTTCACCATGTTGGCCAGGCTGGTCTTGAACTCCTGACCTCAAGTGATCCGCACACCTCGGCCTCCCAAAGTGTTGGGATTACAGGCATGAGCCACTGCACCTGGCCTTAAATGTTACTTTAAATATAAGAGTAGTTGGGAAAAGGGAGTTTCAATTCACACTTCCCGTTAAATAACTTTCAGATCATTTTCTGCACATTCTGGAGCTTTTCATTCAAGAATTTTCACCTTTTTCAAAACCAGAGCTGAAGCAGAAACTCAGTTCTTTTCCTAGCCTATTGGGCAAATTAATATTAATCACAAAAAAAGGCAGCAGTTTCCCTTCAGCATCTCTCACTTAACTACTTTGCTAAGTTTTTTTTTTTTAAACAGCTCCAAGAGAAGCAACTGTCCTTTATGTGAGATGATGCAAGAAACCACTTAGCTATCACCTCGTTAAAAGAATTCAAAATATTTCTGATAATGAGATGCAGATTACTGAAGCAAAGCTGTCTCAAGTTTTACAACCTCATAAACTAATTCTCTCACCACATTAGGCATGACAAATTAAAGAGATAGTTTAATCTACTTGCAAATTCTTAGAGCAAGTTCTGGTTATGAAATATACCATTTTCTTATTTTAAGTGGCAGTTCCTCATAACTTATGGAATTTTACTTTTAAATGTAAATATTGATATGGAAAGCCACTGCAATTTATGGGGGAAAATAAAAGTTAAGATTACAGCTTTGGCCAGGCACGGTGGCTCACGCCTGTAATCCCAGCACTTTGGGAGGCCGAGGCGGGTGGATCACCTGAGGTCAGGGGTTCGAGACCAGCCTGGCCAACATGGCGAAACCCCATCTCTACTAAAAATACAAAAATTTACCAGGCAGGGTGGCAGGCGACTGTAGTCCCAGCTACTCGGGAAGCTGAGGCAGGAGAATCGCTTGATCCCAGGTAGCGGAGGTTGCAGTAAGCAGAGATCACACCACTGCATTCCAGTCGGGGTGACAGAGTGAGACTCTGTCTCAAAAAAAAAAAAAAAAAAAAGATAACAGGTTCTTTCTTGGATAACTATGTCAATGGGAGGCGATTACAGAGGAGGGAAGGAGGCAGAAGGGACAAAGAGAAGACAGGAATGAGCTGGCAAAAATGAAGGGAGGAAGGGAGAGAGAACAGAATGTTAGATGAGCGAGGAGATGGCTGGTTGCCTGGTGCTCCCTTCTCAACTGCAGACCTCACAGCACAACTTCAGGAGTTGTAGGAGGTTTTCCAGGAGAAAAGTAGGGACATGGTTATTCTGAATGTTTTCCCCAACATCATACACATGCAACACGCAGCTGCTGTGTCCTGATACTGCACATCCTAACTTTGGCCTTGGGAAACATGTCCCATCGTGGGAGGCCCTCCTCTCTGGCCGGGGTCTTTGTGCACAGGACCCAGATCATTCTGCAGCTGGCCAAAGGAGAGCTCGAGGAGCGCTGGGATAGCAGGAAGGGCAGCGAGCCTCCCCCAGGAGCTTAGAGATCCACTCAGTGCCTCCTCAACGTGCCTGGACCAGGCCAGACAAATCTTTAAAACACTTTGAGTCTAAACTTCTGTGATTCTTAATGCACCTGCAGTTAGATCCCATTTACCAGTCATTCATTGCCCTCTCTGTGGGCTTCCACTCTGTGGCCCTGCCCTCAAGGAAGAGGTAAATGCTCACACAATCAGCCAGTTCTCAAAAAAACACTCAAGTACCTTTCAGCATCCTCCATGCCGTACACGGTCCAGGCCCTTTGGGGGATGGCCAGTGAGAAGTAGTTGATGATGTTTAGCATCCCGGAAGTTCGGGGAGGTGAGAAATCTTTGTGCATGTGGCAAACTGCTTTTGGCCAAGATTAAGATGGACTCAAAGTCAAACTTCCTTTCTATCTAATGTAGGAGTAGAAAGGCCTTGCGCGGTCATGACAAGCAGCTGCTTTAATTCACCAGCGCGGAAGTCCTCTTCTTCCAATAGAACAGAATCCTTTGTAAATTAGATTTTTATATTGAAAAAGAACATTTACACATGGTTTTAAAAATTCCAACTGCACAAATGAACATGGACTCAAAGTGTTTTTATCTAATCCCAAACCTCTAGCTCCCCAGACCCCTGTTTCCTACCCAGAAGGGACCCTCAGTGAGTGACATAACCTTCCAGAAAGATGCTATACTTACAAAAGCATCAATGCAGACCTATGCTCATCTTGCTCTTTTTTAAAAATTTAATACTGCATATTGGAGATTGTCCCATTTCCAATGATATAAGCTCTACCTCATTCTTGTAATGGCTACATTGTACTCCATTATACAAATGTCTCTGTTTCTCAGCTTCATCTCCCTCTCCCAGGAGGCACTTTGCCATCCTGTATCTGCTAAGATGTCCACACCGTCTTGTGATAGAGTCCGTGCTAAGCAGAGTGGTTTGTAGGCTAAAAGAGCACACTCCAGACCCCAAACTGCCTGCATTCCAATCCTGGCTTTGGCCCTTGATTGCTGAGCTACCTTAAGTTACTTTCTCACCGTCTCTGTGCCTTAGCTTACTCATCTCCTAAATGAGATGTTACTTACAGTATCTGCTTCATAAGGTTTTTTCGATATCAAATGCGGCCATCAGTGCTAACTCCTCATCCCAGTACCTGCCACAGAGTTGAGAACCCGCAAGCCATCCTCATTCCCAAGGCACTGGCTAAACAGTGGACAAGACTAACACAGTTCCTGCATAACTGGAGTGCGACGGACACTCCTTTCAGGGCAAACAGACTGGTTTCATGAGGGGCTACATTGAATCTAAAAGATTAAAGAGGATTTTCCCCCTTCTTTTTTTATCCCCCCGAGACAAGGTCTCACTCCATCTTCCAGGCTGGAGAGCAGTGGCACAATCCCAGCTCACTGCAACCTCCACCTCCCACGTTCAAGCCATCCTCCAGCCTCAGCTTCCTGAGTAGCTGGGATTACAGGCGTGTGCCACCATGCCCAGTTAATTATTATATTTTTTGTAGAGACGGGGTTTCACCATGTTGCCCAGGCTGGTCTCAAACTCCTGTGCTCAAGGCGATCTGCTCACCTCAGCCTCCCAAAGTGCTGGGATTACAGGTGTGAGCCACCACACCCAGCCAGCTTCTCCCCTTTATTTGATCAGTTATAGGAAAATAATACTAGCTGACACACAGAGCGTGTGAGAAGTCTGGATTGTTATGTGGGGTTTGCAAAGTGAGGACCCTTTCCAGATCACCTTTGCTATAACTCCTTAAGCTAGGTATGGTGGTGTGTGCCTATAGTCCCAGCTACCTATGAGGCTGGGGCAGGAGGATTGCTTGAGACCAGGAGTTTAAGGCTGTAGTGCACCATGATCATGCCTGAGAATAGCCACTGCATTCTAGCCTGGGCAACATAGCAAGACCCTGTCTCTTAAAAAAAAAAAACAAAAACAAAAACCCATATCTCATCCTTTTAGAGGTGACTTCACAGAATGTTGTTACTCACCAGAAATCCCTCCCAGAAGAAGTGTCTGTAGATACTTTGATTCTTCCTCAGGTTGTCCTTCCTCCTTCTCTGTCTTCCCTTTTTGGAGAATGTGGCTGGGATAAAATGGAGGTGGTGAGGGGATTTTTCTTATGCTCTTGGAAACTTTTTTTTTTTTTTTTAACATAATGTCCTTTTAAAATGATGGAAAGTAAACTTTCACAAGCCAACAGATAACGCTGTTCTTTCTGCTTTACTCTTTCCTGGCCTGTATTTTAATTTACATGAAATGAAATACTTCCAAGTACCGTGGAAGGGAGACTATTGACTTTAAAGATGATCAAAGATCCTTTTCTCCATTCTGCACTCGCTCTCGATGTTGAGTCTGGGCTCAGCTACCTCATAAAAATATATAACAGAATATGTCACTGATCTCAACATAAAAGCTCCTACATCCATGGAAATCCTTCATGAACTTCAGGGATTCACATTTCCCATGTATCAAAAGATCCGTGATATTTATAGTATATGCATTTTTTAAAATGTGGTTTCTCTACAACTAAGTGTCCTCTCCCGGCCCTCAAAGGGGAAGTAGGAAGCATTCCGTCACCTTGCCTGAGTACTAAGAATTCTTGAAAGTAAGACGTGGAATCTGTGAGAAGGAAGCCGAAATGCGAAACACGGACATTTTTCAAAGAAGGATTTTAGTAGAAGAAAAATGTCCCTCTTGACCTTGGAGATCTACATCTTTGTGCAGAGCAGGGGCCTAGACATCACTTACTGCTCTGGCTTCTTTCACAGTTACCATCTCCACCACTAGTTTGGGGAACTTCCTTATTTGCCACCTCCCACTACGCACTGGTGACCTCATTGTATGATTTACCTTCCCAAAGAAAGAATGATATTCTAGGTTACTTGGATGAAAACGGTCTCATGATCTCTACTCTCCTATCCCATAGTTACTACTGTTTTAATTTTAGGAGCATAAGAGTTTGGCGTGGGGCGGGCTGTGAAAGATAAAACAAGGAGGAAGCAGGATGGGGCCATGATGCTGCTCTGACCCCTGTGACGGGAAAGAGAGAAGGAGCTGGACAGAGTAGGGAGAGCCTCAAACTGTGCGGCAGCTTAGACACAGTCTTGACAACTCAACCAGAGCTTTGGGGTAAAGATTGCCCATTCAGTGAGTCCTGCATTGGGCAGAAACACTCAGGACCCCTGACTATTAACTTTCAGTTTGCAAAGGAAATCTGGGTGGGGCCTCTAAAACCCCAGCAGCAGGCTGGACTCAGCAGCAGAATGCTTCACTGGGCCTGAGGAGTGATATTTTAAGAGCTACCCGAGCATGCCGCAGCCTCCACCACACCCAAATGTCTGATGCCTGGCCTGCCTCGCTCATGTATATTTCTCGCGCAGCTCCTATAATCCTTTGAGTTTGCTGCTCCTCCTTATAGCTGTCTTTAAACCAGCTCTTTCTGGATTTGCACACATTTGGACATAAGAGTTAGCAGATTAGAGTAGGAAACAGACTTTGACTTGGGAAGGCCGTACAGAGTATTGGCAATAGCAGGCTACAGTCAGATAGATGCGAGTCTGAATCCCTGCTCTGCTGCCTGCTGCTGTATGACCTTAGGTCATTAATCTCTCCTAGTCTCAGGCGCCACAAAGCACTAAAATGAGGCCAACAGAGCAATCAGTGTACCTGCCCCCGGACCAGCCCCCCAGCCCGCCCCCCAGCCCTGACATTCTTGAGTTTCTGCAGCTTTGCTCTTTTGAGTAATCTAAAGAGAAAGAAAATTGAAGGTAAAGCAGAGAAGCAAGCTGTGCCTGTGGGCGAGTGCACGTGGGCGCAGTCACCCGGGCAGTGTGTCCACCCCGGCCTAGAGAGGGGATTTCCATCCTAGGAACAGGGACGATGAAGCAGCATAACTGAAGCTGCAGCAGCTGCTTCTCTCCTGGCTCATCTGAGCTGCTCCTGCCTAGAGCTGCCACACCTGCTGATGGCTCTTATCCCACCGTGGGTGATGAAAGTGTGCGGGCCAGTTCCCTCTCTGCTTCTTACTTTCCCTGGCCTGTTCAGCAGTGCGTCCCTCTCTTCTCTGTAGTTATGTTCCTGCTTTTCCTCCAAGCCTCACCTCAAGTTGCATCCAGTCCTTCACCAGCTCCTCCCCAAAACTAAGGAAATCCAGCCTCCGCCCTCATCCAAGCCACAGGCATCTCCCAGCTGGACCGGACAATTGGCTTTGAATCGCCTCTCTGGCTTCCACTTGCTCCATGCACCCCGTTTTCCACCCAGTAACGAAGTATAAACAGCAGCCGCCATGGAAGTTAGGGGTCAGGGCCTTTGTTGATCTCTCTCCAGGCAACCTGGTCATTTTACAGTTCCTCCAACTTTCCATGCCTCCCCAACACATGCACATACACACTCACTCACACTCCCACACCACACGGCCCCTCACCCACGCACTCCAGCCTCCACACATTCCTCTTCCTCTGCCTGAATGCTCTTTATCTAACACTTTATCTGACTAACTCCTTGTCTGACTAACTCCTCCTTACCCCCATGGAAGCTTCCATGGCCACTTTCTCAGGTAAATTTTCCCTAAGCCCTCACCCACCAGTACTTCCCAACTGCACTTATAATTTTTCATAACTTCCTGTATTTTATTTCTCATAACTTCCCATATTTTTAAGTAACTTCCTGTATTTTATTTCTCATAACTTCTTGTATTTTCTTTCCATCCCACTTACGAGACGTGGAAACCCTGTATTTATTTCTGTGATGATTTGATTAGGATTTGTCTGCTCCACTAAAATGTACATGGCATGAGATCCGAAACAGTTTTGTTCACCACGATGCCTCCAGCAGAGCCCCTGGAATACAGTTGATGCTCAATACAATCTCGGTGAATGAATGAATGAATGAATGAATGAATGAATGAATTGCTCCCCAGATTTCTCCAAGTGCAGCTAAGACCACTGTATCCTCGGCTGCTCGGGTTTAGATGAGCACATTGCATCTGCCAGGTGTGGAAAGGTCTCCGCACTGAGGTTATCATCACCATGAAGGCAGTCAGCCTCTTATTCTTCACGTTTGTTTCTCTATCCTCCTCACGTTCTTCCTTCCAAATGCGTATTTATTTTCCTTTTCCCTCTCCCAGCTGTTGTATGAAGATGGGCATTTGTGGAAAATGTCCTTTTTGGAAATCGTTTAAGAACAGTTCTTCCATTGTACCCAGAATCTAACTGCTTGTGTACCCACAAGGAACAAAAATGTGAACATATGTCCTTCTTCGCCTCTTAAATTTCTACACAAATATTTCCAATTAACACTCTATTTAAGAATACCTTGTGAGTGGCCTCAGCAACAATTGCGATGGTTATTGGATGCCTTTGCAGTGGCCTGTCAACTGCTTCCATCTGTTATTCACAAAGAGCTCAGTGCAGTGCCAGGAACACGGGTGCACGATGAGTGCTGGCTGCTGCTATTGCAATGTCCAGTGCTCCCTGCACGCCCAGCCTGACCACAAGAGCCGGAGCACAGCCGAAAGTGGGGTGGTCAGGGGCAGCCTCTGCAAAGGGGTGACTCGAGCTGAGAACCAGAGGAGGAGGATCTGGTGGAAGAGAGTTCTGGGCAGAAGGAACAGCAAAGGAAAGGTCTGAGGTGGAAGCAAGCTCAGGGCACCTGAGAAAAGTAACAAAACAATGTGACTGGAGGGAAACGAATGAGGGTAGAGCTGCGAACTGGGAGGCGAATCCTGCCTCGAAGCCACACTAGGAAGGTGACCTTTTGTTCGGAATGCAGTTCTAAGCAATTAGAGATTTTTAAAATAAGAGACCAATAGGATCCAATTTATGTGTATAAAATAAAATATTCTGGCTAGTGTCTGGAGAGTGGATTATAAGGTGAAAGAATGGATGTGAGGAACCAGTTAGAGTTTAAGTGACCTTGAACAAGTCATTGATCTCTCTGGCCCTCAGTTCTCTCATCTGTAAAATGGGGCTAAGGAAGTCTGCCTCTGAGATTTCAGAGAAATAGGTAATATCATGACTTCAGTGCATCCAACACAAAATAGGTTCTCATTCAATATAATTCCGTTTTCCCTCCATTCCAGGTAAGGAACTCCCCAAGACTTTCCACGTGCATTTCATTCTTCTTTTGTAACGTTAATATTGATGGTCTTTGCTACTGAAACTCTGAGATATAATTAATTGATTGCATGAGCTGTCCAGAGACCCCCCCTGTCAATTGTAATGAAACACAATACAGTGTTTCATTCATATGGAAGGGAAACGTGTTATGGTAACATACTTAGAGTTTTCCTTTGCTGGGAGTTTACATCCTTTGAAGATGTGGTCTGCTGTCCTGAAGACAGCAGGTCAAAATTACAAAATAAATCATATATCAAGAATAAGACTGCTGCTGTTCATCTTGGACAGCTGTGGATGCCCATAAAAACCCCATTGTTCTCTGGAAAAAATCCTTACTTTTACAATAGACAAATCCACCAGCTAAGCTACGTTCAATCTGGACCCTTCAGAGCAGCTGCCATATTGCAACAACTGCTCTGTCTAAAGACATGCACTATCTTATTTCTAGAAAAATGCAAGCACATTTCGGATGATGGGTTTTTAAAGATTGCTTTAAATGTATTTCATAGGAATTATGATGAAATATACCATAATTATTTCATTATAGCCTCTGCAAAGGCTTTTATTTTCCCTTTTGTTCCCAATGTAGATGGTTAAAGTACAATTTTCAAAAAGGCAAAATTATGACTCTCATGCAAATATAAAATGAACTCATGTCAAAGATTTTAATCAATTTTGGTCAATTACTAGGGAATCAATGAAATGTTAAAACTAGGTCAAAGATCATTGAGGATGCTTGTCCAACTTGAATGAATTTATTTTTAAAAAGAGATCATTGAGGTGTTAGGTAGGTATAGGCAATTTAATTAAGGAATATTAGAGTGTGATTGCAAGGCTAAATATGAAACTGGTTAAAGTCCTACAAGATAACAAACCTACAAGACAATAAACCTTTCCGATTATCGTTTCAGATAATAAACCTTTCAGATTATCGTTTGTTTTTTTTTTTTTTTTACTGAACAGCAATAATTTGTCTATTTAACTGGAAAAAAAAATCTACAAAGTAGCATGTAACTTTCGTAAGTCCTTTTTTTTTTTTTTTTTTTTTGTGAGACAGGGTCTCACTTCCTCACCCAGGCTGTAGTGCGGTGGCGCAATCTTGGCTCACTGCAACCTCCACCTCCTGGGCTCAAGCCATCCTCCCAACTCAGCCTCCCCAGTAGCTGGGACTACAGGCGTGCACCACCAAGCTGGACAATTTTTGTATTTTTTGGTAGAGACAGGGTTTCACCATGTTGGCCAGGCTGGTCTGGAACTCCTAGCTTCAAGTCATCCACGTGCCTTGGCCTCCCAAGGTGCTGGGATTCCAGGCATGCGCCATCACGCCCGGCCTAAGTCTTGACCTTTAATCAACACTCTTTATAAGACTCTAAAACTCTAGTCCCTTAAATACTTCATCACTGCTGGATTCTCCAAGCTCAGCACTCACATTCTTCCAACACATTCAAGGGATAATGATTCCGTGTGCAGACTAGTTATGCCTTGAAGTTTATCTTCTGGACATGCTGGTGGTCGTTCTTACTGAAGGTTATCGAAGAGTGTGGTCAGGGGGTCACAGAAAGCTTCCTCTTACCCTACTCCAGACAGAAATAGGAGTGCTCCTCTTGGTGTTTGTGACTTCTTACCTCTTAAAGACTTGAAAATGGAGGTGTTATGTCACGCCTCTCTTTCATTCGTTAACTCAACAAGGAGCTAAGATCCCCTACTCTGTGCTGGACCATGGGATGCCGTCCAGAACAAGAGGCTGTGGCCCTCACTCTCCTGGAGCTTACGTTCTTGTGGGGAGACAGACCCTGGATGAGTTGAATCCTAATGTGATAAGTACTGATGTGCAAAGGTGTTGAGCCTAAGTATGGGGAGAGCTAGTTTGGTTGAGAGGGTGTCAGGGACCCTTTTTCTAAGAAAGTCACATTTAAGATGAGCCTGGAAGGATGTGTGGGATTTCACTGGGTGGAAAGCTGCTGACTGCTCTGGGGTAGAGAGAACAGCACAAATGAGAGACTCAAGCCCTCAGAAAGGGCGGTGCCCCGGAGGCCAGTGAGGAAGTGATACCTATGAGGCTGTAAGCGTGGGAAGAGGCAAAATCACACAGAGCCGTGATGGTTTGGGCACAGTTTGGGCTTTGTCCAGAGGGTTTTAGGGAGCCACTAAAGGGTGGTAGAGAGGGGAGTGGCACGATCAAAATTTGTGTCCCTGAAAAACTCGAGGACAGCAACAGTGCCATATGTAATAAACATTCCATAAATGTTTGCTGAATCTGTGAAGGAATAATTGGCTGACCCAGAGAGACACCCCGTGGGATGCCTGACACCAGGACATACAGTCAGTGTCCACTGGCTGTAGCTCAGCTCTCTGCTTTTCAATGTCATCTCATACACTCACTGGGCTCGGACAAGTGACAGCTTCATATCTTCCCTCTCACTTGAGGATATCTGCTTCACCATGGAGAAGAGAGGAAATCTCTACAGGCAGGAATGCCCCTCACAATACACATGCCCCTAACTCCTTTTGGGACCTTTTTTCTATTAAAAAATGAGTTAAAAGTGGGGTACAGCAGGGAGGTGACACATTCCCCGAGTTGCCTGCAAGTTACCCCTCAGCGGCATGAGGGCTGCAGCTGATTCTGTAGTTTTGAGTAGTCTGGGTGTTGCTAAGAATATGCTAGGAAATATTTCAAGTTTCCTTGACAAAGATTTTAAAACAAATACATCATCCAACCAAGAGGTAATGCACAGGGTAGATTAGGGTACAAGGAACAGTGCAGTCTCATTCACAGTGGGCGGAGGTGTGAATGGATTGAAACTTTGCTGGAGGGGAACGTGACAGCCTCCGGAGCCCTGATGGTTTCCACCCACCGACTTCCCACTGAAGAATTTATCCATGGAAATAAACAAGGGGAGTTGCAAATACTAGCTATGAAGGTGATAATTTCAGCATTGTTGGTAATAGCTAAAACCTGCAATTAGCTAAAATGTCCAAAACCAAGAAGAAAAATTATGTTTCATCCGTACAATGGAAAACTAAGTCACTGTTTTAAAGGATATTGAAGAAAAATGTTTATTGACATGGAAAGATGCTCACAATTTATTTATTTATTTATTTGAGATGGAGTCTCACTCTGTCACCCAGGCTGGAGTGCAGTGGCACCATTTCAGTTCACTGCAACCTCTGCCTCCCGGGTTCAAGTGATTCTTCTGCCTCAGCCTCCCAAGTAGCTGAGACTACAGGTGCACGCCACCACGCCCAGCTAATTTTTTTTTTTTTTTTTTTTTTTTTTTTTGTATTTTTAGTAGAGACGGGGTTTCACCATATTGACCAGGATGGTCTCAAACTCCTGACCTTGTCATCCGCCCACCTCGGCCTCCCAAAGTGCTGGGATTACAGACGTGAGCCACCACACCCGGTCCCACAATTTATTTTTAAGTGGGAGAAAAAAGCAGATTATAAAACAGTGTGTTTCATATTATGCCATTAGGTTTTAAAACTTTAACAATGACTGTAGGTGTGTATGTGGACAACTATGCAAAAGAAAAGATCTGGAAAGATACAAAAACCAAAGGATTAACAGCAGTTACCTGTGGTGGTGGCACTGCAGGCATTTTCATTTTCTTCTGTTTGCTCATTATCATTTTTACTTTTTCTTTAATGAACTTGTATTACTTTTGTAGAAAGAACAAAAGGTTTTCTTTACAAAAATTGTTCATGATCTCCTAGGATCTCAGCTGTATTAGATTTTGTGGGGGACGTTCAATGTCTCTCTGGGTGCGTGAAGGATCTGATTCTACTTACGATTTTTAGATAGACTTGTGGTGGTGTTTCCCCAAATCCACACAGACCTGCTTGTCTGGTTAAGACGGTTTTTATCAGCAGTTGGTCTTCCAATTCCATTTATGTAACAGAATAGAAATATTAGGCAAGAAGCACAATAATTTTCAACAAATATAATGGGAGAGTTGGTCACTTTTGCTTTATTTATGAACCGTGTGAACAAAGGTTAATGAGTTTAAAAGGTGTAATTACATTTATTTAGAAAATAAAAAACCACTGGAAGGGTAAATACCAAAAATGGTGTAAATTGGTATCTCTGAGTGCTAGGATTATGGGTAATTTTCATTTCCTTCTTTTATTTCTCTCTTTTTCTGTAATGAACATGTATTGATATAAAAAGGTGGGGAAAGGTGATTACTTTAAAACCTCAAGAAACAAGTTGCCTTCATGTAATTACAGTGGAAAGTTCAAACAAGAAGGGGGCTCAGCCATCACTGCCGTGGTAACGAGGTGATTTGTTTTAGAACTGTGTGGCTTACTGAAAGAGCGTAGGTCAGAGAATTAGGAGACTGGGTTTGATCCTGGCTTTGTGACCACAGGCAAGTCACTAACCTCCTGAGTCTTTTGTCATTCACTAGTTTTTGTTTCGTTTTGTTTTGTTTTTGAGAAGGAGTCTCGCTCTGTTGCCCAGGCTGGAGTGCAGTGGCATGATCTCGGTTCACTGCAACCTCTGCCTCCAGGGTTCAAGCGATTTTCCTGCCTCAGTCTCCCAAGTAGCTGGAAATACAGGCACATACCATCATGCCCCGCTAATTTTTGTATTTTTAGTAGAGACAGGGTTTCACCATGTTGGTCAGGCTGGTCTTGAACTCCTGGCCTCAAGTGATCTGCCCTCCTCGGCCTCCCAAAGTGCTGGGATTACAGGCTTGAACCACTGCGCCCAGCCTCTTGTCGTTCACTTATTAATGAACATGTATTGAGCATCTTCTGTGTACCTGGGCCTGGGCCTGACACTGGGGACAGAATAGCCAAGTGAGATGTGGGCCCAGCAGTCACAGAACTGCCAATCCAATTCAGAAGGAAAATAGCAAAATCCAGACAAAAAGCGACCTAATAGTAATAACAGTCACAGCTGCCTGTACCAAGCACTTACTAAATGCCAGGCACCTGTACATGACAGAGAACGAGACACCCATATGTATACACAATATATAATGGACTGCTATATATATAGGATATATGTGGTATACATATATGTATCAACCCATCATATATAGTATGTGTATATATGTATATATGTGTGTATACATATATACATACAGATACATATATACACATACATATACACATATGTACATACATAAACATATATACACATATGTATGATATGTATATATACATATCATACATATGTGTATATATGTTATATACGTATATATACGTATGTGTATATATGCAAAGGTCATGACGTCCACAAATTAAAACAGCGCTGTGACACAGGAGTTGGAAACCAGCCTGAGCAATGACAAAACCCCTTCTCTACAAAAATACAAAATTTAGCCCAGTGTGGTGGCACGCATGTGTAGTCTCAGCTACTTGGGAGGCTGGGGTGGGAGAACTGCCTGAGCCTGGGAAGTCGAGGCTGCAGTGAGCCAAGATTTCACCACTGCACTCCAGCCTCGGCAACAGAGTGAGACCCTGTCTCAAAACCATAAACAAACAGGGCCATGAAAGCATATTAGGACCGTGCAACCTCGTCTCAGGATGCAGGGAAGTCTGCCCTGAGGATGTGACATTTCACTTAGACCCCAAGGATGTGAAGGAACAAATCAGGCAAAGAGCAGGGACAAGAGCCTCTGGGCTGGAAGAAACGAAATGGAAGGGCATTATGAATTTGCATTAAGCTTTCTAAGTGAGTGGGACTGGTGTAGCGGTCACTGGCCATGGTGCTAACAGCAGATTCTCTTCTCCCCTCTCCACCCGCAGGCACTCCTGGCCAGGGCGCTTTATGACAACTGCCCTGACTGCTCTGATGAGCTGGCTTTCAGCAGAGGGGACATCCTGACCATTCTGGAGCAACACGTACCAGAAAGCGAGGGTTGGTGGAAGTGTTTGCTCCACGGAAGGCAAGGTCTGGCCCCTGCCAACCGCCTCCAAATCCTCACGGAGGTCACTGCAGACAGGCCATGCCCCCCATTCCTGAGAGGCCTGGAAGAAGCTCCTGCCAATTCACAGGAGACCTATCAGGTGCCCACTCTACCCTGCCCTCCCACTCCAGGCCCCGTTTATGAGCACATGAGGAGTTGGGTGGAGGGGCCCCAGCCCCCTTCTGCCCAAGTCTATGAATTCCCCGACCCTCCCACCAGTGCCAGAATCATCTGTGAAAAGACTCTCAGCTTTCCAAAACAGGTACGCATACTTCCAACTACTAGACATGGGTTGAGGGGTATGGAAACACCCAGGGGCCTAACTACCCCTTGAGTCATGGGTGTCCTCCAGATCGAACATGCAGAGTCATGGGTGTCCTCCAGATCAAACATGCAAAATGGGAGCCCAGATCGCTGGCGATCACGCTCGGGGAGCTTGTGTGCCAGGTTGGGATGGAGAACTCAGCGGCCTCCACCCGCTTGTCGTTGACACCCTTGCCCCCCCTGTGATTCCCCAGCTCTCCAAGGCTGGGCGCAGTCTGTGGGAAATGGAACGCTCAGCTGAGCTGTGTGGGAACGCACTGGAGATGTTCATGGCGGCCTTTTCACAGGATGAAGGATCACCAGGACTCCCAGTGACAAACGGCAGGGTGGGGTTTCCATGGGTTCAGAGGCAAGAAGTTATACATCACGTTTAGCATGTATATTCCAGGCTGGGCACGGTGGCTTGAACCTATCTATATTCCCAGTACTTTGGGAGGACGAGACACGAGGATCATTTGAACTCAGAGTTCGGGACCAGCCTGGGCAACATAGTGAGACCCTGTCTCTACCAAAAATTTAAAAATTAGCCAGCATAGTGGCACACACCTGTAGTCCCAACTACTCAGTGGGAGGCTGAGGCAGGAAGATCGGTTGAGCCCAGGAGGTCGAGGCTGCAGTGAGCTATGATTGTGCCACTGTACTCCAGCCTCGGTGACATTGAGAACCTGTCTTTTAAAAAAAAAAAAAAAAGTATATCCCCTTCAATGCAGAAATTTTATTTCTAGAACTGCTATGGAAATACACAAGCAGGCAAATATATGTCTGGATGAGGAGGCTGTAGCCATTATGGCATAGAAAACTCAAAGAGGCCTAAATATTTATTAACAGTTGGATTGGTTATACATATCTTGGCACATCACCACAGCAAGCTGCTGTGCAGTTGAAAAAAAAAAAAAAAGATGAGATATTTATAAGAGGAAAGAAAGATCTATTTAAACAAAAACCAAACAGATGTAAACTCAAAAAAGAGGCAGTGTGCAATGGCTCATTCCTGTAATCCCAGCACTTTAGGAGGCCAAGGCAGGCAGATCACAAGGTCAGGAGTTTGAGACCAGCCCAGCCAACATAGTGAAACTCCGTCTCCACTAAAAATACAAAAAATTAGCCGTGCATGGTGGCAGGCGCCTGTAATTCCAGCTACTCGGGAGACTGAGGCAGGAGAATCACTTGAACCTGGGAAGCAGAAGTTGCAGTGAGCTGAGATCGCACCATTGCTCTCCAGCCTGGGCGCCAAGAGTGAAACTCCATCTCAAAAACAAACAAACAAAAAACTCTAAAAAGGAATTCTGTATATGAGTGTGTGTATGCATGTGTGCTCTCACACTGAGACTGAGAAGAACACGCTCCAGGGATAGTTACCCCAAAAAGGGGAACTGGTTAAAGAGAAAGTGAAAGAGGGCAGTAAGCTGGGGCCTTTATTTTATTCACTCCTGTGTCCCCAGCACCTGGGACCAGGTCTGGCTTGGGGTAGGTGCTCGATACATATCTGACAAACAAACAAATTAGGAAGTTGATTTTTATGTCATATTGAACATGTATGACATCCGTAATTTTTTAAAATATCAATTGGTTTGTTTTTTTGAGACTGGGTCTCGCTCTGTCTCCCAGGCTGGAATGCAGTTCTCTTCAGCCTCGAACTCGTGGCCTGCAGCAGTCCTCCTGCTTCAGCCTCCCAAAGTGCTGGGATTACAGGTGTGAGCCACCATGCCTGGCCTAAAGTATCAATTTTTAAAAACAGAGG
Source organism: Macaca thibetana thibetana (assembly GCF_024542745.1). Taxonomy (NCBI): domain Eukaryota; kingdom Metazoa; phylum Chordata; class Mammalia; order Primates; family Cercopithecidae; genus Macaca; species Macaca thibetana. The sequence continues at coordinate 43,496,061 of NC_065587.1, read as the reverse complement.
AAAAAGAGCATTCATTAAATGTAGAATGGGCTAGGCTTGGTGGATCATTCCTGTAATCCCAGCAGTTTAGGAGGCCAAGGCAGGAGGATCGCTTGAGCCCAGGAGTTTGAGACTAGCCTGGGCAACATAGTGAGACCTCATCTTTACTACTACTAATAAAAAATAATTAGGCAGGCATGGCAGCAGGCATGGCAGCAGGCACCTATAGTCCCAGCTATTCAGGAGGCTGAGGCAGGAGGACCTTTTGAGCCCAGGAGATTGAAGCTGCGGAGAGCTATTATTATGGTGCCCCAGCACGCCAGCCTGGGTGACTGACCGGAACCCTGTCTTAAAAAATAATAAAACAAATGCAGAATGAGAACTTTTTTTAATAAGGAAAAGAATTAAAGTAAGGAAGGAGAAAAAGAATGCGCTATTTCCCCCCAAAGCCCTGGCCTTCATGAGGTGTTGAGATGCAGAGCAGATGTGCACAGGCCTCAGTCACTGCAGGCATTTCCTGCCATCAGATGCTTTGCTGTCAGCTCCTATGACACTTCCCACCCGGCCACAGCTCTGGCACAGGGTCTTGGCAAGGTCTGTGTGCAGGGAAAGGCCACTCTCCCTGATGCATGTGCTGTGGGGGCCCTAGGAATGTGCTACTCACCATTCAGGCCTTCTCCACACCAGCTTCCAAGGTTGTCTTCAAACAGGAAGGTGTTGATTCCTTAGAAGATTTTGAATACTTTACATTTTCTAACTCCCTGGGCTACAAGACATAGAACCAGACAGTTGTTACATAGAACAGCTGCCAGCACAGGCGCTTGTTACAAACACCAGGAGGAAGCTGGTGGAGCCTTCTGAATCAGTCGACGAGGTGGACACTAACGCTCTTTTCTGGAACAACTGGCCCCAATCTAGGCCTGGCATGCTCAGCTGCTGTCTGAGCAGCTGACTCAGAGCAGGGCTTTGCTGAGGTTTCTTTTAAGAACAACAAGTGACATTAGCTGAAGTTAATTTGAATTTCTTCCAAAGCCATGAAAGGAAAAAACAAAAAAATCAATAGCAATTCCTTCCTCTCCCAGAAAGGAAAGCAGATGCGCTGTCCTCTGACGGTTGACCAGAGGACACTCAAAGACCCGTTAACAACCAGTTAAGGGTTTTCGGATCCAGAGAAAAGGCTGGCACCTCCTCCCTGCTCATGCCACTCAATACAGTGCCAGGCTCCTACAAGGTACTTAGTAAATATCTGTTGCATGAACGAAATTGACCAAACACAACATAAGGTTTCAAAAATGTGGAGTCCGCTATCAACTGCTAGATTGACATCCGTGTGAAAGGAAAGATGAGTTTACTATTGAAACTTAACTTTGAAAAATGATCAGGGCATTAGCAATGAGATTTGTCCTTAAGTGCATCAACCATTTGAGCCCTTGCTTGTGGAGGCTGCAGCAAACAACAGAAACCACAAGGAAATTCGGGGGGGGTCCCTTTAACCACTGAGCAGGGTTCTCAAGCGGCCACAGTAAAACCCCCCAGGGGAATTTCCTGCCTTGTTTTCCTTCTTTAAGTTCCCTCCACGTCTGCCCTACCTACAAGTTTGCTCCCTTCCTTCCCTCACTTCCTATTTATTTACTTAAAAAAAAAAATTTTTTTTTTTTTTTTTTTTTTGAGACAGAGTCTCGCTCTGTCACCCAGGTTGGAGTGCAGTGGCGTGATCTAGGCTTATTGCAACCTTCACCTCCTGGGTTCAAGAGATTCTCCTGCCTTAGCCTCCCAAGTAGCTGGGAACACAGGCTCCCACCACCACGCCTGGCTAATTTTTCTTTTCTTTTTTTTTTTTTTTTTTTTTATTTTTAGTAGTGACAGGGTTTTGCCATGTTGGCCAGGCTGGTCTCGAACTCCTGACCTCAGGTGATCTGCCCACCTCGCCCTCCCAAAGTGCTGGGATTACAGGAGTGAGCCACTGCACCCAGCCTATTTACTTAAAAATTGTTTTAATTTCTTGGCTGGATACAGTGGCTCACACCTGTAATCCCAGCACTTTGGGAGGCCGAGGCAGGTGGATCACCTGAGGTCAGGAGTTTGAGACCAACCTGGCCAACATAGTGAAACCCCATCTCTACTAAAAATACAAAAATTAGCCATATGTGGTGGTGCACACCTGTAGTCCCAACCACTCAGGAGGCTGAGGCAGGAGAATCACTTGAACCTGGGAAGTGAAGGTTGCAGTGAGCTGAGATCAGACCACTGCACTCCAGCTTGGGTGACAAGAGGAAAACTCTGTCTCAAAAAATAATAATTTTTAATTTCTTGCCTTCTCTGTGCTTGGAGTCTCTCAGCAAGAGATGTGGTCCGTGGCTTACAAGTCAGGAATGCCATCTCACTTGGCTTCTGGGGCAGCCAATGTTGCACTGGGTGATTGGGGACCTCCCAACACCCTCTGTGTTTCTCCTTCCTCCTCTGTATTGGGAGAAGGTTGGACCCCATCTTTTCTAAAATCACCTTCAGTTGTACCTTTTGGTTTTTCTAAATACTTCTCTTCTTCTTCTGCTCTGAGAAGGAAGGAGCTAGAAGAACTTGAAGACCAGTTAACAATCAGTTAAGGATTTTCTGATCCACAGAAAAAGCAGGCATCTCCTCCCTGCTCAGGTCATCTAACCATTAACCCTGAGGCTAAACTGCCCAGAAAATACATTCCGAATGGAAGTGACTGGTGGTAGACCGGGCAACTCTGAGCCACTGGTTTTGAACTGTTTTCCCAAGGTAACTTCACAGGCTTAGAACACAGCCTTTTGCGAGGCATTTCACGGACTCCTTTTTATATCTGTGTTGACAGTCTGTAGACTAAGAGTGGCCCCAAATTAACATCCGAGAAGGTGGAAACATGTCATTTTTCCCAAGTTGTCCTAAGAGAGGCGTCTATGTGTCAGAATGAGACATCTCTATTGCTGGGTGAGATCTCTGCATATCTTTAGATTAGAACAACTCTTCATTTTACAAATGAGGACATTAATTCCCAGGGAGGTGAAACTGCTCGTGCAGTCACACAGCTGATGAAGGACAACTTCCATCACCCCCCAAAACAGAGCCCTTATTCCTTGATCTTCTTTCACCTGACTCTGTGACTGACACTATTCTTTCTGATGAACACTTTATTGAAATTTCACCTAGAGATGCTCAGTGACAGATCAGTAACTTATATCCAGACCATGAAACAACAAAACTAGCACCCCAGAAGCCTCCAGTGCCTTCTCTCTGTCACTTCCCCACTAGGGTAACCACTATTTTGAGCTTTGTTTTATTTTTTATCCCAACTTCCTTAATATAATGTGCTGGCCTAATTAAAAAAAAAAAAAAAACCACCACATCAAGAACATATTTGATTTCAGTTTAAGTTTAGAAGGAACTCTTGTATTTCAAGAGAAAAGGGCCAGATTTCCTGGTGAAACTGCTCTTGGATCCACTAGTTCCTGAACTAGAGTTTCCTTCTGTCTCCCTAAACCTTTCGAAACCGAGTTTCTCAAACGTGTTCCTTAATTGATCACCATACTGGGACTGGGCCTACGTTTTCCAAGAAGCACCGGGCATTTTTGAGCTGGCTTCCTTCCATCTGAAATGTCATGCACAGGAAAGCCCCTTTGCTCTGTGGACTTGCCCTTATAGGCATAGGGGACCCCACAGTCAGCCATCAAAATAAAATGGGCCTGAAGCCATGGGGAGGAATAGGCCTTGGGACAGCATTTGGAAAGGGTCTGTGGGTGGAGAAAGCTTGGTGTGTTCAAATAACTGAGAACTGGGAGGGAGGTGACAGCCCGTGGTCCGGGACACAAGGTCCCTGGGTTTGGCGGGGGCATAGCCTGTCAGACCGGGTAAGAAGCTTGGATTTCTGACCTGGTGCGGTGGCTCACGCCTGTAATCCTTCCACTTTGGGAGGCCGAGGCAGGTGGATCACTTGAGGTCAGGAGTTCAAAACCAGCCTGGCCAACATGGTGAAATCCTGTCTCTACTAAAAATACAAAAAAGTAGCCAGGCGTGGTGGCGGACACCTGTAATCCCAGCTACTCGGGAGTCTGAGGCAGGAGAATCACTTGAACCCGAGAGGGGGACGTGGTAGTGAGCCAAAATGGCACCACTGCACTCTAGCTTAGATGACAGAGTGAGACTACGTCTCCGGGGAAAAAAAAAAAAAAGCTTGGATTTCATTCAAAATGCAATGGGAAACCACTGATGGGCTTGTCCACCTAGACCAATCAGCCCGAGACCACCAGGAACAAAGTCAGGTTTACTGAGCGTAAAGAAGACGATCACAGAGCAGAGAAACCACGAGGCAGCTCACAAACAGGAAAACAGCATCACGATGGGATGGGGAAAGGCGGGGTTTAGGTGAAATCTAAGCGAAGCTGTGTCTTGATAGGCTCTGGGCAAAATAGGGCAGTGTGCAGGCTGGACGAGGGCCACTCTCCCCTTGGGAACCACAAAGCAAGCGGAGATAGATGGGAAGGGCTGGGCCCGGAAACCCCTTGCCTGAGGTGCTACATGAGGGCCTGGGAATCAAGGCTGCTTCTCTGTCAATGACTCGGATCCCCCAGGCGAGAGTGGGATGTTTCATTCTTACTGATAGCACTTTGGAGAGCTGTGCTTCCAGAGCCTAGGATTTTAGGGAACCAAGTTTCTCAGGGAGTAAGAAAGCAGTCGTCACTCAACGAAGGGGGCTGTTTTGACATGTGACAGCTGCAGCGTGTCCTTGGAAGGAATGTTCATCCTGTTTGCATTGCAGCTTCTTTATCTGTGTCCGCGAGTCTAGCCAGGTGAATGGCAGGGTGGGGTTTTACACTGTGTGCTAATGTTTACCATCCAAGCCGTACGCATCCACTCACCAAAAACAAACAGATAAATCTAGCACGTACATTCCCAGTGCTGCATCCTCGGGACACCCAGTCCTCAGAAACTGCTCCTCCGCCTGCATTCCCCTCCCTCAGCTCCGCACATTGAAACCCTAACCACCCCCTGAGCCAACTTAGAAAGCCCCCTACTCAGCAACAGCTCCTTGGGACCCCGGTGGGAAGTACATTCTCCTTGTCCTGGACTCCGGAGCTTCACCCTGTCCTCTCCTCCAGGCCCTGTCTTGCTTCCCAGCCTGTGTCCTTGGTGTGCTCAGACCTCATTTCCCTCTTAGACTTTAAGCCCGTGGTAAACAGCATCCTCTACTCTAGAAAAGATCGTTCATTCCTAGGCCGCTTGTAGAGACGTTCTAGTTCAGGAGGTCTGGGTGGGAGCCTTGGCAGCTGTATTATTTTAAAATTCCCTAGGGGACTCGGATCCCTGGCTGGGTTCGGAAGCTGCTCTGTGGCATCCAGTGTGGTACCCACCATTGAGCTGACATCATTGAGCTCTGGAGGACTAACTTGAATCTGAAGTTCCCATTCACAGACCCAGGTTTCATGGCTGAGACCATGTTTCCCAAAATGGCTTGAGCAATGACTGGCCAAGTGCTCTCAATAAAATATAAATCGGGGCCGAATGCAGTGGCTCATGCCTGTAATCCCAGCACTTTGGGAGGCCAAGGCAGGCGGATCACCTAAGGTCGGGAGTTCAAGACCAGCCTGACCAATACGGTGAAACCTTGTCTCTACTAAAAACACAAAATTAGCCTGGCGTGGTGGTGCGTGCCTGTAGTCCCAGCTACTTGGGAGGCTGAGGCAGGAGGATCGCTTGAACCCGGGAGGTGGAGGTTGCAGTGAGCTGAGATCACGCCACTGCACTCCAGCCTGGGCAACAGGAGCGAAACTCCACCTAAAAAAAAAAAAAAGGTATACATATATAAATTGGATGGTCAATCCCATCCTTTGTAGGATAAAATTCAAACTCCTTAACTGACCTGCTCCCTGTTAACCTTTCCCGTTCCATCCCTCCCTCCTCCCCTCCCTCACTCCTCTCCATCACTTTCACATTGCCGGGTTCTCTTCTGCCTCCCACTGCTGCCAGCAAAAACTGCCAGCTGCAGCTCATCTGGTCACCTCCTGCTTCCCTTCCTCAGCCCAGGTGACAAGTCCTTAGACAGCTCTCAGGCCGCAGTTTCCTCCCAGACCTTGTTGGTCCCTCCACCTTACATTCTTAAGGTCCCCTCTGCCTATTGCATGCACGTCTCCAGCCTCAGCCTAGCTTGATAAATGCAGATGAATAGCCCAGTATCAGAGTCACAGCCTCCTGGTCGCTAGAGAACATCAGAATCACCTGGCAAGCTTGTTAACACTGCAGGTTCCTGGCCCCCACTCAACACCCAGAGACTCCGTCCAACCCGCGTGGGCCCAAGAATATGCATGTTAACCTACTTCCAGTGAACTTCCCAGGTGAGGCAGATGCAGGAGATCGTGGGCCACCTGCGAGGAAGGCTGCCTCCACCAGGGAGCCTCCCACCGGTACCCTGCTGTCTTGAGAGTGAAGAGCCTGCCACCGGGGGTGCCAGGTGACTACCTCAGCAGTGTCCACCCAGCTGTCTCTGCTTTTGGGGAGATGACTTTGAACCTGATTGTGATCATCAGAGTGACATTTCCTTTTCCTCTGCTCTCCTCCTTTCTCTCCAAGGCCATCATCACGCTTCCCAGACCTGCCCGGGCCTCACTGCCGACTCTGCCTTCCCAGGTGTACGATGTGCCTACCCAGCACCGGGGCCCCGTGGTCCTGAAGGTGAGCCTTGTTCTGGGGCCCCGCATCACCCAGACCTCTGCGCCCAGAGTCTGGGGCTCTTGACCTCACACCCACATTGCATTTCAGCATTACCATGGAGGCCAGGGGCTCAGCCTCCATAATACACATCACCACTCAGAGGCCAACTTCATAACCTCCTTTTTACCCATGGAGCCCAGTCCTGCTCTAGTAAACATTGTGACTACCTGAGTTCTGAATATTTTGAAATTTTTACTTTTCATTTATAATATATGTTTTTTCTCTTTCTTTTTGAGATGGGGTCTTGCTATGTTGACCAGGCTCGTCTCAAACTCCTGGCCTCAAGCAATCCTCCCATCTCAGCCTCCCAAAGTGCTGGGATTATGGGCATAAGCCACCGTGCCCAGCCATTATTTATAATAGATATTTAATGTATGTGTGTGTACATATACACACACACATTTTTTTTAAATGATGTTTTGAAGGATATGCACCACAGTCTTAACATGGATTATCATTGATTATCTTAACATTGATTATCTCTGGGGGAAGAAATTTTAGTTGTTTTTTTTTTTTAACTTGTTTTTATATAAGGGGAACATCGAATTTGTAAGACATGCTTCATGTGATCAAAAAATAGCTTTGCTCCTTTCTTAGCCCACCCAAATGCTCTGCAGTGGCGTTCTCCCCACCCATCTGCTATTGAGATCAGTAGCTCCCAACCTCTGTTGTATGCAAAAGCATCTGAGAGCTTTAGCTGTCCTGGTGCCTGTGCCCCAACCCCAGAGACTGTGGAATCAGGTCTAGGTGGGGCCCAAACATGAGGATTTTTTAAAGCTCTCAGGTAATTGTACTATGAAGCCAGGATTTAGGACAACAGTTCCCGTCTAAATAGAATTCCAATCAGGCTCTGTGACTTCCTGGACACTCACGGGTAATAAGTCACTTGAGGCCAGGCACAGCAGCTCATATCTACAATCCCAGCACTTTGGGAGGCCAAGGCAGGAGGATCACTTGAGGCTAGGAGTTCGAGACTACCTCGCCAACATGGTGAAACCCCGTTTCTCCTAAAAATACAAAAATTAGCTGGGCATGGTAGTTCATGCCTGTAGTCCCAGCTACTAGGGAGGCTGAGGCGGGAGAATCATTTGAACCCAGGAGGTGGAGGTTGCAATGAGCCGAGATCATACCACTGCACTCCAACCTGGATGACAGAGCAAGACTCTGTCTGAAAAAAATAAAAATAAAAAATTTGAAAAAAGGTCACTTTAGCCTCGCCAGGTCAGTTGAGGAATTTAATTGTCTAGGCAATAATCAAACTTTCTAGTTCATTTAAAGCCAAAGCTCCTGCTGCCCGGCTTGGGCCTGCCTAAGTTATCTGCTGTTTCACCATCTCAGTTTTCTACCCTTTCTCACTCACTGGATGGTCTCAGACTCCTGCAAGGCTGCAAGAGGCAGGCAGGGAGAAAGGCCCTGCTAACCTGGTTCTGTTGGCAGGGGTGCTAATAGCAGTGGCCAGTGTGCCAAGCGGATTCGTTCTCTTCTGGGGCATTCGTGTAAGTGCCATGTCCTCTGCCCCCCACCTCCTACCCCTCACCTCCTTGCTGAGCATCTCTTACCTGCAAGTCCCTCCAAGTGGACAAATGCGCCTCCTCTGGCTGCTGGCTCCTCCCTTAGCTCTGGGGCAAGCAGGTCACATCCTCCACATCCAGCCACATCCTCCTGAGATTCCCCGAGCCATTCCTCCCTGGCTCTTGTTCCAGCTCTTGTGTGAGCCATGCCTGGTCCATGACAAACACACAAGCTCCCTTTGCCATGATAGACTCCAGGAACACAGGCGCTTGCTTTGGGTGCAAAAGTTATCAATGGGCTGGGTGTGGTGGCCCACGCCTGTAATCCCAGCGCTTTGGGAGGCTGAGGCGGGAGGATCATCTGAGGTCAAGAGTTTGAGACCAGCCTGGCCAACATGGTGAAACCCTTCTCTACTAAAAATACAAAAATTAGCTGGGCATGGTGGCGGGCACCTGTAATCCCAGCTACATGGGAGGCTGAAGGCAGGAGAATGGCGTGAACACGGGAGGCGGAGTTTGCAGTGAGCTGAGATCGCGCCACTGCACTCCAGCCTGGGCCACGGAGTGAGACTCTGTCTCAAAAAAAAAACAAAAGTGATCAGTGAAGACACACTTGTATGACTCACTTCACTCACCTTGCCCTAATCCCAGCTCCACTAGACCCTGTCTTTATGTAAAAGTGTGACATTTTGTTCATGATTTTTTTTGCATTATGATTTTTTAAAATATTGCATTTTAAATAGTATTTACCTTGATGACTGAGTTTTCTTGGTGCCCTCTTAATGTTGTGCCCAAGGTAACTGCTTTGCTCTCCTCCCCCTGGTCCTGACCCTGAGAACAGGCCAACCACAGCACGGTGCCACTCTGACCCTGAGAACTGGCCATCCAGGGCATGGCTGCCACCCTCTCTCTTCACCTTTCCCAAGCCAGAGTCAGCCCCCGTCCACTGTGACCCCAAGCTCAGGGGAGACAACTCAAGTCATTGAATGATCCCGTGGGAGCACTTGATGGTTTGTTTTTGGGGAGTGAAAGGCAACCCCCGCTACACCGCACCCCATTTCCCAGCTGAGGAGAGCCCTCCGGAGACTCACAGCCCAACTCCCTCTAAAGAAACCTTCCAATGTCCAACTATTTCTCTCTTTATTTGCAAAACCTGTTTTGGTGCTCTCTTGCCTTGCTTTGGAATTTGTAACCTGTTTTTTGTATCCTAATATATATGTTTTGTAATTACTGTACACGTTATATATATAATATGTTATATCATATACATATCTCAAGCCACTGAAGGAGTTTGAGCAGGGGAGTGACAATCAGATTTTTAGGAAGCACCATGCCTGGCACTTAGGTCATTGCTAAGATGCACATTTATCAAATGAGTCTCTCACACCGTTTTTATTGCTCTCGTGATGTGCACAGTGTCATCCAGCTTAGTGTCTGGTCATTAGTGGGCACTCATTAGATATTTGCAGAATACATATGAGTGATAAACACAGGAAAATTTCTACTGAGAAAAAGAAAGAAGACATACTGGGTCTCAATCTCATTTATCCTCTGGCTTAATTTTAAGACGAACTTAAGATAAATTACCATTTTTAATTTAGGCAACTGCCTAAATTAGCACTGTTGCCCCCACCCAGCCCCACCACAACCTTTGGTTGAGAAGTCTCTTTTTTTTTTGAGACGGAGTTTCGCTCCTGTTGCCCAGGCTGGAGTGCAATGGTTCAATCTCGGCCTACTGCAACCTCCACCTCCCAGGTTCAAGCGATTCTCCTACCTCAGCCTCCCGAGTAGCTGGGATTACAGGCATGCGCCACCACGCCAGGCTAATTTTGTATTTTCAACAGAGACAGCGTTTCTCTATGTTGGCCAGGCTCATTTTTGACCGAGCTAATAACATCTTTTTTTTTTTTTTTTACTTTTATATTTTAGTAGAGACAGGGTTTCACCATGTTGGCCAGGCTGGTCTCGAACTCCCAACCTCAGGTGATCTGCCCGCCTCAGCCTCCGCAAGTGTTGGGATTACAGGCGTGAGCCACCGCGCCCAGCCGAGAAGTCTCTTTTTAAAGCACAAAGTCCAATGTTGAATGTATACCCTGTTATGAGAAGAACTTAGGACTGTAATGTCCCCTGCACTGCCTCAGACGAGGAAGGTTGGGGACCCGTCACCTAGATTTCCACCATTAGAGCATCATGACCAAAAGCACCAAAAAGTCTTCAGGAATTTGTGTCTTCCTTTGGGGAAAAACACTGGAATAGGCAGCGTTCGTGATGTGTAGCCATTAGGAAAGAAACAGTCAAGTGGTCTGCCTTTGTGGTCTTTCCCCAGGAGCCAGAGAAGCAGCAGCTATACGACATACCAGCCAGCCCCAAGAAGGCAGGACTCCATCCCCCAGCCGGTCAAGCAAGTGTAAGTATGAAGAGGTGCTAAGGTGCGGTGTCATGAACACATAAAAATCCTCTCAGAAATGTTATTAGCTTGGGGCCAGGTGCAGTGGCTCAAGCCTGTAATCCCAGCACTTTGAGAGACTGAGGCGAGTGGATCACCTGAGGTCAGGAGTTCAAGACCAGCCTGGCCAACATGGCGAAACCCCATCTCTACTAAAAACACAAATATTGGCTGGGCGTGGTAGCAGGCGCCTGTAACCCCAGCACTTTGGGAAGCTGAGGTGGGTGGATCACTCGAGGTCAGGAGTTCAAGACCAGCCTGGCCAACATGGTGAAACCCTGTCTCTACTAAAATATAAAAGTTAAAAAAAAAAAAAAAAAGAAAAGAAAAAAAGATGTTATTAGCTTGGTCAAAAATTAGAATGCAAATTCCTCATAACAGAGACCTTACTGCATTTGAGGTAAAACCTCTCATTGAGCTGGTGTTCAGGAATAGGACTAATTATGTGGTTTGGGATAAGTCTTTTAACTTCTCCGTTTTTATGGGCTGAGAGTATTAAGTGAGATAATCCTGCAAAGGACTTGGGACAGTGCCTGGCACAGAGCAAAACTGTGTAATGGCTTCTTATGATGACAGACCTCAGGGGCATGCTGTGATACAGTACACTCTTATCTGTATTGGGCGAATGACTTTATTTGAAATCTGTGTGATCTATGTTTATAATCGGATTCTACCACATGTGTCCCACAGACACGCTTACACCCAAGGTCATTAGGGAACATCTTACAAGAAAGCTGGCATTTCAGCCGTGTCAGGGGGACGCATAGGAGTTTGGTGGATGGAAAAGAAAGGGTTGCAAGGGCTTTTAGAGCAGAGAAACCAGTTTGGGTAAAATGAAATACAGTGGCATGAGTCAGTGTTCTGAGTTCAGGGAAAAGTGAACAGCTTGGGTGGCTGGACCTGTAAGCAGATGGTGGCAGTCAAGGTGGGGTCAGCGTGGTGGAAGTGGAAAGAAATGAGGCTCAAAAGAATTGTGAAGGACCTTGAGTGGAAATGGGGAGCCACTGAAGGAACTTGAGCGGGGAAGTGACGATGAGATTTAAACGAGGCACTCGTACCTTCTTTTGAAAGCTACTAACCCGGGCAACTATGTGTGGTTCTTCCGCAGGGGCAGGGTGTTTCCCTGATATCAGTGACTACCTTAAGAAAAGGCGGCTACGGCACATTACCAAGTCCGCAGAAATCGGAATGGGTTTATGACACTCCAGTGTCTCCAGGAAAGGCCAGCGTCAGAAACACGCCTCTCCCCACCTTTGCAGAAGAATCAAGGCCCCACGCTCTCCCCAGTTCCGGCTCCACTTTCCACAATCCTCCAAGTGGCAGAGCCAGGTCCCTCACTCCACAACTGAATACCTATGTGCCCATGCAGAAAAAACTCAGTCTTCCAGAAATTCCTTCTTACGGCTTTCTTGTACCCAGAGACACATTTCCTTTGGATGAAGATGCCAGCTACAAGGTTCCTTCAAGCTTTCTGATTCCCCGAGTGGAACAGCAGAACACCAAGCCCAATATTTATGACATCCCTAAAGCAACATCGAGTGTTTCTCAGGCTGGGAAGGAGCTGGCGAGAGCCAAGGAGGTGTCAGAGAATCCCACGGGCCATCATTCCTCGTGGTTCTCCAGACGGACAGCTTCCCGATCTCCTGAACTGGACAGATTATCAGGTTCCAGTTCTGACAGCAGAGCCAGCGTCGTCTCTTCGTGCTCCACCACATCCACCGACTCCTCCTCCAGCTCTTCCTCGGAGGAGTCAGCAAAGGAGCTCTCCTTGGACCTGGATGTGGCCAAGGAGACAGTGAGGTCTCTGCAGCACAAGGTGGTCAGCTCTGTCGCTGGCCTGATGCTCTTTGTCAGTAGGAAGTGGAGATTCCGAGACTATCTGGAGGCCAACATTGATGCAATCCACAGGTCCACTGAGCACATAGAAGAATCTGTAAGAGAATTTCTGGATTTTGCCCGAGGAGTCCATGGGACTGCCTGTAACCTCACTGACAGTAACCTTCAGAACAGAATTCGGGACCAGATGCAGACAATCTCCAACTCCTACCGCATCCTGCTTGAAACAAAGGAAAGCTTGGATAATCGCAATTGGCCTCTGGAAGTTCTTGTGACTGACAATGTCCAGAACAGCCCAGATGACCTTGAGAGGTTTGTCATGGTGGCACGGATGCTTCCAGAAGACATCAAGAGGTTTGCCTCCATTGTCATTGCCAACGGAAGGCTCCTTTTTAAGCGGAACTGTGAAAAGGAAGAGACCGTGCAATTGACCCCAAATGCAGAATTTAAGTGTGACAAATGCATCCAGCCTCCCCAAAGAGAAACTGAATCACACCAAAAGAGTACCCCTTCCACTAAGCAAAGGGAAGATGAACACTCTTCCGAACTGTTAAAGAAAAATAGAGCAAATATCTGTGGACAGGTGAGTTCAGAGTTCCAAGCGATCGAAAGAGGGGCTTCAATTGTTACCTCGAGCAGTGGCTACTAAGATGCTGAGATTCTTTTGATAGTGTATAGGCTTTGGGGAGACACTGGTTCCATCTTTCAGAAAATAAAATTTGTGAAAGTAAAATTCTTTTTTTTTTTGAGACGGAGTCTCGCTTTGTTGCCCAGGCTGGAGTGCAGTGGCGCGATCTCAGCTCACTGCAAGCTCTGCCTCCCGGGTTCACGCCATTCTCCTGCCTCAGCCTCCCAAGTAGCTGGGACTACAGGCACCCGCCACCTCACCCGGCTAGTTTTTTGTATTTTTTAGTAGAGACAGGGTTTCACCGTGTTAGCCAGGATGGTCTTGATCTTCTGACCTCGTGATCCGCCCGTCTCGGCCTCCCAAAGTGCTGGGATTACAGGCTTGAGCCACCGCGCCCAGCCGAAAGTAAAATTCTTGATGAAATCTTATTAACAAGTCAGATAAAGATAGGGCAGCATAGGCAGATAGGTCAGTTGATTTGGATTTCTTCCGAAAACTTTTGGGGTTCAAGTTTACCATGATATTAGAATTAAAAGGGATTTTTCAACTTTCTTTAAAATCTACTATTCGAGTAGATTTTTCAAACCTCACCACCAAGTCTCCTTGCATTTTTGAAAGTTATAAATTTAGTCATTGTCAGTGTGTTTCTTAGCAACGGAAGAGGAAGTAGAAACATTCTTTCAAATTGCTCACCATCTGATCAGCCTCCAGACTTTAGCTACTCTTAGAAATACTTTTGTGAGGCGGGGTGTGGTGGCTCATGCCTGTAATTTCCAACACTTTAGGAGGCCAACACAGGAAGATCCATTCCTTGAGGCAGGAGTTTGAGACCAGCCTGGGCAGCATAGTGAGTGAGACCCCAGCTGTAAACAATTTAGTTTTAAATATCCAGGTGTGGTGGCTCATGCACTTGGGGGGCTGAGTAGGGGTATCCCTTGAGACCAGCAGTTTGGGGTAACCGAGAGCTACGATGGCGCCACTGCACCCCCACCTTGGTGACAGAGAAAGAGCTTGTCTCTAAAAAAGGAAAAGAAAAAAAAAAGAGGTGGGGTATGGTGGCTTACCCCTGTAAACTCAGTACTTTGGGAGGCCAAGGCGAGCAGATCACTTGAAGTCAGGAGTTTGAGATGAGCCTGGCCAACATGGTGAAACCCCATCTCTACTAAAAGTACCAAAATTAGCTGGGCATGGTGGAATGCACCTGTAATCCCAGCTACTCAGGAGGCTGAGGCGGGAGAATCACTTGAACCCAGGAGGCGGAGGTTACAGTGAGCTGAGATTGCACCACTGCACTTCAGCCTGGACCACAGAGCGGGACTCTGTCTCAAGAACAAATAAAAGACAAGACAGAAAGAAATACTTTTCTGGATGAGTTCACACATCATAGAGCAAGATGCTTCAGTTCAGGGACTGTGAACCCAGAAGTCACTTGGGGGCTGTGTCAAGGAGGTAATTTGGTGCTTTCGGCCCCAACCTTTGTGTTCTGCTGAAATGCCTGGTGGTGTAGGAGGTTTAACACGTTCTAGAAATTTAGATGTTTAAAATTGACATACACATATATATAACGCTAACAAAGCTGTGTGGGTCATCATATCAGGCCATGTTGATAGGCAACATTCAGCCTTTGGGCAGCCAGAGTCTCCTATGGTTGAGAAAAGGAATCAGTAGGCAGAACCATCAACAGAAAACATGAGAAAGAATGCCCAAGTCTAAAGTGAACTTAAACAGTTCCACAGTAGTGTAAAACACCACTCAATTTGGTACTTTGAAGGAATTGTATTTTTCAGACATTGCCTAACTTAGAAAAGAAAGAGAAACCTATCTTGGAACAAAGGTTAGATGAAAACAAAGACTTAGGAACCATGGTAAGCTGTAGCACTCACTCTCTAAAGCTTCTGATTCATACGCTTTATTGCTAGATTCGTCTCATCATGCTATGGAAAGCTCAACATTACAGCCATGACCCACATGGGCGAGAGTTAGTTTTTGTGATTCTTTGTTCTTTATTTTAGCAAGAGAGTCCTGGAGATCAGTGAGTCTAATGAACGAACCCCAGGGAATGGAAGTGAAGCATTAACCATTAATGAAATGACTCTAGGCGCTCTGCGAGGTTGTTGTGGGTGGTACTAACCGGGCTAAACAGGACTGACTCAACTGCTCTTTGACATTCTGATTTAATGTTTCTGATTACAACAGCAAATCTTGATTTGGGGCTTATATATCTTCAACACCTCTTTTACACTTGATGTTCTTCCTTTAAAAAAAAAAAAGTCAAAGATGTTATCATTGTGCTTATTTTTATTGGTTTCCTTCTATTTGTGGTAAATGACAGTAGTTTTCCATTTACCATTTTTCATGGTTTCCTTTAAATTAATGTAAGTAAAAGCAATGGGTCCATTTAAAGAAAAGGAATGAAGCCAGTAGAAGTTAAGAGGAAAATGGAAAGAGTATAACTTGTAAAGGTTGTAAAGGCTGTCCCTGAATAACTGAAGCTTGGGAAACTTACTTAGGTTATAGGGCAGATGGGGTAGAGGGTGGAAGAAAAGGATATCCAATGACTAGGATAAGGTCACGTACCTTCTCAGAGGCAACCTAGGACAAGAATTCAGGCCTCCTGATGCTCAGGTCACCAAACCCCAAACACTAGTCTTTGGGCCTGCCATATTGCTAACAGTCATGCTATTTTGTCCAACATTAAGTACGCCTTAGATTAGTGGTTCTCAAATTTGAGTGTATCACAATCACCTATGAGGTTTGTTAAAACTCACATGGCTGGCCGGGCGCGGTGGCTCGTGCCTGTAATCCCACCACTTTGGGAGGCTGAGGCGAGTGGATCACCTGAGGTGAGGAGTTCGAGATCAGCCTGGCCAACATGGTGAAACCCTGTATCTAAAAACACAAAAAATTAGCTGGGTGTGGTGGCAGGCACCTGTAATCCCAGCTACTCGGGAGGCTGAGGCAGGAGAATTGCTTGAACCGGGAAAGCGGAGGTTGCAGTGAGCTGAGATCGTGCCCCTGCACTCCAACCTGGGCAACGAGAACAAGACTCTGTCTCAAGAAAACAAATAAACAAAAAAAACTTGCATGGCTGGGCCCCACTCTCAGAATTTTTGATCTAGTAGGTCTGGGGTGGAGCATAGTAATGCGCATTTTCTAGCAAGTTTGCAGGTGATGTTGATGCTTCTGGTCCAAGGACTTCACTTAGAAAGCCCCCGCTTTAGAGTGACAGCACTTCTCAGTGGAGGTCCATGGCACCGTTGGCCACTGGGTGGACAGTTCTCCGTTGCGTGGGATGAACTATTCAGCATCCCAGAATCCTGCCCGCTTACTGCCTATAGAAGTCCCTAGTCAATGCACTAATCAAAACTATCTCTACACATTTCCAGTACCCCAAGTTAGGAATCATAGTACATTTTTCACCTCCCTACAGTTAATATTTTCATTTACGATGCTCATAATCTGATGTCTACCTCATTACTTCTCATTATTTCTAAGCTCTTCTTTTTTTTTTTTTTTTTTGAGGTGGAGTCTCACTCTGTTACCCAGGTGGGAGTGCAGTGGCGTGATCTCGGCTCACTGCAACCTCTGCGTCACAGGTTCAAGCGATTCTCCTGCCTCAGCCTCCTGAGTAGCTGGGACTACAGGTGCACACCACCATGCCTGGCTGATTTTTGTATTTTTAGTAGAGACGAGAGTCATCATGTTGGCAAGGCTCATCTCGAACTCCTGACCTCAAGTAACCCTCCTGCCTCAGCCTCCCAAAGTGCTGGGATTATACCCTCCTGCCTCAGCCTCCCAAAGTGCTCAGCCTCCCACCGTTCCCAGCTACCTTCCTTTTTTTTTTTTTTTTTTTTTTTTTTTGAGACAGGGTTTTGCTCTATTGCTGAGGCTGTAGTGCAGTGGTGAGATCATGGCTCACTGCAGCCTCCACCACCCAGGTTCAATCGATTCTCCCACCTCAGCCTCCCAAGTAGCTGAGACCACAGGCCCACACCGCCATACCCAGCTAATTTTTGTTTTGTTTTGTTTTTGGTAGAGACAGAGTTTCATATGTCGCCAAGGCTAGTCTCGAACTCCTAGGGTTAAGCGATCCTCCTGCCTCGGCCTCCCAAAGGGCTAGGATTTCAGGCGTGGGTCACTGCACTCAACCTGCTTCATTCT
This sequence comes from Macaca thibetana thibetana, assembly GCF_024542745.1. Taxonomy (NCBI): domain Eukaryota; kingdom Metazoa; phylum Chordata; class Mammalia; order Primates; family Cercopithecidae; genus Macaca; species Macaca thibetana. The sequence continues at coordinate 43,478,774 of NC_065587.1, read as the reverse complement.
TACACTCCCTGCTTCCAAGAGTTCATCTGAACTGACATCTCAATCTTGCCTTCACTTTCTATGACAAAGACAATCATTGTTTTCATTTTCCAAATATGCAATTCTAATAATGAATGTGCTTCTTCGAAGTATGCTTTCCTCCTCCTTTCCTCCTCCTTGTCTAACTTCCCCTCCAACCCTACTGGCCCCTGGAGACATAACCCCCTCCTGAAAAAAATCAGTTTTATGCCATATCTGTCTAAATGCTTCCAGCCTGTGAATTTTGAGATAATAGGTAAATGCAAGAGTGTGAAATTTAATGGAAAGAAAGCGAGTTTCAGACCTAGAGCTCCAGATCTCTGATGTGCTAATGGTATGGCCAGAGGCAGCCTTTTCTCGCTTCACCTTTCAATTGTTACCTGGAGTTGTGGCCACTAAGTTAGGTACTGAAAATCTCTGAGAGTATATAGGATTTGGGAGACATTAGTTCCATTTTCCACAAAATAAAATTCATGAATGTAAAATGTTGATGAAACCTTATTAGCAAATATGATAAATATTTTAATAACAAGGCAAAAAATAATAATAATATTAAGGCAGATAGGTCAGGGTATTTGGTTTCTTCTGGAAATGTTGGGGGTTCTGGTATACCTCTGATACTGAAATCAGAGAGGATTTTTGGATTTTTAAATGTTTTTAAATCTGTTCTTTGAGAACGTTTTAAAACTCACCAACAAGTTTTCCTGCATTTTTAAAAGTTAAAAATTTAGCTGGGTACAGTGGTTCACACCTGTAATCCCAGCACTTTAGGAGGCTGAGGTGGGTGGATCATTTGAGATCAGGAGTTCAAAACCAGTCTGGTCAACATGGTGAAACCCCGTCTCTACTAAAAATACAAAAATTAGCCGGGCATGGTGGCAGGTGCCTGTAAACCCAGCTACTCAGGAGGCTGAGGCAGGAGAATTGTTTGAACCCAGAAGGCAGAGGTTGCAGCGAGCCGAGATCATACCACTGCACTCCAGCCTGGAAGACAAAGCAAGACTCTGTCTCAAAAAAAAAAATTATAGTTATTGCCAATGTGTTTCTTAAAATGGGTTTTTTTTTTTTTTTTTTTTTTTTTGAGACGGAGTCTTGCTCTGTGCCCCAGGCTGGAGTGCAGTGGCGCGATCTCGGCTCACTGCAAGCTCCGCCTCCCGGGTTCACGCCATTCTCCTGCCTCAGCCTCCCAAGTAGCTGGGACTACAGGCGCCCACCACCACGCCCGGCTAGTTTTTTGTATTTTTTTAGTAGAGACGGGGTTTCACGGTGTTAGCCAGAATGGTCTCGATCTCCTGACCTTGTGATCCGCCCGTCTCAGCCTCCCAAAGTGCTGGGATTACAGGCTTGAGCCACCGCGCCCGGCCAAAATGGGTTTCTTATGGTTGGTTTATTGAGATGATTGAATAAAATTATATGTATGTATTACAATATAAGATTGTATATATTATATGTTACAGTGCTTTGAAAACATTAATTTGTTAGACAACTGTTGCAGTATTGGGCTTCCCAAACCAAACCATGCTTTCTTTAAAAAAATAAAAGGTCTTGCAAATCTAGCCAAAACAGGAAAGGACACACAGCCACAGCCCATTGATTGAGTCTCCTATCTATATTCTTCCTTCCCTTCTTTAGAATCCTGGCCCTCTTACATCCCAGCCTTCGAGTCAACAGACTCCTGAGAGGAAACACCGCCTCTCTGAACACTGCCGGCTCTACTTTGGGGCGCTCTTCAAAGCCATCAGCGCATTTCATGGCAGCCTCAGCAGCAGCCAGCCTGCGGAGATCATCACTCAGAGCAAGCTGGTCATCACGGTGGGCCAGAAGCTGGTGGACACGCTGTGCACGGAGACCCAGGAGAGGGACGTGCGCAACGAGATCCTCCGCGGCAGCAGTCACCTCTGCAGCCTGCTCAAGGACGTAGCACTGGCCACTAAGAATGCCGTGCTCACCTACCCAAGCCCTGCCGCGCTGGGGCACCTCCAGGCGGAGACTGAGAAGCTGGAGCGACACACGCGGCAGTTCAGAGGGACATTGGGATGAGGACTCTCTACCTCCCTTCCTCCTCTGCTCACCTCTCAGCTTCACACCCACAACTTGTGCAACTCTGTCCTATGGGAAAAGCCAGCCGGGGTATACACCGATCAGCTGAAACAGACCTGGTACCCAAAGACCCAAAGCTGGTAGTACCAAGTGGCTAAGCAACCCTGGGGCATTGACTTACCCCACAGGGGGTCAGGAAAGAGAGACAGATATGAGGTAAAGACCTTGTGAAGTTTAGCATATATGGAGTATGCAGTATCAGCTTGAAGTGACTTCATAGAAATAATATTTTATGTTGATTAATTAAATGTGTGCATGTTTTGTTTGTTTGTTTTTTGAGACACAGTCTCACTCTGTCACACAGGCCGGAGGGCAGTGGCGCCATCTCAGCTCACTGCAACGTCTGCCTACCGAGTTGAAGCATTTCTCCTGCCTCAGCCTCCAGAGTAGCTGGGACTACAGGCATGCACCACCATGCCCAGCTAATCTTTGTATTTTTTTTTTTAATGAAAAGTCTCACATATTTATTACTGAACCCAGCCAACCAATGCATTCATAACAGATTCAGAGAGAAAAAATATATTCCCAATAAAACATGTACAACTCTCCAGAGAGTGGCGACATTTTCACCTTGATGTGGTAACATGACTGTGACCTTCAGACAGCATAAATGTGTGTGCCGTCTCATGTGCAATTCCTTATAGGCCCAGCTTGGTTCTTCTCCAATGTCTCCTTTTGGAGTTGTACTTGATTTTATTACCAGTTTTCATCCAAATCTACTGGGGAGTGGGATGATTTTGTTTTCGCTTCTTGGTCAGGAATCACAATCCTGAAAGTCTTATGAGAAGACATGGCAAGAAGCAGAGTCAAGCATACACCACAATGGCAGAAAAAGGAAGAGCTAATTTTTGTATTTTTAGTAGAGATGGGTTTTCACCATGTTAACCAGGCTGGTCTGGAACTCCTGACCTCAGGCCATCCCCCGCCTTGGCCTCCCAAAGTGCTGGGATTACAGGTGTGAGCCACCATTCCCGGCGTGTACGTGTTTTAAATTCACTCATTTAACATTTATTTATTGGATGCCTACTACATGCCAAGTTCTAGGTGCTGGAGATATAACAGTGTAGCAGAGGCCTTGCCCTCTTGGAACCTACAATCTAGTAGGGGAGTCAGACAGTAAAGTGATGAAGAAAAACATACACAGTATAACAGGTGCCAGGAAAAACGTAAGTTGGCGAAGCACAAGAGAAATTGTTTTGAAATGGTTAATTTTTATTGCGTTCATTAGAAAATAGAGTAAGTTTCTTTGTTGTTTTGAATTGAATTAGTTCTGTGAGAGTGGTACAAATTATGTATGTGTCTTGCACCCATAAATATATATTTTTGCTATGTTACTTTAACCTAAAGATAGATGTTATATTTACAACATAACATGATCTGTTGGGTTCTCTATTAATTTATTTCATTCATTACAGATTCTGGGTTGATAAATTCTGCTCAGTTTGAAAAATTTTATATTTTGTCTCAAATCTGTTACAAAGTATATTGGTTGGTGCAAAAGTAATTGCAGCTTTTGCCATGGAAAGTAATGGCAAAAACCACAATTGCCTTTGCATCATCCTAATAATATTAAATACAATCATGACTTTAAACATCATTTGCAGCACTCTTTTTTTTGGAAAAGTCTCTGTCACCCAAGTGAAGCCTCCAATGTTTACTTTTGTCACTCCAGTGCTTCTCCCTGAAGTCTGCAGGGAGATGGGGTAGAGGCCATGCTCTTAGGCACCGGATTGGTACTGGAAAACAAAGCTATCACCTGTGGTGGTGCAGCCAGGAAGGCGTGGTGTGGACAGGATGCTCATCATTGGGCACAGATATGAAAGTGGCACGGACATCCCCTCAACTCAAACCACCTCCTCTTCCTTTCCTTGTAGCTGAGTCTTCAGCTCACGTTGCCATGGTTACATCATGACTTCATTTTAAGTGAAGGTCTGGGTCTCCCAGGCGCATAAACACCTCTACAGCTTGGAAGAACATCTCCAGGCTGTAAGTCACCTGAAATGATACCAAGTCCTACTGCTATCTGCTACTCTTTCCTTGGTAGGCGCTTGTAAAATGTTGACTGCTGGAGACTGTCAACATTTTCAGTATTTGTTCAATATTTTCAGTGTTCAATATTGTTCAATATTTTCAATATGTCAACACTGTCAACATTCTCAATATTTTTATTGAGTTAGTCTCAGGGTCCTTAAAAGAAGGATCCCTTCTTTGTGAGGCTTAGTTCTCTACAATTGGACAGAGGCCCTCCAGGGGGCCTATTCTTTGAACAGCCATGATCTGCATCAGTTAGGACTCCTCTTACAAGGGATAGAAAATCATATCCAATCTGTCTTAAGCAGTAAAGGAAATTTATTAACTCATAGATCTTAAAATCATCCAGGGGCACACTAGCCGCACGGCTGGCTGGTTTCAGGGGCTCCAACAGTGTCATCCAGGACCAGTTTCTCGGTCCCACTTGCTCTGGGTTAACCCCCATGATTGCAAGGTGGTTTTTCCAGGTTACACTCTTCTTGATTCTTGGCCAGAGGAGAAGAAAAGACCTTCATTAGGCTTGGATTGGCTTAGATCGGGTGCCTGCTCCCGAAAGCTCCATGGTAAGCAGGGCATGGAACACCGAGGTTCATTTAGATCTGGAATTCCCACCCACCCCACACACACTCTCCCATATGTCCTGAGAGGTAACGGGATTGGTCTTTCAAGCATTGTGATGGGCCTGAGGTTTCATCTCTGAAATTAACAAGTTAGCCTGTCACCATTTCGTGGATGCGGAGAGAAGACATGAGATTCTGGGATCAGAGACTATGTCAGTGGTCCCCAAGACCACCTCCAGGTCCAGTGAGTCCCTAGGAAAATTCACAGGACTCAGAATAGAGTCATACTCACAGCTGTGACTTACTATATTGAACAGATACAAAGTAAGATCAGCAAGGGGAAGAGGTACCTGGGGTGAAATCTAGGGGAGACCAGGCACAAGCTTCCGAGAGTTTTCCCCCAGCGGAGTCACACAGGACACGCTTAATTCGCCCCAGTGACACTTGTGCCAACATGTGTGAAATGTTGTCAACCAAGAAAGCTCATGAGAGCCTCAGCAGCCAGGGTTTTACTGGGGGCTGATCAGGTGGGAAGCCTCTGTCTGGCATGTACCAAATTTCCAGACTCCCAGAAGGAAAGCAGGTGTTCAGTGTGAATCACGTTTATACAAACAGTTTAGGCACAATGAACCGTTCTTATAAATTCTGGCAATGGTGGGAACCCTCCCAAAATCCAAGTCTCCATGCACCAACCGAAGGTCAACCTCGCAGGCAGGCCTTCATAAGGATATTTGTCAGGCCTGCAGTGTTCGTTCTTTTGTGCATGGAGACAAAGGACTCTTTCTCCTGGCATCGCAAGCAACGTTGCTTCACCTTCACATCATTTCCCATGTCCCCCAAGTCCCAGGGGGTGATGCAGTGGCAGGCTCAGGTGGATGCTGATCACATAGGTTTGTGTCAAAGCCAAGGAACCTTAGCATAGGAATCCCCAATTTTTTACAAAGGGCTCTGAGCAAATCTGACCAGGCTTGGCCTCAGAGGGAGACATCATCTTTATACATATTTATATATGTAATATATGTTATAGCTATGCAATATAGATGTTAGATATGTAATATAGATGTTATATATGTGAGATATATAATATATAATATGTATTTTATATATATACACACACACATATTTAGACAGAGTCTTGCTCTGTCACCCAGGCTGGAATACAGTGGTGCGAACATAGCTCACTGCAGCCTCAAACTCCTGGGCTCAAGCGATTCTCTTGCCTCAGCCTGCAAAACTGCTGAGATTACAGGTGTGAGCCATCGTGCCTCGCCTTCATTTTTAATATGTTGCATACCAAACAAACCTGACCTCTGCTCTGGAAGGAGACATTATCTCTATCTTCCAAGGCTGTTGGAAGATGGTTAGACAACATCCTTTAAAAGACAGTTCACAACAAAATGCCATTGGTGCCTCTGCTCTGAATATGTGCAGAAAGGCAAGAGACCTTGGAGAACTGTGTCCTGACAGGATCCCCTAACAAAAGTCAGGAATATTGCTGGAAGAAGGAAGGATTAGGCCAGGCTTGGTGGCTCATGCCTGAAATCCCAGCACTTCGGGAGGCTAAGGCAGAAGGGTTGCATGAGCCCTGGAGTTTGAGAGCAGCCTGGGCAACAAAGCAAGATGCTGTCTCTATAAAAAAAATACAAAAAAATTAGCTGAGCCTGATAGTACACACCTGAAGTCTCAGCTACTCGGGAGGCTACAGTGGGAGGATCTCTTGAGCTCAGGAATTCGAGGCTGCAGTGAGCCATGATTACACCACTACACTCCAATCTGGACGACAGAGTGCAACTTCATTTCAAAAAACAGAAAATTAAAAAGAGGAGCGATTATTGTGAGGAGGCAAACAATAAATTTTTATTGCAGTGGATAAAATTATGTTTTATGCTTAATAACAGTGGCATATATTTATTAAATTATTACTACATTGCTACTAAAGCACTGTTCTAATGCTTTATATTCTTTTTTTTTTTTTTTTTGAGACGGAGTCTCGCTCTGTCCCCGGGCTGGAGTGCAGTGGCCGGATCTCAGCTCACTGCAAGCTCCGCCTCCCGGGTTTACGCCATTCTCCTGCCTCAGCCTCCCGAGTAGCTGCCCGCCACGTCGCCCGGCTAGCTTTTTGTATTTTTAGTAGAGACGGGGTTTCACCCTGTTAGCCAGGATGGTCTCGATCTCCTGACCTAGTGATCCGCCCGTCTCGGCCTCCCAAAGTGCTGGGATTACAGGCTTGAGCCACCGCGCCCGGCCTATATTCTTTAACTTAGTCGTTCATAAGTGAGTCTTTCATTGTGTTCTAATACGTAACGAAAAGTCCTTTTTTTTTTCTGAGATGAATCCACATTGAAGACCTTTGTCAACAAAATACAAAATGCTTGGGTGTAAAATAATGAAAAATGCTGCCGTGAGCTAAATGTGTTTCCTTCCTTTTTTTGAAACAGTGATTCCAGGGCGAATTTCTACTCATTAATAAGATGATTACTTCTGAAAAAAAACTTTCAAATAAAATTAAACACAATTTTTTAGCTTTTGGTAACTTTTTGCTGAGTATTTTTGCTTAATGCCCAGAATTCTGTACGGTTTCCTCCCAAGGAAGGAAGAGGAAATGGTGGGTGGTGTGGTGGTAGCAACTCGACCTCAACTAAGTCAAATTTCATCAGGAGGCTGGAAGTGGTGAAGAGCCCATGTTAGAGATCTTCCAGTTTGACAAGTGGTGGGGAGTTGTGTTTGTGGTTTCGTGGCAACTATGTTTTTTATAAACATCTTTTTAAAAATGTTATATTTTCCCTATGGATGCACCCCAGTCCTCTGAAAGTTGCCCATTTGTGTGTGCACTTATAAGGAGGTGAATCAAAGCTACTTGCTAATACCCTTTTCCTTTCATTCATTCATTTCTCAAATAGTCATTGAGCAGCTCCTACTTGTTCAGGCCTTTGCTGATGACTAGAGATGCTGCAGGAAACACAACAAAGGCTCTGGAGCATGGTGCTTTCTTTCCAGTCGAGGGAGATTTAAAAAACCAGGCAGGAGGTGGAGAGGAGCTCTTCTGGAATGCAAAATGTAAGGCAGTGCCGAAAACACTGTGTATCAAGATAAATAATATTTTGATGCAATTATTTTTAAGAAATAAAAATCAATGCAAAAAACTCCATAGTGAATAAGATGTCCAAATTTATATTTATAACATGATATTTGTGTGACAAATGCAAAGAAGAAAATAAAGCAAGATGGAGGTAGTGTGATGAGAGAGCAGTGCTATTTTGGATGGAGAGGTCAGGGAAGATGGCTCCAAGGAGGGGTCCCAGGAGCAGAGGGCTGGATCCCTTGAGGGGGCCAGCTGGGAACACATGAAGAGAAAGCGCATCCCTGGAGAAGGATCAGCAAGACATGTGCACAGAGGTAGGAGAGGAGGGTGGCCAGTGTGGCTGGAACCTAGTAAGGAAAGGAACAGTGGCCCACATTAGCTGGGAGCGGTGGCCAGGGGCCAGTTCATTCAAAGTTTTGTATATTGCCAGAATATTTTGAATATTTCCCTAAAACTGCCAATGAAAAGTAATTTTTATCTTGAATTATCTCAGGATTTGCCTCAGTTTTCTACTTTGTTTTAACCGTCTTTGGGACTCCTTCCTGTGTATGACCTTGAAGGATGCTTGTAAAGTTCTTCAAACATTTTTCATATCTACTGTCTTAGTCCATTTTGTGCTGCATTAACAGAATAAGAACAGATTTATTTCTTGCAGTTCTGGAGGCTGGGAACTCCAAGGTCAAGGGGCCTGCATCTGGCAAGGGCTTTTGTGCTGCATAGTCCCATGGTGGAAGGTGGAAGGACAAGAGAGCAAGAGAGGGTCGAACTCAATGTTGTAACAAGTCCACTGTCTCATCACTAACCCACTCCCAAGATAACAACATGAATCCAGTCATGAGAGCAGAGCCCTCGGGTCCTAATCACCTCTTATCAGGCCCCAGCTCCCAACGCTGTTGCACTGGGATTAAATTTCCAACACATGAAATTTGGGGGACACATTCAAAGCATAGCATATAGTTTAAAAAATGTTTAATGCCAACTCTTAAAATGAGTTATGCTAAGTGCGGCTATGGAAGAGCACATGAGCAGAGCTATCAGGAAATCAAACTTGCCATGGCTCAGAAGTCTGAAACGGCCCGGGCGCGGTGGCTCATGCCTGTAATCCCAGCACTTTGGGAGGCCGAGGCGGGTGGATCATGAGGTCAGGAGTTCAAGACCAGCCTGGCCAACATGGTGAAACCCCGACTCTACTAAAAATACAAAAAATTGCCTGGGCGTGGTGGTGCATGCCTGTAATCCCAGCACTTTGCGAGGCTAAGGCAGGCAGATCACGAGGTCAGGAGTTCTAGACCAGCCTGACCAATGTGGTGAAACCCCGTCTTTATTAAAAACACAAAAAATTCGCCAGGCATGATGGCACATGCCTGTAATTGCAGCTACTCAGGAGGCTGAGGCAGGAGAATCGCTTGAACATGGGAGGTGGAGGTTGCAGTGAGCTGAGATTGCACCACTGCAGTCTAGCATAGGCAACAGAGCAAGACTCCATCTCAAAAACAACAACAACAAGAAACAAAAAAAAAAAAGAAGTCTGAAATATTTGAGACCTACTATAAGGACTTACTATAACAGCATTTAAAATACTGGTTCTTAGCCTGAGATTCAGAAGGCTGTGAGTAAAATACAAACATGTATACGCTATGTGAAATGTCATATGTGCTAATCAATACTTTTCTGGAGACTTAGTACGAAGTTTTCATCAAATTCTCAAACAGGTCCAATGACTCCCAAAAGGTTAAGAAATACTGGTTTTGCTAAAGAGTAATGATTCTCTTTTTTATCATTTCATTCCTCTGCTTCCCTGAAAATCCATGGCTTGACGAGGACAAAGTTGTCTCCAAAGATGCTTGTAAGGGAATAACCTTTATTAGTTCATTCAACAAGGCACTGGAAGCAGCAGCAGACAATGATGACATCTGCTTCCCAGCAGAGCTGGAAGAATAAATGGCTTAAGTCCAGTAAAGTGCTGAACACAGCACCTGACATGGCAGCCAGCTCTCAACACATATCTGCTACCAATGATCATAAACCTCACAAAAGTTCTAGCTGTGTATAGTCTGAGGCACAGAGCAGCCTAGAGACCAATATTCTAAAAGAGGAAACCAATGAGGAAGAGAAAAATTCCAGCTGCCTGAGCTAGAACACCAGCACAGCCTGTACTGCTGGGTTTTATCAGCAGCATTTGGAGAAGCAGTTAAGTCAGATGGGCCTCATGGGAGACAGCCCCTCATCTTCTACTCCTTCTACTCACCAGCTGTGGGACCCTGAACGAAGACAACTTGGGGTTTTCATTTGTAAAATAGGAGGCATTATACCCTCTAACTTCTAACGTTGTTGTGAGTCCAAAGTGAAAGAATGCCTACAAATCTCTCAGTGCATGCACGGTCATGTCTTAGAGCCGCTATTTTTTATTTTTCTTCCCCAAATGAGAAAAGAACACTGGTTTGAGCCTTTCTAAACTCGCTGGTGTTTCTGCTGTTCTGCATCTGACCTTCTGTCCTTTGCTGTGAGAAAGAACTAATCCCAGCACTCATTCCCGGGTCTCTCACTAGCCACGTGACCTTGAAGGAGTCATTTGATCTTTCCACGCTTCTGCTTCCTCACTAGTAAATGGAATTCTAATAGTATTAACCAGTTTTAGTATCTGCCAAAACTAGGCTTTTGACCCCTTTCTCAATGAATCTGTACTTTCTTTTGGTTTACTGAGGAAATGTACTCATACATTGAGTGTGCCAAAGACTTCTAGGCACTGATGATACAATGTGGAATAAAATGAAGTCCTGGCTGGGCTTGGTGGCTCACGTCTGTAATCCTAGCACTTTGGGAGGCCGAGGCAGGTGGACCACCTGAGGTCAGCCTGGCCATCATGGTGAAGCCCCATCTCTACTAAAAATACAAAAATCAGCCAGGCATGGTAGTGGACACCTGTAATCTCAGCAACTGGGGAGGCTGAAGCAGGAGAATCGCTTGATCCTGGGAGGTTGAGGTTGCAGTGAGCCGAGATCACATCACTGCACTCCAGTCTGGGCAACAGATCGAAACTCTGTCTCAAAAATAAAAAATAAAAAAATAAAATAAAAAATAAAAAATAAATAAGATAAAAACGAAATCCCTACCCTTATAGAGCTTACAGTTATTGTGGTTAGCATAGAAATAAATCATAAATCAATCAGAGACCAACTAATTAAAGGGATTTTTTTAAATTCCCATTAATCACAGTAACAAGTACCCCAAGCTGACATATAGCCCTTTAAGTTTTCACATCCACATATTTTCTGGGCAACTCTTCCCAAGTAAAAAATATTTTCAGCATTTTAGTTTCATGTAGGTCAACAGGGCAACATCCAATCATAAAGATCTGCCTTCTTGGCAATGCAGAAATTTTCCCATCATATATATGTACAAATACATACACACACACATACATACATAATGACAGAGTCATGCTCTGTTGCCTAGGCTGGAGCGCAGTGGCATGATCATAGCTCACTGCAACCTTGAATTCCTGGGCTCAGGCAATCCTTCCTCCCACCTCAGCCTCCGGAGCCACCGGGACTACAAAAGCTTACCACAACGCCCGGCTAATTTTTCTAATTTTTCTTTCAAGATGGGGTCTCACCATGTTGTCCAGGCTGACCTGGAACTCCTGGGCTCAAGTGCTCCTCCCATCTCGGCCTCCCAAAGTGCTGGGATTATAGGCACTTTCCCATAATATTTATAATAATTAAAGGAACTAGATAGGCAATCGCCTAAGAGCCGACAGACAATCATGGATTTTTAGCAAGGGATTTGTGTTCTTATAGATAAAATACAGCCTGTCTCTTGGAACGGGCATAACAACGTCACTGTATGTTTTATAAGAACTATTGTATCGTCTATTAATGATACTTGATTGTTAATAAATTTTTTTTAGCCTGGGCTTCAGGAAACCGTGAATGAAATACACACACGCACAAACTGTATGCAAAATTTCACACACATGCCATCTACAATATGCATGGCAACACCAGAAAGTTCCAGGCCTTAGGGAGGGTCTTACTTCCTAGAATCTGCTGTAACATCACTTCACAGGATTTGCTGTAAGTGCTTGAGTCACAGTTGGCGCTCAATAAAGATGCGTTCTCCTTTTAAACACAAAAATGTCCATTAATACGGCAGATTCCGTTCTTAGGCATCATTAATCGCAGAAACAAGAGGGCGGCCCTTTTTCCCAAGGCGCTCTCAGTCCAGGGATGTGCCCGCTCCGCAGCCACATAAGCTGTCGTGGGATAGGGTCAAAGAGGTCAAAGCGCGGTGGGTGCGCACGGGCCGCCCACGCCCTCGCTGCCCTCCCGGAGCGTGGGCAAGTAATTCCGATTGTGCAGCAGAAACCCAGGGTCTCACGGGAAAAAGGAAACCCGCCGGCGCCCAGCCTCCAAGCGACGCTCTCCATGACAACGGCACTTGGCAACGGCCCCGCCCCACCCCGCTACGTGGGGACTAGCGTGCTGCCCCGCCCCGCTACGTCGCGACCAGCGTTTGCGTCACGGTGGTGCGCCGGAAGTGGCTGAGGATTGCGCCAGAAATCCCGGAAGTGGCAGCTTTAGAATTTTGCTGCTGGCTCTGACTCCCGTCCTGCGATGGGTTGTGACGGGGGAACAATCCCCAAGAGGCATGAACTGGTGAAGGGGCCAAAGAAGGTTGAGAAGGTCAGTGATGTGGGCGGGCTGTTGGGGACCGGGGGTGGTGGGAATTTGACGACCCCAGGAAACGAGAGGAAGTAAGAAGAGGGAGCCAGCGGGATTCCAGACCTAGCTGCGGTCTTTTATTCCATTCACAGGACTCAAAATTAACAACAGTATTAAGAGTGGACATTCAATGAGTGCTGACTATTGCCATTCACTGGACAGTAATCTTAACAGGGGATATCGCATGTAATTATCACAGTAGCCCTGTGGCTACATACTGTCATCTTCATTTTCAGGCATGGAAGTTGAGGCTCAAAAGGAGAAAGTTGCAAAGCTAGTAAATGGCAGAGCTAGGATTTGAACCCTACCTGCGGCTAGTAGCAATAATACAAATACCTAGTGTATATTGAGTTTTGTATACACTAACTTCATTTGCTCAGAGAAGCCTTCCCAAACTGTTCCCTTACCACATCCTTTTATAGACTGTCTTATCACCCTGCACACGGCTGTTCGTGGTTGATTTGTATCAGTCTTCCCCGCTAGACGGTAAGTTCTTGATAGCAGAGGCTGCCCCTTTTTTTCTCTGCAACTAGCATAGTTCCTGGCACAGTAAATATTCTGAATAAATAAATGAGTGAGTAATCCCTAATCTCACAAGCAATGGAGGAAATTATAATCATTTCTTTGCTACTGACAGGGACACTGAGTCCAGGGATATTAAAAAGTGACTAAGATCACACAGCTGGTAGGTAGTGAAGCCAGGATTCCCATCCACTTATTTGGAATTTCAAAGTTAGCACTAGTAATTACTTTTTAATGATAAAATATTTGTAAAGCACCTAGTAGAGTGCCTGGCACACGTGGAGACTTCATGTATTCTGATTCAGGAGCCAGAGAGTTTGTTTTAAAAGGTAAACCCCTTACGTCACAATTGCATTTGAAGCATTCCAGTGACTTCCCATCACATTAAGAATAAAATCTCATCAGGCGCTGTGAGCAGACCCAGCCTGTGTTTCTGACCTCATCTTCTGCCCCTCTCCACCTCTTTCATACTGTTCTAGCTAAACAGGCCTCTTGTTCTTCAACTTGGAGTGTGAATTCATCCATCTGAAATATTCTTCACTGAGACTGTCACATGATGAGTTTCTTTACTTCATTCAGTTCTTTACTCAGATGTTATCTGTCCACTGTAGCTGAAATGTGCCTCACTTCCAATATTGTTTCTTCTCTTCTTTACAGTGCCTACCACTGTGTTATTTGTTTGTTGTCTCTTTCCCACGTAGACAGGAACCTTGGGTGTCCTGTCTGTAACCCCTACCATGTGTCTGCCACGTAATAGACACCTAAAATACATGTGTGAATGTGAGAATGAATGAATACCCAAGAGGATGAAGTGTATCCTCTGATCATACCTACATTTAAACAGGCTAATGCTGGATAATTAGCATTCGTGAGTGCTTTTTTGGCTTTTACCAAAAAAGTGTTCAGCTCAGTTTTGTTTTCTTGTGCCCTGGGCTGAAAAAGAGTAGCTTAATGAAAGGCTTCACAAGAAACAGGTGTCGGAAGAGGGTAGAAAAGAAGGAAGAACGATTCAAAAAAGCCAGAATGCCTAGGCAGGATGGATTTTTGTTGTCACTATTCACACAACAAATGCTTAATAAGTGGTTACCATATATACATTGTTGTAGGCCCCAGGGATATAGCAGTGAACAAGACAGAGTCTAGCCCTGGTGGAGCTTACATTTCAAATCAGTATTGTGAAATCTGCCCTGGTTCCTAACGCAGAGCACCTAAATTCCTTGTAATGTCCTGGGTGACAGAATCATCTTTTGTTCTAATAAGGCAATTCTTGGTGAGCTCCTGGATGGGGACTGGTCACCAGAAACACCAAACCAAGATTAGAAGCGTGGAACTTTCAACCCCACCTCACCCCCATCCTTTAGGGAGGAGAGGAATTGGGCATGGAGTTAATAATCCATCATGCCTACATGGGGGGGTCTCCATAAAGAAGTTGAGGGTTTGGAGATTTTCTGGGTTGCCAACCACATCCACATGCCAGGAGAGTTACTCACCCCAGCTCCATGGGGACAGCCCTGCACTTTGGACCCTTGCAGACTATACCCTATGTGCTTCTTTATCTTGCGATTTATTTGTGTCCTTAAAATGTATTTGTAATAAGTCAGCAATGGTAACTGAACTGTTTTCCCACATCTGTGAGACACTAGCAGATTATCAAACCTGAGTGGGGGATTGTGGTAGCCTTTGATTTATAGACAGAAGCACGGGTGACAACTTTTGAACTTGTGATTAGCATCTAAATTTGGGGTAGGGGACAGTATTATGGGACTGAGCCCTTAACCTTTGGGATTTGAGGCCATATCCAAATAGATGGTATCAGAGTTGAGTTTAATTGTGAGACATCTGGCTGCTATCAGAGAATTGCTTGGTGTGGGGAAAATCCCATACATTTTGTCAGAAGTGTTCTGGAAGTATTGAGTGTTGTGAGTGAAAGTATAGAAAAAACACTTGTCTGGCCGGGCGCGGTGGCTCACGCCTGTAATCCCAGCACTTTGGGAGGCCGAGGTAGGCGGATCACAAGGTCAGGAGATCGAGACCATCCTGGCTAACACAGTGAAACCCTGTCCCCACTACAAATACAAAAAATTAGCTGGGCGTGGTGGCGGGCACCTGTAGTCCCAGCTGCTCAGGAGGCTGAGGCAGGAGAATGGCATGAACCCAGGAGGCGGAGCTTACAGTGAGCCGAGATAGCGCCACTGCACCCCAGCCTGGGCGACAGAGCGAGACTCCGTCTCAAAAAAGAAAAAAAACCAAAAAACACTTGTCTTTTCAGTACAGATATGTAAAAACTTAAAAGATGAAAGACCCTAGAAAAGAAGAGAGACCCTGGTAAAGACATTTTTTACTGCTTTTTGGAGGGAACCAAGTTTTAAAGGCCTGGATAAGGAGTGATTTGTCACTTTTCTCCCTGTCCCCAACTCTCTGAGGTGCTTTTTGAATATAACCTAACCTCTTGGTGCCTCGCTTTCCTTATCTACAAAAGTGAAAATACTAACTCATAGGGTTTTTCTGAGGATTAAAAAGTTAAGTCATGGAAACTGCTTAGCACGGTGCCTGGCACACAGTAAGCGCTTAAGCAGTTTTTACTTTAAAAATGAAATTCAGAGGGCCAGGTGTGTTGGCTTACACCTGTAAACTCAGCACTTGGGGAGAGTGAGGCAGGAGGATCACTTGAGCCCAGCAGTTGGAGAACAGCCTGGGCAACACAGGGAGATCTCTTCAGAAAAATAAAATAAAGTTAGCGGGGAATAGTGGCACTTGCTTGTGGTCCTAGCTACTTTGGAGGCTAAGGAGGAGGATTGCTTGAGCCCAGGAAAATTGAGGCTGCAGTGAGCTGTGATTGTGCCACTGCAGCCCAGCCTGGGCAACAGAGCAAGACCCTGTCTCAAAAAATAAATTAATAAAATAAATTCAGCGGGATTGTTTTTGTTGTCTTTTTTTCTTTTCTCTTCCTATTTTCTTCCAAATGTGCCGTCCTGTTAAATTATTCAGGTTTGGCATTTGAAGACTGGGGAAGAGTGGTGCAGTCTAACAGTGAAGACTGGGGAAGAGTGGTGCAGTCTAACAGTGAAGGGAAAATAGGAATGGGAAGGAGTAGGACATGGAATATGATGTATGTGGAAATGTCATTCGAGGGCCAGGGAGGGTCTTATGTCTGGATTTTCATACTGTAGATAAAGTTTGATGTATCCCTTAGTAAATAAGCCCCAAAACACTTATTTCTGTTAAATTGAACATTTTATGAAGTGTTATGTAGTCTTTGTTCTGAACTTTTTAAAAAAAATGCTTGTCGTCTTAGTTCTTAAGTCTTTAAAATCTGCCATAACTGAGGGGGCTTTCCCATTGTTAGAAATTAACACACTTTGTTTTTCTCTTTTGTACTTTTGTATGGCCTCCCTAATTTATTATGAAGATTCAGATGTTAATATTTGTATGTGGCTTGCA
The DNA here is from genome assembly GCF_024542745.1 of Macaca thibetana thibetana. Lineage (NCBI taxonomy): Eukaryota > Metazoa > Chordata > Mammalia > Primates > Cercopithecidae > Macaca > Macaca thibetana. The sequence continues at coordinate 43,462,296 of NC_065587.1, read as the reverse complement.
TGAATAGTTTAATAATTTTATATAAACTCTTTTTCTTTGTACATGTCATATGTAGATGGGCCTTTATTTGATGTAGTATCAATTACTTGTGACTTTTAAAATCCTGACTTCAGCCAGGCACAGTTGCTCATGCTTGTAATTCCAGCACTTGGGGTGGCTGAGATGGCGGATCAGTGGAGTCCAGGAGTTTGAGAGCAACATGGCAAAACCACGTCTCTACAAAAAATACGGAAATTAACCAGGCGTGGTGGTGTGCACCTATAGTCCCAGCTACTCCGGAGGCTGAGGTGGGAGGATTGCTTGAGTCCGGGAGGTGGAAGCTGCAGTGAGCAAAGATTGTGCCACTACACTCCAGCCTGGGCAACAGAGTGAGACCCCGTCTCAAAAACAAACAAAACCCAACTTCCTATGTCATTTTCATTATCTTTGATTTAAAAAAGAAAAATCATTACAGTGTGGTATTACCGAATATACTTTTATATGTAGAATTGTGAACCATGTGTCTTTCAGAGATGAAAATTAATTGAATTTTTTTGTTTTTTATTAGGTCGACAAAGATGCTGAATTAGTAGCCCAATGGAACTATTGTACTCTAAGTCAGGAAATATTAAGACGACCAATAGTTGCCTGTGAACTTGGCAGGTATGGTTTTTACAGTTAATGAAGATGAGTTTATGAAGTGATTTTGAGGAGAATTTTGATGTGTAAATGCAGTTTTCCCTTCATCAAGCGTGAATTATCCCAAGTAGATTTGTGAGGCATAGGCTATAGTTCCCTGTCTCTGAACATAGTTCTGCACTCTTCTAGTCAGTTTGGTTTATTTAATCCATGGTTTGAAAACTCAGGGGCCGGGCCGGGCCGGGCGCAATGGCTCACGCCTGTAATCCCACCACTTTGGGAGGCTGAGGAGGAAGGGTCACTTAAGTCCAGGAGTTCGAGACTAGTCTGGGCAATATAGTGAAACCACACCTCTACAAAAAAATAAAATTAGCCTGGCATGGTGGCATGTTCCTGTAGTCCCAGCTGTTCAGGAGGCTGAGGCAGGAGGAGCCTGTGAGTCTGGGAGGTTGAGGCTGTAGTAAGCTATAATTCCACCACTGTACCCCAGCCTGTGCAAGAGTGAGACCCTGTCTCAAAAAAAAAAAAAAAAAACAAACTCAGGGGCCAATAGAAGCTAAGTTATAAGCATAAACACATGAAGGAGCCATGCGAGGAACAGGAGGGAATGGCAGGGAATGGAGAATACTGGAGAGTCTGTGTCCTGTCCAAAGCGGGAGCTGCCACTCAGTTCCAGCCAGTTTTTACAGCTCAATGATGTGGGCCTAGTGATTCCACACCTTCTGGTTTTAATTTTTAAAGAAAAATAGGAAATGTGTGCTTATACATTAAATTTCCCAATTAAAAAAATCCTTGTTCAGGTTACATTCAGCCTTCTAACTGCCAGTTTGCCACCTTTGATTTAAACTAATTTCTGGCTGGACACATTGGCTCATGCCTGTAATCCCAGCACTTTGGGAGGCTGAGGTAAGCGAATCACCTGAGGTCAGGAGTTTGAGACCAGCCTGGCCAATATGGTAAAACCCCGTGTCTACTAAAAATACAAAAATCAGCCAGGCATGGTGGTGGGTGCCTGTAATCCCAGCTACTTGGGAGGCTGAGGCAGGAGAATTGCTTGAACCAGGGAGGCGGAGGTTGCAGTGAGCCGAGATTGCACCATTGCACTCCAGTCTGGGCGACAAGAGTGAAACACTGTCTCAAATAAATAAATAAATAATTTCCTTCTTTGTATGCTCGGAAATAGTTGAAACGGTTAAATTTACTTTTTAATAATTCAGGGCATTTCTCTTATCAAATGTAAATGACTTTTGGATTGTGGTCAGTTTATTCTTCCTCCTTTGGTTATTTGAAAGTTGCTTGTTGACATAATATTCTAATACTTACTATTGCAGACTTTATAACAAAGATGCCGTCATTGAGTTTCTCTTGGACAAATCTGCAGAAAAGGCTCTTGGGAAGGCAGCATCTCACATTAAAAGCATTAAGGTAACACTAGTGATTCTGAAGTGCTGTGAGGGTCTGAAAAGTGGCTGAGGTTTATTTTATAGAATTTATACACGTTAAAGACTGAACTCAGAAATTTGGGATTCCATTCCCACCCAGGGTGGGTGGGAATATCTAATACACATATGATCTTGGGAAGTCACGTAAATCTCAAGCCACGAGTTCCACCATGCGTACTTCCTTCATTATAAATCTGTTGTGATTTCACCTGTGTGCTGTGCTGTGAAAATTTTGATGTTCTGTATTAATGTTGGGAGGCATTATTTTTGTAATTAAGATTCACCTTATTGGATTTTGGGTTTGGAAGGTACTTTTGTAGAATTAGAGAATTTTATGGATCACTGTTAAATCATGTGGTTACCATCTGGTGATTAGAGGTTCTGATTGACAGTTAAAGTTCTTCCATAAAAGTTGAAAAAACAAGTTTTTTTGATAAAGGAAGTTTCTTGAGAGGACACAGCTTTTTAAATGTGGTCAGTGGGAGAAAAGAAAGGTAGTGAAGAATTTGAGAACCATGAGGCTAGTCAAACCTTCGTCTCACTGTAAATGACTTACTTGAGGCCACGTGGCTAGTGAAGTACTTAAACCAGAACCAGATCCCTTAACTCCCAGTCTAAGGCTCTAGGTTTTGCCTTCTTTTTCTTTCTTTCGTATTATTATATTAGGCTTTTTGTTCCAATTCTTGGGATTGATTACAGGATATGTTCGTTTCAGGCAAATTTGTAATTCTGAAATGTAGCTAATGATAGTGCTGTAGAAATTATTCTGATTTTAGTGGTCTTTTACCTTGTGAAAGAGAATTTATTCCTGAAGAACCTGTGGTAGTATGAATCGTCTTACATCAAAAATGTGATGGACGATTCTTTAGTAGTTCATAAGTGCTATGATTGGGTTTTCACTTGCATGTGTAAGATGTGCCTCTCTCAAACCTTGTGACATCAGCACATTACCCATCTGATGAGAAAAAAATTGCAGTTATTGAAATTAATTCTTACAGTTCGATACTTAAAATACATGTAATATTCAGTTTTATATGGTTGAATCTTTAATGGAAAAAAATCTCCAAGAAATTACAACGGTAAAGAAAAAAAAGGATACAAATAAAACAATGCTAACACATAGGATTGTCACTACTGTCAATTGATAGTCCACAAATACTTGGAGCGGAGAACTCACTGAGACACGTGCTGATTCTCAGCCAGGAGAATTAGGTTGAATTTGGATGAATGGTGATTTGCCTTTGGAGACACTCAGCTGCTCTCTAGAGTGTTGAAGTCAAAATGGTCTCGTTAAATATGAAGAAGTGCCTTGAATGCGAAAGTAGAGCTATTGTATCAAATTCTTTGTAAAGTTGGAAATTCTTGAAAACCTGAATGGCTGTGTCTTGGAGTATGACAGTATTTTCTGGCTAATATTCTGCCTTAGCTTTTAGGCCATGGCCTCAGATTTTACTGTCTATTCAATGATTTATATATATATATATTTTTTTTTGTTTTGCTTTTTTCAACAATTATATAAATATAGATGGTCGGTAACATGAAGCAGCCTCAGGAGAGAAAGCATTCCGTTCTGGGTGGAAGCCATGCAAAACTTTCTCTTAGTGGAGTAATTTTTTATGTGAGAAGGTACTTTTCCTTAAGTTAAAAAAATTTGTATAGTAGAAATAACTAATTTACTTGCTAGTCAGTGAATTGAAAAGATCTTGTTTTCTGTTTTCTTTTCTTTTCTTTTTTTTTTTTTTTTTGAGATGGAGTTTCTCTCTTGTTGTCCAGGCTCGAGTGCAATGGCATGATCTCAGCTCACTGCACCTCCGCCTCCTGGGTTCAAGTGATTCTTCTGCCTCAGCCTCCTGAGGAGCTGGGATTACAGGCGTGCTCCACCATGCCTGGCTAATTTTGTATTTTTAGTAGAGAGAAGGTTTCTTCATGTTGGTCAGGCTGGTCTTGAACTCCCGATGTCAGGTGTTCTGCCCACCTCGGCCTCCCAAAGTGCTGGGATTACAGGCGTGAGCCACCATGTCCCAGCCTTGTTTTCTGTTTTCTATTTATGGTTTAATATTATATCTGTGTTTCTGGCCGGGTGCAGTGGCTCAAGCCTGTAATCCCAGCACTTTGGGAGGCCGAGACGGGCGGATCACGAGGTCACAAGATCAAGACCATCCTGGCTAACACGGTGAAACCCCGTCTCTACTAAAAAATATAAAAAACTAGCCGGGCAAGGTGGCGGGCGCCTGTAGTCCCAGCTACTCAGGAGGCTGAGGCAGGAGGATGGTGTGAACCTGGGAGGCGGAGCTTGCAGTGAGCTGAGATCAGGCCACTGCAGTCCAGCCTGGGGGACAGAGTGAGACTCCGTCTCAAAAAAAAAAAAAAAAAATTATATCTGTGTTTCTTATGGACCAGAGGAAAGTAACTATGGGGAAGAGATTTTGATGGGAAGGGCTAGAATAACAATTTGTTGACTTAGGTGGTTAAGGCAAAGGATGATCTATTTATCAGATGAATTGTTAAAATATTAATGGTTTTTCCCAGAATGTGACAGAGCTGAAGCTTTCTGATAATCCTGCCTGGGAAGGGGATAAAGGAAACACTAAAGGTGACAAACATGATGACCTCCAGCGGGCACGTTTCATCTGCCCCGTTGTGGGCCTGGAGATGAATGGCCGACACAGGTTAGTGACGCACCTGGGACAGATGATGTGGGAGGCTGGAGGAATAATGCTGGTCTTGGTAGCAGTGGTGCCATAGCTTAGCAATCATGTGGCTTTCTTTCTGGTGTCCTTGGTTTGGTAGCGTCTTAGAGGAAATGGTGCTCAGTCATGAGCACATTCATTTCCATCAGCCATTGCTACAGGACTTCCTGCAAGACCTAGCCTAGTCTGTGGCCTTCTGTTCTTGAGGTAGGGAAACAAAACCTGAAGTGAAGTGGGATTCTGAAAAGTTCTCATGTGACGCTTATGAAACCTGAGTTTAGTTCTTAGATCATCTTTTCCTGTGGGACAGAAAGCAAAGGGCAAATGTTTCCCATCAAGCAAATCCCATTTCCTTCTAGTTACTAATTTTTAATTTTTATTATGTTTTATAGTTTTATTTGTATCCTTTTTTTTGTTTTGTTTTGGTTTGGTTTGGTTTGGTTTTAGTAGAGATGAGATCTCACTTTGTTGCCCAGGCTGGTCTTAAGTTACTGGCCTCAAGTGATCCTCCTGCCCAAGTACCCCAAGTGCTGGGATTGTAGGCATAAGCCATCACGCCCAGCCACTAAGTTTTATTTTTGTAGAGATAGGGTCCCCCTATGTTGGCCAGGCTGGATTCAAATTCCTGGCCTTGAATGATCTTCCCAAAGCGCTGAGATAACATGTGGGAGCCACTGCACTTGGTCACAAATGCTGAAAGTTATGCAGTAGCAGGCAGAGTTATGGAACCTGTGGTTAATCAGTCAACCAAGGCTCAAAAAAATGGTAACCTACCTTGAATATGTAACAGATTCCCTGGCTATAGCACCAGGAATCTCATGGTTGAGATTTTGTGTAGCAAATGTAAGCAACCTGTATATTTTCCTCTTTCAAAAATATGAAGAGTTGAATGGGTTAGTACATGCTTTTTCATAGGATGTCTCACTAAGCAAAAGTGTTAAGCGCTTTCCCCCACATTTGAGAAGTACAGGTATACCTCAGATATTGTGCGTTCTATTCCAGACCACCACAATAAAACAAATATTACTGTAAAGCAAGTCACAGAAAATTTTGGTTTCTTAGTACGTATAAAAGTTATCTTTATCAGGGCACGCTGGCTCCCACCTATAATCCCAGCACTTTGGGAGGCCGAGACAGGAGGATTGCTTGAGGCTAGGAGTTTGAGACCAGCCTGGATAACAAGGTGAGACCCTGTCTTTACAAAACAAAATTTCTTTTCAATTAGCCAGCCGTGGTAGCATGCCCCATAGACCTCGCTACTTGGGAGGCTGAGGCAGGAGAATTGCTTGAGCCCAGGAATTCAAGGCTACAGTGAGGTATGATCATGCCACTGCAGAGCCTGGGTGACAGAGCAAGACCCTGTCTCAAAAAAAAAAAAAAATGTTTATACTCTAATCTTTTAAGTGTGCAATAGCATTATGTCAAAAAAAAAAAGTACCTATCTTGATTAAAAATTATTGCTTAAAGAATGCTAACAATCATCTGAACCTTCAGTGAGTCATCATCTTGGCCGGTGGAGCCTCGATGTTGCCTTGATGTCGATGGCTGCTAACTGATCAGGGTGGTGGTTGCTGAAGGTTAGCGTGGCTGTAGCAGTGTCTTACAGTAGGACAGCAATAGAATTTGCTGCATCGATTGACTCTGACTTTCACGAAAGATTTCTCTGTATGTAGCATGTGATGCTGTTTAATAGCATTTCACCCATAGTAGACCTTTCAAACTTGGAATCAGTTCTCTCAAACGCTGCAACTACTTTATCAATTAAGCTTATGTAATATTTCAGATCTATCATGTCAACAATATTCACAGCATCTTCACCATCAGCAGACTCCATCTCAAGAAACCACTTTCTTTGCTCATCCATAAGAAGCAACTCCTCATCCATTTGGGTTTTATCATGAGATTGCAGCAATTCCATCATCTTCAGGCTCCATTTCTAACTCACTCTCTTGCTATTCTACCACACTTGCATTCTTCCTCTACTAAAGTCTTGAAACCCTCCAAGTCATCCATGGGGTGGAACCAGCTTCTTCCAGACTCCTGTTAATGTTGATATTCTGCCCTCCTGTCATGAATCACAGTTGTTCTTTTTTTTTTTCTTTTTTGAGATGGAGTTCGGCTCTGTTTCCCCATCTGGAGTGCAGTGGCACAATCTCGGCTCACTGCAACCCCCACCTCCTGGGTTCAAGTAGTTCTCCTGCCTCAGCGTCCCAAGTTGCTGGGATTACAGGCACCCGCCACCACGCCCGGCTAATGTTTGTATTTTTGGTAGAGACGGGGTTTCACCATATTGGCCAGGCTGGTCTCAAACTCCTGACCTCAGATGATCTGCCTGCCTCAGCCTCCCAAAGTGCTGGGATTACAGGCATGAGCCACCACAGCCAGCCAAATACAGATGTTTTTAATGACATCTAGAATGGTGAATTCTTTCCAGAAGGTTTTCAATTTACTTTGCCTAGATCCATCAGAGGAATGGCAGAAGAAGGCTATGGCAGCTATAGCCTTATGAAATGTATTTTTAAATAATAAGACTTTAAAGTCAAAATTCCACCTTGATCCATGGGCTGCAGAATGGTGGTTGTATTAGCAGCCATGAAAATAACTTTAATCTCCTTGTGCATCTCCATCAGAGCTTTTATGTGACTTAGGTGCATTATCAATGAGCAGTGACATTTTGAAAGGGATCTTTTTTTTTTTTTTTTTTTTTTTGAGCAGTAAGTCTCAACATTGGGCTTAAAATATTCCGTAAGCCATGTTATAGACAGATGTGCTGTCATTCAGGCTTGGTTCTTCCATTTCGAGAGCACAGGCAGAGTAGACTTAGCATCATCCTTAAGAACCCTAGGGTTTTCAAACGGTAAATGAACGTTGGCTCAACTGAAAGTCACCAGGCACGTTAGACCTTAGCGAGAGTTGGCCTGTCCTTATGCTTTGGAGCCAGGCATTGACTTCTCCTTTTTAGTGGTAGAAGTCCTACGTAGCATCTGCTTTCAATACAGGCTATTTTATCTACTCTGAAAATCTGTTGTCTAATGTACCCATCTTTTTTAATGATCTTAGCTAGATTTTCTGGAGAACTTGCTGCAGCTTCTCCATCAGCACTTGCTGCTTCACCTTGTACTTTTATGTTATGGAGACGGCTTCTTTCCCTAAACCTCATGAACCAACTTCTGCTAGTTTCCAGCTTTTCCTCTGCAGCTTCCTCACCTCTCTCAGCCTTCCTAGAATTGAAGAGAGTTAGGGCCTTGCTCTGGATTAGGCTTTGGCTTGAGGATCTGTCACTGTGGCTAGTTTGATCTTCTGTCCAGGCCACTAAAACTTTCTTCCTATCAGCAATATGGTTGTTTCACTTTCTTACCATTCATGTGTTTATGGAGTGGTACTTTTGATTTCCTTCAAGAACTTTTCCTTTGCATTCACAGCCTAGCTAAGTGTTGGGTTCAAGAGGCTGGCTTTTGGCCTATCTTGGACCTGCCTTCCTCACTAAGCTTAATCATTTCTAGCTTTTGATTTAAAGTGAGATACGTGTAACTCTTCCTCTTATTTGGTCACTTAAAGGCCATGGTAGAGTTCTCAATTGGCCTAATTTCAATATTGTTGTGTCGCAGGGAATAGGGAGAACTGAGAAGGAGAGAGGTGGGGGAATGGCCAGTTCATGGAGCAGTCAGAACACACACATTTATTAATTGAGTTCACCATCTTTTATGGGTGTGGTTCCTGGCACCCCAAACAATTACAAAAGTAACATCAAACGTCACTGAGCACAGATCACCATAGCAGATGTAGTAATCATGAAAACATTTGAAATATTTGAGAATTACCAAAATGTGACCCAGAGGCATGACGTAAGCACATGCTGCTGGGAAGATGCTGACAGACCTGCCGGATGCAGGATTGCCGTGAACCTTCAGTCTGTAAAATAATCACAGTATCTGCAAAGCGCAGTGAAACAAGGTATGCCTGTATCCTTAGTAGCTGGTAGTCCAGACTGCCCTCTGGAATCTTCTATCAAACACATGACATATTGAAAGGTAGCATTTTTTACTACTTTCATTCAGGAAAGGCGTGGGGCAAAGCATCTCGAATAAGTAAGAACGGTTTTATTGAACCAGCAGTATTTAATCTTGAGCATTCTGGCCCATTGGTGTCCGTTTATTTAACAGGGGTACGTGGACACCCTCTCAGTGTGCCAAGGAACGTTGCATGTGGCAGACTCTGCCAGGGCAACTAACTGTCCTGTTCTGAAATGGAACAACTAGGGGCTTCATGAATTTGGAGAGAAGTACAGTTTAGGACCCAGGACCTTTTGCTTTTTTTTTTTTTTTTTTTTTTTTTTTGACGCAGAGTCTTGCTCTGTGCCCCAGGCTGGAGTGCAGTGGCGCGATCTCGGCTCACTGCAAGCTCCGCTCCCCCGGGTTCACGCCATTCTCCTGCCTCAGCCTCCCGAGTAGCTGGGACTACAGGCGCCCGCCACCTCGCCCGGCTAATTTTCTTGTATTTTTAGTAGAGACGGGGTTTCACCGTGTTAGCCAGGATGGTCTCGATCTCCTGACCTCATGATCCGCCCGTCTCGGCCTCCCAAAGTGCTGGGATTACAGGCTTGAGCCACCGCGCCCGGCCGACCTTTTGCTTTTAAATACTACACTCTTCTTCAAATAATCTGAATTTAAACCATTTAGGGCTCTCTTTAAACCACCACTGGGGTCAAGTAGGACATATTCTGGGGAACCAGACTCATTTACCTAACCATGTCCCACTTCTGTGTGTGTGTGTGCGTGTGCACGCGTGCGTGCGTGCATGTATATATATACACACACACATATACGTGTTTGTATTTGAGGCGAAAGTCACATAACATTGGCCATTTTAAAGTCTGTGTTTCAGTGGCATTTAGTGCACTCACAGTGTTGTACAGTCACTGCCACTGTCTGGTTCCAGAACATTTTTATCACCCCAAAAGGAAAACCCTCTGCCCACTACATAGGTACTCCCCATTTCCAGTCTGTTTCTGTCTCAATGGATTTACCTTTCCCGGATATTTCATATGCATAGGATCATACTATATGTAACCTTTCGTGTTTGGCTTCCCACTTGTTTTTAAGAAAACTGTAGCTCACCCCAGAAGAGGAACTGAGCAGAAACGAGCTCCACAGTGGGGTCTCGAGTAGGAGTCCCCTGCAGCCTGCTGCTCTGATTGTGGCTTCCTCTGTTGTTTCTCCTTTGGTTTGCTGGTCAGTCTCTTCTCCTTTTTCTCTTACCCAATGAATTGAGCTTTGCTTATTTTGACTTTGTCCATCTGTTATTGATAAGAGCCTCCACACTTGAAATTGATGATTGGATTAGTTTGTATATGGTCATCCCTTGATATATGTGGGAGACTGGTTCGCAGATCCCCTGTGGATACCAAAATCCATGGATGCTCAGGTCTTTGATATAAAATGGTACAGTATTTGCATATAACCTACACACATCCTCCTGTATACTTCAAGTCAACTCTAGATTACTTATAATACCTAATACAATATAAATGCTGTGTAAATTGTTGTTATACTGCATTGTTCGAGGAATAATGATAAGAAAAAGGTCTGTGCACGTTCAGTACAAATGCATTCATTTTTCCTCCCAAAGATTTTTGATCCGGGTTGGTTGAATTCACAGATGCAGAACGCGTGGGTATAGAGGACCAGCTGTATTTAATAAAGTTTGTATAATGAAGATTTAAATATATAGAAAAGTAGAAATAAACTGTTACTGTAATAAAAACATTGGGCCTTTGTAAAAAGAAAAATAGCTTCCTAATTAATAATTTGTAAGTATCTATAAAATAGGATTTTAAAAATTCTAAACAACATTCAGTGAATTTAGTGCAGCGTTATGAACTGGATTTTGGTTAGGCAAATCTGCGTCTGCTATAATCCCCGGGAAATTAGAGAAAAATTGTCCTGTGGCGTTTTTCAAGGAATGCCTAAAGTGAAATGTGAAAGTGCTTTATGCTGCTCTTCAGCCATGGTGGTGGCATTATTCGTTGTTTGATGTTTAATGCCACCCGCCCCCACCACACACCCACATCCACACTTCTCCACGCCTCTGCATATAGACATAGAAATCAACATATATTCTTCCCAAGCTATCATGGGGTCACATTACATGTTTTCATTTATTTATTTTTTTTTTTTTTTTGAGACGGAGTCTCGCTCTGTCGCCCAGCCCAGGCTGGAGTGCAGTGGCGCGATCTCGGCTCACTGCAAGCTCCGCCTCCCAGGTTCACGCCATTCTCCTGCCTCAGCCTCCCGAGTAGCTGGGACTACAGGCGCCCACAACCGCGCCCGGCTAATTTTTTTTGTATTTTTAGTAGAGACGGGGTTTCACCATGGTCTCGATCTCCTGACCTTGTGATCCGCCCGCCTCGGCCTCCCAAAGTGCTGGGATTACAGGCGTGAGCCACCGCGCCCAGCCATATGTTTTTAATAACATCTTTTTTTCCTTCTACTCTGTCTACCTGGGACATATTTCGCGACCTTGAGTACAGATTTACCTTCTTTTTAATAGCTGTTTGGATGTTTATAATTTATTTGACCATTTCTCTACTGAGGAACATGGAGGTGACTTACTCTTTCCTTTTTACCTTGCTATACTACACAACTTCCTAAACACACATTTGTATGTTTGCACACTTGTGGGCATGTTTCTGTAGGAGAAATTCTTAAAAGTCACACTTTATTTGGTACTGCCAAATTGGCTTCATAAAGTATTGTACTGTGTTGTATCCACCTGACAGCAAATGTGCCTGTGTCCTCAGTTTCCAGCTGGATACTTTCAGTCTCTTTTCTTCTTCTTTTTTTTTTAAAGGGACAGAATCTGTCCCTGTTACCTAGGCTGGAGTGCGGTGGCACTATGATAGCTCAGGCCATCCTCCCACCTCAGCCTCCCTAGTAGCTGGGACTGCAGGAGCCCACCACCACACTTGGCTAAGTTTTTTAAAAGGTTTCTTTTAAAGATAGATTCTCAGTATGTTGCCCAGGCTCATCTCAGACTCCTGGCCTCACGTGATCCTCCCACTTTTGGCCTCCCAAAGCGCTGGAATTTACACGTGTGAGCCACTGTGCCCAGCCCCAATCTCTTGAATTACTGCCCGATAGATAAAAAATTGATGTGTCATGGTTTTAAAAGGCATTTCCTTTAACATTTGAGGTTAAGAATCCTTTGGTCTTTATATATTTTTTGTGTGAACTGCATGTTAGTCCTCTTTGGCCATTTTTCTATTATGATGTTGGCTGTTGCTGTCTAAGACCTTTTTGAATATTCATAAAATAAGCTCTGAATCTTATATTTATTGAAAATATTTCCTCCCTGAGTTCCTGTTCTTTTGACTTTTTATGGTTGTGGTTTCAGTTTTGATCTTTTTTTTATTTTGGATATAACTGATTTCTCTCTTTTTTTTCTGGCCCTTTTCTATGAGAACGTACTGATTTTTTTTAATGGAGTGAAATGTAACTATTTTAATCTTTGTGGGTCGTGGCCTTTGTATCAACCGAATAAATGTGAGTTGATCATGTGATTAATAGTCATTTCCCCACTGGGTTATTTCTCCAGGTTCTGCTTCCTTCGGTGCTGCGGCTGTGTGTTTTCTGAGCGAGCCTTGAAAGAGATAAAAGCGGAAGTTTGCCACACGGTGAGTTCCTGACATATACCATTTGTTCCTTCTCCATAGCTGAGGAATCAGATGGTTTAGGGTTCTTTCCCTCCATTTGTTCTTTCTGAAATCAGCTCTCATAAGTTGCTTTTCTGCTTCCACGGCTCTTGGTTGCTGGAAATACAGACCCCAGTGACCTCTTATCACCTGACCACTGCCTGCCAGTCCGGGTCAGACCACCCGAGGGCTGTTTCCTGAACGTGCCACTGCCTCAGTTTCCTCTAGTGGACCTGCTGTCCTGAAAGGCCTGCTCCCCGTGAGCCTCAGTTCTATAGTTCTTACTTGTTCTGTGACTCCCTGATGCTAAATCTCCTTCCACTCCCCAAGCACCTGGTTATCTCACTCCTCCCATCGTCATGTAGTTGCATATGTGTGTGTCTGTTTCCCCACCGGACTTAGTTTTCGAGGGTAGGAAACAAGGCTTGTTCATCTCTTTATCCGCAGGACTTATTCTCTCCAGGGCATGTAGCGTGCCCTCAGTAAATACTCGCGTGATTGGCAAGTAACTAGACATGAGAGCTAGCCTCAGCTCACGTAGAGGAAATACTGATGCTTTGCTTTAATGGTGCTGCTGCTGCTGAAGCCAGAATGTGTGTGTGTCTTGGGTGTACTGGTTTTTTTTTTTTTTTTTTTTTTGAGACAGAGTCTTGCGCTGTCGCCCAGGCTGGAGTGCAGTGGCGCAATCTCGGCTCACTGCAAGCTCCGCCTCCCGGGTTCACGCCATTCTCCTGCCTCAGCCTCCTGAGTAGCTGGGACTACAGGCGCCCGCCACCGCGCCCGGCTAATTTTTTGTATTTTTAGTAGAAACGGGGTTTCACCGTGGTCTCGATCTCCTGACCTTGTGATCCGCCTGCCTTGGCCTCCCAAAGTGCTGGGATTACAGGCGTGAGCCACCGCACCCGGCTTGGGTGTACTGTTGACCCATCGAAAGCGTGCTGCTTCATTTAATGTCATGGATGCCAGCAGCTTCTGACTGTATTTTGCCTGTATCAACCCTGTTTGTATTTCATTCCCCTCCCCACTGTGTTGTTGCTCCCTGTTGTGAAAGCCAGCAGCTTTCACTAAGTGATGGTTAGGAGCCAGCGCCTCTTCGAGGCACTGATCTGTGGGATAGCATGCTGAAGAAGATCCGTGAAGGCCCTTGCCCTCCTGCATCCCACATCCTGATTGGAGAGAGAGACACTCAGCGAGATGAGCAAGGCAGACTCGATTGTGACCGATGCTAGGAAGGAAAGACATGAGGCCATGTGTCGGAGGGAGAGAGGCTGGCATCGTGGTGGTTGGCAGAGGCATCTCTGGAGGTTTGAGCTGAGACTTGCAGGGCACAAGGGAGCCAGCTGCGCACAGCCTGAGTAGCAGCCTCTTAGGCAGCAGGAACAGCATGTGCAAAAGCTCAGAAGTGATAGAGGACTTTGCGAGTTCAGGGAACAGAAGGTGTGAGAATGGAGGGCCGGCGAGGGGAATAGATGAGATTGAAGAGTTAGGCAGGAGTTATCTCGTGCAGGGCCTGGGGGCCACATTGGGGCTTACAGATTTTATTCTAAGAGCAGCAGGAAGCCAGAAGGCAGCTTTACGCCAGATGGGATGTGCATTAGTTTTATTCTAAAAATCCTAGCCGTGGAGGAGGACACTGGGTGGCTCCCGTTGTCTAGGCCCAGAGGCAGGCAGAGGTGAGTGGGGAAGAGGTCAGTGCGGGCGGTGGGTTGTGTCCACTTTGGGGTGACTGTGAATAAAGGCTTCTTAGAATGAGGAGTCTGTCTTATTAAGCTTTCTTTTAAGAAAAGAAATTCAAAGAAGACATTTGGGAATTGATTGATATTCAGCCAGAAGTATTTATTATGTCTCCCGTATTAAGATGATGACATAGATTCCAAGGGAAAGTAAGATGTGGATGACATGGTTCCTGCGCTCAGGGAGATTGCGGTCCTGCAGGAATCATAAGTTATAGGAAACATCGTGCTCTACTTTGCTTTTTGAGGCCAGGTACCAAATAGATGGTAAAGATACTGGCATTAAGGGGCCAGAGAACCTTCTTTAGTCTGCTGGTGAGAAATTGCTTTATAAAGGGAGGGGCATTTGTTCTGGGCCTCAAAGGAAGAGCATGGTTATTGGTTGCACTCCCAGGGATGGAGAGAGTGCTGGTGGTAGCGGTGCTGCCCTGGGGAGGCGCACAGCCAGGCACTGGGTGTCTCTGTAAGGCGTTGTCTGGCAGGACAGTGACGCCCATTTTGCTATCCTTCAGACCTTCTGCTTGCTTTGAGGAGAAATTCTCCCTTTGATCCTCACATGTCTGTAACACTCTTTTGACTGCCTAAGAAAGTAGACTTTAAGCTCAGAGCTTTAGCAGGCAGGATCTAACAAAACTGTTTGGTATTCTCTGCATTTTTATGGTAACTTTATATTTATGGCAAAGAGTACTGTTTTTATATATTTATCCTAGGAATATAAAGTTAACTGTTAGGTTGGGCACGGTGGCTCACGCCTGTAATCCCAACACTTTGGGAGGCCAAGGTGGGTGAATCACCTGAGGTCAGGAGTTCAAGACCAGCCTGGCCAACATAGCAAAACCCCGTCTCTCCTAAAAATACAAAAATTAGCTGGCTGTGGTAGCACGCGCCTGTAATCCTGGCTGCTTGGGAGGCTGAGGCAGGAGAATTGCTGGAACCTGAGAGGCGGAGGTTACAGTGAGCCAAGATCGTGCCACTGTACTCCAGCCTGGGCGACAGAGTGAGACTCCATCTCAAAAAATAATAATAATAATAAAGTTAATGGTTAAAATTAACTAGAAACAATGGGTAGATTTAAATAAAAAATACTAAGATATTGACAGTACAGTTAGCAGGGGAATGGCTGAAGTTTGCAAAACACTGTTGTAAGTCCTGCTGGGACTGTGATTGGTTAGTGGGGGGAAGAGGGGCAGCAGCAGTATTCATGGGCGGAAGCAGCCGGACAGCCATACTGAGATGAACGGCAGGTGTGATCCAGGCCTAGTCCTGTCAGGACTGGGGTGGGGTACGGGAGGAGGGAGAGAGGCCGAGGTGTGAGTTGGACTGGACTGGGGAAACCTTCGAATACCAGAAGGAGGAGAAGGAGTTCTAGTTCTTAAGAGTTCTCAGAATCATTGTAATGGGTAACCAGGCTTGGGGGACCTACTGATCTAAAGCAATCCAGTTTTTTTCTTACGCCCATAATAGTGCCCATCTCTTAGATGGGTGCACAGTTGTCCTTTGCGTTGGTTGGCCTAAAACATCCATACTAATAACCATGATGACGTGTGCACGGTAAAATCACACTGTCTGCCGAGCTTCACAGAGAAGCTGATTCTGTTCCATGGAAACACAGCGTTACGAGGGAACTCTGACATCACATTGTTGATGCTTGGGAAATTTTACTGAAAGCTAGTAAGCTTTCAACAGTCTGTACCTTGCACTTCAAGGGAAGGGAAGGAGGCAGGAGGAAAGAGGAACAGGGCCGTTTCAGGACTGCACAGCGACAGTAGAGACCAGGTGATGAACAGCATAGGCTCCTCCTGGCTCCTCATGGAGGCCGCCTTGGCTGTTGCAACCTTCTGCAGTTAGGACAGGATACTGGTTGAAATTCAGGAATATCTCAGGAAATTGTCTTAAAAATAAATCCGTTGCCAACAGAGAATGAACGAGATAATGAATGAACGAGATAATGAATGCTTTTTACTTGTATGCTGTACATCAAAGCTGCCTTTGCAGAGCTGTGTTGAATACTCTGCTAGTTTGCTGGGGCTGCTGTAATCAAGTAGCCAAGCTGGATGATTACCGGAAATTCATTGTCTTACAGTTCTGGAGACTAATGTCCAAAATCAAGGTGTCATCAGGGTTAGCTTCTTCTGAGGGAAGGATCTGGTCCAGGCCTCTCGTTGGCTTATAGCCGGCCTTCGCCCTGTTCACATCATCTTCCCTCCGTCATGTCCGTCTTTGTGTCCAAATTTTCCCTGATTAGGACACCAGTCCCAATACTGGATTAGAGCCCGACTTAATGACCTCATCTTAACTCATTACATCTGCAGTGACTGTGTTGCCCAGTAAGGTCACATTTTGAGGTACTAGGACTTGGACTTCAACATATGGATCTTTGCGAGGGGATGTAATTCAACCCGTAATACACAATTTAGAAAATAAAATCAGAGAGCGCGGGGCCGCGTGGTGGTTCACACCTGTAATAAAATCAGAGAGCGCGGGGCCGTGCGGTGGTTCACGCCTGTAATAAAATCAGAGAGCGCGGGGCCGCGCGGTGGTTCACGCCTGTAATAAAATCAGAGAGCGCGGGGCCGCGTGGTGGTTCACACCTGTAATAAAATCAGAGAGCGCGGGGCCGCGCGGTGGTTCACGCCTGTAATAAAATCAGAGAGCGCAGGGCCCGGCGCGGTGGCTCACGCCTGTAATCAGAGAGCGTGGGGTCCGGCACGGTGGCTCACACCTGTAATAAAATCAGAGAGCGCGGGGCCCCGCGCGGTGGTTCACGCCTGTAATAAAATCAGAGCGCGTGGGGCCCGGCGCGGTGGCTCATGCCTGTAATCTCAACACTTTGGGAGGCTGAGGTGGGTGGACCACTTGAGGTCAGGAGTTTGAGACCAACCTGGCCAACATGATGAAACTCCATCTCTACTAAAAATACAAAAATTAGCTGGGTTTGGTGGTGCATGCCTGTAGTCCCAGCTACTTAGGAGACTGAGGCAGGAGAATCGCTTGAACCCGGAAGGTGCGAGTTGCAGTGAACTGAGATCATGCCTCTGCACTTCAGCCTGGATAATGGCAAGGCTCTCTCTCAAAAAAAAAAAAAAGTAGAGAGCATGGGACAGTCAGTGGCACATTAGAGTAGGAATCATTCATTTATGCATGCAACCTTAGTCTGGTCTGTGCTGCCGTAACAGAATACCCAAGAATGGGCAATTTATAAAGAACAGAAATTTATTTCCTCACAGCTCCAAAGTCTGGCAAGTCCAAGATCAAGGCAACAGCGTCTGGTGTGAGCCTTTCTGCTGGGCTGTAACATGATGAATGCATCACACGGAGAAGGAGGGAAGGAGGGAGAGAGAGAACGAGAATAAGAGGGAGCCTGCCTTGTCCTTTAATAAGGACCCCACTCCCACATCCATCCATTCGTGCAGGCAGTGTCCCCATGACCCCAGCTCCTCCCATGATGCCTCGCCTCCCAACACCACAGATTAGGGATCAGGTTTCCAACACATCAACTTTAGTGGACACATCCAAACCATAGCACAACCAGTACAACAGTCTGGACTCACACACCAGCTCTGGCTTTGGGAATATCACTTCACCTCTTTAACCCTCAGATTCTAATATCTAAAACAAAGGAATTACAGTAAATTTTTAGATGCTTTTTATTTAGACCCAAAATTCTAAACAATAACATTATAAAATGAGGAAATGGTGAATTCATATACTTTTATCAAGAATCAAACTCCAATTTCTAATTTCTGAAGTTTAATAATACTAAGTACAGGTTGAGTGTTCCTTGTCTGAAATGCTTGGGACCAGAAGTGTTTTGAATTTCAGATTTATTTGGATTTGGAATATTTATATAAACATAATGAGGCATCTTGGGGATGGGACCCAAGTCTAAACACTGAATTTATTTAAATTTCATATACACCTTATGCATATAGAAGGTAATTTTATACAATATATTTAATAATTTTGTACATTAATGAAAGTTTTGACTATGACCCATCACATGAGATCAGGTGTGGAATTCCCCGTTTGTGACACCAAGTTAGCACTCAGAATGTTTCAGATTTGGAAGCATTTCAGATTTCAGATTTTCCAATAAGGAAAATCTTAACTTTTATTTTGGTCAGGGTTGGCTAACTGCTATAACAAACAACCCCAAAGTTCCAGGGGCTAATCCAGTGGACAGCCTTCTTCCAAAGGTAAAGATTCAGGCTGCTGCTGTCTTGTAGCTCCGACCTCTTGTTTTGGTCAGAAAGAGAAGAGAACATCTCTTTTAGGAGGTTGTTACGGACCAGGCCTGGAAGGGATGCGCTTGGCTTCTACTCACCAGAACTCAGTCACATGGCCACACCTGCAGGGTAGCTTGGGAAATGTAGTCTAGCTGGATGCCCAGTAAGAAGAGGCGAACACTAACCATTCCTGCCAAACTCTGCCAAAAAGAAAAGTGATGGTGCAGTTTCAGGAACTGTAGTGCATCACAAAACATGAATGAAGGGAGTCAGTGTTAAAGTCTAAAACAAATATTTTCACTTTTTAGGTAATGTCTAAAATTCAGAGAAGCCAGTGTTGTAAGAACGTCAGGAACCCCAGTGGTATTTTGGGTATGCATTTTCTCCACTTTTCGGTCTGCAGTTTCACCAACAGTTGGCTTTTCAGTTCACTGGAAGAGACTTGAGGGTTGGAAATGGCTTTGGCGCCATGTTCTAAAACACATGGTATGCACATTGATTTCAGTAAACAGGGTCCAAAGAGACGTTGTTGCTAGGTGTTTTTGTGTTTACTATAAACAAATCACTAGCCAAAACAATTAATTTTATTCCCTACTGTGCTATGCACTTCTTGTAATACGAAGAAATACACTGATTTCAGAGTGATTACAGGCTGCCAAATAAATGATGGGCGTGTTACTCAAAGCATGACCCACACACCTGCAATATTGTCATCACCTGAGAGATTTTTTTTGTTTATTTTTTAAGAAATGCCCGCTCAAGGCCAGGCACAGTGGCTGACACCTGTAATCCCAGCTTTCTGGGAGCTGAGGTGGGAGGATCACTTGAGGCCAGGAGTTCAAGACCAGCCTGGGCAACATAGGGAGACCCTGTTTCTACAACAAATTTTAAAATAGCCGTGGTGGCACACACCTATAGTCCTTAAGAGGCTAGGACAAGTGGGTGGCTTAAACCCAGGAGTTCAAGGCTGCAGTGAGCTGTGATGGTTCCACTGCATTCCAGCCTGGGTGACACAGAGTGAGACCCTGTCTCAAAAAAATAAATAAATAAAATAAAATAAAAAGTTAACAGAGAGAGAGAAGAAAAGAAAAGAAAGACTGACTCTCAGGCCCTACCCCAGACCAGTTGAAATAGAATCTACATTCTAACAAGATCCTTGGATGATTTGTATGCACAGTAAAATTTGAAAAGTGCCGATGTAGGACTGGGCGCAGTGGCTCACACTTGTAATCCTAGCACTTTGGGAGGCTGAGGCGGGCGGATCACAAGGTCAGGAAATCGAGACCATCCTGGCTAACATGGTGAAACCCCGTCTCTACTAAAAATACAAAAATTAGCCGGGCATGGTGGCTCACGCCTGTAATCCCAGCACTTTGGGAGGCTGAGGCAGGTGGATCACCTGAGGTCGGGAGTTCAAGACCAGCCTGACCAACATGGAGAAACCCCATCTCTACTAAAAATACAAAATTAGCCGGGCGTGGTGGCGCATGCCTATAATCCTACCTACTCAGGAGGCCGAGGCAGGAGAATTGCTTGAACCTGGGAGGCGGAGGTTGTGGTGAGCCAAGATTGCGCCATTGTACTCCAGCCTGGGCAACAAGAGCAAAACTCCATCTCAAAAAAAAAAAAAATTAGCTGGTCATGGTGGTGCGCACCTGTAGTCCCAGCTGCTTGGGAGGCTAAGGCGGGAGAATCACTTGAACCCGGGAGGCGGAGGTTGCAGTGAGCTGAGATCGCGCCACTGCACTGCAACCCGGGCAACAGAGCAAGACTCCGTCTCAAAAAAACAAAAAACACTGCAGATGTAGAGTACTGAAGTTGTGATCCGTAGCATTGGACTTGCTACCTCTGTGGCTTCATTTATTTAGGCTTTGTAGATAGGCGAATGGGATGTGTAAATGTTTTAAAGTCAGAAGTCCAAAAATACATGCTCACACTGTCTACCTGCTTGTCATGGAGGAGGTGGAGCAGAAAGAAAAAGTTAAGTTAGGGAAAAGGAGTGTCATCAGAAGTGGTCAGTGCAGCTGATTCTGGTTTTCAGGCTTTGGCCTTCTTCAGATTATCTTAGCCTTCTGCCATCTTTATAGTCTCTGTGACTATTTAGCGTCAAGGAATCACATAAGACACAGAATACGCAGCCTTCAACTTTCACATGTTAATTTTGTTCTTTTACTGTACCCATGAACACACTGAGGGTCTGATCAGGAGAGTGAGCCTAGGCTTCTTGTTTTCATGCTCACGGAGGCTGCTGCTTTCCTTTGGCCTCCCTGGCCTGTTTCATCTGCCTGTCTCTCAGCCTCCCTGTCTCTCAGCCTCCCTGACTCTCGGCCTCCCTGCCTCTCGGCCTCCCTGACTCTTGGCCTCCCCGCCTCTCGGCCTCCCTGCCTCTTGGCCTCCCCACCTCTCTGACTTTTGGCCTTGTTTTCCATTGCTGTCCCCACTCTCCGCTGAAGCCCAGTCTCAGGCTGCTGCATTCCACCGTGCATTTAGTGTACTTTTATTATTCTACTTTATCCCGCTGTTACTGAAATGATTTTTTTTTTTTCTTTGAGACGGAGTCTTGCTCTGTTGCACAGGCTGGGGTGCAGTGGCGTGATCTCAGCTCACCATAACCTCCGCCTCCCGGGTTCAAGTGAATCTTCTGCTCAGCTGCCCGAGTAGCTGAGACTACAGGCGCCCACCACCATGCCTAGTTAATTTTTTTTCTTTTTTTTTTTTTTGTACGTTTAGTAGAGACAGGGTTTCACCATATTGACCAGGCTGGTCTCAAACTCCTGCCCACCTTGGCCTCCTAAAGTGCTGGGATTACAGGCGTGAGCCACCACGCCTGGCCGTACTGAAATGATTTGTTCAGGACACGTCTTCATTATGGCATTTAAGCCTGTTGGGGGCAGGTGTTTGTTTCAGTTTGTGCTTCTTTGTGTAAGGTAAGGCGGTGTAGCTTCCTGGGACTCAGCAGGCACACTGCAGAGTGTAGCTGCCTGGTCCAAATACCAGCCCCACCTTCCCAGCTGTGTGGTCCCAGGAACATCCCATCGTCCCCCTGTGCCTCGATTTTCTCATCCATTAAAAGTGTTAGACATTCCTCTGAGCGCTTCCCCACCCAGGAGTACCCATGCCCTCCCAACAGTGCTGGTGGGCGGGTGCTCTTACGGGCCCCTTCACGGTATGTGACTGGGTGTGCCACGGGTTGACATTGGAATGAAGTGAAGGCAGGCTGGTATTTTAAGTAACTTGAAAGATGTAAGCTTTTTTATTGTTCCTTTAATGGGGTTTACATTCAGTTGCTGTTGAGTTATAAATTACCAGGGACATAATCATGGCTAATCTGAGCTTTCTGAATGAACAGCCCATCAGCATGTAGCCAGCTATCACCTTTGGAGGTGCTGTGTTTGCCTGTAAAAATGTGTAGGAAGGCGGTGGCGTGCTGTCATGGGGCTCTTGTGTTCTTTTTGAAGGTCTTAATAGTTTCTATATGTGCTTTCCTTGGATTAGATATCCAAGGGGAAGAAAGGTTTGTTTAAACAAAGGTGTTAATTTTCTGTGGTTCCTTGATGTTTGATGTGTGGGATCTGCCTTCCAAATCCCTTTTCCTTCTGTCTAGCTGTGATGTTTTCCCAGGGCTATTTCACACAGTGACTAGACTTCATTTCTATGCATGGGAAGCTTCCATTTACTGAGGTGCTTCCACTTTGCGTTGGAATTATCTTTCTTAAATTTCCTCTCCTCTGGTTCCTGTGTTCCCTTTTTTAAATCTCTTGTATGTTGTGCTATTTAACAGTCACACACTTGTTTCATATGATGCTGTATGAACTGTTTTAGAGAAAGAGGATATATATAAAGTTCTCCACAACAGCAGCAGTAGCATCAAAGTTGTGGACTTTCTAAGGGAGGAGACCCAGATCTGTGAATAGAGATAATCACGGCCATTCATGTCTCAGATCTGTGCTGTTCAGCATGGTACCATTAGCCACACATGCCCATTTATAGGGAACTTAAGGCCAGGTGCAGTGGCTCATACCTGTAAACCCAGCACTTTGGGAGGCCAAGGCGGGCAGATCCCCTGAGGTCGAGAGTTCGAGATCAGCCTGACCAACATGGAGAAACCCCGTCTCTACTAAAAATACAAAACATTAGCCGGGCGTGGTGGCACATGCCTGTAATTCCAGCTATTCAGGAGGCTGAGGCAGGAGAATCGCTTGAACCCAGGAGGCGGAGGTTGCGGTGAGCCGAGATTGTGCCATTGCACTCCAGCCTGGGCAACAAGAGCAAAACTCCGTCTTAAAAATAAATAAATAAATAAATGTAACTTAATTTTTTAAAATGAAATAAAAGTAAAGATTCACGGGCCGGGCGCGGTGGCTCACGCCTGTAATCCCAGCACTGTGGGAGGCTGAGGTGGGTGGATCAACAGATCAGGAGATTGAGACCATCTTGGCTAACATGGTGAAACCCCGTCTCTACTAAAAATACAAAAAAAATTAGCCGGGCGCGGAGGCAGGCACCTGTAGTCCCAGCTACTCAGGAGGCTGAGGCAGGGGAATGGTGTGAACCCCGGAGGCGGAGCTTGCAGTGAGCAGAGATCGTGCCACTGCACTCCAGCCTGGGCGACAGAGTGAGACTCCATATCCAAAAAAAAAAAAAAGGATTCACTTTTGTAGTCGCTGTAACCATGTCTGCAATGCCCAGGAGCCCCTGTGGCTGTGGTGAGCGTTGGACAGCTCAGCTGTGGAATGTCCACCATCACAGAAGGTGCTAGGAGACGACACGTCAAGACCGCAGACACTTGGGGCACCCTTTTTAACAAGGTGTGTTTTCTACTCAGATGAGTTCCGTTTTACCCAAAGAAATACGCTCGTCATTATTTTTCTAGGACCGCCAGAACAGAGTTACATGGCTCGCAGCCAGTGAGGACTGTTTGAGATAAGCATATTTTCATTTTCACTGGGAGTTTGTTCTTTCTTAGTGTCTCATACACAGTAATATCTGAGTCTTCAAAACAGGCTGTGTCGTTCCTATTTCAGCTTCAGCCTCCAGGTGTTTGGAGAATTGGGGTTTTCAGCAGCTTTTCACTGAAGCAGTTGGCCTTCTAAGTGCATTGCTGTATGTCACCAGTGGTAGCTTGAGTTTTTTTGGTCTTGTGATTTCTTTCCCAAAGCTATAAAAGTGGGCTGTAATCAATAGTAAAGTCTCGTCAATAGCATATTTCCGAATTCACTTTAGGAATAATTTGAATCAAGGAATCATCTTCCCACTTTCTTTGGTTCGATGTTCTCTTGTTTCAAGTCAAGGAAACAGAATGATACCACTCAGTAAGAAAGCAAACAGTCCCCTAGTGGTTCAGTCTCATGTTGAAATGACTCTGCTGGTGAAAATGCCAGTGTGGCTCTATGGGAACTTCTGCCTGCCTCAGCACTTGAAGTCTGCGCCGCCGCTCTAAGCAGGTAACTACAAGCGGGTCTGTCGAGGGTTCGAATTTGTAGGCAAACAGAGAAGACGACTGAATGAGCCATGGCAGGTCTCCTGGTCCATATACACAGATGTCTTGGACGTAGCGGCCTGCAGAAAGAAACACAAAAACCTAGCTGCCTTTGTTTCCTCACCCATTTTATTCACACGCAGAAAGTGGCGCGTGCTCTGTCCAGTGTCACTGGTGAGCCTCGGCTTCACCAGAGTTCACATCGAACAGCATTTCCATGAGCGCCTTGACAGGGGCTTTTATGGTGAATTTTGAACTTACGGTGGAAAGGGACGCTTTCATTCTTTTAGTGATTTCTAACGTCTTTGTTAGTTACTGCTTTGGGCGAATATCGTGGAATTTTAGCTCACCAAGGGCACAAGGGAGATGAGCTAGCACTCATGTACCTGGTAAAATCTCAGTTCCCATAGATTCTGAGTTCCATGAACTTCTAAGTCTTTTCATTGGTTGTTAGTAGTTCATAAGAATGGTATGGATTTTAAATAAGTCATTGCTTCTATATTTTTGGGGGACCCCAGGCATGCACCACGATGCCCAGCAAATTTTTGTATTTTTTATAGAATCAGGGTTTCGCCGTGTTGGTCAGGCTGGTCTCAAACTCTGGGGCTCAAGTGACCCGCCCACCTCAGCCTCCCAAAGTGCTGGGATTACAGGTGTGATCCACTGTGCCTGGCACTGCTTTTTATTTGTTTTTCAGAGTGAACATTTGATACAAACATTGAAGTGGGAATTACAGGCCAGGCATGGTGGCTCACTCCTGTAATCCCAGCACTTGGGAGGCCGAGGCAGGAGAATGACTTGAGCCCAGAAGTCTGATACCAGCCTGGGCAATAGAGTGAGACCTCGTCTCTAATTTAAAAAAAAAAAATTTTTTTTAAGTGGGAATTAGAGTTGGAATCCAGTGGTGACTGGATTCCTTGGAGACTCAGTGACACTTTTTATGTGCTTTTGACAACCATGTCTGGCTCTTTCTGCTCTCCCCTTTAATTCTCACAGTAACACTCTGAAGTGGATTCCATCATCACTCCCATTTTGCAGGTGAGGAAACAGAGAAGTGAGGCCTCAGTGTGTGTGTGAGAGGGAAGGTCTGTTTATTTCAGAAACCTTGCTCTTTCTCTGCCCAGCTCCTTCCTGCTCTCTTTCCCCACACCAGCCCAGTAATCCTACTTTTAAAAAACCTATCTTGGCTGGGCACGGTGGCTTACGCCTGTAATCCCATCACTTTGGGAGGCCGAGGTGGGTGGATCATGAGGGCAGGAGATCGAGACCAGCCTGGCCAACATGGTGAAACCCCGTCTCTACTAAAAATACAAAAATTAGCTGGGCGTGGCGGCGTGTGCCTGTTATCCCAGCTACTCGGGAGGCTGAGGCAGGAGAATCGCTTGAACCAGGCAGTCAAAGGTTGCAGTGAGCTGAGATCACACCACTGCCCTCCAGCCTGGCGACAGAGCGAGACTCCATCATCTCAAACAAAACAAAACCTATCTTAAGGAAATACTGTTTTTAAAAGGGCAGGGGGATGTATGCACAAAATGTCCAGTGTTGTTTGTAAGACTATATAAGCGGCAGCTGTTACCATGATTTTAAGAAGTTTACCTGATAGACATATTTGCTACAATGTGATAGAATCTCAGTAGAGTTACATTTAACTGCTTTAAAATTATAAATATGGGCCAGATGCAGTGGTTCATGTGTGTAATCTCAGCACTTTGGGAGGCCATGGCAGCAAGATCACTTGAGTCCAGGAGTTCAGGGCCAGCCTGGGCAGCATAGTGAGACCCCATCTCTATAAAAATAAAAAATTAGCTGGGCTTGGTGGTTGACACCTGTAGTCCCAGCTACTTGGGAGACTGAGGTGGGAATATCACTTGAGTGCAGCAAGTAGAGGCTGCGGTGAGCTGTGATCATGCCACCTGCACTCCAGCCTGGGTGACAGAGCAAGACCCTGTCTCCAAAAAAAAAAAAAAAAAAAAAAAAAAGGATTACAAATGTGAAGACTATCAGTGGGAGAAACTTAGGACGTAAGTGAAAAGCAGCTCAGCTATACCTTGATTATAACGATATAGCTGTGCCATTTAGACACAGATGAAGTTGAACTGGAAGGGAATACAAATAAATGGACCATTTTCAGAGCTGTGTTACTGCTATTTGGGTGATTAAAAATAAACTCCTTGTTGCTGGTTCTAATGGGATAGCCGTCCCTCTGCACGCACAGTCGCAGAGTCGGGCTGGGAGCTCGCCCATTGTAGTAGCGGCAGGTGGTTGCTCCCAGTCTGATCCCCAGCCCTGCCCCTCCTCCCTCTGCCTGTGGGATTGACTTCGTTTACCTGAGCCTTGGGCTCCACATCAGTAGGAAGGTTGAATAATAATTGTTTCTACCTGAGAATTGCTGTGAGGATTGAGGGCAGGCCCAACGCCGGGACCCTGGAAGATTTACCACTTCCCTACACACCAGGGCTTGGCCTACTTTGGGTGCTGACTCTGAATGCTGGCCACGGATGGCCACGCTACTGCCTAACTGTGAGAACCGTTTTCGTACTGAAGCTAGTGTGAACTAGTAAGCCAGTAAGAACTTTCTGAAGTGTTTACTTTTAGGGAATGAGGACTTTGTTAGGATTTATACTAACTAGGGTTTTTTTCAGACATTGTTGAAACATTCCGATTTCATTCAGAATTCTGAATCATTAAGGTATTATTGATAGTGTCAACCCGTCATGACTTCTTATGCCATGTGCACACCTGAGGGGCTCCTGTTTTCAGGAAGAATCCGAGCCCCCTGCTTTTTCTGAGCATTTACTGACTAGTCCTGACAAACCCCCGTGTGTAATGACAGGGAATCGCTGCTTTCTAAAGAAAGGGCAGAGCTCGTTAACCTGTTGTTTACCTGTCGCTTTTCTACTGTGTGAATGGATCCCTAATTGAATCATATCTACTTTTGAAAAAACCACTTCACTAGGAAATGGTTCCAGCCCTTTAACCTGGCACCTCTGCGTCAGGAGGGTGGCTGTGCACGTTGGCAGTGGGACTTACTTGTCTTTGAACTAGTCTGGTATTTGATTTACATTTTTTGTTTGTCTCCAATCTATTTTAGGCCAGTCTTTTAAATAGCTGAAAAACTGGGTAAACCTAGTTTATTTTTAATATCTAGTCTACTATATTCAAACCCGAGGTCCCTACCCAAAAGCACTGTTAAAATCAGTTACTGTAGCTCTGTGCATTAGTTGCTGCCGCTGGGTAGGAAGCTGTGTGGAGACACACGCAGGGCCTAGCTATTGCCGCAGAGGGTATATTCACTTTAGGAAATTTTATCAACCTATACTTTTTGTGATTTGTGTACTTTTCTGTATGAATCTTATATAAAATTTTTTTTAAAAAATTGACTCAACCTATGCTGATTGGATCATCACTAATTCCAGATTACTTTAAACATGGTCCTCAGTCTTTCCCACTAGAATTGAGGCAGCAGTTTTATAGTTGTACAATTTCAAGCCTTTTTTGTTTTGTTTTGTTTTTCTTTTTACCTTTACATCCATCGTGAACATTTCCTTCCTCACTTTTCCATTTAATGGCTCGAACATTTCCTTCCCAGCCAGCGTCTAGTGTAGCACCTGGAGCATCTAAGAGGCAAACAAAACCAGCATACAGTGTGGAATCTGCTTCCCAGTTCTTTTAGTACAAGTTCTTCTGTGCTGTCATTTCCATTTCCTCTAGATGAGGTAGTCAATGAGAAAAGTAGAAGGAAAAGTCCAACCTTCCTTGAAATGTTTCACTTGTGACATTTGATCAAAGGCTAGTGCTTTTGGGGGTGGGAGCGTGTATTACACTGGCGGTAGCATCCGGGTGGACCAAGGTTGGGGATCGCCATCTTTGTACTTGGATTTCATTTTTCGGCCCTTTCTCCATCCCTTGTTACTCCCTTGTATGCAGAGTGCTGTTTGTGATTCTCTTGGGGTTCTTTGGATTGTGTTTTCTCTGTAACAGCCTTTGGAGATTATTTGAAAATAGAACTTGCAATGGATATGAGATTATGTTAAAAAATCCTAACCAACATCTACTGGATTCATCGTGCACCACTCTCTAGGCTGATGAGCTTAGTTGTTCAGGCTTGAAGCCACACTCCCTGTAGGAGCCAGTCCACCTTTTACAAAGAAAATACTGAAGTCCACTTAAAGCATAGTATCTTAGCCGGGCACGGTGGCTCAAGCCTGTAATCCCAGCACTTTGGGAGGCTGAGACGGGCGGATCACAAGGTCAGGAGATCGAGACCATCCTGGCTAACACGGTGAAACCCCGTCTCTACTAAAAAATACAAAAAACTAGCGGGCGAGGTGGCGGGCGCCTGTGGTCCCAGCTACTCCGGAGGCTGAGGCAGGAGAATGGCGTAAACCCGGGAGGCGGAGCTTGCAGTGAGCTGAGATCCGGCCACTGCACTCCAGCCTGGGCGACAGAGCCAGACTCAGTCTCAAAAAAAAAAAAAAAAAAAAAAAAAGCATAGTATCTGATTTCCCTCTGCCTCTCAGACAACCCATCTGAAGTATCAAATTTGCCACAAAATCATTACTAGCTTTAATATTTTCCATCTTACAGAGCCCTTAGCACAATGCCTGGCACTAGTAGTTATCCAGTAGTATTTATCAAATAAATGAAGAACTTTCTAAAGATTTATGCCCAGAATTTTCCAAAGTCTCAGGAAATGCAAAATGCCAGTACTTCTTTCTAGAGAGGGAACAAAAGATAAGTTATCTTTCAGCTAACTTCAGACCCCTAAAATCAGAGAACTTCCTGTCTCACTAAGTGGAAGGTCTGGCAAAATGTGAAACATTTACAAAGCCAAAAAAAACATAGCTGAATTGAAAAAATCTTCAGTTAAGAATAAATCTTATGGCCAGGTGAGGTCACTCACACCTGTAATCCCAGCATTTTGGGAGGCCGAGGCAGGCGGATCACCTGAGATCAGGAGTTCGAGACCAGCCTCACCAACATAGAGAAACCCCGTCTCTACCAAAAATACAAGAATTAGCTGGGCGTGGCGGCGGGCGCCTGTAATCCCAGCTACTTGGGAGGCTGAGGCAGGAGAATGGCGTGAACCCGGGAGGCGGAGCTTGCAGTGAGCTGAGGTTGCGCCACTGTACTCCAGCCTGGGTGACAGTGTGAGACTCCGTCTGAAAATAAATAAGTAAATCTTCTGCTGTTGCTGCTGACTGCACAGACATCCATATCGGTGGGTCTTTCTTACCTTTTAGTTGGTTCAGGGTCACCCAGTAGTGTTGCTCTGGGCTGCGGATGTCTTTGGACCACTGAAGCATGTCTTTTGCACGGATGTCAGTCAGTATGAACTCTACGAACTTCCTTGTAAGTACATAGTAAGCACTTCCAAAATAAATGGTTAAGTTATGGGGTGGTTTGTCTTTGAATCTGTTGTTAATGTGTGGTGGTTGGATTGCTCCAGGAGTGATATTTTTATCATTCCATTTACTTCTGATGTAGTGTATGATTTCTCTGTTGGTTTTGATGGGAAAATCCTGTCCACAAAGATTGATGACATAGTTCCATTGAAATTTAGAATGCACTAGATCTTTCATACAATTAATATCTGCCTGTAGTCTTGTAAGGCCAGCATAAGCCATCTTCTCTCTCTTGGAGGAAATAAAAACATTTTCAAAACAGTTAACCAAGGTTTGCACAGCAGTCTTATACTTCTTTGGGGCCTTTTCATCAACATGAATACAATAAACATTTTGAGGTACATAAATAGCTCTGAGAAGCTGCACAAACATGGCCAGCTCCTTATGAATAGTTATAATATATGCCAAAGAGAAATCACCCTCTTCTGTAGACAGGGGTCTGGTTATGAAATGCAGCCCCCGAGAAATCCTGGAGCAGTTTCCTGGTGTGTGTAAATGAGCATGTATTTCAGATTTATGAGGGGTTTTGCAAAATTTTGCAATTTGGGGGGCCGCCCCTTTCCCTTCAAATAAAGCGGAGCACAGTTCATCTGGGTAAAAGCCACATTCTACTACTTCTGAATGGACAGGTTCCTCCTCTGGTTCCGCAGGAGTTGGATTCCTTAAGTAAAGAAAAATGAAGATGCAAATGACTGCGCTCACGACAAGTCCAGACTTTGTGACTCGAAGCTGGCTCATATCTTGAGCTCCAAGGGCATTCTTATTACCATAATTTGAGTATTTTTCCTTTAAGCTTCCTAAAAGAACAACAGAGACAATTTAGGGTGTTGTAACTCTCCCCCCCAACTTATTGAAGTACACTAAACTACATATACACACCCATGAAACCATCACAGCAATGAAGATAACAAGCATTTCCCTTACCCCTCAAAGTGTTCTTACGCTCCTTTTCATCCGTTCTTTCCATCTCTGGCAATTGCCAGTATGCCTTCTGTCACTATAGTTTGTCAGGGTGTGTTTAACTCTTTAAGAAACTGCCAAACTGTTTTTCCAAAGTGGTTATACCAGCAATGTATGATAGTTCCATTTATTATATAGCCTCATGCATACTTGCTGTGGTCAAATGTTTTAATTTTTACCTTTTAATGAGTGTGTAATGTTAGTTTCCTGTAGTTTTACTTTGCATTTCCCTAATGACTAATGATGTTGAGCATATTTTCATGTTATTGCCCTTATTTAGGGAGATGAAAAATCTCAAATATTTATTTTAGACATAGACGTTGTCCTGTTCTGCATTATTCAAAGTTCATTTTATGCCATTATTCTGCATATAAGACTAAATATTTCCAACAAAAGAAGTGACAAATTAAGAGGAATTTTATGATTATACACTTAAACCTGTCAAAGTGAGTTTCTGGGCCAGGCATAGTGGCTCGTGCCTGTGATCTCAGCACTTTGCGAGGCCAAGGCAGAGGATCACTTGAGCCCAGGAGTTCAAGACTAGCCTGGGCAACATAGTAAGATCCCACCTCTATAAAAAATTTGAAAATTAGCCAGATGTGGTGGTGCCCTGATTATCCCATTGCACTCCAGCCTGGGCGACAGAGTGAGACCCTATCTCCCAAAAGAAAGAAAAGAGTTTCTGAATTATTTTTAGGAAAGATGTCATAGATTTTAAAAAAGATATCTTTAATAACATTTGACAATCATGTAGTTGTCTGTCTTGAGTCTACAGAGGTACATGAATAGGTGTAGCAGTAGCAAAAAGTGACCAAAAAGTTTCAGTTAAGTAATTATTACATGCAAGGATCATTCTTTGGAATTTAGGGAAGAAGATTGATTAGGTAACATGTCAAGCTTTATATTGTTAGAAAGTATTTGTTTTTCTTGTTTATGAATCTTGATTTGGTTTCCATTAAAAGTTGCATGTTGACCAGCATGGTGGCTCACGCCTGTAATCCCAACACTTTGGGAGGTCAAGGCAGGCGGATCACAAAGTCAGGAGATCGAGACCATCCTGGCTAACACAGTGAAACCCCATCTCCACTAAAAACACAAAAAATTAGCCGGGCATGGTAGCGGGTGCCTGTAGTCCCAGCTACTCAGGAGGCTGAGACAGGAGAATGGCGTGAACCCGGGAGGCAGAGCTTACAGTGAGCCGAGATTGCACCACTGCACTCCAGCCTGGGTGACAGAGCAAGACTCCCTCTCAAAAAAACAAAACAACAACAAAAAAAAGTTGCATGTTATTCCTATTTCCTATTTTTCAAAAGCCCATATACATGTGACTGGTGTTTGAGCTCAGGTTGGACACTGGTTCCTTGCCTTTCCACATCATTTTTACAAATGCTGTTTGGATAACACCTCAACCAGGCAGCATTTTTAGTTATCCTTGTGTTCTTAAACTCTGAGCCAACAAAAACTACTAACATTGACCGTGGATTTTTAAAGCTGTTGTATTTATTTTCATTGTACAGTTTATTTCTACCCATCATGCTTCCAAAATAAAAAGCACCACTGCCGAGGTATGTCAGACTGCAGTGTGTTCCACTGGATCAGTAAATGGTTTCTGTGCCAAACATGAAACCTTATAGCCTAATTTAAAGACATTCTTATAAATTATGTAATACTTATCTTTATAAACATGAAACCATCATAATTTATACATTTTATATGAGATTTCTAAAATAAATTAAACCTGATTATAGAAACTGAATAGGAAAGAAAAATGTTCTTGAAAGTAAAGCTTTTTACTACTTCTGTAAGAATTTTGATTAAAGATAAACCATGTGCCGTAGTTCGTCATATCTTCCTCTGTATTATGACTTTAGTATAGGAAGAAGGGTTTGGTTTTGTTTTTGTTTTTTGTCTGTTGTCCTTTTATTTTGTTTTTTGTTTGTTTGTTTTTTGAGACAGAGTCTCTGTCGCCCAGGCTGGAGTGCAGTGGTGTGGTCTCGGCTCACTGCAACCTCTGCCTCCCCAGTTCAAGTGATTCTCCTGCCTCAACCTCCTGAGTAGCTGGGATTATAGGCATGTGCCACCATGCTAGCTAATTTCTATATTTTTAGTAGAGGTGGGGTTTCACCATGTTGGCCAGGCTGGTCTCGAACTCCTGACCTCAAGTGATCCACCCTCGACCTCCCAAAGTGCTGGGATTATAGGCGTGAACCACTGCACCCGGCCTATTTTGGGTTTTTGTTGTTGTTGTTTTGTTTTGTTTTTTTTTAGAGGAGTTTCGCTCTTGAGGCGGAGGTTTGGCCTCAAGACAAAACCTTGGCCTTTGAGACAAAAACATAACAATGGTACCAAAAACATAATAATGCATGCCTTCTGTGTATATAGTGTACAGTGGAACAAAACCGCTTCCAACCTCAGAGGCCAAGGTTTTGTCTTGAGGCCAAGGTTAAAGCACTTCCAGGGAGTTGTTGCAGAACGCATTGCTCTTCTCATTAGAGCCAGTGCCTGTGTTCTTCTTTTCTTGTAATTCTTCCACAGTCTTCCTCTCCCGACTCCCAGCAAGCCGTCACAGCCAATAGCAAAAGTCAGCAATATGGGTTTGATATCACATTGCCTCCACAACAGTTCGTTGAAGGATATAGTCTCTGAGAATTTGTTAGGATGGGATTTCATTTGTGGTAGAGACTTTTTAGGGTGAGTTGGCAGCATCCCATATATACTCTTTTGCTGAATTTTTTATATGTATATATTTTAAAGGAAACTCCTCTGAGTAAATAGATAATGGATGGGAACCTTTAAAGGTGAACTCAAAATCTTTTGCCATATATTCTAGAATATTATTGTTTTAAAGTATTAACATTAATTTAACCAGCAGAAGCAGTTGATTTTTAGCACCCAAAGAAAGTTTCTGAGAGCTTTACTTTTAAAAAAGGGTGGGGGTTGAGGGAAGCTCAATATTGCATTTACCTTATTAGGAACCTCATATTTAGCTTCAGGAAATGGGTTTTGAATCAGGGCCCCAGTGTTAGGCTCACAGCCCTAGTGCTTAAGAATCTGTCAGGCAAGTAACGGAAGCTCCCTGAGTGTCCATGTTCTTGACTGTGGACGTGGTGTATGGTAGTGTCTGCCTCACAGGGACACTGGGAGGAGGTGCAGGAGTGAAGGATGTGAGTTTCACACTGAGCCTGGCCCTAGGAGCTGCTCCATGTTCACTGGTGCTCACCCTTGGAGTAATGCGGCCCCGAAACCGTAACTGCAGGTGCTCTCTTCCCTTGTCTTAACCCTGTAGCCGCACAACGAAAATGTGGTGTCTCTCTCTCTCGGAGCTTAGAATGCTGTCCAGAGCAGCCTCAACGTTAGTACAGTGTTTTCCTGAGTTATTTGAGATGATAATATGAGTTGGATGAATTTTGCATTCAAAAGCTAGCTAGCCGTCTGGTAAAATGGATGCCTTTTACAAAAAGCTTATTCCTAAAACATGTATAAATTATTTTAGCCATTTTGATGGAAAGAAGAAAACTTTAAGATATCCACTCAAAACAACCACAAGAAATAGAACATTTTATTTTACAAAATGAGAGCTGAGGATTTGAACATGATCTTGAATCTGCCTCTCATGTAAGGAGTTAACAAATGGTAGCATTTTATATTTAAAGATCTAGTTGATGCCATACTGGGAAAATATTCTACTTTTATTTTTTTTGGCTTAAACAAAAAGTGGGGGCTATTTTTGAGAGAAAAAGACACCTGCAACACCTACATTTCAAATATTACTCATATTCTAATATTTTAAAAACATAGAGCCAAGAAAAACATTATTTACTTCAAAAAGTGCAGCTGTGGCCAGGCGTGGTGGCTCACACCTGTAATCCTAGCACTTTGGGAGGCTGAGGCGGGCGGATCGCTTGAGGTCAGGAGTTTGAGACCAGCCTGGCCCAACATGGTGAAACCCCATCTCTACCAAAAATACAAAAATCAGCTGGGCATGGTGACGTGTGCCTGTAATCCCAGCTACTCTGGAGCCTGAGGCAGGAAAATCACTGGAAACCAGGAGGCAGAGGTTGCAGTGAGCTGAGATTGCACTACTGCACTCCAGCCTGGGTGACAAAGAAGTGAGACCCTGCCACACACACACACACACACGCACATGCACAC
Source organism: Macaca thibetana thibetana (assembly GCF_024542745.1). Lineage (NCBI taxonomy): Eukaryota > Metazoa > Chordata > Mammalia > Primates > Cercopithecidae > Macaca > Macaca thibetana. The sequence goes on along the minus strand of NC_065587.1, from coordinate 43,427,901 downwards.
ACACACACGCACACACACACCTATCTGCTTAACCTTTGCCATTGGTGGGTCTTGCATAGCTACTGAGACGCTTACCAGGAGAAGCCCCCTGGTTCCTGGAGTAGGAGTCCTGGTGGTGTCAGGGCGCAGCCTGGCCTTTCTCTCCCATCGGTTCCTCCCCAGCAGCAGCGCCTGCTTCAGTCACTTGAGTAGAGTTGCCTGGCAGGTTTTGTTGCCGTCTGTCCCTGGAGAGTTTAATTCCTGTTAGTTCTGACCTGCAGATTGAAAAGTCGTTGCTGCTTTTGCTTCTCTGAGTATTTCCTTGGGACCGGATCCCTCTTGAAAAACAAAATGAGACAACAGAAGACGCCTGACCCAGATGAAGGGCGCACAGCCACTCACATTCAGAAAACTGCAAGGATGAAATCGTGGTATTCATGGGTCAGAGTCTTGAGATGATTTTAAATACAGGAGGCATGATTTAGTTACCAGACCCTCTCTCATGAAGGGAATAAATAAAAGTCACTTAAAAATCCTGTTTCTCCATAAATAGCATTCAGAAAGATCCAGACATTTCACAACGCAGGGCCTGAGCCTTCTCTGTGCTCTGTAGCGTCCCCAAGGGTGAGTCTGCGCCATAGCACGTGGTGAAGGTGGGGTCTGACACGCCTTCACTAGGCTTTCCTCTTCCCTTCTTTCTCCACCTCTGGGTACTTTTCTTCTTAACATCCTTTCCTTTTCTGGTTTTAAAGGTTCTCTGCTTGCTGGTACTCTCTGCAGGCTTGCCACAGACAGCTCTATTAAGAATATCGGCACCAAGAGACATAGATCACACACCGTAGAGATTTCTTATCTTCTGTGTGCCTTGACGCCTAAGCGCGATGTGTGGTCAGATGAATACAGATTCTCCTCGCCTGCTCGTGGGCTGCCTCTGAGATACGTGCTGCTGTTTTGCAGAACAGATGTTGTTGCCATAGCACAGAGTATTAGAAACATTGAACAGACAGAATGTGGTCCCCATAATCTTCAGGGGTTGCGGCATTCATGTGGCCTTCCAGTGGGGAGACCCCATACGTTTTATTTGTGTGATGTTCAGAGTCTGTGAGTTAAGGTTCTGATTTTATCTAGCAAGAATCAGAAAAGGTCAGGTCCTTTTATGTGTGGAAAAGTCACATTGCCAGCTTGTGAGGTCTTGCTGTGCCATCTCTTCCTGCATCTTGTGAATGCTTGTTTTGAAACATGTCCTTGCTGGGTGCAGTGGCTCGTATCTATAATCCCAGCACTTTGAGAGGCTGAGGTGGAAAGATTGCTTGAGGCCGGGAGTTTGAGACCAGCCTAGAAACATAGCAAGACCCTGTCTCCACAAAAAATTCTTTAAAATCAGTCAGATAAGGTGGTGCGCACCTGTAGTCCCAGCTACTTAGGAGGCTAAGGTGGGAGGATTGCTTGAGCCCAGGAATTTGAGGTTACAGTGAGCTAGGATCGTGCCGCTGCACTGCAGTCTGGGCAACAGAGTGAGGTGACATCTCATAATAATAATAATAACAATAATATTTGTCCTGTGGGCGCACCTGGACTAGACGCCTGATCTGTTCATACTGGCCCATTCCTGGGGGTCGAGGGTTGGTGCTGGGTTTCACCTTGTCTCACATTCTACATCTGGAAGGAGGAAGCCGTTCTAAGCCAAACAGCAGTGGAAGAAGCAGCTAAGGAAATGCTGGGGAGTGTTGCCCACATTAAATGTTACACTTCCACATTGCTGCGGGAAATGCCAGCACAAGAAGCAAATGTACTAGAGGAGCTGTGCCACCCATTTCTATTGGTAATAAATGGACAAAGGGTAAATCAGTTTGATGTATAAACCTCTTATACAGATTGACTAAAGTAAAACAATTAAAAAATGAAATCCCTAATAAACAAAAGGACATAGGGATAATTTACAAAACAGGTATTGTGAATGCAGTGGGGTTTTTTTATGTTTCTTAATCCGAGCCAAAAAGGAGCTGTTTCCCTTGCCATTCAGATTAGCATAAGTTTTTCTTCAAAACATACGGTGTGATGGGGACGCTCATTGATGGGGATGTATATTTTCATGCAAGGTTTTGGGAGAATTGCTTGGCTTTAAAATCTCATCTCTGTTTATCCTACTTTGAAATACTTCCTTAGGCTCTGTTCTTATTCGTTCATTCAGCAGTTGTTCACTGTATCCATTGTGGGCAGAACCTTAGGCTCCCACCATGGAACATGAAGACAAAATGCCTCCTGCTTGGGGCTAACAGTGTAGTGGAGGAAACACACTGTTTTAAAAGTCAGTACAAACATGCAGACATACACTCATTTACTCTAAGCCATAGGGTACTGCACAGGAAACCAAAACAGGATCCCGTGATAGAGAATGACCACGTCTCGGAAGTGGAATTCCTAGGTCAGAGATGCATGCAGTCAGCTGTTCATTGCTCATATTATTGGTAAGGACAAAGATTGGGAAGCCACTGTTCCATTTGTTAAAGTGATATAAATATCTAGATGCATTAGCATATTGCTCCTAATTTGACCACTGTTCCCCTCTTGGCATTTTCCCTACTGGCCTTTTTAAAAATACTTTTAAAAAGCATCCAGAGAGGGCATATGAATATAAATATACAATTACTAGTTTACTTTTTCCTTTAACTTATGATAAGCATTTTCCACGTTGCCCCAAACTCTAACAATATAATCTTCCTTTTTGGGAATGTATTTCATGATTTTTTTAACCATTTCCCCCATTCTTTGGACATCTGAGTTACAAGCGATAAAAAGAATGAAGATAAAATTTTAAATGGATATATAATTTCTACTGTACCATAACAATACTCAAGAAAAATGCATTAGCAGGAAGATATGGGTGTTTTTTCTGTTGGTATAATACATGTTATTTACCAAAGAGGTGGGGAGCGGGTCCCTGTGGACCAGCTGTGACTTTGCGGCAGCCCCCTGCCCTTGTTTTCCCTCATCCTTCAGGGATGAACCATTGCACTCAGGTTTCTCGGGTCAAGCACCTACCCAGAACAAGTGATGGGGCCCCTAGCGGTTGGGAGGACTCTACCCAGTCTCCAGGGGCAGTTCCTACCAAGGTCCAAGCCACTGAGGCCCTTGAGGGTGTGGGTTTGGGATTAATGGATCTTTTGAATTTTTGAGAGAAAGAGCAAGATTACTCAATTTCTAATGTGAGGGGTTCCTAACTTCTTATTGTCAGTGGCCGATTCAACTTTAAAAGTACAATAAGTCTGGGCACAACACAGCACACCTGTGTGCAGAATAAGGTCCATGGCCTCTGAACAGCCTGGTCTAGAGGAAGGAGACCGCTCACCCCGACACTGTCGGAAGGAGGGGCAGCAAGGAGTGATAGAAAGCAGCAGCAGCACAAACCCGGGAGGAGAGAAAAAGAGAGGTGGGGGCAGCACCCACAGGGAGCAGACGCTGGGCTCCTCCTCACCCCTTGGCCCTTTATGCCATAGCTGTGGCTCCAGGCCCCACTGGGCCTTAACTACCACCTGGTTCTGTTCCTGCAGATTCTTTTTCATTCCAAGGAAGAGACCATCTTCCAGAGCCACGGGAAAGCTCTACTCAGACCTCCCATAGCGTGAGATGAGACTTCCCAGGGGACCTCCTGTAGCAGAGCAGGCTGTTACTCCTGTAGGCCCAGCTCTCTACAATGATGGCTAAAAACAAGCTCCTTTTCTTCAAGGGCTGTACCAGTTAAATGCTAGATTGGGCACCTGCTTCAGTCATTCATGTAACTTCTCTGTGGCATACCCTCAGGGATTTGTGGGTCAAAAAGGTGTCTTCAGTCATGAAAATTTACCAGACCCACCCTAGAAAAAAAGCTGATCCTAACCTGAAAATCACTTTTGGAGACAAGAACTGCATTAAATAACCCAGCTAAGGCACGGGCTGAGGAGGGTCAGCAAATGGCTGTTGGTATCTTCTGTGCATTTGGGAGATGCTGGAAAATCCTTGGCACCTTCAGGAAAAAATACTTTTATGGCTTTTCTTGTGCTGATAATGTTTTCTACAAAAGAGATTCCGGGCATAGTATATCTGTTATTGCTCTGGGCACAGTAGGTCTGTGAAAATTACTGTTCCAGTTATTTAAAGAATTTTGTTGATTATTTGGTTGCCTACCTTGATGTTTTTCAAAGGCAGTGTCTTATTGAGTAACTAAATATTTTAGTTAATAACAGACCTTATCTGGCATACTTTCAAATATCTGTGACTACAACATTTAATAAGAGTTTTTCATAGATACTAGAAGTCACGTTACCTACACGAATCAAGATAGTGTGGTGCTGGCATGAGGATGGGCATATACATCAATGGAATAAAATGGGGAGTCCGGAAATAAACTCTCACATGTATGGTCGTTGATTTTTGACAAAAGGGCCAAGACAATTCAATGGTGGAAAGAATAGTTTTTTCAACAAATAGTGCTGGGGTAACTGGATATCCACATGCAGAAGAATGAATTTGGACCCTTACCTTACACTGAATGTGAAAATAAACTCAAAGTGATCACAGACCTAAATCTGTAACTTAGGAGAAACACAGGAGTAAATCACAATCTTGGGTTAGACTATGACTTATTAAATATGACACCAAAAACGTAGCAATAAGAGAGAAAATTGGTAAGTCCAATTTCATCAAACCAAAAAACTTTATCCAGTGTAAGATATTTTGTCGTAACAGTCTTGGACTAAGACAGAACTTATATCCAGAATATGCCGTATAAAGACCTCTTAGAATGCAACATCGAAGAGCCAAATAATACAAGTAAGAAATGGACCGGGGATTTAAGCAGACATTGCTCCAGAGAAGGTATACAGATGGCCAGTTAGCACACGAAAAGATGCTCAACATCACTGGTCATTTGGGAAATGCACATTAAACCACAATGAGACAACACTTCACACCCATTAGGATGGTTATAACTAAAAAGAAAAACGGCCAGTTGCAGTGGCTCACACCTATAATCCCAGCACTTTGGGAGGTAGGTGGATCACCTGAGGTCAGGAGTTCGAGACCAGCCTGGCCAACATGGTGAAGCGCCATCTCTACTAAAAATACAAAAATTAGCCGGGCATGGTGGTGGGTGCCTGTAATCCCAGCTACTCGGGAGGCTGAAGCTGGAGAATTGCTTGAACCCAGGAGGTGGAGGTTGCATTGAGCCAAGACCAGGTTGCATTGAGCCAAGACCATACCACTGGACTCTAGCCTGGGGGCAGAGTGAGATTCCATCTCAAATTTAAAAAAAAGAAAAGAAAAGAAAAACAATGACAGGTGTTGGTAAGGATGTGGAGAAATGAGAACCCTCAGATGCAGCTGGTGGTAATGTAAAATGGCACAGCCGCTTTGGAAATTCATCATTTGAGGAAAGGCATTTCCTCCAAAGGTTAAACATAAAGTTAACTTATGACCAGTCATCCCAACCCTAGGTATCTACCCAACAGAACTGAAAACAATTGTCCACAAAAGACTTCCATGCGAATTTCTTAGTCTGAAAGTGGAAACAACTCTTGTCAGCTGATTCGTAGATGAAACTTTATTTGGCAATAAGAAGAAATGTAGTTCTGATCCATACTATAACATGGATAAATCTTTAAAACATTATGCTAAAGTCCAGTCACACACACAAAAAAACACGGATATTGTATGATTTCATTTATAGAAATGTCCAGAAGAAGCAGATTTGTAGGATGGAAAGTAGATTAATGGTTGCCTAAGACTGAGGAAAGGGGAATGGAGTGGGCCCCAGTGGGTATGGGATTTCTTTTGGAAGGGATAAAAATACTCTAAAATTAGATTATGGTGATGGTTGCACAACTCTATAGTAAAAGCCACTGAACTGTACACTTCATGATGTTATGTAAATGAGATTTCAGAAAGCCTGTTTTTTGAAAAGGTGAGTTAGGTAACAGATGCACGTGGTGCTGAAGCTGTTCCTCTTAGAGCCGGCTCTTAGCGTTCTATGTCCTGAGCATTGTACTGTGAGCTAAGAGACAGAACATGATTTCTGCTTCCCCCACGCCTAAGAAAAGGTTTGGGAGATCAGAAGATGTAAAACAGAAACCCAGAATGCTCTTCTAAGAGTTAGCTACAGAGTAAATAAAAGTTTGAAGAGACTTCCTCAGGTAGGGGAGAACAGAAGTTTCATAGACAAGATGGTAATGGTAAGCTCACTGCTTCTCCATTTTTTTATCTTTAAAAACTGGCCACCCAACTCATAGAGGGCAGAGGACTGTGTCTTAAATAACACAGGGCCTACCAGCTTCAGGGTAAAATCAATGAAATCTTTAAACCGAGGCTAGGTGTGGTGGCTCACGCCTTTAATCCTAGCACTTTGGAAGGTTGAGGCAGGTAGATTACCTGAGCCCAGAAGTTCGAGACCAGCCTTGACAACATGGCAAAACCCCGTCTGTACAAAAAGTACAAAAATTAACCAGGCATGGTGGCACACACCTATAGCCCCAGCTACTCAGGAGGATGAGGTGGGAGGATGGCTTGAGCCTGGGAGGTGGAGGCTGCAGTGAGCCATGATGGCACCACTGCACTCCAGCCTGGGTGACTGAGTGAGACCCTGTCTCAAAAAAAAAAAAAGTTACGTGACTATGAGTATGTTCCGTAAATTAATCCTTTGAATGTTACATATGCTACGAATATTTCGCTTAGCCTTTGGCTTATGTTTTTGTTGTTATTGTGACATTGTCATGTAAAAGTTTGTAATTTTTTTACATAGTAAAACTTATTAACTGTACTAGCTTTAGATCAGAGTTCCCCAGCCCCCATACCGGCGACGGTCCGTGGCCTCTTAGGAGCCGGGCCGCGCAGCAGGAGGTGAGCTGCGGGCGAGGGAACATTAGTGCCGGGGCTCCACCAGCGGCATTAGATTTTCACAGAAGCACAAACCCTGTTGTGAACTGCGCACTTGAGGGATCTAGGTTGCGTGCTGCTTATGAGAATCGAATGCCTGATGATCTGAGGTGGAACAGTTTCATCCCAAAACCTTCCCTGCCACTACCCACCATCTGTGGAAAGATTGCCTTCCATGAGACTGGCCCCTGGTGCAAAAACGGTTGGGATTTCCTACCCTAGTTATAAAACACGTGTTCCTATAAATTCTTCTTCTTTCCTTTTTTACATTTAGGTGTTTATAACCCTAGTCCAGGGCTTCTCAGCCTCAGCACAGGGCCATCTTGGCTGGGTAACTCTCTGTTGGGGGCCGTCCTGTGCACGGTATGATGCTTACTGCATCCCTGGCCTCTACCCACAAGATGCCAGTAGCACCTGCACCCCAGATGTGACAGCTAAAAATGTCTCCAGACATCGCCAAATGTCCACTAGGGAGCAGGATCACCACTGCACTTGGGTTAGACCCCCCCCTTTTTTTTTTTTTTTTTTTTTTTTTTGAGACGGAATCTCGCTCTGTCGCCCAGGCTGGAGTGTAGTGGCACAATCTCTGCTCACCACAACCCCTGCCTCCCAGGTTCAAGCAAATCTCTCACTTCAGCCTCCCAAGTAGCTGGCACTAGAGGCATGCACACCACACCCAGCACCACCACACACAGTTTTTGTATTTTTAGTAGAGACAGGGTTTCACCCTGTTGATTAGGCTGGTCTCAGACGATGATCCACCCACCTCGGCCTCCCTAAGTGCTGGGATTACAGGCATAAGCCACCACACCTAGTCTTAGACCCCCTCATTTTTGCAGCTGAGGAAACAGGCCCAGAGAGGTGGTGTGGCCTGAGCAAGTTGGCCTAGACAGATGGTGGCAGAAATCTCGATTCAAAATGCACGACTGGGAACCTCCACTCCTGGTTCTCGTTTTTTCCCATTTTTCCTGTCCCCAGCCCTGAGTACCTCTGCTGTGCCAGGCACTGGGTAGCTGCTGGGGCCACAGCAGGGAAGACGACCACATAGACAAAGTGATGAAGACGAGACTCCAGGTCATGATTAGTGCCATGGAGCAAACAGAAAGAGTGCTGGGATCCCACCAGTGACGGCTTGGTCACAGGGAGCCTCTGCCGAGGTGGCTCGCTCACTGACAGTTGTGTGAGTGTGGGCATGCCTTTGAGTGTGTGCGGTGTGCGTTTCTACCACCACGATGCTGTCAGGGTGGCCTGGGCCCTGCTCGCAGTCTTGTTCTGCCGGAGTGTGTTGAGGACCCCCAAGGCTGCCGTCATGCCTGGGGGTTTTCTAGAAAGACTCGAGACTTAGCATATGGTTATACTCACCTAAGATTCACTGCAGCAGTGTGGTATGGATACGGAGCTGGTGTTAAGGGAAAGGCGCAGGTAGCAGAGTCTGGAAGGATCCACGTGGGGCTTCCTTATGCGCACTCCCTCCCTCAAGGGGTTGCACGAAGTGAATACTTTCCCCCCGCAACGAAACTGCAACACGTGTGATGTTTTCGCCCAGGGAAGCAAATGAGAGACTCAGTACCCAGTGTTCTGGCTGAGAGCCGGCTTTATACCCTTGGCCTAGCATGTTCCAGAATTCCACACTCCCATAAGGAGGGCAGGTGTCAGCAGAGACCACATTGTTCACAGAAACGGTCTGGGCACGTGAGCCAAGCTACTCTTGTCAGTTAAAAAACGGTGGGAACCCTCCCAAAATCCAAGTTCCCAGACACCAGCCTTGCAAGTGAAAGCACTCTTAACCTGCTGTGCTGACCCTTTGCTGTGTGCAGGAACTTTCCAAACCAAGGCTTTGACCAGAAAGCCAGTAATAGGAGTCTGGGGGCCACTGCTTGGGGCTGAGAGTGGGGAACTGAAGCGTGACCTCCCCACTGAGTGGTGATGGAATCTGCCCTCTCTTGTTTGCCCTCTCCAGTGTGGGGCTGCCTTCCAGGAGGATGATGTCATCGTGCTCAATGGCACCAAGGAGGATGTGGATGTGCTGAAGGCCAGGATGGAGGAGAGAAGGCTGAGAGCGAAGCTGGAAAAGGTAATGGGAGTCTTCAGGTTCTGCCCAGCACCCATCTCTGCTCCAGAGCCAACTGCAAACCACTGAACTGAGCTGGCAGCTACTTAGGGGTTTGCATGATCAAGGCAATTTTTACAACCTAGAAGGGCCTGGACTGTAGAAGCAGATTCCAGCTGTGGCTCAGGCACTGCCTGGCTGTGGTGGGCACAACGGCTCTGCTCTTCCCCGCCCAGTTTCCTCATCAGTGAGGTGGGGTAGTGATAGCATGTGAGGGCATGGAGCTGTCAGCAAGCTCCAGAGACCATGGCCGTAAAGCACTGACAGTGACACGGCCCCAGCAAGCCCTTGGGGAAAGGCAGCTACACCATTGCTGCTGCTGTCACTTACCGTTGCTGTTGATTTATACTCGGGTCTCATAGCTTGCAAAACAAAGGAAAAATGAAAAGTTACCATCATTCCAGCAAATGTAAGGCTCCCCTGCTGCCCAGATTGGAATGTGCTTGGGAGTGCCCTGGCAGTCTGGGCTCCAGTAGGCCTGGGTGGGCCTGGGTGCCTGTGCGTCTCACCCACTCCCAGGGCATGTGGATGCAACTCCTCAGGGTCGCACTTTGAATAGCAAGGAGCTAATGAGTAGCCTTCCCAAAAATGGGGGCCAAATCCTTCACCTTCCTGAGCCCTCTCATGGGGAGAGGGAGGGTCTTTTATGGAGCGTGGAGCTTCAGCGTCCGGGAGGGAGCCTGGCACCCAGAAACAGGGAAGCCATTGCTGAGTAACGTGGCAGAGCGAGCAGGCCCCAGACAGCGCATCCGCCAGGAGCTCTTCCGTGCGCTGGCGATTCCCCGTCTAGCAGTGCGTGTTCATGTTTACAGATGATAGCTGTGGAATACACGCCTTTGGTGAGTGGCAAGTTTCTTATTCTTTAAAAAAAAAAAAAGTTAGGTTCAGGATAAGCTAGGGAGAAAACTTTATGTGATCAGAACTAAGGCAAAAGAATGCTTGAAGTACTAGAAAATGAGCTCCAGTAGGCTGAGGACATAAAATTATGAAACAAATCGCCTGCCCTCACGTGGGCGTGCGTTTTACCAGTGCCAGTCTGAGGCGAGAATGATGGAGTACCTGAAGATTTTTCAGAGGTTTGGGGTTTTTAAAAAATCATAACAGGCCAGGTGCAGTGGCTCCCGCCTATAATCCCAGCACTTTGGAAGGCCGAGGTGGGTGGATCATGAGGTCAGGAGACCTAGACTATCTTGGCTAACACGGTGAAGCCCCGTCTCTACTAAAAAATACAAAAAATTAGCCAAGTGTGGTGGCGTGCACATGTAGTCTCAGCTACTCGGGAGGCTGAGGCAGGAGAATGGTGTGAACCCGGGAGGCGGAGCTTGCAGTGAGCCGAGAACACGCAAGTGTACTCCAGCCTGGGCGACAGAGCAAGACTCCATCTCAAAAAAAAAAAAAAATAATAACAGATAAGACAGGACCGTATCACCCTGGAATAATGTGTAATTCATGGTTGTAAGGCTTAAAGAAGCCGAGGCTTGAGCACATGGTAGCAGTATTATCATTACGCATGGATCCAGAATGATCAGAAAGAGCCAAAAGCGTTTGTATTTTCTCCTTTCATCATTTTACTTTACATAGAAAATAATGTCTGAAAATGGCTCTGTAGTTCAAGGAATTGTGCCCAAACTTTGAATTCAGATGCCAGTAGAAATACTGCATGGAGCAATATTATAAGATGTTAATACAGCATTCATAAGAACTATTTAAAGAGCCACTTGGTAGGCAGGTGCAGTGGCATGTGCCTGTAATCCCAGTTACTGGGGAGACTGAGGCAGAGGAATCACTTGAACCCTGAAGGCGGAGGTTGCAGAGAGCTGAGATCGCACTTCTGTACTCCAGCCTGACAGACTCTCAAAAAAAAAAAAAAAAAAAAAAGCCACTTGGCCGTTTAAATGCTGTGTTAAGGTTGAAAAGTAAATACATGTATATCTTATATAAAATGTGTTAATTCTAAGTTGGTTTTCTTTTTTTTTTTTTTTTTTTTTTTTTTTTTTTTTGAGACGGAGTCTCCCTCTGTCGCCCAGGCTGGAGTGCAGTGGCCAGATCTCAGCTCACTGCAAGCTCCGCCTCCCGGGTTCCCGCCATTCTCCTGCCTCAGCCTCCCGAGTAGCTGGGACCACAGGCGCCGCCACCTCGCCCGGCTAATTTTTTGTGTTTTTAGTAGAGACGGGGTTTCGCCGTGTTAGCCAGGATGGTCTCGATCTCCTGACCTTGTGATCCGCCCGTCTCGGCCTCCCAAAGTGCTGGGATTACAGGCTTGAGCCACCGCGCCCGGCCTAAGTTGGTTTTCTAAATTACTATGATTTCATTATTGTAAGAGGGAAAAAAAGGGGGAAACTAAGTTTGAGGAGTTTTTAACTAAGCACAGTTGCCAAAAGCCATCTCCCTGTTCTTCACTGCTACCATTGATCAAGCTCAGTTTTGAAAAACACAGAAGGGCGGCTGGGTGCCGTGGCTCACACCAGTCATCCCAGCACTTTGGGAGGCCGAGGCAAGCAGATCACTTGAGGTCAGGAGTTCGAGACCAGCCTGGCCAACATGGTGAAACCTCATCTCTGCTAAAAATACAAAAAAATAGCTGGATGTGGTGGGGCACGCCGGTAATCCCATCTACTCTGGAGGCTGCGGCAGGAGAATTGTTTGAACCTGGGAGGCGGAGGTTGCAGTGAGCCAAGATCGCAACACTGCACTCCAGCCTGGGCAACAGAGTGAGATTCTGTCTCAAACACACACACACAACGGGGAAAGAATGCATTTTAAAGGAAGCTACTAGAAATATTCATGTTCCCTTTGACCATTTTGCTTTCGTGAGTTTTCTGTCACAGGTTTCCTACCAAGTTAATTGAAAGAACAGTGGGACTAGCATGCCCTTCTCTGCAAAATATTCTCCAGAGCTTCTGGGAATACCTCACAGCTACTGCTGCCAGGATACCACAATATTTCCCAAATACACTTGCAGCTGGAAGCAAGATATAACATTTCCTCTCTAACTCCTTCTTGCCTGTGCTTTTTCAAATAACCTCAGCCATGAATGGAGGGCTTAGAAATAAACAGTGGTCTCTTACTTGTTTGAAGGCCCGAGTATCAGTTTTCACAGATGTGAGTGCTCGCATTGCAGGTGTGAGATGCGCAGAATGTCTTTATGTTCTGTTATAAATCACATTGCATGTATGTGTTACAGATTCAAGGCCTGAGAGGTCTGTCTTTAATGCTCGGTGCTGGGGGGTTGGCTGAAGTAATCAGGCTGCTTATCTTTAGTGCCACCTTTTGGATGCTTAGGAAATTGCATTTTAAAGTAAATTGAATGACCATAGTCCTACGTGTCATTTCTACGATTAAATCAGTTCCAACACAGCTGTGTAACTGTAGAATGGTTTATTTTATTATTGCTGATCAAAATAACTATTATGAGTAACAGCATTCTAGTGTCTGGAAATCTAAAAGGAGTAGTTTTGAGTTTAGAAGAATTAGCTCAACTGTCTTTAATGTAAACTTCAAGGCCTTATACTTGAATAACAAATACCAAAGCAGTTTGACAACTCTGAAAAAAAGTTAGTGGAATGTGCAAGATTTAGTTCGTGTTTATGCTGGCTGGACTTCACATACCCATATATACTCTATGTTATTCATTTAAGTGTGCTTTTGTATACAATTGTCACCATCAACCTTGGCCCTTATTACTGAAATCTGTCAGCCTCATTTGAAATTTTTGCAAATGTGATTTGGGAGATGTAAATATAAAAGTGAGCAGCTCTGTGCAGATACATTTTTGTGTGAGGCAGAAGTACACGACTGGAGTCACATGCAGAGGATGAACGCTCAGGAGTTACAGGACCTCAAAAGCCTTCTTCAGGTGACTGTCTGTCTCATGTGACTGGCATCGGCCGGTCAGACAGGGCCCCCGGGACAATGGGCAGCCATACTGACGATGAAATGGAGTGAATCTGAGCACGTCCTCCAACATTCTTTCTTTTTATAGAAAACAAAGAAACCCAAGGCAGCAGAGTCTGTTTCAAAACCAGATGTCAGTGAAGGTAAGATCCTTCAGGCGATCCTTGTTTTAGCAAAATAGGACTCTAAGGCCATCTGCTAATATGTTCATGCTTTGTTTTGCATTGTTTTCGCTTTGCCTACTTTGTTTCTTTTACAGAAGCCCCAGGGCCATCAAAAGTTAAGACAGGGAAGCCTGAAGAAACCAGCCTTGATTCTAGAGAGAAGAAAAACAACTTGGCTCCCAAAAGTGCAGGTGGGTCCTGTGGTAGCTACAGGGAGCTGTTTCGAGAAGGCTGGAAACCCAGGTGGCTGAGTCCAGGTTTCACGGGAGTGGGCGGATGGGAAATCCAAGCCTGTCCTGTGTCATGTCTCCAGAGAGCGCACTGAACTCTCTTTAGGGGGGTAACTAAGAAATATTGAACACACCCTCATCAGGAGCCCTGGCAGGATTGATGGGGTCTGGGCACAAATGCTAGTTGTTTAGATTCCTTTGAGTAAGCAAGCGCCTGGTGCCAAGCAAAAAAGGCTGTGCTGAGAACTGGCTCAGATGTTACAGAGACTGTCAGAGGGACTGTGGCTCAGGGCCTGCGGGGAATGCTCCCAGTTTCTTTACCCCTGGGGCTTTCGTGGGCTCCACGTGTGGCTCTCAGAGTCCCCTCTCTGCTGCCTCTTGACCAAGGATCAAAGTTTCTCCTAAAACTCACTCTCTTTAACTCAAAGAAAATAGCATTTATTTCACAAAAAGAAAAATACAGATTGATTGTTAAGAGTGTGTGATCTTGTGCTCTAAGTAGCATCCAGGGAGGCTGACAGGCTCCTATCCCAGCTCTACATGGGATGGCCACTCAGGTTCCTGTGCCCGTTTCCTCCCCTGGAACGCAGGCCCTGCCTCATTGGGACAACCTAAGTCATTCGTGGGGCTGGGACCAGTGTCTGCGACAGAGCAAGTAGTTGGTGGGACAGTAAATGATAGATGTGTCGTGCTGTGTCTGCTTTGCTGGAGTTGGCAATTTCGATGATGTCCATCAGCACTCACACAGCCAGCAAGAGAACGTCTGGGACAGAGTGACTGACACGCTTCCCTTCTGAGGATGCGAAGTTTAGAGTCATCTTTATCGCAACCCTGACAGTTTTGACTCTGACTCTTCATTTTTCTAGCAACAAATGAGAGCTTTTCTGGAAAAGCTGGGAAGCCTCTGTGTGGAGCCACAAAGAGGTCCATCGCTGACAGTGAAGAATCCGAGGCCTACAAGTCCCTCTTTACCACTCACAGCTCCGCCAAGCGCTCCAAGGAGGAGTCCGCCCACTGGGTCACCCACACGTCCTACTGCTTCTGAAGCCCACAATGCCACCGCTCCTGCCCCCGAAGGTTGTTTAATTTCCACGTAGGCAGGTCGCTGTGCACCTCTGAGTGCACTGCTGTGTGTTCTCTCTAGCTCTGTGTCATAAAGCTGTCCTGGCCAGCCTTCGAGATGGTGTGGTCACTCTTGCTGTGAGGCGTGTGGGTTCCAGGGGGGACATGGGAGGGGCTGCACAGTGGCCCGAGGTCACGCTTGCTTCCACCTGCAGGTGCATTTGGTCCTTTCCACGGCCAGGAAGCCCTGTGGGCTGCACTTTTTATGCTTGCAGTAACAAGAGACTCCAGAGTCCTCACTGGTGCAGAGTTGGCAAGTATTAACTACAATTCTAATGATTTTGCTACCAGCAATAAATTAAGTAGGCCAAGTGAAACTGGGCTTTAGAAAGGATGGATTTCAAATACACTGTGCCCACTAGAAGCTTTGAAGAGCGCCGTCCCTCTGCTACAGCCCTGGGAGGAGCCAGGATCCTTGTTGGTCTAGCTAAACACTATTAGGGGAGTCTGCCCCATCTCATCATTTTGAAGATAGCAGAGTCTTAGTTGGGCACCCAGTGATTGGGTTCAAAAATAAAGCTGGTCTGCCTCTTCTCTCCTATGTGTTTTTATCTTTTCTACCTTCTGCTCATGCTTGGGTAAGAACGTTGCAGCCACTGCATTGGTGATTATAGAAGTCATTCCATGAAGTCAGAGGAGCCCACCCTTCTCTCCTCGAGCAGATGGTAAAGGGAGAATTGTACCCAAAAAGAGGTGCATTTTATCTGCCTATAATGTGTGTTGACGTCAGTAGTTAGTGGAACGTCTCATGAGACTCCTAATGAAGAACCAAGAGCCCCAGGCCTCTGCGTGGCTTTCTGCACACGGTGGTATGACTGAGATAGTGACTGGTTCTCTAAACCAGACCCCGGGGCCCTGGGTTTCCTTCAGAAGCAGGAGAAGGACCTGTGGGAGGTGAATGGTGGGAGGTGAGCAGGCAGCTTCTGTGGGAGACAGACACGTCGGGAGAACTCCAGGGAGAGGTCAGCAAGGGAGAACCATGTGTGGCCCTGCTTTTTCTCAAACCCTGTGTGGTTCCCGGCTTCACAGTGATGGGAAAGTTTGGCCCCAAGGATATTTTGACATTGTGAGTATAGAGCATTTTAATAAAAATTACATTAAGTGATGAATTTTTGTCATGGACTTTTCCAGAACAAACCTGAATTAGCCATTTAATTTCCCCAATTTTCTATACAGCCGAATTCAACCATTTTCATATTGTTTTTATTTCCCTTTTTCTTTTTTTTTTTTTTTTTTTAATTTTGAAACAGGGTCTCACTCTGTCATCCAGGCTGCAGTGCAGTGGCATGACCATGGCTCACCATAGCCTTGACCTTCTGGACTCAGGTGATCCACCCACCTCAGCTTCCCGAGTAGCTGGGATTATAGGTGCACACTACCACACCCGGCTAATTTTTCTATTTTTTGTAGAGATGGGGTTTTGCCATGTTGCCCAGGCTGGTCTTAAACTCCTGGGCTCAAGCACTTTGCCCACCTCGGCCTTCCAAAGTGCTAGGATTACAGGTGTGAGCTACCCCGCCTGTTGTGTTATTTTCACAACAATCAGTTCCTTCTTCAATTGGATAACACTATTTTCTATCACTATCTCTTCTTCCCTATTTTAATTTTACTGAGAAAACTTAATCCTTTTAGTCACATTTTACTAATTATAGCTTCTACCATCGTGAGGCATTTTTTTCTTTTAATGACCATTATTTTTACCAGGTTCAGTTTTCTTAATGTTAGCCTGAATCAGTTTTATTTTGCATTGAGTTTATTTACTGTGTCCAGTTTTTTCTGGTAACTGAGTCACAGCATCCTCAACACACAAACTTCAGCATCTCAAAGTCCTCTGCTTTGGGCCTCTCTGAAATAAACAGGCTGTGGGCTTCCCTCCAGCTGCCCTCAGGACTGTCCACACAGGAGGGATCAGTGCTTCCTTGGAGATTTCTAGCCAGCCTTTAATATTTTGCTAAGGCACCACTCTTCAAGGCTCCTGGCCAGCCTGAGGGAAGAAGGTGTCCATGGTCTGTGCTCCTGCTGGGCATGAGGCCTCAGCACACCAGCGGCTGGGGAGGGCTGATCGTTCGCATGGCTTTTAGGGCTCACTGAACAGCCAAGCCCTTGACAGGCTTCTCCCCCTGGGACTCCCCAGCCACCCAGTGTGATGGGAAGATGGCCATCCCCCACTTTATAGGTGAGGTGCCTGAGGCCCAAAGCCGCAAGGTGAATCGCAGTTCTGCCTGGCCACGCCGCACCTTCTCCCCATTCAGTCCTTACCAAATGAAGGAATCAGTGGCAGCTCCGGCAGGCTCCCACCCAGGGCGCCGAGACCACGGGTTCAGGTGCTGTGCCCAAGAGGAAAGTGGAGCATCTCCTAGCTCTCCCTCCTCCCCTGTCCACCCGCAGGACCCAAGCTGCTTTCCACCAAGGAGGGAGCTGGGAGGAGAAAATTGAAAAGATGTTGAAATTCTCCAAAATAGCATCTATTCAATTTCCCACAGTACCAGGGGAACCAGCCCCCAATATTTCAACATAGGTTCTTTTCTATTTTCGCTACGTGTCGGCCGGTCTGAGAAATAAAGAGTACAAAAGAGAGAAATTTTACAGCTGGGTTTCCAGGGGTGACATCACCTCAGCAGGTTTCGTGATGCCCCCGAGCTGCAAAACCTGCAAGTTTTTATTAGCGATTTTGAAAGGGGAGGGAGTGTACGAATAGGGTGTGGGTCACAGAGATCATATGCTTCAAAGGCAACAAAATATCACAAGGCACATGGGGGCAGAGCGAGATCACAAGTCCAGGGTGAAATTAGAATTGCTGGCCGGGCGCGGTGGCTCAAGCCTGTAATCCCAGCACTCTGGGAGGCCGAGGCGGGCGGATCACGAGGTCAGGAGATCGAGACCATCCTGGCTAACACGGTGAAACCCCGTCTCTACTAAAAAAAAATACAAAAAACTAGCCGGATGAGGTGGCAGGCGCCTGTAGTCCCAGCTATTCGGGAGGCTGAGGCAGGAGAATGGCGTAAACCCGGGAGGCGGAGCTTGCAGTGAGCTGAGATCCGGCCACTGCACTCCAGCCTGGGCGACAGAGCGAGACTCCGTCTCAAAAAAAAAAAAAAAAAAAAATTAGAATTGCTGATGAGGTTTCATGTCCCACTGTGCACACATTGTCATTGATAAACATCTTAACAGGAAACAGGGTTCGAGAGCAGACAACTGGTCTGACTAGAATTTCGGTCTGACTAGAATTTCACCAGGCTGGAATTTCCCAATCCTAGCAAGCCGGGGGGCACTACAGGAGACCAGGGCATATTTCATCCCTTATCTATGACGGCATGAGACACACACTCCCAGAGTGGCCATTTTAGAGACCTCCCCCCAGGAATGCATTCTTTTCCCAGGGCTGTTCCTTGCTAAGAAAAAGAATTCAGGCCAGGAGCGGTGGCTCAAGCCTGTAATCCCAGCACTTTGGGAGGCCGAGACGGGCGGATCACAAGGTCAGGAGATCGAGACCATCCTGGCTAACACTGTGAAACCCCGTCTCTACTAAGAAATACAAAAAACTAGCCAGGCAAGGTGGCGGGCGCCCGTAGTCCCAGCTACTCCGGAGGCTGAGGCAGGAGAATGGCGTAAACCCGGGAGGCGGAGCTTACAGTGAGCTGAGATCCGGCCACTGCACTCCAGCTGGGGCGACAGAGCGAGACTCCGCCTCAAAAAAAAAAAAAAAAAAAAAAAGAATTCAGCGATATTTCTCCTATTCGCTTTTGCAAGAAGAGAAATATGACTCTGTTCTGCTCGGCCTTGCAGGCAGTCAGTCCTTATGGTTATCTCCCTTGTTCCCTGAAAATCACTCTTATCCTGTTATTTTAGGATGCCCAGATTTCATATTGTTCAAACACACATTTTATGATTTGTACAGATAATGCAATCATCACAGGGTCCTGAGGCGACATACATCCTCAGCTTACAAAGATGATGGGATTAAGAGATTAAAGACAGGCATAGGAAATTATAAGAGTATTGACTGGGGAAGTGATAAATGTCCATGAAATCTTCACAATTTATGTTCTTCTGCCATGGCTTCAGCCGGTCCCTCCGTTCGGGGCCCCTGACTTCCCACCACACCACAGCACTTCAGTTCCAACAAATGAAATGAAAGCCATGCCAAAATGAATGAAAGGAATGCCACCCCACCCCACAGTCCAGACAGAAGTTTGGCTCAAAGATCTGATCTGCTTTCCCACTGGTTCTGCTCTATTGGAGAGTGCTCTAGACTTTTGAATACATATAGGAAAAAGTGATTCCCCATTAAAGATGTGAACATTTCCAAATAACAAAATCACGTGGCAAAACTGAGCATTTCTGTTGTTTGGGGCCATTCCTGTAAACCACCTCTGTTTGCCCCTTACTGCTCCATTGCTCCACAGCCACCAAACTTCCCAGCCGACTTGAGACACAGGCTGGCTGAGTGCTGTGGCTCCTGCCTGCAGTCCCAGCACTTTGGGAGGCTGAGGCAGGAGGACTGCTTGAGCCCAGGAGTTTGAGACTAGCCTGGGCAACACAGAGAGACCCTTGTCTCTATCAAAAACTAAATAAAAATTATCCAGACCCTGTCTCTACCAAAAAACAAAAACTAAAAATTATTGAGGCTGCAGTGAGCCAAGATCATTCCACTGCACTCCAGTCTGGGTGACACAGCAAGATCCTATCTCTAAAAAAATGACACAGGGGGCCCCTGAAAATAATTAGCCATCCCTCAAAGCTGCTGGAATGGGGAAGACTGGGGACAGGGAGCAGCGTGATGCCAAGGACAGACCTCCAAACTGAGGCCACAGGGTGGCCCAAGGCCCTGGTCATCAGGGCAGCTGCCTCTACAGTGGGCATAATTCCAGGCAGTAGCTGCCGAGCTGAGTGGGCACTTGTAAGCAGAGAAGTGCCCATCTTCTGATCAACCCGGAGATTTGCATCTCTCCGTCCTGCCCAGATAGTCTCTGGCAGGAACCCCCAAGCCCCAGCCGACACTGTACCACGCTCGGGGGAAGAAACTGTGCAGCACAGCCCAACACCATTTTCCCCTTTTGGTTTTCTAGAATAGTCTTGCAGAACTATTTTTTGGTTTTTCTTGAGAGAGAGTCGCACTCTGTTGCCCAGGCTGGAGGGCAGTGGCATCATCTCAGCTCACTGCAACCACTGCCTCCTGGATTCAAGCGATTCTCCTGCCTCAGCCTCCCGAGTAGCTCAGATTACAGGTGTGCACCAAAACACCTGGCTAATTTGTTTTTATTTGTAGTGGAGACAGGGTTTCACCATGTTGGTCAGGCTGGCCTCAAACTCCTTGACCTCAGGTGATCTGCATGCCTTGGCCTCCCAAAGTGCTGGGATTCCGGGCGTGAGCCACCGCCCCGGCCATAGCCTTGCAGAACTACTTTGTCGCTCCACAGAGCTCAGTACTTTAAGCCACAGCGAAGGTGCCCAGCAGACCTTTGATTATTTCCTATGCAGCATAAAGTTCTGCTCCTCGGGAGTAAATCTGCGAATCAGAGCCTTCCTCAGGAAGACAGCTCTACAGATGACCCAGGGGAACAAGTACAAGCCGTGCGTTCCAGCACCCAGGATTTCTTGTTTCATGTCGTTTTAAAGAACTCATGGGTTCTGGTATACTGTGGAGTCCTAGGTTTATTCCCAGCCTTGGCCTCAGTTGTCAAGCCAGCTGTTCCTTCTCACTTGGGGGATTCAGCCCCTTCCCATTTTACCCACCAACTCCTAATCATCTCCCCCACTCTACTCAACCATCTTTTTCTGGAAATTCTTCCTGAATAACCTAGTTTAGAGCAGTCCCCTCGTGCTAGTCTCTAAACCTTCCTGTTCTTATCACAATTTTAATCAAAGTATACCCTTGTTTTTTTCCTCCTGAGATGGAGTCTCACTCTGTTGCCCGGGCTAGAGTGCAGTGGTGCGATCTCAGTTCACTGCAATCTCTGCCTCCCAGGTAAGAGTGATTCTCCTGCCTCAGCTTCCCAAGTAGCTGGGCCTACAGGCATATGCCACCATGCTGGGCTAATTTTTGTATTTTTAGTAGACATGGGGTTTCACCATGTTGGCCAGGCTATTCCCGAACTCCTGACCTCAGGTGATCCACCTGCCTTGGCCTCCCAGAGTGCTGGGATTACAGGTGTGAGCCACCACACCCGGCCCAAAGTATACTCTTAACCCAGGGTGGGCACACACTGCTACGATCAATGATGGTGTGAGGTAATAGTGAGTGGTGGGGACTGTGGAGGGAATATGGCCACAGACAGGATGGCTTCACTTGGCTGCAGCAGAGACACTGGTTCTATGAGGGTGTGGACCCAGTGTTTCTGGACCTCCCATATTTTCAAAAGAAGCCAGAATTTGGAGTTTTAAAGTGAAATGCCCCCCAATATTTAAGTACTGACAATTTTTAAAAACAATGTAGGCCAAACAAAACACATAGGTGGGCTGGGCGCGGTGGCTCACACCTGTAATCCCAGCACTTTAGGAGGCTGAGGCAGGTGGATCACCTGAGGTCGAAAGTTCGAGACCAGCCTGACCAACATGGAGAAACCCCATCTCTACTAACAAAATTAGCCAAGCGTGGTGGCACATGCCTGTAATCCCAGCTACGTGTGAGACTGAGGCAGGAGAATGGCTTGAACCCGGGAGGCGGAGGTTGTGGTGAGCTGAGATCACGCCATTGCACTCCCGTCTGGGCAACAAGAGCAAAACTCCGTCTCAAAAAAACCAAAACCAAAAAACCACATAGGTGGCTCTGAGTTTGTAGGTAGCCTGTGGTTTAATACCTTTCTCTCCCATTTAATTCAGCTCCACAGGGCACATGGCATCTCCCTCTGCTCATCACAATGTCTGCATCAAACAAATGAAAAACAAAAACATGATGGGCTCTCCCAGCAAAGCTCCAGGGTTGGAAAGAGCCCCCTGGCAGGGAATTGGCACCCCGTCATGCCCATCCTCTCTCTCTCACTGCCTGCTGGAAATGCCCCCATCTCCCTTTGAGTCCTCCTCCTGGGTGACCCCTGTGAGCCCCATTAACCTCTGTCCTGAAATCATCACAATGGCCAGGGTGGCCTCAGCTCAGGGCCTCTGTGACATCACCAAGGGCCTGGCACCAGGTGCCCAGTCTCCCAGTTGCGAGGGCAAGCAAACCCATCATGAGCATCTCCCTTCCCCATCTCTGCTCACCATGTGGACGCTGAAATGGTTCCTGGTCCTGCTTCTGTGCCTCACCTGCAGCTATGCCTCTATGTTCTCTTCTCGGAGAGAGAAAACTAGCGAACCCCAGGGGAAGGTGCCGTACGGAGGGCACTTTCGGATTCAGCAGAATCAACCAGAGCACGCCCAAGGCTGGCTTGGGAGCAAATGGCTCTGGCTTTTGTTTGTTGTTGTGCTGTTTGTGATACTTAAGTTTCAAAGAGACAATGAGAAGAATAAGGTAAGCATGGCTCCATTTTTTTTTTACACCATATTGATTCAATCTCAGGAGTCTCAGGGAAACGGATGTTCTAGTGAGTCTAGGCGGGACTGTTACATATAATGAACCTAACTCATGGTCCTGGGCAAAGCTGGCAAATTCACTTCCTGATGTATCCTTCGTGAAGACAATAGTCCCCAGATCCACAGATACTGGGACAAACAGTGGAAGATGACCTCTGCTTACTGGCTCACAGATTTTCTGGTTAGATGGATTTTTTCAAATGTAGGATAGATTCAAGAACTTACGGTGTGTTTCAGAAGGTCAAAATTATTTGCAGGGCCAGATTCACTGTCCCTTGCTTTTTAAATTTTTGCTAGTATTTGACTACTACGAAATCCTGAGCTAAATGGAAATGGTATCATTATCCCAACAAAATACGAGACTTGTGCTGAAGAGAGAAAGGTGTAAGGTAGTTTGAGCTGGTCCTCAGAGTGGCCACACACAACTCTTTCCGGTAGAAAGGGAAGGGGAGACAAAGTGTGTTCTCCCGTAGAAAGACCCAGCACTTCATAATACTGTGTCCAAACTGATTAGAGCAGGGATCGGCAAACCCTTCCTGTAAAGGGCCGGGGAGGGTGTGAATATTTTCAATTTTGTGGGCAGTATGGACTTCCTAGCAACTACTCAGGTCTGCTGTTGTAACATGAACTGTGTCAAAACCAGCCAAGTTCACAATATTACTGACCTTGAGTATCTTTCTTGACAGAAGCAGAGTCCTGGGCTTCGAGGCGGCCAATTTCATTCTCTATTAAAGAAAAAACAAAATGCTTCCCTCAACAAAGACTGTACATTCAATACCTTACACGAACTCGAGGTGGAGCTTGTGAGATTTGTGTCCACAGTGCGGAGTCTTAAAGGTGCCATGGCAACAGGCAATGTCAGTAACCTCAAGCTTCGAAGGTCAGGGACGCCCACAGATCCACACCGTGTCACGATCTATGACATATGGGGAGAAGAAAGCTCTAGCTGAATGGATTTGTGTGTCAAAGTAGGAGAGAAAAAAGTTGAGTGTTGACAAACTGTATGCAAATCAATAAAAGTATTCTGAAGAAAAGAACTTCCACGTTTGAGATCTTGC
Source organism: Macaca thibetana thibetana (assembly GCF_024542745.1). Classification (NCBI taxonomy): domain Eukaryota; kingdom Metazoa; phylum Chordata; class Mammalia; order Primates; family Cercopithecidae; genus Macaca; species Macaca thibetana. The sequence continues at coordinate 43,404,926 of NC_065587.1, read as the reverse complement.
TTCTTTTTTCACTAGAAGAAAAAGTGAATGTGAGACCAGCAGCCATAGCAGTGATGGTTTTGTTTTTGCCCCTCTCACGTCCTCTAGAGCTGTGGGTGGTGAGAAGAGCACCGAAAGCTACAAAATAGTATGTGATGAGCTCGTGCTTCCGTGCAATGGCCGCGGGTGGATGACGGAGCTAGGGAAATCTGGGATAAGATGCTGACGTCGTTTCCATACAAACTCTTGTTTTATGGAGAGGCCGGGCACAGTGGTTCACACCTGTAATCTTAGTACATCGGGAAGCTGAGGCGGGAGGACTGATTTTTTTTTTTTTTTGAGACGGAGTCTCGCTCTGTCACCCAGGCTGGAGTGCAGTGGTCGGATCTCGGCTCACTGCAAGCTCCGCCTCCCGGGTTTACGCCATTCTGCCTCAGCCTCCCGAGTAGCTGGGACTGCAGGTGCCCGCCACCTCCCCCGACTATTTTATTGTATTTTTTAGTAGAGATGGGGTTTCACCGTGTTAGCCAGGATGGTCTCGATCTCCTGACCTTGTGATCCGCCTGTTTCGGCCTCCCAAAGTGCTGGGATTACAGGCTTGAGCCACCGCACTCGGCCGGGAGGATTGATTGAGCCCAAGAGTTTGAAACCAGCCTGGGCAACACAGTGAGACCTCGTCTCTATTATTTTAAGTTAACAAAAAAGAAAAGGGAGAAAGAATTCATTCATTCTATGCCATTGGAGTTTTGGATACAAATGTGCTAACCAGGGGCTCCCAGATTAGATGACATGTTCTTTATCCTACTGATTCAAAACGTGGGCATTTTACATGTTACTGTGGCTGATGGCATCTCTGTACATCCTTAGGTGCTTGATTTCAATTTTCCTCCCTCCTACATTCTTTATTGATTGGAATTCTGCTGTAAGAGCTGTTCCTTCGCCGTTGATTGATGAATGGATTTCAGTATAGACTTACAGGTGTCTATTTTATTCTAAATAATCTGATATTTTCATTATTTTCTGGCTCCACCTTTCCCACCTTTGGCATTAGGAGCTCCTTTGGGTTGGCACTTGTGTTCTGTGAGCAAGCCCCTTCCTCTTCTGAGCAATTCCTTACTTTCTGGCAACCCAAGACGCTCCATGCTCATCTGGTTCATTGCTTGCCTTCATGCTGGAATCAGCCACTTCCCCAAGGGGCCCAGGTTCCCTTTCTTGGAGAATGGTGACCTGCCCTCCTGGAGCCAGGAGGCTCATCTTAAAATCCTTAATCTAATTCATCTACAAAATGTCTCTTGCCACATGAAAGCAGGCCCACAGGTCCCAGGAATTAGTGCATGGGCATCTCTGGGGCCGGTACCCAGCTGACCAGTGCTGTCACCCTCACAAGCATCCAAGTCACCCAGGGCCCAGGGGAGACCAAGACCATGAGGCAGGAGGCCATGGCTTCGCAGGAGACGGAGGCGGGGCAGAGAGCAGCCCAGATGCCTGGGGCCTCAGGGGAAGGAGGCCCTGCCTCGAAGGCATAGGCACCCCTCAAGGGTCCCAACCCCGGGCCCTGAAGGGTGGGCAGCATCTTCCTGCGGGGGGCAAGGGGAATATGTCCTCAGGAAGGCGCACTTATCAGCCTGGGAAGGCAAGCTGAGCAAGGAGAAAGGCGCCAAAGAGGACCCTGGAGGTTTGTGATCGGGAAGGAGGGGGCCAGGGAGCAAGGAGTGGCCAGGGCAGAGGAGAGGAGGGCCCAGCCTCCACGCAGCCCCACACAGGTCTGCCCTAAGGCCACGCCCGTGGGAGTAGCTATGCATCTACAGCCCTGGGTGCCAGCTGGTTGCTCCCAGCCTACCAGGAGCTGGGCCAGCAAACGTGCAAAGGGAAAGCTCAATCCGAGGCCCCCAGCAGCAGTGACCCCAAGCGCGGTCTGCATGTGCCTCAGTTTTCAGGGACTGCTCCAGTGAGAGAATGCTCCTGAGAGCGTCCTGTGCTGCTGGCCCTGTGGCCTAAGGGAAGCTCAGGAAGACCACAGCCCCTCAAGACCTACCTGCGTCTCCCTGGGTATTCTGTCACTGGATGGGAGTGGCCTTGGCAGTGTGGCCTCTGGTGAACAAGGTGACAAGCTTCAGAGCCCGGGAGCCAGGCCCAAGTCAATTGCCCTCCGTGACTGGAGGTCTGGGAGACCCATTGCTGGTGTTACCAAGAGGCATCAGTGGGGAGGTGACACCAAGCCCAGGAAACACAGAAGCCAGGAAGAGGGGGACGGGCAGCGACATAGAGAACTCTGACTCCCCACGCTGCCTGAGGATCTGTCCCATACAGATCTGCACAGACAACGCTCCACGACGTGAACAGCGACACTGTCTGAAATGCCCATCAAGGGTGGAATGACTGAAAAAACCTACGGGATGTCCATGCTGGGGGGATTTGGAAATAACAAGCTAGGTCTTCCTCCAATTGCAGAGAAAGCCGTCAGTGATGACTGGAATGCCGAGCAAGATCATGCACACTCAGAAATACCCGCCATCTCCATGCATGGGCAAAATCTCAACAATACAGACACCAGGCTGGGTGCAGTAGCTCACGCCTGTAATCCCAGCACTTCGAGAGGTCGAGGAGGGTGAGCTGTTTGAGCCCGGAAGTTGAAGATTGGCCTGTGCAACATAGTGAGAGCCCATCTCTACAAAAATACAAAAATTAGGCATAGTGGTTCACGCCTGTAATCCCAGCACTTTGGGAGACTGAGGCAGGTGGATCACTTGAGGTCAGGAGTTCAAGAAAGCCTGGCCAACATGGTGAAGCCCCAACTCTACTAAAAATGCAAAAAATTAGCTGGGCATAGTGGCGCACGCCTGTAGTCCCAGCTACTGGGAAGGCTCAGGCAGGAGAATCACTTCAGCCCGGGAGGCAGAGGTTGCAGTGAGTTGAGACTGCGCCACTGCACTCCAGCCTAAGTGACAGTGAGACTCGGTCTCAAAACAAAAATTAGCCAGGCATGGTGGTACATGCCTGTAGTCCCAGCTACTCAGGAGGCTGATTTCAGCCTAGCAGTTGGAGTCTGCACTGAGCCAAGATCGTGCCACTGTACTCCAGCCTGATCAACAGAGTGAGACCTGGGCTCAAAAAATTAAAAAAAAAAAAAAAAGTCCAGGCACGGTGGCTCACACCTGTAATCCCAGCACTTTGGAAGGCCAAGGTGGGCAGATCACTTGACATCAGGAGTTCAAGATCAGCCTGGCCAACATGGTGAAACCCCATCTCTACTAAAAATATGAAAATTAACCGGGCATGGTGGCACAGGCTTGTAATCTCAGCTACTTGGGAGGCTAAGGTGGGAGGACTGCTTGAACCCAGGAGGCAGAGGTTGCAGTGAGCTGAGATCACACCACTGCACTCCAGTCTGGGCAACAAAGCAAGACTCTGTCTCAAAAAACAGTAGACACCAAACTGGTAGAAATGGTTGCTTTGAAGGAGTGGGGATATTTAGATGCGAAGACATGTTCACTTTTTACTTAATAACACTGAGCTCATTAAAAAGAAAGCTTTAAATGTATGGGTAGATGTTATGCCTTTTTTTTTTTTTTTTTTTTTTTTTTTTTTTTTTTTTTTTTTTGAGACAGGGTACGGCTCTCTTGCCAGGCTGGAGTGCAGAGGCATGATTAGGGTTCACTGCAGCCTCGACCTCCCAGAGCTCAAGCAATCTCCCTCCAAAGCATCCTGAGCAGCTGGGACTAGCAGCACGTGCTACTGCACTGGGCTAATTTTTTGTGTTTCTTTGTAGAGACGGGGGTCTTGCTATGTTGCCCAGGCCAGTCTCGAACTCCTGGGCTCAAGCAATCCACCCACCTTGGCCTCCCAAAGTACTGGGATTACAGGTGTGAGCCACTGCGCCCAGCCCCAGCCTAGATTTTATAATAATAAAAAAAAAGATTAAGAAATTTTTCTCATCCCCATCTATAAGATGGAGATTTTAAAAAATGATAAAAAGAAAAAAAAGAGAAAACTTTCCCAAAACTATGAAAAGCACTTCTGAGAATGAAATATTAAAAGTCATTTGACTTTTGTCCCAGTTCTATTGAGATTTAGTAACTGCGGACACCCCCAGGTGGATTTCCACCTGCCTGCCAACATCATCCTTGCTGTTTCTTAATGATTCAGGCACACTCAAGTAGACCAAGACACGTGCAAATCAAACCACTACTTCCCATACTTTTTGGACTCATTTTAATGGGTTGTGCATGGCAACCCAATATGCTCACACATGCACACAAGAATCACACGCAGAAATCAAAGTTTCAAGACAGGACAGCTACTGCATGTGCCTGCACTCTGGTATTTTCGAGTTTGTTTTCTTTTTTCTTACTTAGTATAACCTAGTAAATTGAATTTACAACCCACTAAGAAGTCACAGCCTGAGGACTGGAAAACAGTGAATTAAACAACCTCTTTGAGCGCTCTAGCTCTTCCAGAAAAGCAGGTTTGGCTGCGGCATCCTCAGCATGCGTCAGCAAGGAGGGAGGCAACTCAGCCCATGTCCCCATGTTACACAGGAGACAGAACAGGGGCTCTCCGTGGACTGCCCCATTAAGTCAGTCGGAGCGCTTGGACTCAGATCGCCCAAACTTCATGGATTTCCACTCGATCACACTAACTTTCCACGCGGCTTTCAAAGTCATTGCTAAGCCCTGTTTCCATGATGCCACACTCAAGTTTTAAGTAGAAATCTATTATGAGATGGAAACTTGTTTTGGAAACTAGACTGCTGCAGAAAAAGCACACTGTCAAGAGTCTTCGCTTCAGGTGCAGTGGGTGGGAAGAACCTACAGCATGCAGTCTACAGGGTAGCTGCTTTTCAAAGCGAGTTTCGGGCCGGGCGCGGTGGCTCAAGCCTGTAATCCCAGCACTTTGGGAGGCCGAGACGGGTGGATCACAAGGTCAGGAGATCGAGACCATCCTGGCTAACACGGTGAAACCCCGTCTCTACTAAAAAATACAAAAAACTAGCCGGGCGAGCTGGCGGGCGCCTGTGGTCCCAGCTACTCGGGAGGCTGAGGCAGGAGAATGGCGTGAACCCGGGAGGCAGAGCTTGCAGTGAGCTGAGATCAGGCCACTGCACTCCAGCCTGGGCGACAGAGCGAGACTCCGTCTCAAAAAAAATAAAAAAAAAATTAAAAAAAATAAAAGCGAGTTTCGGGGGGCGCTGGGGGGACCACTAGAACTATCATTCAACAGTCATTTGCTGCTCTCCAGGAAACGCCAGCAGCTGCAGACAACATCTGGAATCAGAAGTGAACACCTGAGGAATGACCCTCCAGGCCATAAAGATGGTCTTCCGAGAAAGCCAGGGCTCCCAGACACCACGTGTCCTGCATGGAATCGCTGTCTGGCCAATGGCAGGGCCCACGAGGAAGCCTGGGACTTTCAAGGACGGCCCCGCACTATTCTAAAAATGTTTCCACCATCAATACCCACTTGAATGGGCCCATGCCTGTGGGAAGGCACTATCAACTCACACCAGTTCCAAAGGAAGAAACCCAGGCTCAGGGGCTTCCCAGTGAAGACAAGCACATAGCCCCGCCCCCCGAAAACCACGCCCCAGACTAGAGTGTGAGGTCCTCCACTGGACAGACCCCGTGGCTCCTCCTCAGGATCCTAGAACAGGCTGCTCAGTGACATGCGCTGAAGGGGGCAGGGACAGGCGCTGGGAGATCCTGCCCGTGCAGACAAAGTCCTCTCAGGAAGCAAACCACATTTCCAATCTGCTGAACCACGCTCAGTAAAATAAAATCCAGGCTAATTAGCTATGCCCTCAACTCAAAAGGAATCTGAAGAGTACACAAGTTAGTTACACGTTGTAACCAAAGCAGTTAGGGAGAGCTTCTGAGATGATGAAAACCAAGGGAAAGGGGATGGAGATGAACAAAAATGACCTCATTAAGCGAGAGGCAGGAGAAGCCACACCACTTCTGGAAAAGTGTAACAATAAGGCAAGAACTCAGGTTCCTAGGGAGAGGGACATGGGCTGAGGTTGACTTGGTGCCTGCAAGCAAATTCCTTAACTTCCCTGCCCTCTTGGCACCTCATGCCCGACACAGCCTCTGGTATTGGGACGGCTGTGGTATCAGTGGGCTGCTCTCCTTCAGGCCGGCCTTGCTGTCCACGCAGGGATGCAGGCAGTCACTCGGGTAGACTTTCTAAGGCTTCCACTGCCCAAGGGCTGCACAGGCATCCTTCAACGAAGACAGATGCTTGGTGGCTGGGCCCGGGGCCGGGGCGGTAACCAGGCCGAGCCGCCCCTGTGGCGCGCCGGGCTCACCTCGTCCTCCTTGTCGTTGCAGATGCCGCGGACCTAGTCCTGCAGGTTACTGTCGAACATGCAGTCGATGATGCCCTTCACCATCTTGAGGGCCATCGCGGCGGCCCACGGGCTTTTGCCCCGGGAGGCCCGCGACCGGTCGCCGTGAGGGGGTCCGGGGGCCGCGCCCGCCTCCCGTGGACCGCTGTACTGCCGGCTCCTGCGGCGGGTCAGGCTCCCAGGCCAGGGCGGCGGCGTCCGAGGACTGCGGCAGAGGCGGCGACCCGCTAGGCACGGTCCGCGATCCCACTCCGGGACACTTGCAAACGGCGAACAAGATGGCGGCGGGTCAGCTGACGGCAAGCGTCCAGTCCCAGCCGAGCCGGCCCCAGAAGCCCCGGCATTCCAGTAACGCCCGCCCCCAACTCCGGGACACCGCGTTTCCCTGACGACGACAGGTAGCCCAATGGAAATGTGGACACCGCCCTCTCCAGCGCGCGGCCCCGCCTTTTCCGGCCCAGAATTCTGCGCTCTCATTGGTCAGTGGCTTCCGCAACTCCACCCTTTTCCTCGTTCTGAGTTCTGGCTACGCCCCTTAGAGACTGGTTCTGACCCTGCCGTCAGCTGACAGGTGTGGGCGTCGCTGGGTGTGGGCGGGCCCTGAGATGGGCGGGGCGCCCACGTGGAGCTCAGCTGTTAAGTTGCCGGGGAAGAACAGAGCTCTGCCTTTTCTGAATGTAAAAGCTGATGCGGCCTAAGAGCCGCCAAACGCAACGCCAAGGTGGGGGGAACGGATCCTGTGGTTTCCGCAGCTTCACAAAATCTTGTGAAATGGGCAAGACAGGGAGTAACATGCCCAAAGGAAGAAAATAAGGCCAGAGGCAGGACTTCAACAATCATTCATTCAATAAAAATTTGTCGAGGGCTTGTTGCGTTCCAGGCAGGGTAAGGGGCGCTGGGCGTTCAGCAGTGAATGAGATATACCGAGTCTCTGCCCTCCGAGATACATCATTAAGACTAAAAAAAAGCTTTGGAGGCTGAGGCAAGAGGATCACTTGAGCTCAGGAGTTAAAGACGAACTGGGCAACATAGTGAGAACACAGTTCTACACACACACATTAGCCAGGCATGATGGTGCACGCCTGTAGTCCCAGCTGCATCAGAGGCTGAGGCAGGAGGATCGCTGGAGCCCGGGAGGTCAAGGCTGCGGAGAGCTATGATATCGCCACTGCACTTCAGACTTCGGCCTAAGCAACAGAGCAAGATTCTTATTCTTTTTTTTTTTTTTTTTTTTTTGGAGATGGAGTCTCACTGTCACCCAGACTGGAGTGCAGTGGGGCAATCTCGGCTCACTGCAACCTCCGCCTCCTGAGTTCAAGCAATTCTCCTGCCTCCTGCCTCAGCCTCCCGAGTAGCTAGGACTACGAGTGTGTGCCACCATGCCTGGCTAGTTTTTGTATTTTTAGTACAGACGGGGTTTCACTGTGTTGGCCAGGCTGGTCTCGAACTCCTGACCTCAGATGATCCACCCGCCTTGGCCTCCCAAAGTGCTGGGAATACAGGGTGAGCCACTGTGACCCTCCAAGATTCTGTCTTAAAAAAAAGAGAAAAGGCCAGGTGCGGTGGCTCACACCTATAATCCCAGCATTTTGGGAGGCTGAGGCGAGTGGATCACTTGAGGCCAGGAATTTGAGACCAGCCTGGCCAACACGGCAAAACCCCATCTCTACTGAAAATCCAAAAATTAGCCGGGTTTGGTGGCACGCACCTGTAATGCCAGCTACTCAGGAGGCTGAGGCAGGAGAATCGCTTGAAACCGGGAGGCGGAGGTTGCAGTGAGCTACTAAGATCGTGCCACTGCACTCCAGCCTGGGCAACAGAGTGAGATTCCATCTCAGAAAAAAAAAAAAAAAAAAAAAAAAAACTGGGGTATGATATTTACAATACATATATCTGACAAATGCCTTATATTCTGGTGGGGCACCATGGCTGACACCTGTAATCCCAGCACTTAGGGAGGATTGCTTGAGCCCAGGAGTTCAAGGCCAGCCTGGGCAATATAGTGAGACCCCCATCTTAAAAAAAAAAAAAAAGGCAGTGCTGGGCGTGGTGGCTGCATGTCTTTGGTGGCTGTATTTATGCATTTCTGTTGGGAACAGTAGAGGATTAGCTGGGTAATAGAATGTATGTGTGCTGGCATTGGTGGAAAACTGCCACACAGTTTTCTGACATACTTGTGATGTTTTAGTCTCATGCCTGGCATGTATACAAGTTGCTCCACATCCCCACAATGCTCAATATTGTCAAACCTTGTAAGTTTAACCTTTTTTTTTTTTTTTTTTTTTTTTTTTTTGAGACAGGGTCTCCGTCTGTCACCCAGGCTGGAGTGCAGTGGCACAATCTTAGCTCACTGTAGCCCCTATCTCCTGGGCACAGGCGATCCTTTCTGCCTCAGCCTCCCAAGTACTACAGGCACGTGCCTCCCAAAGTGCTGGGATTACAGGCGTGAGCCACTGTGCCTGGTTGTACTTCTCTTCATAACAAAGCAAGAACGGCCTAATACACTTAATTACCAGTAGAATAATATTAAGAAGTGAGGCCTTTTAGGAGGTGATTAAGTCATAAAGGTGAAGACGTCACAGATGGGATTAGAGCCCTTGTAAAATGCTTAAGGGATTGGATGCACTCTCCTCTTCTGCCATAGGAAGACACAGAGTTCACCCCTTTTGCCCTTCTGCCTCAAGAGCAAATACATTTCTGTATTTTGTAAATTACCCAGTTTTGGGTAATGGCAGCACAACATGGACTAAGACATGGAGTTAAAGAACTTCTTCCAGGTCATGCAACCTATGAGAAGACTGGAAAATTAATAAATTCTAGTGTATCCATGACATGGATTCCCAATCAACTCTGTTTTTTTTTTTTTTTTTTTTGAGATGGAGTTTTGCTCTTGTTGTCCAGGTTGGAGTGCAGTGGTGCAATCTCGGCTCACCGCAACCTCCGCCTCCCGAGTTCAAGCGATTCTCCTGCCTTAGCCTCCCGAGTAGCTGGGATTACAAGCATGCGCCACCACGCCCGGCTAATTTTGTATCTTTAGTAGAGACACGGTTTCTTCATGTTGGTCAGGCTGGTCTCAAACTCCCAACTTCAGGTGATCTGCCCGCCTCGGCCTCCCAAAGTGCTGGGATTACAGGCGTGAGCCACCGTGCCCGGCCCCAATCAACTCTTTAATAAGAATGTGGTGGCCGGGCATGGTGGCTCATGTGTGTAATCCCAGCACTTTGGGAGGCCAAGGTGTGTCCACTTGAGATCAGGAGTTCAAGACCAGCCTGGCCAACATGGTGAAACCCCTGTCTCTATCAAAAATACAAAAATTAGCTGGGCATGGTGGAAGGCACCTGTAATCCCAGCTACTCAGGAGGCTGAGACAGGAGAATCACTTGAACCCAGAAGGTGGAGGTGGCAGTGAGCCGAGATTGCACCACTGCACTCCAGCCTGGGCAACAGAGCTAGACTCTGTCTCAAAAAAATAAATAAATAAAAGTAATGATTACCCGAGTGCGGTGGTGTGCACCTGTGGTCCCAGCTACTTGGGAGACAAAGGTTGGAGCATCTTTTGGGTCTGGGAGGTCGAGGCTGTAGTGAGCCATGATTGCACCACGGCACTACAGCCTGGGTGGTGGCGTGAGACCCTGTCTTCAAAATAAAAATAATGTTTGGGGGCTGGGCAAAGTGATTCTCACCTGTAATCTTAGCACTATGGGAGATTGGGGAAGGCAGATCGCTTGAGCCCAGATGTTCAAGACCACGCTGCACAACACGCAAAACCCTCTCTACCAAAAAAAAATATATATATATTAGCCGGGCATGGTTGCATGCACCTGTAGTCCCAGCTACTCAGGAGGTTGAGGTGGGAGGATTCCTTGAGCCCAGGAAGTGGAGGTTGCAGTGAGCTATGATTGCACCACTGCATTCCAGCCTGGGTGACAGAGCCAGACTCTGTGTCCAAAAAAAAAAAAAAAAAAAAAAGTTGGAGTGCTTTAGTCCTTACGAGTAGTCCTAGGGAAACAGAATCTCTCCCTCTGACTTTCTGTCCTCCTTTCCCTGCCCAAGGCAGACTCTGATCTGATTGGGAGACAAAGACGTCATTCCAGAGGGTCATGCCGCATACCCCAGAGGAAGGAAAGCTGCACAGAGAGACCACGAGGAATCCGGACCGGCCCTGCTGGGTTCCCCAGTCTGTTAATATGATATCTTACCAATTTTTGGCCCAATCACATTTCTTCATGATTGTGAATCATGCCTGTTTAATGAAGCCGCCATTAAAACCCAAAAGAAGGCCTGGCATAGTGGCTCACACCTGTCATCCCAGCACTTTGGGAGGCCGAGGTGGGCGAATCACCTGAGGTCAGGAGTTTGAGACCAACATGGTGAAACTCCGTCTCTACTAAAAATACAAAATTAGCCGGGCGCAGTGTGCGTACCTGTAATCCCAGCTACTTGGGAGGCTGAGGCAGGAGAATCGCTTGAACCCACGAGGTGGAGGTTGCAGTGAGCCGATATCGTGCCACTTCACTATAGCCTGAGCGACAGAGTGAGACCCTGTTTCAAAAAAAAAGAAAAAAAATCTTCTTAGGCTGGATGTGGTGGCTCACACCTGTAATCCCAGCACTTCGGGAGGCCAAGGTAGGCGGATCACCTGAGGTCAGGAGTTCAAGACCACCCTGGCCAACATGGTGAAACCCTTTCTCTACTAAAAATACAAAAATTAGCGAAGCATGGTGGTGGGTGCCTGTAATCCCAGCTACTTGGGAGGCTGAGGCAGGAGAATTGCTTGAACCCTGGAGGCGGAGGCTGCAGTGAGCTGAGATTGCGCCATTGCACCCCAGTGGGTGACAGAGCAAGACTCCATCTCAAAACTAACAATAATAATAATAATTAAAAAATAAAAATACAGGCCTGGCACGGTGACTCACTCCTGTAATCCTAACATTTTGGGAGGCCAAGGCAGGCAGATCACCTGAGGTCAGGAGTTTGAGACCAGCCCGGCCAACATGGTGAAACCTCATCTCTACCAAAAATACAAAAATTAGTTGGGTGTGGTGGCACGTGCCTGTAATGCCAGCTACTCAGGAGGCTGAGGCAGGAGAATCTCTTAAACCCAGGAGATGGAGGTTGCAGTGAGCCAAGATTGCTCCACTGCACTCCAGCCTGGGCAACAGAGTGAGACTCCATCTCAAAAAAGAATAAATAAATAAATAATAAATACAAATACAAAAATTAAGCAGGTGTGATGGCATGCACCTGTAGTCCCAGCTACTCAGGAGGCTGAGGAGTGAGAATCGCTTGAACCTGGGAGGCGGAGCTTGCAGTGAGCTGACATAGTGCCCCTGCACTCCAGCCTGGGTGACACAGCAAGACTTTGTCTCAAACAACAACAACAAAAATCCACTCAGCCACCCACCCACCCACGCACCCATCCATCCAACCATCCACCCATCCATCCACCCACCCACTAGCCCACCCATCCATCTACCCACCCACCCATCCACCCTCCCAACCATTCATCCATCCATTCAACAACATACTGAGTATATACTGTATGCCATTTTGGCAAGGAGCAGGAGTGGAGGACAAAGTCGTAGGCAGGAAAAGGATTGTGGAAAAGTGGTCCAGGCAGATGTCAGGACAGAGGGAAGAGTTTGCTCAAGTTTGTCATATGGAGGAGCAGAGAGGACGCTGGCAGGGCAGGTGGGAATGGAGGAAGTTGGGTTTGCTGGGTTGATAAGGGCCGGATCAGACATCATTTTACAGAAGGATTCATTGAGCAACTAGGGTCTATACCACATGTGTTCTTTTCTTTTCCCCTAGACTACTCAGCAGAATTTATTTATTTTTTTTAGAGATGGAGTCTTGCTCTGTTGCCCAGGTTGTAGTGCAATGGCATCATCTGAGCTCACTGTAGCCGCAACTCCTGGACTCAAGCAATTCTCCTGCCTCAGCCTCCTGAGTAGCTGAGATTACAGGCATGCAACACCACACTTGGCTAATTTTTTTTTTTTTTTTAGTATTTTTAGTGGAGACAGTGTTTCGCCATGTTGGCCAGGCTGGTCTTGAACTCCTGACCTCAGATGATCTGCCCACCTTGGCCTCCCAAACTGCTGGGATTACAGGTATGAGCCACTGCCTCTGGCCACAGCTTGTAGAACTTCTTTATCGCTCCACAGAGCTCAGCACAATTTAAGCCACAGCGAGGGTGCCCAGCAGACCCTTGATTATTTCCTATGCAGCATAAAGTTCTGCTCCTCGGGAGTAAATCTGCGAATCAGAGCCTTCCTCAGGAAGACAGCTCTACAGATGACCCAGGGGAACAAGTACAAGCCGTGCGTTCCAGCACCCAGGATTTCTTGTTTCATGTCGTTTTAAAGAACTCATGGGTTCTGGTATACTGTGGAGTCCTAGGTTTATTCCCAGCCTTGGCCTCAGTTGTCAAGCCAGCTGTTCCTTCTCACTTGGGGGATTCAGCCCCTTCCCATTTTACCCACCAACTCTCCTCTACTCAGCCATCTTTTTCTGGACACTCTTCCTGCATAACCTAGTTTGGAGCAGTCCCCTGGTGCTAGTCTCTAAAGCTTCCTGTTCTTATCACAATTTTTTTCTTTTCTTTTTTTTTTTTTTTTTTTTTTTGAGATGGGAGTTTCGCTCTTGTTCCCCAGGCTGGAGTGCAATGGCGCGATCTCAGCTCACCGCAGCCTCTGCCTCCCAGGTTCAAGCAATTCTCCTGCCTCAGCCTCCCGAGTAGCTGGGATTACAGGCATGCGCCAACACGCCCGACTAATTTTGTATTTTTAGTAGAGACAGGGTTTCTCCATGTTGGTCAGGCTGGTCTTAAACTCCTGACCTCAGGTGATCCTTCCACCTCGGCCTCCCAAAGTGCTGGGATTACAGGTGTGAGCCAATGCGCCTGGCCCAATGTATAGTCTTTTTTTCTTTCTTTTTTTTTTTGGAGACTGAGACCTACTCTGTTGCCCAGGCTGGAGTGCAGTGGTATGATCTCAGCTCACTATAACCTCTGCCTCCCAGGTTCAAGTGATTCTCCTATCTCAGCCTCCCAAGTAGCTGGGATTACAGGCACATGCCACTATGCCCCGCTAATCTGTGTATTTTTAGCAGAGATGGGGTTTCACCATGTTGGCCAGGCTGGTCTTGAACTTCTGACCTCGGGTGATCCGCCTGCCTTGGCCTCCCAAAAGGCTGGGATTACAGGTGTGAGCCAACAGGCCCGGCTCCAAAGTGTACTCTTAACCCAAGGCAGGCACATACTGCTGCTGTCAATGATGGTGTGAGGTAATAGGGAGTGGTGGGGACCGTGGAGGCAATATGGCCACAGGATGGATGATTTCACTTGGCTCCAGCAGGAGACTGGTTCTATGACAGTGTGGGCCCAGTGCTTCCAGAACTCTCATATTTTCTTTTCTTTACGTTTTTTGTTTTCTTTCGTTCTTTTTTTTTTTTTTTTTTTTTTTTTGAGACAGAGTCTTGCTCTATTGCCAGGCTGGAGTGCAGTGGCGCGCTCTCGGCTCATTGCAACCTCTGCCTCCTGGATTCAAGCAATTCTCCTGTTTCAGCCTCCCAAGTAGCTGAGACTACAGGCGTGTGCCACCACATCCAGCTAATTTTTGTATTTTTAGTAAAGACAGGGTTTCACCACGTTGGACAGGATAGTATCGATCTCTTGACCTCGTAATCTGCCCGCCTCAGCCTCCCAAAGTGCTGGGATTACAGGCGTGAGCCACCGCGCCCGGCCACACTCTCATATTTTCAAAGGAAGCCAGAAACCTGAACTTTTAAAGTGAAGTGCCCCCCACCGCAACATTTAAGTACTGACAAATAATTTTTAGAAACAATGTAGGCCAAACAAAACACATAGGTGTTTTGAGTTTGTAGGTGGCCTGTGGTTTAATACCTTTCTCTCCCATTTAATTCAGCTCTACAGGGGACATGGCATCTCCCTCTGCTCATCACAATGTCTGCATCAAACAAATGAAAAACAAAAACATGATGGGCTCTCCCAGCAAAGCTCCAGGGTTGGAAAGAGCCCCCTGGCAGGGAATTGGCACCCCGTCATGCCCATCCTCTCTCTCTCACTGCCTGCTGGAAATGCCCCATCTCCCTTTGAGTCCTCCTCCTGGGTGACCCCTGTGAGCCCCATTAACCTCTGTCCTGAAATCATCACAATGGCCAGGGTGGCCTCAGCTCAGGGCCTCTGTGACATCACCAAGGGCCTGGCACCAGGTGCCCAGTCTCCCAGTTGCGAGGGCAAGCAAACCCATCATGAGCATCTCCCTTCCCCATCTCTGCTCACCATGTGGACGCTGAAATGGTTCCTGGTCCTGCTTCTGTGCCTCACCTGCAGCTATGCCTCTATGTTCTCTTCTCGGAGAGAGAAAACTAGCGAACCCCAGGGGAAGGTGCCGTGCGGAGGGCACTTTCGGATTCGGCAGAATCTACCGGAGTATGCCCAAGGCTGGCTTGGGAGCAAATGGCTCTGGTTTTTGTTTGTTGTTGTGCTGTTTGTGATACTGAAGTATCAAAGAGACAGTGAGAAGAATAAGGTAAGGATGGCTCCGTGTTTCTACACCATATTGATTCAATCTCAGGAGTCTCAGGGAAACGGATGTTCTAGTGAGTCTAGGTGGCACCGCTGGGTATAATGAACCGACCTCATGGTCCTGGGCAAAGTTGGCAATCCTGATGTATCCTTATGAAGACAATAGTCCCCAGATCCACAGATACTGGGACAAACAGTGGAAGATGACCTCTAGCTTATTGGCTCAGAGTTCCCCTTGTTAGATGGATTTTTTCAAATGTAGGATAGATTAAAGAACTCAGCTGGGCGTGGTGGTTCATGCCTGTAATCCCATCACTTCGGGAGGCCAGGGCAGGTGGATTGCCTGAGGTCGGGAGTTTGAGACCAGCCTGGCCAACATGGTGAAACCTCGTCTCTACTAAAAGTACAAAAATTAGCCAGGCGTGGTGGCGTGCGCCTGTAATCCCTGCTACTCGGGAGGCTAAGGCAGGAGAATGGCTTGAACCCTAGAGGCAGAGGTTGTGGTGAGCCGAGATCATACTACTGCACTTCAGCCTGGGCAACTAAGTGAGACACTGTCTCAAAAAAAAAAAAAAAAAAAAAAAGAACTTATGGTGTGTTTTAGAAGGTCAAAATTATTCACAGGGCCAGATTCACTGTTCCCCCTTGCTTTTTACATTTTTCCTAGTGTTTGACTTACTGCAAATTCCTGAGCTAAATGGAAATGGTATCATCCCAACAAAATATGAGACTTCTGTAAGGAGATAAAGGTGTAGGCCAGGCACAGTGGCTCATGCCTGTAATCCCAGAACTTTGGAAGGTCTGGGGCAGATGGATCACTTGAGGTCAGGAGTTTGAGACCAGCCTGGCCAACATGGTGAAACCTCGTCTTTACTGAAAATACAGAAATTAGTCCAGGTGCGGTGGCTCACACCTGTAATCCTAGCACTTTGGGAGGCTGAGGCGGGTGAATCACGAGGTCAGGAGTTCAAGACCAGCTGGGCAACATGGTGAAACTCTGTCTCTACTAAAAATACAAAAACTTAGCTGGGTGTAGTGGCGGGCGCCTGTAATCCCAGCTACTCGGGAGGCTGAGGCAGGAAAATCACTTGAACCCTGGAGGCAGAGGTGGCAGCGAGCCGAGATGGAGCCACTGCACTCCAGCCCAGGTGACAGAGTGAGACTCTGTCTCAAAAAAAAAAAAAAAAAAAAAGGCCGGGCACGGTGGCTCACACCTGTAATCCCAGCACTTTGGGAGGCCGAGGTGGATCACCTGAGGTCAGGAGTTTAAGACCAGCCTGACCAACATGGAGAAACCCCGTCTCTACTAAAAATACAAAATTAGTCGGGCGTGTTGGCGCATGCCTATAATCCCAGCTATTTGGGAGGCTGAGGCAGGAGAATTGCCTGAACCCGGGAGGCAGAGGTTGTGGTGAGCTGAAATCGCGCTATTGCACTCCAGCCTGGGCAACAAGAGCAAAACTCCGTCTCCAAAAAAAAAAAAAAAAATACAGAAATTAGCCAGGCGTGGTGGCACACACCTGTAATCCCAGCTACTCGGGAGACTGAGGCAGGAGAATCACTTGAATCTGGGAGGCAGAGGTTGCAGTGAGCTGAGATCGTGCCACTGCACTCCAGCGTGGGTGAGACTCTGTGTCAAAAAAGAAAAGAAATTAGCCGGTATGATGGTGGGCACCTGTAGTTCCAGCTACTTGGGAGGCTGAGGTATAAGAGTTGCTTGAACCTGGGCCAGGGGTAGTGGCTCATGCCTGTAATCCCAGTACTTTGGGAGGCCGAGGCGGGTGGATCACTTGAGGTCAGGAGTTCAAGACCAGCCTGGCCAACATGATGAAACCCCGTCTCTACAAAAATACAAAAATTAGCTGGGCATAATGGCAGGTGCCCGTAATCCCAGCTACTTGGGAGGCTGAGGCAGGAGAATCGCTGGAACCTGGGAGGCAGAGGTTGCAGTGAACTGAGATCATGCCACTGCACTCCAGCCTGGGTGACAGAGGAAGACTCCGTCTCACAAAAAAAAAAAAAAAAAAAAAAAAAAAAATTGCTTGAACCCAGGAAGTGGAGGTTGCGGTGAGCCAAGATCATGCCAGCCTGGGTGACAGAGTGAAACTGTGTCTCAAAAAAACAAACAAAAACAAGAGATAAAGGTGTAAAGTAGTAACAGCTGGGCCTCAAAGTGACCATAAACAACTCTTTCAAGTAGAAAGAGAAAGGGAAAGAAAGCATGTTCTTCCCTAGAAAGACCCAGCATTTCATGATCCTGTGCCCAAACTGGTTAGAGGAGGGATTGGCAAACTTTTTCTGTAAAGGGCCAGAGAGTGCATATTTACAGCTTTATGGGCAGTATGGTCTTCCTTGCAACTACTCAAGTCTGCTGTTGTAACATGAAGCAGCCTTAAACAATATACAGATGAGTGAGCATGAACGTATGCCAATAAAACTTTATTTACAAAAGCAGGCAGAGGGCCAAATTTGGCCATAGTCTGCCAATGCCTGCACTCGAGCAATGCTAGAACCATCTTTTCTTAAATGAGCCCAACTCTCTTGGAACTGTGTCAAAACCAGCAAAGTACATGATATTATTGACCTTGAATATCTTTCTCGACAGGAGCAGAGTCCTCCTGGCCTTCGATGCTTCCCATTTCGTACTCCACTAAAGAAAAATCAAAATGCTTCTTTTTTCAAAGACTGTACATTCAATACCTTACACGAACTCGAGGTGGAGCTTGTGAGATTTGTGTCCAAAGTGCGGAGTCTTAAAGGTGCCATGGCAACAGGCAATGTCAGTAACCTCAAGCTTCAAAGGTCAGAGATGCCTGCAGATCCATACCGTGTCACGATCTATGACATATGGGGAGAAGAAAGCTCTAGCTGAATGGATTTGTGCGTCAAAGTAGGAGAGAAAAAAGTTGAGTGTTGACAAACTGTATGCAAATCAATAAAAGTATTCTGAAGAAAAGAACTTCCACGTTTGAGATCTTGCTTCTTTTTTCACTAGAAGAAAAAGTGAATGTGAGACCAGCAGCCATAGCAGTGATGGTTTTGTTTTTGCCCCTCTCATGTCCTCTAGAGCTGTGGGTGGTGAGAAGAGCACCGAAAGCTACATAATAGTATGTGATGAGCTCGTGCTTCCGTGCAATGGCCGCGGGTGGATGACGGAGCTAGGGAAATCTGGGATAAGATGCTGATGTCGTTTCCATACAAACTCTTATTCTCTATAGTATCTATTTGTGCAAGATACGGAACTGCTTTTTATCTTTGATATATTACAAAAGATGGCTTTAATGATAGTTTTTAAATGGTAAAATGATTCAATTAGGAGGGGTGTATTCTAGAGTCATCTGATTCTCACAAGAGTCCTTTCACTCATTCCATTTCAAAGGTTCCATGTATTGACTTTTCCTTCTTCCAAACTAGCAGTTACATTTGTCAATAGTTGGATTAAGGAAAAGGGAGAGGCCGGGTACGGTGGCTAACACCTGTAATCTTAGCACTTTGGGAAGCCAAGGCCGGAGGATTGCTTGAGTCCAGGAGTTTGAAACCACCCTGGGCAACATAGTGAGATTCCTTCTCTATTATTTTTAAATTAGAAAAAGAAGGGAAAAACAAGTCATGCTTTCTATATCATTGGGGTTTTGGATACAGATGTGCTAACCAGGGGCTCCCCAATCAGTTGATATGTACTTTATCATACTTATTTAAAATGTGGATATTTTGCATGTTAGTGTGGCTGACTCTGCACATACTTAGGGTTGTAAGGCCCCTACTGACCCCTGAGCCCATCTTTCCTCATTTAAAAGGCCAACCTATGGCCAGGCATGGTGGCTCACGCCTGTAATCCCAGCACTTTGGGAGGCTGAGGCGGGCAGATTACAAGGTCAAGAGATCGAGACCATCCTGGCCAATGTGGTGAAACCCCGTCTTTACTTAAAATACAAAAATTAGTTGGGTGTGGTGGCGAGTGCCTGTAGTCTCAGCTACTTGGGAGGCTGAGGCAGGAGAATGGCTTGAACCCCGGAGGCGGAGGTTGCAGTAAGCTGAGATTACGCCACTGCACTCCAGCCTGGCAACAGAGTAAGACTCCATCTCAAAAAATAATAAATAAATAAATAAATAAATAAATAAATAAATAAATGGCCAACCTGATGGTTTCGTAGACACACCTGTGCATGTCTGGAGAGAACAGTTAGCTGTGGGACACCATGGAAATTCCTTTGTTTCACTTCAGTCCAAACTTCTGGTGCCTGACAGAGAAGTCCTGAATCTCTGCCACCTTCCTTGCCAACCACAAAGTCCACTCCCATTATTTGCACAAGGCTTTCAGGATCCTCCCTACACGGGTGATTTTCTCCATGTGTAGGAGGTGGACCTCTTGTAAAAGGTCCTTGAACATTTTGCTTTTTGTCTTAACTCTCAGCTTTCGATATAGCAGAAATAGAAGGAGCCAAGATTACTTCTTTTGCCTTCCAGATTATTTATGAGTGTTTTCAAGCAAACTGGAGTATGTGAGTTATTGTCACAGCCCACTCTGAAGAAATCCAAATAAGAAAAAAAAATTGGTTGTAACCAGTAATCTCAAGATGGGGCAGGTTTTAGATTGTCTTCATTTAACCAGTAGATACTTAGATCTGCGGTCAGCAAGCTACAGCTCACAGGCCAAATTCGGCCACCTGCCTATATTTGCACGGCCTTGTGAACTAATAATGATTTTTATATTTTTTCACGGTTAAAAATATCAGGCAGAGCGTGGAGGTGTGCACCTGTAGTACCAGCTACTCTGGAGGATGAGGCGGGAGGATTGCTTGAGCCCAGGAGTCTGAGTTCAGCCTGAGCAACATAGTGAGACCCTGTAGCTATAAATATGTATATATGGCAACAAATATATATATATATATATATATGATGACATGAAAATTACATAAAATCCAAATTTTAGCACCTATGAAGTTTTATTGGAACACAACCACACTCATTCATTTACATATTATCTATGGCTGCTTTCGTGCCACAAAATTTCCACATTGTCTATGGCTCTAGCTTTTGTGATTACAATGGCAGGCTTGAATTACTGCAACAGAAACCAACATGGCCCACAAATATTTACTAACTGGCCCTTTACAGAACAAGTTAGCCAACCCCTAGTTTACGCTAATCTCATATGTTAACAAGCAGAAGCTGGGTGCGGCGGCTCACATTTGGAATCCCAGCACTTTGGGAGGCTGAGGTGGGTGGATCACTTGAGGTCAGGAGTTCGAGACCAGCCCAGCCAACATGGTGAAACCCCGTCTCTACTAAAATTACACAATTAGTTAGGCAGGCTTGGTGGCAGGTACCTGTAATCCCAGCTACTTGGGAGGTTGAGGCAAGAGAATCGCTTGAACCCGGGAGGTGGAGGTTGCAGTGAGCCGAGATTGCACCATTGCACTCCAGCCTGGGCAAGAGAGCGAGACTCCATCTCAAAACGAAACAAAACAAAAACCAGGAAATGTATTCATTAGTAGATATATTCATCTTCACAAACATATTTGTCTGGAGGACAAAAATGTAATTTTATAAATTTTTTTTTTGTATTTTTATTTTTTGAGACAGGGTCTCCCTCTGCCACTCAGTTTGGAGTGCAGTGGCATGATAATGGCTCACTGCAGCCTCATCCTCCCAGGCTCAAGCGATCCTCCCACCTCAGCCTTTCCTTTTTTCTTTTGAGACAAAGTCTCGCTCTTGTTGCCCGGGCTGGAGTGCAGTGGTGTGATCTCGGCTCACTGCAACCTCTGCCTCCTGAGTTCAAGCGATTCTCCTGCCTCAGCCTCCTAAGTAGCTGGGATTACAAGCACCCGCCACCACGCCTGGCTAATTTTTGTACTTTCAGTAGAGTTGGGGTTTCGCCATGTTGCCCAGCCTGGTCTCTAACTCCTGACCTCAGGTGATCCACCCGCCTCAGCCTCCTAAAGTGCTGGGATTACAGGGGTGAGCCATCGCGCCCAGCCCCACCTCATCCTTTCTAGTTGCTGGGACCACAGGCATGTACCACCACACCAGGCTAATATTTTTAAGATATTTTTTATAGAGTCTGTTGCCCAGGCTGGTCTTGAACTCCCAAGCTCAAGTGATCCTCCTGCTCAGTCTCCCAAAGTGCTGGGATTACAGGTGTGAGCTCCCACACCCAGCCTATAAACTGTATTTTTGTGTATAGCTCCATCCAGGGCACTACCAGCTAAAGATGGGGATCCTCCAAAAGGGGAAATTGCCAAAACTCCTTAGAGCAAGTGCACCAAGGACGTAAATTAGAACAAAATCTGCTGTACATTTGGATTTCACAATTCCTCAAAAATGGTATCCCCCATATCTTTGACCTAGCTTACGACACACTTTGCAGACCATAGTTTTGTCTAGAAAATAGTATTTTCTCGATCCAGTCAATTTCATGCAATATTTTCATGTTAAAATGCATTAGATGTCATTTTTGGAGCCTTAACTTAAAGTTACTCAACTCTGCTGTTACAGCATAAACTCAAATTTTATTACCACAGCCTGTGGTTTAAAAAGAGAAATTGAGGCCTGGCAGGGTGCCTCAAGCCTGTAATCCCAGCACTTTGGGAGACCCAGGCAGGAGTATCCCTTGAGTCTAGGAGTTCAAGACACGCCTGGGCAACATGATGATACCGTAACTCTACAAAAAATATACAGAATAGTCTGGATAATGGAGCCTTGGGAGAAAAAGTTTAGAAAAAAAAAAAAAAAGAAAAAACAAAACAAAAAACAAGCAAACAAAAAAAAAGTGATTGAGCATGGGGGTGCGTGCCTGTGGTCTCAGCTACTAGGGAAGCTGAGGTAGGAGGATCACTTGAGCCCAGGAAGTCGAGGCTGCAGTGAGCTGTGATATCACCACTGCAGTCCAGGCTGGGTGACAGAGTGAGACCCTGTCTCAAATAAATAAATAAATAAGACCAGGTGCGGTGGCTCATGCCTGTAATCCCAACACTTTGGGAGGCAGAGGTGGGTGGATCACCTGAGGTCAGGAGTTCAAGATCAGCCTGGCCAACATGATGAAACCCTGTCTCTACTAAAAATCCAAAAATTAGCTGAGCATGGTGGTGTGCATCTGTAGTCCCAGCTTCTCAGGAGGCTGAGCCAGGAGAATCACTTGACCAGAGAGGTGGAGGTTGCAGCTAGTCGAGATAATGTCACTGTCCTCCAACCTGAGCAACAGCGTGAGACTCCATCTCAAAAATAAATAAATAAATAAATAAATAAAATAAAATAAATGAAAAATAAAAAGAGAAGTTGATATGTAAATGATAACCGCTGATCACTGCAGCTGCCTAAATCCTAAAGTGTTTATCAGAGCAGGCTGACAGCTCAGACTGTCTGCAGAATGCATTCCCTTGCAGCTGTAGGTGGTGCACGCCTCCCAGCACTTTGGGAGGCCTAGGTGGGAAGATCACTCGAGCCCAGGAGTTTGAGACCAGCCTGGGCAACATAGTGAGACCCTGTCTCTACAAAAAATACAAAAATTAGCTGGGCGTGGTGGTGTGCACCTGTAGTCCTAGCTACTCAGGAGGCTGTGCAGGAGGATTGCTTGAGCCTGGGAGGTCGAGGCTGCAGTGAGCTGAGATTGCACCACTGCACTCCAGCCTTGGCAACAAAGTGAGACCCTGCCTCAAAATTTTTTTTTAAAAAACGATCTTTATGTTAGGGCTACGTAAAAACGAAGAAGGAAGAAAAGATGCAGAAGTGTCCTGTCACCACAGGGATTTCTGTGCACCAAGCTGCCTTCCCCCAGCATCCCTAACCCCTGGCAGCCACTAATCTCCATCTCTAGAATTTCGTTTTGAGAGTGTTCTATAAGTGGAATCATACAGTCTGCGATCTTTTGAGAGGGGCTCTTTTCATTTAGCCTAACTTCCTTGAGGTCCAGCCTGGTTGTTACCCACACTATGAGTTCAAGCCTTTCTGTCACTGAGTACCACGTGCCCCACCTTGTTGAACCACCCCCTTATGGAGGGACATGTGGGTTGTTTCCAAAAGCTTTGGTATTATAAACAGCTGCTATAGAGAATCACGCACAGGCTCTCGTGTGGACACGAGTCTTCATGACTCTGAGATAAATGCCCAGAAGTACAATTTCTGGATAATGGAGTAAGTGCGTTTCAGCCCACAGCAATTTTTTTTGAAAGTTTGAATTAGAGGCTGATAGAGTCTGGCTCTGTGTCCCCACCCAAATCTCATCTTGAATTGTAATCCAAATTGTAATCCCCATGTGTTGGGGGACAGACCTTGTGGGAGGTGATTGAATCATGGGGCTGCTTCCCATCTCTCCTATCACATCCTCCGACTTTCTTTTTTTCTTTTTCTTTTTGCAGCACCTATTACTATGGGACATTATGCTTTCTGTTAACCTGTTTCTTGTTTCTGCCTTCTCCCCATAGACAGGGACTGTGATATTGTAATTTATAATCAGAAATAAATACTTGGTCTTCATCCCTCCCCATGTCCTGGCATCCAACTCCTAAACACCTTAGAATTTCCAAAGTGATGTCTGGTGGCTAAGGGCACTTGGACAGCCTCAGGATGGAATAACCTGTGACTTTTTAATCACAGGTTTAAAAATCTGTGATTGGAGGGTTGGACCTTTCAGTCCCACCCTTCAACCTCTGGGGAGGAGAGAGATGCTCAAGGTTGAGTTGATCTCCGTTGACCAGTGATGTAATCAATAATGCCTATGTAATAAAGCCTCCATAAAAACCCAAGGGACAGAGTGTGAGGAACCTCTGGATAGCTGAGCATCTGGAGGTTCCTGGAGGGTGGCACGCCTGGGGAGGACATGGAGGCTCTGCACCTCTTCCCCCTCGCCTTGCCCTGTGTACCTCTTCTGGCTGGCAGATCATCTGTATCCCTTGCAGTATCCTTTACAATAAAAAACCATGACGGCCGGGTGCGGTGGCCCATGCCTGTAATCCCAGCACTTCGGGAGGCTGAGGCGGGCAGATCACGAGGTCAAGAGATTGAGAACATCCTGGCCAACATGGTGAAACCCCATCTCTACTAAAAATACAAAAAATCTCAGCACTTTGGGAGGCCAAGGCGGGCGGATCATGAGGTCAGGAGATCAAGACCATCCTAGCCAACACGGTGAAACTCTGTCTCTACTAAAAATACAAAAAATCAGCCGGGCTTGGTGGCAGGTGCCTGTAGTCCCAGTTACTCAGGAGACTGAGGCAGGAGAATCACTTGAACCCGGGAGGCAGAGGTTGCAGTGAGCCGAGGTTGCACCACTGCACTCCAGCCTGGGTGACAGAGCAAGACTCCGTCTCAAAAAAAAAAAAGAGCCAGGTGTGGTGGCAGGCACCTGTAGTCCCAGCTACTCAAGAGGCTGAGGCAAGAGAATTGGTTGAACCCAAGAGGTGAAGGTTGCAGTGAGCTGAGATTGCACCACTGCATTCCAGCCTGGGCAACAGAGCAAGACGCCATCTCAAACAAACAAACAAACAAACAAAAAAACATGAGAAAAGTGTCTCCCTGAGTTCTGTGAGCCACAGTAGCAAATGAATCAAGCCAGAGGAGCGGGTCATGAAAACTCTCAATCTCTACCCGGTTGGTTAGAGATTCAGGTCAGCCTGGGACTTGTGGGTGTCACCTGAAGTGGGAGGCAGTCTTGGGGACTGAGTCTTCATCCTGTGGGATCTGATGCTGTCTCCAGGTAAGTAGTGTCACAATTGAATTGGAAGACCCCCAGCTGGTGTCCACTGGGGAATTGCTTGATGTGTAGGAAACACCCCCACTGACACACACATATACATTATAGTAACCAGAGGTAGAATGTGGTAAGTGTGAGAGCATGAGCAATGGTTTTGTTTCTCTTGTCTTTTTTTTTTTTTTTTTAGACGGAATCTCACTCTGTCACCCAGGCTGGAGTGCAGTGGCGCCATCTCGGCTCACTGCAATCTCCGCCTCCTGGGTTCAAGCGATTCTCCTGTCTCAGCCTTCTGAGTAGCTGGGATTACAAGTGTGCACCACCACGCCCAGCTAATTTTTGTATTTGTAGTAGAGACAAGGTTTTGCGGTTTGTGTTGACCAGGCTGGTCTTGAACTCCTGACCTCAAGTGATCCGCCCACTTCGGCCTCCTAAAGTGCTGGGATTACAGGCATGGGCCACCGTACCCAGACTCTCTTGTCTGTTACAGGGAGGGTGTCTATTGTGTTTATTGCCATATTCTCAGCATCTGGGACAGGGCTTGGCATATAACAGGTACTCAATATAAAGTTTTATTTTTTGTTGTTGTTTTTTGTTTGTTTGTTTGCTTTTGAGTCAGAGTCTCTCTCTGTCTCCTAGGCTGGAGGCACAACCTCTGCCTCCCAGCTTCAAGGATTCTCCTGTCTCAGCCTCACAAGTAGCTGGGATTACAGGCACATGCCATCATGCCCAGCTAGTTTTTGTATTTTTAGTAGAAACAGGGTTTCACCATATTGGTCAGGCTGGTCTCGAACTCCTAACCTCAGGTGATCCATCTGCCTTGGCCTCTCAAAGGGCTGGGATTGCAGGCGTGAGCCACGAAGCCCGGCCGAGTTTTAAAAACTGTCAGACTTATGGAAAGGTTGCAATAGTGCAGAGTTCCTGTGCCCCTCTCACCCAGCTGTCTCTGAACTTAACAGGCTACACAACCGCAGTACAGTCGTGAAAACCAAGAAATGTGATATTCGCACAGCACTGTTAACAATTTTATTTGAATTTCCTTCATGAATAGAATTCACTCCATGAATATGTTCTTTCTGTTCCAGAACCAGCACCCAGAATGTATTGACTTATCCCTCCTTAGACTCCTCCAGCCTGGAGCAGTCCTCAGTCTTCCCTCGTCTTGTATGACCTTGATCGTGATCAGTTTTTTGGTACAGCGGACCCTTGAACAACACAGAAGTTGGCCGGGCGCGGTGGCTCACGCCTGCAATCCCAGCACTTTGGGAGGCCGAGGCGGGCGGATCACAAGGTCAGGAGATCGAGACCACGGTGAAACCCCGTCTCTACTAAAAATACAAAAAATTAGCCGGGCGCGGTTGGGGGCGCCTGTAGTCCCAGCTACTCGGGAGGCTGAGGCAGGAGAATGGCGTGAACCCAGGAGGCGGAGCTTGCAGTGAGCCGAGATCGCGCCACTGCACTCCAGCCTGGGCGACAGAGCGAGACTCCGTCTCAAAAAAAAAAAAAAAAAAAACAACAACACACAGAAGTTAAGGGCACCCCTAGCCCCCATGCCGTCAAAAATCCATGTTTAACTTTTGTTTTTGTTTTGGAGACAGTCTTGCTCTGTCACTCAGGCTAGAGTTCAGTGGCGCAATCTCATCTCACTGCAAACTCTGCCTCCCAGGTTCAAGCAATTTTCTTACCTCAGTCTCCCAAGTAGCTGGGATTACAGGCATGCACCACCGCGCCCAGATAATTTTTGTATTTTTTGGTAGAGATGGGGTTTCACCATGTTGCACAGGTTGGCCTCAAACTCCTGAGCTCCGGAATTCTACCCTCCTTGGCTTCCCAAAGTGCTAGGATTACAGGTGTGAGCCACCACGTCGGGCCACCATGTTTTAACATTTGGTTTCTGTTGTTTCTGAGACAGGGTCTTGCTCTTGCTCTGTTACCCAAACTGGAGTGCTGTGGTGTGATCTCGGCTCACGGCAGCCTCAACCTCCTGGGCTCAAATGATCCTCCCACCTCAGTTTCCTGAGTAGCTGGGACTACAGGCATGCACCACCACGCCCAGGTACTTTTTCAAAATTTTTTGTAGAAACAGGGTCTCATTATGTTGCCTAAGCTAGTTTTGAACACCTAGGCTCAAGTGATCTTCCCACCTCAGCATCCCAAAGTGTTGGGGTTATAAGCGTGAGCCACTATGCTTGGCCCATGTTTAACATTGGACTCCCCAAAAACATGACTACTAATAGCCTACTACTGACTGCCTTACTGATAACATAAACAGTTGATTAATACATATTTTGTATATTATATGGATTATATACAGTATTCTTACAATAAAGTAAGCTAGAGAAAACAATTATTCATAAATCAAAGAAGATAAAATACATTTACTATTCACAAAGTGGAAGTGGATCATCATAAAGGTCTTCGTCCTTGTCATCTTCACATTGAGTTGGCTGAGGAGGGAGAGGAAGAGGAGGGGTTGGTCTTGCTGTCTCAGGTGTGGTGGAGAAAGAAGAAAATCTGAGCAGAGGTGGGCCCGCCGTTCAAACATGTGTGGTTCAACAGCCAATTGTACAATGAAGAACAGCGATCGGCTATTCGGTAGAATGTCCCTCGACGTGGGTTTGAAGGGTGTTTTTTCATGATGGGAATGTGGTCGTGCATGTGTGGAAGTGATACTGGAGAAGCGCTATGGTGGCCTTCTCAGTGCCTCGGACCAGGGGTTCGTGTTGTGTTCGTGCCCCTCACTGTGGACATTAGCTGTGCTCATTGGACGATCCTGGTGTTCACCGGGCTATGATGGATGTCTGCTCCGGAAGGGTATTTTTCCCCTTGTTGTTAATAAATGCATTAGGGGAACTACTTTGAGGTTGCACCAATCCTGCCTCCTTAGCCTTCCACCCACTAAGCTGAGCATGCATCGGTGGGCCTTGGCTGCGACAATTATTTCCGCAGGGTTTGGTGCTTGCCTAATGGTGATTTCAATTTTCCTCTCCTTCTACATTTTTTATTGATTGGAATTCTGCTGTAAGGAAGAGCTGGTCCTTTGCTGTTGATTGATGGATGGATTTCAGTATGGACTTATGGGTGTTTATTTTATTCTATTAAAATCTGATATTTTTGTTATTTTCTGACTTCAACCTTACCACCTTTGGCATTAGGAGCTCCTTTGGGTTGGCACTTGTGTTCTGTGAGCAAGCCCCTTCCTCTTCTGAGCAATTCCTTACTTTCTGGCAACCCAAGATGCTCCATGCTCATCTGGTTCATTGCCTGCCTTCATCCTGGAATCAGCCACTTCCCCAAGGGGCCAGGTTCCTTCTCTTGGAGAATGGTGTTTAGAAGCCAGGACCTGGTTACTAGGAGTGCTTGTTGATGTTGGGCTGCTATTGCTCTTGGGCCATCTTGTAGGAAATATAAATGGGTGCATGAAGCCTCTCCCCGAACACAGCTGTGGTTCTGCATCTGTCTGGGTATATGAATGTGAAATACCGTGATCCTATGCTGACCTCTCCAATTCTAGAAAGACACTTCAGGTTCATTCCAGCCATCCTCCTTCCCCTTCCTTACAACTTCTTTCTCCAACAGCAGGAAACCTGGCTTTAATGATCTATATTTACTTATATGTTTGATATAGTTTGGATCTGTGTCCCCGCTGAAATCTCATGTTGAAGTGTAATCCCCCGTGTTGGAGGTAGGGCATGGTGGGAGGTGATTGGATCATGAGGGTGGATTTCTCATGAATGGTTTAGCACCATCCCCTTGGTGCTGTTCTTGTTGGTTAGTTCTTGTGAGATCTGGTTGTTTAAAAGTGTGTGGCACCTCCCCTCACCCCCTTTCTCCTCCTCTGGCCATGTGATGTAGCTGCCCCTCCTTTTCCTTCCACTGTGATTGTAAGTTTCCTGAGGCCTTCCTAGAAGCCCAGCAGATGCCAGCACCATGCTTCCTGTACAGCCTGCAGAACTGTGAGCCAATTAAACCTCTTTTCTTTACAAATTACCCAGTCTCAGGTATTTCTTTATAGCAATCCTAATACAGTGTTCAATTCTAGTACACACATAAAGAACTGCAGACCCATAGTCCATTAAGAACACATATATTAACTAGATTGCATATTTGGGGACAGCTCATTTCATCTTGAGCCTCACAGTATCCAGTCACGATGTTGTCTTCCAAAGTTACTCAGTGTGGCTGGGTATGGTGGCTCACGCCTGTAATCCTAGCACGTTGGGAGGCCGAGGGGGGCGGATCACTTGAGGTCAGCGTTTGAGACCAGCCTGACCAACACGGTGAAACCCCATCTCTACTAAAAATACAAAAATTAGCTGGACGTGGTGGCACGCACCTGTCATCCCAGATACTCAGGAGGCTGAGACAGGAGAATCACTTGAACCTGAAAAGTGGAGGTTGCAGTGGGCCGAGATCGTGCCACTACACTCCAGCCTGGATGACACAGCGAGATTCAGTTTCAAAACAAAAAAAAAACAAAGTTAGTTAGTGAGTTTTTCCTTCTCTGGCCCCTTCAGGTGGTTGTGTTACTTATTTGTTATTGTTTGTAGTTTTGTGTGTTTTTTAGAGACAGTGTCTTGCTCTGTTGCCCATGCTGGGGTGAAGCAGTATGATTATAGTTCACTGCAGCCTTGACCTCCTGGGCTCAAGCTATCCTCTCACCTCAGCCTCCTGAGTAGCTGGAACTACAGGCGTGCAACACCACGCCTGGCTTTTTTTTTTTTTTTTTTGTAGAGATGGGGTCTCACTTCATTTGTTATTTGTTAGGTTCATTTGTTAGTGTTTGTATTTCATTTTGGGTTCCTTTTGGATATGTGAAGTTATATGAAGTATCGTGATTAGCCTAAGAGTCAGGGAGAGCTATATTCAGAGAAGTGTCTCTTTCCTCATTCCTGCTCCCCGTACCATTTCCTCCTTCCCACCTCTCTCCCATACAGCCAGTGTAAGTAACCAGTCTCTTTGGTTTCTGCTTTCTTCTTCCTGTACTTTTTGTGTTTCACAAACAAGCAGATACAAATATATTTTCTTCTGTTTCCTTCTTTCTTGCATGAAGAGTAGATACTATGGGCCTGCTGCTGTGGCTCACGCCTGTAATCCCAGCACTTTGGGAGGCGGAGGTGGGTGGATCACCTGAGGTCAGGAGTTCAAGACCAGACTGGCCAACACGGTGAAACTCTGTTTCTGCTAAAAATACAAAAATTCGCTGAGCATGGTGGCACACGCCTGTAATCCCAGCTACTTGAGATACTGAGGCACAAGGATTGCTTGAACCTGGGAGGCAGAGGTTCCAGTGAGCCAAGATCTTACCATTGCACTCCAGCCTGGGCAACAGAGTGAGACTCCATCTTAAGAAAAAAAAAAAAAAGAGTAGACACTATGGCTATTCTTTTGGACTTTGCTTCTTTTCACTTAGCAATATATCCAGAGGTTACTCCATGTCAGCTCGCAGAGGTCTTTCTCTTCTTTTCTTCCAGCTTTACAGAACTTCGTTGTGTGAACGTGCCACACTTTACACAGCTGTGCTCTCAGATATGAACACGCAGGGAGCGTCTAAACATTTGAAATTACAAACAATGGTGCAGCGCCTAACCTTGTGCCTATGTATTTTGGTATTGCTGAAGCTGTAATTTCAGGGTAGATACCTAGAAGAGTGATTGTAGGTTAGAAAGGTAAGTGCACATGCAGTTTTGTTAGGTATTGCCAAATTTCCCTCTAAAAGGATTGTGCCAATTTGCATTCTCACAAGAGATGCTAGTACAAGTGTTGAGACTGACGTGTGGCTAGATGGCTGGAGAGTTGGCAGACAGCTCACCTCGCAGCATCAATGTTAGAACCGGTGCTTACACGGCTTGCAGTTACTAGAGAGAGCCACTAGATGGCAGATACAGCCCATCACAGAGAACAGTGAGCACACCTTTTTCCAGATTTTGCTTGACGGACCTGTGATAACAGTTGTGTAAGTTGAAGTAATAGAATGTTTCTAAATGACTAATAACACAACAACTAGCTGTTTTGGAGTTTGTTTTTTGTTTTCTTGAGACAGAGTCTCCCTGTCTTGAGCAGGCTGGAGTGCAGTGGCGTGATCTTGGCTCGCTGCAGTCTCTACCTACCTCTGAGTCCGAGTGATTCTCCTGCCTCAGTCTCCCGAGTTGCTGGATTACAGGCACATTCCACCACGCCCAGCTAATTTTATTAATTTTTTGTAGAGACAGGGTTTCACTATGTTGCCCAGGCTGGTCTCAAACTCCTGGCCTCAAGTGATCCTCCTGTCTCGGCCTCCCAAAGTGCTGGGATTACAGGCATGAGCCACCGCTCTGGCCACAACTAGCATTTGTAATACTAGTAGTAATAGTAACATTATTTTCATTAGCAAGTAACATTTTTCATTTGATTATTTATTCATACAATAAGTGGATATTTGTTCTATGTGCTGTTATAGACACTGGGATGGAGAGATTTAAAAACACACACAACCATCAGCCTGCATAGAGCTTTCATTCTCCTGGGAGAGAGAGACAGGAAATACAAAAGCCAAATACGTAGTCTATCGGGGGGCGGAGGTGCTATGGAGAAAGAGCACAGAAGGGGAATAGGGCGTGTGTGCATGCATGTGTGTGCGTGTGTGCGCGTGTGTGTGTGGAGAAGGGGAATAGGGCGTGTGTGCATGCATGTGTGTGCGTGTGTGCGCGAGTGTGTGTGGAGAAGGGGAATAGGGTGTGTGTGCATGCATGTGTGTGCGTGTTTGCGCGTGTGTGTGTGGAGAAGGGGAATAGGGCGTGTGTGCATGTGTGTGCGTGTGTGCGCGTGTGTGTGTGGAGAAGGGGAATAGGGCATGTGTGCATGCATGTGTGTGTGTGTGCGTGTGTGTGCGTGTGTGTGCGTGTGTGTGTGGAGAAGGGGAATAGGGCGTGTGTGCATGTATGTGTGTGCGTGTGTGCGCGTGTGTGTGTGGAGAAGGGGAATAGGGCGTGTGTGCATGCATGTGTGTGCGTGTGTGCGCGAGTGTGTGTGGAGAAGGGGAATAGGGCGTGTGTGCATGCATGTGTGTGTGCGTGTGTGCGCGTGTGTGTGTGGAGAAGGGGAATAGGGCGTGTGTGCATGCATGTGTGTGCGTGTGTGTGCGCGTGTGTGTGTGGAGAAGGGGAATAGGGCGTGTGTGCATGCATGTGTGTGTGCGTGTGTGCGCGTGTGTGTGTGTGTGGAGAAGGGGAATAGGGCGTGTGTGCATGCATGTGTGTGCGTGTGTGTGCGTGCGAGTGTGTGTGTGGAGAAGGGGAATAGGGCGTGTGTGCATGCATGTGTGTGCGTGTGTGCGCGAGTGTGTGTGAAGGGGAATAGGGCGTGTGTGCATGCATGTGTGTGCGTGTGTGCGCGAGTGTGTGTGGAGAAGGGGAATAGGGCGTGTGTGCATGCATGTGTGTGCGTGTGTGCGCGTGTGTGTGTGGAGAGAGGGGAATAGGGCGTGTGTGCATGCATGTGTGTGCGTGTGTGCGCGAGTGTGTGTGTGGAGAAGGGGAATAGGGCGTGTGTGCATGCATGTGTGCGTGTGTGTGCGCGAGTGTGTGTGGAGAAGGGGAATAGGGCGTGTGTGCATGCATGTGTGTGTGTGTGTGCGCGAGTGTGTGTGGAGAAGGGGAATAGGGCGTGTGTGCATGCATGTGTGTGCGTGTGTGCGCGTGTGTGTGTGTGGAGAAGGGGAATAGGGCGTGGTGGTGCATGCATGCATGTGTGTGCGTGTGTGCGCGAGTGTGTGTGGAGAAGGGGAATAGGGCGTGTGTGCATGCATGTGTGTGCGTGTGTGCGCGAGTGTGTGTGGAGAAGGGGAATAGGGCGTGTGTGCATGCATGTGTGTGCGTGTGTGCGCGAGTGTGTGTGGAGAAGGGGAATAGGGCGTGTGTGCATGCATGTGTGCGTGCGTGTGTGCGCGAGTGTGTGTGGAGAAGGGGAATAGGGAGTGTGTGCATGCATGTGTGTGCGTGTGTGCGCGTGTGTGTGTGGAGAAGGGGACTAGGGCGTGTGTGCATGCATGTGTGTACGTGTGTGAGCGTGTGTGTGTGTGGAGAAGGGGAATAGGGCGTGTGTGCATGCATGTGTGTGCGTGTGTGCGCGAGTGTGTGTAGAGAAGGGGAATAGGGTGTGTGTGCACGCATGTGTGCGCATATGCGTGCAAGTGTGCGTGTGTGTGTATAGAAGGGGAATAGGGGGTGTGTGCGTGCATGTGTGCGCATATGCATGCAAGCGTGCATGTGTGTGTGTGTGTGTGTATAGAAGGGGAATAGGGGGTGTGTGCGTGCATGTATGCGCATATGCATGCAAGCGTGCATGTGTGTGTGTGTGTGTGTAGAAGGGGAATAGGGGGTGTGTGCGTGCATGTGTGCGCATATGCATGCAAGCGTGCATGTGTGTGTGTGTGTGTGTAGAAGGGGAATGGGGGTGTGTGCGTGCATGTATGCGCATATGCATGCAAGCGTGCATGCGTGTGTGTGTATAGAAGGGGAATAGGGCGTGTATGTGTATGTGCGCATGTGTGCGCATATGTGTGTAAGCGTGCGTATATGTGCGTGTGTGTGCGTGTGTGTATGTGGTGAGCAGGGCAGTTAGTTTACAACCTTAAACAATGTGATCAGGGAAGGACTCACTGAGAAGCAGCTGACTGAGAGAGGAAACTGTAAGGACAAACTGGGAGGGAAGGGTGTATGGCAGAGCCTGCAGCCAGAGCAGCCTGGCATGATGGAGGCACCAGTGCAGGGAGAGAAGGCACGAGCAGCAATGGAGCAGGGTGTGGACCATAGAGGCCCTGTAGGCTACTGAAAGGACTTTGGATTTGTCCTCGTGTGAAAGGAGAGCCGTGGGAGAGTAAATCAAATCCCTCAGAAGCCCAGAAGGTGGCTGTCTTCAGCTCACTCCCCTCACCACAGATCACCCCCCATTCACCAGGTACTTACTGATGGCTACCATGGGCCAGACCTGATTCCAGGATTTGATCGTGAGAGGAGCTTGTGTCAGAGGGTGTGAAGCAGTGCTACTCCATCTTAAACAGGAGCAGGTAAAATGAGGCTGACACCTACTGGGCTGCATTCCCAGATGGTGAAGGCATTCTAGGTCACAGGATGAGATAGGAGGTCAGCACAAAATGCATGTCATAAAGACTTGCTGATAAAACAGGTTGCAGTAAAGGAGCCGGCCAAAACCCACCAAAGCCAAAATAGCAAAAAGAGTGACCTCTGGTAGTTCTCACAGCTACACTCCCACCAGTGCCATGACAGTTTACAAACGCCATGGCAACATCAGGAAGTTACCCGATATGGTCTAAAAGGGGGAGGCATGAATAAGCCCCCCCTTGGTTAGCATATCATCAAGAAATAACCATAAAAATGTGCAACCAGCAGCCCTCGGGACTGCTCTGTCTATGGAGTAGCCTTTCTTTTATTCCTTTACTTTCTTAACAAACTTGCTTTCACTTTGCACTGCTGACTCACCCTGAATTCTTTCTTGCACGAGATCCAAGTACCCTCTCTTGGGGTCTGGATCAGGACCCCTTTCCTGTAACCCTTGGACTCTAGACCCAGCGGGCTCAGACAATCTGGGGGTGGTGGGCAACAAGCCTTCCTTCCCAGAAAGGGCATGCGTGCAGTCAGGAAGGGCTGTGCACTGCTCTGAAACGGACCGGAAGGTCTGTGGAGGCCATTGGCAGAAAACTAGCCTGTGCAGGGTGCCCTTCAGGGGGTCCTCAGCCTTCGATCGTGTTTGAGCTACTTAGTGGTTCTGTAGGCTGGGCGTGGTGGCTCACACCTGTAATCCCAGCGCTTTGGGAGGCGGAGGTGGGCAGATAACCTGAGGCCAGAAGTTCAAGACCAGCCTGGCCAACATGGTGAAACCCCATCTCTACTAAAAATACAAAAATTAGCCAGGTGTGGTGGCAGGCGCCTGCAGTCCTAACCACTCGGGAGGCTGAGGCAGGAGAATCACTTGCATCAGGGAGCTGGAGGCTGCAGTGAGCTTAGATCACGCCACTGCCCTCTGGCCTGGGCCACAGAGTGAGACTTTATCTCAAAAAAAAAGAAAAGAAAAAAAGAGAACAGAAACTGTGTGACTTGGACAGTGGGGATAGCTTTGGGTTCCCCACCCTGCCCATCCAGTCTGGTCTCAGCCCACCTACCTTGCCAGACATCCATTCATTCCCTAAATATTAACTGACTCCCATGAGCCAAGCAGGCTCTCAGCACTGAGCATGCATAGGTAATAGAATCCTATGAGTTGTCAGCCTCTTAGAGGCTGTTAGACAGTGGGGAGCAGACAACAGCAATGACACATGACTATACAATAGCATATCAGCAGAGATCGGCCTAGAAAGAAGGATGCACCAGGACGAGGGGGCTCCTGAGCTTCACGGTCAGGGAAGACCTTTAAGAGGGCACTTTGGAACAAAGCATGCACAGCACGTGCAAAGGTCCAGAGCTCCGCTCCTTCCCACCAAGGGTACACGCTGCCCTTAATGACACATTTGTTACCATTGCAACGGGGTTTCTATCTGACTCACAGCATTAAAGGAGATGCTTCAGGAGGGCAGAATCCACCACCATTGGGTCTCCACTGCCAAGCCTAGGCAATACCTGCCTCACAGTAAATGCTTAATAAATGAGTTACTATAATACAAAAATATGAAAATGAATTACTATAATAACTCATTTATTATATAACTGATATTATATATTAGTTTTATATATTATATAACTAATATAACAAATATAACTAATAATTTGGCGATGTGACCTCAAAACATTAACCAAATTTTTCTTTTTTTTTTTGGTGACACGGTCTCAATCTCTTATCCAGACTGGAGTACAATGATGCGGTCTTGGCTCACTGCAGCCTCGATTTCCTAGGCTCAAGCGATCCTCCAACTTCAGTCCCCTGAGTAGCTGGGGCTACAGGTGCATACTACCACACCCGGTTAATTTTTAAATTTTTTAGAGAGACAGGGGTCTCACTTTGTTGCATAGGCTGGTCTCAAACTCCTGAACTCAAGCAATCCTCCTGCCTTGGCGTCCCAAACTGCTAGGATTACAGGCATGAGCCACTGCACCTAGCCACTCAATACATTTTTTAAACTAAGATATGAATTTGCATATGCCAAGCTTACTAAATTAGCCCTTATCTTCCATTAGTTCTCTCATTTCCTGGTTATTTTCCTACAATGTATGATTGCTTGAAACCCAAACCTTATTTCCTTTGTTATATAAGATCAGGCGCAGTGGCTCACACCTGTAATCCCAGCACTTTGGGAGCCCGAGGTGGGTGGATCATCTGAGGTCAGGAGTTTGAGACCAGCCTGGCCAACATGGTGAAACGCTGTCTCTACTAAAAATACAAAAATTAGCTGGGCATGTTGGCGGCACCTGTAGTCCCAGCTACTCAGGAGGCTGAGGTAGGAGAATGGCTTGAGCACGGGAGGCAGAGGTTGCAGTGAGCCGAGCTCACACCACTGCACTGTAGCCTGGGCAACAGAGCAAGACTCTGTGTCAAGAAAAAAAAAAGTTATATAAGCCTGAATCTAACCATTTCTTTGAGTTTTACTTTTTTCTTTTTTTTTTTTTTTTTTTTTTTTTTTTGTATTTTTTAGTAGAGGCAGGGTTTCACTGTGTTAGCCAGGATGATCTCGATCTCCTGACCTCGTGATCCACCCATCTCGGCCTCCCAAAGTGCTGGGATTACAGGCTTGAGCCACCGCGCCCGGCCGAGTTTTACTTCTTTTCTACAAACTCTCGTGCATGTAAATATTAACAAAAATTATATGTTTTTTCTCCTGTTAATCTGTCTTTTGTTACTTTAATTTGCAGATCCCAGGTGCTGAACTAAAGAGGGTAGAAGAAAAGTTTTTTCTGCTTAACATATTCAACTCTCTACCCTCAATATATTTGGCTGTTATTATTCTGGTTTACATGTATCCTAACTTAACCAGTTCCCTGCTGGTGGATGTCTAGGTTTCCCTGTTTTGTTATTACGAACACATATGGTACACGTCTTTCTAGATCGGGCAGGGTTTGCTGATCTCCACTTCACGCAGCGCAACCACCATCTGCCAGTGTTGGGGTTTATTCTACAGTCAGCAAACACTGTTGGCACAGCCAGTCAGAGAAACTGAAAACAGAAAGCAGAAACGGCTTACACTGGACTAATTTTAGAATTTCTAAGTACTTTTAAGTGATGACTCATCCCACTTAAATTCAAAGCTGTTTGCTGTGCCATCTGGCTCACCAGAACAGGAAAGCCTTCTCCCGCAACCTGGAAAAAGGCCAGAGAGGAAGACAAACAGAGGAGTCAACCCCGTGGGAATGCCCACTGAGTGTTAGCTCCCCGTGGACAGGAATGTCGCTGCATGAAAAGGCTGCAGTACGTCTGGGCCTGTTTTTTTTTTTTTTTTTTTTTTCCATAAAATGTTCCTTTTTTTTTTTCTTATTACAAAGCAATGCAACAAAAAGCACAAGAAATCAAAAAGGAAAAAATAGATACATTGGACTTCATCAAAATGAAAAATGTTTATGCTTCAAAGGAAATGGAAAGAAAGTGAAAAAACAACTAAGGGAATGGAAGAAAATATTCTCAAATCATCATCTAACGAAGGTTGTCTTAGTCTGTTTGGGTTGCTGTAACAAAATATCATTTTAGGTGACCAGGTGGCTTAAACAACATATTCAGTTGGCCCTCCGTATTCACGGGTTTCAGGCCTTCGACTTCAACCAACCTCAAAGAAAAAATATTTTTAAAAGCCAATACAGCCGAGTGCAGTGGCTCATGCCTGTAATCCTAGCACTTTGGGAGGTCAAGGTGGGAGGATCACTTGAGGTCAGGAATTCAACACCAGCCTGGCCAACACATAGTGAAACCCTGTCTCCACTAAAAATACAAAAATTAGCTGGGCGTGGTGGCGGGTGCCTGTAATCCCAGCTATTTGGGAGGCTGAGGCAGGAGAATCGCTGGAACCCTGGAGGCGGAGGTTGCAGTGAGCCGAGATCACGCCATTGCACTCCAGCCTAGGTGACAGAGCACTCTGTCTCTAAAAAAAAAAAAAGGAAAAAGAAAAAGCCAATACAACAATAACTGCACTATGAACTGTACTGTGTATTATCCTGCCTTTTCAACAGAATAGACTGAACATCCTTTAACATTTTTGATGGTGCAAGATCATGTCTCATAAGATAAATATTCAGGCCAGGCATGGTGGCTCACGCCTGTAATTCCAGCACTTTGGGATGCTAGGTGGGCAGATCGCTTTAGTCCAGGAGTTTAAGACTCGCCTGGGCAACATAAGTGAGACCCTGTCTCTAAAAAACTACAAAAATTAGCCAGGTGTTTTGGTATGCACCTGTGGTCCCAGCTACTCAGGAGGCTGACGTGGAAAGATGGTTTGAGCCTGGGAGGCGGAGGTTGCAGTGAGCCAAGATGTTGCCACTGCTCTCCAGCCTGGTGACAGAACAAGATTCCATCTCAAAAAAAGAAAGACAAAAATTTCCTCAGAGTGCAAAGCTTGCCAGTATTTAGAAACCCTACATTAGTCTTCATTCAGCAACCAAAGTCATTCATGTGTCAAACATGAACTATCCCTAGAACTCCATATTTCTTGGGATGTGTGAGACACTGCCAGAATAATTATTCAAGCACTGTGTAGGCCGGGTGCAGTGGCTTATGCCTGTAATCCCAGCACTTTGAGAAACCGAGGCAAGAGGATTGCTTGAGCTCAGGAGCTCAAGACCAGCCTGGCAACATGGTGAAAGCCTGTCTCTACAAAAAAATAAAAATAAAAAAAAATTAGCCGAGTGTGGTGGTGCCCTCTTGGAGTCCCAGCTACTCAGGAGGCTAAGGCAGGAGGATCACTTAAGCCCAGGAGATTGAGGTTGCAGTGAGTTGTGATCGTACACTGTACTCCAGCCTGGGTGACAGAGCAAGACCCTGTCTCAAAAAATAAAAAGAAAAAAGAAAAGAAAAGAATGAGTGGGAGGGCCAGGCGCAGTGGCTCACACCTGTAATCCCAGCACTTTGGGAGGCTAAGGGGGGGTGGATCACAAGATCAAGAGATCGAGACCATCCTGGTCAACATGGTGAAACCCATCTCTACTAAAAATACAAAAATTAGACGGGCGTGGTGGCAGGCACCTGCAGTCCCAGCTACTTGGAGGCTGAGGCAGGAGAATCACTTGAAAAAGAGCGGTGGAGGTTGCAGTGAGCTGGGATGGTGCCACTGCACTCCAGCCTGGGCAACAATGAGACTCCGTCTCAAAAAAAAAAAAAAAAAAAAAGAAGTACTGGTACCTACAACAGACACAAAAGCCACATACTAGATGATTCCATGTGTGTGAAATGTCCAGAAGAGGCAAATCCATGGAGCAGCCAAGTAGAATGGTGATTGCCAAGAGCTCAGGAGAGGAAGGGCTAATGGCCCTGAGGTTCTTTTTAAGGTGATGAACATGTTTCTTTGGAGACAGGGTCTCGTTCAGTTGCCCAGGCTGGAGTGCAGGCTTTTTCTTTCCTTTTTTTTTTTTTGCAGTGGTGTGGTCACAGCTCACTGCAGCCTCAACCTCCTGGGCTCAAGTGCTCCTCCCATCTCAGCCTCCCGGGCAGCTTGGACCACAGGCCTGAACCATCATCCCCAGCTAATTTTTTCTATTTTTTGTAGAGGCAAGGTCTTACTATGTTGCCCAGGCTGCTCTCAAACTCCTGGGCTCAAGCAATCCTCCTGCCTTAGCCTCCCAACACGCTAAGGTGTGAGCCACCATGCCTAGCCCCTACTCCTTCTTTTTTTTTTTTTTTTTTTTTTTTAAAGATGGAGTCTTGCTCTGTCGCCTAGGCTGGTGTACAGTGGCACGATCTTGCCTCACTGCAACCTCTGCCTCCCAAGTTCAAGCAATTCTCCTGCCTCAGCCTCCCGAGCAGCTGGGATTACAGGCGCCCGCCACCATGCCCGGGTAATTTTTGTATTTTTAGTAGAATGGCGTTTCACCATGTTGGCCAGGCTGGTCTCGAAATCCTGACCTCAGGTGATTCACCCACCTCCGCTTCCCAAAAGTGCTGAGATTACAGGCGTGAGCCACCGCGTCCGGCTGCCCCCACTCATTCTTAATCACACCACCTGACTTTCTCCACATTGATCACATTAGGATATTATACTGTTTATTTACAGAAAATCCGTGTCCCTCTTCAGCCCACTGGGCTCTTCAGTACACTGGACGCTCCATGCAGGCACTGAGTTTTGTCTGACTTACCACTGGTTGTCTGCCCGGCTCACAGCTGGTGAATGAGTGATTGGAGACACACCTGCTCCCTTGATTTAGGCCTCTGGGAAACAAGGGCAGAGTAATCTCAGGGAGAAGAAAGAACTGGTAATTTCCAGGTAGGAAAAATCCTTTGGTGTGGCCGTGAGACGCTGCATTCTTCTTGGTCACAGCTCCCTCTGCTTTGATAATCATATAATCAACTTTATCTTTCTCTGAATCGTTCACGTAAAAGGGAGGTGTTGGAACACAAGGTGGGAATGGGTGTGTTGGGGTGGCCGAGGAAGTCAGGGGGAGCCACTGTTGACTGTTGCTGGGAATGAATTCCTGAAACTTGCTGGTCCCACCAAGATGCAAATCTTGCAGCAGTTTTTTTGTTTGTTTGTTTTTTATGGTTTTTTTTTTTTTGAGACGGAGTCTCGCTCTGTCGCCCAGGCTGGAGTGCAGTGGCCGCATCTCAGCTCACTGCAAGCTCCGCCTCCCGGGTTTACGCCATTCTCCTGCCTCAGCCTCCAGAGCAGCTGGGACTACAGGCGCCCGCCACCTCGCCCGGCTAGTTTTTTGTATTTTTTAGTAGAGACGGGGTTTCACCGTGTTAGCCAGGATGGTCTTGATCTCCTGACCTCGTGATCCGCCCGTCTCGGCCTCCCAAAGTGCTGGGATTACAGGCTTGAGCCACCGCGCCTGGCCTTTTGCAGCAGTTTTTACAGTTATCCTGTGGAAGAAGGGAGGATCCCACTCTGAGCCCAGGATTATCAGAATGCTGATAATCCCCTCCGATCAGCTTTTTTAATTTTAATTTTAATTTTTTGTGGTTTGGGGAAGATTTGCCAACTGTATTCTCTTTTCTGGCGAGGAAAATTTGTATCCGCCCAACGAAATCAGGTATTTAACTTCATTCAACAGTTATTTGATTCTATTCTCTACTAGATTCCTACGGCTTCTGTAACCCTAAAGTACCACAAACTGGGTGGCTTAAAACAACAGACACGTGGCCAGGCATGGTGGTGGCTCACACCTGTAATCCCAGCACTTTGGAAGGCCTAGGTGGGTAGGCAGATCACCTGAGGTCAGAAGTTCAAGATCAGCCTAACCAAAACGGTGAAACCCCGTCTCTGCTAAAAATACAAAAAAAAATTAGCTGGGCATGGTGCTGGCGCATGGCTGCAATTCCAGCTACTCGGGATGCTGAGGCAGGAGAACTGCTTGAACCTGGGAGGTGGAGGTTGCAGTGACAGTGAGACTCCATCTCAAAAAAAAAAAAAAAACAACCAACAACAACAGTCATGCATCCTCTCACAGTGCTGGAGGCCAGAAGTCTGAAATCAAACCATCAGCAGGGCCATGTTCTCCCTCCACATGCTCTTGGGGGAGGATGTTTCTATGCCTTTCTCTTCGCTGCTGGTGTTGCTGGCAGCTCTTGGCACTTTTTGGGTGTAGGCTTATCACTGCAGCACCTGCCCTGGGGTCACATGGCTCTCTCCTCACTGTGCCTCTTCTCCTTTTCTTTTTTTATTTTTGAGACAGGGTCCCACTCTGTGGCCCAGGCTGGAGTGCAGTGGTGCAGTCTCGGCTCACTGCAACCTCC
Organism: Macaca thibetana thibetana; assembly: GCF_024542745.1. NCBI lineage: Eukaryota > Metazoa > Chordata > Mammalia > Primates > Cercopithecidae > Macaca > Macaca thibetana. Next base: position 43,363,508 of record NC_065587.1, on the reverse strand, counting down.
TCCTCCCCAGGCTCCAGTGATCCTCCTATGTCAGCCTCCCGAGTAGCTGGGACTTCAGGCTCACGCCACCACGCCCGGCTAATTTTTTGTATTTTTAGTAGAGACAGCAGTTTACCATGTTGTCCAGGCTGGTCTCGAATGCCTGAGCTCAAGTGATCTACTCATCTCAGCCTCCCACAGCCCTGAGATTACAGGCATGAGCCACTGGGCCGGGCCCTCCTTCTCTTTTCCGGTTTGTTCGGTTTTTGTTGTTATTATTTTGTTTTTGCTTTTGTTTTTTAATATTTATTTTAAGTTCACGGGTACATGTGCAGCTTTGTTATACAGGTAAGCTTGTGTCATGGGGGTTTGTTTTACAGATTATTTCATCACCCATCACCCAGGTATTAAGCTAGTATCCATTAGTTGTTTTTTTTTTTTTTTTTTTTTTTTTTGAGATGGAGTTTCACTCTTGTTGCCCAGGCTGGAGTGCAATGGCGTGATCTCAGCTCACTGTAACCTCCGCCTCCCGGGTTCAAGCAATTCTCCTGTCTCAGCCTCCCAAGTAGCTGGGGTTACAGGTGTGTGCCACCACACCCGGCTAATTTTTGTATTTCTAGTAGAGATGGGGTTTAATCATATTAATCAGGCTGGTCTCAAACTCCTGACCTCAGGTGATCCGCCCATCTCGGCCTCCCAAAGTACTGGGATTACAGGCGTGAGCCACCGTAGCCAGCCTAGTTATTTTTTCTGATCCTCTCCTTCCTCCCACCCTTCACCCTTTGACAGGCCCCAGTGTGTGTTGTTCCCATCTATGTGTCCATGTGTTCTCATCATTTAGCTCCCATTTGTGAGAATATGCAGTATTTGGTTTTCTGTTCCTGCATTAGTTTGCTAAGGCTAATGACTTCTAGCTCCATCCCTGTCCCTGCAAAGCACATGATCTCATTCCTTTTTATGGCTGCATAGTATTCCATGGTCTATATGTAGCACATTTTCTTTATCCAGTCTCTCATTGATAGGCATTGAGATTGATTCCTTGTCTTTGCTATTGTGAATAGTGCTATAGTCCTTTTCTTCTAAGGAGACCAGTCATATTGGATTATGGGTCCACTCTCATCCAGTATAACCTCAACTTAAATGATATCTTAATTACATCTTCAAAGACATAAGGTCACACTCATAGGTACTGGTGATTAGGACTTCAGCATAGGTTTTTGGGGGAAACTATTCAATGCCTAACACAACCTCTCCAAGAAAAACAATCTTATTGAAATTTTAATTGGAATTGTATTCAATTTAACAATTTATATCATAATTTGGGGACTTTGACTTTTTTTTTTGAGACAGAGTCTTGCTGTGTTGCCCACGCTGGAGTGCAGTGGCACGATCTCAGCTTACTGCAACCTCCACCTCCCAGGTTCAAGCAATTCTCCTGCCTCTGCCTCCCATGTAGCTGGGACTACAGGCGCCTGCCACCATGCCCGGCTAATTTTTGTATTTTTAGTAGAGATGGGGTTTTGACTTTTTCCTTCCTTCCTTTTTTTTTTTTAAGACGGAGTATCACTCTTGTTGCCCAATGTGGAGTGCAATGGCGTGATCTTGGTGTACTGCAACCTCCGCCTCCTGGATTCAAGTGATTCTCCTGCCTCAGCCTCCCAAGTAGCTGGGATTACAGGCATGTGCTACCACACCCGACTAATTTTGTATTTCCAGTAGAGACAGGGTTTCACCAGAATGGTCAAGCTGGTCTCAAACTCTTGACCCCAAGTGATCCGCCTACCTCAGCCTGCCAAAGTGCTGGGATTCCAGGCATGAGCCACTGTGCCTGGCCTCTGACTTTTTCTTACTCAAGAACTCTTATGTCTCTTTTTTTGTTTCTAGTTTATGTCATGTCGTTCAGTAAGATTTTATTATTTTCCTCATAAAGCCCATGACTTTCTTCTTAAATTTATTACTTTTTTTTTTTTTTTTTTTTTTGAGACAGAGTCTCACTCTGTTGCCCAGGCCGGAGTGCAGTGGCACAGTCTCAGCTCACTGCAAGCTCCACCCCCCAGGTTCAAGTGATTCTCCTGCCTCAGCCTCCATGTAGCTGGGATTATGGGCGGCCGCCACCATGCCCAGCTATTTTTTGTATTGTTAGCAGAGACGGGGTTTTGCCATGTTGGCCAGGCTGGTCTCAAACTCCTGACCTCGGGTGATTCACCCACTCCAACTCCCAAAGTGCTAGGATTACAGGCGTGAGCCACCGCGCCCAGCCAAATTTATTTCTAAGTGTTTCATAGTTTCTGTCTGCATGCTGAATGAACAACTTTTTAAATTTAAATTTCTAGGTGTTTGTTGCTACAGTATGGGAAAACTATTGTGTGTGTTTTTTGGTTTTTTGTTTTTTTTTTAAGATGGAGTCTTGCTCTATTGCCCAGGGGAGGGCAGTGGCTTATTCTGGGCTCACTGCAACCTCTGCCTCCTGGGTTCAAGTGATTCTCCTGCTTCAGCCTCACTAGAAGCTGTGATTACAGGTACCCACCACCATGCCTGTTTAATTTTTGTGTTTTTCGTAGAGATGTGGTTTTGCCATGTTGGCCAGGCTGGTCTGGAATTCCTGACCTCAGACCATCCATCCACCTCCGCTTCCCAAAGTGCTGGGATCACAGAAGTGAGCCACCACACCCAGCCTTGTTTGATGTATATTTATCTTGAGACTAGCCACCTAATCAAACTTCCTTATTTATTCCAGGGTTTAAAAAAATTAACTAGTATGTTTTCAGTTTTCTAAGCACACAATCCTATAAATAGAGAAATGATTGAATGTTGTATCTTAGAATATTTTGCAGGATAGGAAAAATAACCTAGGGTTATCTATCAGCTGACCATAACAGCTTTCCACAAGGTAGTGTTAACTAAGGAAAGTAAGATGTAAGAAGGAATGCTTAATATAATCTCAGTTTTGAAAAACAATGAGTAGGCTGGGTGCGATGGCTCACCCCTGTAATCCCAGCACTTTGGGAGGCCGAGGCGGGCAGATCACTTGAGGTCAGGAGTTCATGACCAGCCTGGCCAACATGGTGAAACGCCATCTCTACTAAAAATACAAAAATTAGCTGGGCGTGGTGGCGGGCACCTGTAATCCCAGCTGCTCAGGAGGCTGAGGCAGGAGAATCGCTTGAACCCGGGAGGCGGAGGTTGCAGTGAGCCGAGATCGCGCCATTGCACTCCAGTCTGGGCAACAAGAGCAAAACCCTGTCTCATAAAAAAGAACGCTATGCTCAGTCCCATCAGAGGTGGCTGAGTGTTCAGGGCAGCCAGTCAGATGCTCCCCTGGAAATGTGACTCAGGAATGAAGGGCCAAACACAGTTGAGCCCAAGCACTCAACACAAAGGCCTCTTGGTCTTGCTCCTTAAAACCAGGAGGCCGGGCGCGGTGCTCACGCCTGCAATCCCAGCACTTTGGGAAGCTGAGGCAGGTGGATCACCTGAGGTCAGGAGTTTGAGACCAGCCTGGCTAACATGGTGAAACCTTGTGTCTACTAAAAACACAAAAAGTTAGCCAGGTGTGGTGGTGCACGCCTACAATCCCAGCTACTCGGCAGGCTGAGGCAGGAGAATCACTTGAACCCAGGAGGCGGAGGTTGCAGTGAGCTGAGATTGCGCCAGTGCAGTCCAGCCTGGGTGACAGAGTGAGACTCCATCTCAAACAAACAAACGAACAAACAAACCACACTAAATACTCTGATTATGAGAATGCAAAGTGAAAGCTGGAGCAGCAGAAGTAAGGCTCAGGAGGAGGGTGGGGCTGGATCAGGGAGGATCACAAAAGCAAGCCAACTCCTCCAGCTCTAAGGGAGACCAACTTGCAGTTAGACACAACTGAGGGAAATGGGCTGACATTTCCCATATCTTCCAGGTCCAAGCCCCAGAGAAAGCAAATCACTGGATCAGGAACCATGGTCTCCTGGATCCAAATCTAGGCTTTTCTCCCAGAAAGAGCACCTGCGGGGGATGCCTGGTCCAGCTGGTGAAGGCTGGGTGGCTCACCGTTCTGCGGTTTCCGTCTTCGTGGAGAGCTTATTCCCTCACGTTGATGATGACAAAAGGGTCGGGCTTCTTCAAGGTGGCTGCTTCATTGGTTTGTGATCCACCCAGTGTACTCAGAGAGCTTCTCACCACACTTTTTCTGTAATTGGCCAGAAATAGTAAATATTTTAGGCTCCGTGGGCCATCTGTTCTCTACCACAGTGCTAGACTTTGTTGTAGTGACAGCAGCCATACTGTTTACATATTATTTGTGGCAGCTTTTAAGACCATATGGAGTACAAAGCCTAAAATTTGCTATCTGGTTCTTTACAGAAGACGTTTGCCAACCCTGTCATATAGTAGGAACATCTTTCTTAACACCATCTTTTTTTGAGATGAAGTCTTGCTATGTTGCCCAGGCTGGAAACAAACTCCTGGGACCAAGAGATCCTCCCCATTCAGCCTCCCAAGTAGCTGGGACTGTAGGCGCATCACCAAGCCCCACCGCTTACCATCAATTTTTTTTTTTTTTTTTTTTTTTGAGATGGAGTCTCACTCTGTCGCCCAGGCTGGAGGGCAATGGTGTGATCTCAGCTCACTGCAACCTCCGCCATCCAGGTTGAAGCGATTCTCCTGCCTCAGCCTCCCGAGTAACTGGGATTACAGGGGTGCGCCACGACGCCGGCTAATTTTTGTATTTTTAGTAGAGACAGAGTTTCACCATGTTGGCCAGGCTGTTAGCACCATTTTAACGGCTGCATTTTGCTTCCCTTCCACCGATGCTTCCAAAGGTGTCTTAGTAACGACATTTGAAACAGAATTTGCCAAGAGAAGACACCTTTTGTATAGAACAGGAAGTGTCTGCAAATCCTGACTTCTCTACCAGCCCTGCCCTGGCGTCTAAGCTCTGACAGGCTGAAAAATGGGCATTTTCTAAGTCATTTCTCCTGATCCAAGATCTTGCAACTTTGCAAACTTGTAAATGAGGCCACCTGCTGTGCAATCCTGCCGGCCCTGTCCTAAGACGACTCCTGCAGTCTCTTCTTTTCCTGTAACCTGGTCCCGTTCACATGATGCTATTTTTCAGCTATTTGCAAAAAGCTCCTTAAAATCTATTTCTCCCTTTAATTATAGTTTACAACTGGTCTTACTGAAAGCAAAGAATTTATTGCTTGCCCAGGGCCATTAAAGATCAAGCTGGGTTAGGGGGTCTCCTTGATGAATCCAGGGAGGAGGGTTCAAGACAGAGGCTGTTTCCGAACCAGTTTTTCTAGTTTCCAGGCACTCTCCGGATTCTTCTCTGGGTTTACTTTTCTTAGGTAGAAACCCTACCTAGATTTGCAAATGACACGGAGCTCTTTGTCACCCAAGAATCCCCTGGGGCCCATGGGTCAGTCATTGTTTGGAAAGTGTTGCCTCTCAGGCTTTTCTATTTTTATAAAAGAAGGATTACTGTCTTTGCGCCCTGTAACCTTGGACTACTGCCAAGTGTTCTTGGTGGCATTTTCACTTGATAAATATGAGTCTTTCCGCTCCTGACCCCGAAGAGCGCTTCTCCTAGGAGTCTCAGGAGTTTCAGACCTAGTTACACCCCTGCATTTATCGCCTCAGACGTGTCAAATGCCGCTGTCACCTCCCGACGAACTTTCAGACACATTGGTGAAGCCAGAAAGAGATAGAAGATTATCATTATGCTAATTGTTTAAATGTACAGAACTACCCTTTTTAATCTTTAATTTTGGAGTTTTAGCCACAACTCCTTTAAAATAATATTATAATTTTTATTATTAAATGATCATTAGAGAATAAATAACACTGTAGGGCAAATTTTCCCCTTCCATTTTTTTTTTTTTTTTAGATGGAGTCTTCCTCTGTTGCCCAGGATGGAGTGCAGTGGTGTCACCTCGGCTCACTGCATCCTCTGCCTCCTGGGTTCAAGCAATTCTCGTGCCTCAGCCTCCCAAGTAGCTAGGATTACAGGCGTGCAACAAGCCCAGCTAATTTTTGTAATTTAGTGGAGGCAGGATATCACTATGCTGGCCAGGCTGATCTTGAACTCCTGACCTCAAGTGATCAACTCGCCTCAGCCTTCCAAAGTGCTTGGATTCTGGGATTATAGGCATGAGCTACTGTGCCTGCCCCCACCCTTTTTTTTTTTTTTTTTTTTTTGAGACAGCATCTTGCTCTGTCACCCAGGTTGGAGTGCATTGGTTCCATCATGGCTCACTGCAGCCTTGACCTCCAGGGCTCAAGCAATCCTCCCACCTCAGCCTCCCCAGTAGCTGGGATTACAGGAGTGCACAACCCCACACCCAGCTAATTGTTGTATTTTTTGTAGAGACAGGGTTTTGTCATGTTGCCAATGCTGGTCTTGAACTCCTAGGCTCGAGTGATCCTCCTGCTTAGGCCTCCCCAAGTGCTGGGATTACAGGCATGAGCCACCGCACCTGGCCAAATCCAAGGATTTTTGTATCCACGAGTGGATCCTGGAACCACTGCCCCAGGGATACCAAGGAATGATTATACAGGAAAAGGAAATTTTCTGTATACAAGGAGAGCCCAGCTGGAAACACCTCAGCATTTGCCTTATTTGAACACAGTTTAAACATTTGGCTGCCTGCGACTAACTGAAGCTCAGCCTGCTATTCGTTAAAAGAATATGCTCCTAATTTAGCCTGTCAGTTAATTTATGTATTAAGTTAGGTTACAGTTCATTACATAAAGGCCAAAGTATGGAAGCCTCCTCAGGCCAAATTTAGTTTAATTTAACATTTCCTCCCTTTTGGTCAGTCTCAATTTTAAGAGACTGACCAAAACCTTGACACTACTCTCTGTCACCATCATCCGACTAAATACGGAACTTATTTAGTCTCCGTACACAATCCACAAGTCACAACAGTTGAACAATTCTTCTTGCAGATCTAGTTCAAACGAGACCGTTCAACATTTGATGAATGATTGTAAACAAACATTTAAGACCTGAGAGGATACGGCGCACCAAGAAGACTATTATAATGGCTGTCAGGAGGGTTACACCAAAAAGACTGAAGTGCACTCCTTAGCAAAAGCCTGTAGGAACTGAACTAATCCAAGTAAAAGTTCAGGCAACATAGACAGCTCATTAGTATTTGAGTCCAGTTGGCCATGGTCTGTATTCCGGATCTGATGGCAATGAAGGACTATAGTTTGGTATAAAATGGCCTGATTTAAAGAGGTATCTGTTTTTGTTGTTAGCCTGATAATATAAGCTGTATAATATAGAGACTTACCAAAAGAACATGAAGATGAGAAAACCTTGCAAGAGCCAAGCTGGCCATCCACCGCCCAGGAGGCCCGGGGACCATAAACACATCATCTGTTCCTTTTCCTTGAGAAATTTTCTTTCTTATTGTTGTGGTTACATTGGCAATTTATTTTTATTTTTATTTTTTTAATTTTTATTTTTTTTTAAGGTAGAGTCTCGCTCTGTCGCCCAGGCTGGAGTGCAGTGACGCCATCTTGGCTCACTGCGAGTTCTGCCTTCCGGGTTAAAGCGATTCCCATGCCTCAGCGGCCCGAGCAGCTGGGATTACAGATGCACACCACCATACCTGGCTAATTGTTGTATTTTTAGTAGAGACGAGGTTTTTCCCATGTTGGCCAGGCTGGTCTTGAACTCCTGGTCTTAAGTGATCCAACTTGGCCTCCCAAAGTGCTGGGATTACAGGCATGAGTCACTGCACTCGGTCATGCCTTGAGAAATTTTCTTGGTGTATTTGGTAGCAGTGTCTAAAGAAACAACAGTATCAGCCACCTTTTTTGGGGGGAGGGGGGTGGACAGAGTCTCATTCTGTCGCCCAGGCTGGAGTGCATGATCTCGGCTCACTGCAACCTCTGCCTCTGGGGTTCAAGCAATTATCCTGCCTCAGCCTCCTGAGTAGCTGGGATTACAGGTACACACCACCATGCTGGGCTAATTTTTGTATTTTTAGTAGAGATGGGGTTTCACCGTGTTGGTCAGGCTGGTCTTGAACTCCTGACCTCATGTTCCGCCCACCTCAGCCTCCCAACGTGCTGGGATTACAGGCATGAGCCACTGTGCCCGGCCTTCAGTCACCTTTTTAATTAAGCTTTCTGTAGTAGGAAAATCAAAAGAAAAATAGATACAACATTCCATTTTCTTAAAAACCAAATACAAGGCTCCAACTTGAGAGAGAAGGAGATCTAAAGGAGATCTAAAGCAGGATACTCTGTTAGGTGTTTTTGTTGAACATATGTATTATCACTTACCTTTTAGAAAGTGGTTTCTACCCCTCTGAACAGTGGGGAGGTCTGGCTGACTGCAAGATCCAAGATGTTTCCCCAATTTACAGATCAGTTTCAAATTCTATACTACTAGTACCCCACAAGTGCCAAGGGTGAGCCTCCAGAAACCTCACTGGACTCTTTCATCGGGGAAACTAACTTGTCTTCGTAAACCCCATAATTGCTCCATAAAGCATAAACCTTAGCTAGGGCCATTCATAAATTATGGTCCCATGGATTTGCCTCGAGAGTAAAGGAAAAGATTAAGACAGCAAAAAATGAGGAAGAAAAGAATAAGAATGCTGGGTGCGGTGGCTCATGCCTGTAATCCCAGCACTTTGGGAGGCCGAGGCGGTTGGATCATCTGAGGTTGGGGGGAGTTCGAGACCAGCCTGACCAACATGGAGAAATCCCATGTCTACTAAAAAAAATTAGCCGAGCATGGTGGCGCATGCCTGTAATTCCAGCTACTTGAGGGTGAGACAGGAGAATTGCTTGAACTCGGGAGGAAGAGGTTGCGGTGAACTGAGATCATGCCATTGCACTCCAGCCTGGGCAACCAAGAGTGAAACTCCGTCAAATAAAAAAAAAAAAGAAGAAAGGAAGAAAGAGAGAGAGAGAGAGAGAAAGGAAGGAGGAAGGAAGGAAGGAAGGAAGGAAGGAAGGAAGGAAGGAAGGAAGGAAGGAAGGAAGGAAGGAAGGAAAGAAAGAAAGAAAGAGAAAGAAAGAAAGAAAGAAAGAAGGAAGGAAGGAAGAAGAGAGAGAGAGAAAGAAAGAAGAGAGAAAAGAAAGAAGAAAGAAAGAAAGAAAGAAAGAAAGAAAAAAGAAAGAAAGAAAGAAAGAAAGAAAGAAAGAAAGAAAGAAAGAAAGAAAGAAGGAAGGAAGGAAGGAAGGAAGGAAGGGAGGGAGGGAGGGAGGGAGGGAAAGAAAGAAAAGAGAGAGAGGAAGGAAGGAAGGGAGGGAGGGAATAAGGCTTTTCTGACTGGCAGAGGAGCCTTGATCTTGGAAAAGCCATCCAGGTCTAGAACACCATCTGCTTCTAGGGAGAAATTTTCCCCAGCTAGCTTTACATTGAAGTCTCTAATGGAGGCTGGGAGTAGTGGCTCACACCTGTTATCCCAGCACTTTGAAAGGCCAAGGTGGGTGGATAACTTGAGGTTGGCAGTTCGAGACCAGCCTGGCCAACATGGTAAAACCCCACTCCTGGTATAAATTTCTGTGTAGTTTGTTCTCACACTGCTATAAAGAACTACCTGAGACTGGGTAATTTATGAAGAAAATTAATTTAACTGACTTACAGTTCCGCAAACTTAATGGGAAGCATGACTGTGAGGCCTCAGGAAACTGACAATCAGCAGAAGGTGAAGGGGAAGCACTTTCTTCACAATGGCGGCAGTAGAAAGAGATAGTGAAGGAGGAACCACCACACACTTTTATTATTTTTTGTTTGTTTGTTTGTTTTTTGAGACGGAGTTTCACTCTTGTCCAGGCTAGAGTACAATGGCATGATCTCAGCTCACTGCAACCTCTACCTCCCGGGTTCAAGCGATTCTCCTGCATCAGCCTCCCGAGTAGCTGGGACTACAGGCACATGCCACCACGCCCTGCTAATTTTTGTATTTTTAGTAGAGACGGGGTTTCACCATATTGGTCAGGCTTGTCTCGAACTCCTGACCTCAGCCTCCCAAAGTGCTAGGATTACAGGTGTGAGCCACTGCACCCAGCCTGAATTTACTTTAACAGAATGCAATTATGGGCAATGAGATGAAGAGGAAAATGTTCTGACATTTCTAGAAATTTGCTCACACCTATATGAAATCTTACTTTCTTTCATTATCTCACCTGACGCTCATAAAAACTTTGTGCAAAGGAGTTCCGAGGAGTACTAACATTTAGGAGAGCTGGGCAGACGAAGAACTAACAAAGGTAAACGATCGAAAGATGCTAAGAAACCAAGTGAAGTTATTGTTTCAAAGAGGCGCCACTCCACAATTCCAAAGGCTGCTGAGAAATTAAGAATAAGAAGGTGACCTGTGTGCGTGGCTGAACAAAATGGAAGTTTTTAGTGAGCTTGGTACCTTTCTTGAGCCACTTTGCTTGTTCATATCTCATTCCCTTTGTCCTGATATTCTGCCCAGAAGCTGGGACCATGCTTTGCACATGGCAAGTGCCCATTTTATGTCTGTTAGTAGCAGTTTTGCTGAATGACTGAAACCAGAGACTTAGCAGAGATGGGTGTGCTCACAGCTGGCTTCCACTCTATTCCCATTACAAAGCAAAATGCAATACGAAGCAATACAAACCAAAATACAAATGCAACACCAATCCAAAGTGAAATTCCCATTACAAAAGCTCTTTACCAGACAGTTCTACTTACAGGAATTCGTCCTAAAGACAGTTCCCCCAAAGCGTGAGATGCTCTACTTACAACAATATTAATTGCAATGCTATTTGTAATAGCAAAGGCGGGAAACCACCTAAATTCCACCAGCTGCAAAGCATCCAGTCAATGGGGCGATAGGATGCCCCTTTAAGAAAGAACAAGGCTGGCCGGGCGTGGTGGCTCACACCTATAATCCCAGCACTTGGGGAGGCTGAGGTGGGCAGATCACCTGAGATTCAGGGATTTGAGTTCAGCTGGGCCAACATGGTGAAACCCCATCTCTACTAAAAACAAAAATGAGCCAGATGTTGTGATGCGTGTCTGTAATCCCAGCTACTCGGGAGGCTGAGGCATGAGAATCACTTGAACCTGGGAGGTGGAGGGTGCAGTGAGCCAAGATCATACCATTGCACTCTAGCCTGAGGGTGACACAGTGAGACTCTGTAAAAAAATAAAAAAAAGAAAGAGCGGACGAGGCTGATGGCTCTGCACTGAAATGATCTCTACGATGTATTTGAAAAGTGGAGAAAAGAGGGCAGACCCTTACGGGGGGGAAAAAAAAGAGAGAGACAATTAAAAGAACAGCTGGGCCAGATGCATTGGCTCATGCCCATAATCCCAGCACTTTGGGAGGCCAAGGCAGGTAGATATCTTGAGCTCAGAAGTTCAAGACCAGCCTGGGCAATGTAGTAAGACTGCCCCCCCCCCCCACAACCATCTCTACACAAAATACAAAAAATAGCCAAGCATATTGGCATGCCTGTAGTCCCAACTATTTGGAAGGTTAAGACAGGAGGATTGCTTAAGCCTGGTTGAGGCTGCAGTGAGCCATGATCATACCACTGCACTTCAGCCTGGGCAACAGAGCGAGACCTTGTCTCAAAAAAACACAAAGAAAAGAAAAAAAATTATTTCAATGGATCTTGCAGTATTGACTGGATAGAAGGCTGGAAGCCAATAAAGCGAAGAAAATACAAATAGACTGACTTCTAGAAATTCTATGGGTAAAGGAAGAAGGGATTAAGGGTGGCAACCTACTTGTACTATTGAGCATTTGTCTTAAAACCATGTCTTCTTAGAAAGCATACATTTATTTATGTATGTATTTATTGAGACGGAGTCTCACTCTCACCCAGGCTGGAGGGCAGTGGTGCAATCTCGGCTCACTGCAACCTCTGCCTCCTGAGTTCAAGAGATTCTCCTGCCTCAGCCTCCTGAGTAGCTGGACTTGCAGGCACCCACCACGATGCCTGGCTAATTTTTGTATTTTTAGTAGAGACGGGGGTTTCACTATGTTGGCCAGGTTGGTTGTGAACTCCAGACCTCAAGTGATCCGCCTCCCTCGGCCTCCCAAAGTGCTAGGATTACAGGTGTGAGCCACCGCGCCTGGCCAGAAAGCATACATTTTTTATTTAGATTGTATGCTTATCTGGTGTGGCTTGATATGGGGGTGCTGATGGAGATTGGGAGGCAGAGAAATATCCTCCCAATAATAATAGCCAAACACAACATAGCACTTGTGATATTTTCTGTGAACTTTATTAGTGTGAACTCATTTCAACCTCCTAACAACCCTATGGGGCAGGTCTTTTTAATACCCCCATTTCACAGGTGGGGACACAGTGGCCTTTCTAATATCACACACCAGCAACTGTGAGAGCTTCAAACCCAGGCAGTCTCGTCGCAGAGAGTCACATAACCGCTCTGCAAAGCTGCCTCCCTCTGCTTCAGAGGTGCTCAGATTCGGGGTTTGCCTCTCACTAGCTGGGCAAGCCTAGGCATTGGCCTTGTTAGAGCCTTGGTTTTCTTGCCGCAGAATGGGGGTAACTGCAGAGTTGTTGAGAAGCATTTGAAGCACCTGATTCTTGGTGCTCAATACAGGGAACTTGTGATAGTTACTCCCAACTTAGAGCAGCGCTCAGGCAGGCACTGCGCCAGGGTTTGATTACTGATGCATCTCCAAGCTGAGCCCAGGTAAGCCCATGGTCCCATGCCAGCGAGCAGCTGCCAGTGCCTCCCTCTGCTGCAGAGCTTGGCTGTGTGTGGATGGATGGGACAAGGATCACTCCAGAAGCTTCTCCCCTTAAGACACCTTGACATGAAGGAATCTTCTTCCTTTGCTCCTCTTTCTGTCCTCCCTGCCCCCCTTCCTCCCTCCCTTTCTTCTTTAAATACCCAAAGTCAGTTGATACCTTTTCTTAAGTAACTCAATAAGCAAGACAGGCAGTTTGCTCACGGTTGGCAGTGGGCAGGATTAAGGGAGGATTAAGGCCCTTTGTCAATTTCTCATCTTCCGTCTGCAGGGACAAGACCTGAAGGATTGCTAAAGAATGCCCTTGGTAACAACTGTTTCTCCAGGGCCTTGTTTGGCTTCCCTCTGGCTGGGTGGAACCCGCTGTGTGCAGACTTTGCAGGGAGGTAGGCCGAAGGCTGCCAGCATTGAAGCAGGTGAGCTATGGCATTTGCATTGGGCTGGGTCTCCATTCTCGGGCCAAATCAACTCACCTCTTGGGCGAGTTGCTTCAGACTTCAGAGACAAGCCACATCACGCCGAGAGGCTTTCCCCCCAGTTCCAGGGCCCAAGGCTGCAGGCACATAGCCAACCCAGCCTTCTCTTCCCTTTGTGTTCCCTTCTCGCCTTGGTTTCTCCTCCCTTGTGAAGAAACAGCACACCTGCTCTTACACAAGGCCAGTCCTCCATGGGCGCCCTCATCCCACCCCTTTTGACCTTCTCAAGGACTTCAAGTCTCTAATGATCCTCTCCCTCTCCTGACTCATCCATCTCTCCCTCTCCCTTGAAACTCAGCAGCCTACAGACCTGCTTCCAGATTAAAACAAAAACAGAAACCCCTCCAACCACCCCCTCCACCCTTTTTTCCTGCTTTCCCTCAGAGACAAACTTCTCTGCAACCCCTGCCTCCTTTCCTAAATTCCCGTCCATTCTCCAGCCCACTTCTAGCTGGCTTTGGCACCTACGGTCCCTCCCCTCCCCCCCCCCCCTCCCCCCCCCCCCCTCCTCCCCTCCCCTCCCCCCTCCCCTCCCCCCCTCCCCTCCTCTCAGATTCACTCTTGTCAAGGTCACCAGGAATACCCCGTGCACAGTACAACAGGCACTTCCATGTCCTCGCGGGATGGGTCTTACCAGCTGCACTTGACACAGCTGATCCAGGGTGCTCCCCTCCCTTCCCTCCTGGGGCAAGCTCGTGGTTTTCCCACCTCCTCCCTCTGACCCTCCTGCCTCCTCCCTCTGACCCAGGGCACTCTCCTCCCTCCCTTCCTGGGACACGTGCATGGCTTTCCTGCCTCCTCCCTCTGACCCTCCTGCCTCCTTCCTCTGACCCAGGATGCTCTCCTCCCTCCTCTCCTGGAACACGCTCATGACTTTCCCACCTCCTCCCTGGCCACCTCTTCTCAATCTTCATTTCTGAATTTTCTTATTTCTATTCTCTGAATGTTGGCTTTCTGCATGGCTTGGCCCTGGGTCCCCCTCTAGCTAGACTCTCACGGGATGATCTCATCCGTGGCCAAGGTTTTTAACACAATCTAGAAGCTGAGACTCCCGTATTGCAACTCTGGTCTCACTGCCAACTCACATGTCTGTGGCCTGCTGGATACCCCTGTTCTGGCTCTTGGGCATTCCACACTTAGCGTTTCCTAAACCAGACTGTCCAGGGCCTTCCACATTGGTTTGTTCCCAGTCTCCCTTGGAGCAGGCACTGGTGCCAACCTTCCAGCCGGTGCCCGACTGCCAAGCTGGATTCCCTCCTCCTCCTCCCAAAACCCTCCCCTCCTCAGACCTCACTTTTTTCATCCTCACATTGTCACCCTAGGCCAGGCCACCATCAGCTCCTGCCTGGACACTGTGACAGCCTTCTAAGTTATCAACGTCCCCCATTTTTCATGCTGCTGCCATTAAGATCTTTCTAGAATAAAAATCAAATCAAGCCAGTTCCTTGCTTAAAACCATTTCACGCTCCCTATTGCTCTTCAGGTGAAGCTAACCTCCTTAACTCGGTTTTCACAACCCTTCCCAGCCAGCCCCTCCCTGCCTCTCCCACCTCCAGTGCCACCCCCAGACCTCAAGCGATCCACCCACCTCAGCCTCTCAAAGTGCTGGGTGGTGGCTCACACCTGGCCGCCTCCTCCTCTTCCTCCTCCTCCTTCTCCTCCTCCCCCTCCTCATCTTCCTCCTTCTTCCTCCTTCTTCTATGAGTGGTCAGTTATTCTAATGATAGATTACAAAACTGGCTTCTGCCTTTCACAAATTAAATCATAACCCATGTCCTGGAAGTTTGAACGCAGCCTTGCCTAGTTTTCTTTCATTTATATTATTGTTATCACTACAGTTATTTGGGGTGGCCTGAGGACACGGCTGGAGCTGGAGTGTGGCTGTGACCTCCTCTTGACATCTCTCTGCACTACTATTAATGGTATCCCAAGTGCTGGGCACAGAGAAGGAGCTAGAGCAATATTTGATGAATAAATGGCTGGGCGCGGTGGCTCATGACTGTAATCCCAGAATTTAGGGAGGCCGAGGCAGGTGAATCACCTAAGGTCAGGAGTTCAAGACCAGCCTGGCCAACCTAGTGAAACCCCATCTCTACTAAAAATACAAAAATTAGGCCAGGCGGAGTGGCACATGCCTGTAATCCCAGCTACTTGGGAGGCTGAGGCAGGAGAATCACTTGAACCTGGGAGGCGGAGGTTGCAGTAAGCTGAGATTGCGCCATGGCACTCCAGCCTGGGCAACAAGAGCAAAACTCCGTCTCAAAAAAGAAAAAAAAAAAAAAAAATTAGCTGGGCA
The DNA here is from genome assembly GCF_024542745.1 of Macaca thibetana thibetana. Taxonomy (NCBI): domain Eukaryota; kingdom Metazoa; phylum Chordata; class Mammalia; order Primates; family Cercopithecidae; genus Macaca; species Macaca thibetana. Next base: position 43,348,044 of record NC_065587.1, on the reverse strand, counting down.
TGGTGGAGCATGCCTGTAGTCCCAGCTACTCGGGAGGCTGAGGCAGGAGAATCGCTCGAACCCAGGAGGCAGAGATTGCAGTGAGCCAAAATCGCGCCCTTTCACTCCAGCCTGGGTGATGAGAGCAAAACTCAGTCTCAAAAAAAAAAAAAAAAAAAAAAGAATTTGATGAATAAATGAATGAACGAATGAAATCACTCTCAAACCAGAGCCTTGAGTTTCATGTTATTGGCCAGTGGTTAATTTTATCAGCACACACAAGACTCTCAGTCTCTAAATCGCGGAACTATAGGATGGCAGGATGGGAGAATCCCTGGACCACGCAGGGCCCAACCTCCAAATTTATCAGTTGAGCCAGCTAAGCCATTGCTCACCCACAGCAGGCAGGCTGCCTGTAGGATGTAAGAATGTGGAGGAGGAGAGGTGTGCAGGGGCCAGGTCTTACCTGACTTGTTGATTTTATTCTCAATACGATGAGAAGTCCCGGGAGACTTTAACATAATGCCTGATCTTCTTTTCTTTTCTTTTCTTTTCTTTTCTTTTCTTTTCTTTTCTTTTCTTTTAAGATCATTGCAATCCCTGCAAAACCAGATCCAGGACTGGAGAGAGAAAGTAAGGTATGGGCTGGGGGATCAACACACATTTGTGACATGCATTTGTGCCTCTTTAATGGCAAGGCCTAGGAGCACATGCCTGGGGTCAGCTTGCCATCGTGTGGCCAAACCTAAGGACTGCACATCTTCCATCTTGCTTTCCCCAGGGCTCCATGTAGTTGTGGAGACAGGACCCAGGTCTCTCCTCCCACCGAAGTCCAGGGTCTACAGGCCTGAGTTCAAGTCCCGGTTCCTGCACTCCCAGCCATATGACCAAAGAGGATTCAGGTTCTGTCTCCGACTCATGGGGACAGCAACACACTCATCTCTCACAGTGAAGACCCAGTAAGATATGGCAGCTGTCAGCTGGGGGCGGTGGCTCACGCCTGTAATCCCAGCACTTTGGGAGGCCGAGGCAGGCGAATCACAAGATCAGGAGATCGAGACCATCCTGGCTAACACAGTGAAATCCCGTCTCTACTAAAAAATACAAAAAATTAGCCGGGCGTGGTGGCAGGAGCCTGTAGTCCCAGCTACTTGGGAGGCTGAGGCAGGAGAATTTCTTGAACCCTGGAGGCAGAGGTTGCAGTGAGCCGAGATTGCGCCACTGCACTCCAGCCTGGGCGACAGAGGGAGACTCCGTCTCAAAAAAAAAAAAAAAAAAAAAAAAAAAGAAAAGAAATGGCGGCTGTCACGGCATTTGGTAAAAACTCCTGTTTGGTTGGTGGGTATTATTTTTCTGAGGAATAAATAAGAACATCTTTCTTCACTGTTACCATAAAACCAGAAAATAAGATGCCCAGGTAGTTTGGATGCCTAATCCTAGATTTGGGGGATCATTAAGTCTGACCTCCCTTAGTCCCAGCTACTTGACAGGCTGAGGCAGGAGGATTGCTTGAACCCAGGAGGTGAAGGTTGCAGGGAGCTGAGATCTCACTGCTGCACTCCAGCCTGGGCAACAGAGCAAGACTCTGTCTCAAAAATAAATTAAAAATTTAAAATAAAAAAAAAAATAGGCCAGGCGTGGTGGCTCATGCCTATAATCCTGGCACTTTGGGAAGCCGAGGCAGGTGGATCACAAGCTCAGGAGACTGAGCCCATCCTGGCCAACATGGTGAAACCCTGTCTCTACTAAAATACAAACAAAACAAAACAAAACAAAACAAAAACAGCCCAGTGTGGGTGAACGTGCCTGTAGTTCCAGCTACTTGGGAGGCTGAGGGAGGGGAATCCCTGAACCCAGGAGGCGGAGGTTGCAGTGAGGCCAGATTGCACCATCGCACTCCAGGCTGGCTACAAAGCGAGACTCAAAAAAAAAAAAAAAAAAAAAAAGGCCAGGCACAGTGGCTCAAGCCTGTAATTCCAGCACTTTGGGAGGCTGAGGCAGGAAGGTTGCCTGAGCTCAGGAGTTTGCCACCAGCCTGGACAATATGGTGAAACCCCATCTCTTAAAAAAAAAAAAGGAAAAAAAAAAAAATTAGCTGAGCGTGGCGGCATGTGCCTGTGGTCCCAGCTACTCAGGAGGCTGAGGCAGGATAATTGCTTGAACCCGGGAGGCAGAGGTTGCAGTGAGCCGAGATCGCACCACTGCACTCCAGCCCGGGGGACAGACTGAGACGCCATCTCAAAAAAAAAAAAATAGGGGCTGGGTACAGTGGCTCACACTTGTAATCGCAGCACTTTGGAAGAGGACTGCTTGAGGCCAGGAGTTTGAGAACAGTCTGGGAACCATGGTAGACCCCCATCTCTATTAAAAAAAAAAAAATTATAATAAATAAGGAAATGTCTAACCACTTTATCTTAGGGAGGAAGAAACTGAGGCTCAGAGAAAACAAGGTAGAAAACCAGACTTCTCGGGCCGGGTGCGGTGGCTCACACCTGTAATCCCAGCACTCTGGGAGGCCAAGGCAGGTGAATCACCAGTCGGGAGTTCGAGACCAGCCTGACCAAGGTGGAGAAACCCCGTCTCTACTAAAAACACAAAATTAGCTGGGCATAGTGGTGCGTGCCTGTCGTCCCAGCTACTTGGGAGGCTGAGGCAGGAGAATCACTTGAACTCGGGAGGCAGAGGTTGTGGTGAGCTGAAATTGTGCCATTGTACTCTAGCCTGGGCAACAAGAGCGAAACTCCGTCTCAATAAATCATAATAATAATAATAAAAGAAAGAAAGCAAGACTTCTCAAGGCTCTGTTCAAAATGCAGGACTTCCGCTCCCTAGGTTAGCAGTGAGCCCAAGGCTCACTGGACAGGCTGGACGGTTTTGGGGGCTGGAGGTCCCAGGCAGGCACCCCAGAATGAGATTCAGAAACAGGGCCAGTGAGGACAGAAGCCAGGGCCCTTTGGAAGCCCAGCTCCTTCTTCCTGCTAATGAACAGGCATCCAGAGAGCCTGTGAGCAGGGCTGTGTGCTCCAGGCCATGTTCCAGGTGTACAGAATTTCAGGCATTTAGTGAAGATCTTGCCCAATACTTTTTTGCTTCACAGGAGAGGAAGCTGAGATCCTGAAAGAGGTGGGGCCTGGCCAGGGGTCACTCAGCAATTTTCAGTAGCTGCTCCCTACTGGGGAACTGTGTGTCTGAGGTCGTGGCCATCTGTCCAAAGAGCTTCTTCTGACCAAAGAGCTCATTTTCCTAGTGGGACCACAGAGGAATGTATTTTATAACCTTATTTCATCATCCCAGCAGCCTTGCAGGGAGGTTTATTTCCATTTTGCAAATGAGGAATCCGAGGCTCAGGGAGGTGACGTGACGTGCGCAAGGCTGGGAGAGGTGGGTGAGGACTTGACCTGTCTCCACTGGTCTCCGGACCCTGCGCTTACAGCTGCTCCCCTGCGGCACTGCAAGAATCTTTGAGCTTCTCAGGAGGGTTAATAAAGGGTGTGAGAAAGGACAGATCTCCAGGAGGGCCATCTTCAGAGTTTACCTCTCTGTGTTCTAGAGATAACCAACGACCCTCACGCGTCGCTTTTTGGCAGAGGAAATGAAGAATTCAAGACAGTGGGCACTGGGCACCCACAGAGTTTATTCAAGCAGCCGAAGCTCCTGCCTCCGAACCTTGGCACGGTTAGGGCCCAAATAAGGGTCTTTTCCTTCTCTCTTTGAACATAGCCTTGCCTAATTTTGTTTCATTTATATTATTGTTATCACTACAGTTATTTGGGGTGGCCACCCCCATCTCACAGCTGCTCCCACCCCTCCCTGCCATAGAAACAGAGGAGGGAAGGCCCAGCGGCTCCAGTGTGAGGGAAGAGACCTGACTGCACCTGGGCTGTGTCTTCTCCGTCCACAGTACACCCATGGGAAGAGGAGTCGGGGCATCCCTTGCTGGAAATACCCCAGCCCTGAAGGATGCTGGCAACACCCACCATTTAATTCAGAACAAAAAGTCCGCTCCAGGGGCCCATGAGAGTGTCAAAAAGAACAAGGTGGGTGGGTTGGGGGGAGAACATCGCCGAGAGGCTACCGAGGCCTGGATCCCCAGTAGATGTAGGTCCACAGCCCCACCCCGACCACCGGCCGGCCCTCCTGAGTATCTGACTGTGGGACTACTGGCATCCACTCGAAGAGACCAGCCTGGGGCATCACTCCCTGTACCCCAACCCCTGTGGACACTCTCTCGGGAGCATTTCTAACTAGGCCTGGGTGTGTGAAACAAGAGGAATCCTTTTGCAGAAGGCAGGCTGGACCTGGGAGAAAAGTTCTCCATGGATGGAGAAGTGAGGGGATAAAGGATGATGAACTTAGCGGTTTTCTTTCCTGTTCACATTGTCTCTAGGTTCTTTGGAACCAGGGGTCATCTTTTACCTCCCACAGTAACTCATGTCTGCCTTAGAATTATTTCCAACCGGCCGGGCGCGGTGGCTCAAGCCTGTAATCCCAGCACTTTGGGAGGCCGAGACGGGCGGATCACGAGGTCAGGATATCGAAACCATCCTGGCTAACACGGTGAAACCCCGTCTCTATTAAGAAATACAAAAAAAAAACTAGCCGGGCGAGGTGGCGGGCGCCTGTAGTCCCAGCTACTCGGGAGGCTGAGGCTGGAGAATGGCGTGAACCCGGGAGGCGGAGCTTGCAGTGAGCTGAGATCCGGCCACTGCACTCCAGCCTGGGCGACAGAGCGAGACTCTGTCTCAAAAAAAAAAAAAAAAAAAAAAAAAAATTATTTCCAACCCCTCAAGTCCAGTTGAAGATCTTTGTAGGATCTGTACATTCACACTTTAGTTACTGACACCCCACAAACTACAAACCATAACAAAATGCACCTGTGCACACATCTGAAACGTTTTCTTTGTTTTGTTTTGTTTTGTTTTGTTTGAGACAGAATCTCATTCTGTTGCATAGGCTGGAGTGCAGTGGTGTGATCTCAGCTCATTGCAACTTCTACCTCCTGGGTTCAAGTGATTCTCCCGCCTCAGCCTCCCGGGTAGCTGGGATTACAGGCATGCACCACCACGTCCAACTAATTTTTGTATTTTTAGTAGAGATGGGGTTTCACCATGTTGGCCAGTCTGGTCTCGAACTTCTGACCTCAGGTGATCTGCCTGCCTTGGCCTCCCAAAGTGCTTGGATTACAAGCGTGAGCACCGCGCCTGGCCAACATTTTCTCTGCTATAAAATGTTTTAAAATGTATAACTGAGTTTTGCCAGCTGCATATAGTTCAATGTGTTCTTGTGATTCAAACTTTATTATGTTTTTATGTAAAGCTATAGCAAGAATCCAAAAACATCCTATACATCTGGAAGTTTAAAGACAAGCCTCTAAATAAGTCAGGATCAAAGAGGAAATCACAATGTAAATGGGAAAATACTTAGAACTGAAGGACAATGAAAACCCTACCTAGTTAAATGTGTGGCAGGCAGGTAAGCTTGTACCTAAGAGAAAATATATGGCCTTAAATAAAAGCACACATATAATCAGGAGGAAAGACTAAAAGATAATGAGTTAAAGGTTCAACTCAACAAATTAGAAAAGAACACCAGAGTAAATCCAAAGAAAATGAAAGAGAATGATAAAAATAATAGTACAAGGCCGGGCGCGGTGGCTCAAGCCTGTAATCCCAGTACTTTGGGAGGCCGAGGCGGGTGGATCACGAAGTCAGGAGATCGAGACCATCCTGGCTAACATGGTGAAACCCCGTCTCTACTAAAAATACAAAAAACTAGCCGGGCGTGGTGGCGGGCGCCTGTAGTCCCAGCTACTCGGAGGCTGAGGCAGGAGAATGGCGTAAACCCGGGAGGCGGAGCTTGCAGTGAGCCGAGATCGCGCCACTGCACTCCAGCCTGGGTGACAGAGCGAGACTCCGTCTCAAAAAAAAAAAAAAAAAAAAAAAAAAAAAAAATAATAGTACAAATTGATTAGAATGCACTCAGAGTATCAACAAAACCAGAAGCTGGCTCTTTGAAAATGAAGACAAATAACTGAGACTCTGATGATATTATTTATGGAAAAAAAAGAAAATGTATACATTTTATGAATGAAAACAGAGTCACTACAGACATGGTAGAGATTAAAAAATAAAAGAACAAGCCAAGCACACTGGCACATGCCTCTAATCCCAGCTATTTGGGAGGCTGAGGCAGGAGATCACGTGAGACTCGGAGTTTGAGGCTGCAGTGAGCTGTGATCATGCCACTGCACTCCAGTGTGGGTGACAGAAGGGGACCCTGTCTCTGAAAAGTAAATACATAGAGATAAGGTGAAGAGATATGGCAGAAGGCGAGAGCGTGTGTGAAGGAGGAACTGCCAAACACTTAGAAAACCATCAGATCTCCTGAGAACAGCATGGGGGAAATCACCGCCATCATCCAATTTCCTCCTCCCCTGACACGTGGGGATTACAGGTCTCTCCCTTCACATGTGGGGATTACAATTTAAGATGAGATTTGGGTGGGGACACAAAGTCAAACCATTTCACTCCCCATCTCATTTGTTTTTATTTTGAGACTGAACGTCACTCCGTCACCCAGGCTGGAGTGCAGTGGCGTGATCTCAGCTCACTACAACCTCTGCCTCCTGGGGTCAAGCAATTCTCCTGCTTCAGCCTCCCAAGTAGCTGGGATTACAGGCATATGCCACCACATCTGCCTAATTTTTGTATTTTTAGTAGAGATGGGGCTTCACTATGTTGGTCAGGCTGGTCTCCAACTTCTGGGCTCATGTGACCCACCCACCTTAGCCTCCCAAGGTGCTGGGATTACAGGTGTGAGCTACCTCACCCAGCCCCCATCGAATTTAGTGAGGGTAGATTCATCCTTAGTACAATACCAGAGAGGACAGAAACAAACACCATGACCAATATTGCTCAGGAACACGGTTCAAAAATCCTACATAAAGTATCATTAAGCGAAATGGAACTAAATATGGAGAACATATATTTTGCGTTCCCTCTGGGGAAGTCCCTGGGACAAGTGGGGCAGCAACCTGGCTGGGAGCTGGTGCTCATATCGTCAGGGTGCCTGGGAGATCCAGTGGCCCAGTAGTTCAGGGGATTTGCTGCACATAGGGTGATGGAGAAAATAAGTCAACATATGGAGGATTTCTGGGATCCAATTTCTTACTTTCAGAGAAAAAAAAAAGTCCAATTATGGAAGGAGGAAATGCTAGAATGAATCCTGGGGAGCTTTTGGAATGGTAAGAATTAATATGAATGTGTTTTTCCATGTAAATATATAAAACAATAGACGTAAATGTGCACACACTCACACCCATACCCCAGTAGTAATGAGCACACCTAGTAGCCAGATCTTTGTTTCTAAACACCAGAAACCAGACCTTTGGGAGGTCAAGGCGGGATAATCCCTTGAAGCTAGAAATTTGAGACCAGCCTGAGCAACGTGGCAAGACCCCATCTCTACAAGAATTTTTTTTAGTTAGCTGGGTGTGGTGGTGTGTGCCTGTAGTCCTAGCTACTCAGGAGGTTTATGGAGGAGGATTGCCTGAGTCCTGGAGTTTGAGGCTGCAGTGAGCGACAATTGTGCCACTGCACTCCAGTCTGAGCACAGTGAGACCTTGTCTCGAAAAAGAATAAACTGCCTAAACAAAAGTTGATCCTTCAGGCTGGGCAGAGACTTCAGGTGACTGCAGCCCTAAGCTGCTCCTGAATTTGTGATCCATGGAAACTCTGTGGGCAATACATATGTATTGTTTTAAGCCACTAAGTTTTGGGTAACTTGTTTGCACAATAGAAAACTAATGTGCGTGGAAATACAAGTGACCAAGGAATTGCTTATTGCTTTTTTTATGGTCTTCATCTCTCCCACTGCTCATTTCCCCATCATCCCCTGACTTTGGCCATCTGCACCCCAGTTGCCCTCAACCAAGCTCCACTCAAGCTCCACTGTTTAAGCTGGGTTTGTACTGTCGGGGTTCCCTTGCTGACGGCTCTCCCCATGAGACTCTGATTTTCCCCAAGAGAGACCTTCTTCCTCCTTTTCCTTTTTATGTTGAGCAGCAGGGTCCCTAGTGTTGGGCAAAGACCCTGGCAAACCGTGGGCAGTTAGAACTGCCAGTGGGAGGAGTTATACACAATCATAATTGAGGACCCAGTGATGGTTGGATTGATGCTGACTGCCAGACGCCGTGCTGAATTCTGCAAACCCTAAATTCTAGACTAGGGGTTCTCAAAGTGCACTCTCCACCCGAGCAGCATCAGTATCCCGAAATTCCTGGGCCTCACCCCAGACCTACTGAATCAGAAACTCTAAGGGTCGATGCTAGCAATCCATGGCTTAACAATTTCTCTGGGTGCTTCCGGTCCACATTTACATTTGAGAGCCACCGTTCTAGAGTTTGAGAAGACAATGAATTAGGGCAAATGGGTCAATTCCCAGCAGAGAGAAAGAAGAATCTTTTCTGAGGCCCACACTGAATTCCAGCTCTTTCCTGGGCTGATGTCACCATTGTCCTTCACGGGGTGGGTCCACATTTCCAGTCGCCCACCTGGGGAGCTGGTGCAGCAGAGAATGTGCTTCAGGCTCAAATCCCAGCTTTTTTCCTGTTTTAAATTTTGACTTTATTTACTTTTGTTTTTCCAAGTGGGACTTCATGGGACTTATTGGGTAGCTATTTCTTTTTTTTTTTTTTTTGAGACGGAGTCTTGCTCTGTCACCCAGGCTGGAGTGCAGTGGCACGATCTCGGCTTGCTGCAACCTCCGCCTCTTGGGTTCATGCCATTCTCCTGCCTCAGCCTCCCCAGTAGCTGGGACTACAGGCTCCCGCCACCACACCTGGCTAATTTTTGGTATTTTTAGTAGAGACGGGGTTTCACCATGTTAGCCAGGATGGTCTCGATCTCCTGACCTCATGATCTGCCCATCTCAGCCTCCCAAAGTGCTGGGATTACAGGTGTGAGCCACCGTGCCCGGCCCTTATTGGGTAGCTATTTCTTCCTTCACTGATAGGAAAATAATAGCTTCTAGCATCTACCAAATCTGCATGTCTGTTTAGCTGTTCACTCCCTTGTCTACTGAATTTTTTAATTTATTTTTGAACTAGGACCCTATTATTGGTTTTCAGAAAAATCTTGTTTTCAGAATAATGTTAGAAATGAGAAACATTATTTCAAAAATGTTAGACAGCTGGGTGTGGTGGTGCCTGCCTGTAGTCCTAGCCACTCTGCAGGCTGAGGCAGGAGAATCACTTGAGCCCAGGAGTTTGAGGCTGCAGCAAGCCATGATCGCACCACTGCACTCCAGCCTGGGCAACAGAGACAGACCCTGTCTCTATAAAAAAAAATTAAGAAGTTGGACAACATTAAAACAACACATGGCCGGCCACAGTGGCTCACGCTTGTAATCCCAGCACTTTGGGAGGCAGAGGTGGGTGGATCATGAGGTCAACAGATCGAGACCAGCATGGCCAACATGGTGAAACCCTGTCTCTACTAAAAATAAAAAAATTAACAGGGCATGGTGGCAGGCACCTGTAAGCCCAGCTACTTGGGAGGCTGGGGCAGGAGAATCACTTGAACCCGGGAGGCAGAGGTTGCAATGAGCCGAGATTGTGCCACTGGACTCCAGCCTGGGTGAAAAGAGCAAGACTCCATCTCAAAAAAAAAAAAAAAAATTATAATAAAATAAATATATAAAACACACGGTAATTTCACCCCTTCTCACCCAATCCTGGGTCCCCTGAGGCAGAGGACTGGGTTAGGATTCTTCCTAGGACGATTATGGAGCCAGTGCGCAGCCCAGGGCCAGCATTTTAAAGGCTAGGCCCAGCCTGAGGACCAACAGTGGGGAAGTTTCCAGATTGTCCCCAAGCTTCTGGGTGGTCTTGACCCTTTAGTTGAGAAGATGGGCCCTCCTGACATTTGGGAAAGCCATCTGCACCTTTTTTCCTTCACCAGTTCGCTGCAAGCTAAGAGCACGCTCTCAGTGGGGTTCACACCCACATTGCAGCGTCTGCCTTGTAGGTGCCCAGGGAGGTCCACAATCCCCTGTTTAGAAAGCAGTGTTGAGGCCGGGCGCGGTGGCTCACGCCTGTAATCCCAACACTTTGGGAGGCCGAGGTGCGTGGATCACCTGAGGTCAGGAGTTCAAGACCAGCCTGATCAACATGGAGAAATCCCATCCCTACTAAAAATACAAAATTAACTGGGTGTGGTGGCGCACGCCTGTAATCCCAGCTACTCGGGAGGCTGAGGCAGGAGAATCGCTTGAACCTGGCGGGGCAGAGGTTGCGGTGAGCCGAGATCATGCCATTGCACTCTAGCCTGGGCAACAAGAGCGAAACTCTGTCTCAACAAAAAGAAAAGAAAAGAAACAGAAGGCCGGGCGCGGTGGCTCAAGCCTGTAATCCCAGCACTTTGGGAGGCCGAAACGGGCAGATCACGAGGTCAGGAGATCGAGACCATCCTGGCTAACACGGTGAAACCCCGTCTCTACTAAAAAAATACAAAAAATTAGCCAGGCGTTGCGGCGGGTGCCTGTAGTCCCAGCTACTCGGGAGGCTGAGGCAGGAGAATGGCGTGAACCCGGGAGGCGGAGCTTGCAGTAAGCTGAGATCCGGCCACTGCACTCCAGCCGGGGCGACAGAGAGAGACTCCGTCTCAAAAAAAAAAAAAAAAAAAAAAAAAAAAGAAAAGAAACAGAAAGCAGCAGTGTTGATGCCCAGCCTGAAGGAGAGGCTAGTCCCAATCCTAAGAGGAAACAGGGAAAACCAGAGAGGAAAGTCAGGCCCATGGGGTTTCTGCCCTTTAGGGAGTTCCCAGATCAGAGGTTGAGAACTTTTGGGGATCCAGACTCTCCCAAGGAAGACCGGAAAATGCTGGTCCCTTCTCAGGAGAAAAAGGAACACAGGAAACCGAGGTTTTACCCACAGTGTCATGGCCTTCTCGGATTGCTGAGGCCCATTTTCCCAGGTTCTGGGTTCAGAAATCTTCTCTAGTCCCGGGCTGCGTGGTGGCTCACGCCTGTAATCCCAGCACTTTGGGAAGCCAAGATGGAGGATCGCTTGAGACCAGAGTTCAGGACCAGCCTGGGTAGCATAGTGAGACCTCGTCTCTACACAAAGTAAAAATGAATAAGTAAATTTTAAAAAAAGAGAGAGAGACCGGGCACGGTGGCTCACGCCTGTAATCCCAGCACTTGGGAGACCGAGGCAAGTGGATCACGTGGTCAGGAGTTCACGATCAGCCTAGCCAAGATGGTGAAACCCCGTCTCTACTAAAAATACAAAAAATTAGCCAGGCATGGTGGTGGGCACCTGTAATCCTAGCTACTTGGGAGGCTGAGGCAGATAATTGCTTGAACCCAGGAGGCAGAGGTTGCAGTCAGCCGAGATCACGCCACTGCACTCCAGCCTGGCCACAGAGGGAGACTCTGTCTCAAAAAAAAAAAAAAAAGAGCCAGGTGTGGTGGTTCAGGCCTATAATCCCAGCACTTGGGAGGCCAAGGCGGGTGGATCACCTGAGGTCAGGAGTTCGAGACCAGCCTGGCCAACATGGTGAAACTCTGTCTCTACTAATAATACAAAAATTAGCTGGGCATGGTAATGCACACCTGTAGTCCCACCTACTCGGGAAGCTGAGGCAGGAGAATCGCTTGGACCCAGGAGGTGAAGGTCGCAGTAAGCCGAGATCACGCAGTTGCACTCCAGTCTGGGCAACAGAGTGGGACTCCATCTCAAAATAAATAAATAAATAAATATCTAATCTAGAGACAGGGATCCGTGTGTGTGTGCATGTGTGTGTGTGTGTGAGATAGAAGGAGGGAGGGACACGGGCCAGGCACGATAGCTCACGCCTATAATCCCAGCACTTTGGGAGGCCAAGGCAGGCGGATTACCTGAGGTCAGGAGTTCAAGATCAGCCTGGTCAATATGGTGAAACCCTGTCTTTACTAAAAAATTAGCTGAGTGTGGTAGAGTGCGCCTGTAATCCCAGCTACTTGGGAGGCTGGGCAGGAGAATCGCTTGAACCTGGGAAGAAGAGGTTGCGGTGTGCTGAGACGGGACCATTGCACTCCAGCCTGGGCGATAGAGCAAGGCTCTGTCTCAAAACAAAACAAAGCAAAACAAAAAAAGGAGTGGGGGTGCTGGGGAGAGAGAGAGGCAGGCTACTTTGTAGAATCCCCTTTCTCTGTTAGGTTTTTGGAGCTCATTTTTTATTTCATTTATTTATTTATTTATTTTTGAGATGGAGTCTTGCTCTTGTTGCCTAGGCTGGAGTACAGTGACACGATCTCAGCTCACTGCAACCTCCACCTCCCAGGTTCAAGTGATTCTCCTGCTTCAGCCTCTGGAGTAGCTGGGATTACAGACATGCGCCATCACGCCTGGCTAATTTTTTTGTAATTTTTGTAGAGATGGGGTTTCACCATGTTGGTCAAGCTGGTCTCGATCTCCTGACCTCAGGTGATTCACCCACCTCAGCCTCCCAAGTGCTGGGATTACAGGTGTGAGCCACTGTGCCCAGCCTATTTTTTATTTTATTTTATTATCATTATTTTTTTGAGAAGGAGTTTTGTTCTTGTGGCAGGATCTCAGCTCACTGCAACCTCTGCCTCCTGGGTTCAAGTGATTCTCCCGCCTCAGCCTACTGAGTAACTGGGATTATAGGCCTGCACCACCACACCCAGCTAATTTTTTGTGTTTTTAGTAGAGATGGGGTTTCATCTCGTTGGCCAGGCTGGTCTCAAACTCCTGACTTCAGGTCATCTGTCCGCCTTGGCCTCCCAAAGTGCAGGGATTACAGGCATGAGCCATTGCGTCCGGTTGGTCTTTGGAGCTTATTTTCAAGCCTCTCACAAAGTCCACTCCTCCTCACCACCCCATTAACTTTCTCGTTGTGTTTGCTGCTATCTGGAGTGCCATTCCTGTCTTTCTCCTTCTCCTAGAAGTTTTATGCAATCCATAGAACAATGCAGAAGTGGCGGGGGGTTGGGGGAGGATTAGGAGGAGGAAGAGGAGGAGGAGGAGGAGGAAGGGAGAATGAACTGCTCCCAGTTCTCTGGCATGTATCCTGCCCCTTGCTTCATGTTCATGAGAAACATTTTATAGCATATTTACAGCTACTTAGATGCAGATACAATGTATCCATGGAAATAATCCTTGCAGGATACACAATTTGTTGTGTAAGTTAAGGAATAAAATGTCAGAAGGATGAATTATGTGCCCAGTGACATACAGCAACGGCATAGTTGAGATTAGCCTGGTTATCCCAATCACTCCTGCTCTTTCCCAAGAAAATGAGTGAGGAATGTGCCCCAGCTCCTCCATGCCTAACTTCAGTGCTGAGATGTACTGAGCACCTACTATGTGCCAGGCACTAAACTGAGCTCTTTATCCAATTAGATCTCATTGTTTCACCGCAACAAATTGCAAGGCAGTTACTGTATCATCCTAATTCTATAAATGGAAACAGTAAAGCTCAGAGAGATACATTAATAACTCAACCATTGTTACCCAGCCTGGGAGTGGCAGGGAAGGGATCTGAACCCAGGTAACCTAGCTTCAGAGACTGTGGGCTTCACCACTGCTTTCTATTGGCAACCTTCAGATAGTTTCTTTCTCTTGAATATTTGGTATATTTGTTTCTATTGCTGCTTCAACGAATAAGCACAAACAACACAGAGTTACTCTCTTACATTTCTAGAAGGCAGAGGTTTAAAATGGATTGGCGGGGCTGGGTGCAGTGGCTCACGTCTGTAATCCCAGCACTTTGGGAGGCAGAGGCGGGCGGATCACGAAGTCGGGAGATCGAGACCATCCTGGCCAACATGGCGAAACCCAGTATGTACTAAAATACAAAAACTTAGCTGGGCGTGGTGGCAGGCGCCTGTAGTCCCAGCTACTTGGGAGGCTGAGGCAGGGGAATCTCTTGAACCCGGGGGACGGAGTTTGCAGTGAGCCGAGATGGCACCACTGCACTCCAGCCTGGTGACAGAGTAAGACTCCATCTCAAAAAAAAAAAAAAAAGATTGGTAGGACTATATTCCTTCTATTCCTTCTGGTGGCTTTAGAGGAGGATCCATTTCCTTGCCATTTCCAGCTTTTAAAAGCTGCCTGCATTCCTTGGCTCCTGGTGGTCACCTCCATCTTTCCAGACATCACTCCAGCCTCTGCTTCCATCTTCACCTCTCCTCCTCTGACTCAGATCCTCCTGCCTCTCCGTCCTGGAAGGCCCCCTGTGATTACACTGGGCCTGCCCAGATAGTCTGGGATAATCTTCCCATCTCAAGATCCTTAATTTACTCCTATCTGTAAGATCCCTTCGCCATGTTAGATAATATATCTATAGATTGCAGGGATTTGGATGTGGACAACTTTTGGGGGCTATTATTGGTTCTACCACATTTGGCTGTTTCTATTTTGTAGACTAATAACAAAAAACATTTTTGAGTGCCTTCATAGACTTTAATTCCATTAGCTTAATTCCACCCGAAAAACTTGTCGATCAAGCAAAACTAGGTTATTTGGACTTCCTGCAGTAAAGGAGAACACCACGTCAACAGATTCAAATTAGGGAAATTAGGGAATGGTATTTACGGGTTTAAAATCGCAGCTCTGGCTGGATGATTTTAAAGCAAGTCTTGCAAGGCAGGAAACTGGTTGGGAGTGGGGAGTTTCTGACAGACAGCTTTGGAATGGTGGGCCCAGGGTTTTGAAGTCACATCTGATGCATAATCTTATCTTCCAGGGCAGGTATTTTTTTGGAGCAAGAAGTGAAATGACTTTTGCTTGTCTTGATATTGCTTAACCCAAGGATTATGTTGGTTTTAGTCCTTGCTAATTACAAGAATAGTATTTTTTTCGGGACTCAGTCTCACTCTGTTGCCACGCTGGAGTGCAGTGGTGCGATCTTGGCTCACTGCAACCTCCGACTCCCTGGTTCAAGTGATTCTCCTGCCTCAGCCTCCCAAGTAGCTGGGATTACAGGCACATACCACAATGCCCAGCTAATTTTTTGTATTTTTATTAGAGACAGGGTTTCACCATGTTGGCCAGGATGGTCTCGATCTCCTGACCTTGTGATGCACCCGCTTCGGCCTACCAAAATGCTGGAATTACAAGCGTAAGCCACCGCACCCGGCCATAATTTCTGTTTTTTAGAGCACCTCCTACAGGCCAGGCAACTTTGAATACATTTTGACAATTACAACAATGCTGCAAGGCAGGTATTTCAACTTAATCTCAGTATGGCACAATAACTCCCCTCTTGGATTTTGGAGTCAAAAAGTCTTGGATAAAAATCCTGGCTCCTCCACCTACTTGCCAGGTGAATGGGCAGGTTAGTTCTCTGGGTGAGTCTCTGAATCTTCATCTGTAAAATCAGGATAATGTTTCCCATTTCGAGTGTGTAGGAGTGTGCACACTGTGTGCCCACATGAGTAGGGGGACCATGCTTCCCTGTCATTGTTTTCATTTTGGTTTGCTTTGTTTAAGACAGAGTCTTGCTCTATCGCCAGGCTGGAGTGCAGTGGTGCAATCTCAGCTCGCTGCAACCTCTGCCTCCCAGGTTCAAGCGATTCTCCTGCCTCAGCCTGTCTAGTAGCTGGAATTACAGGTGCATGCCACCATGCCCAGTTAATTTTTTATTTATTTATTTATTTTTGAGACAGAGTTTCACTCTGTTGCCAGGTTGGAGGGCAGTGCGAACTGGGCTCACTGCAACCTCGGCCTCCCGAGTTCAAGCGATTCTCCTGCCTCAGCCTCCTGAGTAATCGGGACTACAGGCACATGCCACCATGCCCAGCTAATTTTTGTATTTTTAGTAGAGATGGGGTTTCACCATGTTGGCCAGGATGGTCTCGATCTCTTGACCTCATGATCTGCCTGCCTCAGCCTCCCAAAGTGCTGAGATTACAGGCATGAACCACTGCACCTGGCCATTTTTTTTTTTTTTTTCTTTTTAGTAGAGATGGGGTTTTACCATGTTGGCCAGGCTGGTCTTGAACTCCTGGGCTCAAGTGACCCACCTGCCTCAGCCTCCCAAATTGCTGGGATTACAGGTGTGAGCCAGTGCACCTGGCCCCCTGTCATTGTTAGTAGTGTCCTTTTTTTTGAGATGGAATCTTGCTTTGTCACTTAGGCTGGAGTGCAGTGGTGCAATCTTGTTTCACTGCAACCTCCGATGCCTGGGGTTCAAGCGATTCTCCTGCCTCATCCTCCCGAGTAGCTGGGATAACAGACGTGTGCCACCACACGGAGTCTTGCTCTGTTGCCCAGGTTGGAGTGCAGTGGCACGATCTCTGCTCACTGCAACCTCTGCCTCCTGGGTTCAAGGGATTCTCCTGCCTCAGCCTCCCAAGTAGCTGGGAGTACCAGCACCTACCACCACGCCCGGCTAATTTTTGTATTTTTAGTAGAGATGGGGTTTCAGCATCTTGGCCAGGCTGGTCTTGAACTCCTGACCTCGTGATCCAACCCGCTTGGCCTCCCAAAGTGCTGGGATTACAGGTGGGAACCACCACGCCCAGCCATGTCCTTTTATTATTCTCAAAAGAGTCCTTCCTTGGATGATGAATTACATGGGCACAGTTCCAATAAGGTGAGGCTCTGCTTATTACTTTTACTCAATAGGTGAAAGGGGATGGATCAGAGAGCTTAGGTGACATGCTTAGGGCTGCACGGCTAATTGGGAAGAATTCTCCAAGTTAAAGCTGCATAGCAGACCAGGTGCTACCCTTCTGCCTGGAACAACTCAGCACAATGCCAGACTTTGTAACTATATATTTGTGTGATTTGTTTCTATTTTGATGTTTTGGTTTTTGTTTGTTTGTTTTGAGACGGAGTCTGGCTCTGTCGCCCAGGCTAGAGTGCAGTGGCATGCAAGCTCCGCCTCCCGGGTTCACTCCATTCTCTTGCCTTAGCCGACCCAGTAGCTGGGACTACAGGTACCCGCCAATTTTTCCATGTTTAGTAGAGATGGGGTTTCATTGTGTTAGCCAGGATGGTCTCAATCTCCTGATCTTGTGATCCGCCCGCCTCGGCCTCCCAAAGTGCTGGGATTACAGGCGTGAGCCACCGCGCCCGGCCTTTGATGTTTTTAATTGAGACAGAATCTTGTTCTGTTGCCCAGGCTGGAGTGCAGTGGTGTGATCGGTTCACTGCAGCCTCAACTTCCTAGGCTCAAACAATCCTACTCCTCAAGCTTCCCAAGTAATTGGAACTACAGGCATGCATCACCATGCCCAGCTAATTTTTGTATTTTTTGTAGAGACAGAGTTTTACCATGTTGCTTAGGCTGGTCTCAACTCCTGGCCTCAAGCAATCCACCCACCTCAGCCTCCCAAAGTGCTGTGATCATAGGGTTAAGCCACTGTGGCTGGTCCATTTATGTTATTTTTATTTTTCTTATTTTTTTATTTTTTGAGACGGAGTCTTGCTCTGTAGCCCAGGCTGGAGTGCAGTGGCCGGATCTCAGCGCACTGCAAGCTCCGCCTCCCGGGTCCACGCCATTCTCCTGCCTCAGCCTCCTGAGTAGCTGGGACTACAGGCGCCCGCCAGCTCGCCCGGCTAGTTTTTTTTGTATTTTTTAGTAGAGATGGGGTTTCACCGTGTTAGCCAGGATGGTCTCGATCTCCTGACCTCGTGATCCACCCGTCTCGGCCTCCCAAAGTGCTGGGATTACAGGCTTGAGCCACCGCGCCCGGCCATTTATGTTATTTTTAAATTAAACCTGTCTTCCACCAGGCACCGTGGCTCACAACCTGTAATCTCAGCACTTTGGGAAGCTGAGGTGGGCGGATAACTTGAGGTTAGGAGTTCAAGCCCAGCTTGGCCAACATGTTGAAACCCCATCTCTACTAAAAATACAAAAATTAGCTGGGCACGGTGGCACGCGCCTGTAATCCCAGCTACTTGGGAGGCTGAGGCAGGAGAATCACTTGAATCTGGGAGGCAGAGGTTGCAGTGAGCCGAGATTGTGCCATTGCACTCCAGCCTAGGTGACAGAGCAAGACTCTGTCTCAAACAACCAAAAACAAACAAACAAACAAAAACAAAAAGCAAAACCAACAAACAAGCAAACAAAAAACTTGTCTTTTGTGTTAGATCAGGAGCCCCACCAGGATCCGCAAAAGGTGTGCTTCCTTCGTGACCGTGCAGTGGTACCAGCAACAGTGGGGAGCGCGTAGTGTATCCTCACCGAGGTTTGTGACCCACGTGGAAATGCCTGGCAGGCTCCCAGGTAAGTGTTCTAGAAAGGGAGCAACTATATCCATGGCTGCTTTTCCTGAGACACAGCCCTAGAGGCCTCAGAGGCTGTCCCACTCCAGCCAGCAGGAGCTTACCCCGCAACCAAAAGGCCTGCTCCCACTGTGCCTTCATCATCACCAGCCTGCAGGAACTCCGCTCCCTGTAAATACTCAAGAATTGGTGAGAGCAAGGACGCGGTGGCTCATGCCTGTAATCCCAGCACTTTGGGAGGCTGAGGCAGGTGGATCACGTGGTCAAGAGATCGAGACCATCCTGGCCAACATGGTGAAACCCCATCTCTACTAAAAATACAAAAATTAGCTGGGCGTGGTGGTGGGCACCTGTAGTCCCAGCTACTCAGGAGGCTGAGGCAGGAGAATTGCTTGAACCTGGGAGGCAGAAGTTGCAGTGAGCCATCGCGCCACTGCACTCCAGTCTGGTGACAGAGTGAGACTCTGTCTCAAAAAAAAAAAAAAAAAAAAAAAAATTGGTGAGGAAGAGATCATTCATCATTGTCACTGTATTTGATAAGCATCCATCTCCCACAGCTGGGCAGACACAAGACGGGGGAGAAATTCTGGCCATGCCCTGGGCCAGGTAGGGTTTATATGCCTGGCTAGGTCCTGGTTCCAAATGTCCCCCAGCAAACAGGTTTTCTTTCTTTCTTTCTTTCTTTTTTTTTTTTTTTGTAATTAGCATATTTTGGGCTTGGCCCTCACAAGATTATCTCCCTTGAATTAGATAGGATTTTTTTGCACATGATGAAATAGTGCCTCCTCTTAACAGTTACTATATTATAATGCTATGCCTTGGTCTTCACTCCGGGGGTCTCCTAGTTCCAGGAGGAAATTAACCCACACATATTTATGTATTTAGATGAAGGGAATATATGGTCCTGGGATTAAAACTTCAATCACTATAGAAGAGTTTTTAACAAGATTTAAAATCTGTACAGACCCCATGACTCAGCAGTTTGAACTCCAGGAACCTCATCTTTAAAAACATGCAACCAGCAGGTGTGTAGAGGATACTTCTTTTATCTCGCTTTGTAAAAGCAGGAAAAACTGGAATAACCTAAGGGTCTATGGAGGAGAGAGGGGTTGCTGACTTACACATCAGGGTCTATCCATACAATGGAATGCCTCTCAGGTGTCAAAAATAAGGAGGCCGAGCTGAAGATGGTATCAAGGATCTGGCATTAGAGAACAAAGCAAACATTAACATTATGTATGCTTGCACAGAGATATTCATACGACTGCCTAGACAAGGGCCTAGAAATGCAAAGTACTTAAATCTGTTACCTCTTTGGCATTTAAAAAAGATTGTATTTAGATAATATTGAGGTCATTTTAGAAAACACACACTTACTGCATTAAAACAAGCAAAAGTTGAACAAAAAGGTAATAACGTTAAGCAGGTTACAATTCCATTGTAAGTAAATGCTGGTGTTAACAGCTCAAGTGCTTCCTTGGTCACGTTAAGATTGTTTTGCCAGAGCTGGGCAACAGAAGTAATTTAAAATTTCATTCCAACATCCCCCTGCCAAAAAATAGCCTGAAAATTCAGCCTCAGCTCTGGTCTGAAGCCGGTGACAGGACTGACTCCCAGGAGATCTCTCAGCCTCTGCGCTGCTGACTTTGGGGACTGAGTCATTCTTGGTTCTGGGAGGCTGTCCTGTGCATTGCAGGGTGTGCTACAGAAGCTTCCTTGGCCTCTACCCATTAAATACCTGTATCACTCCCTCCCTGTTGTGACGACCAAAAATGTCTCCAGACCCGGACATCCCCTGAAGTGCAAATGGCCCACCCCATCCCCACCAGTGGTTGAGAATCACTGGAGTAGGATGATCGACGTCAGGGTTTCCTGGGATCCACCTGGTTGGTGTCTCATGAACTAACCGCTCCTTTCCTTCTGTGATAAACCGTATGGTTACTCTGGCTCCGGCCCCTTTTCCCTAGAAAAATGTACCGATGCTTGTGGCATCATAATCCCCACATCTGTCATTCTCATCAACACTTCTCGCGGTGTTTGTCACGCGTGTCTGTGTGAAGAGACCATTGAACAGGCTTTGTGTGAGCAATAAAACTTTTTAATCACCTGGGTGCAGTGGGCTGAGTCTTGTATACGTGCAGGTCACAGGGGAGAAGATGGCTTAGCTTGGGCTCAGAGGCCTGGCAGTTTTGGTTGTAGCTGTCTTCGTGGATGCATGATATACCCTTTTGAAACTTTTTCCAGAACTTTTTTCTTTTTCTTTCTTTCTTTTTTTTTTTTGGAGATGGACTCTCGCTCTCTCACCCAGGCTGGAGTGCAGTAGCACAGTTTTGGCTCACTGCAACCTCCGCCTCCTGCGTTCAAACGATTCTCCTGCCTCAGCCTCCTGAGTAGCTGGGATTGCTGGCACACACCACCACGCCCAGCTAATTTTTGTAGATTTTGTAGAGACGGGGTTTCGCCATGTTGCCCAGGCTTGTCTCGAACTGCTGGGATCAAGCAGTCCTCCCACCTTGGCCTCCCAAAGTGCTGGGATTACAGGTGAGAGCCAACGCACCCGGCCTTCTTGTCTTAGATTTGTTTTACTCACACAAAGCTCTGTGGCTTACCTTTATGTGAAGTTCCAAAGAAGGACATTTTAACATTCCTGTACTTAAGTCACTACTGAAGCATGTTTGGGTGAGGAAACTCTATGAACTTGGTTTCTAAAGAAGGCCTTCTAGCCACAGGCATGTTACACAATGTGGAGCCATTTATTTTGCAAATCAGCAAGACTTCAAAATTTAAAAAATAATAGTATAAAAATGAGGATGGACCGGGCGCGGTGGCTCATGCCTGTAATCCCAGCTGTTTGGGAGGCTGAGGTGGATGGATCACCTGAGGTCAAGACTTCAAGACCAGCCTGGCCAACATGGTGAAACACTGTTTCTATTAAAAATACAAAAAGAGAATTGCTTGAACCTGGGAAGCAGAGGTTGCAGTGAGCGGAGACTGTGCCACTGCACTCCAGCCTGGGTGACAGAGTGAGTCTCCATCTCAAAAAAATTAAAAATTGAAGAAATTTTAAAAATAAAAAATAAATAAAAATTAGTTTGAATTGCTGGGGGAATGGAGAAATCAATTTCTATTTTCAGTCCTTCTGCCCTGTTTTTGTTTGCATTCTGGGCCATGCAGATGTCTTGTTTTTATAATTAAAAAAACTAGGTGGGGTGCAGTGGCTCACACCTGGAATCCCAGCACTTAGGGAGGCTGAGGCAGGAGGATTGCTTGAGCACAGGAATTCAAGACCAGCCTGGGCAACATAGCCAGATCCCATCTCTACAAAAAATTTAAAAAATTAGCCAGGTGTGGTAATGCACACCTGTGGTCCCAGCTACTGGGGAGGCTGAGGCAGGAGGATTGCTTGAGTCTGGGAGATCGAGGCTGCAGTGAGCTGTGATCCCAGCACGGCCCTTTAGCCTATGTGACAAACAGAGACCCTGTCTTAAAACAGAAAGAAAAACAAAACTAGTTATTTTATTATATATAAGTCCAAATACATTAGCACAGGCACTGAAGAGCAGCAGAAATTGCACCTAAATCTCCTTCTCCGCAGGAACATATCCAACCCCACCCCTTGTTCCCCTTTGAGGTCAGCTAGAGTCAGGTTCTCAGCATCAGAGCTGGCTTCCGAAAGGTGTCCTTTCCCTACAGGTTTCCCCCACTGGACTCTACCTCCAGGTGCCCAGGACCTGGGACACCATGCAAAGACCTAGCCCGTGGTGAGCATTTAGAAAATATTTACAGAATTATTCACAGTATTTGTTGAGCACCTACTGCTTGTTCATGTCAGTTATGATCTGCTGCGCACTGCTGAACACTGGCAGAAAGAGAAGACCTTGAGCATCTTAAATTCGAGGCAGTTGCCAGCTGGAGCTCCCGTCTGAATTTCCTGGAGACCCCATTGCAACTTCCTTCCTTTCTTCCTTCCTTCCTTCCTTCCTTCCTTCCTTCCTTCCTTCCTTCCTTCCTTCCTCCTCCCTCCCTCCCCTCCCTCCCTCTCTTTTCTTTTCTTTTCTTTCTCTTTCTTTTTCTTCCTTCCTTTCCTTCCCTTCCTTGCCTTCCTCCCCTTCCTCCCCTTCCTCCTCTTCCTCCCCTTCCTCCCCTTCCTCCCCTTCCTCCCTTCCTCCCTTCCTCCTTTCCTCCCTTCCTTCCTTCCTTTCTTCCTTCCTTCCTTCCTTCCTTCCTTCCTTCCTTCCTTCCTTCCTTCCTTCCTTCCTTCCTTCTTTCTCTCTCTCCTTTCTTTTTTTTTTTTCCTAGGACAGAGTTTCACTCTCGCTGCCCAGAGTGGAGTGCAGTGGCATGATCTCAGCTCACCGCAACTTCCACCTCCCAGGTCATGGTTCAAGCAGTTCTCCTGCCTTAGCCTCCTGAGTAGCTGGGATTACAGGCATGCACCACCACACCCAGCTAAGTTTTGTATTTTTAGTAGAGACAGGGTTTCACCATGTTGGCCAGGCTGGTCTCGAACTCCTCACCTCGTGATCCTCCCGCCTTGGCCTCCCAAAGTGCTAGGATTACAGGCATGAGCCACCGCACCCGGCTCTTCTTTCTTTCTTCTTTTTATTTATTTCTTTCTTTCCTTTTGACTTGAGTCTCGCTCTGTCTCCCAGTCTGGAGTGCAATGGTGTGATCTCAGCTCACGGCAACCTCCACCTCCCAGGTTCAAGCAATTCTCCTGCCTCAGCCTCCAGAGTACCTGGGACTACAGGCATGTGCCACCAGACCTGGATAATTTTTGTATTTTTAGTAGAGACAGGGTTTCGCCATGTTGACCAGGCTGGTCTCGAACTCCTGACCTCAGGTGATCCACCAATCCCCGGCCTCCCAAAGTGGTGGGATTACAGGCATAAACCACTGTGCCTGGCCTCTTTTTTGTTTGTTTGTTTTTGTTTTTTGAGACCAAGTCTCAATTTATTGTCCAGGCTGGGGTGCAGTGGCATGATCTTGGCTCACTGCAACCTCCGCCTTCTGAGTTCAAGCAATTCTCCTTCGTTGGCCTCCTGAGTAGCTGGGACTACAGATGCCTGCCACCATGCCCAGCTAATTTTTGTATTTTTAGTAGAAATGAGGTTTCACCATGTTGGCCAGGCTGATCTTGAACTCCTGA
Source organism: Macaca thibetana thibetana (assembly GCF_024542745.1). Classification (NCBI taxonomy): domain Eukaryota; kingdom Metazoa; phylum Chordata; class Mammalia; order Primates; family Cercopithecidae; genus Macaca; species Macaca thibetana. The sequence goes on along the minus strand of NC_065587.1, from coordinate 43,324,675 downwards.
CCTCAAGTGATCCACCTGCCTCCGCCTCCTAAAGTGCTGGGATTACAGGCATGAGCCGTTGTGCCCATCCCCCACCAGGACTTCCTAATTCAAGAGTTCTAGAATGGGACCCTGTAATTTGCATTTCTTTTTAAAATTATTGGTTGTTCTTTTCCTCCCTGCCCAACCCCACACCCAGCTTTTCCTGACTGGGGACGAACCCAGGAGAGAAGGCCCAATTTGCATTTCTACTATTTTTCCAGGAGATGCTGATGTTGCATCAAAGAGAACCTCTCTGTGAGAACCAGGGTTCTAGACTTTAGGAAGACCATCAATTGGCGTAAATGGGCCAATTCCCAGCAGGAAAGGGGAAGGACCTTTTCTGAGGCATGATCTGAATTTCCTGGGCTGATGTTACCCTTTGTTATTTCCACAGGGGATCTGGGTTTTCAATCGCTCACCTCGGGAGCCGCCAGATTCTGGCAAGTCTCGGCTTTTTTCCCCCTCACTGTGGGTTCTTCAGAGCCCATGGTCTAGACACACCAGTGGATTCTCTTGTGCCCCAATGACCACATCTGTCATGGGGAGAAGAGCCTGAACCCCCCAGAGGGTCAGGTCCAGGTGAGAACCGAGGGTGACACTGCAGAGAATTTAGCAAGGTGGGCGCTTCGTACCCCATCATTGCCTGCTCCTCTCGCAGTTTTGCATTTGCGTGTTGTAGAGCTATGTGTCTCAACCTAGAAGGATCTCCAGGATGTATCCTTGGGTGGAAAAATTTAGGTACTAGAATCTAGGCCAGGCATGGTAGCTCACGCCTGTAATCCCAGCACTTTGGGAGGCCAAGGTAGGAGGATCACGAGGTCAGGAAACTGAGACCATCCTCCACTCCAGCCTGGATGACACAGCGAGACTCCTCCATCACACACAAAAAAAATTAGCCAGGTGTGGTGGTGGGTGCCTGTAATCCCAGCTATTACTTGGGAGGCTGAGGCAGGAGAATCTCTTGAACCCAGGAGGTGGAGGTTGCAGTAAGCCAAGATTGCACCACTGCACTCCAGCCTGGGTGACAGAGCAAGACTTTGTCTAAAAAAAATAAATAAATAAATATAAAAATAAAAAAAATTTAAAAAGAAATCTCTATCAAGTTTTGTGCCTACCTATGATTCATAGATTCCTACCAGGGAAAAAGCAGAATAAAAACATGCACAGAAGGAAATATTCTAAATTCTGCTTGCCTGGGTGGTAACTTGCTATAATGTTTTACTTCTGTAATGGGAGGGTGTACACATGTGGTTATTCTATTATTTCTCCTATGTTTTCATATCTGAAATATTTTATATTTTAAATGTTTACATAATAAATTTTGTCAACCTCTTTCTTCAAGTCTTGGTGTTAAAATCATGTGTATTACTAAACCTTTTTTTTTTTTTTTTTTTTTTTTTAATTTAAGAGGCAGGATCTCGCCCTGTAACCCAGGCTGGAGTACAGTGGTGTGATCATAGCTCAGTGCAGCTTCGACATTTTGGGCTCAAGCAATTCTCCCACCTCAGCCTCCCCAGTAGCTGGGACTACACGTGTGAGCCACCATGCCTGGCTAATTATTTTTATTTCTTGTAGAGACAGGATCTCACCATGTTGCCCAGGCTGGTCTCAATCTCCTGAGCTCAAGCAATCCTCCTCCGTTGGCCACCCAAAGCACTGAGATTACAGGTGTGAGCCACTGCACCTGGCCTTAAACACTTTTTCTTCCTAACATATTTTTATACCTTTAGCTCTTTGCTATATCTAAACGGCGAGCCCTCCATATCCATGGGGTCCTCATCCATGGATTCAAGCAACTGCAGGTGGAAGTTACTAGAAATAAAAAAGGATGGTTGTGTTTGTACTGAACATGGACATTTTTTGTTGTTATTATTCTCTAAACAATACAGTGTAACAATTATTATTATTTTTTTTTTTTTGAGACAGAGTCTTGCTCTGTCGCCCAGGCTGGGGTGCAGTGGCCGGATCTCAGCTCACTGCAAGCTCCGCCTCCCGGGTTTAGACCATTCTCCTGCCTCAGCCTCCCCAGTAGCTGGGACTACAGGCGCCCGCCACCTCGCCCGGCTAGTTTTTTTTTTTTTTTTTTTTTTTGAGACGGAGTCTCGCTCTGTATTTTTAGTAGAGACGGGGTTTCACCATGTTAGCCAGGATGGTCTCGATCTCCTGACCTTGTGATCCGCCCATCTCGGCCTCCCAAAGTGCTGGGATTACAGGCTTGAGCCACCGCGCCCGGCCCCGGCTAGTTTTTTGTATTTTTTAGTAGATACGGGGTTTCACCGTGTTAGCCAGGATGGTCTCGATCTCCTGACCTCGTGATCCGCCCGTCTCGGCCTCCCAAAGTGCTGGGATTACAGGCTTGAGCCACCGCGCCCGGCCCAGTGTAACAATTATTTATATAGCATTTGCATTGTATTAGGTATTAAAGCTAACGACTGCACAGCAGGTCCTCAAATAACACTCTTTTTTTTTTCTTTTTTGAGACAGAGTCTTGCTCTGTCACCCAGGCTCGAGTGCATTGTGGTGCTATCTTGGCTCACTGCAACCTCCGCCTGCCAGGTTCAAGCAATTCTCCTGCCTCAGCCTCCTGAGTAGTTGAGATTACAGGCATCCGCCACCATGCCAGGCTAATTATTATATTTTTTAGTAGAGACGGGATTTCACCATGTTGGGCAGGCTGGTCTGGAACTCCTGACCTCCGGTGATCCGCCCGCCTCAGCCTCTTAAAGTGCTGGAATTGCAGGCATGAGCCACTGTGCCTGGCCAACATTCTTTCATTCAACATTGTTTCATTATATCATTGATGGGAAAACAAATGGTTTTGTTTATACATCCTTTCCCTTTAAGTCAAAGTTTCTAAGAACGCTAACTGTATACAGAAGGATGTGTGGCAGGTTACATGCAAATACTACACCATTTTTATGTAAGGGACTTGAGCATCCATGGATTTTGGTGCCTGAGAAGGGTCCTGGAACCAATGCCCCATGGATACTGAGGGACAACTGTAGTCTTTTTTTGGAATAAGGAGCTTAAAATTTCCCTAAAATGCTTCTCCTTAATGTCATTTATTGTATCACTTGTTATTTCTCCACCAATGGGAAATAATACCTTTTACCATGTACCAAACCCCCATATATATGTGGATGGAATTCTAAATGCCTTATTCTATGTTATTAAGTTTTCTGATTACCCTATACCAGTACCAGATCACTTAATTGAAATTGGTATTATTATCAAGAGGACACGTGCTTCTAGTAAATAATGTTGAGACAACACCCAGAGAGTTTAATTTCCCACCTCTCCTAACCACACTTCCCAGAGATAAAGCTCTGGGTTAGGGTTCGCAGCAGAATTAGGGAGCCAGAGCCCAGCCGGGGTGCTGGGGAGCATGCGGGGCCTCAGGACCAGCGAAGGGAGGTCGCAGTCATTTCTCCAGCGTTCTGGGTGGTCCCTATTCATTAGCTAGAAATGATGCACCTTTGGGGCTAGCAACGCGCTGTGATTGTTAGTACTTTATTGATGGGAAAAATGCGGTCATGAGTGGCTGTCTAATCCACAATCATACTGCTAGGGAGTAGGTGAAATTCCTCAAGTTAAAGTTGCACAGCAAGACACATGCTGATTCTTTTATTTGCAATATCTTCCCTCCTCCATCACTCTTTCACATGTTGTAGCACATGTATGTATATATATGGTGTGTGTATATATAATATAAATATATGGATGTAATTTTCTATATTATATATATCGTGTGTGTGTGTGTGTGTGTCTGTGTGTGTATATATATATTTGAGTCAGGGCCTCACTTTGTCACCTAGGCTGGAGTGCAGTGGCACAATCATGGCTCACTGCAGCCTCAACCTCCTGGGCTCAAGTGATCCTCCCCTATCAGCTTCCTGAGTAGCCACGACTAAGGCGTGCAATACCCCAGTAGACCAGAAACTCCACAGGGCTGGGCACTAAGTCTATTTTGTTCACTGCTCTATGCCCAATGCCTGTAATTGTGAGAGTGTATGGTAGGTGCTCAATGGATTTTTTGTGGATTGACAGGAAAACCCTTATCCTAGGTGCCTAGGAAAGGGTTAAGACATGCTAACAAGGCCGGGCCTGGTGGCTCATACCTGTAATCCCAGCTCTTTGGGAGGCTGAGGTGGGTGGATCACTTGATATCAGGAGTTCGAGACAAGCCTGGCCAACATGGCGAAACCCCCTCTCTACTAAAAATACAAAAATTAGCTGGGCATGGTGGTGGGCCCCTGTAATCCCAGCTGCTCGGGAGGCTGAGGCAGGAGAATTGCATGAACCTGGGAGGCGGAGGTTGCAATGAGCCGAGATTGCGTCACTGCACTCCAGCCTGGGTGACAAAAGGGAAGCCTCTGCTTCCACCACTTATCTGTGTAGGTGCTATGTCCCTGTGCCTGAGTAACCCAGAACCTGTGAGTAACACAGCATTCATCATTTTGGTTGCTTTTATTTAAACATTGGTACCAAGTCACCTTTCAATAAGCTAGACCCGGCCAGTGCGGTGGCTCACGCCTGTAATCCCAGCACTTTGGAAGGTTGAGGCAGGCAGATCACGAGGTCAGGAGCTCAAGACCAGCCTGGCCAATATGGTGAAACCCCGTCTTTACTAAAAATACAAAAAAATTAGCCGGGCATAGGGGTGCTCACCTGTAGTCCCAGCTACGCGGGAGGCTGAGGCAGGAGAATCACTTGAACCTGGGAGGCGGAGGTTACAGTGAGCGTGCCACTGCACTCCAGCCTGGGTGACAAGAGGTTCCATGTCAAAAAATAAAAATAAGCTAGACCCAGGAAGCAGAAATCATGCCCATGCCCTGGGTTCTCCTGGTCAGAGTTTATGTGCCAGTGCTTTTGTTACCTGTCTCCTGGATGGGCTATGCAGGCTCACAAGACTTTCCCTTACTCACCACACTTGGGGAGTGGAGTGTCTCATAGATTTGCTGCCATCTGATAAAATGAAAATTCTAAATTGTCCTGGAATATTTTCTTGGTTACTAGAATAACAAATCCTACGAATCTTGGTCTCCTACCACAAGAGAAAATTATCGTTTCTATCTATCAACTAACTTACATTCCATCATAAGGTGGACTTTTCCCCAGATGTTAAAAAATGCATGCTGGGCGTGGTGGCTCAAGCCTGTAATTCCAGCTACTTGGGAGACTGAGGTGGGAAGATCCTTCGAGCCCAGTAGTTGGAGGCTGCAACAAACTACGATTGTGCCACTGTACTCCAGCCTGGGAAACAGAGCACGACCTTGTCTGTATTTACAAAAAAAAGAGAAAAGACTGGTCACGGTGGCTCATGCCTGTGCTGGCTCATCCCAGCACTTTGGGAGGCCGAGGTAGGAGGATAGCTTGAGCCCAGGAGTTCAAGACCGGCCTGGGCAACATAGGGAGACCCTGTATCTACAAAATATAAAAATTAGGGCCCCAATTTCTACGCACACCGGAAGACGGAGGTCGTCTTTCCTTGCCTAATGCAGCCATGGCTCGTGGTCCCAAGAAGCATCCGAAGCAGGTAGCAGCTCCAAAGCTTGGATGCTGAATAAATTGAGCGGTGTGTTTGCTCCTCGTCCATCCACCAGTCCCCACAAGTTGAGAGAGTGTCTCCCCCTCATCATTTTCCTAAGGAACAGACTTAAGTATGCCCTGACAGGAAATGAAGTAAAGAAGATTTGCATGCAGCGGTTCATGAAGATCGACGGCAGGGTTTGTATTGATATAACCTACCCTGCTGGATTCATGGATATCAGCAGCATTGACAAGAGGGGAGAGAATTTCCGTCTGATCTATGACACCAAGGGTCGCTTTGCTGTACATCGTGTTACACCTGAGGAGGCCAAATACAAGTTTGTGCAAATGGAGAAAAATCTTTGTGGGCACAAAAGGAATCCCTCAAATATAAATATATTTATATATATGTGTGTGGGTATATATATATTTATATGTGTATGTGTATATATATATTTATATATATGTATGTGTGTGTGTATATATATATATTTTTTTCCCAAATGGAAAAGAAGATGTGAGCCACCGAGCCCAGCCTCCACAATTGTATTACACATATATCAAAACATGTTGTACACTGTAAATATACATAACTTTCATTTGTCAGTTTCAGCTTAATAAAATTGGAGGAAAAGGCTAGTAGAGAATAAAATGAGATATGGGCAAAGATAATAATGCAGAAGAATGGACAAGAATCTTGTCAGGTGGTAGATATATGCAAAATAGTAAAGAATAAGATCCTCATTATAAAAGCTGCATGCAAGGCCAGGCGCAGTGGCTCATGCCTGTAATCCCAGCACTTTGGGAGGCTGAGGCGGGTGGATCACCTGAGGTCAGGAGTTTGAGACCAGCCTGGCCAACATGGTGAAACCCCATCTCTACTAAAAAATACAAAAATTAGCCAGGTGTGGTGGCGGGTGCCTGTAATCCCAGCTACTAGAGGGGGCTGAAGCAGGAGAATCGCTTGAACCCGGGAAGTGGAGATTGCAGTGAGCCGAGATGGTGCCACTGCACTCCAGCCAGGGTGACAGAGCGAGACTCCACCTCAAAAAAAAAAAAAAAAAAAAAGCTGTATGCGGAGATATGTACTTAAATATATAGAAAAGGGACTCCAAGGATATTTACCAATAATGCACGTTTCCTTCTGGGGAGAAGCGAAGCAATTCCTATTTGTTGGTATGGGAAGAGCACCTGCCAGGGCAGAGCCTGAGAGAAATATCCTATTAACCTCAGGAATAATGCTCAATTCTGGGAAAAAGTCAGGAAGATGGACATTTATGTGTTCCATAGCAATACATATTAATAAAATACACTTATACATATTTTAAGAGTATTTTATAACCAAAATATACATATGCCTTCCTGGATTTTAAAAATATATTAATACTGAAAGCTAACAGAGTTATAAAGTGGAAAAAAATGCAAGTCTCTGCCTTTACCCACCCACCACTCACCTGCCTTCCCACTTCCAGGTAGCCACCATAAACAATGTTCCCTTAGATCTGGAATTGTTCCTTTGTAAGTAAATGTTGTTGTTAAGAGAAAATGCAAATAGCAAGGGTTTTTTGCAGCAAATTTGGATGGCTATGCATTGGGCGTGGTCATGGGAGGAGAAAGAAATTAAACCATCCCTCCAATGGGGGGAAGAAAAAAGGAAAGAAAGGAAGAAAGGAAAAAGAAGACAATGACCCACAAAATGAGTACCTCTGAGTCTGGTATGAAACCCTTCTACGCATAGTGCACAGGCACAACAGTTGACCCCAGGCCTTAATTATTACTATTATTATTATTACTATTATTTTAAAGGCAGAGTTTCGCTCTTGTTGCCCAGGCTGGAGTACAATGGCACAATCTCGGCTCATCTCAATCTCTGCCTCCCAGGTTCAAGCGATTCTCCTGCCTCAGCCTCCCGAGTAGCTGGGATTTCAAGCATGTGCCACCACGCCTGGCTAATTTTGTATTTTTAATAGAGACGGGGTTTCTCCATGTTGGTCAGGCTGGTCTGGAATTCCTGACCTCAAGTGATCTGCCTGCCTCGGCCTCCCAAAGTGCTGGGATTACAGGCGTGAGCCACTGCACCTGGCCAATGTTTATTATTTTAAAATTGTATGTAAAGATGGAGTCTCACTATGTTGCCCGGGTTGAACTCCTGGGTTCAAGCATTCTTCTTGCTTGCCTAGGCCTCCCAAAGTGCTGTGATTACAAGTGGGAGCTACCGCACCCAGTCCTGCCTTTTGAATAATAATGATGTTAATTAGAATAAGAGCAGCAGCTATTGTGCTTGACCCTGTTTCTTTTTCTTTCTTTCTTTCTTTTCTTTTCTTTTTTTTTTTTTTTGAGATGGAGTTTCCCTCTATTGTCCAGGCTGGAGTGCAGTGTCAGGATCTCTGCTCACTGCAACCTCCGCCTCCTGGGTTCAAGTTATTCTCCTGCCTCAGCCTCTGGATTAGCTGGGATTACAGGCATGCCTCATCATGCCTGTCTGATTTTTGTAGTTTTAGTGGAGACAGGGTTTCACCATGTTTGCCAGGCTGGTCTTAAACCCCTGACCTCAAGTGATTCACCTACCTGGGCCTCCCAAAGTGCTGAGATTACAGGCATGAGCCACCATGCCTGGCCCTTTTCCTTTTTTATTAATTGAGACAGGTCTTGCTCTGTCACCCGGGCTGGAGTGCAGCGGCACAAACGCTGCTTGCTACAGTCTCAACCTCCTAGGCTTGAGCAATCCTCCTGCCTCAGCCTCTCGTGTACCTGGGACCACAGGCACACGTCATCATGGCTGGTTAATTTTTAAATTTCCTGTAAAGACAGGGTCTTGTAGAGAACAGCCTAGGCTGGTCAGGAATTCTTGGGCTCGATCAATCCTCCTGCCTCAGCCTCCCAAAGCGCTTGCATTACAGGCGTAAGCCACTGTGCCTGGCCTACCCATCGTGGTCTCAACTGCCACATTTTCTGCCGCTTGGATTTTACCCATCCCTCTCCTCCACCCATCCCTCCTTTCTCAGTATTGTAAAACATACCCCGACCTCATATCATTTTACCCAGAAATACATCAATGTGCATCTAAGCAGATAAAGGCATTCCTGCTTGTTTGTTTTTCTAACCCCCAATGTGATGATCACACCCAGTACAAGTTAATAAAAATTTCTGGGCTGGGTGCGGTGGCTTGCACCTGCAATCCTAGCACTTTGGGAGGCCAAGACAGGAGGATGGCTTGAGGCAGGGAATTTGAGACCAGCCTGGGCAACAGAGTGAGACCCCCATCTCCACATACACACACACAAATTAGTGTGGTGTGGTGGTGGGAGGCTGTGGTCTCAGTTACTTGGGAGGCTGAGGTGGGAGGACTGCTTGAGCCCAGGAGGTTGAGGCTGCAGTGAGCCATGATTGTGCCACTGCCCTCCAGCCTGAGTGATAGAGTGAGACCCTATCTCAAAATAAATACATAAGCCAGGCATTTATTAATTTTGTGATTCACATTTGTAATCACAGCACTTGGGGAGGCTGAGACAGGAAAATTGCTCAAACCTGAGAGGGGCGGGTTGCAGTGGGCAGAGATCATGCCGCTGCACTCCAGCCCAGGCAACTGAGTGAGTGGGACTCCATCTCAAAAAAATAAATAATAAATGAATAATAACTCCTTACCATCTAACAACAGGTCCCCTTTTCAATTCTGTACTTTTAAAGGAGACCAGAGGAAGAGCTGAAAGCTTTGGAAACTTGGCAAACATTGTAAAGCACTTAAATGAATGTCTTCAAGGGCTGTGCTCAGAGTGTGATCCCTGGGTGAGGCTACCAAACCACCCTGGAGCTTGCTGGAAATGCAAAATCCCAGGCCCAGGGCCAGTGGAGATCCAGTGGAACGGAACGACCACTTGACCAAAACCAATGGATCATTAAAGTTTGAGGTTGGCTATCTACACTGTGTGGAAGGCAGTGGCCGGTCCGCTCTGAATTAATCTACTTTTTTTGAGACCTGGATCTTGCGGGTTGGTAGCAGCTTCACTGAGTCCTCCCACCAGCAGTGAGAGCCCACCATGCGTTAAACGTCAACCAGGCCTATGGGGACAGACGAGGTCACCGCCGTTGACAGGCTCCTATTCCAGCGCAAGATACAGACAAGAAGCTAATAAATTGATAAAGAAATAAAGCAATTTCAGGTTGTGATTGTTTACCTATGAGCTGTATGAGGCCTCCCCAACAAGCCTACTGAAATTGCACTAGCAGAGCCAGGTGCGGTGGCTCACACCTGTAATCCCTGCACTTTGGGAGGCTGAGGTGGGCGGATCACCTAAGGTCAGGAGTTGGAGACCAGCTGGCCAACATGGTGAAACTCCGTCTCTACTAAAAGTACAAATATTAGCTGGGAGTGGTAGCACCTGCCTGTAATCTCAGCTACTAGGGAGACTGAGGCATGGGAATCGCTTGAACCCAGGAGGTGGAGGTTGCAGTGAGCCCAGATCGCACCACTGTGCTCTAGCCTGGGTGATACAGCAAGTAAGACTCAGTCTCAAAAAAAAAAAAAGAAAGAAGAAAGAAAAAACAAGAAAAACAAAATCGTTCCAGCGCCTAAGGCATCCTCCCCCTCTGGCTTTACTTTGCCCCGTGGCCTGTCTCCAGATGTTGGACCACGCACCTTACTACTTATTTGCTCATTGCTTTTCTCCCAGGCCAGGATGTAATCATCACACACACACTGTCATATGCCCACCCTTAGGACACAGAAGGAGTAGGAGAAATACTTGTTGAATGAAAGTTACTATAATTTTTCAAACAATGAGAGTGCCTAATAGTGATCGATACCTGATTAGTGATTGTTTTTTTAGTACATCTGATTCCTACCCACAGCAAGAGTTCCTATGCGAGGCCGGGCACGGTGGCTCAAGCCTGTAATCCCAGCACTTTGGGAGGCCGAGACGGGCGGATCGCAAGGTCAGGAGATCGAGACCATCCTGGCTAACATGGTGAAACCCCGTCTCTACTAAAAAATACAAAAAAATAGCCGGGCGAGGTGGCGGGCGCCTGTAGTCCCAGCTACTCGGGAGGCTGACGCAGGAGAATGGCATAAACCCGGGAGGCGGAGCTTGCAGTGAGCTGAGATGCGGCCACTGCACTCCAGCCTGGGCGACAGAGCGAGACTCCGTCTCAAAAAAAAAAAAAAAAAAAAAAAAAAGAGTTCCTATGCGGAATGAGGCTACAATTCTTTCACTGGAAATAAATTGCACCCTATCCTGGGTACTGCTCCAACCTCGCCTCAGGGCTGGGAGCCTGGTGCTGCCACACCCTTGCCCTGAGCAGAAGAATCCGGAAGAAGCCTTTGGCCAGAACGGCAGGTGAGTCATCTGAGGACTCTATGCCCTTGTGGCCATCCTTCAGTCACCTGTCTGGAATTTTATTTTTTTTAGCCCAAGGGCTCTGCATCAAAGAACTGACTTTTTTTGTTGTTGTTCGGGCTATACCTAAAAGGGACCTAATCTCTGTCTCATTTATATAAAGATCTCAGATCTCTCAAAAGGGATCTACAAATTCAGAGTAATTCTGCTCAAAATTAAAGGAAAAAAAATTTCTTGGTGGAGGGAATCGTGTAGAGTTGGGGAAATCCAATAGATTGTAAAGTTCTTGCGGAGGGTGGAGTTGGTGAGAGGAGGCAGAGAAACAAGGTGAAGGCCTTTGCACGCCATCTGGTATCTGTGTCCAGTAGACGGTTTCACCCACAGCATGGCAGAGTCCAGCATGGACCCATGAATATGTGGGAATCAGGGAAATGATGAAGACAGTACTTCAAATGGGAGGGATTTTTTTGTTTTGTTTTGTTTTGAGATGGAGTCTCGCTCTATTGCCCAGGCTGGAGTGCAATGGCACGATCTCTGCTCACCGCAACCTCTGCTTCCCAGGTTCAAGCAATTCTCCTGCCTCAGCTTCCCGAGTAGCTGGGATTACAGGCATGAGCCACCACGCCCGGCTAATTTTTATATTTTTAGAAGAGACAGGGTTTCACCATGCTGGCCAAACTGGTCTCGAACTCCCGACCTCAGGCAATCCACCCGTCTCAACCTCCCAAAGTGCTGGGATTACAGGTGTGAGCCACCGCGCCTGGCCATGGGAGGGATTTTTATTTTATTTTATTTTATTTTTGAGACAGAATCTCGCTCTGTCTTCCAGGCTGGAGTGCAGTGGCCCAATCTTGGCTCACTACAACCTCCGCCTCCCGGGTTCAAGCGATTCTCCTGCCTCAGCCTCCCGAGTAGCTGGGACTACAGGCGTCTGCCACCACTCCCGGCTAACTTTTGTATTTTTAGTAGAGACGGGGTTTCACCATATTGGCCAGGCTGGTCTCAAACTCCTGACCTTGTGATCCGCCCGCCTCGGCCTCCCAAAGTGCTGTGATTACAGGATTGAGACACCGCGCCCGGCCGGGAGGGATTTTTAAGTAAATGCTATTGGGCCAATCAACTGGAAGTCTATCCATTTGGAAACAGTGACATGAGGCTTCCTCCTCAAACCCCAAACACATATAGACTCACATTCCACAATTCCACACGGGCTCAAGACCCAAACCTAAAAAACAAATTATATGAGAATGCTTGATACAAGACTAATAAAAAGAAGACTGGGCCAGGCACGGTGGCTCACGCCCATAACACTAACACCTTGGGAGGCCTAGCCGGGAGGATCGCTTAAGACCAGGAGTTTGAGACCAGCCTGGGCAGCATGGTGAGACCCCCATCTCTACAAAAAATACGAAAATTAGCTGGGTGTGCTGGCACACGCCTGTGGTCCCAGCTACTCAGCAGGCTGAGGTGGGAGGATCGCCTGAGCCCAGGAAATGGAGGCTGCAATGAGCCCCGATTGAGTGATTGAACCTGGGTGACAGAGTGCGACCCCGTCTCAAAAAAGAAAAAGAAAGAAACTATACTTTCAGGGATAATTTCTATAGCTGGTTACTAGAAAAGTTTCTCTAAATATGTAGAGCACCATTTAAACATAATAATAAAAAGGCTGGGAGGGGTGGCTCACGCCTGTAATCCCAGCACTTTGCGAGGCCAAGGTGGGCAGATTGCTTGAGGCCAGGAGTCCGAGACCAGCCTGGTCAACATGGCAAAACTCCGTCTCTATGAAAAATCCAAAAATTAGGCCGGGCGTGGTAGCTCATGCCTGTAATCTCAGCACTTTGGGAGGGCAAGGCAGACAGATCACCTGAGGTTGGGAGTTCAAGACCAGCCTGGCCAACATGGTGAAACCTCATCTCTACTAAAAATACAAAAATTAACCAGGTGTGGTGGTGCATATCTGTAATCCCAGCTACTCAGGAGGCTGAGGCAGGAGAATTGCCTGAACCTGGGACGCGCAGGTTGCAGTGAGCCGAGATCGCACCACTGCACTCCAGCCTGGGCGACCGAGTGAGACTCCATCTCAAAAAAAAAAAAAAAAAAAAAAGAAAAAAAATACAAAAATTAGCCGGATGTGGCAGTGCACACCTGCAATCTCAGCTGCTAGGAGGCTGAAGCGGGAGAATCATTTGGACCGGACCCAGGAGACAGAGGTTGCAGTGAACAGAGATCACATCACTGTACTCTAGCCTGGGCGACAGAGCGAGACTCCATTTCAAAATAATAATAATAATGATAATAAGAAGAAGAAGAAGAAGAGAAAGAGAAAGAACACTAAAAATATAGTGCAATGGTAACATGAGCAAAGAGCTTAAACAGGTAGTTCACTGAAGAAAGAATACAGGTAAATACAGTAAATACAGTAAATACCAGAAAAGTTGTCATCACCATACCATTTCTACCATCAGGGTGTGCAGATGCTAAAATGACAAACAAACAGAGAATGAGACATAGCTGTAGATAACGTCGAAGAATGGCCAAGAATGTTGCTTGGCAAATTCATGTAAAAGAGCAGTAAGATCTTCTTTATAAATGCTGTGTGCAGAAATATGTACTTAAATACAGTACATAGAAAAAGGACTCAAGGGCTACAGACTTCTTAATCCTGGTTATTTCTGTGGAGAAGCTAGGGAGTTCCTACTCGTTATGGCGTACCAACTGGAACACTCATTGCAGGTGAACTTGCCAGGACACAGGCTCTCCTCCTTGCTGTCAGCAGGGGTCTAATTCAATTGGTGGGAGCATTTGAGAACCTAAATGTAGCATTAGCTACAAACTCTTGGACACTACACCCTCCCTTCTTGCATTTACCCTATAGCATGTACCTGTATGATTCTGTAAGTCCTATAGATACTATGGGGAATGATCTATTACATTCTGTAGCATTGAACTTCCTAAATGCTCACAGCCCTTAGGTCCTAAACAGCCTGTGGGGTGGCTTTTGCTTGGGCCACAGGCTATATTAAAATGTGTCTCAATCAAGCAGGGAAATAGTTTAATCTTAAAGCAAGTGGTTTAGCACCTGGTGTGAGAATCTCGCTTGAGCTGCCTGCCTGGCTCTAAAGGGGACGTCTCTAAACATCTGCCTCTGGGGTTCCCAAGGGTGCGGTGGGGAGCCACCTTCACAGAGAGGACTTGCTGCAACCTCTAAGACACCACGCCTCTTCTCTCTCCTTCCGAGTGATGCCTGACAGTGTCCTAAGTATTCATTTGTGGTGGTTTATCCTCCCCAGTCATGGTAAGCTTTGTGAGGTCAGGGGCTTTGTTGCTTTTGCTCCCCAGGGTCCCCAAGCCAGGCCTGGCATCCGGGAGGTGCTCAGAGTGTATCTGTTGCAGAAACAAGAAAGTCTTATCCACCGCCCTTGCAGCTTAAGAAAAGCATCTTATTTACTAAACACTCGCTGTGGTCCAAATGCTTTGTTGAGCAAGGTAGATAAGAGGATGGATGTTTGTGGACGGAAAGAACCAGCTCCTGACCCCACCCTTAGTGCTCCGATTCTGGCTGGGCTCTGGATGCCCCAGGGCCTTGCTATCCCTTCCCCTCCCCCTGCTTCCTCTAAGGATCTTCTCCATCCTTCAAGACCCTCAGGATTGCTGCGAAGCTGTCTCACCCCTGGACCGGACCAGACCACCCTGTAGCCTCCCATAGCACCTTCTTGCAGGATGTGGAGCAGCATCGCTGGCCTCTATCCACTAGATGCCAGGAGCACCCTCCCTAGTCATGACAACCAAAAATATCCCCAAACCTTGCTGAATGTCCCCTGGGGGGTCGGGGGCACTAAATCACCTTGATTGAGCTACTGCTTTAATATAAGGGTTCTGCCCCAGGGCTTGCCCTTTCTAGACTGAAAAGAGACCTAATCTCAGCCTCATTAGTAGAAAGATATCCAGTCTTTATATCTACCCATTCTGAGTAATTCTACACAAAATTAGAGCAAGATTTGTTTATGTGTTGGAAGGTGGGGAAGAACAGGACACATTGGTTCTATAACTTTACTGGAAGACTTGAACCAGGGAGATAAGGCAGAAATTGAAACAAGGCTGAAAGCTACAATAATCAAAACAGTCTGGCATCAGCATAGGAATAGACTCTGGAACAGAATCATAGGAATAGAATCAACTAAACATGTAAGAGGGTGCAGAAGAAGGCACATGGATAGAGGTCAGCTCATTATATGATTAAAGGTGACATTTCCAGGCCAGGTGCCATGGCTCATGCCTGTAATCCCAGCACTTTGGGAGGCTGAGGTGGGTGAATCACCTGAGGTCAGGAGTTCGAGACCAGCCTGACCAACATGGCGAAACCCTGTCTCTACTAAAAATACAAAAATTAGCCGGGCATGGTGGTGGGCGCCTGCATTCCAAACTACTCAGGAGGCTGAGGCAGGAGAATCGCTTGAACCCGGGAGGTGGAGGTTGCCACGAGCCAAGATTGCACCATTGCACTCCAGCCTGGGCGACAGTGTGAGACTGCATCTCAGAAAAAAAAAAAAAAAAAGATGACATTTCCATCAGCCCCATCTGTGCAGTGAAGGCAATTTATTATATGTCTATTTGGGAAGAATACAAATTAGGTCTACTTTAGACCATAAATATATTCCCCCTACTCATCTCTGCCACCCATACTAGATACACTGAAGATCTCAACATCAACAACAATTAATTAAAGTAGTTGGGGAAGGCCAGGTGCAGTGGCTCACACCTGTAATCCCAGCACTCTGGGAGGCCCAGGCAGGTGTATCACCTGAGGTCAGGAGTTCGAGACCAGCCTGGCCAACATGGTGAAACCCCGTCTCTACTGAAAATACAAAAATTAGCTTGACATGGTGTCGTGCACCTGTAATCCCAGCTATTCGGGACGCTGAGACAGGAGAATTGCTTGAACCTGAGAGGTGGAGGTTGCAGTGAGTCAAGATCGTGCTGCTGCACTCCAGCCTGAGCAACAAAGGAAGATTCTGTCTTGAAAAAAGAAATACATAAAAATAAATAAATAAAGTAGTTGGGGGAAAAAACTGAAGAAAAGATAACACAGCAGAAAAATGGGCAAGTCACATAAATCCAAGAGAAGAAGTAATACAAATGACCGACAAATATTTGAAAAGATGTATATCAAATGTGCACTTTCTTTTGGAGTGGATTATCTTGTTGGCAAAAATTGAGGACTGGTAATATAACTCTCCTCCCTACAACATCTGGATTTAGCACTTTTCCTGCATTGCGGTAGGGAAGATGAGGCACTGGGACGTTTTAGAGACTGTAGTCTCCTACAGCCTTACCCTGGCAGCCCCCAGGCCCTAAATAGCCTGTGGATGTGTCTGTTTGTGCCACAGGTTACTTTAAAAGACAACTTGACTCAACTTGTTAGGGTGTGTGCTCAGCACCTACTGTTCACACATTTTTGCCACCTGCCTGGCCCTGAAGGGTGAGTTACTAAACCACTATGTTCCCTGGTTCCTTCAAATGCAAAATGAACACGTAATCCTTCCTACTTCACAGGGTCCATACAAGGATTAAATGAACATGCAGAGGGCTGGTGAGGAACATACGGTAGGCCTGTTAGGCCTGTTAGCCATGAGGCATATGAAAAAAGCCTAACAAAAGCAAAAAAAAAAAAAAAAAAAAGGCCAGACTCAGTGGCTCCCACCTGGAATCCCATCACTTTGGGAGGCCGAAGTGGGAGAATTGCTTGAGGGTCAGGGGTTCAAAACCAGCCTGGGCAACATAGTGCAAACTTGTCTTTGAAAATAATAATAATGCCGGGCGCGGTGGCTCACGCCTGTAATCCCAGCACTTTGGGAGGCCGAGGCGGGCGGATCACAAGGTCAGGAGATCGAGACCACGGTGAAACCCCGTCTCTACTAAAAATACAAAAAATTAGCCGGGCGCGGTTGTGGGCGCCTGTAGTCCCAGCTACTCGGGAGGCTGAGGCAGGAGAATGGCGTGAACCCGGGAGGCGGAGCTTGCAGTGAGCCGAGGTCGCGCCACTGCACTCCAGCCTGGGCGACAGAGCGAGACTCCGTCTCAAAAAAAAAAAAAAAAGAAAAGAAAATAATAATAATAATAACACAACAAAAAAAATCGTAACGTACTAACATGGCAGTTATTATCTTTTTTTTTTTTTAAGACAAGATCATGCCACTGCACTCCAGCATAGGCAACAAGAGGGAAAACTCCATCTCAAAGAAAAAAAAAAAACTTTATAGAGATGGGGTCTTGCTATGTTGCCCAGGCTGATGACTCCACTATTGTTATTTAAAAAAAATTTGGCTGGGTTCAGTGGCTCATGCCTGTAATCCCAGCACTTTGGGAGGCTGAGGTGGGAGGATCACCTGAGGTTGGGAGTTCGATATCAGCCTGACCATCATGGAGAAACCCCGTCTCTACTAAAAATACAAAAATTAGCGGGGTATATTGGTGCATGCCTGTAATCCTAGCTAGCTGGGAAGCTGAGGCAGGAGAATCACTTGAACCTGGGAGGCGGAGGTTGCAGTGAGCCATGATCATGCCATTGCACTCCAGACTGGGAAACAAGAGCGAAACTCCGTCTCAAAAAAATAAAAAAGAATTCATTATGAGCCAGACGTGATAGTTCATGCCTGTAATCCCAGCAATTCGGGAGGCCAAGGCAGGTGGATCATTTGAGCCCAGGAGTTGGAGACCAGCCTGGGCACCATGGGGGAAACCCCCTCTCTACATAAAATACAAAAATCAACTGGGCAAGGTGGCAGGCACCTGTAAGCTGCGTGAGCTGCTCCGGAAGTTGAGGTGGGAGGATCACCTGAGCCTGGGGAGCTGGAGGCTGCAGAGCTGTGACTGCACCACTGCACTCCAGCCTGAGTGACAAAATGAGACCCTGGATCAAGAAACAAACAAAAATTATTGTTTTTGCTGAGCACAGTGGCTCACGCCTGTAATCCCAGCACTTTGGGAGGCCGAAGAGGGTGGACAGATCACTTGACGTCAGGAGTTTGTGACCAGACTGGCCAACATGGTGAAACCCCATGTCTACCAAACAATACAAAAATTAGCTGGGTGTGGTGGCGTGTGCCTGTAATCCCAGCTACTTGGGAGGCTGAGGTGGGAGAATCGCTTGAACCCAGGAGGTGGAGTTTGCTGTGAGCCGAGATCACTCCACTGCACTCCAGCCTGGGTGACAGAGTGAGACCCTGTCTCAAAGAAAAAAAAAATTATGTTTAATGTTATAGCTTTAATGTAACATTTGTTATATTTTCTATATCATAAATCATACAGATTATGACTAGAAAAAGTGTAGAATTATACTTCTGTGTTCTAGTAGTTTTTATCTCTGTGAATGGGAATATGGGGAAATTGGAGACTATTTCATCTGCTTCCTTTGTTTTTGCCTTTTTTTTTTTTTTTTTTGAGATGGAGTGTCGCTCTGTCGCCCAGGCTGGAGTGCAGTGGTGCAATCTTGGCTCACTGCAACCCCCGTTTCCTGGGTTCAAGTGATTATCCTGCCTCAGCCTCCCGAGTACCTGGGACTATAGGTGCCCACCACCATGCCCGGCTAATTTTTTGTATTTTTAGTAGAGACAGGGTTTCACCGTGTTAGTCAGGATGGTCTCGATCTCCTGACCTCATGATCCGCCCGCCTCGGCCTCCCAAAGTGCTGAGATTACAGGCGTGAGCCACCGCCCTCGGCCTGGAATGAATGTCTTAAGCTCCTCTCATTTTCTGATTCGCCTGAGGACTGCTGACCTGGGAGATGGACCTAGCAGGTGGACCTGGCTGATGAGGGGTGCAGAGAGGTGGTTCAGTGTACGGCTGGGGCACCTGACCCTGGAGGACTGGGAGTGTGGGGGATGGTCAGCCTCAGAAATAGGATTCAGTCTGGGTCAGAGAGCCCCTATGCTATGAGAATGAAGAGAATCTCAATGACAATAGTAACAGTTATGCTGGAACACTTATTTTTGCTATTACTGTCTAAACACTCTACCTACGTTTTCTCTTTAATCCTAAACCCTATGAGATAGGCACTATTGTTTTGTTTTGTTTTTTGAGACAGAGTCTGGCTTTGTCACCCAGGCTGGAGTGCAGTGGCACAATCTTGGCTCACTGTAACCTCCACCTTCCTGGTTCAAGCGATTCTCCTGCCTCAGTTCCCAAGTAGCTGAGACTACAGGCGCACGCCACCATGCCCAGCTAATTTTTGTATTTTTTTGTAGAGACAGGGTTTCGCCATGTTGGCCAGGCTGGTCTCGAACTACTGACTTCAGGTAATCCACCCGCCTTGGCCTCCCAAAGTGCTGGGATTCCAGGCGTGAGCCACCCCGCCCGGCTGGCACTATCGTTGCTTCCATGCTGTTGAAGAACTTTGATTAAGATATGGCAGAGTCAAAGTTTGGACTAGACCTGGCTTCCAACCTGTGGTCTTAACCACGAGCTTCAGGGACAAGAATGAGGTGCATTCTGGGAAAGACAGACATCACCTGCCTTCCAGCTCCATGGGCAACTCAATAAAATATGACATTTAAGGCAGTTGAGTCCCCTCTTTTCTAATGCTGAGTGCCGTAAAGCATGGCCCCTACCTTTGTTCTCTGTCTTCAGCCTCCCACTAGAGCAGGCTGTAGCTGTCAGTGCCTAGTAGAGTCCGAGGCAAAGAAAAATGTGCGCCTCCATACGTGTTTATCAAAGTAACTTCCCAAGTGGAAACAGTTAATAAAAGCTCAACAACAACAACAAAATAACTCTGCCGGGCACGGTGGCTCACACCTGTAAATCCCAATACTTTTAGAAGGCTGAGGTGGGAGGATTGCTTGAGCCCAGGATTTTGAGACCAGCTTGGGCAACATAGTGAGACTTCATCTCTATTTATTTGGTTGTTTATTTATTTATTTTCTATTTTTTTGAGATGGAGTCTCACTGTGTTGCCAGGCTGGAGTACAGTGGTGCAATCTCAGCTCACTGCAACCTCCATCTCTCGGGTTCAAGCAAGTCTCCTGTCTCAGCCTCCCACCCCACCATGCCTGGCTAATTTTTGTATTTTTAGTAGAGACAGGGTTTCACCATGTTGGCCAGGATGTTCTCAATCTCTTGACCTTGTGATACACCTGCCTCGGCCTCCCAAAATGCTGGGATTACAGAAGTGAGACACTGTGCCCAGCCTCATCTCTATTAAAAAAAAAAAAAGCGGCTGGGCACAATGGCTCATGCCTATAATCCTAACATTTTGGGACGTTGAGGTGGGCCGATCACCCGAAGTCAGGAGTTCGAGACCAGCCTGACCAAAGTGGAGAAGCCCCATTTCTATTAAAAATACAAAATTAGCCAGGCGTGGTGGCACATGCCTGTAATCCCAGGTACTTGGGAGGCCGAGGCAGGAGAATCGCTTGAACGTGGTAGGTTGCGGTTGCGGTGAGCCCAGATCGCACCATTGCACTCCAGGCTGGGCAGCAAGAGTGAAATTCCATCTCAAAAATATAAATAAATAAATAAATATTATTATTAATTTTTTAAAAGCATGACTCTGGATAAAGCCCCTTCTTGCCCAATCTGTTTGCTCACCATTGTCAACTCCTGTGACAGCAAGGGTAGGGGACAAAGAAGGCTTGGAACTTTGAGCTGTTTGGAAATAATTGGGGTGGAGGGGGAAATAAAAGGAAATAACCATTTCCATTGCACAATAATACAGGGCAGTGAAACAAACAACGACCTGTCTTTTTTTTTTTTTTTTTTTTGAGACAGAGTCTTGCTCTTTAGCCCAGGCTGGAGAGCAGTGGTGTAATCTCGGCTCACTGCAACCTCCGCCTCCCAGGTTCAAGCAATTCTCCTGCCCCAGTCTTACCAGTAGCTGAGACTACAGGCGCATACCACCACACCCGGCTAAGTTTTGTATTTTTAGTGGAGATGGGGTTTTACCATGTTGGCCAGACTGGTCTCGAACTCCTGACCTCAAGTGATCCACCTGCCTTGGCCTCCCAAAGTGCTGGGATTACAGGCATGAGCCACCGCACCCAGCCAAAAACTATTTATTTAAAACAAAGTCAAGGTCTTAATGAGTGGGGTTGAGTAAAGAAAAGTTATTGTTTAAAAGCCTAATTTGTGATAAGATTAAAGTACAACCTTCAGTACAAAAAGCGTTCACAGATCTAAACCACAGTAAAGGATAAAGAAATCCCTATTCTATACAGTTATGGTTTTGGAACACGCCGGTTTGATTCAGTGTACACAATTTCAAAGTCTCACATATGAATAAGATAATAAATAATATTACCCTTGTTTTCATAGCAATCATTTATGCCAGTGGGTCTCAAAACTTCAGTGTGTTCCAGAATCAACTGCAGAGCTGGTCAAGGCACAAGCTGCCAGGCTCCACCCACAGATCTTCTGATTCCAAGGGGTCTGAGGTGGGGCCTGAGAATGGGGAGTTCTAACAGTTTCCCATGGGATGCTCTTCATCTGGGACATTATTTGAGAGCCACTGCTTTGTGCTAAGTGCAGGATTTTTTTGTTTTGTTTTGAGACAGGGTCTCACTGTCACCCAGGCTGGAGTGCAGTGGTATAGTCATGGCTCACTGCAGCCTCAGTCTCCTGGGGTCAAGTGATCCTCCTACCTCAGCCTCCTGTGGACCTCAGGCATATGTCACCACACCCAGCTCATTTTTGTATTTTTTGTAGAGATGGGATTTTGCCACGTTGCCCAGGCTAAGTGCAGGATTTTAATGGGTAAGAACTTTCCAACTGGCAAATAAATGACACTGGACGAGGGTGTAACAGATCTGTTTACTCAGCAGTAGGACATCTTTAACCAAAATGAAAGTGCATTATTGTCTCATAGGATAAATTAGGGTAGGGAAGTATTATGAATCTCCTTTGAGCATATCTAAGTTTCTTTCTTTCTTTTTTTTTCTTTTTTTTGAGACGGAGTCTCGCTCTGTCGCCAGGCTGGAGTGCAGTGGCGTGATCTCAGCTCACTGCAATCTCCGCCTCCTGGGTTCAAGCAATTCTTCTGCCTCAGCCTCCCGAGTAGCTAGGACTACAGGCGCCCGCCACCACGCCTGTCTAATTTTTGTATTTTTAGTAGAGATAGGGTTTCACCATGTTGACCAGGATGGTCTTGATCTCTTGACCTTGTGATCGGCCCACCTTGGCCTCCCAAAGTGCTGGGATTACAGGCATGAGCCACTGCGCTCGGCCAAGCATATCTAAGTTTCTTTTTTTTTTTTTTTTTTTTTTTTTTTGAGACAGTCTTACTCTGTTGCCCAGGCTGGATTGCAGTGGCGCGATCTTGGCTCACTGCAAACTCTGCCTCCCAGTTTCAAGCCATTCTCCTACCTCAGCCTCCCGAGTAGCTGGGACTACAGGCACCCGCCACCACGCCCAGCTAATTTTTTTGTATTTTAGTAGAGACAGGGTTTCACCGTGTTAGCCAGAATGGTCTCAATCTCCTGACCTCGTGATGTGCCTGCCTTGGCCTCCCAAAGTGCTGGGATTACAGGTGTGAGCCACCACGCCCGGCCGCATATCTAAGTTTCTTAAGGAAAGGAAATGTTGGCTCATGCCTGTGATCCCAGCACTTTGGAAGGTTGAGATGGGCAGATCACAAGGTCAAGAGATGGGACCATCCTGGCTAACACAGTGAAATCCCGCCTCTACTAAAAATACAAAAAATTAACCGGGTGTGGTGGCACACGCCTGTAGTTCCAGCTACTCAGGAGGCTAAGGCAGGAGAATCACTTGAACCTGGGAGGCGAAGGTTGCAGTGAGCCAAGATCGCGCCACTGCACTTCAGCCTGGGCAACAAGAGCGAAACTCCATCTAAAAAATAAAAACAATTTAAAAAAGATTTTATTCAGTGGAGGGGAAAAAAAAAAAAAAAAAATATATATATATATATATATAAGGTCTCTAAAAATTTTTGATTGGTGTGCCTGGTACTGAAAAGGGCTTGGAGACTGATGTTTATTTTATACTACAGAGTAGATCTAAAGAATAATATTTTTTCTTTTTTTGAGGTTCTGGTTTTAATTTGGTGCTGATTTTTGCTGGCTAGAGTTCCCCTCTGGATCTCTGGGTTGCCATGGTGACATTTTGGCCTTTATCACGTTGCTGTTGTTTTTGGGCCCGCAGCTCCACTGAAATGAGTTCTTACATGCAGGACTCAGGAGCTTGGCACTGGGTCTAGGGAAGCCCACGTTTGTGTGCCACGTGAGGAAGATGAGGGAGAGAAAATTAAGATACTACAGTCTGGCTCGTGGGACTTAAAAAAGTAGACAAAGGAGAAAGAACTGTCCCAAAAGGGTGTTGCTCCAGCTTACCTGCAGACCCTGCCAGTGGGTGCTGTCTAGAGGAAAGGGACCCTGGGGAGGTTGAAACCTTGTCCAAGGGCCAATTTTTCATCCTCATGTATCGTGACAGGACAAGGTGCTTCAGTTTCTGAAGACAAGTAATAGATTTGGGCATTAACAATGGTTATGGCATCCTTTGTTCTTTTTAAATTATAAAAGTAGATATTGGCCAGGCGCGGTGGCTCATGCCTGTAATCCCAGCACTTTGGGAAGCCAAGGTGGGTGAATCACCTTGAGGTCAGGAGTTCAAGACTAGCCTGGCCAACATGGTGAAACCCCATCTCTACTAACAACACAAAAATTAGCCGGTTGTGGTGGCGGGCTCGTATAGTCCCAGCTACTCAGGAGGCTGAGGGTGGAGAACTGCTTGAACCCAGGAGCTGCTGCTGTGATTGTATCGCATGTAACTACAACAACAATAATTTAATTTTTAAATGAAATCAGGATGTTAACAGTGATCACTGTGCTTATTTTGAGAAATAATTATAACAGGATATATTAATTGCAACCCCCGCAATAAGAAAAAACAAAAACCAAAACCCAACAATAAATAAGTAAAAAGTTGGCTTTCTCTCTACACCTCCCCTCCCCCCACCCCATGCTCCTGCCTGGGTGTCCTTTCAGTTACTCCTGTAGCGTTACTCCTGTAGCAGGGACATACAGTATGGCATGTGTCGCTCTTAGACTATTAGTGATCAAAATCCTAGTCACACCTCCAATGAAGACTTATTTTCCCTGCATTTTTGTATTCTGCCTATTTTTTGGCCTAAGAAGTAGCCAAGGGTGAATGTTTAAACCCCTTTCCATGAAATTGTTTTTTTTTTTTTTTTGAGACGGAGTCTTGCTCTGTTGCCCAGGCTGGAGTGCAGTGGCCGGATCTCAGCTCACTGCAAGCTCCGCCTCCTGGGTTCACACCATTCTCCTGCCTCAGCCTCCCAAGTAGCTGGGACTACAGGCGCCCGCCACCTCGCCCAGCTAATTTTTTTGTATTTTTAGTAGAGACGGGGTTTCACCGTGTTAGCCAGGATGGTCTCGATCTCCTGACCTCGTGATCCACCCGTCTCGGCCTCCCAAAGTGCTGGGATTACAGGCTTGAGCCACCGCGCCCGGCCTCCATGAAATTGTTGCTGTGTTGAAGTCACTTTTTGTTTTGTGCAGTGTAAGAATGCACATTCCATTCTTTTTTTTTTTTTTTGAGACCGAGTCTAGCTCTATCACCCAGGCTGGAGTGCAATGGCATGATCTTGGCTCATTGCAACCTCTGCCTCCTAGGTTCAAGGGATTCTCCTGCCTCAGCCTCCCGAGAAGCTGGGATTACAGGCATGTGCCACTGCAGAGTAGCTGGGATTACAGGTGCACGCCATTGCACCCGACTAATTTTTTGTGTTTTTAGTAGAGGCAGTAGAGACATTTCACCATGTTGGCCAGGCTGGTCTTGAACTCCCGACCTTAGGTAATCCGCCTGCCTCAGCCTCCCAAAGTGTTAGGATTACAGGCGTAAGCCACGCGCCCGGCCTCTTTGTGCATTTAAAACACTGCCTTTGAAGGCTACTGGGGCTCTGGGAAACTCTGGGAGAGGTTACCAGCAGGTGGGTGGAAATCTGCTTGCCTGCTGCTGTTTTTTTATTTCTTCTAAGGCATATGTAGAGGAATCTTTGATAAGTTTTCAACTCACCTCTCTTGGAAGGAAGCTGTTTGGGTTGCCTGAGCAGGTTTTGTGTGAAAACCAACAAGAACTCAGATGATGAGAAGCAGCTTCTGTACAAGTCTGATTTCTCCAGCCTGGCCTGGGTGATCACAGTGGGTCCTGGGATGTTTAAACTGATGGTGCAGTCAACTATCAGCATTTAGTTCTGTGTTTACAGTCTTCTTACTCTGTTTCACTGGGCTCTTAGTTTTTGCTTTTCCTTCCTTCCTTCCTTCCTTCCTTCTTTCCTTCCTTCCTTCCATGTACTTTGCCCCTTTCTTTAAGGCAAATTAGCATGTAATGTGCAAACAAATCTCTCTGGCACTTAAGGAAGACCCCAAATCCCACTCCCTTTCTTCCCCTACTCCAAGAATTCACTACCCCTGGTTCAATTTTAGCTGAACCCGGAAACCTGTGATGTGACATGAGGGCTGAGAATTCCCAGATATGTTAATAGTTCTGGTCTTAGAAACTAAGTAAGTAAAAAAAAATTCCCTTGCCAGTAAGACGTAGGCTACATTTAAAATAATTTCTGACTGAAGGAGTCCTACGTACTGCTTGTCATATACATATGTAAAGATAATTTAAAACCCTAGGGTATACCCTTTTCAAATGCAGAGTTTATAGTTTCCCAGGGGAGGAGGGCAGGGGAGGAGTAACAGGGACCTTTGCTGTCTTCCAATCGCGATAGCTCGTTTTGGCTGTGAATTTCCCCCCTTCCCCTCCCCCTCCCGTTAATTAAATAAACGCTGGAAGCGTGTGTTTACCGCACACGACTCGGCCCTTGGGGAACACTTTTTCTACGTCGCTCCTACTCTTAAAGTCCTCAACTCTCAGAGGGTTGGAGAGCGGGCACCATGAGCTTCCAGTTCCTACGGGTGAGAAAAGAGGTGTCTGGGTGGAGGGCAGATGCGGCCCCGGAGGCTGGCAGAGAGGAGAGGCTGCGGGAGGACTCGCTGCGAAGGGCGAGGGGTGGCGCTGGGTGGGACGAGCGCCTGGGGGCGTGCAGGGTCGCTCCTGGGTGCTGCCCGGGCTGCCTGTCGCCCAGTACTGGAGCAGGAGGACGGGTCCGCGCAGCGTCTGGCAACAGTGGCCTGCTCCACGCCTGGCGGCGACCAAGATCTGAGTTAAAGCCGCCGGGCTTAGCTGGCCTGGAAGTGTGTGGTGACCCAGGACACGGAGCGGAGAAGGCCTCAGGGGACACGAGGCTCCCGCCTTAGTCCTCGGGCCTGCGCTCCGAGCGGTTAGGGTGCGTACGGTTGGGCTCCGGGATGTTAGTGGAGAGGTGACAGGAGTCTACCATCCCGCGGCCAAGCGTGCGAGGCCTCAGGCGGGCGGGGGTCCCCCGGGGCAGGGCAGAGGGGGAGTCCGGCATGTCTCTAACGGGCTCCCTAGAACCGCTAGGAAGGTGGCCTTCAACCCTAGGCACCTTTGCGGCTTTCAGGTAGTTGGGCAACTAAAAATTCACTTTTGCCTGCTGTGAAATGGGACAGGTGGTTGTCAGGTTAGAGACTGTGCCCACCAAGTCTCGTTTGGCGGGCCGGGACTGACGTGGACCCAGGCCCTCCTCGAAAGCTTGGGAACCTGTGGGCCCCTCAGCTCCTCGCCTCACTTTGCCTGTTTGAAAAAAAAGTTGTTTGCGAGGAAGAGGTAAAGGCTCAGAAGGTTCTAAAGGAAGAGCACGCGGCCTGACGCGGAGCGCAAAGAAGCGAGCAGTGAACTGAGTCTGGTCGGACCCAGACCAGAGGCGGCTGTATGCGGCGGCCGCTTCGCGCCCTATTAAGGCAGTCTGTTATTTAACGATGATCATTTTTGTAATTATTTTGGAGTGGCTGTGACTTGATGTCTGTGGTGCCCCAGGGCGTGCCCTTACTGGACATAGATAGTTCAGGATGCCCTTTGATGCCAGTGTCGGTCCAGTGGGTGCCGCGAAGGGAGCGTGGCGGGCGTGAATGCTCCCTCCTCCTGGGTTTGCCGCAGGCCCCGGCCTTTCCACCCTGCTTGATCCTGACGGGTCTGCCACTTCCTGAGGTCCCTACCGGCGCTCACGTTTTACCGAGAGGCGGGACAAACGCCCGGCGCGTGGCGCGGAGTCTGCGAAAGCGCTCGGGGGCCTCCATCTTCTGCTCGGGCGCCCCCTCCCTGGGGCGGGAAGAGGAGTCGCAGATCTGCCCGAATCTTGCTCTACCCGCCTGGCCGCCTTCTTCGGTCTGGGGTGGGGACAGGGGCGGCGGATGACTCAGGCCTAGGGTCGGGAGCCCTGTTTCCAAAGGCACCAGCTCGCGCCTCTTTGGAAGTGGCGCGCTGTTGGGGCGCTCCTGTTGTTGCAGAGGCCTGGTCTGTGGTTTCATAGGGGCGTGGGACCAGGGCTTCCAGGGAGTATGTGAGTTTAGGCTCCCTAGGGGGCGGTAGAGGGGAACCCCCGACAACCTTCCACACTCTTCTCCAGGCGGCTGCGAGGCCTCCGGGCTCCAGAAGGGTCCGCTTCCGCGGGCGCCGGCTGTCTTGAGCGCGGCCACGCAGTCCGCGTCTTCACGTGGGCAAGGGGCGGGGACGTTGGAGGGAGGCTGTGTTGGATGCTGGAGCCTTCGGTTCCCGGCTGTCTGCTGAGCAGAAAAGTTGAAGTCAAGGAAGGGTTGAGGCTTCCTCACAAGGGCGCGCGCGTGCCTGGGTGCCGGCCCAGAAGCCGAGAGTGTGCGTATTCGGGAAGGGTCTCCCGTGCCAAGAAGACAGAGGATTTGTTCTAGCCGCCTTCCTTAAAGAGGGCTCGTAGGTTGCGCTCCAGTTCGAGCGCTTACCCATTGCAAAGCGGGCAGCGCCGGGGTCCAGGGAAGCTCCTTGGGAAAGAATGGCCTTTGCCAAGCGGTTCCGGATCCTCTGGGTCCTTTGGGCCCAGAGAACGGCGCTGCGCGAGCCCTCAGTGCCAATCGGCTCCCTTCGCCTCCTGCGTAGACGCTCCCAGGCGGGAAGCCATCTCCGTTCCTCCGGGCGGCTTTGGCTAGCGTTGCTGCGGGAAAGGAGAGCCAGGGCCTGAGCACCTTCTTGCCCATTCCGGGCCCCAGCGTGCCGGAGGTAAAGTTGCCAGCACAGACGAGACAACTTGTTCAAGCTGCACCGCAGGCCGGGTCAGAGAATAAAATCAAGGGCTAGAAGGCCCAGAATGTCGGACAGCCCAGCGGCACCCGTCAGGGAGTTCCAGGCGCCCGAAGGAGGCGCCGCACCCTTCCTCTGGCGAATCTAGGACCCCATCTTCCTGAACCTGGGCTCTGGAGTGCCTGCGGGCCTAGGTCTAATTTCTGCTTCTGGCAGGTGTCCCCCTCCCCCGCCGCTAATACCAGGAGCGCTGCTTCTGCAGTAACTTATTTTACCCCCAGACGCCTGTTTTGGGACCGAAGTGTCAGGGTCCTGTGTGTCTTTTATGCACTGTTCTCCTTAGTGCAAAGCCCCGCAGACACGCTTGGCCGAAAAGTCTCAGTGGTTTCAACTTCCAGATTTTGTTCTCGCATCTGGTCGGAAAATCACTCGGATTTGGCTGCTAAGGCCGGGGGAAAGTTTCCCTTGGACGACGCCTATTATTATTATTATTATTATTTTCTTTTAGGCCCACCTGGGTCTAAATAAATGCTAAAAGTCAAGCGAACCTGAGAAGGAACCGCGAGGCAGTGGATGCCACCATTCTGTGGATGGGAGAGTCAAGTCTACTCCAGGTGCGGGCACAGTCCTGATAGGCATTGATTATTGCAAAATTGTATTCAGTATCAAATAGAAATAGTCTTCTCCTCTAATCCCCTCAGAATGTTTAAATCCAGCCCAGGGAGCCAGTTGGGGCGTCCCAACAAATACGACCTCGAGAATTAGCGATGTTCCCCTTGCAATGAAAGTCAATTGCTGCGTAATAACTAAGCCAAAGAATTTCGTTAGTTTAAATTTTAAAAATTAATACTGCACTTTGCTTTCAAGTTTGGGTGGCAAGTACCGGAGGGGAGAGGGAAGCAGCGTTTGTGTGGAAGGAAGTTTCGTTTTCTGCCTCAACATGTGGGACCTGGGTGTCTACCTCTCCAGTCGAGGGCTCTCTGCGCGCTCTCTCCCCACTTCTGCACCTCCTCACCCCCACCTTACTCGTAGCGCTCGGGTTTTATTCCTGCCCGGCGCTTCTTTCCCAGGGTGATAGAGGGTGAGTAGAGGCTTCTGAGTGACCGGCCCGCCGGAGGCAGCTGCCGAGCCGGCCTTCCGCAGGGCAGGGCAGGGCCGGGCCGGGCCGCTGGGCTGGTCCAGTGCGCGCGAGTTCCCCCCTCCCCGCCCCGGCCTCAGCCAGCCGCGGGAGATGCGCTTCGGGCAACAGCGGCGAGACGCCGCTCTCCGCAACTCCTGGGCGGGTAGGACCGTCTGCTGCCTCTGCGGCCCTTGGGGCAGACTCCCCAGGAGTCCTTTCCTCTCTCCTCCCGTCCCGGGGCCAGGACCGCGCTGTGCCCACGGAGGGAACTGGGCGTATCTGGTGGATTGGGGCTCCAGTTGCATGATCCCAGCTCAGACCTTAAGCCTCAGTGGGAAGTAGGTGGGATGGGATGTGTTTTTAGGAGATGAGGAGACCCCGGTTGTTGAGTCGCTCCCCGAATGCGCAGATTCTTAACTCCAGGTGACAACCGTCTTTTGGAGGACCCAGTGAAGGCCGTTTAGGCGAAAGAGGGGTGGGTTTCAGTATTTGGATCCCTTCCTCCAGCCCTGCCAATCTCAGGTGTGCTTACGGTGGAGGTGACAGAAGGAAGGCGCGTCGGGGGACCCAGGCCTCGCAGGTCTTCGTCTGTCAACGAGGCACCGCCCACTGACTCCGCTCTTAGTCCCTCACAGCGTGGGGCTCGGCGCGGCGCCAGGCCCGGGTGCGGGGCGGAGCTAGACTGGGACTGGCTGGGGGCCGCCCCGCCCGGCGCCTGGGCCTCCGTGCCGGCCCCCGGGGAGGAGTTATGATAATTTCCTTCTCATTAAGGCGCTCCGGTCCCCCGGCTATCGCCAGGGCACACAGTTCGGGCGCGGCTTTCCCTGTCCACCGCAGCGGTCTTTACACCCGCGGCGGCAGCATCTACGCTCGCAGAGCCGCCGATGCGCGTCCAGTGACCCGTACAGCAAGGCCCGCGCGAGGCGGGGGCGGCGGCAGACGCCTGGTCACCGTGACCCCGATTTTGGATTTACCGCTTGGGGGTTGGGGGGAGCCTGGATTTAACTGGCGATTGTTTTGGGGGACGCCGGACGCCATGTTGTGGAAAATAACTGATAATGTCAAGTACGAAGAGGACTGCGAGGTGAGCTGGGGCTCCGGGGTGCAGCCCCGCCCCGCCGAGGAGAGTCCGGGAGGCAGGGGCCACTGGACCGAGGTCGGGAACGAGGGCACAAGAGCCCTGGCCTCTCGGTGGGACGGGATTCACTTCTCCGGACACCCCTTAGTCCATTTCTGCAGAGTCCCTTTCCCATATAGGGCCTTTTCCTAAATGGCCTGCCCTCGGGAACGAGGCCTGGAAAGAGAATGGCAAATCCCACCCACACAGCTTACCGGGCGCTTTCCTAAGCGGCAAACAGCCCTGCTTCCCGTTTTCTCGGAAAAGTGCCCCGTCTGCAACCCTCAGACGTGGCTTTTACGCACGAAGTCTCCGTCCCAAGGGGTCAGATGAGGCTACCTGCCAGCGACACCTTGGCGGACACTCCTCCAAGGCCGGCTTGTCACCTGCCCCGCTACCTCCTCGGGGAAGCACGAAAACAACCGAAGTTTGGCTTTCAAAAGAAGTGGGGGCTGGGGAGTGTGTGTGGGGGGGTGCCCGAGGCCAGATGGGGCCGTAAGCGCTCGCGAGTGCTCCAGCCTGTCGGACAGGTTGAGCTAGAGTTTCGGAGAGTGGGAGGGAGGGAGGCGGCGAGCGGGAAGAGGAAGAAGACTCAGGCAGCGCCAGGCGAGCTGCGGCGCGCTGGGAGCGCGGAGCCCGGGCCACGGACTCGTGGGAGCTCATTGCGCCTCCGGGCCCTGGAGGGGCTGCCCCTGCCCGCAAGCCCGGGCGCTTCCGCCAGGAGGCGACAGCGCCATGTTCCTCCAGGTTCCCGGCGCCCCGAGACCCCTGGGCAGATGGGGTCCCGCATCCTTTTGAAACTAAGTCGGGCCGCCCAGGGGCGAGGGAAAGTGCGCGGACAAGGCTGCCCAATTTCCAGGGTCCTTCATGCCTCCTCTGCGCCCGGATGTGCGAGAACACTGCCCTTGGCCGTGCAGGGCACCCCCACTTACTACTCCCCTCGGCTGGGCCCGGACAGCATGGAGGGCAGCCCCGTGCGCGCGCTCCCTCATCACTCCCTAGGGCGGGGCAGGGCGGCGGGCCCTGCTTTGCGAGCGCCGCCGGCCCGGAGGTCTTTGTCCCGAGGGCGTGGAAGGGAGGGTCCCGGGGGCGGGGGAGGTGCGCATGTCCCGCGCCGCGCGGTCCGTCCGCGCCTGCCGCGCTGCCACCTCCAGCAGTTCCTGCGCCATGGGCGGGCTCCACGAGATCGCTCTGCACCAGGCGTCCAGCTCCTTCGCCCCGGGCTCTGGCTTTTTCGCCGCGGGCTCCGGCCCTGTCCTTTTCTGGCCCAAGACCCAGGGTTCGGACTCGGCGCCTCCGAGCGCCTCGGGCTTCGGAGCAGCGCCCAGACCTTCGCCGCCGGGCTTTGAGAACTCGTTCCCCCAGGTCTTTCACCAGACTCTCCTCCCTCCGCGCACTCTTTGCTTACAACGAAATCCTAGGGGCGCATTGCCCCCGGGTACCTTCCGACCCTGGGCAAGCCCCGCCGGGTTGGGTGGGGTTGGTCCCCTGGGGCCCTTCGCGCAGCCAGGCGACGCCGGCCAGTTCGCACTAGCGGGGTTTCGCACTAACGGGGTCTCCCTTTTTTTTTTTTTCTCTTCCAGGATCGCCACGACGGGAGCAGCAATGGAAATCCGCGAGTCCCCCACCTCTCCTCCGCCGGGCAGCACCTCTACAGCCCCGCGCCACCCCTCTCCCACACTGGAGTCGCCGAATATCAGCCGCCACCCTACTTTCCCCCTCCCTACCAGCAGCTGGCCTACTCCCAGTCGGCCGACCCTTACTCGCATCTGGGGGAAGCGTATGCCGCCGCCATCAACCCCCTGCACCAGCCGGCGCCCACAGGCAGCCAGCAGCAGGCCTGGCCTGGCCGCCAGAGCCAGGAGGGAGCGGGGCTGCCCTCGCACCACGGGCGCCCGGCCGGCCTGCTGCCCCACCTCTCTGGGCTGGAGGCGGGTGCGGTGAGCGCCCGCAGGGATGCCTACCGCCGCTCCGACCTGCTGCT
Organism: Macaca thibetana thibetana; assembly: GCF_024542745.1. Classification (NCBI taxonomy): domain Eukaryota; kingdom Metazoa; phylum Chordata; class Mammalia; order Primates; family Cercopithecidae; genus Macaca; species Macaca thibetana. Next base: position 43,292,426 of record NC_065587.1, on the reverse strand, counting down.
GCCCCACGCACACGCCCTGGATGCCGCGGGCCTGGCCGAGAACCTGGGACTCCACGACATGGCTCACCAGATGGACGAGGTGCAGGTGAGCGGCGCCGCGGCTCCTGCCCGGACCTGTTCGCCCTAAGGCCTTCTGCCCCCACCCTGCACCCCTCTAGGCTCCCCCGAACTTAAGGGAATTTTGTCCTCTCTCCCCCAGAATGTCGACGACCAGCACCTGCTGCTGCACGATCAGACAGTCATTCGCAAAGGTAACTAGCAAGGTGGCATCCTGTTTCTCTGGTCACACGGTCTGGGCTTGTGAAGTTGACTGGCAAGGTTGGGGGTATTAACGTGGGACATTTGTGGTAGAAGGGACTGAAGGGGATTCGTGGAAGCTAGATTTTAGGAGTGAGAGGAGGGGATTTCCCTCCGACCTCCTAGGCGCTGTCTCTTAATCTCCGGATTTGTTACTGCCTAGTTTTTTTTCTTGGAAAAATGTTACTCCTTGAATTCCAGTGGGTGTTTCACAATGTGAGAGAAAGTCTTCCAGAGTGAGTGAACACTGATTTAATTTGGAAAACAACAACAAAAAAGTCACAGTCACACCTTCCTTGAGTGGTTGGTTCTGTAACAAATTTTAATTGTTGAGTAAGTTGTGATTTTATTTTTGATTTCAAACACGTGTATGTAAAACCTCCTTAAATCTGACCTGCAAGAAAAGTTTTTAAGCAATTTGGCCTACCAAATGAATACCTCTAAAAGGAACTGAGCTTGGAATGATCTGTCAGAGGGAGGGTTTTGCAGGATGGGGGAGGAGGGGATTTGGAAAACTGGATTACTTGGTGAGTGAGTGGTTTATGAAATTAAGTTACTTAACTGACAGGATTACCATTTTGACTATTTTGGGAAATAGAGTAGATCTAAATTGAAGGTAGTTACAGTCTGTTACTTGAACTGCTTAAATAGATTGAAGATGGAGGAAAAATTGATTTTGAAGAAAGACTCAGAAAAGACTAAAAATTTTCAGTAAACTTAGAACCTATTAGTTTGGATGATTAAATTTACTGTGATCAATTGCATTGAAAAATTTTGGCAAAGAATCTTAATGTGTCCTATGAGTTTGGTTGTTCTTGGGTGGGGAAAAAACTCACCGTTTATTTAGTATTGAAGCAGTCTTCTGAAAACAAATGTTCTAATTAAATAGTTTTCAGCAGCTGCTAGGGGAAAAAAAAAAGAGAAAGAAACTCTCCAAGCTTGGGATCTTCACTAATTAACTTCCCAAGGTGTTAACTTGTGAATTTCAGATTAGATTTGTCTCTGAAGTAGGGGTTTTTAAAAAAAGTCAGCCATGGCCAGGTGCAGTGGCTGACCCTGGTAATTTTGGGGAGGCCAAGGCAGGCAGATCACTTGAGGTCAGGAGTTTGAGACCAGCCTGGCTAAAATGATGAAACCCCATCTCTACTAAAAATACAAAAAATTAGCTGGATGTAGTGGTGGGCGCCTGCTGGAGAATCACTTGAGCCCGCAGGCTGAGGCTGCAGTGAGCAGACATCAGACCTCTGCACTCCAGCCTGGGCCACAGAGTGAGACTCTGTCAAAAAAAATGTCGGCCTGCAGTGGATCGTGGAGTGTGCAACGATGCTTGTCTGAAGATCACTTTCCGCTTTGGTTAGTGCTTTTGAAAAGGTCTCTTTTGCTCAGAGAGAGCTCTTGTGACTGCCAGCTCTGACCTTCATTCACAGGTCCCATTTCCATGACCAAGAACCCTCTGAGCCTCCCGTGTCAGAAGGAGCTGGTGGGGGCCGTAATGAACCCCAGCGAGGTCTTCTGCTCAGTCCCTGGAAGACTGTCCCTCCTCAGCTCTACGTCTAAATACAAAGTGACAGTGGCTGAAGTACAGAGGCGACTGTCCCCACCTGAATGCTTAAATGCCTCGTTACTGGGAGGTGTTCTCAGAAGGTACTTGGGGAACAATTCTGGGCATGGTGGTTGGGTAGTTGAAGGTGAGTGTATCAGAGGCCCAGGAGGTATTTTTAACGTTTATGTGACTTTATGCCTAACACTGAATTCTAATCAGGTTAGAGTTTTTAGTACATTTCTTCTCTTTTAGAAAGTGCCAAATGTGGGAGGAAGTGCTAAAACAGCGCTCACAAATTCTCATTTGGTTAGAATTTGATCCCATGTATGAAGTGATAGCATCTGTATTGAGGGGAGGTGGGGAGCACCCTGGGTTTCTTCCCCAGGGAGTTTTTGTGGGGCTGTTGTAGTTTCACAAGTGAAAATGTATCTGCTCCCGTACAATTTGAAATATTCTGTGCTGCAAAGTTTGATGCTAGGAAAGATTGATTTTGTATCTTACAGGACTAATTAAAAGAGGACCCTGCTATCACTTTTCATTATGGTGCACATGATGTAGATAGTCTTTGACGGATTTCAGCTTTGACAGCAGCACTTTAGGAGTTTAGAATTTTTAAAGTGTGTGTGTGTGTGTGTTTTTTTTTCTTTTTGAGAGTAACCAGTCAATTTTTTTTTTTCTTAGAGCCAAGTCAAAAAATGGAGGCCGGTCCTTGCGGGAGAAGTTGGACAAGATTGGGCTGAATCTTCCTGCTGGGAGACGGAAAGCTGCTCACGTGACTCTCCTGACGTCCTTAGTAGAAGGTCAGTGGGGTTTTGTTTTTGGTTTGTGACGTTTTTAATTTGTGCCCGTGTCTTTAATACTTCTTGCAGAAAAACGAGAAAACAACTCTTAAAACTTGGTTGCAAGTGCAGATGAAAGCAACTGCAATTTTCATCTAAGTTTATTGCAATGAATCACAGTTAATTTTATCGAATAAGTTAACATTTAAGTATCTGGCTGCTCAGGTAGGCGCTTCTGTATTCCCCAGAGAATCACTGTTGGAAAGAAACTGGTTTTCCTAACCTAAGAGACCATACTCTAGGGGTGTCGGCATTTCCTGTTAAATGAACCAGTTTTTTTTGAAAGATAACAGCTGATCATTTGGTACACCTTGAATAAAAGCTGGTTACTTACTGGTGAGCAGAAGTACTGCTTCTGGGTTTTGTAGCTGTGGGTTATTTTGTAGCTGAGGATTGTGGTCAGTGAAGAGAACCTCTTGTACACAATATGACTGGGCCCGATTCACAGTTCTTTTCTTTCCTCCCATCCAAAGAAACTAATCGAACCCCTGGCCCATGCACAAGTTCTTCTCACCAGTGCTAAGATAGTAGGACATAGCATTTCAGTTTCTTGAATGGGGGGCCCTTTTACCCCAACCTGGACAGTAGCCAAGAATGCAACACAACCTTTAAAAGAAGCTGAAGGGAAAGTAAAATCATTTTTTTTTTTTTTTTTTTTGAGATGGAGTCTGGCTCTGTCTCCCAGGCTGAAGTGCAGTGGCCGGATCTCAGCTCACTGCAAGCTCTGCCTCCCGGGTTTACACCATTCTCCTGCCTCAGCCTCCCAAGTAGCTGGGACTACAGGTGCCCGCCACCTCACCCGGCTAGTTTTCTGTATTTTTTTTAGTAGAGACGGGGTTTCACCGTGTTAGCCAGGATGGTCTCGATCTCCTGACCTCATGATCCGCCCGTCTCGGCCTCCCAAAGTGCTGGGATTACAGGCTTGAGCCACCGCGCCCGGCCGGGAAAGTAAAATCATTTTTTAAAAACAAAACAAAGCACGTTGTTACTGCTCCCAGGAGGAGTTGGACGCTGAGAGAGGCTTAGGGCTCTCACTATGGGCAGGGGAAGCCGAGGAGAAACGGGCTCCCCGTGGCAGTACCCTCTTTTGAAGACTTACTTTCTTTCCTTGCTCTGATGGCGTGACTGTGGTGCTCAAAGAGACTTGGCAGAGTCCCTGCTCTACCTTTTACGAGTGCCTTTGGAGGTCAGGGCAAGGAGAAAGGAGCTGCCTGTCTGAGAACAGCTGTCCTGCCTGTAGAATCGGCGGTTGGTTCTGCTGGGGTTTCTTGCTAGCCAGGCAGGGTGATTGAATAAGAAAGTGTGTTCCAGAACAATGGCTCTCCAAGGCTGCTTCAGTCAACCCAGGGGGCCCCTCCACCATCTGGGTTTTTGAAAAACTCACCAGTCCTGCGCCCGGGAGCCAGGGAGGGTTCCTTTTGGATGGGAGATCACTCCCTTGGTTGTCTCCCTCAGTTCTTCCACTGGCTCGGACGGGGAAAAGGGTGCTCCAAGTTGGTGTTTAGGAAACACACACCTCCCATCTTTTTAAAAGAAACACTCTAGAGATCTGCCCCTTCAGTAAGAAGGCGCTGTTAAAAAAACAGTGAAGTGTCAGACGTTGTCGTCGTTTTATAGAGAAGTGACTAGTTTGCTTTTGTGAAACCTGTTTATAGCCCTTAAATTTTTCTGCTTCCCCAAAATGATACTACTTCATATAAAGAGAAAACATGGGTGTGTTTGATTATCTGTTGAGCAGAGGACTGGTAAACATTTTTCAAGTTTATTCGTATCAGTATCCATGGGGCTCTGGTTCCAGATTCCATACCAAAACCTGAAGATGTTCAAAATGTTATATTTGTTATATAACCTACGCACATCCTTCCTTATAGTTTAAATCATCTCTACATCAATTACTTATATATACCTAACACTATGTAAATGCTGTGTAAATAGTTGTTACATTGTATTGCTCAGGGAATAATGGCAGAAGTCTGTGTTTAGTACAGACACAACCATTCATTATTTCCCCCCTGAATATTTTCAATCTGAAGTTGGATGAATATAGATTCGGAACCCATGGATACAGAGGGCTGACTTGACTGTGCAGTTAAAAGTTTCAAAGTCTTTTCTGCTCACATTGTGGGATCTCCACCCTCTATTCCTGGGGTGGAGGACCTACTGAGAATCCCTAGAAAGTTCTACCTGCCAGCTGAGTTCTCTGCCCTGTATATGATTTCATTCTTGCATGCAACGTGTGACTGGTAGACAGTGAATACTAGAAAGAGAGAAAATGGGGGCCGGGTGCAGTGGCTCATGTCTGTAATCCCTGGCATGAGCCATCGGGTTGAGACCAGGAGTTCAAGACCAGCCTGGCCAATGTGGCAAAACTCTGTATCTACTAAAAATACAAAAATTAGCTGGGTATGGTGGTGCATGCCTGTAATCCCAGCTATTCGGGGGGCTGAGGCATGAGAATTGCTTGAGTACCGGAGGTGGAGTTTGCAGTGAGCTGAGATTGGGCCACTGCACTCCAGCCTGGGCAACAGAGCGAGACTCCATCTCAAAAAAAAAAAAAAAAAAGAGGAAAAGGGTAGTTTGGTGTCAGTGACCACCAGCCACCTTAAAACCTGTTGCTGATTATTCTAGGTGAAGCTGTTCATTTGGCTAGGGACTTCGCCTATGTCTGTGAAGCCGAATTTCCTAGTAAACCAGTGGCAGAATATTTAACCAGACCTCATCTCGGAGGACGAAATGAGATGGCAGCTAGGAAGAACATGCTATTGGCGGCCCAGTAAGTATCTGAACTTGAATTTGATGATGACTCAATGCTCCAGACCTTGAGGTTGAGAAGATTCCCCCTCCACAGTCCCGATGGCTCAACAAAGAAATATTCTTGAAATAAAATAGGGCGGAGCAAAAGAAAATGGCAAGGAAGCTTCTTTTACAAAGTCAAATACATTAACTTTTGTCTGATTTAGAAGAGTGCATGACTCAGCCATGAGTACTTTTGAGCTGCTTAGTTATTCAGCTCAAAATAGTTGAGCTGCCCTTTCATTATTGTGTTTGCATACTTCCAAAAATGTGTTGAAAACCCGATTTGTTTTGTCACAACCAGTAAAGAGAGATTGTGTGCCTTCTACCTCCTGATAGCAAGACTTTTGTCTTTCAAATGTAAAGATCAGGGTGGGTTTGTAGGAGATGTGGGCAAATTAGCTGTCTCGAAAACGACTTAATGCAGCTGTGGATTTTCTCATAGAAACCAACAGCAAGTTGATTTTAAAATCATGGTAAATGAAGCAGAACTAGTCAAGCCAGGAAATGGGGTAAAAGAGAGCGCAGTGAACCAGGCTGTGTCAGGAGTGAGAGTTTCAGGGGGATGCTTCATTCTCCGGGTTCCTCAGGGAATTTGTTCATTGGAACCAACTTGTACCAAGGTAAACTGTCCCTTAAGCTTTGGGTTGGAATCCAGGCCCCACTACTTTTACCAGTCCTGGTGACCTTGGCCAGTTAACTGGGGTTAAGTTAATCCTGTTATCTTTTCTAATTGCGTGAGGATTAAACAAGATAGTGCTTTAAAACAGCTTAACTCAGGGCCTGGCGCAGAATAGGTGCTAAGCGCAGCAGTTGGCTATTAGTATTAAATTCTCCTTCCTTGGTTGAAGCGGTTCTGCTTGCCTCCCAGGCGTCATCCTCAGGGTAGTTGGTTCTATGCTCTTGACCTGTAAGGAGCTAGATGGAACTCACGGAGTCAACTGACTGTCTTCACAGGCAACTGTGTAAAGAATTCACAGAACTTCTCAGCCAAGACCGGACACCCCACGGGACAAGCAGGCCCGCCCCAGTCTTGGAGACGAACATACAGAACTGCTTGTCTCATTTCAGCCTGATTACCCACGGTTTTGGCAGCCAGGCCATCTGTGCCGCGGTGTCTGCCCTGCAGAACTACATCAAAGAAGCCCTGATTGTCATAGACAAATCCTACGTGAACCCCGGAGACCAGAGTCCGGCTGATTCTAACAAAACCCTGGAGAAAATGGAGAAGCACAGGAAATAAAATTGGGACGAAGAAAGGCTCGGAGAGTCGGGAAGGAACAGGACTGCAAAAATCCTCCACCGCACAGACTGGGAACCCCTCTTGGCCTGGGGGAAGAGTTTCTTACCTACCTTACTCTTTAAGGGGTCTTCACTGGTTCTGGATCGCAGCGATCACCCGCTCCTGGATTCCTTAGTTGCTTCTCTAGCGCTGAGCTGTCTCCTAACTTTGGACCTATTATCAGAAGGTGACAAGTACTGGCTCTTTATTCATTAAGCTTTTATTATTATTATTTTTGAACCCCATTCTTTCCTTCTCTGAAACTGGTGCTACGAGTTTTAGAATCTTTTAAATACATTCCCTGGGCTAACAGACCCACACACTTAGCCATTGAAATGTCAGATTGATGTGTTCTAGATCAACAGATGAACAATTCCTTTTTTTTTTTTCAGTGTTAAGGTAATGGCTGGTTTTTGTGTTCGCTAAATATTTACCTTGAAAAAAAGAAAATGTGTATCTAGCTTCTTCGGAGATCAAGTCCTCTGGTAGGAGGCAAAGGTTCTATCTGCTTAGCAACTAGTTAATAGGTGGTATTTGACACACTCTAAACCCCGTGTTCAAAGGGGGCCTTCTGGTTTTAGGAAACTTGTAGAAAACGAAGCCTGCTGATGATTTTTCCCCCCTCCCCCTTTTTTTTTAACTTTGAAAGTTAACTCTTCAAATGGGAGACTCTTTGAAATGACATGTTCCTTTAAGGTACTGAAGCTTTATTTGCATATTTATTTCAGATGTTTCGAGTAAACTTGAAAAGGGTAGGCATGAAGCAATTTGTGCTGCTTGTCACCCCCAAGTCCCCGTGGAGGTTCTGTATTTTAAGAAACAGTGCGTTGAGTGTACAGATTTTATTTATGCATAATTTAATGGGGTCTGTAAATACTGGTGCACTTCTTACAACTTTTTTGAGACATGGGATCCAATTTTAATATTAACTTTTAATGGTGATGGGGTAATCTATAACACATCGTAAGCTTTTATTCATATATATACAGGGTATTAAGAATTAGAGGATGCTGGGCTCTGTTCTTAGCTTGGAAGATTCTATTTAATTGAAGCTCTCTGTTCAGAAAGCAATAACTTTGTCTCGTTCCTGTTGGGCTGAACCCTAAGGTGAGTGTGCAGTACAGTGTGTGTGGGTGAAGTGGAGATTTGGAATTGAACTCTCTGCCTGTAAATGTTCCCCAGATAATTGTTGTGTGTATGATAAGTGTATAATAAAAGTATTCTTGTTAGAATTGGAAAGTCTGGCTATAGGTTTTTTTTTTTTTTTTTTTTTTTTTAGTCTTTCGGGTGAATGGAATTAGGGCAGAGCTGATTTATGGCTTGACTGTGGCTTAGTTAATACCCTGAGCAGGCAAGTTTTGTGTGCGGTTGGGGAGGAACCTGAAGTTTCATTTTCTCTCCCTAGTGAGACTGTTCAGCTACCCCAGGTCTTACGCTCTCATCAATGTCTCTCAACTGCAGGTGGATAGAATCATCTTCCCCACCCTGGAGGGGTTGGGAAATGCCTGAGGGACAGTTTATTGACTCTAAGAGGGGCCGGTGTTTTGGGAACAATGTCTCATGGAAGGTTACTCTATTGAGAACAGGTACACTGACATACCGTACTCAGTATACTGTACACTGGTCAAGAATGGAAGTGAAATGATTATGGATTTTCTTTGGGTAGGTGTTTCTTTTTTTTTTTTTTAAGGTGAAGTCTCACTCTTCTCCCCCAGGCTAGAGTGCAATGGCACGTTCTCGGCTCACTGCAACTTCCGCCTCCCAGGTTCAAGCAATTCTCCTGCCTCAGCCTCCCGAGTAGCTGGGATTACAGGTGCGCACCACCACGCCCGGCTAATTTTTGTATTTTAAGTAGAGACAGGGTTTCACCATGTTGGCCAGGCTGGTCTCAATCTCCTGACCTCAGGTGATCTGCTCACCTTGGCCTCCCAAAGTGCTGGGATTACAGGTGTGAGCCACCGCGCCTGGCTAAGTAGGTGTTTCTTTTTTTTTTTTTTTTTTTTTTTTTTTTTTTGAGACGGAGTCTCGCTCTGTCACCCAGGCTGGAGTGCAGTGGCCGGATCTCAGCTCACTGCAAGCTCCGCCTCCCGGGTTCACGCCATTCTCCTGCCTCAGCCTCCCGAGTAGCTGGGACTACAGGCGCCTGCCACCTCGCCCGGCTAAGTTTTTGTATTTTTAGTAGAGACGGGGTTTCACCGTGTCAGCCAGGATGGTCTCGATCTCCTGACCTCGTGATCCGCCCGTCTCGGCCTCCCAAAGTGCTGGGATTACAGGCTTGAGCCACCGCGCCCGGCCCTAAGTAGGTGTTTCTTAGGAGGACTTGGCATTCACTCGAATGCAAGCAGTGGAAGGGTAGCATGTCAGTGTTTTCTTTTTTTTTTTTGAGACGGAGTCTCGCTCTGTCACCCAGGCTGGAGTGCAGTGGCCGGATCTCAGCTCACTGCAAGCTCCTCCTCTCGGGTTCACGCCATTCTCCTGCCTCAGCCTCCCGAGTAGCTGGGACTACAGGCACCCGCCACTTCGCCCGGCTAGTTTTTTGTATTTTTTTAGTAGAGACGGGGTTTCACCGTATTAGCCAGGATGGTCTCGATCTCCTGACCTCATGATCTGCCCATCTCAGCCTCCCAAAGTGCTGGGATTACAGGCTTGAGCCACCGCGCCCGGCCACATGTCAGTGTTTTCCATTCATCTAAGTTCTCTTTGGAAATGAGATCGTGCTCATCCACCCAGGACATCCTCTTCATTTCGTCTGCCTGCAGGGTAAACCAGAGATTGCGGCTTTGTGCTACTCTGGGAGCAGAGGAGTCTGGCAGGGGTAATGTACTTGCTGGGTGTTTGCGATGCACACTGCGGGTACTCGATCTCCAGTTGAAGCGACCTGGCATCTCCTCCAGGAAGCGATGTGTTTAGAGCTTGCCATGTGTGACCTGGCTTCAAAGGGAACTGGGAGCCATAGGTTTTTCCCCATTGGATAAGGCCATTGCTTCAATGCCAGTTTTATAATCCTTAATTCATAATTCTCTACCAAATGCCCAGCGATTCCTGACTTAATGTTGGCATTGGATGTTTTTAAGTAACTTAAACTCTGCCAACCCAATACTTTGCTCTTGGCACCTCGTCCTTGGCCACCAAACATTCCCATTAAGTTGGATTTATCTGGTTGATATGACAAGATCACAATTGCTTTGCTTTGGAGCAGTGAAAAGAGACCTTAGGTTGGCAGTTATTTCTCAATCAAGGCTTGAAATGTTGAGTGTTAAGAGGAAGTTATGTGGGTAAAGGGCTGAAGGAAAAAGGGCTGTTCTGTTATCAGCATCTTGACTTGCTTTTGGACCAGAGTCTGGCTTTTAGGAGCTGTGCCGAATTGCAACGCAGACAGTGTTCTGGAAATGCCCCAAAATCAACCAGGGATTGAAGTGAATCATAAGCTGTGCTTCTTACTTGCCTGGTTCTTTCTCCGCATCCCCACTGGAAGTCTGGGCACTGCCACTGAGCTCTTGGGTCTGATGCACAATAATAAGTTTTTCTTCCCAACACCTGAGCTGACGCTGTGGCCCAAAACCAGGCCCCCTCAAGAGGATCCTGCTGAAACATTAGCTCCCTTGCAGATTTTCCTGGAAACTCTTGCTTACTTGTGAAAGAAGGGTGCAGTGCCCTTTGGCATTAGGTTGGTGGACCCCTTGCTTCTCATGGCCCAGGGTAGGTTTTGTTTCAAGCCCCATATGAGTGAGGATCACCTTCCCTTTCCGTCTTCCCTGTGCTGTTGTGGCACACTGGCTGTGGAGGCACATCATATCACTGACGTCTTGGCCCTCTGACAGAAGAAATGAAGATATGCTTCCTTTTTTTCCCTGGTTGCACTGAAAGAAACTCCATCAGTTGTCTGAAGGTACATGCTGCCTAGAGTTCCTCTTATGTGAGAGACTGTGTCAGCAGGATTGCCCATCTGTTGACTGGGTACTTGGCCATCTCGGTACCTGGCACTTGGAAGGTGTCCCGGGCCCTGCAGATAGGGCACCTGTAGATTTCCTGAAAGGGCAGGGAGAGTGTTTCAATAGCAGTTCTCGGTTGTTTTACCTTCCACGTGTGCACAATTTAAGTTGTGGGTTAGAAGAGGGATGACTGGTCTGGTTTTCACTGAAATGATTCCATTCAATGGCCGTCATTCTTTTCTTTTTGGGGGTCTAGTGTCAGGGTAAGCTCTGAGACCTAAGGTTCCTATATTTGAATGTTAAAAAACAAAACAAGGTAGGGTCATGGGTGGGTGAGAAACAAAGAGAAACTTCTCTGATGACATGGCAGCGGTTGGGTTTCTGGAGCCCGTCGAGATTCCCTGGGGAAATGTTGGCTGCTGTGCCTGACTAAGGAGGTTGCTGTTCCTTCCGAGGACTTCTGAGTGTTTTCCAGTCTTTTCCTTTTGCAAGTTGGGAGGGGGTGTCATGGAGTGGCAGTTTAATTTGCCTTCCTTAACAAGCAGGTGAAGAACTTGGAAACAGCTGCCGATGCCACAAAGGGGAAGAACAGCCCTGAGATTCTTTTGCTTGTGTTTGACAGGTGATGGAGTGAAGTCGGGACCCTTAGCAGAGTCCTCCCTAGCCAGCTGAGCTCAGTGGGCAGTACGGGTTTTCCCCCTGGTTGGAGATAAAGGGTTTGCTTTTGGCATTCTGATGTTGCAATACGTGGATACCACTCTTCCCAGGAGTAGATCTTGCTCTTGGATGATAATGGTAATTTTTCCCCCCCAAGACGGAGTTTCACCCCTGTTGCCCAGGCTAGAGTGCAATGGCGCAGTCTCAGCTCACTGCAACCTCTGCCTCCTGGGTTCAAGCGATTCTTCTGCCTCAGCCTCCCAAGTTGCTGGGATTACAGGCATGCACCACCATGCCCAGCTAATTTTTGTATTTTTAGTAGAGACAGGGTTTTACCATGTTGGTGAGGCTGGTTTTGAACTCCTGACCTCAGGTGGTCTGCCCTTCTTTGGCCTCCCAAAGTGTTGGGATTACAGACATGAGCCACTGCGTCCAGCTGATAATGGTAATTGTTGACTTACTTTTTTCAGATCTCAGTATACCCTGGGTTTCTCTTCCAGTTGACAGTAGTCCTCAGTCACTTTTCTGAAATCTGCAGGTCACCACCCTGGGAGGCTTGATGATACTTGGAGTCATCAAAACCTCGCCCCTCCCAGGTGTGCCAATACAGACTGCTGTCACGCGCAAGGTCCATAGTGATACAAGGCAGATCATACCTTGAAAGTCTCTGTCCACTAGTAACATGGAACATGATCTTCTGCAGAAACACACTTGACCTTAGGCTTTACAAAAAGTAACTCTTACGTTTAGAGCCCATAGTTGCGTGGAACCCTCAATTATTTTTGGCACAGACATAAACGCTGTAGGCCGGGCGCGGTGGCTCAAGCCTGTAATCCCAGCACCTTGGGAGGCCGAGACGGGCGGATCACGAGGTCAGGAGATCGAGACCATCCTGGCTAACACGGTGAAACCCCGTCTCTACTAAAAAATACAAAAAACTAGCCGGGCGAGGTGGTGGGCGCCTGTAGTCCCAGCTACTCGGGAGACTGAGGCAGGAGAATGGCGTAAACCTGGGAGGCGGAGCTTGCAGTGAGCTGAGATTCGGCCACTGCACTCCAGCCCGGTCGACAGAGCAAGACTCCGTCTCAAAAAAAAAAAAAAAAAAAAGGTCTGGTGCCATGATGCCTGTAATCCCAGCACTTTGAGAGGCCAAGGTAGGTGGATCACCTGAGGTCAAGAGTTCGAGACCAGCCTGGCCAACATGGTGAAACCCATCTCTACTAAAAACACAAAAAAATTAGCTGGTCTGGTCTGGCATGGTGGCTCATGCTTGTAATCCCAGCACTTTGGGAGGCTAAGGTAGGCGAATCATGAGGTCAGGAATTTGAGACCAGCCCGACCAACATGGTGAAACCCCATCTCTACTACAAATACAAAAATTAGCTGGGTGTGGTGACGCACTCCTGTAATCCTAGCTACTCAGGAGGCTGAGGCAGAAGAGCTGCTTGAACCCGGGAGGCGGAGGTTGCAGTGAGCCAACATTGTGCCACTGTACTCCAGCCTGGGTGACAGAGCGGGATTCTGTCTCAAAAAAACAAACAAACAAACAAACAAAAAAACCCAACAGATTAGTTGGGCACGGTGGCACACACCTGTAATCTTAGCTACTTAAGAAGCTGAGGCAGGAGAATCACTTGAACCAGGAGGTGGAGGTTGCACAGTGAGCCGAGATCGTGCCACCGTACTCCTGGGCGACAACAGCAAGACTGTGTCAAAAACAGAAAAGAAAAAAGAAAAAGACAATGGTACAACAAGAATAAATACACAATTTTGTGTTTTTGTCTTGTTTTGTTTTGAGACAGAGTCTCACTGTGGCATCCAGGCTGGCATTTCGTGATGTGATCACAGCTCACTGCAGCCTTGATCTCTTGGGCTCAAGTAATCTTCCTGCCTCAGCCTCCTGAGCACCTGGAACTACAGGTGTGCACTGTTACACCCACTAATTGATTTTTTGTAGAGGTGGTGTCTCCCTGTGTTGCCCAGGTTGGTTTCAAACTCTTGAGCTCAAGGAATGTTCCTGCCCCGGCCTCCCCAAGTGCTGGCATTACAGGTGTGAGCAATCACATCCACCACAATTTAGTGTTTTGTGAAACCATCACCATAGTCAACGTAATGGACACACCCGTCGCCCCGAAATGTAGTTCCCTTGTGTTCTTTTATCATCCTTCCTTCCACCCCTCCTCACAACTCTGCCCCCAGCCAACTACTGACCTGCTTCCTGCCACTTCGGATTCATTTGCCTTCGTAGAATTGTACATAAACAGAAGCATACAGAAAAAGAGACAATGCGTTATTTTTATTTTGTCTGGCTGCTTTCATTCAGCACAATGCAGTTGAGATCTCCATGTTGTTGCTTGTATCTGAAGTTTGTTCTTATTATTGGCAAGCACTACCCCGTTGTACAGCTATGCAGCTATGCCACAATTTGTTTATCTAATCCCCAGTTGATGGACATTTGGGTTGTCTCCAGTTCTCCAGTTGTTGTCTTTTACAAATACAGCTGCTGAGAATTCCTGTGTGCATCTCTGTGTAGACATGTGCTTTCTTCTTCTTCTTTTTTTTTTTTGAGATGGAGTCTTGCTCTGTCGCCCAGGCTGGAGTGCAATGGCGTGATCTTGGCTCACTGCATACTCTGCCTCCTGGGTTCACGCCATTCTCCCACCTCAACCTCTTGAGTAGCTGGGACTACGGGTGCCTGCCACCACACCCAGCTAATTTTTTGTATTTTTTGTATTTTTTTTTTTTTTTTTTTTTCAGTAGAGACGGGGTTTCACTGTGTTAGCCAGGATGGTCTTGATCTCCCGACCTCGTGATCTACCCGCCTCAGCCTCCCAAAGTGCTGGGATTACAGGCATGAGCCACTTTGCCCAGGCTTTTTTTTTTCTCTTTTGAGAGAGAGTCTTGCTCTGTTGCCCAGGCTGGAGTGCAATGGCAGGATCTTGGCTCACTGCAACTTCCGTCTCAGCGATTCTCCTGCCTCAGCCTCTTGAGTAGCTGGGATTACAGGCGTGCACCACCACACCTGGCTAATTTCTGTATTTTTAGTAGAGACGGGGTTTCACCATGTTGGCCAGATTGTTCTGAAACTCCTGACCTCAGGTGATCCACTTGCCTCGGCTTCCCAAAGTGCTGGGATTACAGGCGTGAACCACCGTGCCTGGCCTTTTTTTTTTTTTTTTTTTTAAAGGAATCTCGCTCTGTCGCCCAGGCTGGAGTGCAGTGGTGCCATCTTGGCTCACTGCAACCTCCACCTCCTAGATCCAACTGATTCTCCTGCCTCAACCTCCTGAGTAGCTGGGATTACAGGTTCCCACCACCACGCCTGGCTAAGTTTTGTATTTTTCTTAGAGATGGGGTTTCATCAGGTTGACCAGGCTAGCCTCGAACTCCTGACCTCAAGTGATCCGCCTGCCTTAGCCTCCCAAAGTGCTGGGATTACAGGTGTGAGCCACCACGCCCAGCCTTTTTTCTTTTTTTTTCTTTTTGAGACAGGGTTTCCCTTTGCTACCCAGGCTGGAATCCAGTGACGTGATCATGGCTCACTGCAGCCTCTCCCTCCTGGGCTCAAGCAATCCTACCACCTCAGCTCCCAAGTAGCTGGGACTACAGGTGCGCACCACCATGCCTGGCTAATTTTTTATTTTTATTTGTATAGAGACAGGGTCTCGCTATGTTGCCCAGGCTGATCTTGAACTCCTGGTCTCAAGTGATCCTTCTGACTCAGCCTTCCAAAGCACTGGGATTACAGGAGTAAGCCAGCACGCCCGGCATTCTTTCCTCTCTTCTGGGGAAATACCTCAGAGTGGGATGTCTGAGTCAAATGTTCTGTGGTTGGCATTTTTATCTCCCGCCTTTTTTCCACCCAGGGAGCTTGGGTTGTGGATGGGGAAATAGCAAAGGAATAGTTGGTTTACCATCTTTCCCCACGATCTGAAAATCATCTTGTTACCTTGGGGATTTTGATGTGGTACTGGATCCTGGGAACCAGCCTCTCCCTTTTTCTTGTTCCTTCTCTTCTCACCCCTTGCCAGGTTGAGGTTGATGAGAATCAACTTTCACTTTGGCATCAAAGAAAACCCGGCTTGGGGTTAAGTCCTGGCTCTGTCACTTGACAGCTTCATGACTAAGGGAGTCTGCACCTGCTGCAGATTTATCTCTGCTTATTTTTTTTTCTGAGTTTATAAATAACATGGTACCTACCTACCTTGCAAAGTTTTTTTTGTTTGTTTGTTTGTTTTGAGACAGAGTCTCTCTGTCACCCAGGCTAGGGTGTAGTGGCGCAGTCTCGGAAGTTCAGTGGTGCGATCTCAGCTCACTGCAATCTCCATCTTCCGGGTTCAAGTGATTCTCATGCCTCAGCCTCCCGAGTAGCTGGGACTACAGGCACCCGCCACCATGCCCGGCTAATTTTTGTATTTTTAGTAGAGAAGGGGATTTCACCATGTTGGTCAGGCCAGTCTCAAACTCCCGACCTCAGGTAATCCGCCTGCCTCGGCCTCCCAAAGTGCTGGCATTACCACACCTGGCCCCTTGCAAAGTTATTGAGAGGATCAAATAATAAGAGGGCAGAAAGGGGAGATGGTGTGGTATCTGAGGAAGAAAACAAAAGGAATCGAATAAAAGCAGAAGGATTTGTTTCAGGCAGAAAAATGATAAGAATTGCTCCTTGGTTGATGGAGAGGTGGGTCACAGTCTGCATCACCCTTGGCACCCTTGGAAACTTAGGCAGGTCTGCCATTTTCTACAGTTGGGTCTGCGAGGACCACCTGCTGGTCGTTGGGGGGCTAATGAGAGTGAGATGGAGAAGGCGAAAGGGCCCAGCACGCTGGAGTGTCAGGTGGCCTCTGTGTGTGGCTTTCAGTCACCATCAGTCTGTGGCTCCCTCATTTGAACCTCTGGAGAGCCCGGATCGGAGGCATCAGCTTGTACTGCTGGCCCCACAACCAGATTACACTGAGTGCAGCTGTCTCCTCCTCCCCACACACACCCATCGTCTTCCTCTACGTCACTGGCATCTGCCGTCTGGCCATATCTCCTGAGTGTATATGGCCTTTCCCATCAGGCAGCCTGAGGGATCCTGTTGAAATGGAACCAGGATTTGTCATGCCACTGCCTAACCCTATGCAATCATGTCTCATTCTGCTCGGAAGAAAGTTCCAGTCTCCTTACCTGGCCTACTTACAAGTGGTCCCCTGTCCATTCCATGCCAGCCGTGCATCTTGCTGCCGATTGTGGAATCACGCTTGGTCCTGTCTCCGAATCTTGCATCTGCTGTCCCCCTGCCTCAAAGATTCTTTCTGGAAGTCCCTGTGCCTCCTCACGCAGCTCTGAGCTGGACATACCCCCTCAGAGACCCTGCAGGCTACAGCAGCTCCCAAGTCACTCTCTCCTATCTTCACTGCAGAGACCAGGATCTGGAATGGTCTGCCTCAGCTTTTGATGTTTGCATGGGCTGTTCCTGGACTAGAGTGTAAGCTCCATGTGGGGTGCCCTGTGTCACCAGCATGTCAACAAGATCCAGAATCAAGGGCGGCAAGCTATTCTTGTAAAGGGCCAGATGGTAAATATTTGAGACTTTGGGCCGGGTGTGGTGGCTCACGCCTGTAATCTCAGCACTTTGGGAGGCCGAGGCAGAAGGAATGCTGGAGCGTAGGAGTTCAAGACCAGCCTGGGCAACATGATGAGATCCCATCTCTCCAAAAAAAAAAAAAAATATTAGTTGAGTGTGGTGGTGTACGCCTGTAGTCTTAGCTACTTTGGAGGCTGAAGTGGGAGGATTGGAAGGAGGAGGTTACAGTGAACTGTGATCACACCACTGAACTTTAGCCTGGGTGACAAAGCTGTCTGAAAAATACATATATGTAGCTGGGGATGGTGTCTCATGCCTGTAATCCTAACACTTTGGGAGGCCGAGGCAGGCGGATCACTGGAGGTCAGGAGTTTGAGACCATCCTGGCCAACATGGTGAAACCCTGTCTCTACTAAAAATATAAAAATTAGCCAGGTATGGTGGCAGGCACCTGTAACCCCAGCTACTCAGGAGGCTGAGGCAGGAGAATTTCTTGAACCCAGGAGGTGGAGGTTGCAGTGAGCTGAGATTGCAGCACTGTACTCCAGCCTGGGTGACAGAGTGAGAGTCTGTCTCAAAAAAAAAAAAAAAAAAAACACACACACACACACACACACACACGCAGCCTTTAGAAGCCAGGTGGTCTAGTGCAACCTCAGACCATGTGCAAAAAAATGGCATGGCCATGTCCAGTAAAACTTTATCCACAGATGCTAAGAATGTAAATTTCGCATAATTTTCACTTGTCATAAAACACTCTTTCAACGTTTTTTCAACCATTAAAAAATGTATCACACCTTTAAATCCCAGCACTTTGAGAGGCCAAGGTAGGACGATCACTTGAGCCCAGGAGGTCGAGACCAGCCTGGGCAACATAGTAAGACCTCATCTACAAAAAAATAAACGAAATAAGCTGGGTATAGTGGTGCATGCCTGTAGTCTCAGCTACTTTGGAGGCTGAGGAGGAAGGATCACTTGAGCTGAGGAGTGTGAGGCTGGAGTAAACTATGATCATGCCACTGCACTCCAGCCTGAGCAACAAAGTGAGACCCTGACTTTTTAAAAAAAGGGAAAAACAAGAGTAAAAACCATTCTCAGCTTGTGAGCTGTGCAAAAACAGGTGATGGGCCAAATGAAGTTTGCTAACCCCTGCCCTAAGTTACTACTGGTTAATGAGACAATAAAAAACCTGCCCCATGGTGAGATCACAGGTTAAAAACATTTTTGGTGGGGATGGGGGGATATTGGAATCTCTGTAGAGTGTGCCGTGAAAATAACTCACACAGTCTCATCCACAGACAGGTGGCAGATCAAGTTTTCTGGCCCCTGGCCTGGAGCACTACTTGGCACAGAGCGGTTGCTAAGTAATTAGTAAAACAGTTGCAAGAATAAATGAAATTTGAGCATCATAGGAAATGTTAGTCCCATTTTAGGTGCAAATGCAAAAGCTTAGAGCTGCAAAGGGACTTAGGATCCTGAACATTCCCAGGTCAGACACGGCTGAGTTTGAGGGATGAGGTTGAGAGCTCCTCTGCCTCTCCAGGCAGCTGGGCTGGCTGGTTGAGGTGGGGCTCAGTCACTTCCTGGCTGTGTGACCTCAGGCAAGTTTCTTCACTTTTCTGAGCCAATTGCCTCCTGTCTAAACTGAGGATCTTAGTCATGCCCCCTGTGAGGATGTTGGGGCGACAGATGAGATGGTGGTGGCTACAGAGCTTGCAGCATCTGGCCGGCTGCTGGTGGGTGCTGTGCACATAGCAGCTGCTAGTATTATTAACCCCTCTCTTGCCAGAAGGATTTGCAAGGTGTCAGGAGAACTTTTGTGCCTTAAATGGCTCAGGAAACTGGCAGTTGGGCTGAGAGCTGGCCTTGCTCTTATTTAGTGCCAATGCCCTGGCCACCCCTCCAGCGTCTGTCCTGAGTTAGGGGACCTCACCAGCATCCTCTCTACCCGTAGCTGCAGTTTACTCTGATGCACTGGGATCAGCTCCAGACTGCGAGTTCCCCCTCCCTCCCTCAGCTCTGTAATGACATGGTTGGAGGCCATTATTTTACAGAAAACTTAGAACTTACAGAGTCTTTTACAAGACCAAATTGATGCCCAGTTGAAGGATCCTGTAGGTGCTAAGGTTTCAGATCTAGGACTTACCTTCTAAGCCTTCATTAAGTTTTCATTAATAATCACTTGGCAAGGGCTTGTTTTAGGGCATCCAGGCTTCTAGGCTGATCAATGGAAGAGCAGACAAGCATCCAAGAAGCTCCCCAGACCTTCCTCCTAGTGGGGGAAGCTGGAGACATCAGGCAGGAGGGAAGTTTCTAGCATGCTAAGTACCACGGTGCAAATAAAATGAGGACTTGCAATGGGGAGGTGGTGGCGACAGAGATGGCAGGGAGTCCCTTAGTGAGAGTGGTCAGGGAAGGCTTCTCAAAAGAGGGGGCATTTTTTTTAAGCCCTGAAAAATGGGAGTGAGCCAGCCATAAGTGGCCTGGGTGGAAAGATGCTCAGGAATAGAGACGAGGAATAGAGATTAGTGATAGCAAGGCATGAGAGGTGGGGAAGCGCAGGGGACACGATGTGCTCAGAGTCAACGCATGAGGCTTGGATTTTATTCCAGTTGCCGTTTGGTTTTAAGCAAGGAAAAAATAAAATCGAACTTGGCTTTTAAACAGATAGTTCCCTCTGCTGTGGGAGAAATAGGTTAGTGTGGATGCAGGGAGGCCAGTTACCAGACTCCAGCAGTGATCCAGGGAGGTGGGGGGCAGGCTGGAGTGGCAGAGGGGAGTTGGGGAGCCGGGTGCCGCCATGTTTTGCTGACGGACCTGATGGAACTTGCTGCCGGGTGGACGGGAGCTACCTCTGGCACTTTTCAAGCGGTTGTAAACGATACATAGCAGCTTCTGGCACTCGGCAGTTCTGCTGGGTCTTGGTGATGACAGAGGGAGAGCTGCCAATTTATGTTCCTTCAGTCAGAATGGCTAGCCAGCCTCCTGGGTCAAATGCCTTGGAGGAGGATACCGTGGGGCCGATGGATTTCTTCCAAAATGAAGATGGTGATAATGGCCGCAAGGAACTGTGTCATTACTCTGTTCGCAGGCCCCAGTCCTCTTCCCACCAATTCACCTCTTTCTCTTCCATCTCCCCTTGGGAGAAGGGTGGGGGTTGGGGGGTGGGGGCACAGCTTGACCCAGTGGTTCCTATTTCATGAACCAGGAGGAAGTCAACCTTTGAGCATGAGGGCTCTGAGAGAGGGTGGAATTTCTCTCTAGATGACATTTGGCAGTGTTATAACTTTGGGGGTGGGGTGGGGCTTGGGGGCTGCAACTATTATATAATAGGGAGATGCTGCCCATCCACCCATGCACAGGACATCTCCCCACATCAAAGAATTATCCAACCTCAAATGTCAGTCCAGAGGTTGAGAAATGCTGTCACAAACATAGAAAAAAAATCTGGAGGCCTTGTTTTTTTTTTTTTTTTTTTTTTTTGAGACAGAGTCTCACGTAATTCTCTTGGCGCAGCCTCCCCAGTAGCTGGGAGTACAGGTGCACACCACCATGCCCAACTAATTTTTTTTTTTTTTTTTTTTTTTTTGAGACAGAATCTCGCTCTGTCACCGGGGCTAGAGTGCAGTGGCATGATTTTGGCTTACTGCAACCTCTGCCTTTGGGGTTCAAATGATTATCCTGCCTCAGCCTCCCAAGTACCTGGGATTATAGGCGAGCACCACCATGCCTGGCTAATTTTTTGGATTTTTAGTAGAGATGGTGCTTCACCATGTTGTCCAGGCTGGTCTCGAACTCCTAACCTCAAGTGATCCACCCGCCTTGGCCTCCCAAAGTGCTGGGATTACAGGCACGAGCCACTGCGCCCAGCTTTTGTTTTTGTTTTTGTTTTTGTTTTTTTTGAGATGGAGTCTAATTCTGTTGCTCAGGCTGGAGTGCAGTGGCATGATCTCTACTCACTGCAACCTCTACCTCCTGGGTTCAAGTGATTCTCCTATCTCAGCCTCCCGAGTATCTGGGATTATAGTCACCTGCCACCACACCTGGCTAATTTTTGTATTTTTAGTAGAGATGGGGTTTCACCATGTTGGCCAGGCCAGTCTTGAACTCCTGACCTGAGGTGATCCACCCGCCTCGGCCTCCTGAAGTGTTAAGATTATAGGTGTGAGTCACTGTGCCTGGCCCCATGGACAGAATTGACTTTGCATGGTGGATTATCACATCACTTTTTACTGATATTATTTTATATAGTCTAAGAATTTAAAACACAAATACATGTTACTTTCATAATTAGAGAATTCACGTAATGTTTATATAATGAATAAAGGTAGCCTGTGCAAAGATTCGGGGAGAGGAGAACAGCTGCACCCCGATGCAATTTTTTTTTTTTTTCTTTGAGACAGAGTCTTGCTCTGTCGCCCAGGCTGGTGTACAGTGGCGTCATCTCAGCTCACTGCAAGGTCCGCCTCCCAGGTTCACACCATTCCCCTGCCTCAGCCGCCCGAGTAGCTGGAACTACAGGCATCCACCACACCTGGCTAATTTTTGTATTTTTAGTAGAGACAGGGTTTCATCATGTTAGCCAAGCTAGTCTCAAACTCCTGACCTCAGGTAATCCGTTCGCCTTAGCCTCCCAAAGTGCCGGGATTACAGGTGTGAGCCACCGTGTGGGCCGCAATTGTTTTCTAAATTTGGAGTTGGTGCTGTGGTTTCTCACCTGAGGCAATTTTCCATCGGGTTTTTCAGCTTGATTTCCATCTGATCAGTGTTGCAGTAGATTCAGGTAAACTTGCAGAAGTTCCTGTATGTCTTCCCTTTACTTTTCCAACTGGGAAATAGAAGGAGAAACGGAGGGGCCTTGTGAGGTGAAGGGTGTCCTTATACAGGTGTGACAGCCCCTGGCCCGGAGCCCCCTTCCATCCCTGCTCTTGTCCTCAGCCCACTTGGAGGGAACCGCCCCTTCCCCACAGCATCCACCGCACTCTGAGCCATGGGGGTCTTCATTCTCTCCTGTTTCTTTTCTTCTTTGGTCCAGGAATACTAATTTTCTGCAAGCAGAAGACACTATTCTACTGCTAATATCCATGAGTAGTCTTCTCCCACAAGACAGAAAAAAATTTAATGGTGGAAGGCACCAACCATTTAAGAAAATCTTCAGGAAGGCAGAATTTTCTCAACTCTTTCTTTTTAATTATTGTTTTCTCTATTTGTTGATGCTAACTAATTCTAGTCAATGACAGAATGATTTAAGGTGTCACAATATCATTTTAATTGTTTTACTTTTTAAAATGTTTATATATTATTTTTTTTTCAAGACAGAGTCTTGCTCTGTCACCCAGGCTGGAGTGCAGTGGTACGATCACAACTCACTGCAACCTCCGCTTCTCGGGTTCAAGTGATTCTTGAACCGTGCCCGGCCAATGTCTTTATTTTTGACAAAAGTACTGCAGGTAGGCTGGGTGTGGTGGCACACGCATGTAATCCCAGCACTTTGGGAGGCTGAGGCAGGCAGATCACGAGGTCAGGAGATCGAGACCATCCTGGCTAACACAGTGAAACCCCGTCTCTACTAAAAAATAAAAAAATACAAAAAATTAGCCTGGCATGCTGGTGCACGCCTGTAATCCCAGCTACTCGGAAGGCTGAGGCAGGAGAAATGTTTGAATCTGGGAGGCGGAGGTTGCAGTGAGCCGAGATCATGCCACTGCACTCCAGCCTGGGCAACAGAGTGAGACTCAGTCTCAAAAAAAAAAAAGTACTGCAGGTAACATGCCTGTTTCTACTTAGAATATCTTTAAGGATGCTAGACAAGCACCCACTAAGAGGTTACTGCTGGGGCGGGGACTGTGGGACTGAGACTGGGGGCGGAGGGTCGTGGATGACATGGAGGCTGACCTTTCACTTTGTCTCTTTTACTTTTTTAAATTAAATTTATTATTTTTTTTTAGATATTTTGAGATGGAGTCTCACCGTGTTGCCCAGGCTGGCCTCAAGCTCCTGGGTTCGAGCAATCCTCCCACCTTGGCCTCCCAAAGTACTGGGATGACACACGGGAGCCACCATGCCTGGATGATGTGTATCATTTCAAACTTAGAGAAACTAGGTAGAGTTAAAACACTAAAAAATAACAATCAGTACTATTATAAGAGAATCTACAGAAGAACAGAAAACATACCTGCCTTATGTCATTTAATTCTCGCAGTAACCCTATTTTAGCCCATTTTACAGATGTGGCACTGGAGGCTTGGCCGGAGGTCACCGAGTTGTCGAAGCTCACCTGGCTGGTGTAGAGCAGAGTCAGCTTCAAGAGTAGACCTGGCTACTTCTAGGGGTCGTGCTTAAACAGTGAGCTCAGTGCCAGCCATAAGCTATGATGCCAGCCATAAGCTATGGTGCCCTCGAATGGAAGAACTTATATTCTTGAGCACTTGGCATGTGCCAGCCACTGTTGTAGACATTTTTTTTTTTTCTGAGATAGTTGTGTTCTGTCACCCAGGCTGGAGTGCAGTGGTGTGATCTCGGCTCACTGCAACCTGTGCCTTCTGGGTTCAAGCAATTCCATTCCTCAGCCTCCCGAGTAGCTGGGATTATAGGCACCTGCCACCACGCCAGGCTAATTTTTGTATTTTCAGTAGAGATGGGGTTTCACCATCTTGCCCAGGCTGGTCTTGAACTCCTGACCTCATGATATGCCTGCCTTGGCCTCCCAAAGTGCTGGGATTACAGGTGTGAGCCACCGCGCCTGACCAAATGAATCTTTTTAAGAAAAAAAGTTTTAAAATGTATTTATTTTGTATTTATTAACTTTTTTAGACAGAGTCTTGCTCTGTCACCCAGGCTGGGGAACAGAGCGAGACTGCCTCAAAAAAAATAAATAAATAAAATAAATAAATAAATAAATAAATAAAATAAAATGCAGCAAACGGCGCCACAGAAAGGAGTGCGTTTTCCTCCCATGCTTGACCCCCAGGCCACCTGCTTCTCTGGCTGGAGACAAACCTCATCACCAATTAGGTGTGTGCAAAGCTACTTTAGGCACATACACACAACTCCATGTATTTACTTTTTTAACCCAAATGTCGGTGTATGGTACACACCACCTGGCACCTCACTCTCTTCACTGGAGTTTTCACGTGGATGGCTCCTTTCCTTTCAAATAGAGCTGACTTGTTTTGAAGGTGTCCTCGGGTGTGTGCCTGGAGGGTGACACACATATAACTCATCTTTTCCTGACAGGGTTTGGGATGTTTCTTATCCCCTGCTGTTACAAAGGAGCTGCTGGGCCGGGCGCAGTGCCTCGCGCCTGTAATCACAACACTTTAGGAGGCTGAGGTGGGTGGATCATTCCAGGTCAGGAGTTCAAGACCAGTCTGGCCAACGTGGTGAAACCCCATCTGTGCTAAAAATACAAAAATTAGCCAGGCATGGTGGCGGGTGCCTGTAATCCCAGCTACTTCGAGAGGCTGAGGCAGGAGAATTGCTTGAACCCAGGAGCGGGAGGTTGCAGTGAGGTGAGATCGCTCCACTGCACCCCAGCCTGGGTGACAGCGAGACTCTGTCTCATAAATAAATAAATAAATAAATAAATAAATAAATAAATAAATAAAGGAGCTGGCCGGGTGTGGTGGCTCACACCTGTAATCCCAGCACTTTGGGAGGCAGAGGCGGGCAGATCACCTGAGGTCAGGAGTTCAAGACCAGCCTGGCCAACATGGCGAAACCTTGTCTCTACTAAAAACTATAGAGATTAGCCGGGTGTGGTGGCGGGTGCCTGTAATCCCAGCTACTTGGGAGGCTGAGGCAGGGAAAATTGCTTGAACCTGGTAGGCAGAGGTTGCAGTGAGCTGAGACTGCAACACTGCACTCCAGCCTGGGTGACAGAGCAAAACTCCATCTCAATAAATAATAAATAAATAAATATATAAATGAATAAAAGGAGCTGCTTGTTCGGGTGGCTTCATGGAGTATCTTATGGGTGGACCCCTAAAAGCCAAATTGCATTTCACTTTGGTGAATGAACCCCACTGTGTTACCCTCATCCCAGGGCCCTATTCACACTCCGGTGTGCATGAATGGGCCTGCTGAAAGTGCTGCTTTCTTTCTTTTTTAGAGACAGAGTCTGTTACCGAGACAAGAGTGGAGTGCAGCCTGGACCACCCAGGCTCAAGTGATCCCCCCACCTCAGCCTCCCAAGCAGCTGGGACCACAGGCATGCACCACCACACTAGCTAATTTTTTTATTTTTTATTTTTTTTGTAGAAATGGAGTCTTGCTGTGTTGCCCAGGCCGATCTTGACCTCCTGGGCTCAAGTGATCTGCCTAGCTCAGCCTCCCAAAGTGTTGGGATTACGGGTGTGAGCCACCGTGCCTGGCTGAGGTGCTGCTTTCCACAGGTGTTCAGGGAGTCCTCTCCAGGAGACAACACCTGGGCTGGTGGCTGAGCAGAGCCCTTGGTGCAGAGCTGGTGACAGAAGGGCCATCAAGGACAAGTTCAGGGAGCAGAAGGCCTGGAGGCTGGAGGAAGAGTAGACTGGGATGGGGCCGGAGGGAGTTGGAGGCTTCTGGGTCCTAGAACAGAATTGAAATTCTACTCTTGATGTTGTAGGAAGCTGTTGCAGAGTTATAAGCAGGGAGAGACATGACTGGCGTTCATATTTATTTATGTGTTATTTTTATTTCTTTTGAGATGGAGTCTCACTCTGTCACCTAGGCTGGAGTGCAGTGGTACAATCTCGGCTCACTGCAACCTCTGCCTCCCAGGTTCAAGCGATTTTTGTGCCTCAGCCTTCCAAGTAGCTGGGATTACAGGCTCGCGCCATCATACGCGGCTAATTTTTGTATTTTTAGTAGAGACGGGGTTTCGCCATGTTGGCCAGGCTGGTCTGGAACTCCTGATGTCAGGAGATCTGCCCACTTCAGTCTCCCAAAGTGCTAGGATTATAGGTGTGAGCCACCACGCCTGGCCATGGCTTTCATTTTAAAAAACCACTTTGCATGAAGAATGAACCACTGTGGGTAAGAGTGGAAGCCAGGAGCCTGGTAGGAAGCCACGCAGGCGCTGAGGCAAGAGATGGTGGCTCACCAGCTGGTAGGAGCCATGATGGAGGGCCGGAAGGACCTGGGAAGTATTTTGAAGGCGGAACTGACAGAACTTGCTGATGAGTTGGATGAGCTCAGGAGCAGGGTGGGGAATCAAGACGGGATGGTGTAAAACTCCCAGGACTGGGCCTCAGCAAAGTTTACCAAGTTAGAGAAGGCTCAATAAACCAGCTGTGTGCAAGTAAGACCACGCAGGGAGGCCTAGGGAAGGAAATTTCCATGGGAGCTGCTCTTGGTGTCATTTCGATGGGCCCCAAGTTGTTCAGGTAGGGTCCTGTGGCTGGTGTGTCCCTGGAGGTGGCCTGTTTTGGAGCTCCAAAGCCTATGATGGATGGGCTTTATGGTGGCTCTGAAGCCTGGGACCTCCACTTGCGCCTGACACACCAGGGCCGGGGATGGGGGAAGCTGCATTCTGGGTGGGGCTGGCATTGTCTAGCTCACAATCAAAATTCCTCAAGCCAAAGTAACCAGAGGAGGTAGGACAGGGCTGTGCCCAAGGGTGAGGCTCGTTAGAGCTTTATTGACTGTCAACATTGACAGGAACCTTGGAGGTCATTGGCCAAGCAGTTGATTTGGGGGGAAAAATGTTTAAATGGCAAATTATACCATTTAAATAATTATTTAAAAGGATTAAAATAACAACAGATTTTATTTTATTTTATTTTATTTTTGAGGCGGAGTCTTACTCTGTTGCCCAGGCTGGAGTGCAGTAGCACAATCTCGGCTCACTGCAACCTCCACCTCCTGGGTTCAAGTGATTCTCCTGCCTCAGCCTCTTGAGTAGCTGGGACTACAGGCATGCACCACTATGCCCGGCTAATTTTTATAATTTTAGTAGAGACAGGGTTTCACCATGTTGGCCAGGCTGGTCTTGAACTCCTGACCTCAGGTGATCGGCCCACCTCGGCTTCTCAAAGTGCTAGGATTATAGGCGTGAACCACTGCTCCCAGCCCAGATACTGTGTATTAAGCACTTAGTATGCACCAGGGTCCAGGCCAAATGTTTTATATCCATTATTACTTTTTTTTTTGAGACCGAGTTTCACTCTGTTGCCCAGGCTAGAGTGCTGTGGAGTGATCTCGGCTCACTACAACCTTTGCCTCTTGGGTTCAAGTGATTCTCCTGCCTCAGCCTCCTGAGTAGCTGGGGTTACAGGTGCCTGCCACCACGCCTGGCTAATTTTTGTATTTTTAGTAGAGATGGGGTTTCATTGTGTTGGCCAGACTGGTCTCGAACTCCTGACCTCAAGTTATCTGCCTGCCTCAGCCTCCCAAAGTGTTGGGATTACATGCATGAGCCACCGTGCGCGACCATTATTACATTTTAATCCTCCAAATAGGCCTCCCAGGAAGTACTGTCGTCATCTGTCTAGTAACTGCAGTTCAGAGCCCCACGGTTCCCAGGCTGAGATGGGGTCCCAACTGACCCTGGAAATGGAACTGGAGCCTCCAGGGAGTTTACAAAAGTGAGACCCAACCAGAGGGAGTCACTGTGTGACCAAGACACCAAAGATGAATTGAGAATCTTAGGCATGCTGGGTGCGGTGGCTCACGCCTATAATCCCAGCACGTGGGAGGCCGAGGCGGGTGGATCACGAGGTCAGGAGATCGAGACCAGCCTGGCCAACATGGTGAAACCCCTTCTCTACTAAAAATACAAATTAGCTGGGCGTGGTGGCGGGTGCCTGTAATTCCAGCTCCTCGAGAGGCTGAGGCAGGAGAATTGCTTGAACCCGGGAGGCGGAGGTTGCAGTGAGCTGAGATCATGCCACTGCACTTCAGCCTGGCGACAGAGCAAGACTCTGTCTCACAAAAAAAGAAAAAAAAAAGAATCTTAGACGTGTCATGGTTGGCCCAAGAAGGTGTGTGCATCTCTAAGGTTTTTTTTTTTTTTTTTTTTTTTTTTGAGACGGAGTCTCGCTCTGTCACCCAGGCTGGAGTACAGTGGCCAGATCTCGGCTCACTGCAAGCTCTGCCTCCTGGGTTCACGCCATTCTCCTGCCTCAGCCTCCCGAGTAGCTGGGACTACAGGCGCCGCCACCTCGCCCGGCTAGTTTTTTTTTTTTTTTTTGTATTTTTTAGTAGAGACGGGGTTTCACCATGTTAGCCAGGATGGTCTCGATCTCCTGACCTCGTGATCCGCCCGTCTCGGCCTCCCAAAGTGCTGGGATTACAGGCTTGAGCCACCGCACCCGGCCTCTCTAAGGTTTTTGATCACCCCACACAGCATGTTGGCCCCCAGAGACACTGACCTGAGAACCCCTTCCAGCAGCCCCACACAAGGGCTGGGTCTCCAGCTCTTGCCAAGGTAGATTAATATTTTCTTAATTTTATTCTGAATGCTTTAAAATTTTAATTTAATTTAATTTAAACGTTTTTTGAGACAGAGTCTCCCTCTGTTGCCTAGGCTGGAGTGCAGTGGCGTGAACTCAGCTCACTGCAACCTCTACCTCCAGGGCTCAAGTGATCCTCCCACCTTAGCCTCCCAAGTAGCTGGGACTACAGTTGTGCAATACTATGCCTGGCTAATTTTTTTGTAGAGATGGGGTTTCATCATGTTGCCCCGGGTGGTCTTAAACTCCTGGGCTCAAGCAATCCATCCACCTGGGCCTCCTAAAGTGCTGGGATTACAGCCGTGAGCCACCGCAGCTGGCTAGCATTCTGTTTTTGTTTTTGTTTTGAGACAGAGTCTCACTCTGTCCCCCAGGCTGGAGTGCAGTGGTACGGTCTCGGCTCACTGCAACCTCTGCCTCCTGGGTTCAAGTGATGCTCCTGCCTCGGCCTCCCGAATAACTGGGACTACAGGCATGCATCACCACATCTGGCTATTTTTTTTTTTTTTTTTTTTTTTTTATTTTTAGTAGAGATGGGGTTTTACCATGTGGGTCAGGCTGGTCTCGAACTCCTGACCTTAAATGATCTACCTGCCTTGGTCTCCCAAAGTGCTGGGAATACAGATGTGAGCCACCGCGCCTGGCCTCTGGCTAGTATTCTGCATTCTTGACAGTCTGATAGATGGAAAAATATCCCTATGGCAATGAATACACGTTTTAAAAACATATTGTATGTCGCTGGGCCACTCTTGCCCTCTCCCCAACTATCTTTATTGGTGGGCTTCAGGCTCTGGGCACCCTCTGTTTTGTTTTCTGGCATAAGTACATTCATGTAGTCATTCAACATAGTCATTCAACACATCTTTAAACCCTGTGTTAGCTTCAGCAGCACACATACTAAAATTGGAACGATACCGAGATCAGA
The DNA here is from genome assembly GCF_024542745.1 of Macaca thibetana thibetana. Classification (NCBI taxonomy): domain Eukaryota; kingdom Metazoa; phylum Chordata; class Mammalia; order Primates; family Cercopithecidae; genus Macaca; species Macaca thibetana. Next base: position 43,263,157 of record NC_065587.1, on the reverse strand, counting down.
TGCTCCCTGCACAAGGATGACATGCAAATTCATGAACCGTTCCATGTATTTTTAAAATTTAATATATTAAAAAATTTAAAACTCAATAGAGTGTCCGTTGTGTGCCAGAAACTGTTCTGGGTGCTGAGGACACAGCAGAAAGAGATTTGCCCTCAGGCAGTTCATCCTGGTGAGGACCTAGACAGCTCACACCACGGATGTGTAAAATGCACTGAGTGTTCCTGGGGTGAGAAGCGCTTCGGAGAAAACATTAAAAGGGGCAGGAATGGGCATTTCTAGGGCTTCGGAAAGTTTCACGGAGGGGAGGGGAGAGAGCCAGTTTAGAAGAAACAGAAGTCTAGGAAAAAGCTACCAAGTGCAAAGGCCTGGAGAGGGGGACCGTGCCCAACAGATTGGAGGAACAGCTGGGACATCAGAGGCTGCAAAGCAGGGACTGGGAGGACTGTGGGACCTCGTGGTCCCTCGGAAGAAGTCTGCCTTTTGCTCCAGATGAGGTGGGGACCTTTGAGGGTTGACACAGCAGGGATGAGACCTGATATTTTCACCAGGAGCACTTTGGCTACTGTCTTGTACATTGACTGTAGGGGGTCAAGGTCAGAAACCCAAGACAGTTGGAGGCTAGAGAAATCATCAAACAAAAGATGCTGGTGAGTTGGTGTGCTGGGTTCAATAGTTTTTCTCCCAAATTCTTGTCCACCTGGGATCTCAGAATGTGACCTTGTTTGGTCTTAGAGTCTTTGCAGATGTAGTTAAAGATCTGGAGAAGAAATTATCCTGGATTTAGGACCCACCCTAAATGACTGGTATCCTCATAAAAAGGGGAAGCCACAGGAAGATACACAGAGAGAGGGGATGTGGAGATGGAGGCAGAGTGGCAGTGATGCCCAGGAACACCAGGAAGCACCAGAAGTTGGAAGAAGCCAGGAGGGGCCCTCCCCTGGAGGCTTCAGAGGGAAGGTGGCCCTGCCCACACCTTTATTTCAGACCTCTCACCTCCAGAACCCTGGGAGAAAAAGATTCTGTTGTTTGAAGCCATCAGTTTTGGACAATTTGTTATAGCAGCCCTGAGAAATGAATACAGTTGTGCCAACACAAGAGTAGAGGAGAAGGTGAAAATTGGTCAGAGTTGGGACATATTTTGTAGGTAAAGCCAAGAGGATTTGCTGAAAAATAGGAACGAGGGAACAAGAAGTGTCCAGGCTGACTCCAAAGTTTTTGCTCTGGGCATCTAGCAGGCTGACTGAGTATCAGAAGGGCTGTTTGGGACTGGACATGGTGGCTCACGCCTGTAATCCCAGGACTTTGGGAAGCTGAGGCTAGAGTTTGAGCTCAGGAGTTTGAGACCAGCCTAGGCAACATAGGCTCTACAAATAATACAAAAATTAGCCAGGCATGGTGGTGTGCGCCTGTAGTCTCAGCTACTTGGGGGTCTCAGGTGGGAGGATCCCCTGAGCCCAGGAAGTCGAGGCTGCAGTGAGCCATGATCGAGCCACTGCACTCTGGGCAACAGAGCGAGAGCCTGTCTCAAAAACAAAACACAAAAAGCAAACAACAATGACAAAAGGGCTGTTTATGAAAGAAGGGAACATGCTCCCCTTTGGATAAATTAAATCTAAGTTGCCTGTTAGACATCTAAGTGGAAGCCAGCTGTGCATACATTTTGTTTGCTTCAAGACATGTCTTAAGATCTTTCCATGTCAACCCACAAAGAAATGCCTCATTTTTGTTGTTGTTGTTGCTGTGTATTTCGTTGTATGCATAAACCATCTTTTTTTTTTTTCTTTTTGAGATGGAGTTTCACTCTTGTTTCCCAGGCTGGAGTACAATGGCATGATCTCAGCTCACAGAAACCTCTGCCTCTCAAGTTCAAGCAATTCTCCTGCCTCAGCCTCCCAAGTAGCTGGTATTACAGGCGCCCACCACCATGCCCAGCTAATTTTTTTTGTATTTTTATTAGAGACAGGGTTTCACTATGTTGGTCAGGCTGGTCTTGAACTTGACCTCAGGTGATCCATCCGCCTCTACCTCCCAAAGTGCTGGGATTACAGGCGTGAGCCACCATGCCTGGCCGAACCATCTTATTTAACCAGAATTGGGCATGTTTCCAAATGCTTAGCTGGAGAGAGTCTGTCTACGACAGTTTGTTCTTCCATTGAAATCAGTACTCACTAATTTTTCTTTTTTTGGAAATGGGGGTCTCATTCTATCACCCAGGCTGGAGTGCAGTGGCACAATTAGCACTGTAGCCTTGACCTGCTGGGCTCAAATGATCTTCCTGCCTTAGCTTCCTGGGTGGCTGGGACCACAGGCACACACCACCATGCCCTGCTAATTTTTTTTTTTTTTTTTGTAGAGATAGGATCTGGCTATGTTGCCCAGGCTGTTCTCAAACTCCTGAGCTCAAGCAATCTTCCTGCCTCTGCCTTCCAAAGTGCTGTGATTACAGGTGTGAGCCACTGCACCCGGCCAGTGCTTACTAATTTTTGAGTACTTGCCGTGTGCCTGTTCTGAGAGGAATGGCCTCACGAGGGAGATGGTTTGGTGTAGTGGCCACAGTATTCCAGTTTCAGACCATCATCTTCAGTGAAACAGGGCTGTGGCCAGGTACAGTGGTTTACGCCTGTAATCCCACCACTTTGGGAGGCTGAGGAGGGTGAATCACCTGAGGTTAGGAGTTCGAGACCAGCCTGGCCAACATGGCAAAAACCTGTCTCTACTAAAAGTACAAAAATTAGCCGGGTGTGGTGGCACATGCCTGTAATCCCAGCCACTCAGGAGGCTAAGGCAGGAGAATCTCTTGAACCCGGGAAATGGAGGTTGCAGTGAGCCAAGATTGCGCCACTGCACTCCAGCCTGGGCGAAAGAGTGAGACTCTGGCTCAATAAATAAATAAATATAAAGAAAAATAAAAATACAAAATTGGCCAGGCATGGTGGTGCATGCCTATAATCCCAGCTACTTGGGAGGCTGAGGCAGGAGAATCGCTTGAATCCAGGAGATGGAGGTTGCAGTGAGCCAAGATTGTGCCACTGTACTCCAGCCTGGGTGAAAGAGTGAGACTCCATCTCAATAAATAAACACATAAAAATAAAAATACAAATTGACCAGGCAAGGTGGCACATGCGTGTAATCCCAGCTACTTGGGAGGCTGAGGCAGGAGAATCGGCTTGAACCCAGGAGGCAGAGTTGCAGTGAGCCAAGATCGCGCCACTGCACTCCAGCCTGGCCGACAAGAGTGAAATTCTGTCTCAAAAAACAAACAAATAAACTAGGACTGCTATGTCATCTAAAGACATAACCAGCACAAAGCCCCAAGCTCAGCATTTGAAACAGGCATTGTGCACCTGGAGGCTTTGCTACCATTTCTCATGTAACTGTGTTCCAGAGGCCTGAGACATGAGAGGTGTTCTGTGGGTACCAATTCCATCTTCCCTGAAAAATGACTTGCCTAGTCCAGCAGCTCCCTTTTGGGGCTTCATAGTCCTCCCCAGCACATGGAGGGCTCTGAGAAATTCTGCACTCAGACAGTTTTGCTTATCCAAGTCTTACTCACATGTGTTTGAGGACATCACTCAATTCCTTCTCCTTCCTGCAATTGCATTCAGCATCTCAAGACACCAGAGCCTGACAGGCTGAGAAAAACTTGCTTTGGTTGACACATCAGAGATCAGAAAAAAGATCACAAAAACCAGGTTTGTGTTATGTTTTCAGTGAGTGATCACTCCCCCTCTTAGGTGGGATCTCTTTGGAGTCTCAAATTTTTTCTCCATTTTTTACTTGGAGATGATAAAATAGCCTCTGCCAGATCACCAGGCACTGTCTCTCTGTGGGCTCCCAGCCATCCACTGCCATCCCTCTCTTTATCTCATGGGGCAAGGGGGGCACAGTGTGCAAATTAAATAGTACTCATTATGCCAAGTAGATAGCACCCTACCCAAAGAGCTTTCTCCCAAGGATGGGAAATAGGAGCTAACTTGGGTCCCTCAGGAGAACATTTTCGCCTTGGGGGATTTCAAGGTTTATTTTCGGGTATCAGAATGTAAAGGGAATGGCTTTAAAACTTCAGCACTCGAAGGAACTTTTTGGGTGAAACTTTTTTTTTTGAGACAAAGTCTTGCTCTGTTGCCCAGGCAGGAGTGCAGTGACATGATCTCGGCTCACTGCAAGCTCCACGACCTGCCAGGCGTGATACAAATATTTAAAAACTGGATTATGATAATGATTATGCATAGGCAAAAAATATTAGAAGTCACAGAATTGTGCACTAACAATGGGTATTGAATTTTATGATATGTAACTTATACATCAATGAAGTTTATTTATTTTTTTATTTTTGAGATAGGGTCACACTCTGTCATCCTCTCTCATCCAGGCTGGAGTGCAGTGGTGCAATCTCAGCTCACTGCAACCTCCACCTTCCAGGCTTAAGTCTGCCTCAGCCTCCAGAGTAGCTGGGACCACAGAAGCGTGCCAGCATGCCTGGCTAATTTTTTTATTTTTATTTTTTTGAGTCAGGGTCTCATTCTGCCACCCAGGCTGGAGTGCAGTGGCACAATCTCGGCTCACTGCAGCCTCCGCCTCCCAGGTTCAAGCAATTCTTTGCCTCAGCCTCCCACGTAGATGGGATTCCAGGCACCCGCCACCACAGCTGGCTGATTTTTGTAGCGACTGATTTTTTGTAGAGATGAGGTTTTGCCGTGTTGCCCAGGCTGATGTCAAGCTCCTGAGCTCAAGTAATCCACCTGCCTTGGCCTCCCAAAGTGCTGGATTATGGGTGTATACCACCACGCCTGGCTAATAAAGTTGTTTTTTTAAAAAAACAAAAAGATTAAAAGTCAGGGCTGGGCACAATGGCTCAAGCCTGTAATCCCAGCATTTTGGGAGGCCTAGGTGGGAGGATCACCTGAGCCCAGAAGTTCAAGACCAGCCTGGGCAACGTGGAAAGACTGTGTCTCTATTGTTTTTTGGAGATGGAGTCCTGCTCTGTTGCCCAGGCTGGAGTGCAATGGTGTGATCTTGTCTCACTATAAGCTCCACCTCCCGGGTTCAAGTGATTCTCCTGCCTGAGCCTCCTAAGTAGCTGGGATTACAGGCACTGCCACCATGTCCGGCTAATTTTTGTATTTTTAGTAGAGACGGGGTTTCACCATGTTGGCAAGGCTGGTCTTGAACTCCTTCCCTCAAGTGATCCACCTGCCTCTGCCTCCCAAAGTGCTGGGATTACAGGTGTGAGCCACCATGGCTGTCCAGGTGAAATGTTTTTTGCTCACATCAGCCCCTCCCTCCCACTTTCCATTGTGCCCCATGTCAAGGCTACACCCTTGCTCCACTCACAGCAAAGCACACATGGGCATCCTGACTGATCCTGGAAGTTTGAAATCACCTGTTAGTAAGTTTCTGGGTCCTCCATCTTACCAGCCCTTCATGTATAAGGTATTTATTGATCCTTTACTATGTGCCGGCTCATTTATAGCACATGGTGATGAACAGAATAGATCTGGTCCCTGCCACGGAGGTGACTGTCCAGCGAGGATGGTGGCCACTAGTGGTAGAGCATTTATGACACTGATGCCCTTTGCCCCTTGGCCCTACTACCATGAATCCTTGCAGTGACTCCTCTCCAAGGAAGACACCATCGTGCCCTCCTTTCCCAGATGGGATCATCAAATGGTGGGTGGGAGCTAGAATCCCAGCCGGCCCCTCCTCATGTCACTTGCATTGGAATACTGATTACCCAGCCTCCCTGCTCAGGAAACCTCCCTGCCGCGGATGAACTGTGTGCATCCCAGGCTAGAACTCAGTGGTCCCATCCTGCGGTCTCTACTGGGAAAAGCTGGAGAATCCGTAGGCCATCAGGGAAGAAGGGCAGACACATTTGCATAAGAAATGAAAATCCTATCTGAGCTCCCGCCCTGCCTAGAGATTTACAATTCCGCACCAGTTCTGGGAAGGAATAGAGAGAATGTTGGTGGGGGACGGGTGCTTCAGACCAGGCCGTCTGGGCTGCCTGGAAAAGGCATCTTTAGAGCGGACACTTGAAGGATGACACAGACCTGCCATGGGAAGGGTGTGGAAAAGCATTCCTGGCAGAGGGAACAGCATATGCAAAAGGATGGCGGGAACAAGGCCTGGCCCGTGTCAGAAGCAGACTGAAGGCCTGGGCGACTGGGCTGGCCCCACAAAGAGCCAGTGGTGGGGATGTGGCCAGACGATGGGCAGGCCTTGGTCAGGCAGCACCTTGCAGGCTGAGGTGTGGGCTTTGGACTTAGTTCACTGGGAAGCTACTGGAGAGTTTTGGGGTTTTGTTTTCAGATCACTGCTCTCAGGCAGAGGGTGGGTGGAGACCAGGTAGGAGCCCATTTGATGAATCAGTGAGGAGTGGACGGGGCCGGGATGGAGGTGGAAATTCTCAGGTACACAGTAGGCGCTCAATAAACTCCATCTACCTAGAGTTGAAATTCAGAGATGCAGGTTTCAGGAATTAAATGTGGGGGACCCTGAGGATGACTGCGCCCCCACCCCACAAGTATCCATGACCAGCACTTGGCCATCTATCAGGGGTGGGGGCTCAGTCCTGTTTATTTTCAGTCTGTCACTCAGCAAGACTTTTATAAAATACAACAAAAATGAATGACTTAGGCAAACAAAAGGGGAGCCTGAAGCGGTGGTGCATGCCTGTGATTCCTGCTCTGTGGGAGGCTGAGGAGGCAGGATTGCTGGAGCCTAGGAGTTTGAGGTTGCAGGGAGCTATGATCCTGCCACTGCACTCCAGCCTGAGTGATAGGCAAGATCCGGTCTCTTTTTTTCTTTTGGCGGCGGGGAGGGCCTTGTTTTTTTGAGACTGAGTCTTGCTCTGTTACACAGGCTGGAGTGCAGTGATCTCACTGCAATTTCTACCCCCACCCAGGTTCAAGTGATTCTCGTCCCTCAGCTTCCCAAGTAGCTGGGACTACAGGTGTGCACCCCCACGCCTGGCTAATGTTTTGTATTTTTAGTAGAGGTGGGGTTTTGCCATGTTGGCCAGGCTGGTCTTGAATTCCTGACCTCAAGTGATCCGCCCGCCTCCCAAAGTGCTGGGATTACAGGTGTGAGCCACCGTGCCCAGCCAAAATCCAGTCTCAAAAAAAAGAAAGAAAGAAAGAAAGAAAGAGAAAAGAAAAGAAAGAAGGGCCGGGCGTGGTGGCTCTTGCCTATAGCACTGTGGGAAGATCACTGAGCCCAGGAGGGGCAACACAGTGAGCCCTCAACCCAAAAAATAAAGAAAAAAAGAAGAAAGCCCACTGGTGTAAATCAATTTAAAAATGTGGAGAAGGGACAGTAGGATGCTAATGAGCGGCTGGGAAGGTGAGATGGAATTAGAAAGCAATCTTTGGCACTTGGCAAATCATCATAATGATGAGTTCAGGCAAGACTCATCAACGAATGCCACAATGAGTGGGCCTCAGGGGTTGAACGGAAATAAATGTCCACGACCTAATAAGGCCCTTGTGAAAGCCATCTTATTTGGAAAAACAATCTTTGTAAATGTGTTTAAGTTAGTGATCTTGAGATAAGATCATCCTGGATAACTGGTGGCCCTAAATCCAATGACACCTATTCTTTTTCTTTCTTTTCTTTTTTTTTTTTTTGATAAGAGGTCTTGCTCTGTTGCCCAGGCTGAAGTACAGTGGAGTACAGTGGTGCAATCTCGGCTTCCTGCAACCTCCACCTCCTGGGCAATCCTCCCACCTCAGCCTCCAGAGTAGGTGGGACTATAGGCACACACCACCATGCCTGGCTAATTTTTTTCATATTTTTGGTAGAGATGGGGTTTTGCCATGTTGCCCTGGCTGGTCTTGAACTCGTGAGCTCAAGCCATCTGCCCACCTTGGCTTCCCAAAGTGCTGGTGTTACAAGTGTGAGCCACTACACTTGGTCTGACACATCCTTTTTTTTTTTTTTTAGAGATAGTGTCTCACTCTGTCACCCAGTCTGGAGTGCAGTGGTGTGATCATAGCTCACAGCAGCCTCCAGCCTTGAACTCCTGGGCTCCAGTGATCCCCTTGTCTCAGCCTCCCGAGTAGCTCTGACTAGAGACACACATCATACCTGTCTAATTTAAAACTTTTTTTTTTTTTTTTTTTTGTAGAGATGGGATCTTGTTTTATTGACCAGGCTGGTCTCAAATTCCTTAGCTCAAGTGATCCTCCCGTCTTGGCATCCCTAATTGCTGGGATCCACCATGCCCGGCTGACATATGTTTTTGTAAGAGATAGAAGAGACAGACACGTGACAAGGAGTGCCATGGGACCACAGAGGCAGAGACGGCGCGATGCAGCCACAAACCACGAACACCTGGGGCCACCGGGAACTGGAAGAGGTGAGGAGCTGATTCTCCCCTTGAGCCTTTGGAGGAAGCACAGCTCTGCTGAAACTTTGATTTTTTTTTTTTTGAGACGGAGTCTCACTCTGTCCCCCTTGCTGGAGTGCAGTGGCCGGATCTCAGCTCACTGCAAGCTCCGCCTCCCGGGTTCAGGCCATTCTCCTGCCTCAGCCTCCCGAGTAGTTGGGACTACAGGCGCCCGCCACCGCGCCCGGCTAGTTTTTTGTATTTTTTAGTAGAGACGGGGTTTCACCGTGTTAGCCAGGATGGTCTCGATCTCCTGACCTCGTGATCCACCCGTCTCGGCCTCCCAAAGTGCTGGGATTACAGGCTTGAGCCACCGCGCCCGGCCGAAACTTTGATTTTAGACTCTGACTGCCAGAGCTCTGCGAGAATAAATTTCTGTTGTTTTAAGTCATCCAGCTTGTGGTAATTTGTTAGGGCAGCCATAGGAAACAAATAGAGTGGATGTGGCCAGGAGTGGTGGCTCATGCCTGTAATCCCAGCGCTTTGGAAGGCGGAGGCAGGTGGATCACATGAGTCCAGGAGTTGGAGACCAGCCTGGGCAACATAATGAGACCCTGCTGCTCAAAAAAATAAAAAATAAAAAATAAATAAATCAAAATAAGAAACTAATAGAGTGGTTGTGAAGTTGGAGAGCAATGGGACAGTTACATGGTCTCAAAGTACCTTCCCACAGGGGAAGCATAGGAACTTTATAGTGGAGAAGCCTGGCCAATGCCGTGAGCATGTGAGCGGTGCTAATCTCACCAGAAAAGGGGCCCGGGCAGCGTGTGCCTCCTGCCAGGGTGCACCGGGAGCCGGGCATCTGGTCAGTCTGAGGTGCCCGTCTGACGGCAGAGTGGAGTCCCACCCAGACCTGCTCCCTCCAAGGCATCGGGGTACTCTGCACATCCCAGGTTTTGGGAACATGCCTTCCTTTTGCACAGTGTCTCCCTCCCATCGCAGACATCTGGGGCCACAGGTCAGGCATCTGAGAACAAGGCCGCTGGGAGGTGCAGGTGCAGTTGCAGGACAGACACTCAGTGCGCACTGTTAACCATGGGCAAGGAGAGGTGTTTGCCTTCCCTCTCTGCATATGCTCTGTGGGAGGGCTTCCTAGTAACCCCGCCAGCTTCTCCATTGCTCGGGGAGGAAGACAGAGGCTAGCGCATCATAGCCATCAGCAGGTGCACTGGCCAGTAAGCAGCAGAGCTGGGCGTCTCGTGAGGGCTGGGTCACGCAAAAGCCTATGCTCCGTCCGCTCCGGGGGCACTGGGCCCTTTGGTAGGAGGAAAGTTCTCAGAAAGGGTTCTGTTAGCTGCATTCAGGCCAGCAGGACAGGAAGATATCTTTCGCAGCTAGGGGGTGAATCTTTTAAAATTAAATTTAAAATTTTTTGAGGCAGGGTCTTGCTCTGTCGCCTAGGCTGGAGTGCAGTGGCGTGATCTCAGCTCACTGTAACCTCCACCTCCTGGGTCTCAAGTGATTCTCCCGCCTCAGCCTCCAGGCTAGCTGGGACCACAGGAGTGTGCCACCACACCTGGCTAATTTAAAAAAGTCTTTTGTAGAGACAGGGTCTTGCTATATTGCTCAGGCTGGGCTTTCAGCATTTAAACTACATCCAACTCACACGCGAAGGGGTGTCTCACCTGTTGTTGGGAAGAACACTAAAGCTCACGCGTAGGTGCCCTGTCCATATTAATACTGTCCGTGAAGTGCCAGTTTAGCTGTGCTACTTACACTTTTTTTCTAACTCACCTTAAAAGAAACGTAGAATTGTTGGAATAAAAGCTAAAATGGCCATTGGAATATTACTTAAAACATTCATGGGCCAGGCACGGTGGTTCACGCCTGTAACTCCAGCACTTTGGGAGGCTGGGGCGGGCAGATCACCTGAGGTCAGGAGTTTGAGATCAGCTTGGCCAGCATGGTAAAACCCTGTCTCTACTAAAAATACAAAAATTAGCTGGATGTGGTGGTGGGCGCCTGTGGTCCCAGCTCCTCAGGAAGCTGAAGAGGCTTGCTTGAACCTGGGATGCAGAGGTTGCAGTCAGCTGAGACGGCACCACTGCACTCCAGCCTGGGTGACAGAGCGAGACTCCATCTCAGAAAAAAATTCATGAATGCCACTAGATGGCTGGTTCTCAAACTTGACTGCACAGTGGAATCACCTGCAGAAATTTACGAAACCATGATACCTGGGCCCCACCCCTGCAGATTCTGATGAATGGGTCTGGGCTGCAGCCCAGGGCAGTGGGGTTTAAAAAGCTTCCTCTAGGGTTTCAACAGGCAGCCAAGGTTGAGAACCCTGCAGCTGACAAACAGATGTGACCCAACAACGGATTTGGGGTCACATGCTACTGCCTTAGTAAATCTGTATAGCAGGAGGATGGAGAGGACCTCCCTAAGCTTACCCCTACTCCCTGAAGTCTCCCTAAACTTGCCCACCCAGCCTGCCCTTTCCTTTTCGGACATACTGAACCATGGCATCACTTGCTAATTGCCTCCTATGTGGAGGACTCGGCTCCCCAAGGAGAGACTGTAAGAAGGTGGGGGTGGCATCATCACCAGATTGTTGGAGGACAACACACAGCACTTCGTGTTATTTATTTATTTGTTTATTTATTTTATTTTTTTGAGACCGAGTATTGCTCTGCTGCCCAGGCTGGAGTGCAGTAGTGCAATCTCAGCTCACTGCAACCTCTGCCGCCCAGGTTCAAGCCATTCTCCTGCCTCAGCCTTTCGAGTAGCTGGGAGTACAAGTGCCCGCCACCACACCTGGCTAATGTTTGTATTTTTAGTAGAGATGGAATTTCACCATACTGGCCAGGCTGGTCTGGAACTCCTGAACTCAAGTGATCCGCCCACCTTGGCCTCCCAAAGTGCCAGGATTACAGGTGTGAGCCACCGCACCCGGCCAACACACACCGTTTCTGAATCCACCACAGTGTGCAGCCTAGGCCCACAGTAGGAGCTTATTAAAGACAAAAGCTGGATGGTCATGAATTGGAGCTGTAAACTTGGCTGCTTCATGGGATTATCATGGACTCCCAGAAATGCCGATTACAAACTCAATCAAATGTCAAAAATGTCCCTGCTCAGGTTTCCTGATGCACGGGACTCAACAGCATGTCAGGTATTCTGGAGGACGTGGAGCTGTTCTCTACCCTGAGCTGTGACTGCAGGCACTGCGAAAGGGAAGATACATTTCCTGCCTGGAGGAGGGGAGGATGCCAGGGGAGGAGGAGGAGGATATTGGTGGTGATGGTGGTGACTCCATCTGCTTTGCTGGGGGCTCACTGTGTACAGGCATGGCGCTAAGCCCCCTGCATGCATTTTCTCACTGAATTCTCCTGTCCCCCACAAACTTAGGAGACCAAACTCTTAGTCTCCACACGAGGCCAGGTGCTCCTGAGTGTGGAGGCATTTCACTGCGGTGCCTAGAATGGAGCCTGGTGTGTTGTGGGTGCCCAAGAAACATGTGGAGAACTATTCTCAGGAGGTGTTTGTCGAATCAAGCTGTTTCTACACATGGTCTGGAAGTGGCAGAAGAGAAGCGTGACCTCTGGGTCGGCTCAGACCCCACTCCAGGACTTGCTTCAGTCCCTGACAAGCAAACGGGGATGCGGGGAAGGGAACCAGGGAGGAACTCCGAGAGAGTGGCTGGTGGCGGGGGCTGAGGTGCTGTTAGTGCCAGCCGTTGGAATTGTAAGGGTTTACATTTCAACTCCTGGCTTTAAGTTCCCGAGACATGCAGGGACCAGGGCACTGAGGGAGCGTAGGTGTCGAGGGAGGACTTTTGGCGAGGGCAAGGGTCATTTGTTTGGAAAGTCTGGCTCCTCGTGGAATGGTACACATGGCCCAGAGAGAGTAAGAATGTGTTTCTGCCTTACAGGGATTTATCAGTTGGAGTTGGGGGACTCCACTCTGGATTGGTATTTTAAATTTTATTATTTATTTTACTTTATTTTATTTAATTAATTTATTTTTTGAGGAGTTTTTGCTCTTGTTGCCCAGACTGGAGTGCAGTGGCATGATCTCGATTCACTGCAATGGTGGGTTCAAGTGATTCTCCTGCCTCAGCCTCACTTGTAGCTGGGATTACAGGCACGCGCCACCATGCCCAGGTAATTTTTTGGTATTTTTTAGTAGAGACAGGGTGTCACCATGTTGGCCAGGCTGGTCTTGAACCCTTGAGCTCAAGTGATCCGCCCACCTTGGCCTCCCAAAGTGCCGGGATTACAGGAGTGAGCCACCATGCCCGGCCAGTTATTTTTAATTTAAAAAATCTCTAGATTAAAAAAAAAGTTAGCATGGTAAAAATATTCCAACAGAACCAAAGAGCTATATTTGTTGGAAAGTAAACTTTGTTGTCCTCTCTGACCCCATCCTTCCTCCTGGAGGCAGCCACTCTTAGCTGTTAACACTTTCCTTCCGGAAAGTCTGCACAAATACAAGCGCATGAGACAGACCTCTTCTTTTTTCTACAAAAGGGCACATACTTTGCACATTCCTTTGCATTTTGCCTTTTTTCTTTCTTTAAAATAATAGCGGTTAGCCATTATAGCGCCATTATTTCCATGGTTGCATGCTATTCTATTGTGCATGTATAACATAATTTATTGACTAACATCAGCATTATTTTTCTTTTGCTGTTACCAACTATGCTGCAAAGAACCTACATTTCACTCATCTTTCTGAATATGTGGAAGAATAGATGTACATTCTATTACATAAACATACATATTATATAGTAGGAGGAGTTTGGGAATAAAGGGCATATGCATTTAAAACGATTATAGTTATTGCCAAATTGTCCTCCTGAGAAATTGTATTAATGTTTATCGCAACAAATCTCATGAATATGACTCTTTCCCCATCTCCTTTTTTTTTTTTGAGACGGAGTTTTGCTCTTGTTGCCCAGGCTGGAGTGCAATGGTGTGATCTTGGCTCACCACAACCTCCGTCTCCTGGGTTCGAGTGATTCTCCTGCCTCAGCCTCCCGAGTAGCTGGGATTACGGGCATGCACCACCACGCCTGGCTAATTTTGTATTTTTAGTAGAGACAGGGTTTCTCCATGTTGGTCAGGTTGGTGTCGAACTCCCGACCTCAGGTGATCCACCTGCCTTGGCCTCCCAAAGTGCTGGGATTACAGGTGTGAGCCCCCGCGCCAGCCCCATCTCCTTATAAACACTGCATTGTCAAACTCTTTGATATTTGTGAATCTGATGGGTAAAAATGGCATCTCCTTGTTTACCTGAACATTGACTATGAGGCTGATAATTTTTTCATGTATTTGCTTTCATTTTTGTGAGCTGCCTGTTTGTGTTTCTGGTCTTTGTTTTTTTTTTTTTTTTTTTGAGACGGAGTCTCGCTCTGTTGCCCAGGCTGGAGTGCAATGGCCGGATCTCAGCTCACTGCAAGCCCCGCCTCCCGGGTTCACGCCATTCTCCTGCCTCAGCCTCCCGAGTAGCTGGGACTACAGGCGCCCGCCACCTTGCCCGGCTAATTTTTTTTTGTATTTTAGTAGAGACGGGGTTTCACCGTGTTAGCCAGGATGGTCTTGATCTCCTGACCTCGTGATCCACCCGTCTCGGCCTCCCAAAGTGCTGGGATTACAGGCTTGAGCCACCGCGCCCGGCCTGTTTTTTGTTTTTTGAGACGGAGTATCGCTCTGTTGCCCAGGCTGGAGTGCAGTGGTGTGATCTCAGCTTACCGCCACCTCTGCCTCCTGGGTTCAAGTGATTCTTCTGTCTCAGCCTCCCAAGTAGCTGGGACTACAGGTGCCCCTGCCACCATGTCCAGATAATTTTTTATATTTTTAGTACAGACGGAGTTTCACCCACGTTGCCCAGGGTGGTCTCAAACTTCTGACCTCAAGTGATCCACCTGTCTTGGCCTCCAAAGTGCTGAGATTACAGGCGTGAGCCACTGTGCTCAGCCTTTTTTTTTTTTTTTTTTTTTTCCTTTGAGACAGGGTCTCACTCTGTTGCCAGTGCAGTGAAGTGCTTGCAGCTTTGACCTCCCAGGCTCAGGCGGTCCTCCTACCTCAGTCTCCAGACTAGCTGGGACCACAGGTGCACGCCACCACACTTGGCTAATTTTAAATTTTTTGTAGAGGTGGGATCTTGCTATGTTGCCCAGGCTGGTCTTGAACTCCTGGACTCATTTGATCTTCTTTTTCTACTGGAATGTTTGTTTTTTAATATTGGTTTGTAGGAGTTTTTATATATTAAGCAGCTTAATACGTTCCCTGTCTTACCATATTGGATGGCAGTCTGTTTTGGGGTCTTTGTGTAGTGATGGAGATGAGCCCAGAATAATACAGGATCAAAGGCCAGGGGTCCCGGTGCTGTGTGAATTTGTGTAAGTCAGGAGAGGTTTTGTGGGGAGATGGTGTGGAGAGGAGGGTTTTTTTTGTTTGTTTTTTGTTTTTGTTTTTGTTTTCTATCGCCCAGACTGGAGTACAGTGGTGTGATTTCTGCTCACTGCAACCTCCACCTCCTGGGTTCAAGTGATTCTCCTGTCTCAGCCTCCCCAATAGCTGGGATGACAGGCGCGTGTCACCAAGCCCAGCTATTTTTTGTATTTTTAGTAGAGATGGAGTTTCACCATGTTGGCCAGGCAGGTCTTGAACTCCTAACCTCAAGCGATCCGCCCGCCTCGACCTCCCAAAGTGCTGAGATTATAGGCGTGAGTTACCATGACCGGCTTGGAAATGAGTTTTAAGGGATGATGTGGAGGAAGAGGATGTCTCAGTAGAGTGGATTTTATAAGCAGAGTGTCGTGGAAGGAAATTGTGTGGGTTGGTGGAAGGTTGGGGAAAATTCTAAATAATTCTGTCTTCTGGAGACGGAGTGCTGGGATGGGTGCCGTGGGGGTGAAAGATGATAACGTTGAAGGCCAATTGAGGAGTTGGTTCAATTTCCTGTAGGCAGCAGGGTGCTGTGGAAGGGATTTGAAGCAAATGATTGGATCTGTGTTTAAAAACACTACTCGGGTTGCCTTTTTAGATTGGATTGTAGGCAAACAAGATTAGAGGAGGAAAACCAGTTAGGAGACTATTGCAGCGAGGAGATGACAGTGGCTCAGGCAAGGTAATGACGTGGACGCTAAAAACCATTTGTACTTGGAAGGCAGGACTGGCAGAGCTGGTGATTAGGTAGGTGTAGAAAATAGTAATTCAGTTATATTTCTCTATGTGCAAAGGGAATTCACAAGACATCAGTGGGCATGGGAGGAGGTGAGAATAGGGCCAAGGTGTGAAGAGTTGGAGGATGTTCGAGGGTCCTCTTCACAGTCAATGTTCCAAAGATTCCTGACTCTGGAGTAGACATCTTTTGGGATGTCTGCCCAGCCCACAGCTTCTCTGAGAACTGCCCTCCTCTCCTAGGTGTGGGATTTTATTGCCAGGTGACGCCGTCTCTCTATGGCTCCCTGGCTCAGGTGCAGAATCCTGACCCAGAGGACACCGATGCAAGCCTCTGTTTTGGAAATCTGGAATCTGAATGTGGACACACTGGGTCAGTTGGCTATGGGACCAGGGCTCAGCTGGCTCGTCCTGTGAGCTCCGGGTGGCCGTGTTTGTGCTGTGTGTGACTGCAGCAGAAGCAGCAGAGAGAAATGAAGTCCCTGGACAGAGATAGGCAGGAACCTCTAGTCCAACAAGACAGATTGAACCTTCCTGACTAACAAGGCAGTAAAGGAATGAAAACACCGACATTCACTAGGACAGGAACAGGAAGGGGAGATGACAGCTCTTCAGAGATGTCAGAAAGTTTGGAAGCAGGAAAACCGATGGACAAATGACAACAGGTTTATATTTATTTATTTATTTTTATTTTTTTGAGACAGGGTCTCATTCTGTTGCTCAGGCTGGAGTGTAATGGCATGATCTCAGCTCACTGAAACCTCTGCCTCCCGGATTTAAGAGATTCTTCTGCCTCAGCCTCCTGAGTAGCTGGGATTATAGGTGCCCGCCACCATGCCAGGCTAATTTTTGTATTTTTAGTAGAGATGGGGTTTTACTATGGAGGCCAGGCTGGTCTCAAACTCCTGACCTCAGGTGATCCACCCACCTAGGCCTCCCAAAGTGCTGGGATTATAGGCGTGAGCCACCGCGCCTGGCCTGAAGGCCTTTAAAAGGGACGGTTAGACTCCCAGATCTTCCCCATCACTTTGGGCCACTAGGCATCTACCCTTTTCCATTCCAAGAAAAGACCAACTAGGGTTTCCTTTGAAGGCTGGAACCAGGGGAACCTGGATTGAGAGATTCCAGCCTAACTGTGGCTGCAAGTCATGCACTGAAAACGGATTTGCAGGAAAGTCTACTTACAAAGCAGCGAAATGCTGGCATCTTCCTGGCTCAGCCTCCAGAATGCTTGCGGCCAGGGAGGGGCCTGAGGCTGGAGGTTTCTTCTCAGGTAGTGTTGCTGGATAAAATACAGGACGCATTGTTACACTGGATTTCAGATAAGCAACAGATCCTTTTTTTGGTATAAATATGTCCAACAAATTACAATTTTTTTTTTTTTTTTTTTTTTTGAGACGGAGTCTCGCTGTGTCGCCCAGGGTGGAGTGCAGTGGCCGGATCTCAGCTCACTGCAAGCTCCGCCTCCCGGGTTTTTACGCCATTCTCCTGCCTCAGCCTCCCGAGTAGCTGGGACTACAGGCGCCCACCACCTCGCCCAGCTAGTTTTTTGTATTTTTTAGTAGAGACGGGGTTTCACCGTGTTAGCCAGGATGGTCTCGAACTCCTGACCTCGTGATCCGCCTGTCTCGGCCTCCCAAAGTGCTGGGATTACAGGCTTGAGCCACTGCGCCCGGCCACAAATTTTTATTAGTAAAATCTGGCAATGCTGTTCAGAAGAAACTAAGAGGCCCAAGAAAAAAGTGCTTGGGGTGCCAACCCTGATTCCATTCCCAGTGAAACGCTTTGATCCCTTCAGCTCCCACCCAGAGCCTGGTCCATGCTCCCGTTAGAGCTTCCAATAAGCATTTGAGAGTCTCATCTTTAAATGTGAACAAATAGCCAAGATCACCCAACAGAAAAACAAGCTCAGGCTGGGCCAGTGGGGGTCCAGAGGTCCATCTTGCTTCAAATCCCTTCCATAGCTCCCTGCTGTCTACAGGTGGCTAATGCCTGTAATCCCAATACTTGGAGAGGCTGAGGTGGGAGGATCACTTGAAGCCAGGAGTTCTAGACCAGCCTGAGTGACATAGTGAGACCCTGTCTCTACAAAGAAAAAAAAAAAAAAATTAGCTGGGTGTGGTGGTGTGCACCTGTAGTCCCAGCTACTTGGGAGAAGGAGGGTGATGGCTTGAGCTCAGGAGTTTGAGGCTGCAGTGAGCTGTGATTGTGCCACTGCATTCCACTTCAAGAGACAGAGTGAGACCCTCTTTAAAAGAAGGAGAAGAAGGAGAAGAAGGAGAAGAAGGAGAAGAAGGAGAAGAAAGAGAAGAAGGAGAAGAAGGAGAAGAAGGAGAAGGAAAAAGGAGCTCAGAAGATGCGGGGAGAATGTAGAGAGCCGATGAGAGCTGCGGAGACACAGAGAGAAGAGACCAGCCTCAGAGGCTGACCACCAGTCTCCTGCTGGCTCCTCAGTTCTCCACTGGTGGAGTCCCTTCCCTTCCCATCTCTGGCTTCTGGGATACAGTCCTCTACCTGCTCAGAGAACCCCCGGGGGTTTAAGCACTGCAAATGTGTTTCTTCTCTTCTGACCAAAGGGTTCTTCTGTATCATGACACAATAACTCCCAGCCAGGATGTGCCTGCCTGGACCCCCATAGCGCTGATCCTGAGCAGCTTGGAGGAAAAGGCCTCCCCTGGGGCAGCAGTCCACCCAGGGTCTCTGCCAAATGACCCTGGCAGCTGCGGCCCCCTTGTGCCCCAGGAGCCAGGGTCCTGTCTGGAGGCTCCATCCAAAAGCTGGCCCAGGTCCCGACTGCCCTCTCGCTCGGCTGGCAGAGGATGGAGCCAGTTGGCTCCGCTTCTGAAGTGGGCACCGCGAGCCCACACTTGGCTCGTGCTCCTCACCGACGCCCTCTCTTTTCGGCCTTGCTGAGCCAGGTGGGGTTTTGGCTTCGGTGCTGCATCTTCTCTCCATGAACAGAAATCCCCGAGGGTCAGCGGTCTCGAATATAATCATCTTCAGATACCTGAAGAGCCGGTGTGAACAGCCATTCAACTCAGTTACCCCACTTTCATCGAGCATTTCCTCTCTGCCTGCACGATCGAGGTCTTTTCTGATTTTTTTAGTAAATCATATTGATTTGTTTTATAAGTTTCTATTGCTATTATTGATAATTTCATTAATTAATAGAAAATTTTAAGATGAGGTCATTTTGGTAGCGCAAACATCGAAATAGGGTTTTGAAATAGTATGATCAACTAATTTATCATCATCACCAGGACTTTTTGAGAGTGAAACTGGGCTCTTTTACTAATTATGTGGGGAAAACAGGTATAAACGGGGACTGTACCATGCAAACTGAAATACATCATCACTCTATTGAGAGATGACTTGCTCAAACCTTAACATCCCATTTATTTCCGAATTTGTTTTAATGATGGAAACAAGGGAGGGAACCTGAGTGGCACAGGGAGTAGCTGCAAATGGTAAAAGTTTTTTTTTTTTTTTTTTTTTAATGCTTGCTTCATAATAGTAGTTCTTGATCTTAACTCACCCAGGGCCGGGTTTGGCAAACTACAAGATCCAGGTGCAGTCTGTTTTCGTAAATAAAGTTTTATTCGAACACAGCTATGACCACTCATTTACCTTGTGTCTATGGCTGCTTTCGTGCAGCACAGGGAGAGCTGATGAGCTGCAGTGGAGACAGGACAGTTCACTCCTAGGATATTTAGGATCTGGCTCTTTACAGTAAATGTTTTCTCTTTGAGCATAGTGCTCATGCCTGTAATCCCAGCACTTTGGGAGGCTGAGGTAGAAGAGTAACTTGAGCCCAGGAGTTTGAGACTAGCCTGGGCAATGTAGCAAGACACCCACCTCAATAGATGTAATAGATAGATTATAGATGATAGATTGATTAGATTGATTAAATGTTTGCTGACCCCCAACGCTGGGAATGTAAAGAAATTCCGATGTCTCACTCCCAAGAGACTCTGATTGAATTGCCCTGTGGGACAGCCTGAGTACTGGCGGGTTTTTTTTTTTTTTTTTGAGACTGAGTCTTACTATGTCACCCAGGGTGGAGTACAGTGGTGCAATTTCGGCTCACTGCAACTTCTGCCTCCCAGGTTCAAGCAATTCTCCTGCCTCAGCCTCCCAAGTAGCTGGGACTACAGGCTACCATGCCTGGCTAATTTTTGTATTTTTAGTAGAGACGGGGCTTCACCATGCTGGCCAGGCTGGTCTCAAAATCCTGACCTCAAGTGATCTGCCTGACTCGGCCTCCCAAAGTGCTGGGATTACAGATGTGAGCCACCGCACCTGGCCAGCACTGGCAGTTGTAACAGTGCCTTAGGCTGACGGCTGGGTACAAGGGTGCATGCCTGTAACCCCAGCTACTAGGAGGCTGAGGCGGGAGGATCACTTAAGCCTAGGAGTTTGAGGCTGCAGTGCACTGCAATCATGCCTGTGAATAACCACAGCAACCTGGCAACATAGTGAGACCCTGTCTCTAAAAAAATAAGATTGTCTTAGGTGATTCCACCATGGAGTCAGCGGTCAGCACTGAGAACTAAGAAATTAAAGCCAAATTTGGCCAGAGGCAGTGTCTCAACAGGTGCCCCCATACCATTCATTCTTTCTGTCGTGTCAGGTAACACGTGGGCGATCTTCAGTGTTTTAAATCTGGGAGAGGGGACACATGGGTTTTAATTTTTGTTACATTTGAAAATAGTCTTAAGATTTACTTTAAAATAAAACTTGAGCTGGGTGTGTGATCCCAGTGCCTGTAGTCCCAGCTACTGGGGAGGCTGAGGCAGGAGGATCGTTTGAGGTCAGGAGTTCTGGGCTGAAGTGTACTATGCTGATCTGGTGTGTACACTAAGTTCAGCATCAAATATGGTGACCTCCCGGGAGCAGGTTGCCTAAGGAGGGGTGAACCCGCCCAGGATGGAAATGGTGCAGGTCAAAACGCCTGTGCTGGTCAGTGATGGGATCATGCCTGTGAATAGTCACTGTACTCCAGCCTGGGCAACATAGTGAGACCCCATCTCAAAAAAAAAAAAAAAAAAAAAACCCAGACAAACAGACAAAAAATTGAACTTGAATCAAAGACTGGGGCTGGACTCCTTATCTGGTTTAGTCTCCACATAGCCCTCTGGGGACTGGATTCTGCTTTTCCTTTTACAGATGAGGCAATGGTGCCACTGTGGGGTTGAAGGACCCGCTCCAGGCTGCACAAAACCTCAGGCTGACTCTTTCCAAAGCAAATGCTTGACTTCTTGGGAGGGTTTTTAATTTTTTTTCCCAACACCCTGCTTTTCATGAGCAGCTCCCAAATGTCAAAGGCCAGAGAGGATGGTGTCCTGCGTTCATGAAGGCAGGAAGTGTTTATTGAGCTCCTACTAGCTGCAGAGCTAGGCAGGCAGTGAACAGAAAAGGGCCCTGCCCTTATGGAGTCGGACATCCACGTCGGGAGGCAGACCCCGCTGGGAGTTTGGGTGAAGCGTCGTTGAATGTCAGGCAAGCGGTGGTCCCGGTGCTGCTGACCTTGTCTGGGAGGATCAGGAAAGTTTCCTGGGGAAGAGGCAGGGAGATCTGAGCTGAAACGTGGAGGATGAAGCTGTGGCTGCCTGTCTCTAGTGCATGGAAGAGAATTCCTGGCAGAGGGAATAGCACGTGTGACGACCCAGCTGGGGAGTCCAGGGCTGGCGCCTGGAGAGCTCCGGGACGGGCTCAAGGTGGAGCTGGAGAGGGCAGACGTGGGAGGGAGGAGGGAGGCAGGTTCCTCACCACCCCCAGGGGGTTAAATTAGACTGGTGAGTCAAGATTCCAAGAAAATGAATAGCTCTTCTGCCAGAATTTTAGGCAACTCCACATTCCAAGACAGCCCACAGCTTCCTCTAACAGCCAGGCTGTTCCCAGCCCTGGTGGAGGAGGCAGGAGCTGGCCACTAGCTGGGACACTAGGTGAGAGTTCAGGCCTCAGGTAGGCATCTGGGTTGGACGACAGAGTGGGGTGGGGGAGTCCAGGACACTGGAGACCCTCAGGCCCAGGCTCAGGGTTCCCAGTCCTGCACCTGCTACCCTGTCTGCATTTGCATCCTTGGGAAACAGACTTTGAATCAGAGATTTATGTGCAGGAAGTTTAGTGGGGCGTTTTCTCAGGAGCTGCACTGGTGAGGGAGGATAAGCAGCTTGGCTGTGGCGCTGAGGTCTCAGCCCTTCCTCATGGGAGCTCTAAGCCAGGTGGGCCTTTAAGAGATGTTCCCAATCAATCAAGGCCAGGACTTATCTACCAGATATCAGATGCAAGTTGTCCCTCAGGGAAGGGGCCACGGGATCAGATGGGGCAACTCTCTGAGGCTGAGAGCAATTCCTGGGGAGTTGCTCGGCTGTGAGCTGCCAGCTCCTGCTCCCAGCAGCCACAGGAATGGAGTGCCCTGGTCTGGGAGGATCTGCAACCACAGCATCCACTACAGCAGCTGTGTGACCTGGAGCACACGGCCTAACCTCTCTGAGCTTCCTGTAGGACCACAGCATCCACTACAGCAGCTGTGTGACCTGGAGCACACGGCCTAACCTCTCTGAGCTTCCTGTAGGACCACAGCATCCGCTACAGCAGCTGTGTGACCTGGAGCACACGGCCTAACCTCTCTGAGCTTCCTGTAGGACCACAGCATCCGCTACAGCAGCTGTGTGACGGAGCACACGGCCTAACCTCTCTGAGCTTCCTGTAGGACCACAGCATCCGCTACAGCAGCTGTGTGACCTGGAGCACACGGCCTAACCTCTCTGAGCTTCCTGTAGGACCACAGCATCCGCTACAGCAGCTGTGTGACCTGGAGCACACGGCCTAACCTCTCTGAGCTTCCTGTAGGACCACAGCATCCGCTACAGCAGCTGTGTGACCTGGAGCACACGGCCTAACCTCTCTGAGCTTCCTGTAGGACCACAGCATCCACTACAGCAGCTGTGTGACCTGGAGCACATGGCCTAACCTCTCTGAGCTTCCTTTATGCAAAATGCAATCACTGGGCTGTTGGGAGGATTCAGGATATTGCATGTAAAGCACCTGGCCCCAGTCTTGAGCTCCAGAAGGCACCCAGGAAGTGTCTGTTTAGTTGAAAGGATCAGTGAATGTGTTGCTTCACAATGAGAATGAGTGTGAGAACCCCCTTTCTGGTGAAAAGATCACCGGCCCAGGAGTCAGGAGAGAGTGGTTGCTTCCAGCAGTAACTGGTTGTGTGACAGTAGTATGATAAGACCGTAGGCTTTACATTTTGCTCTCTGGGCCTTAATTTCTTTATCTTGTAAACAGGGATAATGACACCTGTGCCACCTTCTCCTAGGCTATCTCTTCCTCAGTGTTGGGAAACTGAGTGGAGATCATGCGATGGGAGGTGAAAGCTTTGCAAAGGAAAAGATATCATCAGTTTCTACAGGCGGGGTGGGCGTGGCAGCAGGTGGCAGAGCAGGAAGTGGCCTAGGTGAGCCAGAACCCTGGTTGGGCGTGAGTGCAGCCCTGCAGCCACATAAGCTCACACCTTTGCACAGGCTTCCTTACACACGCATGTCCCTGCATGTGTGTATACACAATCATGTGTCCCCCAGTAGCGTACCTACTCACAACCACCAGAGCAAAGGAAAGACAAGGAGTGGAGCTGTCTGCGGTGCACCTGAGACCCCATCTCCCCTCCCGGCCCATGACTATATTGTGGAGGGATGAGGAATGGGGTTGCTGAGAAGGAACCCAGGCTGGGGGCCATGTGCGTGTGGGTCAGGCTGGCAAAGCCGTCTGTCTGCCTCTTAGGCTGCCAGGCTGAGCAAAGGCCACGTGCTGGGCTGAAGAGCGCAAGCCAATGTAAATAGGGCCCTTTGGAAGTAGGACTCATCTGGAGAGCAAGCAAGCAAAACAAGCCTAGCTTTTCATTTAGGGACCGTCGCAGAAAACTCTGAAATGCACCAAAGAGTTAACGGTGTTTGGCGCTGATCAGTGGCATTGAGGGTGCCTTCTATTTCCATCCCTTGATTCCACTCATTTTTCTACTGTCAACATGCATTAGCATTGCATGATTATCAGGATCATCAGTGTGTGGGTTGGCTGAAGATATTTGTTGATGGTGTTTGTCCAGCTCCTTTCCCTGCCGCCAGCCCCTCAGTGGCCCTCCTGTGCTCTGAGTGGTTCTGCTAGGGCTGTGAATTGTGAAAGCCTGGACCCGGGGCTGTGCGGTGGGAGTGTGGGCCGGGCCTGGGAATCTGCAGCCCTCGTCCCCAAGTCCATGGTAATTGTCACATGGCCTTGCTGGGCCAATCAGAATCCTCCCTTGTCATGTTATAGGCCGACCCTGGGGAGATAAGCTCTCCCTGAAATATTCACACTGTTTCTGGCCATGTTCCCTTTCCCTTCACCACCCAGAGAAGCAGGAGAGAGAGAGAGAGAAAGGGTGAGAGGGAGAAGCAGCCAGCTGTACAAATAAATATAAATCCCTTTGATTGTAAGATATGATTCATTATTTTATGTACAACTGTGATGGTTAATTTCATGTGTTAACTTGACTGGGCTAAGGGATGCCCAGATAGCCCGTAAAATATTAGTTCTGGGAGTGTCTGTGAGGGTGTTTCCAGAATAACTTAGCATTTGAGTCAGCAGACAGAGTGAAGAAGCTCTGCCCTCATCAACGTGGCCAGGCATCTTCCCATCCGTTGAGGGCCCAAACAGAATAGAAAGGTGGAGGGAGACCGAGTTCCGTCTTCTGCAGTTGGGACGCCCGTCTTCTACCCTTGGACATCAGAGTTCCTGGTTGTCAGGTTTTCGGACTTGGACTGAATGACGCCACTGGCTTTCCTGGCTCTCCTGCTGGCAGATGGCAGACTGTGGGACTTCTGGGCTTCCATAATCCTGAGAGCTATTCCTATAATCAATCTCCTCTTATACGTCTGTATGTATCCTATTGGCTCTGTTTGTCTGGAGAACCCTGATTTGTACAATTAGGAAAAAAAAAAAAAAGGCTACCAGTGAAACCGTGTATTTGGCTGTCAATCACATGCTAATTTCAGAGATATTAATATGTGAAAAACACGTACAGTCATGCATTTAACGATGGGGATACATTCCGAGAAATGCATCATTAAGTGATTTTTTTTGAGACAGTCTCGCTTTATCTCAATGGCACCATCTCGGCTCACCGCAACCTCTGCCTCCCAGATTCAAGCAATTTTCCCACCTCAGCCTCTCGAGTAGCTGGGACTACAGGAGTGTGCCACCATGCCTGGCCGATTTTTGTATTTTTGTAGAGACAGGGTTTTGCCATGTTAGCCAGGCTGGTTTGGAACTCCTGACCTTAGGGCTGGAGTGCAGTGGCATCATTTCGGCTTATTGCAACCTCCGCCTTCGGGGTTCAAATGATTATCCTGCCTCAGCCTCCCAAGTAACTGGGATTATAGGCGAGCACCACCACGCCTGAATAATTTTTTGTATTTTTAGTAGAGATGGTGTTTCACCATGTTGGCCAGGCTGGTCTCAAACTCCTAACCTCAAGTGATCCACCTGCCTCAGCCTCCCAAAGTGCTGGGATTACAGGCAGGAGCCACCACACCTGGCCTTTTAAGTGATTTTCTTGTGTGAATATCATAGAATGTACTTACACAAACCTAGATGGTATAGCCTACTACACACCTAAGCTCGATGGTATAGCCTATGGTTCCTAGGCTACAAACCTGCATAGCTCATTACTATAGGCAATTTTAACACAATGTATTTGTGTATCTAAACATAACTCAGGCTGGACGCAGTGGCTCACGCCTGTAATCCCAGCACTTTGGGAGGCTAAGGCAGGTGGATCACCTGAGGTCAGGAGTTCAAGACCAGCCTTGCCAAAATGGTGAAACACTGTCTCTACTAAAAATACAAAAATTAGCTGGCCATGGTGGTGCATGCCTGTAATCTCAGCTACTCAGGAGGTTGAAGCAGGAGAATCACTTGAACCAGGGAGGTGGAGGTTGCAGTGAACCAAGATCATGCCACTGTACTCCAGCCTGGGTGACAGAGTGAGACTCCATCACAAACAAACAAACAAACAAACAAACAAACAAAAGACTGGCCATGCAGTAGGTTTCTTTATCCCAGCATGAGCACATAAGCAATGCATTGCACTATGACATTACGACAGCTACATTAGGCAATAGGAATTTTTCAGTTCCATTATAATTGTATGGGACCACCATTGTATATGTGGTTTGTCGTTGACTGAAACGGTGTTGTGTGGTGCATGAGTGTGCTCAAGAATCCACAAAATGTGTATGTGGATGGATGGATGGAGAGAGAGACAGGTACAGCAAGAGAGTGTGAGCAAGACCAAGACAGTGAGAGTACACGCAAGATCAAGAGAATGTGTATGTGAGACCGAGAGGGATGGAGGGAGGGAGATTCCTGAAGGCATCTTTGAGCACCTGGATTCAGCCATTCCTGAAGCTGACACTGTTGTTAAAGGAGGCTATAAAGATCCATTTTTTCTTAGGTACATATGAATCAGATTTCTGTCACTCACAACCCAAAGAGTCTGGGCTGATTGCTCTTTCTGCCTCTGATCCTGTTTATTGCTAAACAAAGGGTTTTCTTTTTCTGTCTTTTTTTTTGTTTGTTGTTTGAGACGGTCTTACTCTGTCACCCCGGCTGGAGTGCAGTGGCATAATCTTCACTCACTGCAACCTCTGCTTCCTGGGTTCAAACAATTCTTGTGCCTCAGCCTCCTGAGTAGCTGGGATTGCACGTGTCCACCACCATGCCTGGCTAATTTTTTTAATTTTTTTAATTTTTAGTAGAGACAGGATTTCTCCATGTTGGCCAGGCTAATCTGGAACTCCTGGCCTCAAGTGATCCCTGGCCTCAGCCTCCCAAAGTGCTGGGATTATAGGCATGAGCGACCACGCCTGGCAGGCTTTTCTGTTTCACTGTTCCCTCATGACTAAGGACGCTGTAGTCTACTTCACTTCAGGGATGCACAGTGCCTGAGAGGGACTAAGCCTGAGCAGGCGCACAGCGGATACCTGTGGAGCTGAGTTGGGATCACTGTTTCTTTTTTTTTTTTCCGAGACGGAGTTTCACTCTGTCACCCAGGCTGGAGCGCAGTGGCGCGACCTAGGCTCGCTGCAACCTCCGCCTCCCGGGTTCATGCCATTCTCCTGCTTTAGCCTCCCTAGAAGCTGGGACTACAGGCACCCGCCACCACACCCGGCTAATTTTGTTTTTGCATTTTTAGTAGAGACGGGGTTTCACCATGTTAGCCAGGATGGTCTCGATCTCCTGACCTCGTGTTACATCCGCCTCGGCCTCCCAAAGTGCTGGGATTACAGGCGTGAGCCACCACGCCCAGTGGGATCACTGTTAAACCTCCTTGACTGTAAGTGTTGGAAACCCAAGTTCAAAGTAGATTAAGTGAAAAGTGAAGTTGATTGGCTTGCGTGTGTGAGAAGTCCAAGAGTGTGCAAGCTTCAGGCACAGATGGATCTAGAGGCTTACATGATTTTTTTTCCAAATGTGGCCTCTCCCTTTATGGGCACTACTTTCTTTGTTGGCTTCACTCTCAGGCTGGCTGTTCTTTGAGGTGACTCCAGGTCGGATGTAGACCCTTCAAGTCCAGAACCTCAGTGGAAAGAAATCTCCTTCCTCCAAAAAATTCTATCTGAGGGCCTAGAATTAAGCACCAGTGGGCAGATGCCATACATCCAATCATAGGGATTCCCTAGCCTGGAAGAGAATGCACTGATTGGGCATGTGAGGTCACATGACCCTTGGGGTGGAAGGGTAAGGACCGAAAGTCCCTATCTGAAAAGCAGCGGAGAGGTGGTTCCCCAGAGAAAAATGCAAGCGCTGTCATCAGGAGAGGCAAAGGACGCCTGGTCATCATCCCCAATAATTCCCATCCTCCTTTCTCTGGGTAACTACATCCCAGCAAAGTCCCCCAGGTCCTTCCAGAACTTGGTCCCCAGCATCTCAACCTCTTCCCAGAGAAGTGTTTCCCACTGGGCTGCCATCCAGGGACACTTCCAGCCTTTGGGAGGTGCTGGGGATCCTGTCTTTCCCTCTGCAGAAATGAGACAAAGGAGGCCAGCAAGACACATCCCATCCCTTGTGGGGCTGGAAGCCGCCTGTCACAGAAACCAGGAGCCCTTTCTGGGCACCATCACATGATTTTCCTCTTTTGTGTTTGCAGAAAATGTGGTGTTAATACAGGATGTTTGACAGCGCGGGCAGGATTAAAGGGCAGTCCTAATTGACCAAAGAGTGGGTTTATAACTGGTTACTTTCTAGAATAATTCCATGCAGCAGGCATGATTAGTCACATCATCTTCACGTCATTTGCAGTGAAGAAGTTCAATGTCCAAACAGTTTGTGACTGGCGTGCCTGATGCTGAACAGCAACCAGCCACCTCGGCCCACAAAAAGGATACAGCAAGTGTCTCTGAGCTCTGGCCTGACCAGCTGCAAGCCTGTCCCTGCTACATTGCTAGGTGGAATAGGCCACTTTTCTTTTTCTTTTTCCTTTTTATTTATTTTTATTTTTTTTGAGACGAAGTTTCACTCTGTCACCCAGGCTGGAATGCAGTGGCACGATCTCGGCTCACTGCAGCTTCTGTCCGCCTCCTGGGTTCAAACGATTCTCCTGCCTTAGCCTTCCAAGTAACTGTGCTTATAGGTGCCCGCAACCACGCCTGGCTAATTTTTGTATTTTTAGTAGAGACAGGGTTTTGCCATGTTGACCAGGCTGGTCTCAAACTCCTGACTTCAGGTGATCCACCCACCTCGGCCTCCCAAAGTGCTGGGATTACAGTTGTGAGCCACCACGCCCAACCCAGAACTTATTTATTGTAAGGAAAAACACTCATGTGGTTATGGAGGTTGGCAAGTTCAAAATGGCAGGCTAGAGACCCAGGGAAGAGCCAGCGCTGCCCTTGAAACCCAAAGGCCGTCTGCTGCAGAACTCCCACTTACTTGGGGAGGTCAGTCTTTTGTTCTATTCAGGCTCTCAGCTGACCGGGTGAGGCCCACCCAGGTTATGCAGGGCAATCTGCTTACCACCCACTTAAATGTTAATTTCATCCACACACCTTCACAGAAATACGCAGAATAATGTTTGACTGCATATCTGGGCATCATGGCCCAGCCATGTTGACACATAAAATTAACCATCACAGATATCAACTAAGTGGAACCATGTAGCATGCGCCCTTTTGTGTCTGGCTTTTTTGGTCCCATCTTATATCTGTAAGATTTAGCCACGTGATTATATGTTCATCCTTTTACTTTGCTATGTAATACTCCATTGTATTATTATACTACCATTTATTTATTTATTTATTTATTTTTTTGAGACAGAGTCTCGCTCTGTCGCCCAGGCTGGAGTGCAGTGGCGCAGTCTCAGCTCACTGCAAGCTCCGCCTTCCAGGTTCACGCCATTCTCCTGCCTCAACCTCCCCAGCAACTGGGACTACAGGCGCCTGCCACCACGCCCGGCTAATTTTTTTGAATTTTTAGTAGAGACGGGGTTTCACTGTGTTAGCCAGGATGGTCTCGATCTCCTGACCTCGTGATCCGCCCGCCTCTGCCTCCCAAAGTGCTGGGATTACAGGCGTGAGCCACCGTGCCTGGCATTACCATTTATTTTTATTGTTGATAAATGTTTGCTTTATTTCCAGTTTGGGGCTGTCATAAATAAAACTGCCATGAATATTTTTGTTTATACTGTTTGGTGCACATAAATGCTCATTTCTGGGATTGTGGAATTGTTGAGTCACAGGGATTCCTATGTCTCACTTCAGTGGGTTTTGACACACCACTTTCCAAAGTGGGTCTATCTGTTCACCTCTCAGCAGTGTGCGAGCATTCCAGTTGCTCTACACCCTTGTGTGCACTGCATATTGTCAGTCCTTCCGACTCAGCCATTCTAGTAGGTGTGAATTGGTATCTCGTTGTGGTTTTGATTACGCCTTTATTTTTTTTTAAATATCTATTAAAGGAGACCAAAAGCAGACTCTCATCTAACTTTAAAGTTTTTGTTGTTGTTGTTGTTTTCTTTTTGGGATGGAGTCTTGCTGTGTCACCCAGGCTGGAGTGCAATGGCATGACATCAGCTCACTATAACCTCTGCCTTCTGGGTTCAAGTGATTCTCGTGCCTCAGCCTCCTGAGCAGCTGGGATTACAGGCACCTGCCACTACACCCAGCTAATTTTTGTATTTTTAGTAGAGACGAGATTTCGCCATGTTGGCCAGACTGGTCTCGAACTCCTGACCTCAGGTGATCTGCTGCCTCGGCCTCCCAAAGTGCTGGGATTACAGGTGTGAGCAACCATACCTGGCCTGGACTCCCATCTAACTTAATCTTCATAAATATTTCTTTATGAAGATGACCCTATGCCTCAGTTTTCAGAGGGATAAACTAGCATTTACCTTGTACTATTCTCTGACAGGAGCTGTGCTAGGAGCTTTACAGATTTTATCCCATGCCATCCTCAAGACAACGCTTTTAAATTTATTTTTAAATTTATTATTATTATTATTATTTTGAGACAGAGTTTTGCTCTTCTTGCCCAGGCTGGAGTGAAATAGCGCCATCTCGGCTCACTGCAACCTCCGCCTCCCAGGTTCAGCGATTCTCCTGCCTCAGCCTCCTGAGTAGCTGCGATTACAGGTGCCTGCCACCATGCCCGGTTAATTTTTGTATTTTTAGTAGAGACAGGGTTTCACCATGTTGGCCAGGCTAGTCTCAAATTCCTGACTTCAGGTGATCCACCTGTCTCAGCCTCCCAAAGTGCTGGGATTACAGGTGTGAGCCACTGCACTGGGCCTATTATTATTATTTTTTGAGACAGGGTCTCACTACATTGCCCAGGCTGGTCTCGAACTCGAGCTCCTCCCAAAGTGCTGGGATTATAGGCATAAGCCACCACACCCAGCCTCAAGATAATTCTTAAAAGATGTGGACAACCTTGGGGATAGACTAGGCAGACAGGCAGTGCCACCAATCCTGCAAGCCCTGAGCATGAAAATGAGATGTCAGGTCTCCCAGGGAACTGACGCAGCAATTGCTCCTGTGACAGGCGTGGTGTGAACATGACAGATGTCGCCGAAAAGAGAAAGCTGCCGTGGATGGATCTGCTGCAGGAACCAGCTGAGGCCTGAGTGCAAACGCTTTATTTCCCATTCATCTCTGCATCAGGACCACAAGTGGCATAGAGCAGGAGCTGAGTCTTTGCCTGCAGTTTGCTGCATCAGCCTTCTGGTGTCTGGGCCGGTGACACGTCCTCACCAATTTCTCGTGAAGATTATAAATGAAGGTATTTTGCTTTGTGAAGAAATGCTTAAAAGAGTCCACTTTCGTTGGACAGGACACCTGAACACGAAACAGCAGGTAGGCATTCTTGAAATAAAAGTAAATCCTGAAGTTTTAAATTTATCTATTGAAAGAATCCATTTTTCCGCTATTTCTGTCATTTTGCTGTGGAGTAGTGAAAAATGCATTGCAGACTGGGTTTTGTGAACCACTGGGATAATAGAAAAGTACAGACTTTGGTGCCAAACTTAGGTTTAGGTCACAAACCTGGTACTTAGGGCTGCATGACTTTGGCAAAGTCACTTCATCTTTCGAAGACCCAGTTTCTGGGTAAAGGCTCGGAAGGTTATCTGTGGAAGGTACCTGGCACAGCACCCAGTCCATGGGAGGGGTTCAGGAAGTGTCGAATGAATTTCTGTTGTATTTCAGGTCCATAATCTTTTAGCTACAAATGCAACATTTTTAAAAACTACGCAAACAGGGAGTGTTTTTCGTATTTTCTTAGGCTTGGTTCAAATTCATTTGACAGCAAAACCTGGCATGAGGCTATTTTATAGTCTCCATTTATCCCCATGGGCATAACTACTCATATGTTCTGCTTTAGAAACATTAACATATTTGATACTGCTGTGTCTTCCCAGGCCTCACAGCGGTGTCACATAGTGTACGGCATATGCAATGTACTATATACAATCTGGACCATTCTGAATTCTGATATACATCTGGATTGTAAATGACAAACTAAATTCAGATCCACTTAGGAAAAAAAAAGATATTTCATCTCACGAACATTTAAAAAAAAAACAAAACCCCAAGGGTATTCTACCTTCAGGTACAGCTAGATCCGGGACTCAAATGATGTCTGTATGTTTCTGTTTTTCTCTCCACTCAGCTCTGAGTATCTCTGCTCTTCTTTGAGTTTTGGCTTCATTCCCATTCATGCCCAGACAGGGTTTCTTTGCATTGTGGGAAACAGGGTCCTTAGAAGCTCTCAATTCTAAGAAAGTGAGACCCTCCCCCTCCTGGCATCATATATCAAATTTCAATGAAGATTCCGATTGGCTATTCTTGTGGCACGTGCCCACTGCTTCAGCCAATCAGCATGGAGGGGAAATAGGGTCTTGTAATTGGGTCAAGTGCCTACTCCCGCAGCCCTGCTTTGGACGGGGGGAGAATTGCTAGCTCTGCAAGAGAAGTGTGGGGCCAGCCACGCCAGCAGAGCCCAGGCCATCAATTACAAAGTAGCTGTGTGACAATCAAGTCCTTCAACCACATTCCCAGCTCCAGGGAAATCCCAGTCTAAGCAAAGGACACCTTGGAGGAGGTGGCACCTCACACCTTCTGAACCTTTCCTTTTGGCTCTGCGTCTGTGCTGCTTGGTGACAGGTGCATCTCTTGTGACAGCCTCACCTCTTGCAGATCCTTAAAATCTCCCTGAATCTGCAGTTGCCTCTTTCTCTGTTCCTCAACGTGACCGGAAGAGCCGCCACAAGCTCTTCCTCTCCTGGAATGTTCTTGGCTCTGCCTTTCACCTGGCGAACGCTGGCTCACTTGTGATTCTCAGTTTAAAGGACAGGTTTCAGAAAAGGCTTCCCTGACTCTCCAAGGCCTCTCTTCTAATTCCCACCCAATCCCTGCCCTTCTTTTCTTGATCGTGTTCATTCCATTTTGTAATTAGATATGAATACTAACTGCGTCTTTATTTGTTTAGAAACCGTCTCCCTGGCTAGACGGTCACAATTTAAAGGCAAGGCCATGGCTATTTCACCCACACTTCTGAGAGCCAGACTCACAGTAGGTGTCAACAATTTTTTTTTTTGAGACAGGGTCTCACTTGTTGCTCAGGTTGGAGTGCAGTGACATGATCACAGCTTACTGCAGTCTTGACCTCCCCTGGCTCAGGTGATCCTTCCACCTCAAACTCCTAAGTAGCTGGGACTACACGTGTGTGCTACCATGCCTGGCTAATTTTTGTATTTTTTGTGGAGATGGGATCTTGCCATATTGCCCAGGCTGGTCTCGAGATCCTGGGCTCAAGTGGTCCTCCTGTCTGGGCCTCCCAAAGTGCTGGGATTACAGACGTGAGCCACCATGCCCGGCCCCAACAAATACTTTTTGAATGAAGGAATGAATGAGCGAGTGAATGGCAAGCTTGAATTGAAACCCTGGCATCCTTGACGAATGGGCTCACTGCTCATCTCTCAGTGTGGTCAGACCCGAATGAGGATGCCTGAGTCCATCTTGTTCTAGGGCACCTTTCTTTCTTTTTGTCAGAACAACTCAGCCAAATACAATTCTAGTTTATCTTTAGGGTTTTTTTTTTTTTTTTTTTTTTTTTTTTTTTGAGATAGAGTTTCGCTCTTGTTGCCCAGGCTGGAGTGCAATGGCGTGATCTCAGCTCACTGCAACCTCTGCCTCCCGGGTTCAAGTAATTCTCCTGCCTCAGCCTCCTGAGTAGCTGGGATTACAGGCATGCGCCACCACACCTCACCCAGCTAATTTTGTATTTTTAGTAGGGACAGGGTTTCTCCAAGTTGGACAGGCTGGTCTTGGTCTTGAACTCCCGACCTCAGGTGATCCGCCCACCTCAGCCTCCCAAACTGCCGGGATTACAGGCTTGAGCCCCACCGTGCCCAGCTTATCTTTAGTTTTTTGTTTGTTTTTTGAGATGGAATTCTTGCTCTGTCACCCAGGCTGGAGTGCAGTGGTGTGATCTCAGCTCTGTAACCCCTGCCTCCCTGGTTCAAGCAATTCTCCTGCTTCAGCCTCTGGAATAGCTAGAACCACAGGCACCCGCCACCATGGCTGGCTAATTTTTGTATTTTTAGTAGAGACAGGGTTTCACCATGTTGGCCAGGCTGGTCTCGAACTGCTGACCTTCAGTGATCCGCCTGCCCCGACCTCCCAAAGTGCCGGGATTACAGGTGTGAGCCACTGTGACTGGCCGGCAAGGTTTTTTTTTAAGTTTGAATTTTCCTTTTTGGCTGCCTGGTCATCCTCATTGGTCTCCTGCTTCTTGGTACCAACATTGTCATCCTGATGATTTTTAGCTGCCAGTTCGCCCTCTGCAGCCTCAGCTTGCTCATCTTTATCTCCACCTTCTTCCTCACCATCAACTTCCTCCTCTTCCCCCTTCTTCTCCACCTTCCTCCTCTTCTTTTTTAAAAATATTATTTTATTTTTATTTTTCTTTCTGGGACAGAGTCTCACTTTGTCACCCAGGCTGAAGTGCAGTGGCACAATCTCAGCTCACTGCAACCTCCACCTCCTGGGTTCAAGCTGTTCTCCTGCTTCAGCCTCCTGAGTAACTGGGACTACAGGCGCATGCCACCACGCCTGGCTAATTTTTTGTATTTTTAGTAGAAACGAGGTTTCACCATTTTAGCCAGGATGGTTTCGATCTCCTGACCTCATGATCCAGCCACCTTGGCCTCCCAAAGTGCTAGAATTACAGGCGTGGGCCACCACGCCCAGCCCTCCACCTTCTTCTTCTTCTTTGTCTACCTCATGGTCAGCCTCCTCCTCCCCATTGCCCTCATTAGTATTCCCATTAGCAGGGGCATCTCTTTCGTTTTCCACCTCCTCCACAGCTTCCTCCTTCTCCTTTAAGTCTTGGTGGTGATCTAGGAGCTGGTGTCCACAGCTGCGTCTGACATGTGGCACGCAGGTGATCCGATGAAGGGGATTGAAAAGAAAGCGAGAGTTCAGGGACTGGTGATAAAGCAGCTTGCCGGAAGTGGCTGCAGTGAGCAGGGAGCCTGATGGCAAATAATACAAAGACAGCTTTTTAGAGCAGCCTGTGGGCGTTTGAGCACTTTCCATTTTCTTCCTTTTCCATCTATATTTCACAAATATTAACTCCGCCTGCAAGAACCAGACTTCTCTGAGTCCTCAGCATCCTCAGTGGCTTGTACGGTAGCTCCACAGACCCCCGCCTGGCCCCGCTCACCTCTGAGTGAGCGTGGTTGGTTTGTGTTGTCGCCTGGATAATTACCATGGTAACAGCTTCCTGAGCCACCACGCCCAGCCCCACACTGTTTTTTTTTTTTTTTTTTTTTTTTTTTTTTTTTGAGATGTTTTGCTCTGTCGCCCAGGCTGGAGTACAGTGGCACGATCTCGGCTCACTGCAACCTCTGCCTCCCAGGGTCAAGCAATTTCCCCTGCCTCAGCCTCCCAAGTAGCTGGGATTACAGGCGTCCACCACCACACCCGGCTAATATTTTCATATATTTAGTGGAGACAGGGTTTGTCATATTGGTCAGCTTGGTTTTGAACTCCTGACCTCAGGTGAACTGCCCGCCTCAGCCTCCCACAGTGTGAGATTACAGGCATGAACCACTATGCCCGCCCCCCACGCCGCCCCCACTTCTAAACCGTCAGATCTCATGAGAACTCACTATCATGAGAACAGCAAATGGGGAAATCTGCCCCCAGGATTCAGTCACGTCCCACCAGGTCCCTCCCTCAACGTTGGGAATTACAATTCAACATGAAATTTGGGTAGGGGCACACAGCCAAACCATATCAAGGCCCATGACCCAAGCTTAGCCAATCAGAGTCCTTCCCTGGGACTTGTCTAATCCCTGGTCATGATGCTGTACGGCTGTGAAGCTGCACCCCGTGTGGCCGTGGCTCTCCTCAGGGAGACAGCCATTCTGAGACTCAGACTGACTCATCAGGAGCAGCAACAACAACAGAAGGCCCTTCAAATAGCAATGACCCCATTTAGTGGGCATCCCCGATGTGCCAGGCACTTCACACACATTTTTCCTAAAGCCTCCACCAACATTAGTTTCCTTTTCTGTAAAATGGGGATGACGATGCTCTGGGAGGCTAAGGTGCTTGTCCAAGATTTCAACACGGCAGAGCCAAGGTTCCAACACAGAGAGGCGTGCCTGCAAACCCTGCAGCCTCTGAGCTGGCCCGAAGGATGCTGCTTGCCACCCATCTTGGGGAGTCCCCTGCCTTAGACCTTGTTCTTGGCCCAGGAGAACTGAGGGCATCCTTTGTATAGCTCTGTTTTCACAGTGGGTGAGGGTGGGCACATGTCTGGCTGAGCGTGGGGTGAACAATAGACCCGGTGCCAAGGTCTCCAAAGCCTTCCCTCCCACCCCTCCTCTCACTCCCTCAGGGCAGATGCATCTGGGGTCACAGTGGAAGCTACTCTCATGAATACCTGTGTGACAAAGGGCTGCTTCATGGAAGAGAAAGTCTCTCTGCCCAACACTAAGCCAAGCGCCAGTTAAACAGCTGTAAAGCACACCCATTCCAAGGAAGCATTAAAAAAAAAAAATCCTATATCTCCCATGTAGGTAGGCACATCCCAGGGAGGCTGGGGCAGAGCTGCTAATGGCCAGGGGAATGGCTGGTGCATCTTTCAAAATTGGATCACACCAGCTCCTGGCTCCATCAGCCA
The DNA here is from genome assembly GCF_024542745.1 of Macaca thibetana thibetana. NCBI lineage: Eukaryota > Metazoa > Chordata > Mammalia > Primates > Cercopithecidae > Macaca > Macaca thibetana. The sequence continues at coordinate 43,226,917 of NC_065587.1, read as the reverse complement.
GAACGGGATGGCATGCACTCCCGAGGGGGCTCTGTGACCCTGGAGCAGTGCTGGGGGGCTCTCTGGAGGACAGGAAGGCCCCTCTGCGCCAGATTTTCAGCAACATCAGGATGTGGAGAGAGCCCAGCTCACCACATCCCCTTGGCGAACTATGACAAGAAATGCACCAGCTTTCAACACAGCTCTTGTTCTCCATCAATGGGTTCCATTGTATGCACAAATTCCCCAGCACCAGGAGTTGGTTCTGTGCCCTGGCCAGAGTCTCAAACCAAGGGACCTGGTCTCCTCCACGCCCTTCCTCAGAGTTGTGCAGCATCCCCAAAGTCTGGTCAAAGAGCTTCACCTCAGGGAGTCTCCTTTCACTTCTATCTATGGAGTAGCTGGGAGGGTGGAGAGCCACAGGAACCACTTGGCCATCCGTCCTCGGGGCACTTGAGCCTTTGAGGTTTTCCCCACTGGCCCCACCTCACTGCCCTCCACTTGATATTCCCCATTCAAGTCCAGGGCAGAGATTGGCAAACTACTACCTGTGGCCCACCACTTGTTTTCCTAAATAAAGTTTTATTGGAACACAGCCATGCTCATTGTTTATATATTGTTTATGGCTGCTTTGTCCTTACAATGGTAGAGTTGAGTAGTCATGGCAGAGATGGTACAGTTCACAAAGCTTAAAATATTTACTATCTGGTCCTTTCTTTTTCTTTTTCTTTTCTTTCTTTCTTTCTTTTTCTTTTCTTTCTTTCTTTCTTTTTCTTTTTTTTTTTTGAGTTGGAGTCTTGCTCTGTCGCCCAGGCTGTAGTGCAGTGGCACGAACTCGGCTCACTGCAAGCTCCGCCTCCTGGGTTCACACCATTCTCCTGCCTCAGCCTCCCAAGTAGCTGGGACTACAGGTGCCCACCACCACACCTGGCTAATTTTTTTGTATTGTAGTAGAGACGGAGTTTCACCGTCTTAGCCAGGATGGTCTTGATCTCCTGACCTCGTGATCTGCCTGCCTCAGTCTCTCAAAGTGCTGGGATTACAGACATGAGCCATGGCGCCCAGCTGTATCTGATCCTTTAAAGAAAAACTTTACCTTCCCATGATCTAGGTCCAAGAAGAACTACAGCCAATTAACTTTTGGCGTTTCCATTGTTTTGGCTCAATTGACTGATTCATTCATTAGACAAATATTTCTTAAGCATCTACTATCCACTAAGCGCTGAGATAGGTGCTCAGAATACAGAGATGGACAAGGCAGACATGTATGTGCCTGTCCCCAAGGAAAGCAGAGGAGATGACCACTGTGCAAGCAGCTCACACTTTGTTAGTTACCATTGTGTTGAGTGTTACAAAAGAGAGGGTGGTGTGCTCTGGACTCAGCCAACGGGTCAGGGACAGCTTCCTGGTGAGAGTAATATGTCAGCTAAGACCTCGAGGATGAGGAGGAGTTAGCCAGGTCAACGGACTCGGGGGAGAGAGGCTGGAGACTCCTCTAGACAGAGAGCCCAGCCTGGGCCAGGCAGGACAGACCATGGCTCCCTCCAGGAATAGAGTGAGGTCCTGGGAGGAAACATGGAGGTTGAGCTTCCAGAGAGGAGCCATCACTCTAGCACGACTGGATCTGAGGAGGGACTGGGATTGATCCCTTCTTCCTCAAGACCCTGAGGTTTCTATTTCCCCTGTGCAACACTCAGTCTTCTTCTTCTTCTTCTTTTTTTTTTTTCCTTGAGACTGAGTCTCACTCTTGTTGCCCAGGCTGGAGTTGCAGTGGTGCGATCTCGGCTCACTGCAGTTTCCGCCTCCCTGTTCAAGGGGTCCTCCTGCCTCAGCCTCCCGAGTAGCTGGAATTACAGGCACCTGCCACCACGCCCAGCTAATTTTTGTAGTTTTGGTAGAGATGGGGTTTTGCCATGTTGCCCAGGCTGGCCTCAAACCCCTGACCTCAGGTGATCTGCCCGCCTCAGCCTCCCAAAGTGCTGGGATTACAGGCATGAGGCACCCTGCCTGGCCAAAGCTCAGTCTTAATTCAGATCAACATACAGGTTGTAAAGTGGAATTGCCCAATTTGGTAGCCACTAGCTACGTGTGGTAATTGAAATCTAAATTAAAATTAATATAAATAAGCTTTAAAATGTTCAGATCCTTGGTCACACTAGCCATAGTGCAAGTGCTCAAGAACCACAGTGATCCCCCTGTCGGACAGTGCTGCTGGAGGACATTTCCAGCATAGTAGAACATTTCCCTGGACAGCATGGCCTCGGGAAGGGCCCTGCCCCATCCTCCATCAAGAAGCCACCATGATGGGGCCGGGCGCGGTGGCTCAAGCCTGTAATCCCAGCACTTTGGGAGGCCGAGACAGGCGGATCACGAGGTCAGGAGATCGAGACCATCCTGGCTAACACGGTGAAATCCCGTCTCTACTAAAAAATACAAAAAACTAGCCGGGCGAGGTGGCAGGCGCCTGTAGTCCCAGCTACTCGGGAGGCTGAGGCAGGAGAATGGCGTGAACCCGGGAGGCGGAGCTTGCAGTGAACTGAGATCCGGCCACTGCACTCCAGCCTGGGCGACAGAGCGAGACTCCGTCTCAAAAAAAAAAAAAAAAAAAAAAAAAAAAAAAAAAAAAAGAAGCCACCATGGGAGGACTTGTTTTTCAAATGGAAAAATAGATTCTGGGCATTGGGGTTTCGGATCTTCTGCTCATGATCAAGCTGTGTGATCTTGGGCGAGTTACTGAATTTCTTCAAGCCTCGGTTTCGCCATCTGCAATATAGGCCCAGAGCAGTGTTTGGTGTATTATAGGCAGGGCTCCCTAAATGGCAGCTGAAATAGTTTTCACTTTTGTAGTAGAGTGAAAAAAAAAAAAGTACAACCTTAACAATGGCCCCTAGGATCTCTGTTAGAGGGAAAATTGTTTTTGTTTGTGAGAGCATCGTGCTAAGTTGCTGTTGGGGGAGGCTGGACTCTGGGGGATGGGCTGCTTGAGTCTGCACTGGGAGATCAGGAACCTGTGTGTTATAGGAGCAGGGAGGAGGCAGAGAAGTGGCAGGAGGCTGGGAATCACGAGGGACAGAGTGGGTGTGTGGCAGGCGCTGAACACATTCATTGGCTTGAACTGGAGCTTAGCTCTTCATCCCTCCATCCATTCATTCACTCATATATCCGACAGGCCTATTTTAGCTGTATATGTCCAAAAACCTAATTGAAGGAAAGAGTTATGACTTATGTGACAGAATCATAAGCCAGAGGTGAATCAGATCTGGCTTTAGGGAAAGCTGGATGCAGGGCTCTAGCTGAACAAAAGGATGAGGTTTCTCTCTCCTCTTTATTGGCCCCACTTTTTCCATCTCACAAGATGGCGGCCAGGAGCTCCAGGGCCTTGTGGGTTTCCTGATTCCAGAAGAAGGGAACAGCGAGAGGCTTCCAGGGATCCCGGTGTCAGTCTCCTTGTGAGTCTTTGGATTAGACTGGGTCATGTGCTTATCCCCGAGCTCATGCAACAGAACAGTCTACGTGGCTCCGGCTCTCAATGTTCCTCACGGGCAGGGCCAAAGAAATTAAGGAACAAAGTAATTGAAGGGTCAACAAATTAAGGAAACCAAGGAACATGGAGAAAGCTGAGTGGATCCTGGGCATGGAACAAGAGATGTCCACCATAATGAATTCACTCAACTCTCTAGGGCTGGGCTCTCGGGGCAGCAGAAAACAAGCTGAGCCCTTGGCCTGCATGGAGCTTACATTCTATTGGAAGGTAACAGCCTCATCCCGACGGCCCTTCTCTCCCTCCCCTGGGGAGACTGGAGACAGAGCCTCCTCTCCCTCCTGGTCTGAGTCCAGCCCCAGGAAAGGAGTGAAATTAACCGTCCATTGTGTTAGTGACACTTCCTGGGAGCAACAAAGGGCCTTTCACAGTGAGAAAATGAAGCAAGTAGATGCGGGACGACCTGGAAGTCACAGAACGTGGTTGTCGAGGTGCCAGATGGAAAATGCCCAACAGGTCATGTTCAGAAATTGAAGCTGAAACAGACACGCTCTTGAAAAAAAATCCATATATGGCTGGCATTTCAGATGCACTTTGTGAAGTCAAGGACACTAGGCTGGGTACTCAGAAACAGGAAGCACCTGGAAGGTCCTGCAAAATCAGTAAGCAATGGGAGCCAAGTTCTCTTTCGGGTCCGCCCTCACTCTGCTGGGTCTGTGCAGCTGTGGACCAAGGGAGAACTGAAGCACCTGGCATTTGGCCTCAGTCCCCATCCTTCTCCCTGCCACGCAAACCCCTCTCAATGGAAAATTCTAGGCAGAGGGAGTATCAAGAAAACAGACGGTGGAGGCAGGGAGCATGGAAGAACCAAGGGACTAAAAGCAGAGAGCAGAGAGGGGGACGGCAGGCGGGGAACGGGCCAGGCTGGTTAGCTGGGCCAAAACTTGGAGGAGTTTGGAAGCCAAGGACATGAGCCTCCTCATTATCCCGAGAGCCCCCGGATGCTCAGTGGGAGTGAAGCTGGGGCGTGGGGGTCAGGACTCTATTCATCTCCCAAGGCTGCCCTAAAAAAACAGAAATCTATTCTCACACTTCTGGAGGCTACAAGTCAGAAACCAAGGTGCCGGCAGAGCCACATTGCCTCCAGAGTCCCTAGGGGAAGTCCTTCCTTGCCTAGTCTGGCTTCTGGTGGCTCCTATCCATCCTGGTGTTCCTCAGTTTGCAGCTGCGTTGCTCCCGTCTCTGCAGCTGCGTTGCTCCCGTCTCTGCAGCTGCGTTGCTCCCGTCTCTGCCTCCGTCTTCAAATGCGCTTTGTTTGTGTATCTCTGTGTGTCCTCTCCTCTTCTTATAAGGACACCACTCATTGGGTTTAGTGTCCACCCTAATCCAATATAACCTCATCTTAACCAATTACATCTGAGAAGCCCCTATTTTCAAATACAGTCACGTTCTGAGGTTCTGGTGGACATGAATTTTGGGGGGAACGCCATTCCATCAATGACAGTGGCCAGATATGATTTTCACTTGGCAAAAAGGACTCCAGCAGCGTGAAGAAGGTTTGAAGGAGGCCAGTTTGGAATCAGGAGACAGGTAGGAGGCAGGAGAGAGGTGGAGGGGGCCTAGGCCAGGATGGGGGTGGTGGCGAGGGAAGAAAGTACATGGCGTTGAAAGATGTTGAGGAAGGAAAATCCACAGGATGGGTGGGATGTGGGGGCAGAGTGAAGGGTGGACTGTGATAACACCACTAGGCCAAGTGTGGTGGCTCACACCTGCAATCTCAAAACTTTGGGAGGCCAAGGAGGGAGGATTGCTTGAGGCCAGGCATTTGAGACCAACCTGGGCAACACAGACTTCATCTCTACAAAAAAAACCAAAAAAACAAAAACCAAAAAATTAGTCAGACATGGGGCGCACCTGTGGTCCCAGCTACATGGGAGGCTGAGGCAGAAGGATTGCTTGGGCCCAGGAGCTCAGTGCTGCAGGGAGCTGTGATCAGGCCACTGCACTCCAGCCTGGGTGACACAGGGAGACCCTGTCTCAAAAGGGAAAAAATGGAGACTCCCCAGCTTTCTGGGTGGCTTATCAGTCTCATTTTCTGGGAACACAATTAGGTGAGGCTTAGGATATGATACAAAATAGATAGGCAGAGGCAAAGAAAGAAATGCTTTTTAAAAAGAGAGAAGAGGCCGGGCGCGGTGACTCACGCCTGTAATCCCAGCACTTTGGGAGGCCGAGGCGGGTGGACCACGAGGTCAGGAGATCGAGACCATGGTGGCTAACATGGTGAAACCCCGTCTCTGCTAAAAATACACACACACAAAATTAGCCAGGCGAGGTGGTGGGCGCCTGTAGTCCCAGCTACTTGGGAGGCTGAGGCAGGAGAATGGCGTGAACCCGGGAGGCGGAGCTTGTAGTGAGCAGGGATCGCGCCACTGCGCTCCAGCCTGGGCGACAGAGTGAGACTCCGCCTCAAAAAAAAAAAAAAAAAAAAAAAAAGAGAGAGAGAGAAGAAAGCCTGAGCTTGTTGACACCCCACCAGATTTGCCCACAGGCTGCAGGAGTTCGCTTGGCCACTCCTGAATCTCTTGGCTCAGCGCGTGGGCACCACTCAGCAGCTGACGACGGCCCTCGATGGAATAAATAACCCTCCCCGTGAGCTCATTCTTCCATCAGCCCCTCCCCGTCACTCATTCTGGCCCATGGACCAGGGGAATTGCTGGGGACATGGCCGAATGCAGCATCCGGTGGCTCAGGGGCTAGGACCACTGGCGCAGTGATGAGCCTCCTCCTGCTCGTCTGCTCTCTGGGGTCACAGCCAGACTCGGGGGCAGGGGCAGGTCTTCAGGGCTAGGGTCTCTGACCCGAAATGCTGGGAGGGTTTCCTCCATCGCAATTCCCCTCGGAGCTCCTGGCGACTCAGAGATAAAGACCACAGAGGCTGACCTTGGACTGACTGGGTTTGCCTGGAATCTGGGTGCATTTCTTGGGGCTCCCAGGACACACTAACATGATCTTGGTGGCTTAGAAAAGAAACCTATTCCCCCACAGTTCTGGAGGCCAGAAGCCTGAGGTCAGTATCACTGCGCTGAAATCACGGTGTGGGCTGGGCTGCACTCCCTCCAGAGGCTCCAGGGGAGGGTCCTTGCCTGGCTTGGCTTCTGATAGTTCCTGGTGTCACTTGACTTGTGGCCACTGCAATCTTCAAAGTCCACATCTCCACCTCTCCTTCTGCCCTCCTCTTCTTAAAATGCATGTGATTGCAGTTAGGGACCCCTGCTAATCCAGGATCACCCCCATCTCCAGCTCTTTAACCTCACCTGCAATGATCCTTTTGGAAGGTAACATTTACAGGTTCTGGGGATTAGGACCTGCTACGTCTTAGGGGGCTTTTATTCTACTTCCTCCAAACTCCTTCACTTACAAGCTGTGTGGGCAAGGTACTTATCCTCCCTGTGCCTCAGTTTCCTTGTATGAAAATAGCGGATACTCTGCTTTTTGTTTTTTGGGTTTTTTTTTAGACAGAGGCTTGCTCTGTTGCCCAGGCTGGAATGCAGTGACGTGATGACCTCTCACTGCAGCCTTGACCTCTCAGGCTCAAGCGATCCTCCTGCCTTGGCACCCCAAGTAGCTGGGACTATAGGTGCATGCCATCACGCCCAGCTACCTTTTGTATTATTTGCAGAGACAGGATTTCACCGTGTTGCCCAGGCTGGCCTTGAACTCCTCAGTGCATAGATCTGCCCACCTCAGCCTCCCAGTGCTGGGATTACAGGTGTGAGCCACCACACCCAGCTGACACTCTGCTTTTTAACAAAAGAACCCACAATTTTTAGCTGGCCACAAGGTCATTCGACTGCATTTCCCAGGACCCCTTGCAGCTTCACAAGACCATGTGCCCAAGTCCAGCCAATGGGAGATAAGCAGCGGTTGGTGTGTAGGGCTTCTGTGCCCAAGTCCAGCCAATGGGAGATAAGCAGCGGTTGGTGTGTAGGGCTTCTGTGCCCAAGTCCAGCCAATGGGACATAAGCAGCGGTTGGTGTGTAGGGCTTCGGTGCCCAAGTCCAGCCAATGGGACATAAGCAGCGGTTGGTGTGTAGGGCTTCTGTGCCCAAGTCCAGCCAATGGGACATAAGCAGCGGTTGGTGTGTAGGGCTTCGGTGCCCAAGTCCAGCCAATGGGACATAAGCAGCGGTTGGTGTGTAGGGCTTCTGTGCCCAAGTCCAGCCAATGGGACATAAGCAGCGGTTGGTGTGTAGGGCTTCTGGGCAGGGTCCTACTCCTTTCCTTCCCTCATTTGTGCCATGATGTTTAGAGGACTGGGACCATCTTAGACCATGAGGTGAATTTGGGAGTGGAGGCCAGTACGTCATAGGTTTTTATGAAGATTAAATAAGAGGCCCACGTGCAGCCTTGAGGAGGGGTCTGACACGTACACATGCTCCATGGGGGCTTATTTCTCTTTCCCTACTGCTGCTGCTTCCCCCTCTTCTCCTTCCCCCTTCCCTTCTACCTCTTTTCTTCCTCTCCCTTCCTTCTCCTCCCCCTCCTTTATTCCCCCCTCTTCCTCTTCCCACTCCCCTCCTGGCTTCTCTTCCCCCTTTCCCAGTCTTCCTTCCTCTCCCTCTCTTTCTGTCTCTCCCCTTCCCTCTCCTCTCCTTCCTCCTCCTCTCCTTCCTCATCTTCCTTTCCCTCCTCCTCCTCTCCCTCCTCATCCTCCTTTCCCTCCTCCTCCCCCTCCTCTCCCTACTCCTCTCCCTCCTCCCCCTCTCCTCCCCTCCCTCCTCCTCCTCTCCCTCCTCCTCTCCTTCCTCCTCTTCCTCCTCCTCCTCTCTTTCCTCTTCCTCTCCCTCCTCCTCCTCTCCCTCCCTCCTCTTCCTCTTCCTCCTCCTTCTCCCCTCCTCCTCCCCTCCTCTCTCCCTCCCATCCTCCCTCCCAATCCTCCCTCCTCCTCTCCCTCTCCATCTTCTCCCTCCCAATCCTCCTATCCCTCCTCCTCTCCCTCTCCATCCTCCTCTTTTCCCACCCTCTCCTCCTCCTCTCTCTCTTCCCCCTCCTCCTCTCCCTCCTCCTCACCCTCTCCCTCATCCTCTCCCTCCTCCTCTCTCTCCTCCTTTCTCTCCTCCCCTCCCTCCTCCTCATTGTATTCCTCTTCCCCTTCCTCCTCCTCCCTCCTCCTCCTTCTCCTCTTCTTTATCCTCTCCCTTCTCCTCCTCCTCTCCCTCCTCCTCCTTCTATTCCTCCTCCCCTTCCTCCTCCTCTCCCTTCTCCTCCTTCTCTTCTTCTTTATCCTCTCCCTTCTCCTCCTCCTCTCCCTCCTCCTCCTCTCCCTCCTCTCCTCCTTGCTGCTACTGCTGTTTTGCTTCTGTGTCTGGGTTGCAGATCCCACAGGCAGCCTTGGGGACAGCATGCTGCCTCCGACAAGGGTTCCAGGGGCTCCTTGAGCAGTGTGTTTACACATGCCACACCCGCAGCTTGCTTTTTTTAGTCATTCTTTATTAGTAATGAAAACAACGCATTACTAAGCAAGCCACTGCGCTGGGCGCTTGACATGCCTGGTTTCCAAACTCTCCAGCAATTACTAGGTAAAATTATCATTATGCTGAATCTTGTGTTATCTTTATGAAAGTCAGAGCTATCATTCCCTAATTTAAAGATGAAGATAGTGAGGATCAGAGAGGATGTTGCCCGTTCACAGTCCCACAGCTCGTTGTGTTGGAATCAGGGGTCAAACCAACTCTTACCCTTGACTTGGGATTCCTTCCATGGTAATGTATGGAGCCCGCACAGGGAACTGGCTCTGGATTAATAAATATTGGGAGGTGAAAAAGATCAACCCCCACCTTGGAGGAATTCCTCATGGGAGGGTTATGCTGAGCTGGGAGACCGTTTGGGGTCAGGTGCTTGCGGTGGTTTCCCAGAGAAGACATGATTTGAACGGAGCCACGAAGAATGGATAGGGCGTGCATAGACGGAAAATGGAGTGAGCTGGGCGTGGTTGGGAGGCTGTGAGCTGGGCGTGGCTGGGAGGCTGAGGGTACTGGAAAATCAAGAGGTGGACAGTTTATCCTGGGGTGAGGGTCTTGAGTCTACACAAAGTAATGCTTCCGCCTTGTGATCAGAGATTTGTGAGTTTCTTTCTTTCTCTTCCAAGAAAGTTTTGCTTTGTTTTGTTGTTTTGAGACAGGGTCTCACTCTGTCATCCAGGCTGGAGTACAGTGGCATGATCAGGGCCCACTGCAGCCTTGACCTCCCAGACTCAAGCGATCCTTCCGCCTCAGTCCCCAGAGTAGCTGGGACTACAGGTGTGCACCACCATGCCCGGCTAATTTTTTGTATTTTTAGTAGAAATGGGGTTATGCCATGTTGCCTAGGCTGGTCTTGAACTCCTGGACTCAAACATTCTGCCTGCCTCAGCCCCCCAAAGCGCTTGAATTACAGGCATGAGACACTGTGCCCAACCATTCTTTAATTTATGTAAACACAACCCATGTTCATCGGGAGGAATGTGGAATATACAGACAATCACAGAGCAGGCCTCTCCACCGGAGATTCCCTGCTGTTGGGTCAGCAGCGGGCGTGGCTCACCTTCGGGAGCCCTTCCCAGCACCGGGCACCCTGCTGTTCACTCGCCACTCACCCTTAGATTCCCAGATATGCAAACTAATGTACTCTAGATGGGCACGACCCTCTGTGTCTTCTTGTAATATTAAAAAAAAAAAAAAAAATTGGGGGCCCGGTGCAGTGGCTCACATCTGTAATCCCAGCACTTTGGGAAACCGAGGTGGGCAGATCACTTGAGGCCAGGAGTTCGAGATCAGCCTGGGGAATATGGTGAAACCCCATCTCTACTAAAAATACAGAAATTAGCCAGGTGTGGTGGTGCATGCCTGTAATACCAGCTACTCAGGAGGTGGAGGCAGGAGAATCACCTGAATCCAGGAGGCAGAGATTGCAGTGAGCCGAGATCATGCCACTGCACTCCTGCCTGGGCGACAGACTGAGACTCGGTCTGAAAAAAAAAAAAAAAATTTTCCCGGGGGCGCCAGGCATGGTGGCTCAAACCTGTAATCCCAGCACTTTGGGAAGCTGAGGTGGGCGGATCACTTGAGGGCAGGAGTTCAAGGCCAGCCTGGGCAACATGGCGAAACCTCGTCTCTACTAAAAATACAAAATTTGCCAGACATGATGGAGTGCACCTGTAGTCCCAGCTACTCAGGAGGCTGAGGTGAGAGGATCACTTGAACCCGGGAGCAGAGGCAGAGGTTGCAGTGAGCCATTGCACTCCAGTTTGGGTGACAGAGTGGGACCCTGTCTCAAAAAAAAAAAAAAAAAAAAACCATTTTTTTTTTTGAGATACTTGTAGATTCACATACAATTGAAAGGAATAATTCGGGGGATCTCGTGTATTCTTCAGCAAGTTTCCCCAAATGGTAAGTTCGTGCATAACCAGAGTGCAGTATCACAATCAGGAAGTGGACGTCGATACAAGCCTCCCACACAGTCGGATGCCCCCAGTTGTTCCTGCATGCGCTTGTGTTATTTAGTCCTGTATCATTTTATCACACGTGTAGGTGGGTGCAACCCGCACCGCAGGCCAAGACGCAGGACGGTTCCGTCTTGGTCAGTTTGGGCTGCTGTAACAAATAACACCCTAGACCGGGTGGCTACAGCAGTCCATATTTACTTCTCTCAGTTCTGGATGCTGAGAAGTCCAAGATCAAGGTGCTGGCAGACCCCGTATCTATGACCCAGCAAGGTCACAATGTGTTTAACCTTGGATCCTTGGTTTGCGGACATCCATCCTCTGGTCGTGTCCTCACCAAGGCCAGAAGGAAAATCATCTGTCTCCTGTCTCTTGTAATCCCAAATATGAGGGCGCCACCTTTATGACCTAATCACCCCTCGAAGGCCCCACCTCCTAATACCATCCGAATACCATCACACTGAGAATTAGGCTTGCGCACGTGAACCTGCGCGAATGCAAGCATGCTGTTTGTATCAAGCTCCCTCACAACGACCCCTCATCTGCCCTTTCTACGGCCACAGTCGCTTTCCATTCCTTTCCACCCTGACAGCCACTCATCTGTTCTCCATAGCTATAATTTTGTCACTAAAAGAATATTAGATAGGCTGGGTGCAGTGGCTCATGCCTATAATCCCAGCACTTTGGGAGGCCGAGGTGGGCGGATCGCTTGAGGTCAGGAGTTCAAGACCAGCCTGGCCAATATGGTGAAACCCCATCTCTACTAAAAATACAAAAATTAGCCAGGCATGATGGCAGGTGCCTGTAATTCCAGCTACTTGGGAGGCTGAGATGGGAGAATCGCTTGAACCCAGGAGGCGGAGGTTGCAGTGAGCTGAGATGGCACTATGGCACTCCAGCCTGGGCGATAGAGCAAGTCTCCATGCGATAGAGCAAGTCTCCATCTCAAAAACAAAACAAAAAAACAAAAGCAAACAAAAGAATGTTAGATAAGTGAAATTATACATCATAGAACCTTCTCAGAATTTTTTTTTTACATGGCAGAATGCCCTTGGGTCTCCATGTAATTTTGCGTTCCACAGCGTGAGGAATGTATTCAAGTACACAGCGAGATCACAGTGTGTTAAGCCCCCTCCTGCTGTGTAGGTTATTTTCACTTAAACATTATTTTGAATTATGCTGTGGCAAATATCCTTGAAGCTGAGTATACATTTGTATAAAGATGTATTTCTTAAGACAGGTTCCTTGCACTGGACTTGCTGGGTCAGTGGTCTCGCCAGGTTTTAAAGGCATTTCACCTAATTGCCCACTACAAGCAAGGTTCTCATTTTCACCCCTCCAGCCGGTGAGGGAGACCGTTTGGCTCCCTACATCCTTGCATCCTTTCTTAAGGAGAAAACTCCTGTCCCCTGAAGCTCATCTCAGGCCCAGGACTGCTAAGAGTGGACAGAAAGGGGACGAGAGCAGAGGAGCCACCTGAGCATCAGTGAGAGCGGGGACGGGGCCTGGGCTCTGGCTGGTCTCTGCAGCACAGGGTCCCGGTTTCGGTGGAGAATTATGTGACAGCCCTACCGATAGGACATGGGGAAGGAGTAGACCCTTCTCTGCCTTCTCCCTCTCAGCCTCCTGGACCTCTTGTTCCACTTACAAGACATCTTCACAGTGCAGGGGTCACAGGCATAGACACGGGGGGCCGGACAGCTCGCAGAAATGGTGATGGAAGGAAAACATGCCCCCACTCCTTTCTCCCAAGACACTCATCCTCTTCTCCAGCGCTCTGCCTCCCTCCCCAGGCTTTCACAGATGCAAGAGCACCGCAAGAAAGAGTCTCCTTTCCCCTTCACCAGCATGACCCAGACATGCTCCAGCCTCAGGCCCTTTGTCTCTGCCGGTCCCTCCAGCTGGTGGGCTCTTCCCGCGCTCGCCCCTCCCCTTCTGCAGGTTTCCCCCAGCGCCACCTTCCCAGTGAGGCCTTCCTTATCCACCCACAGACTCTTAACCCATTTTCCTGCTGAAATTTTCCTATTAGCATTTATCACCAGTCACAAGCTATGCATTTTATGTATTCATATATATTCGTAATCTGTTTTTTCTGTTTTGCTGTCTTGTTCCATGCTGTATTCTCAGTGCCAAGAACAATGCCTGCTGTGCAGGAAGCACTCAAAACGTCTTAGTGAACGAATGAGTGAATGAATCAACATATGAATGGGTGGATGAAAGACCAGACAAATAAAACAGTGGATGGTAGCAGTAGAAGGAAGGAAAGAAAAAAGAAAAAGAAGGAAGGGAGAAAGAGAGAAAAAAAAAAAGAAAAGAAAAAAGGGAGGAAGAAAAGAAAGAAAGGAAAATTTAAAAAGGAAAAAAGGAAACAAAGAAAAATAAAGAAACGAAGGAAGGAAGGAAAGAAATATAGAAAGGAAAAAGGAAAGAAAGAAAAATAAAGGAGAAAAGGAAGAGAGGAAAGAAAGAAAGAAAAAAGGAAAAAAGAAAAATAAAGAAATGAAGGAGGGAAGGAAGGAAAGAAAAAAAGAAAGAAAGGGAAAAAAGAGAAGGAAGGAAGGAAGAATGAGAAAGAAAGAAAAGAAAGAAAAAGAAAGAGAAGGAAGGAAGGAAGAAAGAAAGAAAGAGCTCTACCATAAGCAAAGTTGTGCTGGCGTGTGGCATCTGGCAGGCAGCAAGTCTCTAGATTGGGGAACAAAAGGGACTGTTGAGGCCTGGAGTAAACCAGTGTGTTTTGGTCTACAGGGGGCACCTGCCATCCCACTCCAGCCCACGGCTACTTGGTCTTCAGTTTTTCAGGATTGAGCAGAAAAATCTCAATTTACATTAGCATAACCAGCTAAAGTTGCCAATATTTGATCATTTCTTAACCCACAGAAATAGTAATTCCATGTGATTCAAACTTAATGTGCAATTCCTTCCCATTTAAATTGTTGGGAATCAATTAATAGTAACACCATCAATAGCAACAAACTCACTGCTTGGTCCAAAGGGACACATCTGTGAGGTGGGTCCTCCCAGGGCCACTGCTTTGCAAGCTCCACAGAGGCCTGGAGCAGCCAGTTGCCATCCCCCAAAGCCAAGTGCAGAGCCCTGCTTTGGGCCAGGGGCTTGGTCTAGCCACCTGTGTGCTTTGGGCCAGGGGCTTGGTCTAGCCACCTGCGTGCTTTGGGCCAGGGGCTTGGTCTAGCCACCTTCGTGCTTTGGGCCAGGAGCTTGGTCTAGCCACCTACGTGCTTTGGGCCAGGGTCTTGGTCTAGCCACCTGTGTGCAGAGAGGAGCTGGACTGACAGGCACTGAGAGGTGGTGACATGGGACATGCAGGGTGAATCCCCTCCCCCAGGGGTGGGGGCTCAGGTTCTTGACTGGCGAGAGACCCGGCCTCTCCCTGCTGGAGCCCCAGGTGCCAACTGCAAGCCCTTGCAAGAAGCACCCACCTCAGTGAGAGGCTCTGACCCCAGCAGATCTCCGGGAGCCAGCAAGAGGCAGGTGTCACCTTTGCGAGGTCCAGACTCAGCCAGTTCTGCTCCCGGGGGTGTGATTTCATCAGGTGGCGAGAGCTTGTCAGCACTGGTGCTGCGTGTAGTCAGATGGATGCACAGATGTTTGAAACTCAGAAAGGTGTTAAAGAGGCTTCTGGGCAATTGAGGGGGGTGGGGGAAGAAGAATCTTTTAGCAGTAAAACAACCAGTCACCCAGGACCACGAGGGGCCTTGGTGGGACTGAGAAGTGGGTCTATCCGTGTGAAGGGCTGCGTCGGGCACGAGCCTTCCCTCACAGCGCGGTGATGGGGCTCACTACCCAGGGCCGAGCCCGAGGGGTTCAAGTCTCCCCTTCAAGGGCAAGTAGGGAGGCTCCCCCTCCCTACCCTGCTGAGCATCCCAGGATCTCCCATCCCCTATGGGTTTAACACAGGTCCCAGGTGCTGACAGTTCATTCTGCCGTTCATTCCCCGACTGTCTCATTCATTCAGAAGCACAGGTACATTAAACATCTACCACGAGGGATCCTTAAGGGAATAGGAGACAAAGCTCTGGTCTTCTGGATCCCGCATCTGAGTGGGGCAGATGGTAGACAGTAAACATGTGGGTTTGCCGTGTGAGGTGGGGAGTTGTGGGAAGTTTTCCTCCAAGAGAAGACTGGGTGGTCAGTGGGAGAGAGCTCTGGGCTGACTTTGCACATAACGCTAATTTTTTTTTTTTTTTTTTTTTTTTTTTTGAGACAGAGTCTCACTCTGTCGCCCAGGCTGGAGTGCAATGGCACGATCTCAGCTCACGGCAACCTCCCCCTCCCAGGTTCAAGCGATTCTCCTGCCTCAGCCTCCCGAGTAGCTGGGACTACAGGTGTGTGCCACCACGCCTGGCTAATTTTTTGTATTTTTAGTAGAGATGGGGTTTCACCATGTTGGCCAGGTTGGTCTCGAACTTCTGACCTCAGGTGATCCACCCACATAAGCATCCCAAATTGCTGGGATTTTAGGCGTGAGCGGCCGTGCCCAACTGAGGAAGACATAATATTAATATTGATACTCAAACCAAGACAGCACAACAAGAGCTATAAAGGGAGGTCCTAGGGTTTGTGGGGAAGCCACAGGGACTTAACCTACAAAGAAACACACACCTTGCTTAGTCTGAGACTCTTTGCTTGAAAATGAATTCTCATGGGGAACTATTCTGCAACCCAGAACACTTTTCGAGGAATTCAGAAACACTTATCGAGAGCTTCCTGTGTTTTAGGTGCTGAGATATGATGCTGAGGCCAAAAGACGCATGGTCTGTGTGGTGCTTAATACTGAATGTCGACTTGATTGGACTGAAGGGTGCAATGTGGATCCTGGGTGTGTCTGTGAGGGTGTTGCCAAAGGAGATGAACATTTGAGTCAGGGGGCTGGGGAAGGCAGAGCCATCCTTAATCGGGTGGGCACCACCTAATCAGCTGCCAGAGAACATAAAGCAGGCAGAAAAATGTGAAAAGAGAGACTGGCCTAGCCTCCCAGCCTATGTCTTTCTCCTGTGCTGGATGCTTCCCGCCCTTGAACATCGGACTCCAAGTTCTTCAGTTTTGGAACTCAGACTGGCTCTCCTTGCTCCGCAGCCTGCGGATGGCCTATTGAGGGACCTTGTGATCATGTAAGTTAATACTCAATAAACTCCCCTTTATACACACACACACACACACATATATATATATCCTATTAGTTCTGTCCCTCTAAGAGAACCCTGACTAATACGGTCTGTCTGCTACATCTCATGGTCTAACTGGGAGACAGATGATAA
Organism: Macaca thibetana thibetana; assembly: GCF_024542745.1. Lineage (NCBI taxonomy): Eukaryota > Metazoa > Chordata > Mammalia > Primates > Cercopithecidae > Macaca > Macaca thibetana. Next base: position 43,210,698 of record NC_065587.1, on the reverse strand, counting down.
GCATTAACCAAATGACCTGATGAATGGATGAGCAGGTACAGCTGTGATAAGTGTGGGGCCAGGGCGAGAAGGGGTGCTCTGGTTGCTTTTAAAAAGGGGCTTTGACCCAGTTTGCCATAGAGGTCTTTGCTGGGGGGAGCCCCAAAGCTTGAGCAGACTTTGATCAGATGCGAAGCAGAGAGAACAGTGTCCCAGGCAGAAGGCCGATGTGTGCCAAAGCCAGAGGGGGACGGAGGAACCTCAGGCCAGCATGACAGTGCCCTGTGAGGGAGGGGCAAGGAGGTGGGAGAGGAAATGCTGAGGTCCCAGGGCCAGACTAAAAAATGTCACCTATGGGCCGGGTGCAGTGGCTCACGCCTGTAATCCCAGCACTTAGAGTGAATCCCCTGAGGTCAGGAGTTCGAGACCATCCTGGCCAATATGGTGAAACCCCGTGTCTACTAAAAATACAAAAATTAGCTGGGTGTGGTGGCGGGTGCCTGTAATTCCAGCTACTCAGGAGGCTGAGGCATGAGAATAGCTTGAACCCAGGAGGTGGAGGTTGCAGTGAGTCAAGATCGTGCCACTGCACTCCAGCCTGGGTGACAGAGACTCCATCTCAAAAAACAAACAAAAACCATCACCTATGGCCATTCAAAGATTTCATCCTCAGAGCTCTGTAAAGCCAGAGACCGAGTTTAGCAGGATTTAACTGACACAATCAGTGTTCTGAAGAGGTCGCTCTGGTCAGATTCTCTTCTGCCACCTTCCCTCCTCTCCTACCTACTGGGGTCCTCGGACCGGAGCCAAGGAGCAGAGAGGCTGAGATTTACCACGATGTGACAGAAAGGGCTGTCATTTCATTTGAGCCAGCCGCTGCACAATGATTGTCATCTTGCCAATTACCATCCTGTTTCCAAAAGCACTTTACTGCCGAGGAATGAATGGGGCTCGATATGGCCTTATATAACAGTTGGACTTCCTCGCCGGCTTGAAAACAGAGCTCCTGTCAGACTATCGGCCCTTAAGAGCATGCCTTGGATCTGATAAACAGACGTTGGCAAATGGGAGGTTGGAAGGTGGTGCCAGGCTCTGTGGTTTGGACTGGTCCTGCGAGCGAAACAATCGAAGAGGCTAACCATCTGCAGAAGAGAAAAGAGGAAGGGAAACAGCCTGAGACACAAAGAGGAAGTGTAGGAGACAGAGGTGCTGCAGTGGACGAGGTCCTAGTCCCACCCCTGTTACTACAGCCTTGCAGACTACTGCCTGCCCACCAGCAGGATGCCACGTTTGTAAGGCGAGTAGACGTTCTGTCGATTTCACTAACCTTCCTTCAGGAATAAAGGGGCGGATGAGGTTGCAAGGATGGAGGTGGGAAGGAAGATTGGCGGACAATTCTGTAGAGAGCTTTTGTGGATGATGAGTTGCCCTTCATGCTTGCTGATGTTCACTTAGAAACTGTAAAGCCTTTACTGCTGTTGCCGTTGGATGGTTTTGGACAGAGCTAGGCACATTCTCTTGCACAGGGCTACTTGAGACCATGGACAACTGGCCAGAGACTTGGCTGCAAGTCTACCCTGCTGACCTGTTAGGAGTTCAGGGAACCACACAGAGACCCCACTTGGGCATACTTACAGGACAACATCTATTATTTGGATGGACAGCAGACGGAGACAAGATCTGCTCAACCAAATCCACTTCCCCAGCTTTTATCATGTAGGCCACTGTTAGGCATGTATTCTCTTAAATGCAGCCCAAAGAATCCCCAGTTAATACACCAGAGGGCCCCCTGAATATTCTTGCCAAAGTCTTTGAGTGTGCAAGGTCTTGAGCCAGCAAATAAGAATTCCATTCTTTGTGTTGTGCTGCCCTGGTGGATTTCTGAAGCGGTGCTATTTGGTTCTTTTTTGATACAATGCATGGTTTAGAGAAGTAGCTCTTCAGATTTTATTCCTGGAACCCTCTTCTTTTTAAGACCCATCATGTGGCTAGAGCAGGGCTTCTCTGCCTGAGCACTATTCACCTTATGGGCGAGATCATTTCATGTTGTGGAATGATGTTCTATGTGGTAGGGCATCCCTGTCTTCCACTCACTAGATGCCAGTAACACCCTCCCTAGTTGTGACAACCAAAAATGTCCCCAGGTAGCAGAACTGTTTCCTGTTGAGAACCACTGGACTAGAGGAATAATCTAGAATCAGATTTGTATACTGTCTACCAAAATTCTGAGTGTCCCTCTCTCCTGATCTGCCTGTTTCTTTATGTGTGTCAAGACTGCCATGCAATCTTGGTTACATTCTCATTCACAGCTAGGATGACCGTTGCAGGACTATCATGCAGAGGGAGGGCCATCTTCCTATGGCCTCATTGGTTTGCCGGAAACACTTGAGCAAATTCTGGGTCACTGCTGGGCAAAAGTGAGGACTTGAGAAAGTGTTCAGACAGCTGCTTCAGAGCTCCTCTCACAGTTAGACTGAGATGGGGGACAGTTGAGAGGCTCAGTAATGTCCATGGATTTGGCCCCAAATTGGCTATGGAGAGGAGGTTGGAACTTTGAAAAACAATAATAGATTGCTGGGCGTGGTGGCTCACGCCTGTAATCCCAGGACTTTGGTAGGCTGAGGCAGGCGGATCACAAGATCAGGAGATCGAGACCACCCTGGTTAACATGGTGAAACCCCGTCTCTACTAAAAATACAAAAAATTAGCCGGGCATGGTGGCGGGTGCCTGTAGTCCCCCAGCTATTCAGGAGGCTGAGGCAGGAGAATGGCATGAACCTGGGAGGTAGAACTTGCAGTGAGTGGAGACTGTGCCACTGCACTCCAGCCTGGGCGACAGAGTGAGACTCTGTCTCAAAAAACAAACAAAAAATTATAGATTTTCTTTTCTTTTCTTTTCTTTTTTTTTAGATAGAGTCTCATTCTATTGCCCAAGCTGGAGTGCAGTGGTGCGATCTCATGCCTGAGTCTCCGCAGTAGCTGGAATTATAGGCATGCGCCGCCATGCCCAGCTAATTTTTGTATTTTTAGTAGAGATGGGGTTTTGCCATGTTGGCCTCAGGCAATCCACCCACCTCGGCCTCCCAAAGTGCTGGGATTACAGGCATGAGCCACTGCGCCCGGCCAATAATGTATTTTCTTGTTAGAGGTCATCACTCCCAGATTTGAGATGAGTTAGGTGTCTAAACAGGAAGCGGAGCTTTTGTTAGAGTGAAGAGGCATTTCCAGCACCCAAATGGGCCTTGAGAATCAAGAGACCTCATTGCAAGGAAATGCTCTTGGATGGGAAGTGAAGGCCCTGCCACTGGTATGGCTCACTCTGCCCACAACGCCAAACAGCGCCCAGTCTCAATGGGGGAACCTGGGAGTGTTGGGGTTTTGTCTAACATCTTGGAATGATTCGTTCTTCTTCTGCTCTCAATCGAATCCACTGGCCTTGTTGAAGACCTTCCCATCATCACAGATCCCTGTTTTGCATAAAATAAATTGGAACCACTGGCGTTGAATGAAGCAAAAAATGGAGCTCTGTGAGAAATACTTGTCCTCGCCCCAGTAAGCCGGGGGCGGCTTTTCTTTACCAATGCCTCCTTCCCCTTGAAAACAGGAAGTCACCATGGCCAAAAGAAAATGAGTTTCCAGCCGGCTGGGTCAAAATCCAGACTCCACCTCCCACTCCCACCTGTGGGCTCCATGTCAACCTGCCCAACTTTCTCTCCGAGTCTTGACACCAGCAGCTGACTAAGCCCCTGTCAACGCAGCCCTCCTCTTTGACCTGAGCTTTCTGGCACTGTCTCTGTTCTTGTTCAGAGGGACGCTTCCATCTTCCTTCTCATCTCTCCTCTTGGCCCCTTTTCCTAATCCTTGGAGTGCAGGCAAAACTCTGAATGTGTTTTTTCCTCAGATAAATTGTAAAAAGGGGCAGGTGCCAGAGTTGTCCAGCCCGCACTCGGTATTCTTACCCGCCCTGGCCTAAGGTTGAAGAGGAGAACCGTCTGAATTCTTCAGTACAGGTTTCTGACCTGAGACATTTCATGAAGTTTCTTTAATTACAGGAGAGTGAAAACCCTATGCAAACTTTCTTTTTCTTCTCCCCCTCCCCCTTCTTCTTCTCCTTCTCCTCCTTCTCCTCCTTCTCTCTTCTTCTTTCTTCTTCTTCTTCTTCTCCTTCTCCTCCTTCTCCTTCTCCTCCTCCTCCTCCTCCTTCTCCTCCTTCTCCTCCTTCTCCTCCTTCTCCTCCTTCTCCTCCTTCTCCTCCTTCTTTCTTCTTCTTTCTTCTTCTCCTTCTCCTCCTTCTCCTTCTCCTCCTCCTCCTCCTCCTTCTCCTCCTTCTCCTCCTTCTTCTCCTTCTTCTCCTTCTTTCTTCTTCTTTCTTCTTCTCCTTCTCCTTCTCCTCCTTCTCCTTCTCCTCCTCCTCCTTCTCCTCCTTCTCCTCCTTCTCCTCCTTCTTCTCCTTCTTCTCCTTCTTTCTTCTTCTTTCTTCTTCTCCTTCTCCTCCTCCTCCTTCTCCTTCCTCTTCCTCTTCCTCTTCTTTCCTCCTCCTCCTCCTCCTCCTCGCCTCCTCCTCCTCCTTCTTCCTCTTCTTCTTCTTCTTCTTCTTCTTCTTCTTCTTCTTCTTCTTCTTCTTCTTCTTCTTCTTCTTCTTCTTCTTCTTTCCTCTTCTTCCTCTTCTTCTTCTTCTTCTTCTTCTTCTTCTTCTTCTTCTTCCTCCTCCTCCTCCTCCTCCTCCTCCTCCTCCTCCTTCTTCTTTTGAGATGGAGTCTCACTCTGTTGCCCAGGCTGGAGTGCAGTGGCGTGATCTCAGCTCATGGCAACCTCCACCTCCCAGGTTCAAGTGATTCTCCTGCCTCAGCCTCCTGAGTGGCCGGGATCACAGGTGCCCGCCACCATGCCTGGCTAATTTTTTGTATTTTTAGTAGAGACAAGGTTTCACCGTGTTAGCCAGGATGGTCTTGATCTCCTGACCTCATGATCCCCCTGCCTCAGCTTCCCAAAGTGCTGGGATTACAGGTGTCAGCCACCGCACCCAGCCACAAACTTTCTTAGATAAACAAAGATATTTATTGACTTATGTGGTTGAAAAGGCCAGCGGCTTCAGGCACGGCTGGATCCAGGGGCTGAAGGATGCCATCCGGAATCATTCTCTATTTCTCTCTCTCTTTTTTATTGGACACAGGGTCTTACTTTTTTCCCTAGGCTGGAGTGCAGTGGCACAATCACAGCTCACTGCAGCCTTGACCTCCTGGGTTCAAGCCATCTTTGCCTCAGCCCCCCAGGTAGCTGGGAATACAGGCGTGCTCTACCATGCCTTGTTAATTTTTGTATATATTTTAGAGACGAGATTTCGCCATGTTGCCCAGGCTAGCCTCGAACTCCTGAGCTCAAGCGATTTGCCCGCCTCAGCTTCCCAAAGTGCTGGGAATCCAGGCATGAACCACTGTGCCCAGCCATTCTCTATTTCTCAATATTGCTTTCCTCTCTTGGCTTTCTTCTAAGGCAGATTGTGACCTGTGAAGCCCTGACCACCAACTTCCGGCTTACACCCTATCACTGTAGAAAGTCCAGGCTAAATGCACACTGGACAGGCAAAAATGGTGCTGCTGCTGGTCGCTACCCAGACAATAGATGTCATGCAACTGCCTGTGCTTGTTTTGTTTTAAAATTTCTCTTTATGTTTTCTGGTCCTTCTCAAACTTTGAACAGTGAACATGGGCTTAGTCAGAGATACTTTGGTTGCAAACAGCAGACATCTACTCAAGCTAGCTTAAGCACTAAATACTTTCTTTTTTCCAGGGATTTCATGGTCACTTGGGAAATCAAGGGCTGGTGGTGAAGCCTGACTTTGTGGAGGCTGTCAGAGGAAATCAGGAATCCATTAAGAATCAGCACGGTCATCTCACTTTCTCTTCATGATCATTCGTCTCTGATCATCCTCCGGCATTAGCTCCAGTCTTCCTCTCTGTCTGATTGTTTTGCTTTTCTATGCTGGTGACAGGACACCTCTTAAACAGGTACCCGGAGGCAGAGGTGGCGCTTGGGCTTCCGGGTACCTCTTGCTGGGATCTTAGCTCACTGCAACCTCTGCCTCCTGAGTTCAAGCTATTCTTGTGCCTCAGCCTCCAGAGTAGCTGGGACCAAAGGTGTGCGCCACCACACGAGGCTAGTTGTTTTGTATTTTTTAGTACAGATGGGTTTTTGCCGTGTTGGCCAGGCTGGTCTCAAACTCCTGGCCTCAAGTGATCTGTCCAACTCGGCCTCCCAAGGTGCTGGGATTACAGGTGTGAGCCACCATGCCCAGCCTAGAGTATTTGTTTGCTAGGTATTTGAAGACTAAGCAGACAATAGATTAATAACCAAAACAGCAGGTGTAACTTTTATAAATAGAAAGATTAAAGATCATAGAATTAGCACTACCAATGGTTTAAATAAAAATCCTAGGCCAACATGGTGAAACTCCGTCTCTACTAAAAATACAAAAATTAGCCAAGCATGGTGTCAGGCGCCTGTAATCCCAGCTACTCCGGAGGCTGAGGCAGGAGAATCGCTTGAACCTGGGAGGTGCAGGTTGCAGTGAGCTGAAATCGCACCACTGCACTCCAGCCTGGGTGACAGAGACTCCATCTCCAAAAATAAATAAATAAATAAATAAATAAATAAATAAATAAAAATCCTAGATAGATGATAAGAATTACTGATGAAAAATAAATAAAATTTTTTTTCTTCAAGCAAATAAAAAACATACTACACAAATCACAAGATTTACTACTTTTAAAATCTTATTTGCATTTTAGAACAGTTTTACATTTACAGAAAAATTGCAAATATAATACAGAGTTTCTATCGGCCTTACAATCCAGTTTCTTCTATTGTGAACTTCTTTTATCACTATTGCATATTTGTCATAATTAATGTTTCTACAGGCCCCACAATCCAGCTTCTTCTATTATGAACATCTTATATTACTGTTGCATATTGTCATAATTAATAAAGTAATACTTACGCATTTTTAGTAACTAAAGCCCATCCTTGATAGACATTTCCTTAGTTTTCCCCAATGTTGTTTCCCTACTCCAGGATACCACATGACATTGAGTCGTCCTGTCTCCCTATGCTCTTCTTGGCTGCAGCAGTTTCTCAGACTTTCTTTGTTTTTGATGACCTTGATGGTGGAAGGCCAGGTGGGTGGATCATCTCAGGTTAGGAGTTTGAAACCAGCCTGGTCAACGTGGTGAAACACCCTCTCTAAAAAAAAAAAATTAGCTGGGCGTGGTGGCGGGCACCTGTAGTCCCAGGTACTTGGGAGTCTAGGCAAGAGAATTGCTTGAACCTGGGAGGTGAAGGCTGCAGTGAGCTGAGATTGCATCACTGTACTCCAGCCTGAGCCACAGAGTGAGACTTCGTTTAAAAAAAAAAAGATGTTTTGTAAAGCATACCTCAATTAGAATTTGTCTGATGCTATTTTCACCAAACAGACTGAGTTTGGGGGAGGAAGATCACAAAGGTGAAGGCCCTTCTCATCACATCCTATCGAAAAAGTACGCACTGTCAACACGAGTCATCACTGTTGATGTTGACCTTGACAGCCTGGCTGTGGTTGAGGTTGTGTTTGCCAGGTTTCTCCACTATGAAGTTACCTTTTTCACCTTCTTACTTCTTAAATCCACCCCTTTCTTAACCTATTGTGTTTATTGGTCCACGTAGTGTCTCTGCACTTGATGCATGACTCTGCATTTGAAGCAAGAAGGGAAATAGAATGTCATACCATTGAAATGCATTTTCCAAGACCAGCCTGACCAACATGGTGAAACCCTGTCTCTATTAAAAATACAAAAATTGGCCAGGTACAGTGGCTCACGCCTGTAATCCCAGCACTTTGGGAGGCCGAGGTGAGTGGATCATGAAGTCAGGAGATCGAGACCATCCTGGCTAACACGGTGAAACCCCGTCTCTACTAAAAATATAAAAAATTAGCCAGGCGTAGTGGCGGGTGCCTGTAGTACCAGCTACTCGAGAGGCTGAGGCAGGAGAATGGTGTGAACTTGGGAGGCGGAGCTTGCAGTAAGCCAAGATTGCGCCACTGCACTCAAGTCTGGGCAACAGAGCAAGACTCCATCTCAAAAACAAAAACAAAAACAAACAAATAAACCAACAAAATTAGCTGGGCATAGTGGTGCACAACTACAGTCCCCACTGAGGCAGGAGAATCACTTGAACCTGGGAGGTGGAGGTTGCAGTGAGCCGAGATCACACCACTGCACTCCAGCGTGGGTGACAGAACAAGACTTTGTCACCAAAAAAAAAAAAAAAAAAAAAAAAAAAAAAGCATTTACAGTAGAGTTTTTTTGTTTAAAAAAAATTCCCCTTTTGAAAATACATGGTTTTCTCAAGGGACGAGAGCATTCTGTCTAAAGCACTGCTGCCCTCAAAAAGAAAGACTGGAATGAGCTTTGGTTTCTTTTCCATTGTGACAATTTCCAGATTTGAATAATTCACCACAAGCGTAGATCTCTCTCAAGTCTCCAGTATTCAAAGTACTTTGAATTTGTGGAAAAACAGAGTTATCCAGATGGTTGGGGCTGGTAGTTCTCTGGGGTACATACAAAGTGTGCTTTAGAAATACATGATTGCCTAAAGAAACTGCTTTGTAAGCCTCCCTACAAGATAAGAGAAACTTTCTTTTTTTTTTTTTCCCTGAGATGGAGTCTTGCTCTGATGCCCAGCCTGGAGTGCAGTGGTACCATCTCAGTTCACTGCAGCTTCCGCCTCCCAGGCTCAAGTGATTCTCCTGCCTCAACCTCCCAAGTAGCTGGGACTACAGTCGCCTGCCACCACGCCTGGCTAATTTTTATATTTTTAGTACAGATGGGGTTTCACCATGTTGGCTAGGCTGGTCTCAAACTCCTGACCTCGTGATCCGCCTGCCTCAGCCTCCCAAAGTGCTGGGATTACAGGCATGAGCCACCGTGCGCAGCCAGATAAGAGGAACTTTTGTTTTAAACAAGCAAACAATCCTGCACCCAACTGCTCTGTGTTGTATTTAAAACTTAATTGAGATTATTATTTACAAATTTCAAAAATCAAGTATATTTCATTTTTTATCAGTAATTCTTATCATTTATCTAGGATTTTTACTTGAACCACTGGTGATGCTAATTCTATGATCTTTAATTTTTCCTATTTATAAAACACCTCTGTGTCCCCAACAACTTCATCATTGTTTTTCTTTTTTTCCCCTCAAGCTATTTTGGAGCTAAATAAAAATCTTAACATTCGGGCCGGGCGCGGTGGCTCACGCCTGTGAGCTGAGGTGGGCAGATCACAAGGTCAGGAGTTCGAGACCATCCTGGCCAACATGGTGAAACCCCATCTCTACTAAAGATACAAAAAATTAGCTGGGCGAGGTGGCGGGCGCCTGTAATCCCAGGTACTTGGGAGGCTGAGACAGGAGAATCGCTTTAACCCGGGAGGCGGAGGTTGCAGGTTACGTTTTTCATTTATGGCAGCCATCCTGCTTTGCTAAAGCTGCCAAATATTTAATGTCTAAAAAGGGAAATAAGGGACACTTTGAGTTACAAGGAAGAAGAGAACTAGATGAAGGATAATGCTGTTTTGAAGGGTATGTTTATGAAAGGAAAATATTGTGTATCGTTGGGTGGTTGGAAAGCCCCAGAATGGTGGATTTTGCTAATAAAAGTTTGTTGCCCTGCTAATGAGCTACTTTGCTTCTCTAGGTACCCACCAAGCTCCCAAGTGGGTTGGCACATAGTGCAGGCTGGAGAGCGAGCAGGATGCGTGAACCATGTCTTATCTCTGCAGGATCCTCTTACACATTGTCTTCATCAGCAGGCTTCTGGTGAAAGACAGGGATGGCAAGTGACTGAAACCCAAGTTTCAGTTGGCTTGGGGATTGGCTTCCCCCAAATCAAGGAGGGGCAACTCACCAAGCCATAAGAGGCATGACACTGCTGCTGGAGCTCACGAATGGTCTGGAACCAAGGGTTGGGTCAGTGATATTCTCCTGGCAGAAAAGGCGGGCATCAACTTGCACAAGGTAGACCTCTCAATAGCTCAGCTTGGGTCAGGTGACTGCTCCTGGACTAAAGGATTGGTTCATCTGGAAACTGGGCTGCCATAGGAACCACAGGGTCCAGAGGGGCGGGGTATAAACAGGAAAACTAAGAGTTCCGTTTTCAGAGGAAGGGGAGTGGTCTGGGCAGACAAAACTGTTAAGGCCCACGACACTAACTTGATGTTGAGCATATAATTAGAAAGTTATAGATGTCTCCACATCTGGTGTTTTCTCAGTTTGTTTCCTAGAGAGGAAAGTAAAACACACTATTCTGTTTTAATAGGTTGCCTGGTGGGCCATCCTATAATCCCATATCCTCACGTTCTGTTAATATATTGGTATTTTTCCTTCTAGTCTTTTCTTTCTTCCACCCCCCACTCCAGGCTACTGGTTTCTTAGGCTGCCGGTTTTTGCTTTGCATGAGACTAGACTGACTTTTGGGTTCTTAGCTAACTTCCAGATCTGTGAGCTTTTTTCAGATGAAGTTGGAATAGTCTCCGTAACCAGTTATATTGACAGGAAACTCGGTGAAAAGATATTTTAATAAATTATTTTTCTTTGCTTGCCAGTTCTAGTGAATCTTCAAATGTGACTCTTGAAATGAGACCATGGAAAATGACCAGGAAACTCTGGCCACTTGGTCCCATGAAACAGAGGGCCCCTGAAGTTTGGGATAACAAAATCATTTCCAAATTTTGACCTAGACATTACAGGCTGGAGGACTGCAGGCCAAATGTGACCCAGATGTGCTCTGTTTGCCTCATACAGCTAAAAATTTTCAAATTAATTTCCAACCTTTGAAATCAAGAGCTTTATCTGAATTTTGATCTTCTCTCTAGATATGGGGAGATGTGGCCATGCCTGGCCAGCGTTCCTGAACCACACATTGGCTGGATTGCTGTGGGTGGGGCAGACTTTGTTGCTATAGAACCCCAGACCCCCCTGTTACCCACTGGAGTTATTTACAAGGCCTGCCTGGTCCCTGTATGTCAGTGGCTTCAATCTGGCCACTCTCATTGGCTTGCTGCTCCTGGAGCTGCCCATGCTGAGAACCATTCTGTTCCACCCAGCCAACAGCCCGTGGAACTTTCCTGACCCCTCCTGGGCCTGAAGCCCCAGAGCCAGGACTGGACCTTTGTGGATATTGATGGCTGGAGAAAATATCTGTAAGACTCTCAGGAGGGAAATGCTAGGTGCAAAACTGCACAGGGCCTATCATCCTTGGGTAATTTAGAAATACGTGCATATAAAATTATCTCTATCTTGGTGTTTCTGTTTGGGTTGTTGCCTCTGTTCCCTGATCTTCATATCTACACCAACATTTTAACAATGTAAAATTCCAGTACATGTGCATTTCACTTCTAATTTACATATACTCTAAGTAATTTTCCAAAAACGTTCTCATGGCATATTTTGCTTACTTATATGCACTCTTCAGCATGCACACCCTCCACTCCCATGCCTTAGCCACACCTCATCCCTAGTGGATGGGAACCCATTTCCACTCCCAACTGTTATCTGTACCTTATCCTGCACAGGTTGTATACACAAACCGTGCTTACTGTATTTTGTGCATGATTTATGGGATTTTCAAGAGTAATTCTGACCACGCCCAGTTCTTTTTATGTGCACTGATTGAGAACTCAAGGTAATTCTTGGGGAGATAGGGCAAGAAAACCAGAAACCAGGAAGAAGGGAGGAAGAAGACAGATGAGATCTGGGTCTGCATGGGACTTCCATTCTAGGAAGTGGGAGTTTTCAGCTGAGCACAGCAAGGATTCAAATCTGGGCTTGCCAGGTCCAGAGGCATTTGCATACTTCCCTAGTGTTGATGAATTGAGCTAACTCACACACCAGGTATCCACACATCTTGGAACCAGATAGTAGATGGAAAACATGGAAACATGGCGTAAACACAGGAAACAATGAAAGGTTAACAATATATTTTTTGCTTGTTATCTATGTGACCTAAAGCATGTATTGAACCCCTCTGATACCACTTTGCTTGGGTCATGTAATGGGCCCATTATAGTGGGTTCCCTTTGTGGTTGTAGTGTTCATGGAGATTAGAAATAGCAATAACACCCACCATTTATTGGGCATGTTTTTCACGTGTGTGTGTGTGTATATATATAATATATATTAATATATATATGTGTGTGTGTGTATATATATATTGGGTTTTGTTGCTGTTGTTGTTGTTGTTGTTTTTGAGACAGAGTCTCGCTCTGTCGCCCAGGCTGGAGTGCAGTGGTGTGATCTCAGCTCACTGCAAACTCCACCTCCTGGGTTCAAGCGATTCTAGGGGCATGTATTATATTTCAGGTAATGTGCTCAACATTTTATATCCATGATATCACTTAATCCTCTCAATCATCCAAGGGATAAGCACCATCATTATCTCCATTTTACAGACAAGCAAACAGAGGCTCAGAGGGCTTTTTTTTTTTTTTTTTTTTTTTTTTTTTTTGACAGAGTTTCGCTCTTGTTGCCCAGGCTGGAGTGCAATAGCGCGATCTTGGCTCACTGCAACTTCAGTTTCCTGAGTAGCTGGGATTCCAGGCACTCACCACTATGCCCGGATAATTTTTTTGTATTTTTAGTAGAGATGGGGTTTCACCATGTTGGCCAGGCTGGTCTTGAATTCCTGACCTCAAGTGATCTGTCTGCCTCGGCCTTCCTAAGTGCTGGGATTACAGGCATAAGCCAGCATGCCTACTTTAAAAAGAAATACTTTTTTCTTTTTTTCTGAGACGGAGTTTCACTCTTGTTGCCCAGGCTGGAGTGCAACGGCAGGATCTTGGCTCACTGCAACCTCCGTCTCCTGGGTTCAAGCAATTCTCCTGCCTCAGTCTCCTGAGTAGCTGGGATTACAGGTGTCCACCAAGCACCTGGCTAAATTTTTTATATTTTTAGTAGAGATGGGGTTTCACCACGTTGGCCAGGCTGGTTTCGAACTCCTGACCTCAGGTGATCCACCTGCCTTAAGTCTCCCAAAGTGCTGAGATTACAGGTGTGAGTCACTGAACCCAGCCCAAAAAAAAAACCCAAAAAAACAAAACAAACAAACAAACAAAACAAACAAAAAACCACTTTTTAATCTAAAATTTAAAAAATATATATTTTTAGTTTATTTTTAATGTTAAAATTTTTTGTAGAAATGGGATCTCACTATGTTGTCCAGGCTAGTCTCAAATTCCTGACTTCAAGTGATCCTCCTGTGTGAGCCTCCCAAAATGCTGGGGTTACAGATGTGAGCCACAATGCCCAGCCAATCCCCTGGCAATTTAAAAAATTAAAATATTAGGAAGTCCAAATTTATTGTTTACTTTTTAGATAACATACAGAAATAGAAGCTCTGATCATTTTTCATGATCTTCAACAAAATATTTGCTATGCCAAAGCCTGCTTTCTCATCTGTAGAGATAATAATGGCCCAACTTCATATCATTGTTGTAAAATTAAAAAAATAATGTAAGTGAATTACTTACTGCGATAAGAGTGCAATCAAAGTTAAGTCATTATGAGGTCAACATTGTGAATTATATTTATATGTACATGCTTGTTTTGCAAAATGGAGCCATATTTCCTGTGCTGTTTGGTAACTTGCCTTCTTTTTAAAAAAGTGTAACAGCATATAGTGACATTTATATATAATCATCAGTGTCATTTGTAATAATTGCCATATAGTTCACTGTGTAGATTTTTGATAGCTATTAAACAAAACCCCTATCGACGGGCATTTTGGTTGTTTGAATTTTCCACATTCTTACAGCTTTAGGAGATCTTTAATTATGTTTGAGGGTAAATTCCTACGCAGGAGAACTTTTTCTTCCTCCCCCACCCTGGCATTTCTGGCTCCTCCATTCTGGGAAAGGACAGAAGGTTTGTTTGAAATTGACAAAGAGGCCGGGCGCGGTGGCTCAAGCCTGTAATCCCAGCACTTGGGAGGCCGAGACGGGCGGATCACGAGGTCAGGAGATCGAGACCATCCTGGTTAACACCGTGAAACCCCGTCTCTACTAAAAATACAAAAAAAACTAGCCGGGCGAGGTGGCGGGCGCCTGTAGTCCCAGCTACTCCGGAGGCTGAGGCAGGAGAATGGCCTAAACCCGGGAGGCGGAGCTTGCAGTGAGCTGAGATCCGGCCACTGCACTCCAGCCCGGGCTACAGAGCAAGACTCCGTCTCAAAAAAAAAAAAAAAAAAAAAAGAAATTGACAAAGAAAGTCTAGGCTGGGGATCGTGGGGTGTGGAGGTGGGGGCAGGGGATGGGGCATGGGGATTTTGCTGGTCGCCCAGGTAAGATCAGATAAGGAGGCCGATTATGCATGCTGATAGAGGCCCAGATAACCACCGGTTTACAAAACCTTCTTGCAGATAGTTTTAAAGATGCCGTTCTTTTGTGATTTTAATACGTCCTCACTCCACCCACCACTGAAGCTATTCCCAGGTTGACAGCTGCAAAGAGTCAGAGAACCGGTGCCCATGTCTTTATCTCTTTCTCTCTGGTTTTCATTCCTCCTCTATTTTCAGTCCACCAAATAGGTTTGGTTTTTAAGCTTTTTCTCGGGAAAATGAAATACAAGATGCAATTTTTTTTTTTTTAATGAGACAGTCTCGCTGTCACCCAGGCTGGAGTATAATGGTGCGATCTCGGCTTAACTGCAACCTCCGTTTCCCAGGTTCAAGTGATTCTCCTGCCTCAGCCTCCCGAGTAGCTGGGATTACATGTGCCTGCCACCATGCCCGGCTACTTTTTGTGTTTTTTTTAGTAGAGATGGGGTTTCACCATGTTGGCCAGGCTGGTCTTGAACCCCTGACCTCAAGTGATCCGCTTGCCTCGGCCTCCCAAAGTGCTGGGATTACAGGCATGAGCCACTATGCCTGGCCAAGATGCAGATTTTTTGTTCTTTGGGTGCAAAAGCACAGCTTTGGGAAAAACAAACAAACAAACAAACAAAAGAAAATCTAATGGAGGCGCTTTCTTAGGCAGATTGGAGGCCCTGCACCCCGCTAGGGGCTGGGCCCCCGCCCTGGAAGCCTATATTTAGGTATCTGAAAG
The DNA here is from genome assembly GCF_024542745.1 of Macaca thibetana thibetana. NCBI lineage: Eukaryota > Metazoa > Chordata > Mammalia > Primates > Cercopithecidae > Macaca > Macaca thibetana. The sequence continues at coordinate 43,195,590 of NC_065587.1, read as the reverse complement.
CGAAACAGGAGGGAAAGAAACAAAATGCGGAAAACTTCTGTGAGCCTCAGTTTCCTCATGCAAAATGTGGACGTTACTAGTCTCTCCTTACCTCGGGGTCACCACGGAATTAGATAAAATAGTGCCGGTAAAAGGTGTCCCCGTATCGGAGAAGATGGCCATTACTCAAAGGCTTGCGCCAGTGAATGTAAAGCTGCAAACAGAAATCAGGGCTCTCACGGAGAGCTCGAGGGTGAGATTTTGGTCTAGATTTGGGCATGGCAGTGGCAGTCGGAAGAGGCTTCCCTGGGGAGGCAGCCAGGCCTGCAAACAGTGTTTGTCGTTCTCTCCGTCTGGCATTAGGGCCAGAGCACTACTGTCTCTCTGTTCCCCCAACACAACACGCTGCCAGGGCCCAGCTGAGGCTGCAGAGCCTTAGCACGGGCTGCTCGCTCTGCCGGAACACACTGGTCCCAAACCGTGGCCTGACTGGCTCCTTACTGACTTTCAATTCTGAGATGAATGATCATCTCCCTGGAAAAGGCTCTGTCACTCTCCAATGACCCAGTTCTGGTTTATCTTCCCCGTGCTGATCGCCCCTGCAATCTGTTTACTTTCAGCTCTTGGACCTGTTCTTCCCTGCCCACTCCAGGCGCGCTTGGAGCTGTGCGCACAGTAGGTGCTCGGAAAATATTTGTCCGGGGGATAACATGCCTTCCAGCAGCGCAACTCCAGCTCTGAGGGCATATTCATCATCCGGGGGATCTTGTTAGAATCAAGGGTCCAGTTCAGTAGGTCTGGAGTGGGGCCCAGGCGTCTGTTTCTGAGAAGCTTCCAGGTATTGTGATGCTGCAGGTAGGTGGGCCGTGCTTTGGGGTTCAAGAGTGTGTGAATGGCACAGCGGCGACCTGGGGGGTCAACAGAGGGAGGGGCTGGTTGAAACGGGAGGGGATTCACTGATACTTAAGTAATGGGATTTGTCCCTCCAACCCTCACCCACACCCCCACCCCTCCATCCTCGCTCCCATCATTTCTCAGCCACATTATTATTTTTTTTTTTTTTTGAGACAGAGTCTCACACTGTTGCCCAGGCTGGAGTGCAATGGCGTGATCTCTGCTCACTGCAACCTCTGCCTCCTGGGTTCAAGCGATTCTCCTGTCTCAGCCTCCCAAGTAGCTGGGATTACAGGTGCCTGCCACCACATCTGGCTAATTTTTGTATTTTTAGTAGAGACAGGGCTTCACTGTGTTGGCCAGGCTGGTCTCGAACTCCTGACCCCAAGTGATCCACCTGCCACGGTCCCCCAAAGTGCTGGGATTGCAGGCATAAGCCACCACGCCTGGCCTCTCAGCCACATTATTGATCTGCTCACCATGTCCTCCCTCCCCCCAATCATTGTCCCCAAACTAACCTGAGCTTCCTAAAGCCCACAGAGTTTGCCATGGCTTCGGAAACACTCAGACTCTTGCCTACTCCTCCAGCCTGGCACCAAAGAGGCACTCCCCACACAAAATTTGCTGAATGAAGGACTGAGTGATGTCATTGGGTCACAATCATCTCTTGGGGCTCTCTTGTCCCTTTCACTCCGCCTGTCATCTGCCTGTGTGAATTTCCCAGTTGGACTGGAGAAAGGTTTAGCTCCTGTCTTTATCCTGCAAGGAAGCTCTGCAGGAAACTCTCCAACTGGACAATAAGCCCCCTTGCCTTTGCAAAAACATTTTAATACCTGTTATTTTTGGCTGATTCCCACAGAGATTGGCAGCACTGATTTTGAAGGCCACGTGTACTCCAGGTAAGGAGAACGCAGGTGCAGGGGCCAACTGCCTGTGCTTGCTCCCTCACTCACTTGTCATTTTAACTTCTTTGTGCCTTGATTTCCCCATCTGTGTAATGGGGATAATAAAATGTACCTCCAGGCCGGGCGTGGTGGCTCATGCCTGTAATCCCAGCACTTTGGGAGGTCGAGGCAGGAGGATCACCTGAGGTCAGGAGTTAGGGAACAGCCTGGGCAACATGGCGAAACACCATCTCTAGTAAAAATACAAAAATTAGCCAGGCATGGTGGCTCATGCCTGTAATCCCAGCTACTCAGGAGGCTGAGGCAGGAGAATCGCTTGAACTTGGGAGACGGAGGTTGCAGTGAGCTGAGATTGCACCACTGCACTCCAGCCTAGGTAACAGAGCGAGACTGTCTAAAAAAAAAAAAAAGTGCCTCCGATTGCTGTTAGGATGACGAAGTAGTTAATACAGCTGCTCAAGCAGAGCAGTGCCTGACACATTGTGAGCCCTCGGTTGTATTAGATGCGGGTTTTTTTTTTTTTTTTTTGAGACTGAGTCTCCCTCTGTCACCCAAGCTGGAGTGCAGTGGCACGATCTCGGCTCACTGCAACCTCTGCCTCCCCGGTTCAAGCGATTCTCCTGTCTCGCCCTCCCGAGTAGCTGGGAATACAGGTGCCCACCAGCACACCCGGCTGATTTTTTGTATTTTTAGTAGAGACGGGGTTTCATCATGTTAGCCAGGATGGTCTCGATCTCCTGACCTCGTGATCCATCCGCCTCGGCCTCCCAAAGTGCTGGGATTACAGGCATGAGCCACCAGCCCGGCTAGATGCTGTTGTTTTTAGCAGAGTAAGAAAGGCTGTGAACAACTGAGTGGCCAATTTGAGCCTGCTTACCTTGCTAATGGGAGAACTGGGCCGAGCAAGTTCTCCTGTCTATAAATTCTATCAGCTTTCGTTGTACTTCAGGAGTCCCCAGTATGGGATATTTTTGGACCAGAAAATTGAAATGCCGGTGGTACCTTTGAGGACCGCTGGTATTTCATTCCATATGGAACTAGTAAACATCCAGTGTGGCGGGGGGGCGGGGGAGAATTATCTCAGACTCAAGAAGGATCATTCTCATGAAGACAGAAAGTGTCTGCATCCATAGGGTATGGTCCGCTCTCACCTCAGTTCTGTGGAGAATCTTGACAATTTTGTTCTAGAGCAGTGATACCTCCACTGGTACCTCAAGGGGACACTGAAAATGTTGGGGGAACTCTTTGATTGTCACTATGGCCAAGGGGCAGCTGGTGACATTCATGGGCAGAGGTCATGGATGCTAAATGTCCTTCAAGGTCCAGAGCAGTCTTCCGCCCACAAAGGCTGTCCCACCTCCCACGTGACTTTGTGTTTTGTGTTGTTTGAGATGGAGTCTCACGCTGTTGCCCAGGCTGGATGCAGAGGTGCGATCTCAGCTTACTGCAACCTCCACGTCCCGGGTTCAAGCGATTGTCCTGCCTCAGCCTCCCAAGTAGCTGGGATTACAGGCCCCCGCCACCGTGCCCAGCCTCCCACATGACTTTGAAACCACCCTTAGCCATTCCTGTAGGCAAAGAACCAGTTTCTCATTATCCAAGTCTAGAACCCAATTTCATATAACATTGAAATCAAAGTATTTTTTGTATACTTTTAATATTCACTGATTTTTTTTTTCCCAGAAATATAACTACTGGATAAATGAGGGGAAAATAGGTTTTGTTTTGTTTGGAATTTTACCAAGAGCTGGCTGTTTTGCAGATTCTTGTCACCAGCAGCACCACTGCCCCGCCTTGAATGTTGTTCCCACTGAGCTGTGAGTCCCAGGACAGATGCTACACTTCTCACCCTGTGCCCCAGCTCCAGTCACACACACTGGTCCAATGTGGGCTGGCACAGAAGACTGCAGGCCTGGGGGTGCCCAGCACTGGGACTGGAGGTCAGAACACCTGACTTCAAAGTCTGGTTTGAGCCCTTTCTGTGTGCCCTTGGGTAAGTCTTTGGTCATGCTGAGCCTTGGTTTCTTTCGCTGTAAAATGGGATCCTAAAGTGCCAACCTCGGCTGGGTGTGGTGGCTTCACGCCTGTAATCCCAGCACTTTGGAAGGCTGAGGCGGGTGGATCACTTGAGGTCAGGAGTTTGAGACCTGCCTGGCCAACATGGTGAAGCCCCGTCTCTACTAAAAATACAAAAAATTAGCCGGGCGTGGTGGCGCGCATCTGTAATCTCAGCTACTCAGGAGGGTGAGGCATGAGAATCCCTTGAACCCAGGAGGCGGAGGTTGCAGTGAGCCGAGATAGTGCCACTGCACTCCAGTCTGGGTGACAGAGCAAGACTCTGTCTAAAAAAAAAAATAAAAAGTGCCATGGGGTAGATATGAGGGCACAAGGAGATCATGGGGACCTGTGCTCAGCCTGGCAACAGGAGCACACAATTTACACCTGTTATCAAAGATGAAAGGCCAAATGAATGGGTGAATGAAGGGAGTGGACCTCAAGATTGGGTGCATTTTCTATTTTTTCCATGGCATGAGATGGTGTTTAGGGAGTCAGTGGTGTTGGTGAAAACACACACAGCAGGATAAGAACAGGTGGGTCCTTTTGTTAATCCACGTCCTTCCCCTCCCCTTGGCCTTCCTCCATCCTTCTCTTTCTCTGCCCCCTCCTCCTCCCACTACTCCCCATCACTCTCCCAGGCTGAATGTGAGGGAATCACTGAAAGCCCCTGGCCAGCCCCCACTGCAGCGTGGCCTTGAGGAGCAGAGGCCACCCCTGAGAGCAGGAGGTCCTGGATTCACGTCCTGAAGCCACCGTTTCCTGGTGGGGTGACCTGGAACTCTTGATTCTGTTTCCTCCCTGGAATTCCCCATTACCTCGTCACACCCTCACATCCACCCTGTAAGGTTGGTACTTTAGGATCCCCATTTAACAGCTAGAGAAACAGAAGCTCAGGGTAACTAAAGAGTTCCTGCCTTGGAGGGTTGGGAGGATGAAATGGGTTCCACGTGCAAGTTGCTTGGCCCAGTACCTGAGGACAAGGGATGTTTAGTAAACAAGTCCCTGTGTCTTCCCCCTCCTTTGTCCTCCCTTTGTTTCTGGGCTATGATTCACACCTGGGTTACGGGGGCTCCACAAATTCTGTATTTTTTAGGCACCAGAGGGCTGTCAGAACAGGGACAGGGGAGCTGGAATGGGGTCATGGAGAAGTTGATCAGGGAGGCCACTCAAGTGTCTCCACCTGTGGAAACTCATGCTGGCCCCTGGATGCAGATGTGTGTAGCAGGTGAAGGGGCTGAGGCTGGGGAGAGGTATCCCAGGCAGAAGGAAAGGCAAGAGCAAGAGAGCAGAGCATTCATAGGTGACTGTGAGGAGCCACTTGCCAGACACCGTGACTGATCAGCTCCAGAGGACGTGCTGTGGTCAGAGATGCCCCACCTGTCTTGTTCTCGATAAGGACACCCTGCTTGATTGAGAATTATGGTGGACATCAACCCAATGGCCTCAAATTCCAGCGACCTGCAGATGGATACTAGTGTCCTTCAATATCAAGATTCTGGAATTCTTGCCTCCCTGTTTATTCAAATGGATTAACTGAGAACCTACTGTGTGCAGACACCATTCTCAGTGCTGGGATACACGCATGAACAAGACAAGGTCCTGGCCTTCTTAGTCCATTTGGGCTGCTATAACAACATACCTTAGACTGGGTGGCTTATAAACAACAGAAATGCATTGTTGACAGTTCTGGAGACTGGGAAGTCCAAGACCTAAGCACCAGCAGATTCTGCGTCCGAGCTCTGTGCTTCATGGTGCCTTCTTGCCACATCCTCCCGTGGCCGGAGGGCAAAAAGCTCCCTCAGGGCTTTGTTATAAGGGCACGAATCCTGTTCATGAGGGTGGGGGCCTCCCTCTCCCCAAAGACTCCCTCTTAGTACCATCGGACTGGGGATTCATTTTCAACACATGAATATGGGGGACGCAGACATTTAGACCATGTGGGCTCTAGGATGGCCGTGATGCTAATGAAAGCAAAAATGGTGCAAATCAGGAAGGCAGGATTTTCTTCCACTCAATCCAGTGACAAACTTCTTTTCCTGTCTCACTTTACAGGCAAGGAGACTGGTCCTTTGCCCAGATCCCACAGCCAGAGAGGGGTGAGGCAGGATGGAAACCCTGGTCTGTGTCCTTCAGAGCCTGGGCCCCGGGATGTGTGAGTCTCTTCTGGCTTCTGTAACAAATGACCACTAACTGGCTAGAAACAGCACAACTGTAGCATCTTTCAGTTCCGGAGGTCAGGAGTCGGAAATGGGCCTTGCTTGGCTAAAATCAAGGTGTCAGCAGGAGGGCACTCTCCCTGGAGGTCCTAGGGGAGGATCTTGTTTCTTGCCTTTTCCAGCTTTTAGAGGCTGCTGGATTCCTTGGCTCATAGCTGTCTTTTCCATGTTCAAGGCCAGCAGTGGAGCGTCCTTAAATCTCCCTTTCTGACTCTGGCCCTCCTGTCTCCCTCTTATGAGGACCCTTGTGATGACACTGGCTCCTCTGGATCAGCCAGGATCACCTCCTCACTTGGAGATCCTTGACTTCCTCACATCTGTAATGTCCCTGCTGCCGTATAAGGAGGCCAGGATGCTTCTGATCTTTAAAAGACTAAGGACCCCCAAACAAGTCTGAGGACACTCCTGGCTTACTTTGGTTTTGGCCACGAAAGTTTGCCAATATCCCTGGCCTTCAGGCTGATGCCCTGGGAGGATGGAGGGACTGAGGTGGGGAAATATCTGTGAATGGGGGGTGGTGTGGATTCACAGGTTTCAGGGGTTGGAACTCGAATGTCTTTGGGACCCATTTTTCTGCCTTCCACAGTGTGGATGGTGGGAAAGCTCCTGGTTCCAGGGTGCAGACTTAGGCTGGTTCTTTGGCCTCTCTGTGCCTCAGTTTATATACTGAGGGTGAGGAGAAATCTGTTTTGTGGGGTTGTTGAAGTAGTAAAGGAGTTGGTAATTGAAAAGTACTAAACGTATGCCAGGCACTGTGGACACACAGGCTGTACCTTTTGGGGTTCACATCCCTCCCCCACCTGCTACCACCCCACCCAGCCTGGCATGCAGTGGTGCAATCACAGCTCCACTGCAGCCTTGACTTTCCGGGCTTAAGCCATCCTCCCACCCCAGCCTCCGGAGTAGCTGGGACCACAGGTGCACACCACGACACCTGGCTAATTTTTCAATTTTTTGTAGAGACGGGGTTTTGCCATGTTGTCCAGGCTGGCCGTCCATATGACATTGAAGCTCTCTTTCAGTTTTGACATCTGATCCATCTATGGCTGTGTGTGTGACAGTGTGTGTGTGTGATTGTGTGTGTGTGCACGCATCTTTATGGGGACTGAGGGTGGGTGGAACAGAGACTGGGAGAGACACTTTGTGAAATGTTTATATTTTATGCCTTTTGATGTAATTCCAGCCAAACTAGATCTTAAATCATGCAGCAGGAAGCTCCTTAAAATTTTTAATTTGTTGTTTTTCTTAGAAATGATTATTTCCACATTGCGCCCAGAGACACTCCGTGTCTCGTCCTGCCTCCCATCCTTGTGCTGTTCTAAAAGATCCCCAGGCGGCGCTTGTTTACTGCCGCCAATCAGGTGGACTTTGCACAAACCATGCTTTGGGTCCATCTTGTCGTTCTGTGAAGCTGTAATATCTTTGGGGGAGATTTTATAGCTTGTCCCATATAAGCTGGGGCTGGGATGTCATTTAGAAGAAGGCCAACCTGTAGATTCCTTGCTAAAAACCACATGGTATTTTACAAGACGGGTTGAGAGGCAGAGCTGGGTTGGGTGTGGGGCAGCAGAGAGCTGGATTCTTGGGGAATCTTCTCGGCATTTAATTTAATTTTTGATGTCGAGAGCTTGATCCTGGTTTTGAAGAACAATGGAGTACAAGAAGAAAAAGAAATCACATAAATTTAATTAGAATGGAGGAAAGAGATGCTTTTGATCTTTAAGAGACTAAAGCCCCAAACAAATCCAAAGTGCGTCCCTGGACTTTAAACTGATAACCCAGGAGGACCGAGGGACAGAGCTGGGGGACTATTTGAGATGGGGCGGAGGGGCGGTGCATGAGGGTGGGCTAATGCATGACCCACAAGCTGGCTTCAAAGGTTAGCTCTTTACAAGCAAGCAAGGACACCAGAGGGTCTGTGAGTGGTGTGGGGATGCCTCTGGGGGCTGGGCCTGCAGGAATTTCACACCACGACAAGGCACCAGCGGCAAGAGGGGCTCAGAGAAAGGACTTGAGGCAGCGGTAGCACAGGGTCCCTTTGCACGGGACACCTCCTGAGGGTCGGGATGGGGGTAAGGGCATGAAGGTGGGGCTTGGGAGCCAGGCAGAGATGGGTTCAAATCCCAGCTAGCAGTGCTGGGATAAAGCACCTGAGTCTGTGTGTCTCAGTTTCCTCACCTGTAAAGGGAAGGTGATTTTAATTCACGATGTTGTTGCAAAGGTGGAGTGAGCTGGTGCGGACAAACAGGCCCAATGAGGCACAGCCATGGGATTTCAAGATGGAAACAGCTTTACTGTTTTTATCTGATTCTAACTGGGGTTTCTTAACTCTGACACCCCTAACATTTCTATTGATTGATTGATTGATTGAGACAGGATCTTGCTCTGTTGCCCAGAATGAGGTGCAGTAGCACAATGATGGCTCACGGCAGTCTTTCTCCCTGGCTCAAGCCATCCTCCCGCCTCAGCCCCACCGAGTGGCTGGGACCACAGGTGCGTGCCACCATACCTGGCTGATTTTAAAAATATTTTTCGTAGAGATGAGGTTTCACTCTGTTGCTGAGGCTGGTCTTGAACTCCTGGCCTCAAGTGATCCTCCTGCCCTAGCCTTCCAAAATGTTGAAATTACAGATGAGAGACCCTGCACCTGGCCACTCCTGACATTTTAATTGGGATCATCCCTAGCATACCCACTAGATGCCAGTAGCAATGTCCAGGCCCCAGTTGTGACCATCAAAAACATCTCCAGACATTGCCAGGTGTCCCCTGGTGGTCAAAATCCCCCCACCCCCATTGATAACCACTGAGTGTGCGTATTGTAAACGAAACAAAAAACAGAGATTGTATCAGACACAATAGAAGTCTATAAAGAAGAAATAAGTATCCAGAGACTCTGAAATAACCACCGTTTCCATTTAAATGTACATATTTATGGAGATTTTTCTATGTAAACACACACATAGTCTATACATCCAAATGATATAAATTTAATTTTTCATACAACTGATCATATGTATATATTATATGCTTTTTTCTTAAATAAAATTTTCATTTTACTGGCTTTTCATAAAAATATCAAAAGGAATGCACACTTACTGTTAACAGGTCAGAAAACACACAGGACTGCAGAGAAAAGGAAACGACTCCTCCCCTCCTCTTTGAGTCCTACTCATTCTATGCTATTATTTCTAGTAATGACAGCTACTATTTATGCAAAGCTCTCTTGGTGCCACCAAGCAGGTGCTAAGCCCTGGCCACAGGTGTCTCATTCAGGGCTTGCTGCAACCCTCTGAGATGGACACTCTTACTGTCTTTCTAGTTTATGGATGCAGAAACCCAGGCACAGGAAGTTCCCTCCTGCTTGCTAAAGGCTGGCTCCAAGATCTATTACATGCTACATCCATCACAGGCCTTTTCAAGTTTCCTTGCCTTTTGAAGGAGTTGATGAACTCCAGTCAACCCTTCTGTGTTTTTGTTCTGCTGAACTAGCCTTTCATTCTCAAAGGTGTCTCATGGATCAATATGTCCTTCAGAGCTCCAGCCATCACACCCACATTCCAGCTATCAGGAAGGAGAAAGGAACAAAGAAAAAAACGAGGAAACAATGCCCACTTGAGCCTGGGGCTCTCCTCTTTAAATCCTTCCACAGAAGCAGCCCCACTTCCACATTAGTGAAAGAGAAAACCCAGACTCTCTAACCTGCTTTCTCTCTTTTTTTTCTTCCTCTCTTTCTTTCCTTTTTTCTTTCTTTCTTTCTTTTCTTTTCTTTCTTTCTTTTCTTTCTCTCTTTCTTTCTTTCTTTTTCTTCCTTCCTTCCTTCCTTTCTTTCCTTTCTTTCTCTTTCTTTCTTTCTTTCTTTCTTTTTTCTTTTTCTTCTCCTTCTCCCTTTCCTTCCTTCCTTCCTTCTTTCTTTCTCTCTTTCTTTCTCTCTCTCTCTCTTTCCCTTCCTTCCTTCCTTCCTTCCCTTCCCTTCCCTTCCCCTTCCTTCCTTCCTTCCTTCCTTCCTTCCTTCCTTCCTTCCCTCTTTCTTTCCTTCTTTCTCTTTCTTTCTTTCTTTCTTTCTTTCTTTTTCTTTCTTTCTTTCTTTCTTTCTTTTTCTTTCTTTCTTTCTTTCTTTCTTTCTTTCTTTCTTTCTCTTTCTTTTTTGAGACAGAGTCTCACTCTTTCTCTGTCTCCCAGGCTGGAGTGCAGTGGTGTGATCTCTGCTCACTGCAACCTCCGCCTCCTGGGTTCAAGTGATTCTCCTGCCTCAGCCTCCTGTGTAGCTGGGATGTGCCACCACGTCGAGCTAAGTTTTGTATTTTTAGTGGAGACGGGGCTTCACCATATTGGCCAGTCTGGTCTCGAACTACTGGCCTCAAATGATCTGCCCACCTCAGCTTCCTAAAGTGTTGGGATTACAGGTGTGAGCCACTGTGCCTGGCCTGACCTGCTCTTTAAGGCCATTTATGTTCTGTGCACCAGGGCCTGGGCACCGCACAGGGCTCAGCTCTCAGAAGGGCCTGTGCTGGGCTTCATGCTCTGCTGACAGTGTCTAATGGCTCTTGCATGAGGGGCCCCACACTTTCGTGTTGCATTAGGCCCGTATCATATCAGGGTGTCACAGAGCTGGGCTTGATGCCAGCTTCTCCTTCTCCAGCCCAATCCTTAGTTCCCTTAAGCTTATGATGCCTTCAAGGGGACCAGGACCCCTCCGACCCCCAGAGCCTTGTGTGTACAACACTTCAACCCTTTAAAGCAGGATTTGCAAGTACCTGACATGGGCACAGACAGTCTGGGGAAGGAAAAGTGAGGATCAGGAGCAGCTGAGGTTCCCAGGAAAGCCACAGCCTGCCTCGAGGGGCCACCTTTCCGATCTGGCCATGGACAAAAGAACACTTGGCTGTGCCACGGCCTCACCGAGGGCAAACATCCAGCGTTGAACGTGAATGTCAGACTCCCAACAGTTGGCAAAATCCACATTTTTAAAAGCACAAATCCACATTAGGAGATTTTCTCCAAAAACTAACCTGGATTCTTGAAAAATGTCAATGTCATAAAAGACAAAAATGAAAACGACAGCAGAAGAGTTCCAGATGAAAGAAGACAGAGGAGATGTGACAGCTCAGAGCACAGTAAGGAACACTACTGGGACAGCTGGGGACATAGGGACGCAGGCTGCATATTAGATAATAGTATGGGTGCTGTTATGTTGGTATTAGTGTAAGAATATGCTATAATTATATCACATACATGATACATTTCCCACTAAATAGTTTGAAAGCTGTATTGTAGTTATGTAAGAGAAAATCCCTAGGAGATATATACTGAAAGTTTTATTTATTTATTTTTAGACAGAGTCTCACTCTGTTGCTCAAACTGGAGTGCAGTGGTGCAATCTTGGCTCACTGCAACCTCCACCTCCCAGGTTCAAGTGATTCTCCTGCCTCAGCCTCCTGAGTAGCTGGGATTACAGGCATGTGCCACCACACTTGGCTAATTTTTGTATTTTCAGTAGAGACAGGGTTTCATCATATTGGCCAGGCAGGCCTCGAACTCCTGACCTCAAGAGATCTGCCTTTCTCGGCTTCCCAAAGTGCTGGGATTACAGGTGTGAGCCACCATGCCTGGCCATATATTGAAAGTTTTAGACGTGAAGTGTTCTGACATCAGCAAACTGTGTATGTACATCCACACACACACATCTCCACCATCTGTCTCTATACATAGATACAGAGCAAAGGCAGTATGAGAAAATAGTGTCCAGTGCTGAGCCTGGGTGAAGACGGGTGGATGGTCATTGTACTTTTGGGGGCAACTTTTCAAAATAAAAAGTTGGTGGCAGACCTTGGATGGCTCACACTCTCAGGCAAATCTGCAGGCCAGTATGTGGCCCGTGACCTTCCTGGTTTGTGACATTTGCATTAAATCACCTGAGGCACAGGCAACTTTCCTACCTGGCTTGCAGACCCCAGAGAAACGTCACCTCTCCGAAGCCTCTGTGCCTGCCTGAGAGCTAAGCCGGGACCTTGTCCCAGGCACTTGCAGGTAGTGTGAGTCCACGAGTTACAGCTGGGTGCCTATTTGTCTTCTCTGAACGAGGCTATGAGCAGAGACAGGAATGTTTCCTACTCACTTTAGTACCCTTCTCCCCACACCCTCCCGCATATTATTAGGAAATGCAAAGACTCTGAATCACAGAGATGTGAACGAGAGAAACCTTTACTTCTAAAACATGCTTTGAGGGTCAGCAGAAAAGGGTCCAGGCCTTGTGTGGCTGGCACTCCATGCAGTCAACTCTTCTGTGTTTTTGTTTTGCTGCACAAGGCTTCCATTTTCAAAAATATCTCACAGATCAAGACGGTTTCGAGCTCCAGCCGTCACACCCACATTCCAGCTATCAGGAAGGAGAAAGGAACAAGGAAAAAAAAAAGGGGAAATAACATGTGTTACCTGCTGGGGAGGGTTTTTAGAAACTTCCAGATGATGCTTCCATTTGCATCTTCGACAGTCACATGGCTACTCTCACCTCCAAGGAGACCTGGGAATGGAGTCTTTATTCCGAGAGACCATGTGCCCATCTGAAATGTGAGGGTTCTGTTCATGTAGAAGAGAAGAAGGGTGACCCTAAGGTCAACCTGTAGCCTCTGCCACCCCTCCAAGCCCACGGAAGACCTGGCATATACTTCATTGAGGGGAAGCAAACTGGATCTCTTGGGCCAAATCTGGCCAGCTGTCTGTTTGTCTACACTCCATGAGCTAAGCATAGCTTTTACACTTTAAAGGATTATATTTATTTTATTTTATAATTTTTTTTTTTAGATGGAGTTTTGCTCTTGTTGCCCAGGCTGGAGGGGGCCAATCTCGGCTCACTCCGCCTCCAGGGTTTAAGTGATTCTCCTGCCTCAGCCTCCCAAGTAGCTGGGATTACAGGCATGCACCACCACGCCAGGCTAAATTTTTGTATTTTTAGTAGAGATGGGGGTTTCACTATGTTGGTCAGGCTGGTCTCGAACTCCTGACCTCAGGTGATCCACCCACCTTGGCCTTCTAAAGTGCTGGGATTACATGCATGAGCCACCGTGCCAGGCCTAATTGATTATATTTAAAATGGATATGCAAGAACCTATGTTAACAGCCTTGATGTTGCCTCTTAGACAGTAAAACCTAAAATATTGAAATCTGACCTTTAAGAAAAAGTTTGCTGACTTCTGTCCTGGATGCTTAATAAACTCTTTTAAATATTTGTTTTTTCAAGTATTTACCAGCCTCTCCCCATGTGCCAAGCCCTGGCGATGCAGCAGCAAGCTGCCCGCATGGGGGCCCTGGCTAGGAGGGAACAGAGATAAGAAATAACTAGTGAAATGTAGTTAACTAATTACAGCTGTGCTTCCTGCTGTGCAGAAGTGTAGGGTGTTACGAATGCATATGATGGAGCAGCTAATCTATTTAAGGCAGGCCAGGAAAGGGCTGCAGAAGGGCTAGTTAGCTGAAATCCAAAGTAGGTGAAGTTAGTTAGCTTGGTTAGCCGGGTGAAGTGGTTGCTGGAGAGGAGTGCAGAGTTCCAGGCACATCGAAGAACAAGGACGAAGACCAGAAGGTGGGAAAGATGTGTGTTGTCTGGAAGTGGCAATCGGCCAGTGTGCACTGTTGTTGTTGTTGTGTAAGAGTGAAGCGAGAGAAGAGGGGCAACAAGAAACGAAAACCTTTCTCTCCTGGACCTGCAGGAAACCATTCACATTGCCATTGGCTTCTGTCTGTTTCCAGGAGCCTTTCAAATCCCATGAAATAGCCATTTCTAAATTGTACCCACTGCCCTCCTTTCTTTTCATCCCCCCTGCCTTTCCCTCTTTTAGAAAAAAAAAAAATGCAGGGATTCCAGAAAGACTGGTCCAGCCGCATGGAAAGCGGCCCAGGAAACTGCCTGGTGATGGTTGCAAATGCCGTGAGAAGAAAATTGTCCTGTAATTGAAGGGGAAATTCTTTACTGGGATTGTTAAAGAGTTCTACAAGCTCCTTTCATCTGTGGCTTGTTCCACGCTTTAATTAATTTTGATCTGGGAGGTTTCCCGAGCTTCTGGTTGCACCCACGTCTCTTGGAGATCAGGCCTTCTGTGGCAGGTGGAGAAACTGAGGCCAAAGAGGCCCTGGGCTGTGGGGCACCTTGGGGGAACAAGTCCTGCATCAGGGGGCTGATTTGTGAACATTTCGAGCCTCAGGCTTTCAGGAAAGAGCCCAAAGCCAGCCACGTCAAAGAAGAGAAAGAGTTTCTACCTTTAAAAAATGTGTTTTTGTTATAAAATTGGTGAAATCACATTTTATAAGTGATTAGGAAAAAACCAACATATAAACACAGGAATATTCATGACCTGTTTTTATATTGCAACCGGCTAAAGAAAACACTGACATTGCCCACTGGGTTATTCTCCTTTTTCTTGATTCTTGACTGAAACCCAACTCAAACTGGCTTAAATAAAAATGGTACTTCGTTGGCTCACATAATAATAAATCCTGAGGTAGTCCACCTTCAGGCATATCTGGTTCCAGGGGCTTAAGCAATGTCATCAACTTTCTCTCTCAGCCTCCTTTGCTCTCTGGCTCTCTCTCCCTCTCTCTTTCTCTCTCTCTCTCATGCTTTTTCTCTTTCGCTCTTCAAGTTTTCTCTCTCCTCTCTGCTTTCCAGACTCATCATGAGGTGGTCGTAACAGCTCATAGAGTTTGCTCGGTTTTGCAACTTCAAGGGGAACATGGTGTCTTCCTCCCAAGAGATCCAGGAAAATCCCAAGAGGGAACAATATTGAGAGGCACAGAGATAGTAAAGAGGACTTCAGAGAATTTTGCTTATTACTCTGACAATATTTCTCCCTTGGGGATGTTTAAGTGACGTTTGTAAAGTTTCTAATTGCTTTCAACTGTGTTTTTTTTTTTTTTTTTTTTTGGTTACTGAGCTGTTTCTTTGAAATCATGTAGAAAAACACACACACAAATCATCACCCATTATTTTATCATCACTGTTATTATTTGGGGGGTGTCTTGTTGTCTGGGTCCCAACGCATTTCTGTGCTAAGTGTAATTGGGGTGGTGCTGGGAGGGGTAGGGTAGTGAGTGTATTTAGGTTGTGGAGCCAGATGGACTTGGTCTGAATTCTGCTTCTTTTATTCTTATTAAGTGCACGGTCTTAAGTAATAAGCATCACATGGGGAAAGGAAGAAAGAGAAGGCGTCCCTCCGGTCTTGGAACTTAAGTCCTGAGCTCGATGCTGATTGGATTAACCCTGACCAAGGCCTGTGGCCAGGAGAATGCCACGTGCTGAGTAGCTCAGGTTGTAGTTACCTGAGCCAATCACCGTGGAAGGCAGGGAGGGGGGCACCCCGATTGGCTTAGACAGGTGAAGGCTGCTACAATGATGGACTGGACGGCTGACGTGTGAGAAACTACCGCAGAGCTGGTGCAGGCTCCGGGAGGTGGGGCTGCGGCACCTCCTGCGCCGGTAGGGTCCTTAGGCACGGAGGGGAGGGGTGGGGGTCCTGTCTGGGCTTCTCACCGGGCTTGGCTCTGGGGCTCTGCCCTCCACCTGTTCCTTGACCTGTGTCCCTCTGCTCACCCCGCCCGTATCCCAAGCCAGGGTTATGCCACATCCCCAACCCTCGCCTTTCTCCTGGGTGAAGGGAGCTCTAGCCGCTGCAGTTTGGAGGCCAGACGGTTTTTTGTTTTCTCCTTGGCAAAACATGAGTTCTCTTTTTCTAAGAAAATAAAGGGACTTAAAAAAAGAAGAAGAAGAAAATAGGAAAATCGTATAAAAATAAAAGCCCAAATCCCAACTCCAGTAGCAGCTTATACTCCAAATAACTCTTAACAAACTAGGCTTGGAACCATTCTATAGGAGGCAACCAGACCCATCAGAATTAAGTTTTTCATAAAGGCAGAGCCAAACCGAGAAAGGTTCTCAAGGAAAAGATTGCTCCAGGCTTCTGAAGCAGATTTTAATAATTGTTATCAATACCCACGACTTACTGAGCGCTTACCATGCACTGTGCTGAGTGTGTTACCTATTATCTACAATCCTCCCGATGACCCTCTTTTACAGAAGAGGAGACTGAGACACAGAGTTAAGTGGCTTGCCCCAGGGCACACCGTTTGCAAGCTGCGGGGCTGGCACCGAATCCTGTCTCTTTCTCCAAAGCTCCATAACCACTGTCCTTCCCTACCTCCCTCCACGTCTGGGATTTGAGAACGTTTGCAGAGTGAGGTTTCCGGAGTGAGTTGGGGCTTGAGGCAGGTAGAGCCTCCCATCCTGGTCCCTGGATTCTGTTGGGTTTTGGTTTGGTTCCTGTAGGACTACTTCAAGCTGGCTGGAGAAGGGACTTTTTCTGATTTCTTACCCCCCAGATTTTTCCACAAAACGAATTGGCTCCAGCCAGTCTGGAGTTGCCTGTCTTCTTGTTTTTTAGATGAGAGGGAAGCAGAGCATAATGAACTGATACAACAGGCAAGATCCCTGGTCTTCAGAAGGAAATAGTCTCCTCTCCTGCTGACTTTGTGAGGCAAAGCAGATCAGAAAGGGTGAAAATTCTTTCACCAGAGGTAAGTGCTAAAAAGACAAGAAGAGCAAGCTAAAGCCGAGAGGTACTGGAGGTGCTACTTTGGGTGGATGATCAGGGAGGCCCTCTCTGAGGAGGCGACATACAAGCAAGGCCCTGAATGATGGGAAAGAACCAGCTATGGGAGAACTTGAAGAGAGAGCATTGCAAGCCCAGGAGCAGCAGGTGCTGAGATGTGGAGGCTTAGCAAACGCTACCTGGGGAAAGAAGGGAAGCATGTGGTGGGAAGGAAGGCCTCCCTGGAAGGAGAAAATGCCTATTACCTTTCATGCCTGGAATGTCCCTAAGCCAGTGGAAGCTTCTGCCACAGTCAGCTAGGATGTCATCGGAGTCTATGCCACAGTGGTCTTCCCAACCTGGTGACCTGGGGGCCTACTCAGTGGCTAAGGAACGTAGTCGTTTGTGCTTGCAGAGAGTGGGACTGTGCGTGACTCCCTGCACTAGGTGGGAAAAGGAAGTTTCAAGTAAGAAAAGTGTCCCCACTATGGGGACTCTTGGGCCACCTTCACCCTTGGGTTTAGCAACCTGTGAAGGAAAACAGCCCAGGGAGGCAGGGATGTGGCCTGCCTGGCTGCCAGGCTCAGAGTGCTGGCAAAGGAGGAGCACGCTTTGTTGAGGAAGCCTGAGTCGTCACTTACAAAATGCTTGCTTGCTTCTTTCTTTCTTTTCCTCTTTCCAGTTCAGAGCAAAAGGCACCGCCTTAACCTGGAGGCAACATCAGGTTGTTTTTCAAAAGTGAAAATTGATATTTGCTCTCTGCGCTGTGTTGATCTTCATTTTAGTGGCCCTCCAGGCAAGCAAATAAGAAAATATCGGTTTCCAGGACAGGAAAGCAGGGAGATACAATACTTGAGGGGCAACAACCCAAAATTTAATATGGATGATTTGCTCAAATATTCACTGGGTCTGTTTAAACATTCCAGATAACCAAAATGATATCCTGAGGAGGCAGCACAGCACATATTTAAACAGCCGAGTGCGTGAGTCCTGACAACTTGGGTTTTAGTCTTATTTTTACGTCTTACCAGCTCTGAGAATTTGAACAAGTCCCTTATCCTCTATGAGCCTCCGTTTACCTGCCTAAAAAATGGAAATAACTTTCTCATAGTATTATTGTGTCTGGCAAAGAGTAGATGCTCAGCACAGGCTTGGATATACATGAAGTGTTTAGCATAGTGTCTGGAACATGGTAACAGTTCATAACATTTAAGCTACTTGTCTAATAATGATGGTTAGCGGAATTCGTATTTGTGGTAATAGTGATGAATGGCAGATTCCAGAGTCAGGCTTTCTGGGTTCAGTTAACTGGCTCTGCCACTTACCATCTGTGTGACCTTAGGCAGGTTAGTTGACTTCTCTGAGCCTCAGTTTTCTCATCTACAAAGTGGTGATGAGAGTAAAACACAGGTAGTATGAGGACTAAATGGTTAAGAACTAAGAACCGATCTTGGTACGGGGTGAGCATTATATGAGTGTTATTATATTATTAACAGTCATCTATTACTATTCTAATGCTAGAAAGTATTTTAACAGTCATCCATTACTATTCTAATGCTAGAAAGTATTTTAACAGTCATCCATTACTATTCTAATGCTAGAAAGTATTTTAACAGTCATCTATTACTATTCTAATGCTAGAAAGTATTCTTCCTGAGAGCAGGGACTCGGTTCTACTTTCCTCTGTATCTCTAGTATCTTCAACAGTGCTGAGCACAGAGTAGGAGCTCAGTAAATTTTCACCAACTGGCTGGGAGAGGAGGCTTATGTCTGTAATCCCAGCACTTTGTGGGGCCGAGGCAGGTAGATCACTTGAGGTCAAGAGTTCAAGACCAGCCTGGCCAACATGATGAAACCCTGTCTGTACTAAAAATACAAAAATTAGCCAGGCGTGGTGGCTCATGCCTGTAATCCCAGCTACTTGGGAGGCTGAGGCAGGAGTATCATTTGAACCTGGGAGGTGGAGGTTGCAGTGAGCTGAGATCGTGCCACTACACCCAAGCCTGGGCAACAGTGCGAGACTCCATCTAAAAGAAAAATCTTTTTTTCACCAGCTTAGTTAAATAAATGGAATAGAAGGCCATGAATGACTCCAGAGTTCCTCTGCAGATGGAAAGAGCCTGACTCTATCTGCTAAGCATGCTGGTAGGTCTAGAATAGAAATCCCTCTCCTTCCCTTCAAGTAGATGCCTTTCAGGACCAAGTCTTGTGCCACAAATACACACAATGCTCAGTAAATGGGTGTAAAGGCTTCTCAGTTCTCCACGGACTCATAGCACCGAACACCGATTCTGTCTCCAGCACGCATCTCTCAGCGGAGCCCCCTTGGCTCAGGAGCCTGAGATCTCCTTGGTGACCCCCTGTGTTCAGTTCAATGGCATCTCCAGGGCCTTCCACATAGTAGGCACTCCACTCAGGCAAGTGGATGAAATAGTACTGACACTTGCAGAGGACACTCAGTAATGCCTTTTTGATGGAGTTTGCATGTTTGACTGAAGAGGAGAAGAAAGACATGCATATTTCTCTCCTCAAGCTGGAGCACACAGGTCATTGGGGGGCAGAGCTTGATTAGAGACTGGGTCAGCTTAGTAGCCACAGGGGCTGCTAACATCTCTAGGACACTAACTTGTCACTGGGCAGGCAACGAGATAGAGAAAATTACATTTGTCAGCCCTCCATTCTGAGAGAATATTCTCTCGAGCAACCGCAGTCATAAGGAATATTTTGATAAGCGGCGTGGGCTGCGGATGAGACGATGAGACCCTCTCTGTGTTGGTAATTTAAGGTGCCAATTTGACTGGATTAAGGAATACCTAGAGAACTGGTAAAGCACTTCGGGTGAGTCTGTGAGGGTGTTTCCAGACAAGATTGGCATGTGAGCTGAGTCGGTGAACTGAGTGGGGAAATTTTGCCCTCAATAGGGTGGGCACCATCCAATCGGCTGGGGACTCAGAACAAAAAAGACAGAGGAAGAGCAGTTTTTTCTGTCTTTCCTGGAGTTGGCACATTCTTCTCCTGCCACTGGACATCAGAACTCCAGGCTTTCTGGCCTTTGGACTCCAGGACTTACACCAACACCCTTCCCCTTCCCCTACCCCCAGGGTTCTTAGGACTTTGGCTTTGGACTGGGAGTTACACCATCGACTTGCCTGGTTCTGAGGCCTTTGAACTTGGCTGAGACATACCTTTGACATCCTAGCGTTTCCAGCTTGCGGATGGCCCTCCTGGGACTTCTCGCATTGTCTCGGGGAATAGCACCTGTCTTCCTTCTACCAGTACTGATCTTTTAAACAAATGGTCACTTGGCCACACCCTTGGTTTGCTTTCCTAAAGATGCCTTTTATGTGGTCAAGTGTGACTCTTCCAAATCTCTCTGCTTTGCTTTTCTTATAATTATACATTTTTTCCTTAAATAATTTCTCTCCCCTCACATCTTACTCTATGTCATTAAAAGTAGCCACACAGTTTCTTCAACATTTTGCTTAGAAATTTCTTCTGCCAGATATCCTAGTTCATCACTCTTAAGCTCTGCCTTCCATAAAGCCCCTGGGCATGGACACAGTTCAGCCGAGTTCTTTGCCTCCTTGTAATAAGGATGACCTTTACTCCAGTTTTCAATAAGAGAGTCTTCATTTCCATCTAGATGTCATCAGAATGGTTTTTACCATCCCTATTTCTACCAGCCTTCTGGTCATGACCACTTAAGTAATCTCTAAGATGATTCAGACTTTCCAAAGCCATTCTCTTCTGAGCTCTCACCAGAATCGCCCATTATGTTCCCTTCATGGCAACAGAAGCTTTTCTTGCATCTTCCTCTGAATTCTTCCAGCCTCTTCTTGTTATCCAGTTCCAGCCTCCACTCATTATCCAGTTGTTGTTGTTGTCGTTGTTTTAAGACAGAGTCTCACTCTGTTGCCCAGGCTGGAATGCAGTGGCGTGATCTTGGCTAACTGCAACCTCCGCCTCCCAGGTTCAAGCAATTCTCCTGCCTCAGCCTCCCAAGTAGCTGGGATTACAGGCGTGCACCACCACGCCTGGCTAATTTTTGTATTTTTAGTACAGACGGGGTTTCACCATGTTGGCCAGGCTGGTCTTGAACTCCTGACCTCAAGTGATCCTCCCTCCTCGGCCTCCCAAAGTCTTGGGATTACAGGCATGAGCCACTGTGCCTGGCCTATTACTCAGCTCTGAAGTTGCTTTCACATATTCAGGTATTTGTTATAGCAACAGCTCCACTCCCAGCGCACATTTCCTGTCTCAGCTCATTTTGTGGTACTGTAACAGAATATCTGAGACTGGGTAATTTGTAAAGAAGAGAGATTTATTTCCTATAGTGCTGAGGACTAAGTAGTCCCAGGTTGAAGAGCCTGCATCTTGCAAGGGCCTTCTTGCTGTGTCATCCCATGGCGGAAGGTGGAAGGGCAGGAGAGCACATGTGTAAGAGAGAGAAGGGGGCCAAACTCATCCTTTGATTGGGAGCCAACTGTTGTGATAACTAACCCACTCCTGAGATAATGCCACTAATCCATTCACGATGGCGGCGCCCTCATGACCTACTCACCTCTGAAAGGTCCTACCTCTCAACACTGTTCCATTGGGGATTAAGTTTCTGACACATGAGCTTTGGAGGGCACATTCAACCCATAGCACTCCCTCACTCACATTAAAATAGAAGTGAATTGTCACCAGGCTGCCTCCTTGGGACCCTGTGCTAGTGGACTAGGAGTGGCGGGAGGGGATGATGAGTAGGGCGTGCAAGAATAGGCCAGAGCTACATTACTCTAAGAATGAACCTGAGAGTCCCTTCTGGATTGCTTCTCAGTTTGAAAGTCAGTAGAGCTTCTAGCCTGCTTCCCAAGATGGTTGTCTCTGAGGCAGGGAGTGATAAGCCAAGGGGTTTGTGAAGCCACAGCTTAAATGTGGTATGTCTTCCGAAGCTGGTTGCAAACCCTTTCAGGATAACTTAAGACAAGTGTCAGGACATGATGGACTAGAATAACAAATGTCTTCATAGATTTTTAAACACAGTATTTCAAAAAAATCTTGAGCTTGCTCCAGCCAAGTCATCCAGACTCTCAGATAATTTGTTTGTTCTTTTCTCTGCAATTGGAAATATTTTGGTGGACATGGTTAAGAACTCACAGCACATTCCTTTTTTTTTTTTTTTTTTTTTTTTTTTAAGACGGAGTCTCACTCTGTCACCCAGGCTGGAGTGCAGTGGTGCAATCTTGGCTCACTGCAACCTCTGCCTCTGGAGTTCAAGCGATTTTCCTGCCTCAACCTCCTGAGTAGCTGGGATTACAGGCATCCACCACCATGCACAGTTAATTTTCATATTTTTAGTAGAGACAGGGTTTCCCCATGTTGGTTAGGCTGGTCTCGAACTCCTGGCCTCAGGTGACCCACCCATCTTGGCCTCCCAAAGTGCTGGGATCACAGGCATGAGCCACCGTACCCGGTCACACATCACATTCTTAAAACCCGAAGAGAGACTCATACAACTGGCCATGTCTCTCTCTCTCTAATTCTTCTTGTAAGACTAATTTCTGCAAAAAGATGACTTGTTTGATCTTGAACTCCTTCAGGGGGCAAGCTAGAGTTAGACTATCAGACTATCATTGGCATCAATGGGGCATTTGGGAGGCAGTCAGAGTTTCTGGGTTTTCTGGGATAAAATCCCAATTCAAACTAAGTTAAAGCCAAAAAAGGATGCTGGTTGGCTCACAGAACTGGGGAGCACAAAGGTGGCTCCATGGATTCACATGTTGTCATCAGAGCTCTCTCTTTTCCAGTTCTTCTCTCTCTCTGTCTTTCTCTCTATTTGGCCTTTTGCTCTTCCATGGAGGGACTTCCTCTGTGTGGCTGTGTAAAGGTGGTAAAGGGTCATGGGCACAGAGAAAGCCAGGGTTACATACAATGTAACCTTGCTTGTGGCAATCACGGAGGCTATAGAGAGCTTGAGTTTCTCAGGGTTTGCCTATTAAAAAAACTCAGGGCAGGGCTCTGATTGGTCCAGCCTAGATCATATGCATATCCCTGGGCCAGTTAGGATAGTGAGGGAGATGGAGTCTTGTGGTTGGCCAGGCCTAGATTACTGTCTCTCTGTAAAGGGAGTGGTGGGCAAGTGTGTGATCGACAGCTGAAGCAGAATCGCAGGGGAAGAGGGGCAAAGTTCCAAAAGTAGGAGGAAGTCATTTACCAGATTGGGGAGAGGTATTGAGCAGAAAGAAACCAAAGATGTTTACCACCCATGAGAAGGTATTCTCACAGGAGAAATGGGAAGTCACCCAATGATTTTTTATGGAGTTAGCACCAGGTTGGTGTAGGATTGTGTGACAGAAACTCAGCTCTTTACCTAAAACGAGGACATTTTAGGGGTCACCATGTGCTCAGGGGACCCTATATTCCTTCTCAGGAGAATGTTAAAAATTAGAAAAGGAAGCAGTTTCCAAGACCAGAGCATGACTGGTTCTGATTTCTCTCTGTCTTAAGAGATTATGGTGGGAGAATGTTCTGGAGCAAATGGCTCAGTCTTCTTCCAGTTTCAAATTTTGTGCATCCTTCAATGCACCTGACAATGCAGCTACACTAACTGGGTATGTGAAGGAGATGGGCTAATGGATACAACTTTCCAAGTATTTAATAGCTTTAAGCCAGAGGCCACAAAGTGATGGCATGCTTTCTTTGGCCAGCACAGGGGTTAAGGGGGAAAAAAATCAAATGCTTGCCAACATTTAAGAATTGGAATATTTCACATGAAAGCCTGGATTTCCGACTTCTCTAGGTAGACCAGAAGGCATAGTCAAACTTGGCTACAGTTGACTGGAGCTGAGGAGCAGCCCCTTTTAGATAAGTGTGTATACTCTAGTTTGCCACAGTCTCCACCACTCCCTGTTACTCTACCCCAACCCACTTTCTCCATTCATCCCATTACGTGTTTGGCCTCAGTAAGCATTTACCTTTGCAAGTCCTGTGTTTTACAACAAATTCCCTAAGCACAGCCACTGAAGAACTGGATCTTTCTTCTTCTAACTTTGTGCCCTTAAGCAAGTTACTTTCTCTTTCTAAACCTTCTTTTATCACAACATGGGGATGAGATGCTTACTTTATTGAACCAATCCTTATGAGCACCTGTTATGCTAAACACTGAGTTTACATCAGTGAGCAAATAGACTAAGTCCCTGATCTCATGGGGCTTAAAATCTAGTGTGGGGGAAACAAATATAAAGTGATAAATTGACGAACAGATGGTGGGGGCAGACAGAGGTGGGTGTTCTTGAGTCAGGGAGGTGGGAGCGCACATTGGGGAGACGATTAAATGTCATAATGTATCTAAATCGTTTAGTCCAGGAGTTGGGAAGCTACAGCTCATGGGACCAATCTATCTGCCACCTGCTTTGGTAAATAAAGTGCTGTTGGAACACAGCCACTACATTCATTTACATATTGCCAGAGCGCCATAGACTGCTCTACGATGGCAGGGTCGAGCAATTGCAACAGAGACTGTGTGACCCTCAGAGCCTCAAATTTTTACTACCTAGCCCTTTAAAGAAAAAGTTTGTCCAGCTCCTGCCTTGGCCCAGTGACTGGATAAATAGAAAGACCTCAGCTGGGTGCGGTGGCTCATGGCTGTAATCCCAGCACTTTGGGAAGCTGAGGCAGGTGGATCACCTGAAGTCAGGAGTTTGAGACCAGCCTGACCAATATGGTGAAACCCCGTCTCTACTAAAAATACAAAAATAAGCCAAATGCGTTGGCGGGTGCCTGTAGTCCCAGCTACTTGGGAGGCTGAGACAGGAGAATTGCTTGAACCTGGGAGGCAGAGGTTGCAGGGAGCTGAGATCGTGCCACTGCACTCCAGCCTGATGACAGAGCGAGACTCCATTAAAAAAAAAAAAAAAAGGACCTAATTAAATTGCAACTTCTTCTTAGGAGTAGTGCAAATGACCTCCCTCCTTGATGGTTGCTGGCCCTCCAGTGCTGGAGCCTTTACCCGCTCACTGCACCTCCCTAACCTACCTGCCTTTTCTTTGCCTGCCTAACAGGCGTGCTCCTTATTTAGGGATTAGCCACAGTGGGACTTCCATGGAAAGTTGAATGTGGCCCTAATCGGGAGCAGGGTTGGGTTTGCCCACTGTCCCTGTTGGTGCATTAGATCAGGTTAATCAGACCAAATCACATAAAGGATTAGGCAGGCCACAGCTTGAAGCTTCATGGCGGAAAGGGCTGGATCGGTGTTGACTTACATTTTTCAGTGGGGTGTGTGTGATGGGTTTGCTGAGGTTTTCTGTGGCTCATCAGTGGTCTGCCCATGTGCCAGATCCCACAACCTGGCTACATCCCAGGGACCTTTGCTCTCAACTGCTTGGGGAGATTTGCTTGTCCTGGGCATCAGGGCACTCATCAGCACAGACCTCCAGCCAGGGTGGCCACAGGGAAAGAGCAGGTGGTGTGCAGAGATGTCAAACAATAGCAAAGGGTTCTGGGTGGGGAGCCACCCAGGCCAGCAGAGTCCTTGAGCAAGGCCTGCTTCACGGGCATGTGGAGCTGGGCAGTCACACAGGACCCTGCACTAAAAAAGGCCCTGTGCTTGGTTTCACGCTCTGTTATTTATGTCTTGAAATTCTTAATAAGTTTGGAACATTTGCATATTTATTTATTTATTTATTTATTTATTTATTTATTGAGATGGAGTTTCACTCTTGTTGCCCAGGCTGGAGTACAATGGCGCTATCTCTGCTGACCGCAACTTCCACCTTCCAGGTTCAAGCGATTCTCCTGCCTCAGCCTCCCGAGTAGCTGGGATTATGGGGATGTGCCACCATGCCCGGCTAATTTTTTTGTATTTTAGTAGAGATGGGGTTTCTCTATGTTGGTCAGGCTGGTCTTGAACTTCTGATCTCAAGTGATCCATCCGCCTTGGTCTCCCAAAGTGCTGGGATTACAGGCGTGAGCCACCATGTCCGGCCAACATTTACATTTTTATTTATTTATTTATTTTTTTTTTGGAGACGGAGTCTCGCTCTGTCGCCCAGGCTGGAGTGCAGTGGCCGGATCTCAGCTCACTGCAAGCTCCGCCTCCCGGGTCTACGCCATTCTCCTGCCTCAGCCTCCCGAGTAGCTGGGACTACAGGCGCCCGCCACCTCGCCCGGCTAGTTTTTTGTATTTTTTAGTAGAGAC
This sequence comes from Macaca thibetana thibetana, assembly GCF_024542745.1. Lineage (NCBI taxonomy): Eukaryota > Metazoa > Chordata > Mammalia > Primates > Cercopithecidae > Macaca > Macaca thibetana. The sequence goes on along the minus strand of NC_065587.1, from coordinate 43,169,780 downwards.
GGGGTTTCACTGTGTTAGCCAGGATGGTCTCGATCTCCTGACCTCGTGATCCGCCCGTCTCGGCCTCCCAAAGTGCTGGGATTACAGGCTTGAGCCACCGCGCCTGGCCCAACATTTACATTTTTTACTAGGCCCTGAAAATTACATAGCCAGTCTGTCTTTGGGGTAGGAAACTGATTTGTATTTCAGTTGCTAAGGGGCCAGAGAGGGCACAGTGAGATGTCTGTGGGTGAGCTAAAGAGTTAGAAATGACCTGGTTTCCCAGTAGGCCTTACAACTCCCGGTTCCTGCCCTCATGACTTGCAGGGTTTTGCAGGGAATTCATAATGTGGCTGGAGTTGGAGACAAAGAAGACCCTCCCGTCCTCCTTTGGCAGCTGATGGGACAAGAGCAAGACAGCAGCAAGCAGCAACTGCATCATTTCTTGAGTGCCAAGTGCTTTATATTCATCCTCTCAGCCACTCCCACAATAACCCTGTGAGGTGGGCATCCTTGTTAAACTCATTTTGTAGGTGCAGGATTTGAAGATCAACCAGGTGATAAATTTGCTAGAGGTCACTCAGCTAGTAGTTATGTGGAGTGGCCATCTAAGTTTAGAACATGAGGAAAATGTTATTAAATCTCTTAGGTTTTAGTTTTCTGGTCCAGAAAAAGGAAACACTTAAAGCTACCTTATAGTATTGTCGGGAGGATTGAGGAAGGGATGTACAATGTCTAGCATACAGCATGTAATACATGCTCACCAAATGATACCCATGGTGATGATGATGGTAATGCTGCTGCTACTACTGCTGCTGATGGTGGTGGTGATAATGGTGATGATGATGATGATGATGGTGCTGCTGCTGCTGCTGCTGCTAAAGGTAGTCATGGTGATGATGATAATGGTGATAATGATTATGATGGTGATGATGGTGATGATGATGGTGATAACGGTAATGATGGTGATAGTGATGATGGTAATGATGGTGATGATGATAGTAATGATGGTGATGATGGTGGTGATGGTGATGGTGGTAATGGTGATGATGGTGGTAGTGATGCTGATAATGATGGTGATGAAGATGATGGTAATGATGGTGATAATAGTGATGGTGATGATGGTGGTAATGGTGACGGTGGTAGTGACGGTGGTAGTGACGGTGGTAGTGACGGTGGTAGTGACGGTAATGATGGTGATGAAGATGATGGTAATGATGGTGATGATGGTGATAATAGTGATGGTGATGATGGTGGTGATGGTGATGATTGTGGTAATGATGACGGTGATGGTGGTAGTGATGGTGATGGTGAAGGTTATGATAGTGAGGGTGATGGTGGTGGTGATGGTGATGGTGATGATGGTGATGATGGTGGTGATGGTGATGGTGATAGTGGTAGTGATGGTAATGGTGATGGTTATGATGGTGATGATGATGATGGTGATAATGTCAAAATATTGGGCTGTTTCCAGCTCCAACTTTGCTGGCTTATACCCACCCCTTGAAAGGGCATTTTGCCCCACAGAAAAAATATGGAGTAATGTTCTTTTGCTCCCTGAGTGTATTTGCTTTCTATAGCTGCCATAATAAATTATCATAAATCGGGTATATTAAAAGAAAACGGAAATTACTTTCTTATAGTTCTGGAGGTCAGAAGTCTAAAAGCATGGTATCGGCCAGGTTGGTTCCTTCCGGAGGCTCAGCGGGCAAAACCCATCCCAGGTCTTTCTCCTCACTGTTGGTGGCTCCTGGGAATCCTTGGTATTTCTTGGCTTGTAGATACATCACTCGCATCTCCACCTCCATCTTCACATGGATTTCTCTATGTGTCCTTTCCTTTCTCTTATAAGGACACTCTCATTGGATTTAGGCCCCACCCTAATCCAGGATAATCTCATTTCTATCTTTACCTTAATTATATCCACAAAGACCCTATTTCCAAATAAGGTCACATTCTGAGGTTGATATGAACTTTAAGGAGGCACAACTCAACCTACTGCCTTGATGGAGGTCAATGAGAGTCCAAGGAAATGACTGGAGACATGACACGTCTCCACCAACACCAGGCCTCCTGCAGCCCTGACCGGCCCCTTCTGTTCCTGTGTGCTCCCCTGACAGCTGTCACAGTGACTGTCGTTTGGCGCCATGGAAACTGACCAACTCCTCCATGGCCTCTTTGAACCTCTGAGGGCAATGACTCGCCCAGGAGTCTTTCTGGTGTGTGACGATGGTGATGATGGTGATGGGCTAGAGAGTTAGTGGGTGAGTCCAGCTGGAGCTCCTGGGCTGCTGGATCACAACTGTGGCCTCTGGAAAATGGAAGCGGCAGCTCAGGGCCCTGCCATCCCAACTCCCAGGGGTGTGTGAGGCACAGAGACTGTGGAGTAGAGATGCTGTGTCCAGGGGCAGTGGACTGCTTTTGCTCTTTCCTTTCGATAACAAGTTGGAAAATAAAATTGGACTTAGTCATCATCATGGGCAAGCAGAGACAGGTCCAGGGAGCTAAGCCCTCTGTGTCGCCTTCCTGGAAGCATTTAGAGAATTCAGACCTACACGTTGAAATGCCCATAGACCAGGGAAAGCCCGTTCCAATGTGGACAAAACTTCTTGAGTTTATTCTACCACAGTGACAGGAGGGTGTTTGTGCATCATGAAACACGAAGGAGATTGTGGGTAAGAGAGAAAGGGCCACTCCTACTGTCTGGTATGAGATTAATTCCAAGGTAACCACTCACCCTTTAGTAAGAGTGAGAGGAACAGCTCTGCTGAAAAAGGAGTGTTCTCCACTCTCTACCGTTTCACCCTCAATGCCAACTGCATGAGTCTTCTCTGTCTCCTGAGGTGAGAAAGAGCAGCTGGGAGTCGCACGCACTATTTTTAGAAAGAAAACCATACAGAGGGGGCAGTGTTGGAGAAACTCTTTGGGTGCGTGAGGTTGGGGAGAAGGGCCTGAGAATGTGGGGAAGGGGCAGGACAGGAAAGTGACTGTGGATAGGACAGTTCTATGCTTCTGTTTGTGAGCTGGGGGCTTCTGGGGGGTCCCCCTCCATCAGTGTCTTGACCCCACGTTCTGGAGAGTGCCAAGGCTTCGGGCATCAGATGGAAGTTGCTGATGGTTCTGACAAAAGTCAATGGTTTCTTTGCAAAGAGAACTTTTCTTCATAAAAATAGAAGTTGCTGGTTTTACTAGTTAGAAAAGACAAACATGGGTGGATAGAGGGGAGGGGGAGGGTTGAGTCTTTCCATTGTGAGCTAACATAAATGGAAACCTATGCTTTTAGCACCTCTAACAATGATGCTGAGAAGAAAAATAGGGAAGAAGGAAGGAAACAGGGAGGGAGAGAAGGAGCGAGGGAGAGGGGGAGGGAGGGGGAGGAAGACAAAGAAAGGAGAAGTAGAGAAGACCAAAAGATAGGCCGGGCGCGGTGGCTCATGCCTGTAATCCCAGCACTTTGGGAGGCCAAGGCGGGCAGATCACAAGGTCAGGAGATCAAGATCATCCTGGCTAACACGGGGAAACCCTGTCTCTACTAAAAATACAAAAATTAGCCAGGCATGGTGGCGTTCACCTGTAATCCCAGCTACTCAGGAGCCTGAGGCAGGAGAATGGTGTGAACCAAGGAGGCAGAAGTTGCAGTGAGCTGAGATCGTGCCACTGCACTCCAGCCTGGGGGACAGAGCAAGACTCTGTCTCAAAAGAAAAAAAAAAAAAAAAGGCCAAAAGATAAAGAAACAATGATCATTTTATTTATTATTATTATGATTGTTATTTTAAGACAGGGTCTTGTTCTGTTGCCTAGGCTGGGGTGCAGTGTCGTGATCATTGCTCACTGTGACCTCCGTCTCCTAGGCTCAAGCAATCTTCCTACTTCAGTCTCCTGATTAGCTGAGACTACAGGTGCACAAACCATGCCCAGATCATTTTTTACTTTTTTGTAGAGATAGGGTTTTACCATGTTGCCCAGGCTAGCCTTGAATGCCTGGCCTCAAGCAATCCTCCCACCTCAGCCTTCCAAAGTGCTGGGATTATAGGAGTGAGCCACCAGGCCCGGCCTATGCCCAATTATTAATATCATCTTCTTTGCAAAGAAAAAAAGCCATCACGTTCTTTTAACTCTTGAATATCAAAACTCTTCGAGTATCTTAATAAAAATAAATATTAATAATAATCAAAAGAAAAACAATGAAAGAGAAAAGGGAAGGAAGAGAAAAGAACAGTGTGTCTGAGCGTCACCAGAAGGAGATGCCATGGATGTGGAATCCTGTCCAGGCCACGGAAAGCAGCAGGCTGAGCAGCCCAGGTCGGGGAGCACGTGCAAAGGCCCAGGGGTGGCAGAGAATGTGGTGTGTTTAAGGAACAGAGAGAAGCATGGCTGAGCCTGGTGGGAGGAGGCGAGTGGGCCCAGTCGGGCTTGGAATAGGCTGGATCTGCTCGTCAGCACAAGCCAGTGCAGCTACGGGGCGAGCGGGCTCCGCATGGTCAGATCTTCCACTTCATGTTTGGGGCCGGGAAGGCAGGGGGGCAGGGAATCCCGACTGCTGCATGAGATCTCATGTCTTTTACACGCTGGCTTCACATAGCAAGATGAAGATACACTTTGCAGACTGAACGGGGACTGTGGGCTAGAATCAACTTAGGGGACATCATTTGCAATGCTGAGACTTGCTCCAGGCCTCTGATCGAAGTGGACCACGGACTTGGTCATTATGGGATGGTTCTGGAGCTCACCAATGATCATCTTTCCGTCCATCCCCACCAGAGCTGGGCCAAGTTTTAAGAACAATCCTTTGCTTCTCGGTTTGTGAAGCTGGCCCAGGGACTTAATCCAAACAAGGGCACAGCCAGAAGGAAAAGGGCGTGTCTTCCTGAAAAAGACTTGAATAAAGGGATCCTATTCAGGGCCTGAAAAGGCCAGTGTTGAAGCGCGTGGCAGCCTGTCCAGGCAGGTCTGAGTGCGCAGTGACCTCTTACAGGAGGGGCTGTGCTGCTTGAAAGTTCACCGCTCCTGCCCAGGAAGGAATCTCTTCAAGCAAAACCTGACACATTTGGTTGCAATCTCTGCTTGGATGCTGCACAAACTGGTTACCCTTCCTTCTGGGATTATGAGAAGGGCCCTCCTAGGTACATCGGGTTCATTCCCTGCCTCCAGCACGGAGAGCTGAAGCTCAGTCCAGATGAAGAGGCTGCAACAGATGCATTGAAAAGCATGCTCATTCATTTTCACTTAAATGGTTGATGGGAGGCCGAGACGGGCGGATCACGAGGTCAGGAGATCGAAACCATCCTGGCTAACACGGTGAAACCCCGTCTCTATTAAGAAATACAAAAAACTAGCCGGGCGAGGTGGCGGGCGCCTGTAGTCCCAGCTACTCGGGAGGCTGAGGCCGGAGAATGGCGTGAACCCGGGAGGCGGAGCTTGCAGTGAGCTGAGATCCGGCCACTGCACTCCAGCCTGGGCAACAGAGTGAGACTCCGTCTCAAAAAAAAAAAAAAAAAAAAAAAAAAATGGTTGATGTCTGAGCTGCAGAAAGAATGGGAGGATTAGGCAAGACTTTTGGTTGTAAGGGTCAGGAAGTACACTCAAACTGGGTTGTACAAACAAAATAAGAACAGATTGGCTCATGTCACTGGAAAGTCAGTCCATGGGTACTTAAGTCCCTTGACTCTGATTTTTATGAAGACGGCTTCCTTCCCAGTCACCTGCAGCTCTACACTCAGTTTCTAGCCAAGCAAACTCAGCAGACAGAGCATCCAACAAAAAATCCCAGGGCTGACTCTTATTGGTCCAGCTTGGTCATGTGCCCACTGGTGAACCAATCACTGTGACTCTGACTGTTCTGCCCTCATTCAAGGTTCTGCCCCAAGCCGGGGGAGAAGGTCAAATCCTGTAGGACCACATGGATCAAAAGTAAGGGAGGAATGGTTTCTCCAGAGCAAGTCAAACACCATTATTAGAAGAAGTGGGAATGGCTGTTGTCATGGCCACACAACTGGTAAAAAGCAGATCCCATTGTTGTTGTTTTTGAGACAGTGTCTTGCTCTGTCGCCCAGGCTGGAGTGCAGTGGTACAATCTCAGCTCACTGCAACCCGCCTCCGGGTTCAAATGATTCTTGTGCCTCATCCTCCCAAGTAGCTGGGATTACAGGCATGTGCCACCACTCCCGGCTAATTTGTGTGTGTGTGTGTGGTTTTTGGTAGAGACAGGGTTTCACCGTTTTGGCCAGGTTGCGTATCCTGGTTTTGAGCTTGGGTCTGAATGACAATAGACTCATGTTTTTAATTTGGGAGTTCAAGAATGGGTGGATCTAGGGATTTAAACAATGTCCACGGGACTTGGCCTGCCCTTCTCTCTCTCTCCCCTGCCTCTCCCATTATTCCTCTCTGCTTTCTACTGGTTGGTTACTTCCTCAGGCACTTTTTCCCTTCTGTGGCAGCCCTGAGCAGTTCAGGATGTATGACTACCAGTTTAGCAACCTCAGCAGAAAGAAATTTATCATTTCCAAAATAGCAAAAAAACAACAAAACAAAACAAAAGCAACCCAGGGCTGATTATCATTGGGCTGACTTTGGCCACATGTCCATCCCTGAACCAATCACTGTGACCTGTGGTGGAATACACTGATTGGCCACACTTATGCCATGTGCCAGCCCTGGAGCAGGGACTTGATTCCTACTTGAATAGATGCACAGGAGGATGAGGATGGAGTGGCTTCCCTAAGGCACAGGTTTAAGACTGAGATGCTGTTCCCAGAGGAGGGAGATGCAGACCAGCTGAAATTACAGACATCCTCTTTGGAGAGAGGTGAGCACGTGCTGGTGGAGCCCCCGCCCTTCAGAGCACAGGAATATTGTGCTTGGCAGCCGGGCTTGGTTGGCAGAGCTGCAACTTGGGAGTCAGGACCTTAGATTGTCAACCACAGAGATTTATCAAGTGCCTGTTACGGGCCTTATGCAGGAAATTCTGTAGGCCCAAAGTCTTCTCCTGGATGTTTAGTTTGGCAGAACTGGAGTTTCCAGGAGCAAGTGTGTTTGACAGAGAATGTGGACCGTCCCTCAGGAGACACTGGTACCCGGCATGGCAGGAAAAGAGTTTTACAGCTCTGTTGTGATTCATAAGGTTTAAGAAGAGTAATGCATTAGCCAGGTGTGGTGGAAAGCACCTGTAGTCCCAGCTACTCGGGAGAGAGAAGAATTGCTTGAACCCAGGAGGTGGAGGTTGTAAGTGAGCCAAGATCGTGCCACTGCATTCCACTCTGGGTGACAGAGTGAGACTCCATCTCAAAGAAAAAAAAAAAAAAAAAAAAGAAGAGTAATTCTTGCTGGGTGCAGTGGCTCATGCTTATAATCCCAGCACTTTGGAAGGCCAAGGCAGGTGGATCACTTGAGGTCAGGAGTTGAAGACCAGCCTGGCCAACATGGTGAAACCTCCTGTCTAGTAAAAATACAAAAAGTAGCTGGGCATGGTGGTGGGCACCTGTAAGCTACTCAGGAGGCTGAGGCAGGAGAATCGATTAAACCTGGGAGATGGAGGTTGCAGTGAGCAAGGATGGCACCACAGCACTCCAGCCTGGGTGACAGAATGAGACTCCATCTGAAAAAAGAAACAAAGAAAGAAAAGTAATGCTTTCTATTTGCACAACACTTGGTGTTTTTAAAAGCTGTTGAAATTTGAGGACTCAGAGGAGCCTCATAACCGTCTATGGGTACCAGAGCCTGGAAGATCAGCCCCATTTACAAAGGGGGACACTGAGAGGGTATGTGATGAGGTGCAGGTTATTGGGAGACCTAGCGTGGGAACCTGCTCACCTGCCCCTTAGCAGCACCCACTTTTCCTGTCTAACCTGAGCATAAGCCCTGGATGCAGAGAGCCTGAGTAAACTGCCAGTGCAAGCTCTTCCTTAGCTGTGTGATGTTGGGCTCTGTGCCTTGGTTGCCTATTCTGTGAAATGAGTCAACAAGGGCACCTAACATGGTGGTATTGTGGTAGAGATTAAATGAGTTATTATGTGGAAAACCTTAGTATCATGCTTGGAACATGCAAATACCATTAATCTTAATAATGCATCAGGTAGAAATTAGAGTCAATTATTGCTAGGGTTTATTTTCTCACATGATGCCAGAGAAGGGCAGTCAGTGGCACTCAGAGGCTCAGTGGTGCCAGTGCTGAGGTGGCTGTTTCCTTTGGCCTTTTTCTTCAGTCCTAAGATGGCTGCTGGTGCTCCAGCCATCATATTTGTATTCCAGCCAAAAAGAATTAGGAGTGGGGAGTGGCAAAAGGGCCCACCTCCCAACTGAGTCAACGCCTTAAAGAACTCTCATGGGCGCCCCACCCACTGCCTTCTACTTATGCACAGATTGCCATGCACATTGCAAAGGAATTGCAGAAATGTAGACCTTTGGCTGAACTCATCTCAGGATTCAAAAATTTAGGATTTCTATTAGAGAAGAGGAAGGAGACTAAATAATGTGAAGGCATCCAGCAGTCTCTGCCACAGAGTTTTTGTTCTTCATTTTCTGAAGACCCTTTTGTACCCTGTTAGACATCACTATGTGTAATGGTTTAGAGCAGGAGTCAGAAAGTAACATGCCTACAGGCGGATGTCCTCACATGCATGAGGGAGGTTTCAGAGGCAGAGAGGTAATAGGGAGTGGTGGGGACTGGAGCAAAGTGGAGAGCTCATGCCCTGTCTGTCGGTGGCTGCCAATGAGAACCAGCTAATTCTGCATAAAAAAGAGAAGCCTAATGTTATGAGAGCTTTTTATTTTTAATGAAAAGTGGATATACCTAATTTTAGATGAGATTGGCCAGGCACAGTGGCTCATGCCTGTAATCCCAGCACTTTGGGAGACCGAGGGGAGTGGATCACCTGAGGTCAGGAGATCGAGACCAGCTTTACCAACATGGTGAAACTCGGTCTCCACTAAAAATACAAAAGTAGCCAGGCATGGTGGTGGGCACCTATAATCCCAGCTACTCGGGAGGCTGAGGCAGGAGAACCGTTTGAACCCGGGAGGCGGAGGTTGCAGAGAGCCAAGATTGCACCATTGCATTCCAACCTGGACAACAGAGCAAGACTCAAAACAAAAATTTTTTTTAGATGAGATCAGATTTTTAGATGATAATGATTTCAAATTTACTGAAAAAAATTACATGAACTAAATAACACAAAATTGTGGGCATGAACTTACTTGGGGCTGATTATTTCTCCCTCCCTTCCTTCCTTCCTTCCTTCCTTCCTTCCTTCCTTCCTTCCTTCCTTCCTCTCTCTCTCTCTTTCTCTCTTTCACAGAGTTTCACTCTTGTCACCTAGGCTGTAGTGCAGTGGTGCGATCTTGGCTCACTGCAACCTCCACCTTGCAGGTTCAAACGATTCTCCTGCCTAAGTCTCCTGAGTAGCTGGGATTAGAGGTGTCCACCACTATGCCTGGCTAATTTTGTATTTTTAGTAGAGAGGGTTTCACCATGTTGGCCAGGCTAGTCTCGAACTCCTGACCTAAGGTAATGGGCCCGCCTAGGCCTCCCAAAGTCCTGGGATTACAGGCATAAGCCACTGCGCCTGGTCAAAGGCTGATTCTTCTTCTAAAGTCAGTTTTATTGAGGTTTAACCTATATACAATAAAATTAACCCTTTTTAGTTGTACAGTTCTGTGAATTTTGCAACACATGCCATTGTGTGACCATGGTCACAATCAAGCTATAGAACATTTCCATCCCCCCTCTAAAATTCCCTGTGTTGCTTTTTAGTCAGTCACCACCCCTAGCCTCAGCCCATGGCAACTAGTGGTCTTTTTTCTGTCCCTACAGTTTTGCTTTCTCCGGCAGGTCACATAAGTGGAATCAGTCAGGAGGCAGCCTTTTGAGTCTGGCCCCTTTTGCGCAGTACAATGCACTGGAAATTCTTGCATGCCGCGGTGTGCTGGTTTTGTATTGTTGAATAGCTTTGCACTGCGTAGGTATACCACAGTTCAACCATTCATCTGATGATGGACATTTGGTTTGTTTCCAGTTTTTGGCAATTATGAATTAAGCTACTCTAAACATTCACAGACAGGTTTTTATATGAACATCTGTTTCTGTTTATCTTGGATAAATATCTAAGGTATATCTAGGATGTTTTCCAAAGTGCCTGGGCAATTCCGCACCCCGCATGCGGTCTTCAGGGGCTCCAGTTTTTTTTTTTTTTTTTTTTTTTTTTCTTCACCAGCACTTGGGATTGTCAGGTGTCTTTTTTCGGAGGGGAATGTTTTGTTGGTTTAGGCATATTCTGGTATGTAGTGGTATCTTTCTGTGGTTTCAAGTGGCAGTTTCCTAATCACTAATAATGTCGAGCATCTTCCCATTAGCTTATTGGCCATCCATATGTATTATTCGGTAAGGTTGTTAAAAGAAAAACTTCAGCCGAATTAGATTTAAAGGAGTCTGAGCGACGAACGATTTGCAAATTGGGCAGCCCCCAGAATCACAGCAGACTCAGAGAGACTCCGGGGTGCCTCGTGGTCAGACCCAATTTATAGCCAAAAGAAAAAAAAAAAAAAAAGAAAAAGAAATGGCATACGGAAATCAGAAGTGAGGTACAGAAACAGCTGCATTGGTTACAGCTCGTTCGCCTTATTTGAACAGTTTGAACACTCGGCAGTGTAAGGGTGGCTGAAGCATGGCTGCTGGCGTTGCCAAGACTCAGCAATTGTTACAGGAGCCTACTCCTAAATTAGGTTTTCAATCTCGTCTACTTATTAAATTAGGTTATGGTTCATCCATAAGGACTCAAATATAGAAGTATGGAGTCCTTCCCAGGCTATATTTCGTTCGCTTTAACAAGGTGTTGGTTCAAATATTTTGCCCATTTTTTTTTTTTTTTTTTTTTTTGAGACGGAGTCTCACTCTGTCGCCCAGGCTGGAGTGCAGTGGCGCGATCTCGGCTCACTGCAAGCTCCGCCTCCCGGGTTCCCGCCATTCTCCTGCCTCTGCCTCCCGAGTAGCTGGGACTACAGGCGCCCGCCACCTCGCCCGGCTAATTGTTTTGTATTTTTTTAGTAGAGACGGGGTTTCACCGTGTTAGCCAGGATGGTCTCGATCTCCTGACCTCGTGATCCACCCGTCTCGGCCTCCCAAAGTGCTGGGATTATAGGCTTGAGCCACCGCGCCCGGCCAATTTTGCCCATTTTTAATTGAGTTATTATTATTATTATTTTTTTGAGATGGAGTCTCGCTCTGTCGCCCAGGCTGGAGTGCAGTGGCCGATCTCGGCTCACTGCAAGCTCCGCCTCCTGGGTTCACGCCATTCTCCTGCCTCAGCCCCCAGAGTAGCTGGGACTACAGGCGCCCGCCACCACACCCGGCTAATTTTTTGTTTTTAATTTTTAGTAGAGATGGGGGTTTCACCGTGTTAGCCAGGATGGTCTCGATCTCCTGACCTCATGATCTGCCCACCTCGGCCTCCCAAAGTGCTGGGATTACAGGTGTGAGCCACCGCGCCCAGCCGAGTTATTTGTTTTCTTATTACTGTCTTGTGAGGGTTATTTATATATTCTCCATTCCAGTCCTCTATCGGATATGTGTTTTGCAAATGTATTTTCACAGTCTGTGACTTGTCTTTTCATTTTTGTAACAGTGTCTCTTGAAGAATAGAAGTTTTTCGTTTTGATTAAAGTCCAATTTATCAGTTTCTTCTTTACAATTTATGCTTTTTGTGTTCTATCTTAAAAAAACCTGTGCCTAATCCAAAGTTATGAAGATTTTCTCCTATGTTTTCTTCTAGAAGTTTTATTTACTTATTTATTTATTGAGATGGAGTTTTGCTGTTGTTGCCCAGGCTGGAGTGCAGTGGTGCGATCTCCGCTCATTGCAACCTCCACCTCCTGGGTTCAAGCGATTCTCCTACCTCAGCCTCCTGAGTAGCTGGGATTACAGGCACCCGCCACCATGCCTGGCTAATTTTTCGTATTTTTAGCGGAGATGGGGTTTCATCATGTTAACCAGGCTGGTCTCAAACTCCTGACCTCAGGAGATCCACCCACCTCAGCCTCCCAAAGTGCTGGGATTACTGGCATGAGCCACTGTGCCTGGCCTATAGTTTTAATTTTTACACTGAGGTCTATCATTGATTTCAACTTTAAAAAAATGTTGAGCCGGGCGCGGTGGCTCAAGCCTGTAATCCCAGCACTTTGGGAGGCCGAGGCGGGCGGATCACAAGGTCAGGAGATCGAGACCACAGTGAAACCCCGTCTCTACTAAAAATACAAAAAATTAGCCGGGCGCGGTGGTGGGCGCCTGTAGTCCCAGCTACTCAGGAGGCTGAGGCAGGAGAATGGGGGGAACCCGGGAGGCGGAGCTTGCAGTGAGCCGAGATCGCGCCACTGCACTCCAGCCTGGGCAACAGCGTGAGACTCCGTCTCAAAAAAAAAAAAAAAAAAAAAAAAAATGTTGAAATACGGGTTGAAGTTCATTTTTTGTGTATGGATGTCCAGCTGTTCCAGCACCATTTGTTGAAAGACTTTCCTTTCTGCATTGAATTGCTTTGACACTATTATTGAAAATCACCTGACATTAAATGTATGTGTCCCTTTCTGAACTCTCCATTCTGTTCCGTTGATCAATGTTTCATTGCTTTTGTCAATACCACACTAGTGCCTGCACCTGGTGAGTACTGTATCAATGTTAGCTAGCGCTTGCCATGTTTTATCATTTAAAAAAATAAACTTTTACCTTTGGAATTTCTTTACTTGGAAAATTTATTTTTGAATAATAATATGATGGAAAAAGTTGCAAATCTAGAACAGAGATTTCCCTTATATCCTTCTCACAGCTAGCTTCTCCTAGTATTAACGTTTTGCATATCCATGGTATTTGTATCAAAGCGGACACACGCACATTCGCACAGTACTATTAGCTAAGCTGTTTATTTGAATGTCACCAGTTTTCCCATTAGTGGCTGTTTTTCCTGTTCAGGGTCCATTTCAGAATACCACATTGCATCGAACCGTGGGTGTTTTAGATACATCTTTTAGCAGCTCTGTAATAGGGTGCATCTTGCAACACACTGATCGCTAGGTGGTTGTTGTTTTTTTTTTCATAGTGGCATACTAAATTAGAGTATGCCTTAGATTTAATGAAATAGGGTATTATTATTACTTGATCTCCTTAAACCTCAACTTCTTCATCTGTAAAATGAAAATAATGCTAGGACTCACCTCATAGAGACGTGGAAAGATAAAATGAGAGCCACAAAAGGAAGTGCCTCGATAGAGTCTGGCACACGAGCCCTTGTTAATTAATGGTGCCATTAAACCCAAGTGTAATCTCTATCCAAAGTGTGCTCCTGGGGGTCAGTGAGCTCGCCTCTCCTTGCCTTTCCCTACCTCGAAGAAATGCCTGGAGCTGGATTTCTTAGCAGCTTTCCTTCAAACAAGAGCCCACAGGAATAGCTACCAATTAAAATAACAAAGTTTCAGGTGACAACGTTTGCAGAAGAAGCTGCAAATGTTTAATAAAAGCCAGCTGCTGGGAGGCTCAGACAGCTACCTCTTCCGGGAGATCTGAAGCCGCATTTCAAGTTTGCCAGCAAATTTGCTTTCATTAGAACAAGACCCTGGCCCTTTCTCCTCAGAATGTTTGGGCCCAGGCCTCTTGTCACTTCTCTCTTTTTTTGCTTTCACTTTCTGAAATACATTCCCTTGTTTTCTCGACTTGAGCTTTTAAAAAATTATACAAGCATCCGGGCGTGGTGGCTCACGCCTGTAATCCCAGCACTTTGGGAGGCTGAGGCGGGCGGATCACGAGGTCAGGAGATCGAGACCATCCTGGCTAACCCGGTGAAACCCTGTCTCTACTAAAAAAGACAAAAAAATTAGCCGGATGTGGTGGCGGGCACCTGTAGTCCCAGCTGCTCGGGAGGCTGAGGCAGGAGAATGGCGTGAACCCGGGAGGCGGAGCTTGCAGTGAGCCGAGATCGCGCCACTGCACTCCAGCCTGGGCAACAGAGCAAGACTCCGTCTCAAAAAAAAAAAAAAAAAAAAAATACAAGCAACACGTCTGTTGTAGATACGGTAGAAAATTGAGATGAAAGGAAAAATTGTAAAAGAGGCCTGTAATTTCATCACTTAGAGATCGTCACTGGATACAAAGTATTTTTCTTTCTTTTTCTGATTGTTAAAATATAGCACTAACTGTAAAATAAATTAGAAATTATAGAAAAAGCATAAAAGTAAAACATTCTCTTCTCGTCTCACCATCCAGGTTACTAATGTGTAACATGCACCCTTTCCAAAACGTTCATGTCAATGCTTTCATATGTACTTAAAAATATTGCAAGTTCCAGTACCTGGGGCAGGCTCTGGGGGTAGGCCACTTGGAGTTAAATTTTGTCTCTGTCACCAACTAGCCGTGAGCAGCCTATGTGACTTCTCTGGGTCTCGGTTTTCCTATCTGTGAAATAGGAATATCATTAGAACCTACTTCGGTTACTGAGAACATGACCTGAGATATAGTACATAAAAGTCCTTAGCTGGCTGGGCATGGTGGCTCACGCCTGTAATCCCAGCACTTTAGCAGGTAGGAGGATTCCCACGAGCCCAGGAGTTCAAGACCAGCTTGGGCAATATGGCGAAACCCCATCTCTACAAAAAATGAAAATATTAGCCGGGTGTGGTGGTGTGCACCTGTGGTCCCAGTTACTTGCGAAACTGAGGTGGGAGGATTGCTTGAGCCCAGGAGGTGGAGGGTGCATGAGCCAAGATTGTACCATTGCACGCCAGCCTGGGCAACAGAGTGAGATCCTGTCTCAAAGAAAGGAAAAAAGAAAAAAAAAAAAAGTCCTTATTCATGATGCTTCATACAGAGTGAGCCTTGAAAAATGGTAGTGATGATTGGTGTGCTTGTTTTCCATTGCTGCCTCACAAATAACCACACAAACTCAGTGGCTTAAAACAACACCGTTGATTATTTCACATTTATGATCTCACTGCTTTCGTGGCAAAGGATTCCAGGCACAGCTTCACAGTAATTGTGAGTGACACCTCAGTTCATCAACCCCTTAATAATACCAGCTTGATTTAAATGACAACTAAATATTGCTGAAGTGGGGTTTTAGTATTTTTTTAAAAAAAGCAAAACAAGGTTCACTAGTCCTCAGCAATTCTCGAAGTTTCTCTCTTTGCCTAAAATGGTCATAGATCTTGATTCTTCTGAATCTGGGTCTCACAAGGCCTCAGTCAAGATGTTGACTGAGGCTAGGGTCTCTTCTGGAGGCCCAGGGTCCTCTCCCAAGCAGATGTGGTTACTGGCAAAGTTCATTTTGTTGCAGCTGCAGAACTCACGGAGGCTTGGAGGATCTTCCAGGATAGCAGAAGCATGGCTGCTGCTATGAACCTTGCCCTTCTTACTTCTCTGATCTCTAGAGCCTCTTTGAAAAGGCTCACCTGGGCCAGGCGTGGTGCCTCGCACCTGTAATCCCAGTATTTTGGGAGACTGAGGTGGGAGGATCACGAGGTCAGGAGATCGAGACCATCCTGACCAACATGGTGAAACCCTGTGTCTACTAAAAATATGAAAAGTAGCTGGGCATGGTGGGGTGCGCCTGTAGTCCCAGCTACTCGGGAAGCTGAGGCAGGAGAATGGCTTGAACCCAGCAGGTAGAGGTTGCAGGGAGCTGAGATCTTGCCACTGTACTCCAGCCTGGTGACACAGCAAGACTCCATCTCAAAAAAAGAAAAAAGAAAAAAGGAAAGGCTCATCTGATGAGGTCAGGCTCACTCAGGATCATCTCCCTTTGATGAACTCAAAGGCGGTTCCTACAGTACCTTAGTTACACGACAGAATCTCTTCATCTTTGCCCTAGAACATAATCACATCATCACACGAGTGACATCGTATTCAAGGCCCTGCCCACACCAAGGGGAGGCGGTTATCCAGGACGTGAGCCACAAGGGGAGGGCATCTTGGGGCTGTCTTAGAATTCTGCTTACCATACCTAGTACTCACAGGGCCTTCCCGTCATCTTGTGTTTTAGTTCGGGGGCAAACTGAAGGGACTTAATCTGTTTCCAAGGATTTCATACTTGGTAAAGACCATCCCATCTATCTGACCAAGTACTGGAATTGAACGTTGATATGGTTTGGATCTGTGGTTGGGGAGGCCTTAGGAAACTTTCAACCATGGCAGAAGGTGAAGAGGAAGTGGAAATGCCTTACTGACATGGCCGGAGCATGAAGGTTATTTGTAATTCCCAGTGTTGGAGGCGGGACCTGGTGGAAGGTGATTGGATCATGGGGGCAGAGTTTCCCTTTGGTTGGCAATGAGGTGGGCCCTGGATGTAGCTGATCCAATCAAAGCCCTTCCCTTTCAAATGGGCCTGGGAAGGGAAAAACTCACGTCGAGGCTCCCAGTGCCTCTGTCCTCTGTGAACTGCACAAGCCTGGAATAATTTCCTCCTGGTCATCTGGCCTGGGCGGTGCTGGGAGCTGCTCCAGGGCAAGAAGACCAAAGTCCTGTCTGCTCCCATGAGCCCAGCACTCAAGGCTCATGCTGAACAATGGCAGGTGCTTAATCAGAATTTGATGAATAAATCAATGAATGAGCAGTTCTGCTTTCTCCTCTTTTCCATCAGCAGGAAATAATTGCCTTCTCAGAAGACTGCATTTTTTCTTTTATTCTTTTTTTCTTTCTTGTTCATTTATTTTATTTTTAATTTTTTTTTGAGACGGAGTCTCGCTCTGCTGCCCAGGATGTAATTTTTTCATTAATGAGATATTTCAAACTTGAGTATAGTCAAAGAACCCCCCAAATACTGACTCAGGCTTCAGCAATGATCATTCCGATGTTATTTTTTCAAATTTCCTTCTCTCCTCTATGAGGAGGGTAGAGGGGCTAGAATATTTTAAAGTAAATCCCAGATACTGAATCAGTTTGCCCCCGAATACTTCAGTGTGTATCCTGAACATATAAATATTTTTTTCAAATAGCCATAATCACACTCGCACACTTAACAAAAACAATTATAATTTCTTAATATCACAAAATACCCAGACCATGTTCAAATTTCCTCCATTATCTCAAAAACTGTCCACAGTAGGTTTGCTCAAATCTTATTGAGTTATAATCACACTGAGGTGTCAGCTGGAGTTTCTTTGGTCGCAAGTGACCAAATGTCTGCAACTGGGATGTTTCTAGTTGTTCCTTGGAAGTAGGTTTCCGTGGTCAGGAGGCCTGGGAAATACTGAGTTGTAGAAAGTTAGGCTATCCCATTCTTCTCCCTTCTTTAGAAAGCTGAAGTGTGTGGTTAATCTGAGTGTAAAAGAGATTTTTGCAAACTTGGTTGATTTTTGTTGTTGTTGTTGTTGAGACAGAGTCTCTCTCTGTCCCCCAGGCTGGAGTGCAGTGGCGCAATCTCAGCTTACTGCAGCCTCTGCCTCCGGGGTTCAAGCTGTTCTCGTGCCTCAGCCTCCCGAGTAGCTGTGATTACAGGCACCCGCCACCACGCCTGGCTAATTTTTGTATTTTTAGTAGAGATGAGGTTTTACCATGTTGACCAGGCTGGTGTTGAACTTCCGACCTTCAATGATTCTCCTGCCTCGGCCTCCCAAAGTGCCACCACACCTGGCCGATCTTGGCAATCTTTGAGTTCATGCATTCTCGTATAAAGGTGATATCTCCCCCAAAGGGGCAAAAATTGGTTCTTCAGTGGCAAAAACCTTTTTTTTTTTTTTTGGTAGAAATGCGGTTTCACCACGTTGCCCAGGCTGGTCTCAAACTCTTAGGCTCAAGCAGTCTACCTGCCTTGGCTCCCAAAATGCTGGGATTACAGGCGTGAGCCACCATGCCCAGCCTAAAAATCCTACTTTATATGTGTAAAGCCTATGTGTACATTCACTACATAAATAGATATACTGTATATCTGTGACATTAAAATTGCATGTGGAGGGAGTGGTAAATAGAGAAAATGTTCCAGAAAAGCTCCTTATAAGGGGAAATGAAAAAATAAATGAAGAAATATTATTTTATTTTCCATCTGCACCTTAGTTCCCCCATCTGTAAAATCGGGATAATAATTGTGCCTAATTCAGAGTCGTGGCAAGATTTAAAAGCATTTACAGAGTGCCTGGCTCCTTGAAAGTACTATGTATGTGTTAGTTATTCTCGTGGTTGTCGTTCTTGATGTTTTTGGAGCATTTTGTAGGTGTCGGGAAATTGAAGAGCACAGTTCTGGGGTCAGATGAACTGGGTTTGGAGACTTTCCTTAAATTTGTGACTATTCCATTTTCTCATCTGCAAATGAAATAAAACTGCCTTGCGAAGCTGCTGTCCAGGTTAAAGGGAGTAACATAAGCAAAGTCCCGGGTGTATTAACCAACTGTTATTATTATCCCCTTCTGCAGATGGGCAAACTGAGACCGCAAGCCCTGGAGATGTGCTCAGGCAGATGTGCAGGTCCCCTGCTCCAGCTTCCAGGCTCCCGGGCTTCAGTCTTCAGTCGGCCTTTGTTCTGCCGCTTTCTCCTGGAAGTCACACCGCCCTCTCTTCCTGCCTGCCACATCGCAGGAGTCTGCACGCACCCAACCGGCTCAAGAGGCTCTGACAGGTGTGAGTTTGTTGTTTTTGTTGTCTTTTTTAAAAACAGCCTGCGACTTTGCCTTTTTCTAAACAGAGCAGCAGTGAAGGGAGAGAATCTGTAAGGCTTCCTTGTCCCTCTGCCAAGCGCTGCCTCTGGTCAGCCAGAGCCACCAACTCTGTTATCTTTTCTGCTGGAGGCGGTAAGGGCAGGCCCAGCACGGGGGGCTCACCAGGGCCTCTTACTGGTTTTCTCGGCTCTGATTCTGGGTTTGGAATCCCTGGGTGTAAACCCTGCAAGCTGACACCAGCAAATTCGCCCTTTCAAACAGGGAGGCCAAGGACCCTGGGCACTCTCAAACCCAACTTCAGCGACAAAAATTCTTTCTTTTTGTCTCCATCCCCTCAGCTTTTGAGGGCATGGCTCCGGCAGTCCCTGGGGTGTAACCTCTGTCTGGTGGCCGGCTCAGGTTTTGGGGGATGTGGAGGGAGGGTCAGGGATGCCAGCCTGGGCCATCACCCGCTTGCACAGGTCTGCAAATCAATAGCTGTGTCTGCCTTGGAGGAGGGCAGAGAACCTTCCAGTGGCTTCTGTTGTGCCGTTTTTTATTTTTAACCATGGAGTCCAGCACGGGAGTCAGACTGCCTACATTCAAGTCTTATTTTCTTCCATCCTCTACGGGGGACCCCTTGAGTGACTGTGGCCAAGAAACAATTAAGATCATTAAAATCTCTCCAGGTCTCAGTTTCCTCATCTGCAAAGTGGGGACAATGATAGTGCCTTTTTCACAGGATTCACGGGAGATAAAGGGAAGGGATGCATTTAAACCTGGCACACAGTGTACACTCAATAAACGTCAGCTGTGGCTAGTAGGGCCCTGCTGAGCTGGCCCCATCCACCTCTCACACTTCGTTTCCTACCATTCCCCTCCCCACACACTGTGCTGCAGCTGCCCTCCCCTCCCCTCTTGACACAAGGCAGGCTTGGCCTCCCTTCAAGGCTTTTGCTTCTCTGCTTCCTCTACCTGGGAAGCTTTTCCCAGATCTTCGCCAGGCGGGCTTCTTACCTGCTCATTGTCTCAGATCTGGGGTCACTTCTTCTAGGAGGTCACTTTCTCTCACATGACCCTGTTTTATTTGCTTCATAACCTTTACCCCCACTAGAAATTATTTGGTGCATTTATCTCTCGCTTGCGTATTGTCTGATCTACCTCTGCAAAGTAAATTTCCGTTTTTAGGAACCCTATCTGTACCCCTGAGGGCCTAAAATAGCAGTGGCGTACCGTTATCGGTCAGTAAGTGACTGGGTAGGATACCAGCTTAAGTAACACAAAGCCAGTGCTGGTTGAGCTTGATTAAATAACGGGTTGGGTATTCTGAGAAGAAGCCCATTGTATACATTTCTTCTCTTAATTTTACGACACACTTCTGAAGGGGGTACTCTTTTTGGCCTCATACCACAGATGAGGCAACAGTCTCAGAGAGGTTAAGTAACTTCCCCAAGGTCACACAGCTAGTAAGCAATAGTGGCTTAGAGAGGCTCAAGTCTGGGTCTGTCCCAGTGCTTCCTTGGCCCTCTTTTTTTTTTTTTTTGAGACGGAGTCTCGCTCTGCCGCCCAGGCTGGAGTGCAGTGGCCGGATCTCAGCTCACTGCAAGCTCCGCCTCCTGGGTTCACGCCATTCTCCTGCCTCAGCCTCCCGAGTAGCTGGGACTACAGGCGCCCGCCACCTCGCCCGGCTAGTTTTTTGTATTTTTTAGTAGAGACGGGGTTTCACCGTGTTCGCCAGCATGGTCTTGATCTCCTGACCTCGTGATCCGCCCGTCTCGGCCTCCCAAAGTGCTGGGATTACAGGCTTGAGCCACCGCGCCCGGCCTTTTTTTTTTTTTTTTTTTTAATTTTAATTTTGAATCTGAGTCTCACTCTGGCGCCCAGGCTGGGGTGCAGTGGTGTGATCTCAGCTCACTACAAACTCTGTCTCCTGGGTTCAAGCGATTCTCATGCCTCAGCCTCCTGAGTGGCTGGGATTACAGGTGCGTGCCCCCACGCGCAGCTACATTTTGTATTTTTAGTAGAAACGGGTTCACCATATCGGCCAGGCTGGTCTCAAACTCCTGACCTCAAGTGATCCACCCACCTCGGCCTCCCAAAGTGCTGGGATGACAGGCATGAGCACCATGCCCAGCCCACCGTGGCCCTCTTTTGACTGAGGTCCCGGAGCTTTGATGGAAGAGGGAGTGAAGAACAGCAGCGCTAATATGTCTTGTTTGAAGCACACGTTCATTCTGCACTAATAATATTTACATCCCAAATTGCCTTTGAGCCTCCCAGCAGCCCTAGTATATGGTGGGATGTGAACCGAAGCTCAGAGCCGGGATGTAATCTCTTGGGGCCACCAGATCCCAGCTTAGCCTTCTGTGAGACGTGTAGTTGCTGGACTTGAGAAAGGTCTCAGCTTAAAGCCTAGTCCTCTGGGAACCTCCTCTGAGCCAGTCCGGTCAGCTGCCAGGCTGGTGTCACTCTTCCTTGAGGTGCGGCCCCTCCCTGGCACTCACCCTTGCATGCAGTGGCTCAATTGCATCTTCCCTGGCTTGCTGGACTCATGCTGTCCAGTGCAGTGGCCAATAGATCAACAGGGGCCAACTTTGCTCCCACCTCCAGGGGACATTTGGCCGTGTCTGGAGACATTTGTGGTTGTTGCATCTGGAGAGAGGGGACGCTACTGGAACTAGAGGAAAGGGTCCAGGGTCGCTGCTGAATCTTCCACAATGCACAGCACAGCCCACACTAAAATTATGGGATCCAGGTTGAGAATCTCTGCCTTAGACCCCAGTGGCTACTAAACACTTGAAATGTGGCTGGACTGAGCTGAGATGTGCTGTGAGTATAGAACACACACTGGTTTTCAAAGATTTAGTCTGAAAAAATGAATATAAAATATTTCATAAATCATTTTAAAGTATTGACTACATGTCAAGGTGATAATATTTGGATATAGTGGGTTAACTAAACCGGAGGATAAAATTCGGTGTGCCTGTTTCTTTTTTATCATTTGATTTGCGGCTACTAGAAGATTTCAGATGACCTACAGGGCTCACATTATATTTTGACTGGGCAGCATTGTGCTAGACTGGACATCCACGAGGAACGGAGTCTGTCTGGGTTTGCTTGTCACTGCAGCTGCGGGGCTGGGCAGGGGCTTGACATGTGCTGGGTACTCAGTAGATAGTTACTGAGCAGGAATAAAGGAGGGACAGCAGAGAGGGAGGGAGGGAGAAGGAAGAAAGAAGGAGGGAGAGAAGGAAGGAGGGAAGGAGGGAAAAAAGGAAGGAGAAAGGAAGGAAAGAAAGAAGGAAAGAACAGAAGAAGGGAGAAAGAAAGGGAGGGAAGAAAAGAAGGAAGGGAAGAAAAGAAGGAAGGAAAGAGGCAAGGAGGAGAGAGGGAGGAAAGAAAGAAAGAGAAGGAGGGAAGGAAAGAGAGAAAGAAGGGAGGAAAGGAAAGGGGAAGGGAGGAATAGAAGGAAGGAGACACAAACATTCCCTGGAGCTGTCTTGAAAGGCCCCAAAACCCCAACTAGGCAAATATGATAGTATTTATCGAAAGTCTTAATATGTGTGAATCATTTCACCAGTAATTTTACTTCTAGGAATCTACCCTAAGGAAATAATCAGAGATGTGTGCATCTCTGGTGAGCCAGAATTCTCTCCCCATGTCCAGTATTTAAGGTAGCTGTCAAGGAGCTTTCCTTCCTTCTAGCGGATACCCCAGCTGCCCCGTCCCTGGTCTCTGCCCTGTGTCCCTGCCCAGTGTCTCCTCCAGGTCCCCTTGACTGGGGGTGGCCTTGGGTACTCATTTCATGCCCTGTTTGGGAGCTTCTCCATTTGCAACCTGCTCCCATTCTGGTCCTCATTAGCAGTGAGAAGTAGTTAGGTTTGAAAATCTTAGCTGTCTGAGCCAGGAGCCTCTGGGATAAAAATCCAGACAACCGGGGATACAGTTCCAGGCTTTCTATGACTTTAAATTGTCTTTAGCAAATGGGTTGATTTTCCCCACAAGAAAAGGGGTGAGCCCCGGAACACATATTTAGAAACTTCTGTCCTGTCCTGACAATGAGCTTTCTGAGAATACGGCGAATACTTCACCATTACACAACAGAGATGATTGAGCAAGTGTAAGCAGCACGGCCAGCTGGACTCAACAGGATTCCGTCCCCCAAATTTTTTTTTTTTTTTTTTTTTTTTTCAAGACAGAGTCTCGCTCTGTCGCCCAGGCTGGAGTGCAGTGGCCGGATCTCAGCTCACTGCAAGCTCCGCCTCCCAGGTTCATGCCATTCTCCTGCCTCAGCCTCCTGAGTAGCTGGGACTACAGGCAGCCACCACCACGCCCGGCTAATTTTTTGTATTTTTTAGTAGAGACGGGGTTTCACCGTGTTAGCCAGGATGGTCTCGATCTCCTGACTTCGTGATCCGCCTGTCTCAGCCTCCCAAAGTGCTGGGATTACAGGCTTGAGCCACCGCGCCCGGCCTCTGTCCCTAATATTAAAAACAGGTCAGTTTTTGGCCTGGCATGGTGGCTCACACCTGTAATCCCAGCACTGTGGGAGGCTTAGGCTGGTGGACCATCCGAGGTCTGGAGTTCGAGACCAGCCTGGCCAACATGGCGAAACCCCATCTTTACTAAAAATACAAAAAATTAGCCGGGCGTGGTGGCAGGCGCCTGTAATCCCAGCTACTCGGGAGGCTGAGGCGGGGGAATCGCTTGAACCTGGGGGGCGGAGGTTGCAGTGAGCCTACATTGCACTACTGCACTCCAGCCTGGGTGGCAGAGTGAGAATCCATCTCTAAATAAATAAATAAATACAGGTCTGTTTTCTTCTCAGTCCTCTGAAGCTTATGGATTGGCTGGGAGCAGCTTTGAGGGGAGGACCGAGTCTGGCTGGCGCCTAGACAGGATGTCTAGAGGGGACATATTTGAATCATAAACCCGGCCATTTGACTCCCCAAGTAGCTCCGCGATCGTGATCACCAAGCAGTCTAGCGTGGAAGTGAGAATTTACAGGGATGAATGATGAGTTTCTTTTTGTTTATACGTTCCTGAGATTTTTTTTTCTTAAAGATCATATTGTGGCAGTAACCTGTTTTTTTTTTTTTTTTTTTGTACTGAAAAAAATTGCAAAGTGTAGAAAAACAGAAAAAATAAAAATGACCTAGAATCCTATCACTCAGTGATGATCACAGCAGACAGCTACTTTTCAGCCTTTTGTACATAAGAATTCATCATTTATTGTGTATAGTACTTTACAATATTTCTATCATATTGCCATTTTAAACTTTTTTTTCTTTATATCAAGAATGTTTTGTCATGGCATCTAATATGCAGCATCACCTTAAATGACTGCATCACACTTCATTGTAAAAGCAAACCGACACGTATTTAAACAATTCTCTATTGTTGGATATTTAGGCTGGTTCCAACTTTTTGCTCTTGTAAATAACTGTACAATGGATATCCTGGTACATAAGTCTTTGCACACATCTCTGATTATTTCCTTAGGGTAGATTCCTAGAAGTAAAATTACTGGTGAAATGATTCACACATATTAAGACTTTCGATAAATACTATCATATTTGCCTAGAAAGTTTATGACAAATAACATTTCCGAGAGGAATGTGAGTCTGTCTCCTCAGCCCCTCCTTATCTTCTCCAGTCCTGGGATGCATCAATGAAAATGTAGAGAAAAAAAAAAACATAAATAATTCTACCTCTGAAGTAAACCACTGTTAACAATTTAGTGAATATTTCCTCCAGATTGTTTTCTGTGTACTTGTACTCATGTATGTGTGTGTGTTTCAGAAATGGAATGATGTATACATATTGATTTGTAACCTGATTTTTTATTTGTTTTTTTTTTTTTTTTTTTTCAGACGGAGTCTCGCTCTGTCGCCCAGGCTGGAGTGCAGTAGTGCCATCCTGGCTCACTGCAACCTCCATCTCCAGGGTTCAAGTGATTCTTGAGTGTCTCAGTCTCCCGAGTAGCTGGGATTACAGGCGTGTGCCACCACCCTTGGCTAATTTTTGTATTTTCAGTAGAGATGGAGTTTTACCATGTTGGCCAGGCTGGTCTCGAACTCCTGACCTCAAGCTATCTGCCCGTCTTGGCCTCCCAAAGTGCTGGGATTACAGGCGTGAGCCACAGCTCCCGGCCTATTAACCTGATTTTTTTTTTTAACTGCATGTTGTCATCATCTTTTATGAAGCATCAGTCACTTCCACGGCTTCATATCATGACCACGAAGCCTGTACTGGAGAATATTTCACCAGTTCTTTAGTGCTCAGCCTATAGGCCGCTTTCAGCGTTTCCCATATAAATGATGTGGAAATACATTTCCTTCCTTATACGTAGTTTCTAAATAATTCCCTAGAAATAAGAAAAATGCACATTTTAAAGGAATTTAATATGTATTCCAAAACTCAGAACAGCTGAATCGGTTTCTTTCCTCCAGTTGTGAGCGCGCCATTTCTCCATTTGGCTAACACCGTGGGTTTCCATCCTTTTCAAATATTGCTACTCTGAAAGACACACGAAGTGATGTCATTACAATTACAGTTTCCACCTCCATTGCTTGATTCCTCATGAATCTAAACATTTCTCCCGCATGCATTGCCCACTTTTATTTCCATTTCTGTGATTTGCCTGTCATTTTTCTTTAGCCATTTTTATGACTCTATACCAGCTTTGTCTATTTTTTTTTTTTTTTTTTTTTTTTTTTTTTTTTTTTTGAGACGGAGTCTCGCTCTGTCGCCCGGGCTGGAGTGCAGTGGCCGGATCTCAGCTCACTGCAAGCTCCGCCTCCCGGGTTCACGCCATTCTCCTGCCTCAGCCTCCCGAGTAGCTGGGACTACAGGCGCCCGCCACCTCGCCCGGCTAGTTTTTTGTATTTTTTTAGTAGAGACGGGGTTTCACCATGTTAGCCAGGATGGTCTCGATCTCCCGACCTCGTGATCCGCCCGTCTCGGCCTCCCAAAGTGCTGGGATTACAGGCTTGAGCCACCGCGCCCGGCCAGCTTTGTCTATTTTAAGAGGCTAAATACTTTGTCATGTAGGTTGGAAATATTTTTCCTCATTGTTTTATGTCTTTTAATTGTATTTGTGATGGTTTTTTATGTCCAAGAGTTTTAAAAATTAATTATAATGAATACAAGTTGTATTTTTTTACTGTATACAACATAATGTTTTGAAATGTGTATACCTGGTAGCATGGCTAATTCACACTAATTAGTATATGCATTACCTCACATACTTATCATTCTTTGTGGTGAGAACACTTAAAATCTACTCTCTTACTGATTTTTGAGAATATCTTGTTGACCGGACACAATGGCTTACACCTGTAATCCCAGCACTTTGGGATACCAAAGTGGGAGGATCACCTGAGATCAGGAGTTCAAGACCAGCCTGACCAACATGGTGAAACCCTGTCTCTACTAAAAACACAAAATTAACCGGGCATGGTGGCGCATGCCTGTAATCCCAGCTACTCAGGGTGCTAAGGCAGGAAAATCACCTGACCCCAGGAGGTGGATGTTGCAGTGAGCCGAGATCACGCCATTGCACTCCAGCCTGGGTGACAGAGTGAAACTCTGTCTCAAAAAATAAATAAATAAATAAAAATAAAAATAATAATAATCTTATTATTAACTATAGTCTCCATGCAGTACCACAGATCACTTGAACTTATTCCTCCTCTGTAACTAAAAATTTGTATCCTTTGACCACCCCCTGGCGATCACCATTCTACCCTCTGCTTCCATGCATTCACTGGTCCAGGAATTTATTTATATTTTTTTATTATTAAAAAAATTATGGAACATTTCACAGATTTGCACGTCATCCTTGTGCAGGGGACATGCTAATCTTCTCTGTATCATTCCAAATCTAGTGTATGTGCTGCCGGAGCGAGCGCAGTCCCTGGAATTTTGGAAGCTTATGTGACTCTTCATGTTTCCCCTGGTGGTGTCTGCCTTCACAAGCCTAGAAGGGCCTTCAGGGGAATAGGTTTGAGGGCCCGTAGCCACAGCGGGACAGTTGAAGGAATATTCAGAGCGAAGCAGATGACACGGAATTTACGGGGTGAATGAGATGGCCTCTGGCTTCACAGAAGCTGTGTCAGTTACTCGGCAATGCAGCCTGGGAGGTAGAGAGCCCTCCGTCTTGTCTTAATTTTTATAAGGGTCTCTGAGCCACTCATTATGTGCAGAAAGAGCCCTGGACAGAATCCTGGACTCTGGCAGGGCTGCCTGCTCACCATGGAGCCTAGTTTCCTCCTTGGTAAAATGAAAGAATGAGCCAAGATCGCCTCCTCGGACCCCTAACTGCTCATGACATATGGCCTTAAATATGGCTCTAAACATCACTCCCCGGGGAGCCCTTTCTAGGTATCTCAGGCCAGAGTCCTCAAAGGAAAGACACAAAGATTTGACCATATGAACATTAACAATCCTTGGACGTCAGGAAACACCACAAATAAAATTAAAAGACAAAGAACAAACTAGGAACAAAATTTTCAACAATTAGGTCATTCCACCTCCTGACTCAGCCAATGGATGGATGATTCCTGACTTTCCTCCCCCAGAGGGGTGGGGAGGGTACAAGGTGACTTGGGAAGACACCCAGCTTGGGGCACAGGAAAGTGCTCAGTCGAGGCGTTTCATTTTCTTAAATGAATGAACAAGTGAACGAATGATGAAACCTGCATCCTAGGTACTGTGTGTATCTTCCTTTGAATTCTGCCCCATTTATTTTTATTTTTATTTTCATTATTATTATTTTTGAGATGGAGTCTCCCTCTATCACCTAAGCTGGAGTGTGGTGGCACGATCTCAGTTCACTGTAACCTCCACTTCCCACAGTCAAGCGATTCTCCTGCTTCAGCCTCCCAAGTAGTCGGGACTACAGGTGCCTGCCACCGCACCTGGCTAATTTTTGTATTTTTAGTAGAGACGGGATTTCACCATGTTGGCCAGGCTGGTCTCGAACTCTTGACCTCAGGTGATCCACCTGCCTCAGCCTCCCAAAAGTGCTGGGATTACAGGCGTGAGCCACAACACCTGGCCTATTTTTATTTTTATTTATTTATTTTTTAGATGGAGTCTTGCTCTGTCGCCCAGGCTGGAGTGCAGTGGCGCAATCTCGGCTGATTGCAGCTTGCACCTTCCGTTTCAGGTGATTCTCCTGCTGCAGGCTCCTGAGTAGCTGGGATTACAGGCACCGCTACCACACCCGGCTAATTTTTTTGTATTTTTAGTAGAGACAGGGTTTCACCATGTTGGCCAGGCTGGTCTCGAACTCCTGACCTCAAGTGATCCACCTGCCTCAGCCTCCCAAAGTGCTGGGATTACAGGCGTGAGCCACCACGCCCTGCCACTGAATTCTGCCCTATTTAAATGAAGAGAAGACAGATCCCTAACCACACAGAGAAAGTGGTTTTGCGTCTTTTGCTTACTGTGGGGTTGGCGCTCTGGAACGTCTCAGCCTCCTCTGAGTTCATCTGGAAAACGGGTTTAAAAATTCTTACTTCCCTGCCTCCTGCCTCCTCCCTAGAAGGGACGTCAGTTGTGATGAATCAGAGCCTCGGTATTTTGGCTCAGCCGTTGTTTTGACAATAAGAATGATTAAACAGATAGTTTATTTATTTTACTCTTTTCTTTTGTACCCACATCTCCGGAAGAGCTGTGTTCATAGGTGTGGAGACAAGAAAAGAGCTTTCTGACGAGTCAGAAGCTGGTCATGGGAAGAAAATGAGGGCATCTCCTAGGTAAAGGAGTTTTTATTTTCTCACAGGGTTTCTTCTCACTTTAAACTGGTTCTTTTGTGTTCTTACTTAGCCAGGAATGTCTGGAAGTCAACACTCCAGCTGCTGAAATCCAGAACTCAGAAAAGATGCACATAAATAGACTTTGGTTGCAGCATGAAATATTGGGTTAGACATCAAGGGGGACTTCCTAGTCAATGAGGTTGTGTAGGCAGAGGAAGAAATGGAGGAAAATCATTAAATCTTCTACTCTGTGGGAAAGGTGGTTTTGTGGGAGGCACTCCAGTGCCTTTGGGTGAAACCTTGCGCCACGTTCCTGGAGGCCTGGGTGGCGGCAATGAAAGGATGAAGTCAATGCAGCCCTGTTGGAAGGCTACTGGGGACAATGCAGCACCGCTCTCCCATTTTACAACTGCAGAAACTGAGGCAGGATCCTGCAACAAATGTTTACAGAAGGCCCGTGCATGCCAGCCTTATTCTGAGTTCTGAGGACACCGCAGTGAGGGAGGTAGAGTACTAGCAAACAAGGTCATGAATATAGAATGTGATATTGTGCAATGATGGGGCTGGACAAGGAAGTGAGGGGTAGGGAGGGATGGAAACTGTTGAAGGATAGTCAGGGAAGGCCTCTTTGAGGCAGGGTCATGTGAGATGAAATGACTCACTAGGGTCATTTAGACCCCAGATACGATTGAGTCTGCTTCCCTGGCTCCCAGTCCAGGGTTCCTCCAGGGTATTTTTGGGCCCAAGTAACAGAAAACCCAACTCAAAAAGGCTTACGCCAAGAAAACAGTGTGTGTCTGAAAAATCCGAGGGTAGAGCTTGTTTCAGGAATGTCTTGATCCAGGATCTCAAATCACATTGCCAAGCCCTCCCCTCTCTTATGTCTCTGCCTCTTCCACAGGGGTTCTAACTCCCAGGCTCCCTGTGGGAGCAGGAAGGTGACAGTGTTTCCAGGCCCACGGTTCCCAGGTTCAAGCTGGCAAGAAAGAGCTGCTCCATCCCCATCCATTTGAACGGAAGTGCTGGGCCTGACTCCCTCAGCCGGGTTTGGGTAACAGACCCTCTTTCTGAACCAATGGGAATAGCTAGGGGGATGTTCTGCATGGACTGGCCAGGCCGTGTCCCAGGCCCATCCTGGAGCCCTGGGCTGGGGGAGGGAGGGAGCACCCCCAGGTGAGATTTGAGCCTTGTTAGCAAAGGAGGAAGGATGATTCAGGCCGGCCCCAACCTAGCCATGAAAGTGGTGCCTGGCCCCCTCTCTACTGTGTCCATATCCATCCTTTCCCCAGGCTTTACTGAGCGCCTGCTGTATGCGTCCATCTCTGTTTCCCAGAGCTTAGACTTCAAGGTATAGGAATTGTTTTGCTTTCATTTTTTTTAATCCTCCAAGATCTTCCAGTCTACTTGAGGAAACAAAAGCCACATCCTGTTTTTTATCCTGTCTTTTTGTGGCTTGCTCATGGCATGAATTTTCTAGCTGTCAACAAAGGGAGGGGCGCTTTTGGGCTGGAGGAGTCAAGGAGGGGTTCAGGAAAAAGGAGGGTTTTTGATGCATTTTCTTTCTTTCTTTCCTTCCTTCTTTCTTTCTTTCTTTCTTTTTTTTCTCTCTTTCTCTCTTTCTTCTTTCCCTCCCTCCCTCCCTCCTTCATTCCTTCTTTCATTCTCTCTCTCTCTTTCTCTCTCTCCCTCCCTCCCTCCCTTCTTTCTTTCTTTCTTTTTTCTTTCTTTCTCTTTCTTTCTTTCTTTCTTTCTCTTTCTTTCTTTCTTTCTTTCTTTCTTTCTTTCCTTCTTTCTTTTTCTTTTTCCCTTCCCTTTTCTTTCTTTCTTTTTCTCTCTTTCTCTCTTTCTTCTCTTCCCTCCCTCCCTCCCTCCTTCATTCCTTCTTTCCTTCTCTTTCTCTCTCTCCCTCCCTCCCTTCTTTCTTTCTTTCTTTTTTCTTTCCTTCTCTTTCTTTCTTTCTTTTTCTTTCTTTCTTTCCTTCTTTCTTTCTTTCCTTCCTTCTTTCTTTCTTTCTTTTTTTCTCTCTTTCTCTCTTTCTTCTCTCCCTCCCTCCCTCCTTCATTCCTTCTTTCATTTCTCTCTCTTTCTTTCTCTCTCTCCCTCCCTCCCTCCCTTCTTTCTTTCTTTCTTTCTTTCTTTCTTTCTTTCTTTCTTTCTTTCTTTCCTTCTTTCTTTCTTTCTTCTTTTCTTTTCTTTTCTTTTCTTTTCTTTTCTTTTCTTTTCTTTTCTTTTCTTTCTTTTCTTTTCTTTCGACAGAGTCTCACACTGTTACCTGGGCTGGAGTGCAGTGGCGTGATCTTGGGTCACTGCAACCTCTGCCTCCTGGGTTCAAGTGATTCTCCTGCATCAGCTTCCCCAGTAACTGGGATTACAGGCATGCGCTACCACACCCAGCTAATTTTTTGTATTTCTAGTAGAGACAGGGTTTCACCATGTTGGCCAGGCTGGTCTTGAACTCCTGACCTCGTGATTTGCCCGCCTCAGCCTACCAAAGTGTTGGGATTACAGGCGTGAGCCACCACGCCTGGCTCAGTGCATTTTCAAGGGTGGCTTAGATCAGGAAAAGGTTTGATGGAGGATAGAATTTGATAGTGCATGCAGGCTATGGTGAGTGGGACACACACCATGTGATTATGGCTTTTTGGGATGTATGGTTAAAATGTGTATAATTCTTGAACCACTGAGGTTTATAAGATTATAAGGCAGGACACAGGCACGTGTTTATCTTAGTAGTCAGGTATTTATTCCAAATTTATGTTAGAAGCAACTGTGTTATTAACTTATCAGACCTGGATAACATTGTTCAGGATGAAACTAAAATTAACAAAAAATAAAAGTGGGAGGGAGTCCATTTAAACAAATATCATAAATATAGGTGGTAGCAGACATGGCAAAAATGTTGTTATGAGAATGAGTAAGGCCAGGCGCAGTTGCTCACGGCTGTAATCTCAGCACCTTAGGAGGCCAAGACAGGCAGATTGCTTGAGGTCAGGAGTTCGAGACCAGCCTGGCCAACATGGTGAAACCCTGTCTCTACTAAAAATACAAAAATTAGCTGGGCATGGTGGCACATGCCTGTAATCTCAGCTACTCGGGAGGCTGAGGCAGGAGAATCACTTGAACCCAGGAGGCGGAGGTTGCAGTGAACAGAGATCCCACCACTGCACTCTAGCCTTGGTGACAGAGCAAGACTCCATCTCAAAAAAAAAAAAAAAAAAAACAACAACAAAAAAAAAAACAGTAAGGTTTGGGAAATGCTGGTCTAGCCCTCGGATTCTGGAAGCAGAAAGACATGGATTCAAATCTCAGACCCACCCCACAGGCACAGTGAAGCTTTGGGCCAGCTGCCTCACCTTTCTAGCCCTCAGTTTTCTGACCAGTAAAATGGGGCTGAGAATAGGATGGGAGCAGTCTCATGGGGGATGTTGAAGAATCTCTGAGATGCAGTTATCTGAAATGCCTAGTATGGCCTCTTCTCCAAGGGGACATTCAATAAGTTAGCTCTCCATAATCTGGATTATTTTTCCCAGGAAAAAAAAAAAAAAAAAAAAGCAGTCCAGCTACAGGTCCAGGAAGTGCAAGGGTCAGAGGTGGGAAGGAATGTGGCAGGTTGGGGAGGCTGCTGTGGTGGGGTGGGTGGTCCCTGCGGGAGAGAGCAGGGATGGTGTTGTGTCAGGGAGGAGAGGACTTGCAATTTTACAGGAAACCCACGGGGTCAATAAGCCTCCTCTGGGACTACATTTGGTACCTTGGAGGATGGGCTTACCTCTTCCACCCAAATCTCTTTTTGCTCCCAGCAGACCTCTGAGTGCCACTGTCCACCGCAGCCTGGGGCCGGGCTCATCTCTCCCCCATCCAGAGCGTTCTGTGCAGACAGATTCTGGTGAACCCTGGTTGGGCTCCATAGATTTAATCTATGTTGTTTATCTTTTAAACACCATTAACCACAAATTAGCTGATTCTTTTGTGGCTATAAATTAATAGATTCCATTAGTGAACAGTCAATTACAGGATGATTACTTTTCCTCCCTGAACTTGGAGTTTTTTTATAGCTTTTTGAGAGGGTTTGGTTCCGTCCTCTTCCCGCTGCTGCTCTCCTATCTGAGTTCTTGGTTCATTGGACCAGATCTTCTGAATGGCCCGGGAGGCCGAGAGTGGGTGACATGGACTTCTTTGTAATGAGGTGATAAGCCTGTTCGCTTTGCAGAAGCAAAACTGACTGGAGGTTTTGTTTTCAAAAGATTTTTGTTTCAAACACAGACCAAACTAGCAAAGTTGCCACCTCCTTTTACTCCTGTGAATAACACAAACACGTCGTATTTGCTTTTTCTTCCATAGCTTTGTTACTTCTGGGGCCTCATTCTGGTAAATACTGGATAATCTTTTCTTTCTATCCATCCATCTATCCATCCATCCATCCCATTATCCATCCATCCTCCTCTATCCGTCTGTCCACCCATCCATTCATCTACCCTCCCTCCCTCCCTCCCTCCCTCCCTCCCTCCCTCCCTCCCTTCCTTCCTTTCTTCCACCTCTTCCTTCATCCTCCCGTTCAGATATAGCTTCCCCTACAAAGCTCAGCTGAGGGTCTGGCTGGAGCTGTCAGGGGGGCACTGATCCCACTACATCCACCTGCCACGTCCTAAAGCATTCGGGTAGTGATATGGGCTAATCTTTGGGACCTGTAGCTACACACCTGTTAGAGGATGGCAACCAATGTGCTCTCAAGTGCTAGGCAGGTAACTTAAACAACTAGGCAGGCAGGCAAAAATGAGTCTCAGGGCTTCAGTGAACTGTGGGGTTCAAGCCAGTCCTAAGGCTTTCTAATTCAAATAAAAAATAATTTTTTTTTTTTTTTTTTGAGAAGTGGTCTCACTTTGTTGCCCAGGCAGGAGTGCAGTGGCATGATCATGGTTCACGGCAGCCTTTGCCACCTGGGCTCAAGTGATTCTCTCACCTCAGCCTCTTGAGTAGCTGGGACCACAGGTGTGAACCACCATGCTCAACTAATTTTTGTATTTTTTGTAGAGACAGGGTGTCACCATGTTGCCCAGGCTGGTCTCAAACTCCTGAGCTCAAGCAATCTGCCCATCTCAGCCTCCCAAAGTGCTGGGATTACAGATGTGACTGCATTCAGCCAAAATGCACTATCTTTAGAGTTTGGGTTTGTGACTTTTGCCATATCAATCAGAATTCTTTAGTTGCAAGCAACAGAAATGGATTCTTCTAGGCTGAATAATGCCTCCCCCGCCCCCACCAAAGATGTCTATGCTCTCATTCCTAGAACCTGTGAATCTTACCTTACTTGGTAAAAGGGACTTTGCTGATATGATCAAGTTAAGGATTTTGAGATGAGGAGATTATCCTGGATTATTAAGGTGCGCCCGTGTAATCACAAAGGTCCTTGTGAAAGGGAGGCAGGAGGGTCAGAGTCCAGAGTAGGAGATGTGCTGGAGGCAAGGAAGGAGCCAGGAGCCAGGGAATGGAGGCGGCCTTTGGAAGCCGGGAAAGGCAAGGAAATAGATTCTCTCAACTGTTTTCAGCAAGAACGCAGTCCTACTGATGTTTGACTTGAGTCTAGTAAGGTTGATTTTGGCCTTCAGGCCTCCGGAACTGTAGGACAATACATTTGTGTTGTTTTGAGCCACAGAGTTTGTAGTAATTTGTTCCTGCACCAATGGGAAACCAATACACTAGCAAAAAAGGAATTTTTGTTTTTGTTTTTTTCAAGATAGAGTCTCACTCTGTTGCTAAGGCTGGACTGCAGGGGCATGACCTTGGCTCACTGCTACTTCTGCCTCCCAGGTTCAAGTGATTCTCCTGCTTTGGCCTCCCGAGTAGCTGGGACTACAGCTGTATACCACCACACCCAGCTAATTTTTATATTTTTAGTAGAGATGAGGTTTCACCATGTTGGCCAGGATGGTCTCAAACTCCTGACCTTAAACTCCTGATCTGCCCACCTCAGCTTCCCAAAGTGCTGGGATTACAGGCATGAGCCACCGTTCCTGGCTGAAAAAAAAATTTATTAAGAGAACTTGTAGTAGCCTCTAACTCTAACTAAAAGCAAAAACTCCGAAAGGGAGTTCCAGAGGGAGCTGTGGCTCTAGAGTGGACCCAAAGAACAGTCCTGCAGGGCACCTTCGCTGGGATGAAAATCAGTATTTCCCATCCGTTCCGAGGCTGCTCAAAATTCAGGTTCCAAGGAGAGAGTGTGGCTAAGCTTGGGGCCAGTGCCCATGCCTTGGAGAGGGAGGACATTGTAACTGAGAGTCTTGGTGGGCCGGAAGTTGCCCAGAGCACACTCAGGTGTCATGGCCGGAAGAACGGGTCAGATCCGGCCCATGGGAGAGCCGATCACTCATCTTGAGTCTGTTGTCCACCCCTTGTCCAGTCTGCTTTGGCCAGGGTGGGGGCATGGACAACCAGGATGGCAGCGGGGACCCTCCTCTGTAAGGACAGGGGCAGGGCAGACACACTGCTGTGGCCTAGATCACTCCCAGCTATGTTCTACCCTCAGCAAGCCCAGTTGTGGGTGATTTCCGATTGGAAATCTGAATTCTTAGCCTCAGGGAGGGCAGTCTAGCTCTACTGACCTCAGCTTGTGGTCTGTGCCCCGTGCTGATTCTTGCTGGGATTAGGGTCACCATCTCCTAACTGGCCCTGGTTTCGGGCCTTTTCTCTCTTGCCTCCCATCTTTCCATGTGTCCAGTTTTCTTCTAAGATACAAACACATTAATTCTTCCTGGAGCACTGAGGGACCGTGATCATGACGACCTCAACACTCTGGACATTTTGGGCCAGATGATTCTCTGCTGGGGTATGGTGGGAACATCTCTTGTACATTGTAGGATGTCGAGCAGTACCTCCAGCCTCAACCCACAAGATGACAGCAGCACCCTCCCCTAAAGTGTGACAACCAAAAATGTCTCCAGATGTTGCCAAATGTCAAGGGCAGTACCGGCCCTGCTTGGGAACCTCCGATCGGAAGGATCTCTCTGTCTGTTTCCACCACCTCTCCCACTACCCCAGCATCCCTCCCTCAGCCGTGGTTATCACTGGTGTCTCAGTTCCCACCCGTGACTTCTTCCAGTCCATTCCCCAGAACCTGCTGGGGAGATATTTTCTGAAAAGAAAACCTGATCTACCATCACTCCTTCGTCTGAAACTCTTCTAGCCTCCGTGGTGCTCTTGGATAACGTCCCACCATTCACTGTCTTCTATCAGCTCTTCCAATTTCTCCAACCTCATGGCCCAAGCCCCTCCTCCTCCTCCTTTAAGCTTCAACCACACACTGACCTTCTCTGGGTCCCCTACTGCGTTTCTCCACTCCAGGGCCTTTGCACGTTCTGTTTCCTCTCTCTCTCTCTCTCTCTCGACAGAATTTTGCTCTGTCGCCCAGGCTGGAGTGCAGTGGCGTAATTTCAGCTCACTGCAACCTCCACCTCCTGGGTTCAAGCCAATTCTCCTGCCTCAGCCTCCCCAGCAGCTGGGATTACAGGCACACACCATCATGCCCGGGTAATTTTTGTATTTTTAGTAGATATGGGGTTTCACCATGCTGGCCAGGCTGGTCTCGAACTCCTGACCTCATGATCCGCCTACCTCAGCCTCCCAAAGTGCTGGGATTATAGGCATGAGCCACCATGCCCGGCTTTTTTTTTTTTTTTTTTTTTTTTTTTTTAAGATGGAGTCTCACTCTGTCACCCAGGCTGGAGTGCAGTGGTGTGATCTTGGCTCACTGCAGCCTCCACCTCCCAGGTTCCAGTGATTCTCTGCCTCAGCCTCCCAAGTAGCTGGGATTACAGGCACCCGCCACCACACCCAGCTAATTTTTGTGTTTTTAGTAGAGACAGGGTTTCACCATGTTGGCCAGGCTGGTCTCCAACTCCTGGCCTCAAGTGATCCACCTGCCTTGGCCTCCCAAAATGCTGGAATTACAGGTGTGGGTCACCGCACCCGGCCTATTTCCCCTCTTTGGAACACTCTTCCTGCCACTCTTTGCTTGGTTAACTGTTACTCATCTTTGAGATCTGTTTCACTTAGGAATGCTTTTGGCTAAAATTATAGCGGTTTAAACAAAAACAGACATATTTTTCTCCCATAACAAAAAATCTGGAGGCAGCTGGTTTCTGGTATTGGTTCTGTGACTTGGGGCTGCTATCTCTGGGATTCTCTTTGCTGTTCCCTCAGGTTCACAAGACGCTACCTCAGCTCCAGCTATCTCATTCCCATTTAAGGCAGGAAGAAGGACAGTGGAGCCAGCTGACTTCAGCGTGCATCTCATTAGTCACAATTGTTCATGGCAACCCCAGCTGCAGTGGAGGCTGGGAAATTGTTTAATTCTTGCAGCCTTGATAGAAGGAATAAGGCTGTCCATTAAGTATTGGTTTAAATGTCACTTCCTCCAGGAAGCCTCTCCTGATTCCCTAAACCAGGTCTGATAATCCTATTACATGCTCTCCTAGTAGACAGTAACTCTCTGTCATACCCTTATCACAACCTATAGTTTATTCTTTTTTTTCAATGTTTTTTTGAGATGGAGTCTCACTCTGTCGCCCAGGCTGGAGTGCAGTGGCACAATCTCGGCTCACTGCAGCCTCTGCCTCCTGGGTTCAAGCGATTCTTGAGTGTCTCAGCCTCCTGAGTGTCTCATACGCCTGAGATTACAGGCGTATGCCACCACGCCCAGCTAATTTTTGTATTTTTAGTAGAGACGGGGTTTCATTATGTTGGCCAGACTGGTCTCGAACTCCTGACCTCAAGTGATCTACCTGCCTTGGCCTCCCAAAGTGCTGGGATTACAGGTGTGAGCCACCATGCCCTGTCTAAAATCCATAGTTTATTAATTTACTTGTATAATGAATTAATAGGCATCTGGTTCTTCTCGGGGCTGGGAGTTTAGTTCGTGAGTTCACTCCTGTTTCTCTAGCCCCTAGCATTGTGCCTGGCACCCAGTAGGGCCTCAGAAACTATTTATGGTCAATACTAACTGCTGCCAAGTAATTCTTCCTGGAGCCCTGAGGGACCATGAACTTGACTGGCCCAGGACCCCCTCTGACTCCCAGGGGAAGGACAGACAAGAGCCTCCTCTAATCATGTGCCTCCTCAGCAGTGGCCAAGCCTTGCTCTGGCAAGCTTTCTAAGCTGCCCAGGTTTCTGGAATGGGTCCATCAGAGTTTCCGTTGCACCTCTGTTGGCCACAGCATTGATAAGGAGAGGAAGCTTGTATGCAGCTCAGTTCTGAGATACTGCATGGAAAGCAAGCTACTTCTGTTGTGTCACCCTGTGCCCTGGGAGGATTGAGGATCCGCAGGACTGAGGGCCGATCCCTACCTACCTCATCTCTGGCTTCTACCTGCCGGGTGGTACTTTTAGGTTTTCTTATTTCTTTTTATTAATTGATCCCGTTATTTCACCATGTGATTTGTAATTTTCACGTAAAACGGAAAATGTGAGTGACATCAAGCGTTGGCTTTCTGCATATTTATTGAGCACCCATCGTGGGCTGGTGG
Organism: Macaca thibetana thibetana; assembly: GCF_024542745.1. Taxonomy (NCBI): domain Eukaryota; kingdom Metazoa; phylum Chordata; class Mammalia; order Primates; family Cercopithecidae; genus Macaca; species Macaca thibetana. The sequence goes on along the minus strand of NC_065587.1, from coordinate 43,131,924 downwards.
TGGAAATTCAGAGGTGAACAGGAGGTTGCTGCCATCCTTGCCCCATTGGGGGCTGCAGTTCAGCTTGGGAGACAGACAAAGGCATTAATTGCAGATATAGATAAATGAAAAATTGCAACTCTCACAAGCCTGGTGAAAGAGAAGAAGTGAAATACAGAATTTTTTCTTTGTCCATTATGCCTTAATGAAGCTGAGGGAAAGAAGAGAAGAAGTGATGCCAGAGAATCTGTGAAAGGGATTCTCCTTAGGGAAGTTAGAAGAGGCTTCCCTGGAGCTGCAAGGAAGTGAACTCATGCAGGAAGGAAAACAGGGGCCAGACAGGTGAGCAGGCCCAGAAGGTACGTTTCAGGCCATGGAAAGAGCTGGGGCAAAGGCCCTGGGGTGAGGCTGGACTTGCCACAGTGGTTTCCTGAGCTGTTACCACAAATTTCCATGCATTTGGTGGTGTAAAACAACAGATACTGATTCTCTCACAGTGCTGGAGGCCAGAAGTCTGAAATCCAGGCGTCAGCAAACCGTGTTCCTCCCGGAGGCTCTAGGAGAAAGATCCTTCCTTGCCTCTTCCAGCTTCTGATGGCTGTCGGCAACCCTTGGCGTTCCGCGGCTTGAAGACGCCTTACTCCAGTCTCTTCCTTCTTCACACGGCCTTCTCCCTGTGTCCCTGTGTCTCAAACCTCCTTTTTCTTTCTCTTAAAAAGACACAAGTCAGCCAGACATGGTGGCTCACGCCTGTAATCCCGGTACTTTGGGCAGATGAGGTCAGGAGTTCGAGACCAGCCTGGCCAACATGGCGAAACCCCATTTCTACTAAAAATACAAACATTAGCCAGGCCGGGTGGAGGGCACCTGTAAGCCCAGCTACTCGGGAGACCGAGGCAGGAGAATTGCTTGAAAGTGGAAGGCGGAGGTTACAGTGAGTTGAGATCGTGCCACTGCATTCCAGCTTGGGTGAAAGAACGAAATTCTGTCTCAAAAAAAAAAAAGACACAAGTCATTGGATTTAGAGCCCACCCTAAATCCAGGTTGATCTCATATCAAGGTCTTTAACTTAATTACTCCCGCCAAGACGCTTTTTCCAAATATTGTTTCATTCACAAGTACAGGGGGTTAGGACTTGGACATATCTTTTTGGGGACACTACTCAATTCACTACATGAGTCTGAGAAATTGAAAGCAGACTTGCATGGGTGGATTGTAAGGAGCCCAGGGTCCTGGCGTGGGCTGAGGCAAATCTCACAGGCATGAAGCCATGCTAAGGGGACTGGAGCTGCTAAAGGACTTTACAATTTGTTCTTTGTAACAATCGCAAGGGCCACAAAGTCTAGAATTTCCAGGAGGGGGAAACATGGGTGAGGGCAATCTATTAAGAGGTTGCTGAAGCCATCAGATGAGATGCTGGTGTCTGTGTCTTTGTTTAGGGACTGAAGGGCCACATGGAGAAAGGAAAACACATGTAAGGGGTATTTTGGAGATGACAGATTTAATCTGGAATGTGAGGAAGAGAGGGGCAAGGATAACTTCTGCGTTTCTTTCTTTGCTGTGAAACTAATTGGGATGTGGAATTTTGGGAGAGGTGCAAATTTGGGGGGAAGATCTTGAGTTCAACTTTCAATCTGTTGAGTTTGAGGTGTCTGTGGTTGATGGCTTTCACACATGGCCCCAGTTATTCTCCTCCCAGTGTTCATGCCCCTTTGCAATGTGATTTTGTAGTTCCTCCATTGAATGGAAGAGTCAATTTCCACATCCCTGGGCTGGCCTTGTGACATGTTTGGCCTGCAGGATGTGGAAGATGGGACACCCTGCCAGCTATAAGCCTGTCTCAAGATGGGACACCCTGCCAGCTATAAGCCTTATAAGCTTCCACTCACTCTCCTAGAGCCCTCCAGGGTCTCCAGGTGGACAGGCTCACGCTGACCTGTTGAATGATGACAGACCACATGGAGCAAAATGAGCCATCCCAGCTGAGCACATGCTAGGCTACCTGGCTCTAGCTGACCTTGGTTGAGATCAGCCAAGATCAAAAGAACCATCCAGCTAATTCCAACCTGAGTTGCTAACTTCAGAATCATGAGCAAACTAGCTGGCTTTTAGAGATGGTTTATTACGCACCAGTAGCTGATAAAGTCCCTTGAGCCAGCCAAATAGAGATGGGAAAAGGCAATCAAGTAGTTGGATGTACAAGTATAGGGTTCAGATTTGAGGTTTGGGTAGGAGAAACAAATGTGTGGGTCTCCTGGATAGAAGGAATAAGTTTGCGAAGGAGACGGAAAAGGAGTGGCTGGAAGAGTGGCAGGGAAACCAGGAGAAGCCACAGAAGGAAGAAGTTGTGGACAGTGTCAGCTCCTGCTGAAGGTTTAACTGGATTTTAAAGCAAGCGGCAGCGTGAGCACAGTGAGTGGAAGCACGGCTGGAGATGGCCTAGAGATCTCTCACCTATTAGGGTGAAGCCAAAGCCTGACCCTGAAAACTTCTCCATCATCTATTTACAATTTGCTTAGTTTTTTGGGAAGAATTGATTTTTGATTGCACAAGTGAGGTGATTGCAAAAACAGTCACAGATTCTTCCCATCCCTGTTTGTGTGCCCTTTGCAATGACTTTGCAGGAACTTTTAAGAGCTATCCACCCCATGGATCTGGCTGGAACATGTGACTTGCTTTGGCCAATGGGACAATAACAGCCATGACTTAGGTAGAGGCTGAAAGAGTGCGTGTGTGGAGCTTCCTTCGTGTTGTTCTCAGGATCCCTGCTACAGTCCCAGTGTGAAGAAGCCAAGACTAGCCTGCTGGGTAATAAGAGACAGATGGCCCAGTGATTCCTGCTTCCTAGCCAATAGCCAGCAAGCCCCAGAAGCAGAGCCACCTAGGTAAATGGCAGATGACTGCAGTCACTTGGAGGAGCCCACCCAACGTCAGCAAAAGAACTGCCCAGCTGAGCCTGGCCCAAAATGCTGACCCTCAGAATCATCAGCTAAATATGCAATTTGTATTTTAAGCCACAGTTTCTCATCCATAAAGTGGAAGTAATAATAGTGTTTTCTTTTTTTTTTTTTTTTTTTTTTGAGATGGAGTCTCGCTCTGTCGCCCAGGCTGGAGTGCAGTGGCCAGATCTCAGCTCACTGCAAGCTCCGCCTCCCAGGTTTACGCCATTCTCCTGCCTCAGCCTCCCGAGTAGCTGGGACTACAGGCGCCCGCCACCTCGCCCAGCTAGTTTTTTGTATTTTTTAGTAGAGATGGGGTTTCACTGGGTTAGTCAGGATGGTCTCGATCTGCTGACCTCGTGATCCGCCCGTCTCGGCCTCCCAAAGTGCTGGGATTACAGGCTTGAGCCACCGCGCCCGGCCGTGTTTTCTTACTAGGGCTTTTATACAGATTAATTAGAGTAATGGAGACATGTAAAGTTCTGAAAACAACATTTTGCACAACAAATGTTAATTCTTCTTTTACGACAATAGTCACCACCATCTCCTCCTCCTCCTCCTTCCACCGTATTTCCAGATATGGAAAAATCCCACTTTATAGTCTTTCTGCTACTGATGGACATTTTGATTATTCGTGTTTTTGCCAGGAACATCCTTGTACTTGCCTCTTTGAGTGTTTCTGCAAGTTTGTCTCCAGGGTGGATATGGAGAAGGAGAAGAACCAGATCATAGAGCATATGTGTCTTGAATTTTAAAAGATATCCTCAAATTTATACACCTCCCAGCAGCAAGGGGGCTCCCATTTCCTCCACACTCATGCCTGAACTTGCTGTCACCACAAATGCTGCCTCTCTGTTTGACTTTGCCTTGCCCCAACTTCTCATGAGGTTGGCTGTCTTTTGCATGTTTATTGTTTGTGATTCCCCTAAACGGGCTGACTTCCCTTCAGAGGCTCTTCCCTTGGGAAACCCTGCCTCTCACATAGGCCACGACTTGGGTCATTTATATTCCTCCCTGTTCCAGTGAAGTCTCTGAATTGCAAGGAGCAGAACCCAGATAGGTAGTTCAAGTATGAGGAGGGTCTGCTGAAAGAAGCTGGCAAAATCTCATGGAACTCAAGGCAGGAAGGATGGGTCCAGATCTTACAGAAACTGGGCAGTTGTTATTTCTTTTTCTCTGGGACCCTGTGGGCTCTCTCCTCTCTCTCTGCTCCTGCTCCTCCTTCTTCTAGCATTAACCTGATCTGTTCGATTGCTGGAGGAAGGAACCTGATTGGATGAGCTCTGTCAATGGGTTGGCTCCCTTTTGGTCCGGTGCTCATCCTGCCCAATTGGCCGCAGCTGCTTGGAGCACAGGGCTCCCTCTCCCTCTCCCTCTCCCTCTCCCTCTCCCTCCTCCTCCTCCTCCTCCTCCTCCTCCTCCACCCTCCTCCTCTTCTTCTTCTTCTCCTTCTCCTCCTTCTTCTTCTTCTTCTTCTTCTCTCTCTCTTCTTTCTTCTTTCTTCTTCTTTCTTCTTCTGATGGAGTCTTGCTCTGTTGCCCAGGCTGGAGTGTAGTGGTTCAGTCCCAGCTCACTGCAACCTCCATCTCCCAGGTTCAAGTGATGCTTGTGCCTCAGCCTCCTGAGTAGCTGGGATTACAGACACTGGCCACACGAAGTACTGGGATTACAGGCATGAACCACCACGCCTGGCCAGGGCTGCTTCTTCTGTGGGTGGAGCAGCTGAGAATGAATGCAGGCAAGAGCAGGGCTGTTCACTGGCACTGCAGGGTCACTGGTTATCCCCTGCACACGCCATTGCTCTTGGCACCCAGAGAAAGGGCTAGAAGGAAGAAACTCCTTATCAAATAGGGAAACATTTGAAGCAACATAAAACTCTTCCTAAAGGACAATGAATAAATATATATATTGATTATAGTCACTGTGGTGGCAGAATCATGGCCCCAAAGATGTCGCCGGAACCCATGAGTAGATTGCCTTTACATGGCAAAAGGCAGAAGTGATAGAATTGAAGGATCCTGAGGTAGGGAGATTATCCTGGTGGCCCAGTGTCATCACAAGGGCCTTTATAAGGGAAAGAGGGAGGCAGGAGGTCAGATTCAGAGAAGATGTGAAGAAGGAAGCAGAAAGTGGGGTCAGGGAGAGAAGTGAAAGTGCTGCACTGCTGACTTTGAACATGGAGGCTGGGGCCACAAGCCAAGGAATGTGAGTGGCCTGTAGAAGCGGAAAAAAGCAACTCAATGAATTCTCCACTTGAGCTTCCTGAAGGAATGTAGGCCTGCTGACACCTTGCTTTTAGTTCAGTAAGATCCACTAAAAACTTCTTACCTCCAGAATTCAAATAATAACTTTGTAGGCTGGATGTGGTGACTCACATGAGTTGGAAGGCTGAGGTGGGTGGATCACTTGAGCCCAGGATTTTGAGACCAGTCTGGGCAACATAATGAGGCTCCATGTCTACAAAAAAAAAAAAAAAAAAAAAAAAAAAAAAAAAAGCTGGGCATGGTGGTGTGCACCTATGGTCCCAGCTACTCAGGATGCTGAGGTGTGAGGATCACTTGAGCTTGGGAGTTTGAGGCTACAATGAGCTGTGATCATACCACTGCACTCTAACCTGGGTGACAGAGCAAGACCCCATCTTAAAAAACCAACTCCCCCCAAATTTGCATGGTTTTAAACAATCATATTTGTGGTAGTTTGTTATAGCAGCAATAGGAAATTGATACAGTCCCACAGTAGAATGCTAGTCCAAAGTCAAACACCTACACATGCCACAAAACCAGTTCACATCTCCCATCTCCTGTTCACATTTCCCTCTGTCCATGTCTTCTGCCCCTGACCATAATCTCACCTCAGGGTAAAATCAATCACTCCTTCCTATACATTCCAAAGCCTTTTGTAAATCTTGTGAGAACATGTCCCATTCTGTTCCAATTATATATTTGCTAAAATATCTAATGGATCACATAGGCTCATTTCATTATCTCCCTAACCTCGTGCATCCAATTAATTAATATTAATTCCTCTTCCTCTCATTTTAAAAGGGATTTAGGCACCACCCATCCATTCATCTAACATTTACTGAGCACTTATTAACTCCTGGGCACTGTGCTAGGTGTTCAGGTTCAGAGTTCCACCTGGGGGCTGCCTTGGGGACATCATCGTGGGTGCTTTGCAGGGATTCCTGAAACAGTTCCATTTTTGGTCCTTGGAATTGATGTTGGTTGTTTTGGAGCCATGGCATTGATTTTCTTTTTCAAACAGCATTTCCAGGAGAGGGCATGTCCACCCACCGTGTGCCTGCTCCCACCATGGACTGAGGGACTTCCTAACCCACAACCTTCCTCTGCCCATTCATGTGCAGCCATTTCTTCACTCCAGGGCAGTGGTCCAGTTCCTCTTGGCTTTAGGCCTGGTTCACTCCTGTGATCACCTCTTCCAACAAATGTCCTTTTGCTTAAGCTAGCCAAAGACCTCAAGTGGATACAGTACTCCTTGTTGAGTGCAGGAGAGTGTAGTGATCCCACAGCCTTCGGTGTAAGACACATTTGGAGTTAAAATCCTGACTTCATTATCCACTTGCTCCCTCACTTGTAAACTTGGGCAATTACTGCCCTCTCTAAGTCTGGGGCCTCGTTGACAATGTGGGCACCACATCGTACATCCATCTCAGGGATAATGTGAAGGTGATGGGATAACATACGTGTAGTCATTAGAGCATGACCTGGAAACTGGCAGGAGGAGTTCAGGGTTGTTTAAATATCAGGTGTCGAGGCATTTAGAGGGAGGGTCCCTCATCCTGGTTTTGTGGATCAAGGAAGGCAGGCACAGGAACAGGATTCACTTCTTGGCTGAATCCCTGGCACCTGGCACATGGGGGTTTATATCAGTACAGGTTCTCTAGAAGCAGACGCCAAGACTGCATTAGATGTGGACAATTTGCCAGGGGAAATGTCTGTAGAGAATCAAAGGTAGTGAGAGCCAGAGTGTCAGCGAGCACCCTCAGACCAACACATGGGCCTGACACCTGCAAAGGGAAAGAAAGAAGAGCCTCAAACCACAGGACAGCGGCAGGGAAATCTCCAACAGCCAGTGAGGACTCTCAGAACAAAGACTGCCCATCAGAGGGCCCTACTCTGGGGGTATATGGCCCAGCTGTAGTGCCCACACCATGCTCAGTCACTGGCCAGGAGCAGCCTGGGGACAGCACAACCTTTGTAAAGGCCGGTGCAGATCAGAACAAGTGGCATCTGGAGGCTGTGGGCCACCTCCTTTCCTTGCAGCAGGATCTCTCAAAAGGAGATCTGCAGGTGTGCCTCCTTGGCCACCATAGTATTTGATCAATATTTATCGAATAATGAAATAAATAAATAAAAGTGTCATGCAAACTGAGGTTAGGTATGAGCTGTCCTTGTAGCTGTCACAGCCAAATAAAATTCCCTTCTTAATAAATATCCCACTGTTGAAAACTGACATGTACAAGAGTGCCCTGGGTTAGTTTGCTCAGCCTTTGTTGGAGACCTGCTATGTTCCTGGCCTAGTGCAGAGCACAGAGGCTCTCAGGATGAACAAACATTGTCTGGATGCCCCATAACTTCTGCAGCTGTGCAGAAAGGGTGGTTGTACCTAACCAGTGACAACAGAAAAGGCTACAGCCTGCTGGGCACACCGAGGTGCTGGCCATGGGTGAAACACGTAGCTTAGGCACACCCAGGTGACTCTATCCCAGGAGCAGGCCAGCACTGTTTCCCAGGCAGCGTAAGTCCTGAATCCATTCAAAATAAAAAAAAAAAATCAAATCAGAAAAAAAAGAAGACAAATTCTTCCAGTCACATGTAATTTTTTTAGACTATTGCCCAGCCTGAGTGCAGTGGCACAATCTCGGCTCACTGCAAGCTCCGCCTCCTGGGTTCACGCCATTCTCCTGCCTCAGCCTCCGGAGTAGCTGGGACTACGGGTGCCTGCCATCACACTCAGCTAATTTTTTTTTTTTTTTTTTTTTGTATTTTTAGTAGAGATGGGGTTTCACTGTGTTAGCCAGGATGGTCTCAATCTCCTGACCTCATGATCCACCCACCTCGGCCTCCCAAAGTGCTGGGATCACAGGCGTGAGCCACCACAACCAGCCAGATTTTTTTTTTTTTTTTTTTTTTTTTTAAGACAGGTTCTCACTCTGTCACCCAAGCTGGAGTGCAGTGCCGTGATCATGGCTCACTGCAGCCTCAACCTTCCAGGCTCCAGCGATCCTCCCACCTCAGCCTCCCAAGTAGTTGGGACTACAGGCACATGCCATCACACCTGGCTACTTTTTGTATTTTGATAGAGTTGGGGTTTGATAGAGTTTGTTGGCAAGGCTGGTCTTGAACTCCTGGGCTCAAGCGATCTTACTGCCTCAGCCTCCCAAGGTACTGGGATCACAGGTGTGAGCCACCGTGCCTGACATATGGTGGAATTTTAACAATGCCAAATGCTTTCGGGCCAACTTTTTAGTCTAGGAACATGGAAATTTTACGATTAAATTTTAGGATTAAATGAAGAGAAAGTCAGCTGGTGGGTGTCCTGATAGAGTACCTCATTCCCAGCTCTTTCTTGGAATTTTCGGGTTGATTCCCATGGCTGCTTCTCAACAACTTTCTTCTCACGTGGTGGCCAGGACTTTGTGGGCCCAAGCCCCGTCCGGAGCTGTGGCGATCTCCCTGGCACTCGGATTTCATTTCTCCTTGGCCATGTTCCTCATGCTTCAACAAAGAAGAAAAAAAAAATCTTAAAAGCGCGGGGAGTTTATATCTTTAGCTACAAACGTCTTCCATTTCTCCGGAAAGAAATGAAAACACACTGTGCCATGTAATGATGTTTACCGAAAAAAACAATCTCCGTGTAAAATCAACAGACACAACCTGTATAAAATGGATCATTCAGCGGCTTCCTGCAAACTCTACACCTTAATCCCTGCCACCAGCCCGTGCACCTTGAGCTCTTCGGCATTTTATTTGTTTTACTTTCTTGAAAGCGCATGAGTGGAAAGAGGCATGTCCATAATTGTGTGGGTGAGCAGCGAGGAGACATTCTCCGAATAGCTCATCAGAGCATCCATCAATAGACGTTTTTCTCCTCGGCTCATGGCAGCGAATCAAATATTTAAACATGATTTTTAGGCTTAAAGGCACATGAAGCAATTTGTTTGACGAAGGAGGGAGCGGGTTAGAGAACTCTGCTGTGGTGATGGGGAGAATTTTCTGCAGGGCTGAAGCTAACTCACCTGTGACCCATGTTGCCTACAAGTTGGGGCGCCCCTATCATGTAGCAAAGGCCCCTTTGTGGAGGGGGTTAAGGCTGCATCCCATCAGTGGGCTCAGGGACTGTGGTCCCCTTGGCAACAAGCCCTTTGCCCTGACAACGTCCACCTCCCGGGGATGTTCCCCACGGCAGCTTTTTGAGTTGAGTGCTGACAACTCCGATTTGCCAGCGAAGGGGGAAAAAATCAAAAGTGATTCATCCGCCTGCTCAGCGTAGTGGGAAAGGGACTGACGGGGCCTTCAGCCGCTCGGCATCTCACCGCGGCAGAGGGAAATGCTAACCGGGGCAGACAGCTACGGTGGAACTGGGGGTCGGGGGAGTGGGGGCTGCATAGGGGCAGGAGAACAGAACACGAGGGAATCTGAGAGGGCCACGCCAAGCGGTTTCAGGCAAGAGAGCCCGAGAGGCTCGTTTCGCCAGAGCCCTACCTTGGGAGCCCCGCACCTGCCTCGTCTGGGCCAGTGCTCCCGGAGGTTGGTGGTCCTACGAGAGCTGCCGTCCTTAGGCTGGGACTGGTAACCCCAATGTAATTTGGTATCCAGATGGACATTTTTATTACAAAAATGCATAGCAGTGAAAACACAATGAGCATCCAAAAATTATGCTTTCAGGTGCTTCCCCCCCGTCCCCGCCCAATAGGAATAACGACAATCCTTACCTGGGAAGCAGTCATTATTGCCGGCCAGGCTGTGTCCAAGTGATAAGCACAGGCCTCTGTTCTTATGGATGAGTGAATGCACACGGATTTAAGACTCTAGTGGTTGGCCGGGCACGGTGGCTCACGCCTGTAATCCCAGCACTTTGGGAGGTGGAGGAGGGCGGATCTCTTGAGCTCAGGAGTTCAAGACCAGCCTGGCCGACATGGCGAAACCCCATCTCTACAAAAAATACAAAAATTAGCTGGGCCTGGTGGTGCACGCCTGTAATCCCTGCTACTTGGGAGGCTGAGACACTCGAGAATCACTTGAACCTGGGAAGCGGAGGTTGCAGTGAGCCGAGATTGCGCCACTGCACTCCAGCCTGGGTGACAGAGCAAGACTCCGTCTCAAAAAGAAAAGAAAAGAGAAAGACTCTAAAGAGCGCCGTGAAAAGTTACTAACATTCCCATATTACAGACGAGAAAGCCACCGATGCCAAAGAAATTACATCCATTTCTCCACACTCATCGTCCCAGGTGTTGATTTTTATAAACCAGTAATAACCAGTTCGGCCTTTTTCTCCCTCCACACGCCATCCCAGGGGTGCTCAGTGGAGACCTGTTGACTCACAGCTCTGTCAACTCATGAGCCCCGTGAGTTTCCCTTCCTTTTTCTTGGGCCGACTGTAAGACTTGGTTATTTCAACTCGGCTCATCAAAATCGTAACAGATGTCTACACCACAGCAAGGCTCACGTTCCCTCTTCCAGAAGAGCCTGCTTTTCTACATTTAGGAAATGGTGACGCAGGTAAAACACAGCAATTTGATCAGTCATGGTTTAGAAAGCATTTCACCTTCTGTGGGGTCAATTCCAAGGCAACAGGCGTGCTTGGGAATGTGTGCAGTCCCAGGCCAGGCCAGGAGGGGAACAGGGGAGCCCCCTCCGTCAAGCTGCTGCCTTTAGCATCTCGCATTCCTAGCTCTCAGCTCCCTGCAGGACAAAAGGCTGCTTTCCTTCCCTGCCTCTGAGGTTAACAACCGGCCCATTCACACTCCAGACCTGTCTGGTAGCTGCTGGAAAACAGCTCCGTGCAACACAAGCAGGCACAATCCTCACACATTTACCTGCATTCTCACACTGCCAGTGCACTCAGCACACATCCATATACTCACAGACGCTTACGCACATACACCCTCATAGTTATTGATGCACACCCACTCTCACATGCAAGCACACACTCATACACTTTTACAAGCACAGTCTCACACAACACTCTCTCTCTACACACACGCACACACACCAAGAAAAGTCTAACTCACACACAGACACACACGCACACACATGCTTTCTCCCACACATACACTTGCTTATTCTGGGCCAGTGTTCTCCAAGGTTGGTGGGACTCGTGCACACACACTGTCACACACATGCTCATGCACTCACACAGACACATTCACACACACACTGTCACACACATGCTCATGCACTCGCACAGACACATTCACACACACACTGTCACACACATGCTCATGCACTCGCACAGACACATTCACACACACTGTCACACACGTGCTCATGCACTCGCACAGACACATTCACACACACACTGTCACACACGTGCTCATGCACTCGCACACATTCACACACACACTGTCACACACGTGCTCATGCACTCGCACAGACACATTCACACACACACTGTCACACACATGCTCATGCACTCGCACAGACACATTCACACACACACTGTCACACACGTGCTCATGCACTCGCACAGACACATTCACACACACACTGTCACACACGTGCTCATGCACTCACACACATTCACACACACACTGTCACACACGTGCTCATGCACTCGCACAGACACATTCACACACACACTGTCACACACGTGCTCATGCACTCACACACATTCACACACACTGTCACACACGTGCTCATGCACTCACACAGACACATTCACACACACACTGTCACACACGTGCTCATGCACTCATACACATTCACACACACACTGTCACACACGTGCTCATGCACTCGCACAGACACATTCACACACACACTGTCACACACGTGCTCATGCACTCGCACAGACACATTCACACACACACACTGTCACACACGTGCTCATGCACTCGCACAGACACATTCACACACACACTGTCACACACGTGCTCATGCACTCACACACATTCACACACACACTGTCACACACGTGCTCATGCACTCGCACAGACACATTCACACACGTGCTCATGCACTCGCACAGACACATTCACACACACACTGTCACACACGTGCTCATGCACTCACACACATTCACACACACTGTCACACACGTGCTCATGCACTCACACAGACACATTCACACACACACTGTCACACACGTGCTCATGCACTCACACACATTCACACACACACTGTCACACACGTGCTCATGCACTCGCACAGACACATTCACACACACACTGTCACACACGTGCTCATGCACTCGCACAGACACATTCACACACACACTGTCACACACGTGCTCATGCACTCGCACAGACACATTCACACACACACTGTCACACACGTGCTCATGCACTCACACACATTCACACACACACTGTCACACACGTGCTCATGCACTCGCACAGACACATTCACACACACACTGTCACACACGTGCTCATGCACTCGCACAGACACATTCACACACACACTGTCACACACGTGCTCATGCACTCACACAGACACATTCACACAGACACAGGCACACACTCTTATTCCTATGCACATGCACACACACTCACACTCACACACTCCTACACACATGCTCATATACTTACACATAGACACACATAGACACACACAGACATACACACAGACACACTGTCATTCCTATGCACATGCACAGACACACAGATACACACTGCTTCCCGCCCCACACACAGACACACCCTTCCCTCACACAGTCACACACACTCACAGACACACACTCCCTCCCTCTCACACACTCACAGACACACTCACACACTCCCTCCGTCTCACACACATTCCCTCCCCTCACACTCACACAAACACACTCCCTCCCCCTCACACACAGACACACACTCCCCCTCACACGCAGATACACACTCCCCCTCACACATGCACACACACAGATACTTCTTCCCCATCTCACACACACACACAGACACACACTCCCTCCCCCCACTCACACACAGACACACTCACAGAAACACTCCCTCCCCTCACACACTCACACAGACATCCACAGACACACACTCCCTCCCCTCACACACACACACACACACTCCCTCCCCACACACACACACACACTCCCTCCCCCCACACTCACACACAGACACACACTCCCTCCCCCCACACTCACACACACAGACACTCCCTCCCCCCACACTCACACACACAGACACTCCCTCTCCCCACACTCACACACAGACACTCCCTCCCCCCACACTCACACACACACTCCCTCCCCCCACACTCACACACACACACTCCCTCCCCACACACACACACACACACACTCCCTCCCCCCACACTCACACACAGACACACACTCCCTCCCCCCACACTCACACACACAGACACTCCCTCCCCCCACACTCACACACACAGACACTCCCTCCCCCCACACTCACACACAGACACTCCCTCCCCCCACACACTCACACACACAGACACTCCCTCCCCCCACACACTCACACACATAGACACTCCCTCCCCCCACACTCACACACAGACACACACTCCCTCCCCTCACACACTCACACACACAGACACTCCCTCCCCCCCCCACACTCACACACAGACACTCCCTCCCCCCACACACACACACACAGACACTCCCTCCCCCCACACTCACACACAGACACACACTCCCTCCCCTCACACACACACACACACTCCCTCCCCACACACACACTCACACACACACTCCCTCCCCCCACACTCACACACAGACACACTCCCTCCCCACACACTCACACACACAGACACTCCCTCCCCCCACACTCACACGCAGACACACCCTCCCCCTCTCACACACACACAGACACTTCCTCCCCCTCACACACACACACACACAGACATACTTGCACACACTCCCTCCCCCTCCACACACTCACACACACTCACAGACACTCCCTCCCCCCTCACACACACACTCACGCACACTTCCTCCCCCTCACACACACACACACAGACATACTTGCACACACTCCCTCCCCCTCCACACACTCACACACAGACACACTCACAGACACTCTGACCTCGACACACACTGAAAGCGCTGGCGGGGACCAGGTGTGGATACGCAGTTTACGGTCCAAGCTGAGGAAAGCCTTGTAGACTGACAGGCAGTGAATTCATCAAAAAGCCTCTACCAGGCACCAGGCTGCAGGCTCCATGCTGGGGCTTGGGGAGCCCAAACCAGGAGAGAGGCAGTGGTGAGGGAGCTGGGCACAGACGGATGGACCAGGACCCACACCCCTCCCAGACCCCTCCAAGATCCCTCCAAGAGATCTCCAAGGACCTGGAGTCTCTTCTCGGCTTCAGTTTCCCCCTTTATAGTGACTCAGTCCCCTCACTTCCTTCCATTCTGTGGTGCCAAGGGGCTCGACACCCCTGGGCACCCACGGTGAAGCCTTGCCTGGCCTGCTCTGGCAGAGGCAAGCAGGTGAGTGGCTGTGCCGGCGGCCAGCGCCTCAGAGGAACAGGGCCTTTGCAGCAGCGGCACCACCTGCCGGGAGCCTCCCCCAGGGTGAGGTGGCCTGTTATACACGCTGGCTCTGGGGCCGGGCGAGTGGCCTGTGTTCAAATCCTGCCTCTGGCACTTATAAGCGGGGCAACCTTAGGCAAAATGCTGGGCCTCTCTGCAGTAGCCGTCTTACTTGCAGGGCGCGGATGATGCTGGCTCCCCCGTTCCTCGGGAGAGTGAGTGAGTGAGTTCACAGAGAGCACTGGGGACAGCAGGGGCTCAGCTCAGCACCCTGCCTCCTGCCTCAGGTCAGACCTTGTCCCTGGCTGCCTCTTTCTCCATTCAGCACGGCCCCTTATCTGGCCCTCCTTCCTCACAGAGACCTGCCCGGGCCACCTGGCGAGTGTAGCTGGGTCCCTGTGAGCCTCATAGTACCCTCCTTTTTTTTTTTTTTGAGACTGATGTTGCTCTGTAGCCCAGGCTGGAGTGCAGGGGCACCATCACAGCTCACTGCAGCCTCGACCTCCCCAGGCTCAAGTGACCCTCCCACCTCAGCCTCCCGAGTCACTGGGACTGCAGGTGCACACCATCGCACTCTGCTAATTTTCACATTTTTTTGTAGCAATGGGATGTTGCCATGTTGCCCAGACTGGTCTCAAACTCCTGGGCTCAAGTGATTCTGTTTCGGCCTCCCATAGTGCTGGGATTACAGGGGTGAGCCACTGTGACTGGCCTCCCATAGCATCCTCTTTACCTCCTTGGCTGAGCTCGTCACAACTTAGAACTTGATATTTATTGCTCTAGCCTTTTCCTTCCCCACTAGACTGTAAGGTCCGTGAGACCAGGTCTGTCTGTTCCTGTGGTGTCTCCCCAGGGCCCAGCAGCATGTCGGCTCACAGAAGGCACTGAGTACTTTGGTGCTGAAGAATCTTCCAATAACCCTGATAGATAGAGAAGCAAATCCTGCTGTGTAGACCAAGAGGGGGAGGGGCTGCAGAGGCCGGGGACGGGGGTGAGGCTGGGGGTAAGACTGGATATTCGGAAACAGTGAGGAGAGGCAGTCACGCCCCACCGGATGGATGCCCACTTGCAGGGCACAGGTGGGATAAAGCAGTTTATCCAGGGAGCCCCGGGCCCACCAGGAGCTGATCAAGGCAGGGACACAACCAGCCACTGCGTTTTTGACAGGTCTTGCTGGCTCAGCCGTGGAGAAGGTAATTATAAACCCGAACTCCATGAGGAGGAGGAGTTTCAGCCTCTCTTCTTCTCTGAGTATTTTGTGGAGCCCAGGACCTGGCCTGTGAGCCAACGCCCTGCAGGGTGGCTGAGCGGCCCGGGTTTCTTTTCACCTTGCTCATGAGAGGATTAGCAGTGAAGAAAAAAGCCATAAGGACAGCCACCGGGCACGCACTGTCACCTGTGACCTCCTGCAGCCCCCGGGGTTCTTCTTTCTGCCAGGGCAGACAGACATAGGCACTTCTCACCCTGGCTGCATGCAAGTGGGCCTCAGTTTCCTGAATTGCTCATCTCAGGGCAGTGCCACGGGGCGATGAACACACAAATGAACGAGTGAACATACTCTCTAAGTAAAACTCATTCTTCCTCTGTGCGTGGAGTCTTCAGACATGCCCAGGCTCCCCTTAGATCTGGGCTTAGCCTTGAGTCCCTCCTAGGTAGAAATTTCTGAAACCCCTTTGGCTCGACTTGAACTCAGGAGCCCTGTTTCTCCTCCATTCTTCTCCCTTCCTCCTACTCATTTGCCAAGTGACCTCATGAACTCATTGAACGTCTCTGGAATAATACTTGCCCGACTGTCATCTCCTCCCATGGGATGTGAATTTCTGGTGACAAAACGTCCCTTCTCCTTTAACCAAATCGTTTCCTAACCTCACTGAGCTCCGACTTACTCATCTACAAAAGGAGACCGTGGCAGTGGAGCTCCCCACGCACACACCAGAGCTCACGAAGACGGTGGGAATTCGGAGGAGCACTCCTGGGGAGGTGGAGAACAGGTTAAAGGGGTGGGTATGGTGGGATTAATTTGTCCCTCACAAGATCTTCAGTGCTTCTGCTTTTAATTTCCTGTACCTCTTGGAAAAGGATTAATATCTTATTGCTGCTCAAAGCAGTGACTGGGGAGAGGTGTGAGTGGAAAAGATGGTTCTAAGATGGAGGGAGTGTCTCAGGCAGGAGGGAGGTGACTGGGGTGGAGGTGAGGCTGGGCTCTCTGGCTTTCCTGGCAGAGGAGTGCTTCCTCTTCCCTAGTTCACACCTGGCCGGCCTGCTGAGCTTTCCACGGGCTGTGGGAGTGAACCCTCTAAGCTTTTTCTGGCCCTTCCTGCAGAGGTAATGTCTATCCTCGTGTGTGCCTCTAGGAGCTGCTGGATTAAAAGAGTTGAATCAAAGAAGGACCCAGCCAAGCCATCCCCACCCATGGCTGGGGGCCTGTCCCAGGGCCAACCTGCCTCCCAGGTGCTGTTTCCAAGTTTCCTGGGGAGCTTTCATCCCTGGGCAGAGGGTGGTGTATGCGCAGCGAGGAGAGGAGTGGGGAGGCTGGCAGAGTCCGACCTGACCCCGCTTGTTTGTTCCCTTCGGAGGCTTCTCTGCCCTTTCCCAGAGCTCCCTCTATGACATAAGTTGTTTGCTGAAAAAAAAAAACAACAAACTTTCTTTACTCACTTTATTGCCGGTAAGTGTCCTGGTACAATAACTTACTGTGTGTTGGTCTGAAGTGAGGGTGGGGTGCAGAGAACCTTGAGAGTTCCAGCTGCCCCTTGCCCTCCCCCACTTGAAGAGGCAAGACATCCGAGATCAGAGGTGGAAGCTGGGAAGCCCTGGGGGCTCAGGAGTGAGCAGGAACGAGTCTCCACTTGCCACCAGCCTCTGCTTTTGAAGTGTGATTGCCTTGCAGATGGGCTCCACCCACGCCACCGGCCCTTCCCTGGCAAAGGCTGGGCAGCTGCTGCTCCCGCCCAGCATCCCCCAACCCACACCTCACCCCCCGCACCCCACATACACACATCTGTGCTCTGCGGATTCCCATGGAATCTTAAGGTCCTTAATAAGGAGTCCACACACTGGGGCAAATGCATGATCTGAGCAGGTGTGTTCATCTGGGCTTCTAGTTGAAATCAAGTCTAAGGTCATTTCTGTTGGAAGAAGACTTACTCATTTACTCATTATTAATTCATTCAATAAATATCGATTTACTGCTGACACCACGTGGGCCACGTGGCCAAGCTAGGGCTTAAGAAGAACGGGCTGGGGGTGAGCATTGGAGACACTCCTGCAGCTTGCCAGGGGAGACAGACATGGAGCAAATACGAGAATAGGGGCAGACCAGGCACCTGCCACATGCCAGGCACTCACCTGAGAGCTTTGCCTCTAGTATCGCAGAATCTTCATAAGAACCCGATCCCGTAGGTTGATTGTTAGGATCCTCAATCAGGGAACCAAGACTGACAGAGGTCCAGAGACTTGCCCGAGGTTGCACAGTCAGTGAGGAGCAGGGCCTGGATTTGAATGCGAGGTGCCTGGTTCAGAGGCCACACCTATAGCCAGGACCTTGCATGCCTGCGATGAGTTCTTAATCGCCGTGAGAAGGCCAGGAGCGAACAGCAGGGTGTGCTCTGGGCGATTCTAGAAAGGGGACCTGATTCAGGCTGGAGATTAGCAAGATTGTCGGAGGAAACGCCCTTGAAGCTGCACTCGGAAAGACGGGGAAGAATCAGATGGGCCAAGAATGGAAGTTCCAGGAAGAGCGAACAGCATGTGCCAAGGCCCCGAGGCAGAAGAACCTGGCACGTGGGGGGAATGCACGGAGGCTCACGTGGCTGGAGCCAGCACACAGGTCCTGTCCCTTTTGTAGCAGATGCAGTTCCCTACTCACCAATTGCTCACCCCTCTCCCACCTAACCAACAGCACCCCACTTCTCTCCCCCACAGCCCCGAGGGAGGGTGAGCTTCAGGAAAGGTAGGCTCCAACCCTGGTGTGGCAGAAGCTATTTTCTCCAAATGGCTATAATGATATATCTGGCCTCACATGCTCTCCCAGGGCCTTGCCACACTCTGTTAAGAGGTAGAGGTGATTGATTTCCCTGTCCTTTGAGCCTGGGTGGATTTTGTGACTGCTTCAATGACTAGAATGCAGTAGAAGTGAGCCTGAATGACTCCTGAGGTCAGGTCAGAAAAGGCGACATAGCTTTTGCCTGTCTCTGTCTCTGTCTGTCCCCCACCCCCTTCATCCCTGGAACCCAGCCACCTGTTGGGAGGAAGCCCAAACCTGCCACGTGGGTAGATCACATGGAGAGGCCCACGGAGAAAAACTGAGGCCTCCAGCCAACAGCCAGCCTCTACCACCGGATATGGAGTGAATGAGCCTTCGGATGATTCCAGCCCCAGCCTTTAAGACTTCTGGCTGAGGCTGGGCGCGGTGGCTCACGGCTGTAATCCCAGCACTTTGGGAGGCCGAGACGGGCAGATCGCGAGGTCAGGAGATGGAGACCATCCTAGCTAACACGGTGAAACCCCGTCTCTACTAAAAAATGCAAAAAATCAGCTGGGCATGGTGGTGGGCTCCTGTAGTCCCAGCTACTCCGGAGGCTGAGGCAGGAGAATGGTGTGAACCCGGGAGGCGGAGCTTGCAGTGAGCGGAGATCGCGCCACCGCACTCCGGCCTGGGCGACTGAGCAAGACTCCATCTAAAAAAAAAAAAAAGACTTCTGGCTGAGGCTCCAGACATCTTAAAACAGAGACAGCCTGCTTCTTCCATCTGAATTCTTGATTCAGAATCCATTAGCACAAAAATGTTTCTGCTTCTAAGCTTGAGGATAATTTGTCACACAGCTATAGTGACTGGGTTGCTTGTTGATAAGCCCATTCCCCTTGCCAGAGATTGGTTTGAAGGTGGGCTTGGGATTCAACTCTAGCCAATGAGAAGTGAGGGGATGTCTACTGAGGGGATTTCTGGGGAAGATTTCTTGCTCTTGAAAGAAAAGTATTAGCCAGGCACAGTGGCTCACGCCTGTAATCCTAGTACTTTGGGAGGCTGAGGCGGATGGACAGATCGTTTGAGCCCAGAAGTACAAGAGCAGCCTGGGCAACATGGTAAAACTCTGTCTCTATAAAAAATACAAAAATGAGCCATCTGTGATGATGCATGCCTGTAGTCCCAGCTACTCAGGAGGCTGAGACAGGAGGACCACTTGAGTCTGGGAGGTCGAGGCTGCAGTTAGCCGAGATTACTCCACTGAACTCCAACTTGGGTGACACAGTGAAACCCTATCTCATAAAAAAAAAAAAAAGGAAGGAAGAAAACAGTTATCAAGAAGATGCAGTCCTTTACTGCCTCTGGATGAAGCTGTATGAGCAGATAATTACTGGGCCACGGCAGCCATGTTGTGACTATGAGGGGAGTAAGCCAAAGATGGTGGAATAAAAAAAAGAGGAAGAATCTTGGTCCTTAAGTTAATAAGCCATGGATTATCCAACCTTGGGCCCACCCTATGTCAGTGAAATAATAACCCCCCTATACTTAAAGCATTTTGAGTTTCACTTATTACTTTCTAAGTGATATATTGCCTTTCCCCTCACATCCCACCTTTGACCTGCTCTGGCTTACTTCTGAATTTGGGGCAGGAAGGGCTTAAGAAGCTCTGGTACACATAGAAAAATTTCCTGCTCAGTATCCTCTAAGGTCAACAGCAGAAGGGAGTTGAAAGAGGATTCTTGCCAGGAGGACTGATGGTGGAAAAAATAGGTTAAGAAAGAAAGGGGGAAAGTCGAAGGCAAAGAACAGTGAGGGAAGAAACAGAAAAGGTCATACAGTAAAATCAAGAAAAGTAAGGACAAAAGAATAGGACAGAGATCTGGGGGGAAATAGTAAGGGGTTCAGGGCTATAAGACATACTTTTACCACCCTCTGATACTAGAACAATCTTCCTCACATCCTCTTATGAGGCCACACAAGACAGGTAAACATGCAAACTCTGGAGATAGAATTATGATTTCATTACTTTCTGTCTGGATTATCTTGGGCAAATTACTTAATTATACTTAGCCTCAGATGATTTGTAAAATAGGTATTGATAATCGAAATGCTCAGCCAGGGACGGTGGCTCATGCCTATAATCCTAGCACTTTGGGAGGCCAAGGCGGGCGGATCACCCGAGGTCAGGAGTTCGATACCAGCCTGGCCAACATGACGAAACCACGTCTCTACTAAAAATACAAAAATTAGCTGGGTGTGGTGGTGGGTGCCAATAATCCCAGCTATTTGGGAGGCTGAGGCAGAATTGTTTGAACCCGGGGGGCAGAGGTTGCGGTGAGCTGAGATTGCGCCGCTTCATTCCAGCTTGGGTGAAAGAGCAAAACTCCGTCTCAAAAAAAAAAAAAAAAAAAAAAAAAAAGTCACCCCAAGGGGCCGCTGAAAGGATTTACTCAGGACTCTACTAAGTTGTCAGTACAGAAATTTAATTCAGGCTTGAGCAAAATAGAAAAGTATTTTACTCATATCCCTGAAAGGTCAAAGAGTAT
Organism: Macaca thibetana thibetana; assembly: GCF_024542745.1. Taxonomy (NCBI): domain Eukaryota; kingdom Metazoa; phylum Chordata; class Mammalia; order Primates; family Cercopithecidae; genus Macaca; species Macaca thibetana. Next base: position 43,110,826 of record NC_065587.1, on the reverse strand, counting down.
CTGGCTTCAGGCATGGCTGGATCCAGGGACTCGGATATCAGGAGTGGATCTCTATGCATCTTTTGTCTCTTTTTCTCCCACTGCCATTACTTTCAGTCAAGTTTCCCCTCCACAGCTGCATGCAGATGCAGCCCTATGTCCCATCTTCTCAGAAGGTTCGAAGGGCTGATACCTTTTTTCCTGGGTCTTGGGAGTGCTATGATTGCATCGATATGTGTCCTGTACCCATTCCTGCACCTATTAAGTAACTAGGGGGATGGATTATGCTGATCAACCAGACCAGGGTCCTTGGTATGGAGGCTGAACCAGCTCTACCCCAACCACGTGGGCTAAGATGATAAATGTAGCAAATGTGTGTGTGTGTGTTTGGGAGTGAGAGGGAGGTTTCAAGAAAAATTGAGTTGCTATTAAAAGAAGCAGGGACGACTACTAGACAGACACAACAGAGTTTACAATAAGTACACTTGGCAGCTATGTTAGGACGTTCCTGCATTGCTATAAAGAAATACTTGAGACTGGGTAATTTATACAGAAAAGAGGTTTAATTGGCTTACGGTTCTGCGGGCTTTACAGGAAGCATGGTCCTGGCACCTACTTGGCTTCTGGGGAAGCCTCAGGAAGCTTCCAATCATGGCAGAAGGTGAAGGGGGAGCAGGCTTGTCACATAGCAGGAGCAGGAGCAGGAGCAAGAGAGAGAGTGGGGAGGTGCCACATCCTTAAACAGCCAGATCTTGCAAGAAGTCCCTCACTATTGTGAGGACAGCACTAAGAGAATGGCACTTCCCTCTCTCATCCCCCAAATTTGCACACACCATGCCATCTGCCTGATGCACTCTTTGCCTTCCCTCTTTGCCCACAGCACTGTGCATCCTTCTGATTTCAGCACAAACATTACAGGCTAATGATCCCTCCTGTGTACTCCCAAGCCCCCTGGGCTTTTCTCATTATGGACATGTCATGCCATGGTGATTACGAGGCTCCCTCTCCAGAAAAGGTTTCTCAACTTTGGCACCACTGACATTGGGGAATGCATCATTCTTTGTTGTTGGGGGGCTGTCCAGGGTACTGCACAATATTTACTGGCATCTCTGCCTTCTACCCATTAGAGAACAATAGAACTCCCCCCACCTGCAGTTGTGACAACACAATGACATTCATGAGAAATCCAGCCCCTTGAGCCAATCACCTCCCACCAGGCCCTACTTCCAATACTGAGAATCACAATTTAACATGAGATTTGGGCGGGGACACAGATCCAAACTACATCAGAGCTAACACTTCTGCTGCTCGGGACTTCTCTAAGAGAAGCAATTTCAGGGAAGGCGAACCCCGACTCTTTTTTCTTTTTTTAAATTAAATTAAATTTAATAAGTTCCTGGATACTTGTGCAGGATGTACAGATTAGTTACATAGGTAAATGTGTGCCACGGTGGTTTGCTGCACCTATCAACCCATCACCTAAGTATTAAGCCCTGCATGCATTAGCTATATATCCTGATGCTCTCCCTCCCCCTCCCCCTGCAACAAGCCCCAGTGTGTGTTGTTCCCCTCCCTGTGTTTTCGTCGCTCAGCTCTCACTTATAACTGAGAACATGTAGTGTTTGGTTTTCTGTTCCTGTGTTAGTTTGCTTAAGATAATGGCTTCCAGCTTCATCCATTTCCCTGCAAAGGACATAATCTTGTTTCTTTTATGGCTGCATAGCATTCCATGGTGTATACGTACCACAACAGGCTCGCTTTGTTGCCCACGCTGGAGTGCATTGGCACCATCTCTGCTCGCTGCAACCTCCACCTCCCGGGTTCAAGCAATTCTCCTGCCTCAGCCTCCTGAGTAGCTGGGATTACAGGTGTGTGCCACCATGCCCGGCTACTTTTTGTATTTTTAGTAGAGATGGGGTTTCACCATGTTGGTCAGGCTGGTCTTGAACGAACTCCTGACCTCGTGATCTGCCCGCCTCGGCCTCCCAAAGTGCTGGGATTACAGGCGTGAGCCACCGCGCCTGGCCCATGTACCACGTTTTCTTTATCCAGTCTATCACTGATGGACATTTGGGTTGATTCCATGTCTTTGCAATTGTGAATAGTGCTGCCATGAACATACATGTGCATGTACCTGCATGATAGAATGATTTATATTCCTTTGGAACCCGGACTCTTGAGTGGAAAACATGTCAAGAACAAATTACTTTTTAAAATAATCGTGGTAAAATACAAATGACATAAAACTTACCATTTTAACCATGTTTAAGTACACAGCTCGGAGGCATTAAGTACATTTGCATTGTTGTACAACCATCACCACCACCTGTCTCCAGGTGTGGTCATCCAAACTATAACTCCAGATGTTTGTCAACCCAAACTATAACTCTGTCCCCATTAAACACTAACACCCCGCCCCCTCCTTCCCTGCGCTGCTGGAGACTTCCTTTCTATCTTCTGTCCCTATCAATTCACCTGCTCTAGGAACCTCCGGAAAGTGGACTCGCACTGTTTGTCCTTTTGTGTCTGGCTCCTTTCACTTTAGCTTCATGTCTTCAGGGTTCATCTATGTTGCACCAAGTGTCCAAATTTTATTCCTTTTGAGACTGAATGTAGGGATATTCTGTATTTTGTTGATCCACTGATCTGTTGATGGACATTTGGGTTCTTTCCACGGCAGAGGCCTTTGGAGCCAAGAAAGGCAGAGGCCTTTGGAGCCACTTTCATTCTTATAGGCAGCTTGACACCCAGTCAGCATTCGCCTGCCCTCTTCCTGTCCTTCCTGGAGTGCAGTTATTTCGCTCAGAAAGGAGCAGGAGCAAACTAGAGGCACATTGGAAGAGAGGTGAGAAGGAGGAGAGGAGGAGAAGGGGGAGGGGATTCGTAATTTTTTAAAAAAGTTTTCAGCAAAGGCAACTGTTTTTTTGAGACAGTCTTGCTCTGTGCCCAGGCTAGAGTGCAGTGGTGCAATATCGTCTCACTGCAACCTCTGCCTCCCAGGTTCAAGTGTTTCTCCTGCCTCAGCCCCTGGAGTAGCTGGGATTACAGGCACCTGCCACCACACCCAGCGAGTTTTTGTATTTTCAGTAGAGACGTGGTTTCATCATGTTGGCCAGGCTGGTCTCGAGCTCCCGACCTCAGGTGATCTGCCCTCCTTGGCCTCCCAAAGTGCTGGGATTACAGGGATGAGCCACCGTGCCCAGCCTGGAAACTCATTTTTAAGAAAAACAAAACAAAACAAAAAAACCCAATTAGATCTGGTGGCAGTGGCCACAAAGGAAGCACAGTTGTCAAAAGGAGAGCTGGGACTTCTCAAAGCGCTTACTGGAACTAAACAGAAATGCTGGGCTTTGTTTTGTCTTTCTCGAGAACACACGCTTTTTGGAATAAAAAAGCTCTGAGAGTGGTGAAAGACCTCGGAGCATGAAATTGCATTACTGGAAATGGTCTGGGGCTTTTGTTCCTGAGGCTGGGACCTCGGGAGGGTTGGTTTAGTGATAAGCCCAGCCAGTCTGCAGAGGGGCATGGAGGGGAAGGGGGGCAGGAAGGGGCCATTGTAACCGCCCTCTGGTTTCCCATCTCCTCGAACTCAGAAGGACGAAGTCTCAGGGAGCTAGTCATGGTCAGATGCTGCTCAAGGGGAAATGCAGAAGCGCCGGCTCACCCCTCGTCAAATGCATCAAATAGACAATAGCAGTAGCAGCAGCAGCAGCAGCAGTGGCAAAACAGGCAGAACTGGTTAGAGGCTATAGACACATGAGCCCTGCAGCCCACTCTGAGGTCTGTAAATGCTACTGAATGACCCTAACTGCCTCCAAAAGTGTCTCCTTGCCTGGTTTGCTAAGAGACAAATCTGTTCTGCTCACAAACCCTCACTTCACTTCAGAACCTTCTATGGCTCCCTATTGCCCTTGAGATTGAGTCAAGCTTCTTAACTAAGTGATCTGCGTGATCCGACCTCTGTATTACTGCTTCTTTAACCTCATCTGTTCAGTTCTTCCCGTTGCATCATCCACTCCAGCAACACAGCCCCCTTTGCTTCCTCCGAGAAAATCAGCCCTCTCTCATCCCCTGATTTGGCACATGCCATGACATCTGCCTGATGCGTTCTTTGCCTTCCCTCTTTGCCCACAGCACAGTGCATCCTTCTGATTTCAGCGCAGACATCACAAGCTAATGGTCTCTCCTACGTGCTTCCAAGCCCCCTGGCTTTTCTCATTATAAACATGTCGTGCTATGGTGATTACAAGGCTTCCTCACCATAACAAGGTTTCTCAACCTTAGCACCACTGACATTGGGGACTGCATCATTCTTGTTGGGGGGCTGTCCTGGGCATTGCAAAATGTTTATTGGCATCTCTGGCCTCTACCCACTAGAAGCCAATAGCATTTCCCCCACCTTCAGTTGCAACAACCACAGATGTCTTTAGGCATTACTACATGTCCCCTGGGAGAAAAAATTGTCCCTCGTTGACAACCACCACACTGGAGAAAGGTCTTATTACTGCTGTGTCCCCAACCAGCACATACTCGTTGGGTAAATGAATGAACAGACCTGCACACCTTGGGCCCGCAGAGGCCATTTATTTCTTTTAGGGATGCTCCAAGTCTTGTTGAACCCACGCAGGACTGTGCTCTGTGTCGAGTGAACAAAGAATTCATCGGTGTGACCATTTCAAGGTGCCCCAAGTGGCAAAAGGGGTTCAGCTTGGGCTGGTTCTGCCAGGGTCTGTAGCTGTCATCATCTGCTTGGGTACAGTGAACCTCAGTGCTCTAGACCTGTGATATCCAAGAGTGGCCACACACTCCATGGCTCCTGAGCCCTTGGAATGTGACTGGTCCAAACTGAGATGTGTTGTGAGTGTGAAACACATGTAAGAGTGAAGACTTAGCACCAAAAAACCCCAACGACTCATTAATAGCTTTTAGTAATGATTGCATGTTGAAATGGTAATATTGTGCACATATTAGCTTACATAAAATATATTATTAAAATTATTTCACCTGTTTCTTACAATGTTTTATTGCGGCTACTATAAAAATTTTAATTATTTCTGTGAGTCACACTTGTGAGCAACACCAATGTGGAGGACACTGTATCATCCAATCTGTAACTTCATGACTCAGCCAGGTGGTCCCGGTTCTAGCACTCTCTTTCATTGGGGGGAAGGGAAGAGAAGCTAACATTTATTGAGTTCTATTGAGGGCCCAACACCCTGTCTATACAACCTTGACTAATCTCACTAACCCTCCTCCTGTCTTTATGAGATAGACTCCTTATTTGGTTGTGACAGAGGAGGAAACTGAGGGCCTGGAAAAAAAAAAAAAAAGGAATTACTTCTACTTTGACATGACTCCATTTCAACTTTGTTTACAATAAGAAAAAAATTAGACATTATTGCACCACTGCACTCCAACCTGGGGGACAGAGTGAGACCCCATCTCAAAAAAAATTAGACATAGCATTAAATCAGTTGGAAATCAAATTCAGCTGCTAGGAACAGAATCCAGAGTGAGTGAAATAATGACTTAAAAGAAACAGAGATATATCTTCTCGTATGAAAGAAGTCTGAAGATGAGTAGCCTAGGCCTGGGATGGAGACTCTACACTTATCAGGGATTTCAGCACCATCTGTCTTTCTGCTCCACTGTCCCTAGTATGTAGCTTCAGAAAGATGTCACCTCATGATTCTTTATGGCTGCTGGAGTTCCAGCCATCACACCCATATTCCAGGGAGCTAACTAGGAGGGAGGAGAAGAAGCAAGAGGACTTTCACAAAACATTTTCTGTGTTACGATGTGCTAAATATTGTGCCAGATGTTGAGAGTACAGGGAACATCTTCCTTGACACCTTTCAGTCTCTCCCATCTCTCTGATTCCTCAGCAAATCCTGCCAGCTCTGCTGAGACCCATGCCCAGAATCCCACCAATTATCACCACCTCTCCCTCGCTTGCTGTTGTTCTGTCTTTAGGTCTCTGTTCCTGTCACCTCCCCAGAGAGGTGACGGATGGGAGGAGGGAAGGGAGGAAGGAGGCAGGGGGGAAGGAAGGAGGGAACCCCACTTGTACACCCCTGCCCATTTTATTTTTGAGCTGTGGTCTCCCTCTGTCCCCCACGCTGGAGTGCAGTGGCGCAATCTATCTCTAAGTTTTTTCTCATTGTAAACAAAGTTGAAATGGAGTCACGTCAAAATAGAAGTAATTCCTTTTTTTTTCAGGCCCTCAGTTTCCTCCTCTGTCACAACCAAATAAGGTGTCTATCTCATAGAGGTAGGAGGAGGGTTAGTGAGATCAGTCAAGATTGTGTAGACAGAGTGTTGGGCCCTCAATAGAACTCAATAAATGTTAGCTTCTCTTCCCTTCCCCCCAGTAAAAGAGAGTTCTAGAACCAGGAGCACCTGGGTGAGTCATGAAGTTACCAATTGGATAATACAGCATCCATCCCCTCCCCTGCCCCCACTCATTTCACTCATTCTCTTCCCTCTCTTCCCCGATAACACTCACGAACAAGAACGGCAGGCTGGGAGGTCGCACCTGGTGTTTCCACTGCAAGGCACTCAGTTCCTAGAATTGGGCTTGCCTCAGAGCAGGCTCCCACTTACATCTGGCGAAATGAGCCACAAGACTTTCGAGGTCCCGTCTTCATTGGCGCCGTTAAACTTATTTAGTAAAAGCACTCATCCTTGCTTGGTGGGAAAGCCCACCATATTGGCAACAGCAAACACCCTAGCCAAAGTAAACCTCAATTTATGTTTGGCTTTATTTTCTGCCTCTACCCTATACTTGCTTTCAGATCGTCAAGCTTCTTGGGAGAGGAACTTTCCCCCACTTGCCGCAACGCCTACTGGAATTAATCTGATCATTCCTATTGTGATTAACGAACAGATAGGCCATGTCTTACGGTGAAATTGAATAATTGGTTGCCAGACCGCTTCACATCAGGGCTTCTCAACCTTGACACTTAGTGATATTTGGGGCTGGATTGTTCTTGGTGGTGGGGGCCGTCCTGTGCACTGTGGAATATTTAGCAGCATCCCTGGTCTCCACCCACTCTATGCTAGTAGCATCCTCCTGGCTGTGACAACCAAAAATGTCTACAGACATTACCAGGTGTCCCCTGGGGGACAGAATCACCCGGTTAAGAAGCACTGCTCTTAACAATCCCACTCTTTCAGAAAGCTGGGATATGACCTCAGGTGGAGCTAGCCAAGCATCTAGTTTCTTTCCTCCCTCTTAAATTCTTCACCTTAAATTATCAGTTGGCAACCATGAAGGAGAGCTCGTCTTCGAGAATCTACATTGCAGGTAATGTGGGGCACAAAGGAAAAAGACAATCCAAGTTTCCACTGAAGCTATGAAACTGAGGTTTGCAGTGTCACGGTGCAATTAATTAATTTGTTCACAGGGAAGAAAAACATGACCGTGCCCCTTTCCCCTTAATTCAACAAGTCTTGGAGAACTTATTGTAAGTTTCAAGGATTTCATCATACAAATAATAAATGAATGCCAATTTTACTTGAGTTCATGTAGATGGAACACAATGGGTTCCCAGACCCTATCTGGCAATCTTTGCAGAGTTACACTGAGAATTTAGAATGACTATCCATGTCAAGGGTGAGAAAAGTAAGTCTCAGAGTGACTTGCTTACGATGATGTTGGTTCCGGACTTTCTTGGGCACACATGTCACAAGCATAATGAAAAACTTGCTTTACCAAAAGGCAATGTGTTGGCTCAGAGGACTGGAACATTTATTGTGAGGCTCAAAGAAAGGCAAGAAGAGATAAGAAAGAAGAAATGGAGCTGCACTTTGCTACCTGCTGCCTCCCTCTCTGTCTCTCTCTCTCTCTCTTCTCTTTCTCTCTTTCTCTTCCACTTGTCTTTGGAAACAGCCCCTCACCTCATGGCTGGGAGGACGTCCCTCAGCCCAGATCCCGTGTGCTGTAGTGTTGGAAACAGAGCTTCCTACGTTACCCAGGGAAGGACTCTTATTGGTGCTGCTTGGATCACAAGCACATCTCTGACCAATACTTAGTCCACAGTATAAGCCACTCTGCTTGTTGTAGCCTGAGTTATGTGTCATGGAGGCAGGCAGGGTCTGTTACCAAAATATAGAGAATAGGGGAATGGGGAAATGGGTGCTGGCAGCCAAAAACAACAGCTACTTATCTCAGAACCGAGACGAGAGTCCAGATTTGAATTTATGCTCACCATTGCCAAAGTTACTGGATGTCTGATACAAGTATCTGCGAAAAAACTCACGACTTATCATTGTGAATTATTCCTGAATTGCATCAATGCCAACATCCCAAATGAAATATTATACTACAGTTTTGCCAAATATTACCTCTGGGGGGACCTGGCTCTGTATTATCTCTTACAACAGCATGTGAATCTACAATTACCTCAATAAAAATCACCGTTAAAAAAGTGATAAAAACCCAACTTAATCTTTATCATATTACAAGAAAAAATCATTATCCCCAGTTTGCAGATGAGGAAACTGAGGCTCAGAGAATTTAAAAAAAAAAAAAAAGTGCCTTGGAAATCCTCAAGCCCAGTTCTAACTCCAGAGTGTGAACTCTTGACCTCTGTGTTTTAAGGGCTTCCGTGTATCTCAGGTTGTCTTAGCAACCATCCCAGGGAAACATCCCCCTGGTTCTCTGGCCCCCTGTTGGCTCTGATTACTTGGACAAGGCTAAGGGAAGAGTGGCAGGAGGCATACTGGGAGACACAGGATAGGGGCAGAGAGAAGGCTTCCTGGAGGAGGTGTTGATACCTTACTAGCAGAAGTTGGGGCCAGGTAGGGGCACAGAGCTAAGGTCCAGAAGAGGGAGGGAATCTACCTTCAAGGAACCCAGCAGACTCCCTGTGGCTGGAGCACCTGAAGGCGAGAGGAGTGGGCAAGGACGCTGAAGGTGGAGCGTGGGTCCAATCCCGTAGGGCCCAGTGAGGCATGTTCAGAGGTTGGAAATTTACCCAGAGGGCGACAGGGAGGCACCAAAGGGTTTGAGCTGGGGAAGAGAGCTTCTCTGTAAGTTTTGCATTTTGGAAAAGTGACATTGGCTGCAGCGTGGAGAATAAATGGGAGGAGAGTGTGTGTTTATTGAGCACCTACTATGGGTGAGACATGGTTCCAGGTACTGGGGATTCAAGAGTGACCAAAACATCGTACCTTTCCCCATGGAGCTTGCATTCTAGTAGTCATGTAGGCAGTAATCAAATAAACGAGTACATATATTCAGTAAAGTAAACAGGATTCATTGAGTGTTCTAAAGGAAAATATCATAGTGTAAGGGCAGAGGTGATGGTGGGAGCGAGAGCTGTTTTGGCCTGAGGGGTCATCCCGAAGACTTGAGATGATGGTGGTCTGTACTGGGGGAACAGCAAGAATTCAACTTTGTTTCCCCCAGTGGCATGTGTCAAATCATGGAGAAAGGGGATGTTGGGGCTGGCGGTCTTGGGGCTGGGGCCTCTAGGGTGCCCATGCTCCCTTTGCTTTAGAGCAGCTGTCGAGCTGATATAAACATTTAAAAGTGGATATAGCTTGGCTCTCATTCAGCATGTAAATAGTTGTCAAATCTTCAGTTTTGAAAGGACTGGTTCCCTGTGATTTGTATAAATTTTGAAACAGAGTAGAGGCTGCACGCATGGAAAACCGGTCCCTCCACCCTGGGGATGAGGCCAGGTTTTCGAAGACACAGACCTTTCAGATGGGAACTGCATCCCAAAGGTGGAGGCGAGATGGAATTAATGAGGACAAGGAAGGAAGATCAAATGTGTCCTTCACCCAACAGACACATCTTCCCATTAGCAAAGAAGAAACTCTTAGAAATAGAGAGTTGGTGCTTTGAAACTCTTAGATTAAAATGCACTTTGATTTTAACTCCCACGTAGTCTCCTACCTCTTCCAGGTGTTCAGCATTGAGTATATTTTCTTTTGGGACTGGCCCCTGCAACTCATCTTTTCTGAAAAATAGACTTTGGGGTATCACCCTATGGATGTAAAGCAAAGAGTCTCAGCATGTAGCGTCATTGAGTTCAATGTACGTCTTTCCTTCTCTATGACACTGACAAAGATTGAAAAGATGGCAAACTCACCACTGGGGAAACTGTGTCTGTTCAAGGCGGGGCCAACTGGAACAATCTTTTCTGAGGGCAATTTGGCAGGATATGGCACATTTTTATTTTTTAGAGAGACAGGGTCTCCCTCTTTTGCCCAGGCTAGAGTACAGTGGTGCAGTCATGGCTCACTGTAGCCTTGATCTCCCAGGTTCAAGTGATCCTCTCATCACTTCAGCCTCCTGAGTAGCTAGGACCACAGGCGCACACCACCACACCCAGCTAATTTTAATTTTTCTTTTTTTTTGTAGAGATGACTTCTTACTCTATTGATCAACCTGGTCTCAAACTCCAGGGGCTCGAGTGATCTTCCCACCTTGGTCTCCTGAAGTGCTGGGATTATAGGCATGAGCCAATGTGCCTGGCTAAAAAATTAAAATAAGGTTACACCTCAAAACTGAGCTAGGAATCATAGCACAGAAACAACTGAAATACTGAGCAAATAGAGTAGTATGAGGATGGACACTTTGGCATAATTTCTAATACTTAAAATCAATACCTCAACTAATCCTCAATTGGTTAAAAAGATGGTTATACCTCCCAACACTAGGAGACACTTTACAACTGCGTAACAAATAAGGTAGACCTCAGGTAGCTGATCCAGGGCAGCAATGGTGAAAAGTCATATTGATAGCAGGTACTTCTGAAATGATGTGATGAGAAGACACCCTACCTCTGTGGTCTGCCTCCCCCAAACCCACAATCAGTCTCATCATGAGGAAAACATTAGAGAAATTTCAATAAAGTAGCATCTTACAATAAAGCCGACCAGTACTCATCAAAACTGTCAAGATCATTAAAAAAAGGAAAGCATGAGAAACTGTCACAGCCCAGAGACGCCTAAGGAAATGTGATGAGCAAATGTCATGTGGGATTTTGGATGGGATCCTGGACACAGAAAGGGCATTAGATAAGAACCAGGGATGGGCGAGCGCGGTGGCTCACGCCTGTAATCCCAACACTTTGGGAGGCCGAGGCAGCTGGATCACCTGAGTTTGGGAATTCGAGACTAGCCTAACCAACAGGGAGAAACCTCATCTCTACTAAAAATAAAAAATTAGCCAGACATGGTGGCACATGTCTGTAATCCCAGCTACTCGGGAGGCTGAGGCAGGAGAATCACTTGAACCCAGGAGGTGGAGGTTGCAGTGAGCCAAGATTGCACCATTGCACTCCAGCCTGGGCAACAAGAGTGAAACTCCATCTCAAAAAAAAAAAAAAAAAAAAAAAGAACCAGGGAAATCTGATTAAGGTATGGCTTTAGTGAATAATAATATATCAATATTGGTTCATTAGTTATAGTAAACGTGCCATACTGATGGAAGTTGTTAGTAATAGGAGACATTGAGTGTGCAGTACATGGGAACTCCTGGTACTATCTTTGTAATTTTTCTGTAAATCCAAAACTGATCTAAAAATTATAATTTAGCCAGGCACCTATAATTCCAGCACTTTGGGAGGCTGAGGCAGGAGGACTGCTTGAGGCCAGGAGTTTGAGACCAGCCTGAGCAACGTAACAAGACCCTATCTCCACAAAAAGTAAAATAAAAAAATAATTAGCCTAGTGTGGTGGGGCACACCTGTAGTCCCAGCTACTTGGGGAGCTGAGGTGGGAAGATTGCCTGAGGCGTGGAGGTCGAGGCTGCAGTGAGCTGCGATTGCACCACTGCACTCCAGCCTGGGAGACAGAGGAAGACCCCAACCCTTTAAAAATATGTATATAAGTAAAAAATTAGAATTACAATCTATTTTTCAAATGAGGTAGAGTCTATGGAGGGATGCGAGGGTTGTTCAGGATATATGATTGAATGAAAACAGTGATCCCACTTTTGTAAAACAAAGTGGTATGTGTGTTTCTTTAAGTACAGACAGGGTCTGAAAAGATGCCCTTTCCATCGTAAGAGTTACCTTGGGTGTTTACAGTGAAAACAAGAACTGGGAGGGGAAACAGGTATTGGGAGGGGATCTTTTACACTACTAGTCAATGTTGAGTTTTTTCTATGCATGTGCAAGGCTTTTACAATATCTATTTTCAATATCTATATTTCAAACACACAGACACACATGGCGGAAAAGCAACCCCATGATGTGCTGGGGGAAGGCAGAGGAGGCCCAATAGTCTGCTTCAAACTCATTTTGCCTAAATAGGTCCCATATTCGTCTCCCTTGATTCATAATTCAGAGGCAACAGCATGGAAGAACTAGAATATGCTCAGGTTTCTGGGCACATAAAAATGGCGTTATTTCTAGAAAGTCTGATTTTGTTTTTTTGGTTTTTGGTTGTTTGTTTTTGTTTTGAGACAGAGTCTCGCTTTGTTGCCCAGGCTGGAGTGCAGTGGCGTTGTCTCAGCTCATTGCAACCTTCACCTCTGGGGATCAACGATTCTTCTGCCTCGGCCTCCTGAGTAGCTGGGACTACAGACGTGCACCATCACGCCCCCAGCTAATTTTTGTATTTTTAGTAGAGACAGGGTTTTACCACGTTGGCCAGGCTGGCCTCGAACTTCTGGCCTCAAGTGATCCACTCACCTCGGTCTCCCAAAGTGCTGGGATTACAGGCGTGAGCCACCTTGCCCAGCCCTAGAAAGTGTCATTCGATCAGCATCTGTGGATGCTATCACTATCCAGCCATTCCAAATGGCTTGCTTTGGAGTGTCTGCCATTTACCAAACACTCCCTCCGTGGCCAACCCAGAGAGGGGCCCACACATGCCCTCACTTAGTCCTCAAAATGATGTTCAAGGTAAGTTTTGTCACCACTACTTTTTTACATGAGAGACCCAAGGAAAGTTACTTGTCACCCAGCCAGTAAGAGAAGGTCTGGACTCTATTCAGAGCTGTCCAACTCGGGAACCTAAGCCTTGAACCACTGGCTCCTGATCCTCCCGGTAGAGGCCATTACAAAGGGAACTGCTTGCCTGAACATGAATTCCCCTCTCTGCTAGAGGCACACGTTGTCACACAGATACTTCCAGTCCCACAGCTTTCTCCCAAATGAGGTCCCTGTTCAACAAGATGGTTCCAATGAGCTTGACCCTCCTCTGCCATTGTTTATATTTCTGGTGGAATATTTTGGCCCTATAACCAGGTGCACATGGAATTTTAGTAACAATCAAAAAGTCCAAAGGTTCGTGAGACTCAGCATGTGGTTGGCTACGATGGGGCCGTATGGAAAGTATATGTTCGCCATCAGTGCTTACATTTTACTTATTTATTTTTCCTGAAATCCCATCAAAATAAAAATCAACGAGGTTGCCCCGAGGCCCTTGCTGATATGTGGGAGGTACGCTGAACGTTAATTCACAGCTGGGGGACAAAGAACAGCACAATGGCACTTTGCGGCAGGGCGGGGCTGGGTGGGGTGCATGGGACGCTGTCAGGAGGGCAGGGGGCCTTTCTCTCCTCCAACCTAGATGGCCTCTGGAAAGAAGAGCTAGTGTCCAAGAACCAGCAGATTGGAGCAGACTGGCTGTCAAGTGGAGTCAGGAGAATCTTGTGGGATCCATGTTTTATGCCTCCCTTAAATTTTGACCTAGGCCGAGCGCAGTGGCTCACACTTGTAGTCCTAGCTACTTGAGAGGCTGAGGCAGGAGGTCGCTTGAGCCCAGGAGGTCAAGGCTGCAGTGAGCTGTGATCGCACCACTGCACACCAGCCTGGGCAACAGAGCAAGATCCCATTTCTAAAAACTAAAAATAAAAACTTTTACCTTTAACTTCTGCAGCTTATGCCAAGTATTTCACTTTCATATGTATCTGTCCTCTCCAAACCCCATCAGACTCACCGGGCGCCCAAGACAAACCATGAGTGGGACCACGTTTTTCTTAAATCCCCCCTGCCATGTCAGCTGGGCACAGGGTCTTCAGCTAAGAATGCCTTTCCTTTGGACTTGTCATATGGCAAGAAGATTCTGCACCTTGATTGTCTCCCACCAAAGTGCTTTTGATGAGGGAGCTCAGAGCGTATTCTTGGACGAGGAGGTCTGCTTCCAATCGGGAGCGGAGAGCTTTGCCTCCTATCCAGTGCCTTCTCCTTCCTGGGCATGTAGACAATGTCACATGATTCCAGCGCGAGGAACTGGAAGCTGATTTCCTCGGCTGCCCTCACTGACAAAAACTGAAGTGCCCATTCAACACATTTCTGGGAGGCGTTTTCATTGTTTTTGCTTTTTTCCTTCTTTCATTTTTATGGTTGAATTTCATCTGGTGCAAAGATTTCCACTAGAGAAGTAATTTGGAGTATCGTGGCATTTCCTTTCTTAATTAATCCCAACTGGGGCTTCGTCTACAGAAAGCATTGGAGGTTGATGGCTTCATCACCGTGCAGCGGGCTCTTCCTGCTGCATTTGTAAACACCAGCCGGGCCACAGTGCTACGGCCCAGGGTTCTGGTTTGAATTAAAGCCTGAGATCAGGGAGCAACCCAGCTGTGCTTTCCTGTAAGCTCTGTCAGTTTTCCAAAGCTTGTTAACACACTCATATAAAAGGAAATAGGACGAACTTCAAGGAATTTACAACTGGTCTTAAACTTCAAAGACGAAAGCTACATCTATGCAACACATGCACACAAAACCAATATGTCCCTCCATCCCCTCTCTCCCCAGACACAACCTAACCAGCACAAAACAAAACAAAACAGAATCCAAACTCATAAAAGTTTGCTTAGCAAATCAGGGACGGCTCTGTGGGTTTGAAACCTTGTGTCACAGTCCCAGTTACAACACAAGGCTTTTGTGCATTGTGAAACACCAGGCAAAATTAGTAAGTCTGATGGGAGACATGATAAATAATCCTCCAGCCCTTGAGAGAGTGACACCCACCGGCCCAGCCTAAAAGGTCGGCTCCCTTGTTCTTCCCCAAAGCAAAGCTGGCCAGGTGGGTTTGTCTGGAAGGGAGGGCCCCACCATCATCCTCCTCCTCCTTACCTGCTGTCTGCCCCCGCCAGCCCAGCCTGGGACAAGGCTGAGCATATCCGCTGCCTGGTGCTGACACAGGGGCTTGTGATGAGCCCAGGAGGGAGAGGTCGGGGCACGTTCCTCAGCAGAGGGTGATTCATTTCAGAGCCGTCTCTTGGAGATGTCGACAACAAATAGAAAAGTACAACTTTTAAAATTCCCTTTGAATGTTCTCCTTTCTCCAGTGAGTATCAGCAGATCCTATTTATCTCAGCCTGGCTGGGTGTGGATGCCTAAGCCCAGTTCAAAGATTCTCGTTAGCTTCCTTTGAGCGTTTCCAAAATGAAACCCAAATAATTCAACTGAAGGCCCCATTCATGATGCGGCCACGGTTTGCTCAGCGCCTCATGAATTGTTGCATGCACACAGCAAACCCAAGGCTACCGGCGTGGGGCTGCTTTGCCCGTTGCCTTTCTGTCTTCAATGCTAGAGCTACACACAGTGACCGGAGCACTTAAGGGCACCAGTGACAACTGGAGCAGGAGAATTCGCTGCTGCGGGGGCCGTCCTGTGCAGGGCAGGATGTGTAACAACATCCTCAACGCCAACATCCTCTCCTCCCCAACTTGGACAATAGAAAACGTTTCCAGATATTGCCGAATATCCCCCACGAGTAGAGCTGAATGACGAAATACAGATGCTCAGTTAAATTTGAATTTCAGATAAACAACGAATACTTTTTTTCTGTCTTATATCTTACACACTTTTGGAGCATACTTATAGAAGACGGGATTTGGTGTTTGTGTGAAATTCAAATTCAACTGGTCACCCTGTATTGTTATTTGCTAAATGTGGCAATTCTGCTGCAAAGGACACAGGAAAGCCACTGACTTAGGAGAAAGAACAAGTTTGGTTTCTGGTCCTGCCCCATTCTTGGCCGTTTAAATTCCTCAAGCTTGCTTTCTTCAGTGTAAAATGGGATCATGATGTCTGTCCCGTTTCATCAATAAGAGGATCCAATGAGAGTGAGCTGCCACTGTGCAGGTTAATGCCTGAGTCCAACAGTCCCCACCCTGTCCAAGGCCCAGCCTCTCGGGGGGTCGCTCCTTCCCATTTGGACTCCAGTGTGAGGGTTGGGTGGGGGCCGCACCCTTGGCTCTTGACCGATCAGAGAATCATAGTTCTCTAGGGACAGGGATTGGCTGAGGGAGGCCATGTGACCTGAGCAGAGCCGACGAGAGATAATGTGGCTTTTGCTGGGACTTTCAGAGATAGGCTCCTGCCCTGGTTCCTGCACCTGAGCCTGGAAGCTGTAAGATCAGAGCAGCTGCCGCCCAGCCAAGCAGAGCTGAGACGGGGTTGATATTTGATGGAACTGTACCCAAAGCCATCTCCTCCTCTGGACGTTTCTGTGCCTAAACCAATGCATTCTGCCTTTACCCAAATCGATTGGAGTTGGGGGTCTATGCCACACAAGGCACAAGCAGCCCCTCTGATCCGCGTGTGAGATGGTTTTCCCACACTTTGCCCGCTCTGTGTTCAGTAAACATTGAGTAGAATTGTAAAATTCTGCTGCTGTTATTTCTTCAATGGAACTGTAATGTCTTCAGGCTCAGAGGCCACATTTCCCTCACACTGGTTTCCTGGTGGGTAAACCAGACGCCTGGGGAGCTGGAATCAGAATGACTAAGTAAAGGGGTGGATGGGCAGATAGACAGCCGGAAAGACGCATGGGCAAATTGACAAAGGGCATTATGGGATAAAAATAATAAGAAGAAGAAGCAGCAAGACTCTCCTCCTTGAGAAGCTTTTCATGAACGATCACTGCAGTGATTCCCGCTTTTCTGCATCCAGCCACCGTTGCACGGTGACTAATTCCAAGCTGGGTCCCACCAAACCCAGCTCCCACCTCAGGGCGTTTACCCTTTCTGGAACACCCTCTCCAAGTTCTGCTTGTGGCTTGCTCCTTGCTATTCAGATCCACATTCCCATGCCACCTCTTCCAGGAGGCCCTCCCTCATCATCCCAGCAGCTGCCCTTCCTATCATGCTCCCATGTTTTATTTCACTCGGGGCTACTATCACCATCCACAGTGACCTGCCCGCTTGCTAACCCTGCCACTGTGTGACCACCATCGGGACAGGATCTTAATCCTCACTCACTGCCACGTCCTCAGCACCTAGAAATTCCATCCACATAGTAGATACTCACATAAATATTTGTCGAATGAATGAGTTATTTACACATCTGGCTCCCGTCCCTGGAGGGCAGGCACCTTTTCTTACCTGTTTTGAACCCCCAGGTTTCTGCTCAATGCAAATAAGGTATCAAATAAGACCTTAGTACATGCGTGTTGACTGAATGAATGATTTTTAAGATGATGTTAGTTTCTGAAGAACCCGAAGCAACGGAAAGATCAGTGTGGGGCTGCATCTCTCAGCCTCCCCAGGGCATCTGCCACTGCTGAAGTGACCTCCTGTCTCAGGAGCATCGGCGGCAGGATTGCAGGGCAGGGTGGGAACCTCAGGTGTGCTGTTGACATTGTGATCACAGATAGTTCACCTGTAAGGCGGGGAACACACCAGAGCGTCCCTCATAGGGCAGCACGAGCGTTAACTGGAGCAAATCAGGTAACATGCTTAGAACGGTCCTGTCATGCCTGCCACAGAGAGGAGGTGTGATAGATAGGTTTCCATTTCTCCACACATCCCTGCATCCATCCTCCTATCACTCCAGAGGAGGGAACTTCCTCCACGAAGGAAGGTACCCGTCCAAGGTCACACAGCCAGTGAGAATTTTCTCAGCACAGCCAGGAGGTGACCCACCCACCGCCCCTTGCCTGACACCTCGCTCCCCACCCCGTTTCCACCCCGGGCTCATTTCACTGCAGTTAAATCCTCAGGGACTTTTTTCTTTCCCCCAGGGTGGGAACGTTTTATTTTAAACAGAAAAATATGACAAAGTCGCTCATAAACCGAGCTGTTTTTCACACTGTCCCGTCTCTGACAGGCTGTTAGAAAAGTTGGGAGGAGAGGTGCTACTGTTATACTTTTGTTATTCGGTGCTAATTAGCAGAGAGCTGAGCGCTGGGACGGAGAACAGTTTCTGGAGACACTTATTGTTTCCATTCGAACAGAAACGCATTCAGATGAAAAAAACTCTCTCATTCCTGGGTGCTGCGTTTCCAGCAAAATATTTTGTTTTGCTCTTAAAATTACCTGGTCGATAGGATACCACAGACATTAACATTTGTTAGAAAATCGTCTTCTAAACATTTCTTTTAGAGCACTTAAAAGTATCCGACCGCTTCTTCTGTAGCAACTGTAATGAAGATGCGGAGGGAAAGTGTTTCTGATCTATGGAAAGACATCTGTGTCCACAGACTGAGCAGAAGCGGTAGAGGGGAGTTTCCTCCTTTGTGTGGGGAGACAGGGTGCTAGAAGGAAAGAGCTTTAGCTGAGAAGCCTGAAAAGGGAAAGAGGGGTGCCGGGTGCCGTGGCCCACACCTGTAATCCCAGCACTTTAGGAGGCCAAGGTGGGCAGCTTACAAGGTAAGGAGTTCGAGACCAGCCTGACCAACATGGCAAAACCCCATCTCTACTAAAAATACAAAATTAGCTGGACGTGGTGGAGCATGCCTGTAATCTCAGCTACTTGGGAGGCTGAGGCAGGAGAATCGCTTGAACTTGGGAGGCAGATGTTGCAATGAGCCAAGATCATGCCACTGCACTCCAGTCTGGGTGACAAGAGTGAAACTCCATCTAAAAAAACAAAAAGGCGGGGGATGCAATGGACATTTTTTCCCTCCCAAATCCACTGTGTGACTGTTGCCCTGTCCAAGCTGTGTTCTGGCCCCAACGCTGCTGCTGGATGTGGCAGTATTTTACTGAATCCTCACATCTGCCCATGGGGTACACACTTACTGTCAGAGGTTATTTGAACCAGAGCAACCCTATCTTGAGTAGGAGCAGGTAAAAAGAGACTGAGACCTACTGGGCTGCATTCCCAGATGGTTAAGGATTCTAAGTCATAGGATGAGATAGGAGGTCAGCACAAAATACAGGTCATAAAGACCTTGCTGATAAAACAGTCCGCAGTAAAGAAGTTGGCCAAAACCCACCAAAACCAAGATGGCAATGAGAGTGACCTCTGGTTGTCCTCACTGCTACACTCCCACCAGCGCCATGACAGCTTACAGATGCCACGGCAATGTCAGGATGCTACCCTATATGATCTAAAATGGAAAGGCATGAATAATCCACCCCCTTGTTTAGCATATCATCAAGAAATAACCATAAAAACGGGCAACCAGCAGTCCTTGGGCTGCTCTGTCTATGGAGTAGCCATTCTTTTGTTCCTTTACTTTCCTAATAAACTTGCTTTCACTTTACTCTATAAACTCATCCTGAACTCTTTCTTGCACAAGATCCAAGAACCCTCTCTTGGGGTCTGGATTGGGACCCCTTTCCCGTAACATTATGATTGTTCTGATTTCTATAAAGGAGAAAAGTAAGGCTCAGAGAGGTTAAGTAATGTGCCTAAAGTCACATAGCAGGCAAATGGTGGTACCAGGATTTGATCCCTTCCAGGCTCGGGTGTAGGACAGTGGAGGATTGGATCCCAGCCAGTGTTCATGTTTCTGGCTTTGATCCTGGGCCCTCTTGCTATGGGAGCATTATTATTGCCAAATTGTACAGGTGAGGACAGGGAGACTCAGAGCATCCCATCCCAGTTGGAGGCTGTGCAGCAAGAAGGAGTGGAGCTGTTACAGGAAAGGGGTGCAGATCCAGACCTCATGAGAGGGTTCTTGGATCTCATGAGAAATAATTCAGGGGGCGTCCACAGAGTAAAGTGAAAGCAAGTTTATTAAGAAAGTAAAGGAATAAGAGAAACTGAGGGCTGCTGGTTGCCCATTTTTTATGATTATTTCTTGATGATATGCTAAATAAGGGGTGAATTATTCATGCCTCATCCCCCTTTTAGTCTTTTTGAGACAGAGTCTCGCTCTGTTGCCCAGGTTGGAGTGCAGTGGCCCGATCTCGGCTCACT
This sequence comes from Macaca thibetana thibetana, assembly GCF_024542745.1. Taxonomy (NCBI): domain Eukaryota; kingdom Metazoa; phylum Chordata; class Mammalia; order Primates; family Cercopithecidae; genus Macaca; species Macaca thibetana. Next base: position 43,090,787 of record NC_065587.1, on the reverse strand, counting down.
GCAAGCTCTGCCTCCCGGGTTTATGCCGTTCTCCTGCCTCAGCCTCCCAAGTAGCTGGGACTACAGGTGCCCACCACCACAGCCAACTATTTTTTTCTATTTTTAGTAGAGACGGGGTTTCACTGTGTTAGCCAGGATGGTCTTGATCTCCTGACCTCGTGATCCACCCGCCTCGGCCTCCCAAAGTGCTGGGATTACAGGCGTGAGCCACCGTGCCCAGTCGCCTCCCCTTTTTAGACCATATGAGGTAACTTCCTGACGTTGTCATGGCATCTGTAAACTGTCATGGCGCTGGTGGGAGTGTAGCAGTGAGGACGACAGGATGTCATTCTCGTTGCCATTTTGGTTTTGGTGGCTTTTGGCTGGCTTCTTTACTGCAATCTGTTTTATCAGCAAGTGTTTATGACCTGTATCTTGTGCCGACCTCCTATCTCATCCTGTGACTTAGAATGCCTTAATCGTCTGGGAATGCAGCCCAGTAGGTCTCAGCCTCATTTTACCCAGCTCCTGTTCAACATGGAGTTGCTCTTGTTTACATGCCTCTGACAGAACCCTCATACAGAACGGGCCCCAGCTCCAGGGAGGAGGAGGCACAGAGATCCGGTGGACAATAGGAGCCCCAGGGGGCTGGGCATCTCCAGCAAGTGGGGCTGCATGTCCCAGCTGGACAACCTCAGGCAATGACTTAACCTCTCTGTGCCTCAGTTTCCTCACTGCAAAATGAGGATAATAACAGATCCTTCCTCACTGTGGGGTTATGAGGCTCCAGTGAGGTCATCTATATCAAGCAGTTCACAGTGGGCTGGTTCTCCAGTGTCGCACACCCCAGGGGACTCCAGCTGTTACTAATCACCTGATCCTGAAGCCACACCCTCCTATGCACCGGGATGTTGCCAGAGGCTCTCTGTTGTCTAGATGGGTCCTCTTGAGTGGGCAGGTCACTTGCTCCAGATGTTGGTTTCTCCCAGTGCAGAGCCAGTGCCTGGGAACAGATGACCTCAAAGGCCGTGGGTGGATCTCTCTGCACTGCCACTGAATCTTGGATTCCAGGTTTCATTCATTTGTTCAACAGTTCCAGAAACAATGCAAGGCTCCAGAACAAACATCAGTGACCTCCGTTAAGTTCTGAGTCTTATGTGTGCAAGAATAGAGATTCGTGAAGCGGATGGGAGTGATCGGCCCTCTGAAGCCACGTGCTTTCTGCCTGCCTCTCTCAGGAGGGAAGTGGTGTTTGTCAGAACATTTATTTTGCAAAGTGTGCTTTCACTTCTTCCCTCTGGGGCTGTCCTCATCATGCTCATCTAAGCTACAAGGCAGGCTGGGCAACTCTCCTTTATCCCCATTTGACAGATAAGAAAACAGGTCCACAGAAGTTGAAATGATTTGCCCAAGGCAAGGGAGCTAATAATCAGGTGCTTGTTCCCACAACATCCTCCCTGACCTTGTCATGCCCAGCGAAGTGATCATTCTGGTCATGTGGTCATTGTCCGAGTCCTAGGAAGACTGGGGTTTCTATGTGTGTAATGAGAAAAATGTCTTGGTAGCTCTTCAACTACAATTTATTTCAGTCTCTTTAAATTCTAGCCAGGCAAAAGGCTATGATCCCCAACCCTGCTGCAAACCACTCAGTGAGTCAACCAATAAAGGCTGCATGAACTTTTTGTTTGTGCCTGGAAGGGTGATAAAACCCACTCACAACCTGTAGGCACTTATTCACCCCTTTAGGGAGTGGCAGAACTATCAAAGTCAATAACTTATTGAGCATCTACTGTTTTCCAGGAATTTACCGTTTGCCAGATCTGGGGGTCGCATCACTTACTTTTCACCAGATTAGGAATTCACTTACTTAATTTACATTTCTAGATCATGGAGAGGAAGCTTTGTGAGATCGCACACTCCTAGAGTTGCCAGATAAAATATAGGAAAAATACAGTTTATAAAATCATTATACTGAAAAATTGTTCGTGTTTATCTGAAACTCACATTTAACTGGGCATCTTGAGTTTTTGTTTGCTAAATCTGGTAACCCTGCCGAGATCACACAGGGCACTTGGATGAGATTGAGACGATGGGACTCCTCAGCCTCCACTCCTCACCACTGCGAGGTCAGCCTCCCAGCTGCTTCAAGAAACTGATGCAAAAGGAGGGTCAAAGCCAAAGGCTCAGGTGGCCTTCCATCCCTGCTGGCTCAAGGCTCAGAGCTTTCCTGAGCTCTGGCTGTTCAATTCTAAAGCCTAGAAAAATCCTGGGCAAACATGGATGAGTTGGTCACCCTAGCAGGGGCTCTAGCTGGGCCTATTGCAGGGGTGGGTAACACTGAGCCAGGAGGTCGTAGAGAGCATGATGATGAAAGGAGCTGATCCTAGACCCTGCATGAGACAAACTCCTTCCCCTCCATAATCAGTCAAGAGCCATATTTCCCCACCTCCACCATTCTCTTAGAATTTCAGGAATTTCACGGTATCCTCATACAACCTAGTCTAATAATTGACTCACCTTTCTCAAATAAATGCATTTCTTTGAAAAGAACTACTCTATCACCACCATAGATGGAAAACCAGGGTCAGTTCCCACAAATATAAGACAGTCATAAAAATAAATTTGAAAAATTGTTAAAAGAAAAACAAGTTGTTCATCAGTGTACACCTAGAAATTAACTCATGTGCCCACTGGTGTGAGTACCACCCTCTGTGCCAGATGAAGGTGTGCCTTGACCTAAGGAGACAGAAGACAATGAGGCTGCTCTTGAGACCACCAAGTGCTTCCAAATGGAAGTAGTTGTAGGGCTGTGAAAAAGGAAAGATCATAGAGGAAGCCTTCCTGAAGGAGGCAGGGCTTAGGCGATCTTGGAGTCAGGGCAGAGTGTGTACAGGCAGAGAGAGGCAAGCAAGGCAAGCCTTCCTTGTCAGATTTGTTTTTGGGAGCTGGTCTTTTTCCACGGGCTCCTTTTGGGAAGGTCCTCACTTTGTGAAGTTTCCATATGCACAGATGTCGGTCACCACGTTTTAGTTAAATAACTCCAGTTCTCCAACAACACAGCTCAATTTTAAGTTACCACAGTTTGTTAACTGTGCATAACTGCATAAATTACAAACTTCTCTGCTAGGTTGACAGCCCACAAATTACTACGTAATAACAGGTGCACATCATGATCCATGACCAATCACGTCACTGCTTCAAAGTCTGTCAAAGACTGGTCACTGCCCATCTGTATTCAGTTCATACACAGACAGCAAAGCTTGAAGTTGCGTTGCCTTCTTGTTTCCCCATGATAAGCCCACATGCATTTTATAAAAGTGAGGAATCCAAAGAGAGAATCAGGGACAAAGACGAAAGAGCAGCCAAGAAATGAAAAGCAGTAATGCTAAAAATGACATTTGCATTGAACATAAATGGAGTTACTGAAGAAATAGCTGATGATGGAAATGGTGGCTCAGATCTAAGGGTGATGCAAAGTCTTAGGGCCTTTGAATCCTGAATCAGAGACTGAAAAATCTAGAGATGCCAAATTCACAGCATATGTTCTACTACTGCCATGTAGGCACTTGTGGCAGACATCACTAATCGATTCTAGCACCCCACAAGGTGCAGAAGTTACAAAGTTTCTGCTCCAAAACCTGACTGCCTGGCTTTAAATCTAGAATCTTTCAATTTCAAGCTATGTGTCCTAAGGCAGGTTATTTAACCTCGCTGAGCTTCCATTCCCTTATATACAAAGCAGACATACATAATGCTATCTCATAGGGTTGTTGTGAGAGTAAAATGGGATATATGTAAAGCACTTGATATTGTCTGGCATCTAGTACAGCTCCATGTGTGGTAGCTAGCAGCAGTAGCAGCAGTGCTGCCAACCCGAGATTCAGCTACAGAAATCTTCTCAGCCCAGAGCACCAGACAGTCACTATTGAATCTGAGCTGGAAGGGAAGGTGGAATCTGCTTGCTGTTCTCGCTGTGATCTAACCATGCAGACTCTGCCAGCTGAAACAATGAGCCCATGGTCTCCCAGAGAGCAAGAGGCCTTGGGCTGTGTTCTAGATCACCCCTGTATCAACTGTGCCTCCCCAGCCCATCTTACCTCCTTTCCAACCATGCAGAAAGACTCTCAGAATGGGCTTAGGATGCTGACGCCAGGAGGATCCCCAAGGGGATCTTTGGGTTTGAGGGCATTTTCATAAGTCTTGAATCTTCCCATTCAGGCAAGATCTCTGGTGGTAATGTTTAGCTTTTGTTAAGGGCTAATGGCATCAAAACGCTTGTCTTCATTGGCCTCTGAGTTTGAGGTGGGCTGTGAGCAGTAGTGAGAGAAGTGAGAACCAGAAGCCTTTGTTCCACCCCAGGATGTCCCAGAGATGGGCAGCTTCTGTCGTCCTTTGCAGAGGGTTGAGCATGGTCAGGACTGGCAGTGCCATGTCTACCTTTCTGAGCAGGGTTCTTGCTCAGTGTTGCTTCCCAGGGATGAGTCTTTCCTTGTTGCTATTGGTAGTGAGTTTTAGAGCTGGTGCCTGCAATTGTCACCTGGTTGAGCAGACTTGGGAGGCAGACCGTGGGCAAAGGACATCCAGAGACAATCATACAAGGGGAGCAAATTGCCAGGAAGTGTAGAGAAGCTCAGTCTTTCCAAGCTGGGTACACATCTCACTTGTCAACCAGCCTTGCAGACCCCATGCCTTAGCCAGGCTCTTGGGTAAGCCCAAGTGTGAATACAGGCCCGGTGCATCTGTTGGGCAGCAACTTCTTTGCTTCACACCCAAGAATGAAGCCACCCAGAGGCATGGCAAATTCACTCCAGCTTCTAAGGCAGATGAAATAAGAAATCAGGAACTGGGCTAGGAAAAAGAGAGGCTTCCAATAGAAACAGCAACAGAGACAATCATGAAAAGTTTGCTTCTTTGGGAGCTTTCTCATCATATTTGCTGTTTATTGAGTGTTTAATATGTGCTGCACACTCCCTAATTATGTGTGCTTTGTTTTTTTAACCCTCAAGGCAGCACCATGAAATATGTCATGGTGTCACTATCTTAAAAATGAGAAAACTTATGCTCAGGTTTTTGACATGCCTAGATCGCGCAGTCCTGGTAAAGACAAGACTCAAACCTAAGTCACCGAGCCTCAAAGTCTTTTCCATTCTCCCTATGTGATCGCTTGGATGCTGGTCCTGTGACCAGTGTCTCTTATAACCATGTTTAAAGGATGCACATAGGTCTTTAGTAGATAGAAAAGAGGAGAAGGTGTTTCAGGTGGAAGGAAAAGATTGAGAAAAGTCCAAGGAAGTAGAAATTGGCACAGTGTTTAGTCAATATCCAAGAATAGTCTGCTTTGATGAAATGGTAGAACTTAGGGTATGCCAGGACTAATTGCCAATAGACAGGTTGTGTTTGAGGGTCACTGGTCTTGAAGGGTCTTGAAAGTTCAACAGGGGTGTTGCAGTTGGATGCAGTAGGTAACAGCAAGTCATAGTTGGTTCCTGAGTAGGAAAGTGGCATATAGAACAACAACCTTGGAAGACTGGTCTGACTGCCCCTTGCAGGGTGGCAGACAGAAGGCAGGAAGGATTGCTTAGAACAGTGCCGTTATCACAAACAATGACAAGAAGGGGACAGTTGAGGAAGTAGGGTGGGGCTTTGGAAAACACTGAGAGAAACAGGTTAGATCTTGTGGCAGGTTTGCTGTGGTGGCCCTGTTGCCTCCTCCAAGGTGTGGTGAAGGAAAGTGCATCTGAACCATTTCTGCTATGAGTTGTGAGGGCCAACCTGCAGAGTTCTACTCCTCCCCCTGAATGTGGTTGTCTAGAACTGAACCTGAAATGCCCATCTCATGACTACCCATGAAATGCCACCTCACGACCACCCGGAGGTCAGTGGCAAATTCACTCCAGCTTTTGAGGAAGACTGCCTAAAGGCAAAGCCAAGACTCCGAGGCTGGCAGAGCAGAGAAACAGAAAGAACCAGGGTTGATATAGTCCCTGAGATGTTCTTCCTTCTGCACCGGAAACGCCCTGTCTCTCAACTTCATGCCATGGAAATAATAACATTCCTTGTTTTAAGTTAGGGGTTCCTGAAACTTGTGCCCAAAGGCCTCCTGACAGAGATACTGATTGTGGAAGTAAGAGAAAAAGCATAGAATCAGAGACAGTCTTTGTTGAGTGGGCATCAACTAGTCTAAATAATCCCACATTTCAACCTAGCTGGTCAAGGGGTGGACACCTGACCTTGAGACCACCTGTACATAAGTCTGGCCAAGCCAATAAAATTTCCTCTCACGGAAACTTGAACTAAGAGACTCAGAGAAGAGATTCCATGTAGGGTAGACCCTTGTGCTGAAAGATGAGGTCATTATAAGTCTAGGAAGTCAAGGCTGGATCAAGCTGAAGATGCATACATTGAGGAAGCTGGTTGGGAAAAGAGAGAATGAAGCAGGTAGGCAGAGATAAGGAGAGTAGAAAGAGAAACAGAGAGAGAGATGAAGAAGGAATCCAGGAGGGACAGAGTCAGAGTTGAGAGAACATGTTGCTCCTACGACACATACAGAGCAGGTTGGTTCCTGGCCCCCAGTCCCAGTTCCAGAGGGTGCAGTGTATTTCTTGCCTTCAGAATCTGTGCATTCCCCAACAATGTCCCTTTAACTTGAGATGGATTGAGTGGGCTTCTGCTGCTTCTTCAAAATCGGTGTGAGCAGAACACCTGGAACCAGCCCTTGTGTTGTTCATCACTGTGTCCCCAGCATCTAGGACGGTACCTGGCACATAAGTATAGAATGGATGGATAGATGAGTGGATGGGTGAGATGGATGAATGGATGGATAGATGGGTAGGTGGGTGGATGGATGAATAGGTGGATGAATGGATGGGCGGGTGAGATGGATAGATAGATGGGTGGGTAGATGAGTAAATGGATGGATAGATGGATGGATGGGTGGGTGGGTGAGATGGATGGATAAATAAATGAATGAATGGATGGATGGGTGAGATGAATGGATGGGTGAGATGTATGTGTGTATGTATGTATGGATAGATGGGTAGATGAGTAAGATGGATGAATAGGTGGGTAGGGAGATGAGTAAGATGGATGGGTGGATGAATGGGTGGATGAATGGAAGAATAAAGATGAATGGGTGGCTGGGTGAGACAGATGGATGAATAAATGGATGAATGGGTAGGAGAGATGGATGGGTGGATGACTGGATGGGTAAGATGGATGAATGGATGGTGAGTGGATGGGTGGATGCACGGGTGGGCTTTGGAGGGGATGTGGAAAGGCAGGGTCAGATGTGGGATTAGATGCCCCTAACACCCACCACTGCAGATACTTCAGCTGCAACGATCTTAACTGTGACCCCCTTATCCCTGTTGGGGCCCTGACACTGTGCTGGAGCCATAGTCCTTAATCACATGGGGACTGGTTAAAGCTTAGACTTCTGGGCCCACCCACAGCATCTCTGATTCCTTGTCGGGGGTGGGACTAAAATACTGCATTTCTGACAAGTTCCCAGATGATGTTGGTGCTGCTGATTGGGGCACTCCACTTAGCAAACCACAGTACTAGAGGGGTGATGCAGGGCAGGCAAGCCCCAGAGTTGGCACTTAGCCTGGGAGGGTTCTTGGCTTTGCTCAGGAAAGAATTCAAGAGTGAGTGGGTGCTAGAAGAAAACAGTTTTATTGAGGCAACAGTGTTACAGCTCTGTGACTGCTCCTGCAGAGCAGGGTTACCCCGTAGGCAGTGTGTGGGGAGCTCAGGGGCAGTTCTGCAGTTATAGTTATACCCACTTTTAATTAGATGCAAATTAAGGGGCAGTTTATGCAGAAATTTCTAGAAAAAGGGTGGTAACTTCTGGGTTGTTGCCATCAAAAAGGGCAGTAACTTCCAGGTGTTGCTATAGCAATGGTAAACTGACATGGCACTGGAGGGCATGTTTTACGGAGAGTAGCTTTCGCCTCTTCCCTGTTTCAGCCAGTCTCCAATCTGGTCCAGAATAAAGTCCTGCCTCCTACCTCACTGGTGCTCTCCTATGGCCCTCATGATCCCGCTGTGAAACACGTAAAGAATGGGAAAGTAGGGAGGAGAGCTCAGTCAGAATCAGGCAGACCTGGGCTGGGAGCACCCCCAAAGCATGGGCCCTTGACCTCAGCCAGTCCTAGGTCTCAGGAGCACCCTCTCTGACAAATTTATTTCCTCATTCACTACTGACTGAGGGTCAGCTGGGCTCTGGAATGGAGAAGATAAAATGGTCTGATGTAAGCATGGAGCTCACAGCCTGCAATCTGCATGAGGTGAGGGCAAATATTCACTCATGAAATGTGCAGGTGGGAGGAAGCTAGAGGGGAGTGGTGCTCCACCCAGATCCCTGCAGATCCCTTGTATTGTTTCCACATGTTTCCACTGAGGTAGGAAGCTAGACTGGACTCCAGAGACAGGGCTGGACACCAGACCGAATTGAGGACTAGCTAAAACAAAGACGGGAGTGGAAGCAGCTTTCTGTGAGACACGCCCACCAGGGCACCACATCAGTTTACCATTGCCATGGCAACACTTCAGCGTTACTGCCTCTTTTCATGGCAATGACCCGATGACCCAGAAGTTATTATCCTTTTCCTAGAAATGTCTGCATAAACCACCCCTTAATCTGCATGCAATTAAAAGTAGGTATGAATCTGAATGCAGAACTGCCCTGAGATGCTACTCTCTGTCTATGGAGTAGCCCTGCTCTAAAGGAGCAGGCACAGAGCTGTAACACTGCCACTTCAATAAAGCTGTTTGCTTCTATCCTACCACTGGCTCACCATTGAATACTTTCCTGGGTGAAGCCAAGAATCCTGGTAGTCTAAGCCTCAATTTAGGGCTCACCTGTCTTGCATCACTGCCTCTGTGCTTCCCTTTCCAATGACTAGTCTTTGGAGAACTAGGTCAGGCTATCAGAACTACATGGGGCAGGTCCAGAGATCCAGAAGTATGTGGGAGTCTACACCCTCAGGGTGGTCCTTATCCAGAGAATAACTGGTAGGGCTTAGGAGAGCTTGATCCCTGGCGCCTGGTCAGGAAAGCTCCCTGGTGTGAATTATGGCCCAGAGTTCCCTGAGGGGTCAGGCTGCAGCCACTCTCCCTGGACTGCCTGGAGCCTCGCCTTTGCTTGGCTTCTTCTCACTCCTGGCCTGCTGCCCTCACTTCCCAGAGGTCTCCCCTGAGAGCGTGTCCTCAACAGATCGCTTGCCTGTGAGTCTTGGTGTCAGGGTCTGCTTCTGGGGCACCCAGCCTAGGACAAAAGCCATGTGCAGGAGTTCAGAGGCAGACACGATGGAATGAAGAGAAAAGCCAGGGACAGATGTCTGTAGGAGAAGGCAGAGGAGTGCAGAGTCAGGATAGTGAGAGGTCCAGCTGAGCAGGGGCTCTGAGAGTCACGGAGTCATTGGGGTTGAGTAACTACCAAACAGAGATCTCCATCCAGGCCCCTCAGTGGCTTCTCCTTCCACAGAAAGCAAAATCCAGCCTCTGAGATGCAAAGGCAAGCCAGGCACATTTACAGAGGTTTCATAAAGTCCTGTATGGAGAAAAAATGAAAGAGGTTTGGGCTTATAATTTATTTCAGAAATTTTCATGGTTGCACTTGGTCCAGTAGATACTATAAGAAAAATGCTAGAGCAAAGCTGTGAGCTTTTGCTGCTACTTGAGCTGTTCCTACAGAGAAGCTGGGCTGCTGCCATCCTGTGTCCAGGAAAACCAGCGGGTCCTGCGCAGGGCAGGGCTGGCCTGAGCATTAGAGCTGATGGCAGCAATGGCCTGTCTGGAGCAGTCACTGTGGGGATGCCAGCTGCAGCAAGGGAGATGCAGCTGGGGCCACGTGCTCCATGGAGTCGACAGGAGCTGGGAATAGGTGGGAACCCCACCCGCTACCGTGTTGGCAGTGTGGAAGCCCCACGTTCCGAGGCACAACTGCAGCTGCCCAGCCACAGCTCCAGACCCAGGCATTCCTGTGCTCTCGGGGGCCCATGAAGGGCCCCACCTTGCCCCGGCCCCTGCCCCTGCCCCCACAGGCTCTGAAGTGCCTGCTGTCACTCCCTGGTCTCTCCCTGCTCCCAGTGCCCACTCCAATTTCAAAGCAAAGTTGTGGCTGAGCCTGAGTGCTGTCACAACCCAGCCAGGTGTGCACATACTTGGGGTGGCACTGACATGCCAGCCCCTCATGCCACCTCGGCCCCCTCCAGACTTTGGGTGTTGATGAGCGCAGAAGGGAGGCTGGTGGGGGGCTGAGGGTAGCTTGGCATAGGCCTGTAGGCATCCCTCAGTGCAAACAGCCTGGGTGTTGTGGATGGCATATAGATGGCAAGAGGCAGACAGGTTTCAGGGTGGAAAGGGGTGGGTCCCAGTGAAACCTCCAAGCCAGGGACTGCCTGAAGCCTGGGGGCCAGGCTGTCAGTTCCAGGTGTAGTCCATGGTCTGGAGAGAAAACTTATGGTGCTTCTGCGGACCTGCCCATGGCTACCTGTGGACCAACCAGCATGCACTTCCTCCTCTCTGAGCCCATAAAAACCCCAGACTCAGCCAGACTCAGAGAGACATAGGGACTACCTGCCTGTGGAAAGGAGCTACCCGCTGTGGGTCTCCTCTCCCCTGAGAGCTGGACACACGTCAGGACAAACTGCCTGCGGATAGGAGCTACCCATCTTGGGTCTCCTGAGAGCTGCTGTTCTGTCACTCAGTGAAGCTTCTCTCTGCCTTGCTTGCTCTCCAGTTGTCCGCATACCTCATTCTCCCTGGACATGGGATAAGCACTTAGGACCTGAGGAATGGCAGGACTGAAAAAACTGTAACACAAATAGGACTGAAACATGCCCCTGACTTGCCACGTTGCCCACAACGAGAAAAGATGAAGCGCTGTGGCTCTTTGGGGATCCCAGACCTAGGAGCTACTCAACCCTGGGCTGTGACAGTCTTTGAGACTCTATGGTTCCTGGCGTCTCCAAGTTTCCAGGTGCCACCATGTTCCCCAGTGCCCACAGTGGAAGCTGCTTGTGGTACACCTGGTCCAGCTGCAGCCTTGCAGGGAGCTGGCGCCTGGAGTGCCTGCCCTGCCACAGCCAGCACACCTGGCTGGACTCCATGCTCACTCACATACCCCTCACCACTCCATGCCTGGCTCGCGTGGCATCTGTGCTAGTAGTACGAGCAGAGAGCAGCCTGCCAGTCTGAGTGGGTGGAACGAGCCCAGCAGGCCTGAGCAACACTCAAGCACAGGAGCCATGGGCCACAGAAATTTCAAGCTGGAAAAGCGACCCCTAAGGATCCTGTGACCCCTAAGCCAGCAGCGTTTGCATCAAAAGGACATCCCGGCCTCCACCCTGCCTTTCCTGGTGTCCATTTGAAAACTGGTAGAGACTCCACCCATTCGCTGCCTGGGAGGCTAATTGTAGGGGATGGGGAATATTCCAGAAATAAAGAAAAAGGGAGGTATAGGCCTTCCTTTGTGTTCACAGCTATAATTACCTGTTCAGGGGTTGCCTCCCGCGACGTGGGGGCGGAGCAGGGTGGGAGGAACTCGGGGAGGCCCTTGCCAGGACCATAAAGATGAGCTCAGCTTCCAGGAGGTTCCCTGTAGGAAGCTTTGCTTTGGCAAGGCGGTGTCATTTTATTCCTCTGTATCATTGACGAAATCACGTTCCCCTGAGAAAACTATTCCCTTCTGGGGATAGACAGTCACGATAGCTACCATTTTCTCTATGGCTCATGTACTTTGTATTTCAGTTTCTTCACCTCAAACCACTCCATGATGATCTCATTTTACAGGTGAGAAAATTGAGGTTCAGCATGGTTAACCAACTACTGATGGTCACACAGCTGACAAGTGGGGAAACTGAAAATCAGACCTTCAAGTGGGCAGGATGTGACCCCTTCCCTCTCCAAGCTCATCCCTCCCTGTCCCCTCCCTCACTAGTGTCAGCCACGGTTCCTTCCTGTGTCTTCAACTCAGAAAGCCCTTTCTGGCCTCCGGGCCTCTGCCTATGCCAGTCACTGACTCGTTCTCTTCAATCTCTACTCACTCATTAGGTTGAGAGGAGTCTTCCCTGTTCTCATCTAAGTAGGTGCTCTGATGCCCTGCTTCCTCTACATACCTCTACATCTTTTTCTTTACAACCATTATTCTAGTTACAATTATGTATTTATTTACTTATTGATCTTTCATTGTCTGTCTCCCCAAGAAGGGTTAGAAGCACTGATTTTTTTCACATCCCACTCTGTTTCCAGAGCTAAGCACCACGCTTGGCACATAGCAGGTGTTCGAAAACCATTTCTTCAGGGAGGAAAGGAGACTGATGGTCTTGCACCCTGCTTTCCAGGTGCTTTGTGCTGAGCAAGGTGCTGTCTACCTGTGAGGGGCTGCACTTGCTCATGATGTTTATTTTTATGCCAGCACAGAGCAATGTGTGTTCTCTCTGGCCTGGCCTGTATCCCCTTTGGTGAGGGTAGGAGAGTTGGCATCCCATCTGTCACATCCATGAGCCTCCTCAGGATCAGTTTGTCCTTAGAAACTTCCTCCCACATGAATCCACCCAGCCCTCAAATCCTAACTGTATGTGTTAGGAATCGCATTCCGTGGTAATCAACTCTCCTGGTTTGCCAGGGGTTGAGGGGTTTCGGTGCTAAAACTGGGACAATCCCAGGCAAACCAGGATAGTTGGTCACTTTACAGATTTGGCTGCTATGAATAGCAGCCTGTAAAAGGGTGGCTTAAATCAATTATGTAAAAGGAGAAGGTCAGGACGGGAAGGTGGCTTCTTAATATTATCAAGGACCTGAGCCCCTTGCTTTCTGTCCTGCTATCCTAGAAGCATAGTATCCACACTCAAGTCACCTCATGGTCTCAAGTCATCATACCCTCATTCCAGGCAGAGAACACAAGGAAGTGGAAGATCAAAGAGGACAGGCACCTGCTGAATTATCCCCCTTTAAAGAGCTCCTCAGAATCTCCGTTTGGGACATTACTCATATCTCTGGCCAGAACTGTATCACGTGATCATTTGTAGCAGCAAGAGAAGCTGGGAAATCCAGATTTTTAGAGTAGGGTGCATTGTTGCCCTGATTAAAATACGGTTTTGCTTGTTTGGAAAAAGGCCAGACTATATATTTGGTAAGTTGGGCGACAGATTCATTGTGGTTTGCTTGGAACTCCCCCGTTTTAGTACTGAAAGTCCTGCATCCCAGGAAACTCCTTAGTTCCAGGCAACTAGGATCATTGATGTGGTTGGTCATGCCACTGGTAAGCAATATCTAGTCTCTAACACACCAACCCCCCTCAACTTGGCAATAGCAGCTGCCTTAGGGACACAGTGTTAGATCTCTGTTTAGTGCCTTGACATCCAGGCATAAATCAAACATCAAACAGCTCAAGTGATGCATTAAAAAATAATTTCACCATAGCCCAGGTGCTGAATTACAGCAGTTGAGCTATAATTATTTGATACATATCTGTGAAGCTGAGAAAATTCTGCCTCAATTAGGAATAAAGTTAAGCTTCCAAAATTTTCTCTGAACAGTTCTATCTTTCAGGGAGAAGTTTCCCTCCTTTGCCAAAGTTTACTTGGTTCGGTTTTTTAGATCCTAAAATTCTAGTTGGCAATGTTCGTTATAATAACATTGAGTTTTTCAAAAGCTGCAGATTTGAAGGAGAGAGGTAGGAAGTGGGAAATGGAAAACACCCATCTTTAGAATAACATAAATGTGTTATAAACAATTGTAAATGCTACCAGGGGCCTCCTAGCCCAGGAAAGGTGTGGACAGCATGAGCAACGGCCGGCAATGATCAGCAGCCTCCTGTGTCAGTCACTGGGCTGAGTGACATCTTTGGCTCGATGCACCTTCATGACCATGCTATGCTCCATTTTACACCTGGGGGTATGGAAGCTTCCAGAGGCTAAATAATTTGCCAAGTCCACACCACTAGGAAGTGGGTGGTGAAGCTTGGGTTTACGCCCTCATCTGGCTGATTCCAGAGCCTGGTTCCTATATCCTGCCTCCTGGAAAGATTTGGGTTTGGCCAAAGGAGAGGCACATGCACAGCCCCCCAGCTCTGGCCAGATCCCTCCCAGCTACATCCTCAGAGTGGAATGTGGAAGGCAGTTTGTAGCTTATAGCAATGTACAGGTCTTCCCAATGCTCTGGAACCAGAAAAATACCCCATGGTGTTAAAATAACAAATGTCATTGTGTTTCTTGTTTCTATTTATTTATCTAGAGTGCTTGGTATCTGGTCTCTCTGCAACCATGACAGTTCTCCAGGGCCAAATTCACAGACTCTAGAAGTTGCAATGTAAGGTTTAGCACCTGTTAAGGAGACCCCTGGCGACTTCCCAGGAGAGGTTTCTGAAATCCTGGTCTAAGTTGCAGTGGAGATGCCTCCTGGAGACCTGATGCCTGCTTCAGCACCCCTCTGCACTCTTCCTGGGTGCTCCTGGTCTTTGGGCGTTGGTTGAGGGGGTGCCTGGGGTTAGATTGAGTCCAGAGGATGCTGTGTTGATCATGCTTATTGGGAACCCCACAGCTCCTGAGGCTAGTGACACACAGTCTCCACTGACCCCTGAGTCCCAGCTGCAACGGGTGTTTCCAAGTGTGATGCTGAGCCTTTGTTCCTTCATCTAAGAATTAGGTGACAAAAGCGTCTGCCTCACAGGGCTGTTGGGAAGATTAATTGAGAAGGTGCCATCAAGTATCTGGCATCGTCTTCCATATGACACAGCGCTTGTTATGTGGAAGGCTCTATAAATCTCAGCCTTCATGATGGTGATGGGGAAGAGGATGAGGAAGAGAAAGAGGAGGAGGGGGAAGAGGATGAGGAAGAGAAAGAGGAGGAGGAGGAAGAGAATAAGGAAGAGGAGGAGGAGGAAGAGAATAAGGAAGAGGAGGAAGAAAAGAAGGGGAAATGAGGAGGAGATAAAAAAAGAAAGAGATCATCTGGTTGGGTGCAGTGGCTCACACCTGTAATCCCAGCACTTTGAGAGGCCAAGGTGGGAGGATTACTTAAGGCCAGGAGTTTGAGACCAGCCTGGGCAACCCAGGTCTCTACACAAATTTAAAAAATTAGCTGGACATGTTGTTGCACACCAGTTGTCCCAGCTATTTGGGAGGCTGAGGCAGGAGGATTTCTTGACCTCAAGAGTCTGAGGCTGCAATGAGCCATGATCACACCATTGCACTCCAGCCTGGGTGATAGAGTGAGGCCCTGTCTCAACAAAACAAAACAAAACAAACAAAGAACAACACAAAGACAGATAATCTGAAATCATTGCTCAATTTCTTTGACTATAAAGTGGGAATAAGGCTGGGCATCATAGCTCGCACCTGTAATCTCAGAACTTTGGCAGGCTGAGGCAGGTGGATCACTTGAGGTCAGAAGTTAGAGACCAGCCTGGCCAACATGGCGAAACTGCATCTCTACTAAAAATACAAAAATTATCTGGGCATGGTGGTGCACGTCTGCCATCCCAGCTGCTCAGGAGGCTGAAGCAGGAATGTTGCTTGACCTTGGGAGGGGGAGGTTGCAGTGAGATGAGACGGCATCACTACACTCCAGCCTGGGCGACAGAGCGAGACTCTGTCTCACAAAACAAAACAAAACAAAATAATAATAAGTAGAAAAACTAAAGTGGGAATAATAACAGATCGTCCTTCAAAAGGTTGTAGAAAAGATGAATTGATATGATGTCTGCTAAGTGCTTGATGTTGTACTCAGCACATACTAAGTGTCCAATAAATCCTAGTTACTGACAACTCTTTATACTTCCACAAAATCAGGATAGTAAGTCGCCTTCGTCATAGGTTTCGGTGAAAACTCCAGATCGTGTATCTGAAGTGAACAGAAAGTGCCTGGTACCTGTCAGACCTCAGTACATTGTCACTATTATTCAAGCAGAGGTGAGGAACTGTCCAGCTGATTGAAGATGTGGACTCAAGGCGGACAGGAGCGGGACCTGGGAATCTTCTGGAGAGAATGGAACTGAATTATTGCCCGGAGCTGGCGGAGTCTTCCAGGCACAAGCAGCTCTCAGGGGGCAATGTCTGGCTGCTCCTGGCCTGGCTCACGGCGGGCTGCAGCCTTTGTGGCAGGCCTGTCCTGGTGGCACCACGTCTCCCTCTCTATCCTTTAGTTCTCTCGCCAAAGGCCGGGGAAGCCAGGGCCAGTGTGAGTGCTGCCTCTGGGTGGTCTCCACAGTGCGGGCGGTGACTCCACTTCCCCCAGCCCCTTGACATCTGCCTTCTGTAGAGCACATGTTGTCACCAGTTGACACTTACACAAGCCAGAAGCAGGCCCGGCCCACACTCATTGCCATAATAAACACACGCGGTAGTTTCTGAGAGCTGAGCTGTCCCATCCATCAATCCAGCGTGACACTCAAAGAGCCCCCGTGGTGGGAGTCGTGACTTCAAAGGTCAGAGCCTGACATCCAGGTGTGTGCATCAGGGATGCTGTGTGCCCTGGGCTGCGGTGGACGGCGGAGGTGAGCCATGGGGTCTGCGTGGCTGTGAGAGTCCGTGTGCATGCATGTGTGTGTGCACATAGATATGTCTATACACACAGGTGTGTGTACATATGCATGTGTGTATGTATGTGTATATTCATGTGTGTGTATATGTATGTGTGTACTTATGTGTATGTAGCGTCATGTATGTATGTGTATATGTGTGTACATGCATGTACACACGTATACGTGTGTGCATATGTGCAGGTGTATGTATGTAAATGTATATGTGTGTTTATGTGTCTATGCATGATGCATATGTGTATGTGTGTTGTTATATGTATATGCATGTGCATGTGTGTATGTGTTTATATATTTACATGGCTGTGTGCGTGTGTATATATATGTATATGTGTGCAAATGTGTGTGTGTGCAGGCAAGCGCATTAGATCAGGACATCTCAATTCAAACATGTTCAGCGGCCAGCAAGGTTGTATAAATGTGGAAATGGGATTGGATAGAAAGAAAGTGACTCTGGTCCTTCAAATATAGGACGCATATAGTGGAGAGTGCCGAGGACTGTGGCGAACAGGAAGCCTGTGCCCCGAGTGCAGCAGATACAACCTTGTTCCTGCTGCATGAGGAATGTGGGTCCAATGTTACCAGGAATCCCCATTTTTCAAGAGAAGCCAGAAAGCTGGATTTTTATGTGAAATGGCTTGATTTTTAAGAATCTATTGTCAGCTCGTTGAAGGAGATTGTTAAATGTCTCCTGGGTCAAACACATCTGAGGCTTGAATTTGGCCTGTGGGCACCCAGTGAGCAGTCGATCACCAGCGTAGTCATTTCTTTCTGGTGCAGAAGGGACGACCCTACCAAGCCGGGCTTTTCCCAGAAGATCCTGCACTGCCTTGGAGGAGTCGTTCCCAATTTGGTGGTTTTGCCCCCAGGGGGCATTTGGCAATGTCTGGAGACAGTTTTGGTGATCAAAACTGCGTTACTCTTGGTGGTGGTGGTGGTGGTGAGCTCAATACTGGCAGCTAGGGTTAAAGCCAGGATGCTGCTGAACATCCTACAGTGCCCGGGACAACCCCTACCCTACCCTAAGTTAAAGAATAATCTAGCTTGGCCGGGCACGGTGGCTCACACCCATAATCCCAGCACTTTGGGAGGCCGAGATGGGTGGATCACTTGAGGTCAGGAGTTCGAGACTAGCCTGGCCGACATGGCAAAACCACACCTCTACTGAAAATATAAAAATTAGCCAGGCGTGGTGGTGGGCACCTGTCATCTCAGCTACTCGGGAGGCTGAGACAGGAGAATCACTTGAACCCGGGAGGTGGAGGTTGCAGTGAGCAAAGATCGTGCCATTGAACTCCAGCCTGGGCAACAAGAGTGAGATTCTGTCTCAGAAAAAAAAAAAAAAAAAAAAAAAAAAAAAAAAAGAATAATCTGGCTGTAAATGTCGACAGTGAGGTAGCTGAGAAACCCTGAATTAGAATCATCCCGAGGGTGATTTGAGAAGGCCAGCTTCCGGCTGTGGAAATTCCTCACTCAGGAGCAGTGGCCTTTAGGAGTCAGTTTATGCCTGATTTTAAATGTCCTTCAAAGGTCTTCTTTCCAGCCTAGGGGTCTGTCCATGTGCTTTCCTGACATGCCAGCTCCATAATAAGTGTGTCACGTGTCTGAAATCAGCAAACCTCTCAACTCCCAGGAGACACACCACTTTTATCCCCATTTTACAGGCGAGAACACTGAGACAGAGAAAAATCGAGCAAGAGTCTGTGGTCACACACACACACACACACCACAGGAAAGTTGGTAGAGCCTGTATGTACTTTGGACAGTCTGACTCCAAACCCACTCCCTTAATGACAGGGCTACATTGTGAGAAAACATGGACTGAAATTGCTTTGCATTCTCTTGCACATCTGAGAGTTTGCTTGACTGCTTTCTATGCCTGGAACATTCTTCTCTTGGAAAACACCTACCTAACTTTCAGGGCTCCGTTCTAAACGCTCCTTCTCCTGAACGTTTCCCCTGAGGAGGGACTAGGTCAGGCACCCAGTCTGGGGTTCCTTCACCAACAAGGTGTTTTCCCTATCACAGATCATTTCTTGTTTACTGTGATTGCTTCAGTTTCTGTCTTATTGTGCCATGAGCATCCATCACGGCCATGCTAATACCTGGCACATGCTAGGCACTGACTAACTGTCGAATGAGCCGATCAATGAATGGATGGGCGTTTCCTTGCTTCCCAGTTAGCTTTATTTCTGAACTTTGCAGTTGAGTCTTTTTGATGAGCTAGGCACTGTTCTAAGTACTTTACGTGTATTAACTTGCTGATCTTTGCAACAGTCTTATGAGGTAGGCATTATTATTGTCCTTGTTTATTATTTTACTCAACTTCTTAGGCAAACAGAAGTTAAGGAACTTGCCAAAGTCACACAGCTAGTAAGTGGCAAGGACTTCTCCAGTAGCTGCTGCAGTGACTTTCTGCAGGCCTGGGAACAGAGCTGAGTTTTGTGCTTGTCCTGACTCTCTGGATCTCCAGATAAGGGCTCAGTGAGCTTGTACCGTGTGACTCAGGACAGATTCACATACAAACAACTATTTTACTGAACATCTATGATGTGGCAGGCACTGAATTAGTTGAAGTGGTTGTATTTTCATGTACCTTTGTCATTTGTATTTCTTGTTTAGGTATTTGCTTGTTTACATCCCATTAGTATATTTGACTTTCTGTTATTGATTAACAATTACTCTTTACATATTAAGGCTCTATACCATATGTTTGTCACCTTTTTCATATTTTCCCAATTTAGTTATTTTTCAACTTGTTTATAATTTTTTATTTGCTATTCAGAGTTTAATTTTTAGGTAATTAAAAATATTTTTTATGGTTTTAGTCCTTAGTACCATGCTTCAAGACTCTTTTTATCCCCAAGATTATAAAATATTCATTCATACTTATTTTTCTACTCCTTTTAGTTTCATTATTTACATTATTTATTTACTCGCTTATTTAACATTTTAATCTTTGGTCCACCAGGAATACATTTTGCCATATGAGGTGAGGTAAGGATCTCAGTTTATTTATTCAATAGGTGTACTTTTACACTCCCAAGAAAAACTCATTGCCTTGACTAAAGTAGGCAGCCACAAGTGTTATAATGTGCAGTCGAGCAGATCAGCTCATAAACCTACTTGCCCTTCAGTGACTGAGAGATAGCGTGCTGTGTATCTTAACCATGTAACCAGTGGATGTGATTGTGTTAGACTCTGGATTTTTGATGGATGATGCTTTTTTTTTTTTTTTTTTTTTTTTTTGACGGAGTCTTGCTCTGTCACCCAGGCTGGAGTGCAGTGGCCGGATCTCAGCTCACTGCAAGCTCCGCCTCCCGGGTTTACGCCGTTCTCCTGCCTCAGCCTCCCGAGTAGCTGGGACTACAGGCGCCCGCCACCTCGCCCGGCTAGTTTTTTTGTATTTTTTAGTAGAGACGGGGTTTCACCGTGTTAGCCGGGATCGTCTCTCGATCTCCTGGCCTCGTGATCCGCCCGTCTCGGCCTCCCAAAGTGCTGGGATTACAGGCTTGAGCCACCGCGCCCGGCCGGATGATGCTTTTTTAGGCATTTACTTGGAGGAGATACAGATACTGCAGACAGGACATTTGCCCATTACACAGCTGCTACTGCACTAACTCCCCCCACCTCACCTTGCCACCTGTCAAATTACCCCTTTACTCACATGCCTGGTGGGGACTCCTTGGCACATTACCGGTTTTTAAAATGTGACATCAGTTTTGGTGATTGATTGGCAAAGATGAAAGAGGTCGATAACTCCTGCTGTGGCAGCTACGGAGGGAAAAGGGCCGTCTTGATCCTCACTATTTTGATTGTGTAAAGTGGGGGTCAGGTGGAGCTAGGCGGCTCTCTGCAGAGCGACACCCAGGCTGGGCACTGGTCACTGTGCTGTGGGCCTTACATTCATTCACTAGGCCTCCAAACCACCGTTAAGAGGTAGGAACCATCTTTAAGTTCATTTCACAGACAAGGCCACTAAGGCACAATGAAGTAACCTGCCCAAGGTCAAGCATCTGGTAAATACAAACCCAGGCTGCCTGGGGTCTCTTCTACAGCCTTGCACGGTTTGCAGTGACAGCCTTCAAGGCCTGCTTACCCTTAACCCAACAATTCTTTCTATAGGAATTGATCCTAGGGAAAGAGTTATGGATGAGTACGCAGATTTGGGATGAGGCTATGTATCACAGGGTTGTTTTTTTTTTTTTTTTTGAGACGGAGTCTCGCTCTGTCACCCAGGCTGGAGTGCAGTGGCCAGATCTCAGCTCACTGCAAGCTCCGCCTCCCAGGTTCCCGCCATTCTCCTGCCTCAGCCTCCCGAGTAGCTGGGACACAGGCGCCGCCACCTCGCCCGGCTAATTTTTTGTGTTTTTAGTAGAGATGGGGTTTCGCCGTGTTAGCCAGGATGGTCTCAATCTCCTGACCTAGTGATCCGCCCGTCTCGGCCTCCCAAAGTGCTGGGATTACAGGCTTGAGCCACCGCGCCCGGCCAGGGTTGTTTTTTTTTATTTTGTTTTTGAGACGAGGTCTTACTCTGCCACCCAGGCTGGAGTATAATGGCATGATCACAGCTCACCACAACCTCTACCTCCCAGGCTCAAGCGATCCTCCCATCTCAGCCTCCCAGGTAACTGGAGCCAAGGCATGTGCCTTTATGCTCAGTTAAGTTTTTGTTTTTGTTTTTGTTTTGTAGAGACAAGGTTTTGTCATGTTGCCCAGGCTGGTCTCAAACTTCTGGGCTCAAGCCATCCACCCACCTTGGTCTCCCAAAGTGCTGGGATTACAGGCATGAGCCACCGTGCTTGGCCAGGGTTGTTTTCAACAGTGAAAAATTGGAATTAACGTGAAAGCCCATCAATAGTAAATCAGTAAATTCTACTATATAGTATTGCATATCCTGGACCGTGATGCAGCTTTTAAAGAGTTATAAAATCGGCCGGGCGCAGTGGCTCAAGCCTGTAATCCCAGCACTTTGGGAGGCCGAGACGGGCGGATCACGAGGTCAGGAGATCGAGACCATCCTGGCTAACACGGTGAAACCCCGTCTCTACTAAAAAAATACAAAAAAACTAGCCGGGCGCGGTGGCGGGCGCCTGTAGTCCCAGCTACTCGGGAGGCTGAGGCAGGAGAATGGCGTGAACCCGGGAGGCGGAGCTTGCAGTGAGCTGAGATCCGGCCACTGCACTCCAGCCTGGGTGGCAGAGCGAGACTCCATCTCAAAAAAAAAAAAAAAAGAGTTATAAAATCAATATACAATTCCCAATATATCATTGCATTTACAAAGCAAGTTACAAATTATAATGTATGGTGTGATGTCATTTTTGTTACTAAGAAATATATAGGCATAGAAAAAAAATGGAGGTTGGAGCTGGCCTTGCTAGCCTCAGCACATTTTGGGCTGGATAGCTTTTTGTTATGGGGGTATGTCTTGTGTGGCGTGTTTAGCAGCATCCCTGGACTCTACTCCCTTAGTTGCCAGCAACATTTCTTACTACAGGGGCCCTAGTTGTGACAACAAAAAATGTCTCCAGTCATTGGCAAATGTCCCTTGGGGGGCAATGTCACCCAGTTGAAAACTAGTGGGTTAGGGCCAAGCGTGGTGGTTCATGCCTGTAATTCCAGCACTTTGGGAGGCCGAGACTGGTGGATCACTTGAGGTCAGGAGTTCGAGACCAGCCTGGCCAACATGGTGAAACCCTGTCTCTACTAAAAAAACAAAACAAAACAAAACAAAATAAAAATTAGCTGGACATGGCAACAGGCACCTGTAATCCCAGCTACTCGGGAGGCTGAGGCAGGAGAATCGCTTGAACCCAGGAGGTGGAGGTTGCAGTGAGCAGAAATGGCACCACCACACTCCAGCCTGGGTGACAGAGAGAGATTCCATCTCAAAAAAAGAAAAGAAAAGAGAAAAGAAAAGAAAAGGAAAAGAAAAGAAAAGAAAAGAAAAAGAAGAGAAGAGAAGAGAAAAGAAGAGAAGAGAAGAGAAAAGAAAAGAAAAGGAAAGAAGGAAAACTACTGGGTTAGAACTTCCTCCTTCTCCCCTCCCTCCCTCCTTCTTTCCTTTCTTCCTTCCAGTTTCTGCTCAAATGTTATCTCCTAAGAGGCAATCCCTGGACCTCTGTGCTGAAACAGCGCCCTTCTTTCCGTGCCAGCACTCTCTGTCCCTTATCCTCTGGGCCTTCCCCGATAGTCCACAACACATGGGCCTATTATCTTCTGTCTCCTGCACTGGACTGGAAGCTCCCCAAGGGCAAGGGCCTTGTCTTGTTCCCTTCTGTACTTCCTGGCCGAGGACAGTGCTCCATTCACTGTAGGCGCTCAGCAAGTGTGTGTTGAATGAGAAAATACCTGTGTGCCGAGCCAGCATTTTCAAGGCCCTGCTGTGCGCCAGGCTCTGCTTTAAGCGCTTTACACTCGTGAACTCATGGAGTTCCCCTGAAACTTCTGGGAAGTGGGTTCCATTATTACCCCGGTTTACAGAAGAGGAAACTGAGACCAAAAAAGGTTACGGTGTAGCTGGCCAAGGTCACGTGTTTCTATGTGGCCGAGCGGGATTTGTTCTTCAAACGCTGCCAACCTGAACATTCAGGTTCCCACAGATCCTTGCACATCGGTGGGAGGACAGCCATTGCATACATTCTGCATGCTGGGGGTGAAAGAGACGTGCATTTTAAATTCTGAGTACACTACTTAAGAGCTTTCCCTGAAGCCCTCCTCAATTTGCACTTCCTCCAACAGTGTCCTGAATTCATTTTAGTAGAAAAGTCACCAGAACACCAACACACAATAACATGGTGTTCTTTTTTTGATACAGTCTCACTCTGTTGCCCAGGCTGGAGTGCAGTGGCACGATTTTGGCCCACTGCAACCTCTACCTCCCAGGTTCCAGCTATTTTCCTGCTTCGGCCTCTCGAGTAGCTGGGACCAGAGACATGCGCCACCACGCCAGGCTAATTTTTGTATTTTTAAAAGAAACGTGGTCTCACTATGTTGGCCAGGCTGGTCTCAAACTCCTGGCCTCAAGTGATCCGCCCACCTTGGCCTCCCAAAGTGGCGGGATTACAGGTGTGAGCCACCGTGCCTGGCCGACATGGTGTTCTTGCTGAGAGTTTGTGGACAGAGCACAGGGACCCTCTGAGCTCCGAGGGACAGGAAGGGGTTGTCGCCAGGCTAGGCTCCCCACGTAGGGACGACTGTCCCGGTTTGCTCTTGGAACTCAAGCATCTCCCTACCCCAGGACAATGGCCCCAACTCAGACTGACAGCACTCTGAGCTGCCTGGCTCGTTGGTGGCTGCAGCGTACTCATCTGCCCACTGGTTTTCAGTGTCACTGTCGGAGCTGAGAGTGGCCACCTAAGGTCTGGGCTGCTACTGCTGCTGTTTGTCCAGCCACTGAGCAAGGGAGGAGGGGGGACAGCAGGATCACACCAGGCCCTCTGCCCAGAACGTCTCCCCTCGCCTTCCCAGGACCGACCCTTCTCACCCTCCAGGTCATGGCTGGACTGCTCCCTCCTCCAAGAAGCCCCCTTTGAAACCATGCATCTGGAGAGGGTTGAAGGGTGCCCCCAAGAGAGACAACCACCTGCAAACCTCAGAATGTGAACCCATTTGGAATAAGAATCTTTACAAATAGCAAGGTTCTTGAGACGAGATCATCTTGGAGCATGGTGGCCCTGAGTCCAATGGCGAGTGTCTTATTAAGAGATGGAAAAGGAGAAGAAGCAGAGAGGCATGAGGAAAAGGCCATGGCCCACAGAGGCAGAGGCTGGAGCAACGCGTCTGTAAATCAGGGAAGCCGGCAGCCAGCGGACTCTCTCACCACCTCTGGAAGAAACCGGTCCTGCTGACATTTTGATTTCCAACTTCTGGCCTCCAGAACTGTGAGAAAACAATTTTTTTTTCAAGCCACCAAATTTTGTTATGGCCATTCCAGGAAATAAATATAGTACGCCCGCCTCCACATACCAGCTGTGGCAATTTGGGGCAATTTGGCTTGCATTAGGCAGGTTACTTCTACCCCTCAGCCTCAGTCTTCCCATGTGAGAAATGGGACTTTAGCCATACCTGTGTGGCGAAGATTAAATGAGACAGTAACTATACGGACTCAGCTGGGAGCCTGCCGCCTGGTAAGTGCTCCATGAATGCTAGCTACTTTTATTTTATTTTATTTTTTTTAAATCAATCTAGAATGTGTCCCCAGAGATCCTAAGTTAGAATCGAAACCGAGATCAAAGCACATTCTTCATTTGGTTCTGTGCACAATGAGGTTTTTGGGCCATCAGGTTCCAGCACAACAACAAAAACATGGAAACCACTCAATGCTCACCCCGAGGGGTAGGTCACTGACCCCATGGTGCAAGGGAATCACGTGCAGCTACTGAAGGGACATTTAGAAAACATTTGTGCTGGGTGCGGTGGCTCATGCCTGTAATCCCAGCACTTTGGGAGGCCGAGGCGGGTAGATCACTTGAGGTCAGGACTTTGAGACCAGCCTTGCCAACATGGCGAAACCCCGTCTCTACTAAAAATACAAAATTAGCCGGGTGTGGGGGCATGCGCCTGTAATCTCAGCTACTTGAAAGGCTGAGGCAGGAGAATTGCTTGAACCTGGGAGGCAGAGTTTTCAGTGAGCCAAGATCGCGCCGCTGCACTCCAGCCTGGGGAACAAGAGCAAAACTTCATCTCAAAACAAACAATTTTTTTTTTTGATAATACAGGAACATTCTTGGTAACAGCATTAAGTGGCTAAAAGAGGGATAGAAGATTGTATGTGCAGAAAGATTACAATTATGCAAAAATAAATACCACGTTTCTATTGAGAGAAAACGCACAAAAAAGTGACAGGGAAGCAATTTAAATCCGTTCATATGGGAACAGGGAGGGAGAAAAGAAGGAAAAAGGAAGGGAAAGAAGAAGGGAGAGGGAAGGTGGGAGGCCCACAAGAGACGGAGGAGTAGCCAGTACTCCTTATTGCTGCAGTAACATTAAGCCATCATATGTGTGTATCGCAATTAATATCTTCCGAAATCTTGCCCATCCTTTATTCCAACCCATTTGGCAGTTTTAATAAACGCTGAACTTCAGGTACCTTATCTGAAATGCTACCTGTAAACCCAGCTGCACCCCAGTTTGCACTCATGGGCAATCCCCTTCATTTCTATTGGCCTCCATTTTCCAATCTATAAAATGGAGATGTTAAAAGCACTACGTCACTGAGTTATTGATAATATCTCAGACCTGGGCCTGGCACATAGTAGATGCTCAATAAACTCAAGCTGCTGTTCTTTCATATGGGACACGAGCCTGGTGGATCATTGCTGGCAAGGCCATCTCCTTAGGGCTGTCTTCTCGTCCTCTGGAGAGTCCCAAGGGTTGAGAAGATCCCCTGGTATCCCACAGACCTCCGTGGCCAGAGGGCAGATGAGAAGGTGGGAGAGGGCGCCCGTTCAGTGTTCCCACCGGGGACAGCCTCATTTCATCTTGGCACAAGACAACTTCCTGATTCAAAGGCCAAAGGCCTTAAAAAAGAAAGGAGAAAGGGTTCCCAGACATCAAATGTTTCTTACAAACCCTGTTTTGATGGTTTAAATATAAACAAATCTGAAACATATGGATTACATTTCTCCTGAAGGGCTGAAAAGTTAAAGGGAAAAAAAGGGAGTTGTCTCCAGCCGAATTCATGTTGATTTTTGCCGATCTCCAGAATCTTTGGGAAATAATTGGAGACATGTCCTCACACCCCAACTAGTGCTAAGCTGTAGCTTTTTTTTTAAATTGCTGTTATGACTCACTGTTGAGTTGGTGATTATTTTTATCCAGTTAATGAAGGTAATCTATAAATTACCACTGACCCAGATTCAGATTCATTATTTAATAAGATTTAAATTACACACCCAAGTTCGCTCGGAAGCAGCGGTGGGAGCCTCTTTCTGAAGGGAAAGCCTGCATCTGTTTGTTCTCAAAAGTCCCGACGCTCAGATGTTCTGATCACCACCTCCCTGCCCCCATTTGAGCGTGTGGCCTATATAGTGTGACATTTGGGACCACCTGGCCAGTTTCCAGGCCCTGTTCCTGCACATGTTCTGTGGGTATTGGCCCTGGACTCAGTGAAGAATACCATGTGGGGAATCCCAAGGCTGCCACCCAGCTCGTGTCTCTGTCAAGCACTTGCAGGGTGCCTTTGGGTGACCTCTGGCCCCTCTGTGGGCCTCAGTTTCTCCCTGTGTGGCACATTCTTCACGGGGGTTCTTAGTACTGTTACACCAAATTAGGGTTTCCTACGGTGTGTCCTACGGGGCCCTGGCCCCACGGGTGCTGTCTGGAAGGGCTCCTTCCTTCAACACCCTTGAGCATGGCTACAGACTCCACAACTGCAGATTCGCATACCATTAGGGTCAGAGTCACTATGTCGGACCTCCTGCAAAGGCCATAGATTCCAGAGAGCTCGCCCTTTCTCTGCGGCGTGCTTTCTGCCTTCTTTTACCCAGAAGGGTCCTTTTACTCAGAAGGGCCTGGTCAGGACCTGACCCTGCCTTCTCAGTCCCTCTAAGGGCTCCCCTTGTCCTTGAAATGAAATACACATTCTTGAGCTTGCATGGCTCTGCTCCCAGGGGCAGCTTCATGGACAAGCAGTCCGGGCAGTTGCACAGAGGGACTCCGTGCTTGATTTCATGCTCTGTTGTCTCATCTTGAAACTCTTTCTAAGTATGCCCGAGAGGCTCTGCAAATCATGTAGCCAATCCTGCTGGAACCCTAGCTCATCTTTGATGCCGACCTGTCCCTCTCTCTCTCTCCTTTCTGTTCTTCTGCCTCGGTGCTGACTGGACCCTAAGCCCTGAGTGAATGTTTGATCAAGAAACACTTTTTCCGTAGAGCTCCTCCCTTCTTCCTTCAGAGGGACCTGTTCATCCTTCAGCTCTCAGCTCAGATGTCACCCCTCAGAAAGGTCCTTCTGTCCTCCACCAGCGACCGCGGCAAGTGTGTAGCTCATCCCTGTGCAGCGCTACTGGGAAATGCCTGATCGGTTTCCTTGCTCACTCTTTATCCTCCCTCACAACGTGGTGAGTACAGGGAGGGCAGGGGCCTTCCTTCCTCGAGGATGCAGCCTGTGTGCCCCCCACACACTGAAGCTCCTGTCTTGGTCAAGAAACTGGCTCCATTTCCCCAGCCAAGTATGTCCCGTATTCCTGTGTCCCCCGGGGAGGTGGGGTGTTGAACCCCAGCTCTGAACTCCAGCGGGAGCAGGTGGTGAAGGAAGAGACTCCCTGCTCAGGGGTGCACCCCCAATTCCTGGACTTGTTCTGAGTTCCTGCAGGGAGCCCCAGCCACAGTGACTCCCAGGACCCTGGACCTTCTTCCCCTCCCCTTGGCTCCTTCTTGCAGCTCCTCCCACCCCTTCCTCCCTGAACCCTTTTTCTGCCCTTCAAGCTTCATTGCCCAAGGACTCCTTTTTATCTCTTCAGCTTCAGAGCTGCCTCCCGACGATCACGGTTTCCTTCCCCACTTCTCTGGGCCCTGGCACTGGGGGCTGCTGGCATGGGAGCTTTCGCTAGTGTCTCGGGCTGCTTATTTTTTCACCGAACAATTATCTATTTTTTTAATGGCTAAGTTTCAGAAGCAAGTAGGTGTAAAACGCCTATATTAGGAAGTGAATGGCCCGGGCGCAGGCTGAACCAGGACCACAGAGGCTGTTCTCAAGACAGCAGGAACTAGGAAACGCGGCTCACTCCCCCCACCCACCCCAAGCTTCTCCCGTTGGAATTCCCCTCGGGGTGGGGTGGGGGCGGGAGAGGAGGGAACGGTGAAGGGAGGTGGGTGGGAACCGGTTTCAAGTCACCGCTGTCTGGGAAAAGTGCGGTGGCCTTGAGCAAGGAAAATGACCAACTTGTCCCTGTTTGCCTGGGACTCCTCTGGATTCTGCATCACAAGTCCCAGGTTCTGGGAACCCCCTCAGTCCCAGGCAAACCCTAAAAGGAGTTGCAACAGGCTCCACCTCACGCTGCTGCTCCCTGGAGCACCCCGGAGAGGCCGGATCTCTCCCAGCCCCTCCCTTCCCAGCCCCTCCCCGTCCCCCTCGCCTTCCCGTCCGCGTTCCCCTCCTCGTGGGAAGCAGCTTCAGCCAGATTTCCACACCCACTTGCAT
Organism: Macaca thibetana thibetana; assembly: GCF_024542745.1. Classification (NCBI taxonomy): domain Eukaryota; kingdom Metazoa; phylum Chordata; class Mammalia; order Primates; family Cercopithecidae; genus Macaca; species Macaca thibetana. The sequence continues at coordinate 43,062,120 of NC_065587.1, read as the reverse complement.
AGGACCCTCCTTTGCCCCCTGCAAACATCAGTGAATCCTCATTCCCCTTAGAGCCTGTCCACGGCTGGAGGCTGCCCAGAGGAGACGGGGGGTGGCTGTGCGTGGCAGCGTCCACCCCAGAACCCCCAAATACATGCATATAAAGCTCTGAGGAGCACTGTGGCCCTTTGCTGACAGTCAAGGGTTTGCATCTGGTGGGGAAGTTTGTTTTCTTCGTTTTATTTGTATTTGTTGTAAAATACACAAAACAGGAAATTGACCATTAGCCACTTCTGAAGAGTGCAGTTCCATAGTGTTAAGCACATTCCCATTGTTGTGCAACCGATCTCCAGAACTGTTTTCATCTTGCAAAACTGAAACTGCAAACCCATTAACACTAACTTCTCATCCTCCCTCCCCCTCCCCCTGGCAACCCCCATTCTCCTGTCTCTACGAATTTGACAACTCTAGGTAAGTGGACTCATACAGCATTTGTCCTTTTATGCCGGGCTTATTCACTTAATATAATGTCCTCAAGGCGCATTCATGTTTAGCATGTGTCAGAATCCCTTCCTTTCTAAGGCTAAGTAATATTTCACTGTATTAGTGTACGCATTTTGTTCATCCATCTCCCCTTCAATGGACCTTTGCGTTGCTTGCATGGGGAGGGCTTTTTTTTTTTTTTTTTTCCCTTCCCTAGGCACCAAAGCTGAGATAGACAAGGGCATCTAGATGCTCTAGGGGAGGGGCAGCTGGAGTCCTGGGTACAAAGAGACAAGGAGGAAGAGAATGTGCTGGAGGAAAGGAGTGGTGAGAGGAAATGAGGGGCCCAGAGAACCCCCTTTGAAACTGGCAGTGGATTCCCTGTAAGAGATTTTCAGAATAACAATCCTTATTAAAGCGGCTGTATTGCTTGGACACGTACTGTGAGCCAGGTCCTGTTCTAAAGGGTTGATGTCTGTTCATCTGCTGTGTTCTCACAGGCATTTTCTAAGGTAGATGCTGTTATTGTCCTCATTTTACAGATGAGGAAACGGAGGCACGGGTATGTCATCAGCTTATGAAATCTGGGCTGAAAAGGAAAGACCTTGACATATTCCAGGGGTCCTCGGCTTTCAGCCACATCAGAATCACCCACACAGCTCGTTGCTTTGACGCAGACTTCAGCCCACCCCGCGGTGTGCCATCCAGGGCATGCTTATGGGACCGGGGCGTGTGAGAAACTCTGGCTTGACAGAGCAGCCAAGGAGGGGTGGAGATGGGGAACCCGTCGTGGGCTGTCTCCTTGTTCAACACGTGGAGCCTATTCGGAAAGGGCTCTTTTTCCTCAAAATCTATTGCTGAGATGTGTACATTGTGCTGGGCATTTGCAGAAACGGTTTGACTTTCAGCCAGAGAAATCATTTCTGTCCTGAGCCTGATGCCTCTGGCTGTAAAGTGGAGTGCATGACTCCTGCTGTGTAGGGTCTTATGAAAGGCCCCAGGAACAGCTCACTGAAGCAGCAGCACCGTGTCTGAGGCCTGTGAGTGACTGCTCCCTACACGTTGTTTCCACGATGACCAAACACCAGCAGAGCTCCCTGTAGCCTGTGGATTTTCTGTAGCTGGTGACCTGAATGGCTAAGTCCATGTTCCTGCCCGGTGTCTTCCAGCAGGATGAACTTGAATGTGCCAATGCTAACCCTGTTGCCTACTAGAAGGAACTTAACCCTTCTGCTACCAGCCTGGGGCAATATTTCATGGAGTTTCCTTCTTTCTTGAGTTGGCTGCAAAATGGGAAGAGGGGTTTAGGCTAATGGCCTTTTCTCTTTTTAGCAAAGTAATACATGTTTGTGGCAGGCAGTTTAGGAAATGCAGATAATTAGAAAGGAGAAAATCCACACCCTCCATCGCCTACTGTCCAGACACGAGAGACTCTGGAAGTTTTCCCTGAATGGAGCTATAAGCTCATTCACAGGGTTCATCGGCAGCCCAGAGTTTCTTGTTGATTGTTGGAGTTCTACCCCAGATTTTTGACCCCCACTTTCGGATAATGTTGCTATCCTGGTTTGGTTGGGCAAAAAAAAGATGAGGTATGAAGAAAACAGAGGGCTTTTGATTGTTTGTCTTTTGAGAACTTGGATGAAGTTGAAGTTCCAGTGAGATCAATGAGCAATGCTAGGACCGAGTCCCCAAAAGCATACTTGACCCTCCCCCAAGACAAATCAGTTGTCATTTTTGATGTTTTTCAAGAGTACACGCTTTTGTCTTCCAGGAAATGAGCATGCTGGTAGTAAAATCATGATTTTACTGGGTTTTGTAATATTAATTGTTGTTTGTTTTAACATAATGTTAATTGTTGTTTGTTTCTCATCTTGGGCACTAATAACATTTGGGCTGGATCATACTTTGTGGTGGGGATTTTTTCTGTGCATCGTAGAAGCCCCCGCAGCCTCCCTGACCTTGACCCCCTGGATCCCAGCAGAAACCTCTCCTTCCCTGTCCCTCGTTCCCTTCTCCCCAAAAGATATCTCAGGACAAATGTCTCCTAGGGGACAAAATCAGCACCTGAGGAGAAACTGCTGTCCCAGAAAGTCCCAGGGAGGGAGAAGGATCCCTACATCCCCTCAAGCATACACAGAACTGAAGCTATACTTTATGAGATTGGACACATAATGGTGTTTTTTAAAGAAAATAGCTAATCGGACGGGTGCAGTGGCTCACGCCTGCAATCCCAGCACTTTGGGAGGTCGAGGTGGGCGGATCATGAGGTCAGGAGATCGAGACCATCCTGACTAACACAGTGAAACCCTGTCTCTGCTAAAAATACAAAAAATTAGCCAGGCGTGGAGGCGGGCGCCTGTAGTCCCAGCTACCCAGGAGGCTGAGGCCAGGAGAATGGCGTGAACCCGGGAGGTGGAGCTTGCAGTGAGCCGAGATCGGGACACTGCACTCCAGCCTGGGCGACAGAGCGAGACTCCATCTCAAAAAAAAAAAAAAGAGGAAAATAGCTAATCAAGCAAGAGGACTAGTAATAATAACACAGTTAATGTTTTATTCCTTGTAGTTGGTGACTGTGTGTGTGCTTACCTCTTAATATCCATTACACTTAATTAGAATTAGCATTGCGTTACATTTAATACCATGTTGCTCATTGTGTTGAACTAAAAAATGCTTTTGAAAAATTTAGGCTTTTTATTTTTTAATCCAATGATCAGTTTCCTGCTGAAGGCCACTCTTGCATATCAGGTATAAAGAAAGTCCTTCCAACAGACCTGAAGAATGTTTGCTGATGAATCACAAATAGCTCTCTAAGAACTGCTCCAGAATAATCACAGGTGGGGGATGCCCTACTGGAAATAAAGACTGCTTTTAAGACAGTTCAAAATAAGTATTTTATTCATTCAATGGCCAACTGATTTTTATGAGTGCCTGCCATGTGTGGAGAATTTATAGTAGGGGAACATCTAATTCCTTATAAATGGAGAGGTGATCTCCTTTGAAGAAGTAGGAAATTTTTATATTTGGACTTGTCAGGGAGAAGCCAGAAGTAAAAGGATGTTTAATCCAACTGCGCAATCAAGATTTGTCTTGCAGCATCTCACTTGGCCAAGCTCAAAAAATCATCTTGTGGAAAAGTCTTATCTAGTATCGTGCATACATGCGTGTGTGTGTGTGCGCGCGTGTGTGTTCACACACACTCATGCTAACGTGCAGAAGAGAGGCATGGACCATTTTGTTTATTATTTCTCGCTTTGCTCCAAAAGCAAAATTAATTGAGGATTCCAAATATTTTTATGATGTTGCCATAGGAATTAATCCGCCCATATTGAAAACGGAAGAAAAGAATGAATGCATTATCGCCATTTTCAACCAAATAACACATTCCATTATAAATATTGCTTGTATCTTATAGAACATGTAGGAAAATGCAGGAAAGAAAAAAAGTTCATATTGTACCTAAATCTATCACCCCACTGTAAAAAGGTTGGTACATTTTCTTCAAGTCTTTTATTTTTTATTTGTGGGCATATATACACATTTTTGAGCAAATTAGGGTCATACTTTTTCAGAATTTTCAGTTCCATTTCAATTTCTGTTGTATCGGAGGCATGTTCCCCAGGAAATATGATTTTTAGAGAAAAATCATTGACAGTCACTGAAGCACAAAAACAAGTCTGCCCTGGATGACTGTGCAGGTTGTGCACTGCACAAACCTAGGTGATAGTGTGAATGGTTCTACCTGAGAAAATATCCTGCCAATTCTAGGTGCCTTTAAAATGCATCTGCACACATTCACAGAGAACTTGGCTGAGCAAGGCACTCTATGCTTCACCTTCTGAATACAAACCAGAGTGGCTGCTTCAGGCTAGAGTGGGAACAGCCATTGACTGCAAAGAGGCTTGAAGGAACTTGATGGGGGATGGGGGTGTTCTACATGGGACTGGAGAGGTGGCTGTACAACTGTCTGAACTAAAGCTCGGCCAGCTGTGGTGGCTCACACCTGTAATCCCAGCACTTTAGGAAGTCGAGGTGGAAGGACTGCTTGGGGCCAAGAGTTCGAGACCAGCCTGGACAACACACAACCCCGTCTACAAAAACACATACACACACACACACACACACACACAAACAAACTGATGCTCATTGAACTACATACTTGAAATGGATGACTTTTATGGTATCTTAATTCTACCTCAATAAAGCTGTTTTTTTCTTAAAGGAAGGAAGGACAAAATCCACCCCCTAATAAACAAGCAGCCCCCAGGAGGTGGGCACCATGGTTACTATTCCATTTCACAGACCAGAGAACTAGACCCAGAGAGGGTCAGGCACTTCCCTAACGTCACTTCACAGGCAGTGGGCAGCGGTCCTCAGCCTGGTACCTGGCTAGGGGGCTTCCCTCTGAGCCCCCCACATCCCTGCCTCTCCATCAGCCCCTTCTAAGCTCTGCTGTGCCATCAACCCAGGAGCGGGTTCTTTGCCCTCCGAAATCCGAAGCTCTGACATCTGGGGCTGTGTCCTCCCCACTTTCTGTGTATTCTGAGCCTGGCCTGCAAACCAGCCTATTCCTGCCCTACTTCCAGCTTGGGTGGCAAACACCCCAAGCTCTCAAAATTGGATTTAGCGAAATGAAAAAGCAGGGCCACCCTTGATCTGCAATGTGGTGATGAGAGCTGCTCAGCACCATCCCTGTTAGGCCGAGCTCCCCAGTGTACATTTTGAATGAGTTTGATTTATTGGCCGTGTTTGAAGGGATTTTAAAACAATGCGGAGCTTCTGGCAGTCTGTCTGAGAACATGCTCACACACAGAGCCACCAAGCCCGACTCTGAATCACACTCCAGAGCCGAACAGACATCTTCAAAGGCCGGTCTGCCGGGTTTCCAGCAGGACACGACTGTGGGCTGGGCACCAGCATGGAAAAATTGACTGGGTGTTATTGTCAAATGTGGCAATGATTTCGAGGGCCATTTCCTCCTGAAGAGCCGCTTCTGTGATTTTATTTCTCATTGAGTTGCCATTCCACGGGGGCCCATGTGAAGTCGGGCCTCCAGCATCCTCGGTTGGGCTGTGAGGACTTGCAGGCTGACTCCTATGGGTCCCCAGCTGGCCCAGTAGTGATGGCTCTGGGGAATGGAGCCATGTTGGGGATTGGGGACAGTGGCACAGTGGGCAAGAGCACAGCATGGCAGTGGACTCATTCTGCTGATCAGCGACCTGCCCTCCTTCTTCTCAGGAAGTGCGGATCCACAGTCAACCAATGGATAGTTTTGTTTTGTTTTGCTTTGTTTTTTGAGAGGGAGCCTCCCTCTGTCACCCAGGCTGGAGCGCAGTGCCATGATTTTGGCTCACTGCAACTTCTGCCTCCCAGGTTCAAACAATTCTCCTGCCTCAGCCTCCCGAGTAGCTGAGACTACAGGCGCCCGCCACCACGCCCAGTTAATCTTTGTATTTTTAGTAGAAATGAGGTTTCACCATATCTGTCTCGAACTCCTGACCTCAGGTGATCCACCTGCCTCAGCTTCCCAAAGTGCTGGGATTACAGGCATGAGCCACTGCATAGGCTCTTTATAAAAAGACCCAATGGATGAACAAACTCTGGTACCATCTGACAATGGAATATCCAGCACAAAGAAGAAATGAGCTATTGAGCCATAAGAAGACATGGAGGAAACTTACATGTGTGTGGCTAAGTGAGAGAATTCAGCCTGAAAAGGTTACATGCTGTAGGAATCCAACTCTATGAGACTTTGGAAGAAGTAAAAGTATAGAGACAGAAGAAAGATCTGTGGTTGCCAGGGCTTGGGGGCAATGGGGGATGGGAGGGGGAATACTCCCTGCCCAGGAGCTTTATACAGCAGTGAATCTACTCTCTATGATACTATAACGGTGGACACATGTCATTATACGCTTGTCCAAACCCATAAGATGTACACCATAAAGTGAACCCTAATGCAAAGTAAGAATTTTGGCCAGGTGTGGTGGCTCATGCCTGTAATCCCAGCACTTTGGGAGGCTAAAGCAGGTGGAGTGCTTGAGACCAGGAGTTTGAGACTAGCCTGGACAACATGGCAAAACCCCGTCTCTAAAAAAAAATACAAAAATTAGTCAGGTGTGGCGGCATGCAACTATGATCCTAGCTACTCAGGAGGCTGAGGCAGGAGGATTACTTGAGCCTGGGAAGTGGAGGTTGCAGTGAGCCAAGATCGCACCACTACACTTCAGCCTAGGCAACAGAGAGAAACCTTGTCTCATAAACAAAACAAGAACGTATGACCCGGGCGCAGTGGCTCATGCCTGTAATCCCAGCACTTTGGGAAGCTGAGGTGGGTGGATCACCTGAGGTCAGGCGTTCGAGACCAATATGGTGAAACCTTATTTCTACTAAAAATACAAAAATCAGCCAGGCATGATGGCATGTGCCTGTAGTCTCAGTTACTTGAGAGACTGAGGCATGAGAATTGTTTGAACCCAGGAGGCAGAGGTTGCAGTGAGCCAAAATCATGCCACTACACTCCAGCCTGGGTGACAAAGTGAGGCTCCATCTCAAAAAAAAAAAAAAAAAAAAAAAAAAAAGGTTTTATATCAAAAAACTCTCCCTAATCACCCCATCTAAAGATTTCTCCTGGAAATTTCTACCACTAAGCCTTTTTGCTTCCTCCATAACAGCTTTGGAGATGTGATCTTATTTTATTTAAGTGGTTGGTTGTTTTATTTGGTTACTTATTATTTTCTCCATTCTCCCTCCATTCAAGGTAAACTCCACGAGGGTAGGAGGTTCTGTCTGGTTCAATGACACATCCCCAGTGCCTTGAAGTATGTCTGGCACACACTAGGCACTCAGTAAATGACTGATAGACAGGATGAACGAGTGAATCCACATTTATTGACACCTACTGCATTGGTTGGAATTCAGTGTAGAAATAAAAACCATCTTAATTCTTTTAAGCCAAAGGTGTTCTCATGCACACAACATGGAACTAGGAAATCTGTGGAAGGACCAATAATCAAAACAACCACCGGAGGCTAATTTCCATCACACCAGCCCACCTTACCCCTGACTCCCACACCCTGCCCCAAGGACCCCAAAGAGATGGCCTCCCCCACAGTGTCTTGGCTGTGTTGGTGCCCTCTGTCTCCTGCAGTAGTGGCCCCTGCACACACTCACCATGCTGGTTAAGCGTCAGTACTGCAAGGCAGACAGGCTGGGGCTGGAGCTGGAGTGACAATCCTATTGTTTACTTGCTGTTTGACCACGCTTAGATTTTTTTTTTTTAACCTGTAAAACGGGGTAAATATGGAACTGACTCAGCAGGGTCTCATAAGTATTAAATAAGACAATGTCTGTCAAGTGTCTGAGCTGATGCCTAGCCAAAAAGAGCACTGGCTTTATGTAATGAACACCTACTATCGCCTTCTGTGCCAAGCATGGTTCCCAGGAGTAAGGAAGAGAGATTAGGATCCTGCCCTGAGGGAGCTCCTACCCTGGTTGGAGCCAAACATGTTAATCTAATCAATAAAGCACAAAGGCAGAGGGGCGACAGGCATGGGAGTGGCGACAAGCATGGGAGGTACAGCCACTTTAGCAAAGGTGGTGAGGGAAGAACGTGCCACGTGAACTGAGGCCTAACCACATGGGAGGGAGGCAGCAGGTGCAGGTCCAAGGAGGCTGTTCCAGGCAGGGGAACAGAACATGCAAAGTCCCTGAAGCAGGGAAGCAGAGGACTCAAGGAGAAAACTGTAACTACCAAAAGGAGCTTGCTCTTGAGAATCACTATTATTAGTAATACTGCAAGAGAGCAAAAGCATCTGTTTCCCCACATTTTACCCCTCCTTCTCCACTCCTTTCTGTTCCCACCTAACTACTAAGATTTATGGGTTATCAGATTTACCTGTGATTCGTAAAAGGTCTCACCATTTACTGAAGTTGCACATTAGTTACCTATTGACGCATAAGAAATTACCCCAAAACTTAGTAGCTTCAAACAACAATGAATGTTTATTATCTCACACAGTTTTTCTGAGTCAGGAATTTGGTAGCAACTTAGCCGGGTGGTTCTAGCTCAGGGTGTCTCCTACGGCTGCGGTCACAATGACAGCCAAGATCGCTGTCATCCAAGGGTTCACCTGGGGCTAGAGGATCCATTTCTAAATGACTTACTCTCATGGCTGCCAAGTTGGTGCTGGCTGTTGGCAGGAGGCCTCAGTACCTTTCTATGTAGGCATCTCCACAGAGACACTTGAGTGTTCTCACAACATGGCTGCCACTTCTCCCAGAGCCAGTGATCCAAGATAACAAGGCAGAAGATATGATGTGTTTTATAAGTGAGTCTGGGAAGTCACACACTCTCACAGTATTCTACTGGTCACTAGGCTGGCCATGATTCCGCATGGGAGAGACTACACCGCGGTGAGAAGCCCAGGAGGCAAGGCTGCTTGGGAGCCACCTTGGAGGCTGGCTGCCAAGGGCATTTACCCCGTCAGATGGGCTAAGTTAATTTTCTCCCTGCTTGAGCCAGAATCAATCAATAATGCTGATTGGTGACAAAATCCTGAGCAGTATCCCCAGCCAGGAAAGTGGCAGCTTGGTTAGGATTTGATACTTTTGCCTTGTTTATCTCACTGCGAGCAGTTTTCCTTGTGTCATGAGAAATTTGCTGTTCGAGTCTCACCCTCTGTCTGAGCCAACCTGAGAGACCAAACCAAATGGATTCAGTCCCTGAGACAACAAGATAGAAATTCATAATTAAAGTGCGAAGTAAAGGAAATTAATCTGTCTGGCAAAAGGCTATAAAGTGATTCTACTGCCAGACACAGAATCTGCCTTGGGAAAACATGGGAATAATAAGTAAATATAACCAACGCCAAGCAGAACCAGGAAGGGCAATTTATAGCTATTTAAATAATTTTCTCATTTCTTTTTTTAATTGAGGCTATTCAGAATGCCAGAACAAGGGGTGGGAGTGCGAACTTTTCGTCAGCCCCGACTGCATGTGCAGACCAGTCAAAAACAAGGTGTGACCACTGGAGATCATGTTTGGGAATCAGTCATGGTTTCCCAATTGATGGGCATGGTTGGCAATTCACGCAAGGACTTGGAATTCTCATGACCTGACGCTTCTTTGTGTGGTGCGATTCTGTACGCGAAGTTGCCTGGGTTTCTGCCTTCGCTGTTTAAACACCTTTGCTGTGGCCCACAGAGGAGATGCAGTTTGGTGTTTGTGACCAAAGATAAATGCAGTTTTAAAAATAGCAGTGTCCAAGTTAGTTAGACCTCACTAGAGGCAAATATACCTGAGATTATGAGGACTGGGATCAACTTTGCAGTGTCCAAAAAAATTTTCCTGGGCAGGCACAGTGGCTCACGCCTGTAATCCCAGGACTTTGGGAGGCCAAGGTGGGTGGATTACCTGAGGTCAGGAGTTCGAGACCAGCTTGGCCAACATGGTGAAACCCCAGTTTCTACTAAAAATACAAAAATTAGCCAGCAGTGGTGGCATGCGCCTGTAATACCAGTTACTCAGGAGGCTGAGGTGGGAGAATGGCTTGAACCCAGGAGGCGGAGGTTGCAGTGGTCCAAGATCGTGCCTCTGTACTCCAACCAGGGCAACAGAGTGAGACTCCATCTCTAATTTTTTTTTTTTTTTTTTCTGAGAAGACCTGGTTTAATTTTAGCAGCATGTCCGGCACACTCTGCTGTGTGCAGTAGGCAGTGATTGTCATGACTAGATGAGCTGCATTGAGAATATTTATCATTTTGGCCTCTGTTATAAGGTAACCTCCATTCAGCCCTGAAGGAGAAGATACAGGCAGTCAGAGTGCACTGGAGGGTAATTAACTTCGTCCAGAAAGGGTGGGAGTGGGGAGGTCTCTGGTGGAACTGACATTTAAGCAAAACAAAAACAAAAACAAAAACAAAACAAATGAGTTAGGGTCAGTAGGGAAGGGAGACGAGACTTACCTTCCCCATTGCAGGGGTGAGGAATCAGTAGAACCTGCACCTCTTCTCTGCCCTTTGACATAGGATTCCAGTTTTCCCCAACAACAGTCAGCCATCAGCTCATAGTCCTCCCCACACTAAGTCCCGCTTAGGTATTCACTATTCACACATGGCAGAGAACGAGTTTCCATTTGAAAGGCTAGTGTGTGACATGCCCAGTACCTAGCACTTTCTCAGCACATAGAGCACATAGTCCTAATAACAGTAATGCCCCATCCACCACTACCACCACCCCAATAATAAGAAGTAGCTGATATCTGGGTCCTGACTCAGCCAGTCTCCGGATCTCAGGGTCTAGGTGACTAACTCACTGAATCCGCACCACCACCCCACGCAGGTGGTACCACTTCCCCATTTTATAGATGAGGACACTGAGGCCTAGAAAGGTTAGATAACTTACCCAAAGATGCACCTGCATTAAGCGCCAGGGCTGAGACAGTCTCTTCGGGAGAGGGGTTCACCGCTTCGACATACAGTCCCATTTCAGAACTTCCTACGCTGTGTCCTCCAGAGACGTAGCTATCTTGACTGTCCAAATGAAACTCCTTTAAAAAGGCACCTGCAGGGCCGGGCGCATTGGCTCACGCCTGTAATCCCAGCACTTTGGGAGGCCAAGGTGGGCAGATCACGAGGTCAGGAGATCGAGACCATCCTGGCTAACATGGCGAAACCCTGTCCCTACTAAAAAAAAAAAAAAAAAAAAAAAAAAAAAATTAGCCGCGCGTGGTGGTGGGCGCCTGTAGTCCCAGATACTCAGGAGGCTGAGGCAGGAGAATGGCGTGAACCCAGGAGGTGGAGCTTGCAGTGAGCTGAGATTGCACCACTGCACTCCAGCCTGGGGAACAAAAGCGAAACTTCATCTCAAAAAAAAAAAAAAAAAAAAAAAGAAAGGCACCTGCAGGAACTGGTTAGAGTATTTGATAGGCCACATCTTTGGTGGGTCACTTGGAACGTCTGTCTCTGTATCTATAGATCTCTATGGGGACCCGGTAAGTACCTGTCCCCAGACGCAGCAATAGCACTTTCTGGAAAGCACCCTTCAGAGGTCCTCAGACACAGGCGTGACAATGATACACATGCACGGTTATTTGTTGCAGCATGACTTTGAAAAGCCAGGGTATGAAAACACTCAAATGGCCATCAGTATGCTTAAACTAGGTCAATATGCTTAAATTAAATTATGGAACACCTACATAGTACGATACTATAATATTCTGAAAAACAACAAGGACATCCTCTAGGTACTGATTCAAAAAGACTGCTGAGATCTATCAGGTACAAAAGTCAGATGCAGAATAGAGTGTATACCACCTGACACTTTGTGCTTTGGAAAAGTAGAAAAGAAACACGCGTGTCTGTAAGAAGCATGGGTGATCTTGTGGGGCACCTCAGAACGTAGCAACGGGGGCTTATTTGTCTCTGGGAAAGGGAGCTGGGAAAGGGAGCAGAGAAACTTGGGGGCTCAGGGGCTGGATAAAGCTTATGTTTCCCCGTATAACCTTTTGCATCATATTTGAGGTTTTATCAGATACAGGTGTGTGCACGTGTATATATACATATTTTTTGAAAAAAGATAAAACACAACAACAGCTGGAGGGGCTAAGAGAGATGTGTCTGGAAACAAAGGTGGTGAGGGAGGGAAATTCCTTCTGAGAACGTACCTCAAACACAGGTGTGGGCTTTTGATGCCCCATTTCCCAAGAGGCGACCGCCTTCCTTTTGATCACCCATATCCTGTGATTCCCCTCAGGAATTCCCTCCACGGGCAGGTCCCGGCCTACATTGAGATGACACGCGTGTCTTCAGAGGCTGCTGGCTTGGCCGTGCTTGTCCACCAGAGCCCTCTGTTGCCCCGAGGCCCCTGGGAAGGGTCAGTGCTCACTGTGATTACAGTTCCTGTCTGCGCTGGTGTCCACAGCCATTAAAAAAAACATCCCCAGCGGCTGCCACCCTTGCAGCCGCCCACACTCTGTCCAGGGGGCACACAGGGTTCTGTAACCCCGCATGACACCTCAATTTGGGACAAAGTCTCAACAGCCCCTGTGGCCGGCCCCAGTCTGGTTGCAGACGTCCTTTGCAGCTGACCTTCCTCTCCACCCACATCGCTGCTCTCCAGGGAGGGGCACACGGTTTTTCAAAATGAGATGTTGGGATAGAAGTGCAAGAACATCACTTCCAGAAAAGACGAGGACCCACCAGTTGTACCCAGACAGACAGGTCCTCATGGGGATGCAGAGCTAGGAAAGGAACAATTGCCCTACACGAATGGGTCTGGCTGCTGAGACACCAGGCCACTGGCCCCTCCCCTGCTGGACTCAGCTCCAGCTTATGTGGCCACATTCCTCCCATTTCATTATCTTTGGGGACTCGGCGATCCCTACAAAGGCTGGCCAATGTGCTGAGGGCTTTCCAGACATTCTATCTATGTACCCCTGAAATAACCATAAGAGGTAGATTGTGTTGAACCCACATTTTCCATAGTTGGGAACCAAAGTGCAAAGAAAGCAGAGAACTTGACCAAAGTCACAGAGGTGTGGGTTGAGGGAGTGGAGTCAGGGTTTGAATCTAGGTCTGGTGGCCACCACCCCAGCCTTGTGATCACAGAAGACCCAAGAGCTCCTTTTTCTTCAGTCCAGATGCACTGTCCAAGCTCAGCACAGGGCGCTGGACAGCCACCCCTGAGCAATAGGACCATCAGCTCCAAGAGGGAGGGACGTGATCTAGCCTAGGGCAACAGGTGTCCCAACACCTCCCACAATGTGTGGCACTGAGTGGGAATTCAGTAAATACTTATGGAGGGAATGGAGGGAGGAAAAGAGGGAGGGAAGAGGAAGGAAGGAAAGAAGGAAGGGAGGGAGGGAGGGAGGGAGGGAGGGAAGGAAAGAGAGAAAGAAAAGAGGGAGGAAAGGAAGGAAGAGAAAGAAAAAGAAAAAGAAAGAAAGAAAGAAAAAGGGAAAAGAAAGAGAAAGAAAAAAGAAAGAAATAGAGAAAGAAGAAAGAGAGAGAAAGGGAAGGAAGGGGAGGGGAGGGGTAGGCGGGGGAGGGAAGGGGAGGGGAGGGCAGGGCAGGGCAGGGAAGGGAAGAGAAGGGAAGAAGAAAAGGAGAAAGGGAAAGAGGATGAGGAATATTTCCCTGGGTGAAATGAGCACGATGGCAAAGGGCCACTTTGGGCGCAGGGTTGTGAGAGTGGAGTGCCTCTTCCACACCTCCCCTTCTGCGAACTGGATCCTAGAAGATTTCATAGCCACACGATGGAGCCTGGGACCCTGAGTCCCTGCATCAGGAACATCTACCGAGGCTGTTACATGGCCACGAAATGAACTGCACTGGGATGGAGCCATCATACATTGGAGTCTGTCTGTGACAGCAGGGCAGCCCACCCTGACTCATGGAACAGGACGGGGAGAAGCTCCCTGCGCCCTGGGCCCTCGGTGCCGCTCAGCAACTCCAGGCTCCGAGCCAGTGAGCCGGTGCCCCACGCAGAAGGCTTGATTTTTCTTCACACCCGAGCGCAGACAGACGGTCTGCATGGGCGGGCAAGAGGATGGCCGAGTTAATGGGTTCTTGGGTGGAGCTTTCAGACGGACACAGCCACTGTTGAAGTTCTTTTTTGAAAACTAGCCCAGCGGTTCCCAACCTTTTTGGCACCAGGGACCGGTTTTGTGGAAGACAATTTTTCCACGGACTAGGGCGGAGGGTGATGTTTTGGGATGAAGCCGTTCATCATCAGGCATTGGTTAGAGTCTCATAAGGAGTGCACGACCTAGATCCGTCGCGTGCGCAGTTCACAGTAAGGGTTCGCGCTCCTGTGAGAATCTAAGGCCGCAGCTGATCTGGCTGGAGGTGAATCTCAGGTGGCGATGCTCGCTCGCCCGCAGCTCACCTCCTGCTGCGCGGCCGGTTCCTAGGAGGCAGCCCAGGGGTTGGGGACCCGCTCTGGCCCCATCCGACCTGTAATATTGTTCCGGCTCGTCTTTCCGGGCATTGCAGTTTCCCTTTGAAATTCTCCATTTGCCAAGGGACAGGGCTCCTCTTTAAAGGCAGAAACATAACAGGAGCTATTTTAAGTCAGGTTCCCTAGAAACAGGGCAAGTGGCTTGTTGGGGTGCTCTCAGGAGAAGAACAAGCTCTAAGGGAGAGAAGGAAGCAGGAGAGAGAGAGGAAGAGGCCAAGCACAGCTCCGGCTCAGCTGGAATCTACCGCCCCCCTGACCCACGGGGAGCTCTGGGGCATGAATGACCACACGTGGTGTCTTCCTACCTTGAGGCAAAGGAGCGGGCTTTGTGTCATAGGTGCTCAGGGGAGAAAGCATGCCTCTCTACCCCGGCATCTCCAGGCAAACAGCGTCCACGCCTGACGGATAATTGTCTTAGGAAGATTGCATGTGAAGCTCTTATCCACAGCCCTAGAGCTGCGGGGGATGCATGTGCAGTCTACAGAGAGGTCTGGGCAGGGAACTTAGAGCATCTGATCCAAGAGTATTGGTGAGCGCTGTGGGGATGGGGATGAAGAGAATGCAGAGAGAGCTGGTGCATGCTGGCCAGACACTTGCTGGGTACGCCACGCTATTTCATTTGACCCTCACGACAGTTCCAAAGGAAGCTTCTGGCATTGTTATTGTTCCATTCTACAGGTGTGGATATTGAGTCTTAGAAAGATAAAAGGATTTTCCTAAGGTCCCTTTGTAGAGGTTGAAAGAAGCAGAGCAGGAATTTGAACTCAGGCCGATCTGACTCGGGATCTGTTACCACTGCAGAGCTCTGCCTCCTTAATGGCAGAGAGCAGTAGGGTGGGTCTGCACAGGGCCAGAGCAGAGCAAGGCAAGGTCTCTTAGCCCCTTGAGGCTTCCTTCGGGAGTTGGCCTGGCCTTTGTCTCCAGGCTCGGCACCAACCAGGAAAGCTGCTGCCAGAGCCACTGGTCTGGCCAGAGACTCCACCCGGTTGTTGCAGACAGGGTGGGGCCCGTGGTCCAGTAGCCCAGCTCCTCTCACTGGGGATCCTCAGCTCCAGCTGCCTTACAGGTTGCGCAGTCATCACTTCTGATTCAGAGGCTGCCCAGCCTCCTGGTTTGCTGATTTTGCAAAATAAACAGTCCTGGGCTGCTGCTTGCTTCTTTTGGAATGCCTGGTCTTCCGGGGAGTGGTAGAGGACAAGAGTATGTTTAGGACACTGTGAGAAATTCACTGACCGAACTGGTCTCCCCCAAACTGCAAAATATAGTGCTGAGAGTGTGCTCCCGGGGAAGCTACACTAGCAGACTCTCAAGTTAGACTGCCTGGGCTCAAATCCCAGGCCCATCTCTCAGCAGCCACATGGCCCAGGGCAAGTCACTGAGCCTCCCTGAGCCTGTGGATAATCACAGGCCCTTCCTTGAGGAGTTTTTGCAAGAGTTAATTGAGATAATTCATGGAATGTGCTTAGTGCTTATTAATTTTTATACTCATGATTTTAAAAAGTAATTCTTCTCCTTGCATTTAATTCAACAAGGTTTCTGGAAGGCCTTGTTTTAAAGGATCTCCCAGTCTTGTGAGAGAGACAGGTCACTGGAAAATCTGTGAAATTTGGCTAAGGCCAAAAGGCCTCCCCCTCCTTTATCAAAGTACTTTAGAGATGTTATTTCATTATGTCCTGGCCTCCATGGGTTCTGAAGAGAAGTTAGTAGTAATTAGCATGTAATGAGCTGTTTTTCCTCTGGTTGATTTTAGGATCTTCTCTTCATGTTTGACTATGGTGTGCCCAATTATTGTTGTTGTTTTCATCCTTCTTGGGGTTCACTGATCTTCTTGAACCTGTAAATGTATGTCTTTCATCAGATTTGCAACATTTCAGACATTGTTTATGATTTTTTTTTTTTTTTTTACCCCATTTTCTATCTCATCTCCTTCTAGGAATAGAAGAGTGTTAGACCTTTCAAGGTTGTCCCACAGGTTGCATAGGCTCTAGTTCAAATTTTTCAAATCGTCTTCCTCTGTTTTCGGATTGGATCATTTCGATTTATTTATCATCAAAATGAGTGACTCTTCTGCCATCACCAATCTTGTTGTTAAGCTCCTCCAGTGAATTTAACAATTCAGATATTTTTTATTTCTAGAATTTGTTTGGTTCTTTTTTTATAGTTTTTGTTTTTCTGCTGAGATTTCTTACTTGTTTATCACATGCATACTGTCATTTATAATCCTTGAGCATACGACTGGCATAAAATTATTGTCTGGGCTGGGCACGGTGGCTCATGTCCGCAATCCCAGCACTTTGGGAGGCCGGGGCAGGTGGACCACCTGAGGTCAGGAGTTCGAGACCAGCCTGGCCAACATGGTAAAACCCTATCTCTATTAAAAATACCAAAATTAGCCAAGCATAGTGGTGGGCACCTGTAATCTGGGCAACAGAGTGAGACTCCATCTCAAAAACAACAACAAAAACAAAAACAAACAAACAAACAAAAATCCTTGTCTGGTCTTTTCAATTCTAGGTTATTATGAGATTGTTTTCCATCAGTTGCCTTTTTTCTTAAGCATGGGTCACATTTGCCTGTTTTTTTGAAGGCCTACTAATTTTTAATTGCATTCTAGATATTATGAATTGTGTATGTAGAGATTCCAGATTCTGTTGTGTTTCTCTGAAGAATATTTATTTATTTTTTTAAAGCATACAGTTAACTTGGCTAGACTCAAACTATAAAATCGATCCCTTCTGCAGTGGTCCATGGCTGAAATATCTATTAAGTTCTTTTACCTTGCTGGACTTCTTGGATTCTGACTTTCAATGTTTTCAGGGATTAGCTAGAGATCAGGTCAAATTTTATACAAATAAGTTAGGGCTCCTTCTCTCTGCTTCCCTCTGTTTTGGAATTCCTCCTTCCTTTGAAGTAATTTGATAAAGTGATTGTCCCAAACTCCAGCCTATGGTTCTTCAATTCAGTGAAACTGTGGCTTTTTTTGTCATAACTTTAACCCTCTTGTTTCAGAAATGGGTCTTGGGCTACGATCTATCTCAAAGGCAAAAAACTACACAATGAGAAAGTCACTCTGGTTATGCCAAGTGTCAACTCCCTTCCAGTTTCTGCTCACTGCCCAGTGCTCTCAGGGAATCATTACTCATGACTTGTCCAGCATCTGCGGTTGTCACCAGAAGCCAGAAGTCCACACCATCTCATTTCACCTCTGTGTGGTATGAGCATATGGACACTCAGAGAGGTGAAGCAAAGCACCCAGTGCTTCCCAGCTGCGATGAGCTTCTGAGAAATATTTGCTGAGTGCCTACATCCTGGCAACACTGCCGTGAGCTACTTTGACAAAGTCCTTCTATCTAGGGTACTTACACACCGGTAGCAAAATTGAATGATAAGCTAGTAAACCCCCTAATAAATAGGATATATCCATGGAGGATGGTAAGTAGGTCGGGGTAAGACTGTGATGGAGAGGAGACTGCTTTGGTTTGGTGGTCACACAGGTGACATTGTAGATGAAGTAAGAATGAAGTGAAGACATGAACCTGTGGATTTCTAGGGAAAAGCTTTCCGGGTAGAACACCGTCCAGAGCAAGGCTGTAGGAGGGACAAGCTTGGGTTGCTGCATTCAAGGAACAAGGAGGAGGTCAGTGTGGCTAGAACCATGTGAGCCAGGGAGAGAGGAAGGACATGGAGTGGGCAGGGACAGATGCTTTCCTCTCTGATATGGTTTGGCTGTGTCCCCACCCAAATCTCATTTTGCATTGTAGTTACCATAATCTTCACATGTCGTGGGAGGGAGGTGATTGAATCAGTGGGAGGTAATTGAATCATGGGGGCGGGTTTTTCCCGTGCTGTTCTCGTGATAGTGAATAAGTCTCATGAGATCTGATGGTTTTATCAAGGCAGTTCCCCTGCACAGGCTCTGTTGCCTGCCACCATGTGGGATGTGTCTTTATTCCTCCTTCACCTTCCGCCATGATTATGAGGTCTCCCCAGCTATATGGAACTGTCAATCCATTAAACCTCTTTTTCTTTGTAAATTGCCCAGTCTTGAGTATGTCTTTATTAGCAATGTGAGAACACACTAATACAGCCTCCTTCCTCTTCAGCTTCTCTGTGCTCCCACTCCTAGAACTTATCCCCTTCCCAGCTGCACCCAACCCCAAGGAACACTTTGCAGCAACCAAGTGAAGATTTAGGAGCCCGGAGAATCTGATGGCTTGAATCTTTGAGCTCCTCCTCTCTTTCTAAGCCCGTAGAGCAGATTGAGAGAATTGAATGAGACAACACACGTCAGGCACTAAGAACGTATGTGCCTAAAAAGTCAGGACAACAATAGATGCTGGAGAAGATGTGGAGAAATAGGAATGCTTTTACATTGCTGGTAGGAGTGTAAATTCGTTCAACCATTGTGGAAGAGAGTGTGGCGACTCCTCAAGGATCTAGAACCAGAAATACCATTTGACCCAGCAATCCCGCTATGGGTATATATCCAAAGGATTATACATCATTCAACTATAAAGACACATGTACACATATGTGTATTGCAGCACTGTTCACAATAGCAAAGACTTGGAACCAATCCAAATGCCTATCAATGATAAACTGGATAAAGAAAATGTGGCACATATACACCATGGAATACTATGCAGCAATAAAAAAGGATGAGTTCATGTCCTTTGCATGGACATGGATGAAGCTGGAAACCATCATTCTCAGCAACCTAACACAAGAACAGAAAACCAAACACTGCATGCTATCACTCATAAGTGGGAGTTGAACAATGAGAACATATGGACACAGGGAGGGGAACATCACACACCAGGGCCTATCAGGGAGTAGAGGGCTAGGGGAGGGATAGCATTAGGAAAAATACCTAATGTAGATGACTGGTTGATGGGTGCAGCAAACCACCACGGCACATGTATATCTACGTGTAACAAACCTGCACATTCTGCACATGTATCCAAGAACTTAAAGTATAATAATAATAATAATAATAAAAGAACGTATGTGCTAAATATTCCTTGGTGCACTTTACATTTGCAAGCTAATATAATCCTAGCAATAACCTTCTGGAATGGGCATTATTATTACTGTTGTTTCATTTCATTAGGTTATTTCACAAATAAGGAAACCAAGACTCAGAGAGGCTAGGTGGCTTGTCCAGGGCCACAAAGCTAGTAAAGAATTGGGGGCCGAGCACAGTGGCTCACACCTTAATCCCAACACTGTGAGAGGCCAAGGCGGGTGGATCGCTTGAGGCCTGGAGTTTGAAACCAGCCTGGTCAACATGGCAAAACTCTGTCTCTACAAAAAATACAAAAATTAACCAGGTATAGTGGCACTCACCTATAGTCCCAGGTACTCTGGAGGCTGAGGTGGGAGGATTGCTTAAGCCCGAGAGGTCGAGGCTGCAGTGAGCCGTGATTGTGCCACTGCACTCCAGCCTGGGTGACAGAGTGAGACCCTGTCTCAAAAACAAACAAACAAACAAACAAACAAACAAAGATTGGGATTTGAACTCAGGCTAATTTTACCACTGTACTTTATTGGCTCTCCAATCAAGACCCAGCATATCATAAGCTAATAAGTATGTTAATTCTAAGTCTGAGCTAATGTGCTTATTGCCTTAAAAATTGACACAATAGGAAGACGTTCTCCTGCACTATGAAATAAAAGAGAAGAAAAAACACTTAACGTGACATTTCCATTCAACTAAACATTGTGTTTATGCTGTGACTTCAAACCCCTTAAAGCATACACACACACCCCAGGCCCTTAGAACAGGGGATTCAAACTAGAGCCCATGAACCCAATCCGGCCTTCCTCCTGCTTTTCTAAATTAGCTTTTACAGAATGTGGCTACGCCTGTTTGTTTCTGGATTGCCTGTGGTCTCTGGTTGCTGTCACAATGGCAGAATTGAGCAGTTCCATGGGACATATCTATACTAAAAAAATTATTTATGGTTTATCTGACATTCAGATCTAACTGGCTTCCTGTATTTTCTTTGACAACACTACCAGGGTGTGAATCCCCAGGCAGAGACAGGAAGAGTCCTGCAGGGACTTAGGACTGCCAGACTTTTTCACGAGGGTGGGTCAGGGGATCACAGTCCAAAGAGAAGCCTTCAAATGCCCCAAACGACTTTACAGCAGGATATTCTCCCGGCACCTGAACAAGGGTGAATCTCTATTTTCTAAGAGAGCACCCTAGAGTCTAATCTTGGAATCTAGGGTCGGCAGTTGTAAGGCAACTGGGAAATATATATATATATATTTTTTAATTTTTTGATTTTTGTTGTCATTTTGTGTTGCTTGGGTGGTTCACAAGCTGAAGAGGTCCGGTTTTCCCATCCAAGCTCTCTTCACAGTTGTTTTCTTCTCGAGGTCTTCCTGCCTCACCCTCTCTGGCTCTCACTGTCTTTCTCTTTTTACGTTGTGTGCTCAGGGAATGGTTCAAGAGATCCAATGCCTTCTGACAGGTGACAAGACAGAGTGAACAGTGCAGTGGGTTTGGGGCCATAATCCAGGTGGCAGAAGGAGGAGCCATGAGGCTTAGAAGGAAACAAAAACAGAATCTGCTGCCGAGAAGACCCCAGACCAGGGGAGGCCCTGGGAGGCCCCAGACCAGAGGAAGCCCTGGCAGGCCCAAAACCAGGGATTGCAGCTTTCCTTGGATTTTTAAAATAATTCTTAGGGGGCATTATTCTCAGATATGGGACTGCATGGCTGAGTGGAACCAACACCAGCTTCTAAATGTACCTGAACAGGCAGGATCCAGCTCTGCCACCCACTGCTTTGGGAGGCTGGGTTTTGTCATCTGCTCCCAGGAGAAACGGGCATACCTGCCCCAGGGGGTTGCTGTAAGACTCAGAGAAGTGCCTGGAGACAGCTGGCTCAGTACTTACCGTGCAGAACCCGAGGCTCAGAGAAGTCATGTGACTTGCTCGAGGTCACACAGCTGATACAAAGCAGAGCTGGGACTGGGACCCAGGTGGGGCAGGCCCTAAACCCCCTTCTTCACTATTCTGTTCTCATAGAAGTCTTGCTTATTTATTTATTTATTTATTTATTTATTTATTTTGGCCAGGTGTGGTGGCTCATGCCTGTAATCCCAGCACTTTGGGAGGCTGAAGGAGGCGGATCACCTGAGGTCAGGAGTTTCAGACTAGCCTGGCCAACACGGTGAAACCCCATCTCTACTAAAAATACAAAAATTATCCAGGTGTGGTGGTGGACGCCTATAATCCCAGATTCTCGGGCATGAGAATGACTTGAACCCAGGAAGTGGAGGTTGCAGTGAGCTGAGATCGCACCACGCACTCCAACCTAGACGACAGAGCAAGACTCTGTCTCAAAAAAAAAAAAAAAAAGAAAGAAAAAAGAAAAAAAGAAAAAAGAAAAGAAAAGAAAAAAGAAAACAAAGAGAAATCTTGCTTATTTTTAACCTTTTAGGCTCTGCATCTGCTCTGAAATCCTCTGATCAAATCTCAGGAATCAGCACACAATTCTGTGTTTCTGCTGTTACACTGGGTCTGGCTCTGGGAGGGGCTAGTGGGCGGTACCTTGTCATAGGTATGGAGACACAAGCACAGAGGTGCTATGTGTAAAAGGTTGAGCACAGCCCCTCACATACAGAGGAGCCCAGAGGCTCTTTGCTGGAGTTGGGAGCACCGTGTGTCACTCTTAGCCCAGGTCTGCTTGGCACTGAGCAATCTGTAATGCTCAGCTATCCTCACCGCTATGTAAAGCAGTCAGCACCAGGAATGGAAACTACCTAATAGCTCTCAGTAAATGGTAGCTTAAACATGTCCAAGATCCGAGGTCTCCCCTCTGTGTATCTGCTGCCACTTGTGAGGGGCAGGGGTGGGGCTGCGGATGCAGTACCTTCTGCTGCCCAAAAAACACAACACACAAAACTCAAAAGAAGTTCCCAGGGCCTCTTCCACCTCCTCGGCTCTCCAGGGCCTTCCCCAGAACCAGAAAGCCCCTTGTTTTGCAACTCAGAATAAAAGACTTTTGTGAAATGAATGAGAAGGAAAGGGGATCGTTTCTTGGGTACCCCCAGCACCCTGGAGTTGATTTTGAGCCTCATTTTTCTCCTCCAATTCTCTTCTAATCACTCTAATTCTTTTTCTTTCTTTCTTTTTCCTTTTTTTTTGAGATGGAGTTTTGCTTTTGTTGCCCAAGCTGGAGTGCAATGGCATGATCTTGGCTCACTGCAACTTCCACCTCCCAAGTTCAAGCGATTCTCCTGCCTCAGCCTCCCGAGTAGCTGGGACTACAGGCACACGCCACCACGCCCTGCTAACTTTTTGTATTTTTAGTAGAAACAGGGTTTCACTATGTTGCCAGGCTGGTCTCGAACTCCTGACCTCAGGTGATCTGCCCACCTGGGCCTCCCAAAGTGCTGGGATTAAGGTATGAGCCACCACGCCCAGACAATCTCTGTAATTTTTAGCTAGAGGAAAGGGGTTTGATATACCTTGGCTGTGTCCCCACCCAAATCTCATCTTGAATTGTAGCTCCCATAATTCCCACATGTTGTGGAAGGGATACAGTGGGAGATCTTTGAACCATGGGGGCAGTTTCCCCCATTTCCCCCATACTGTTCTTATGGTAGTGAATACCTCTCATGAGATCTGCTGGTTTGATAAGGGGTTTCCCCTTTTGCTTGGCTCTCATTCTCTCTTGCCTGCCGCCATGTAAGACGTGCCTTTCACCTTCCACCATGATTGAGAGGCCTACCCAGTCACATGGAACTATGAGTCCATTAAACCTCTTTTTCTTTATAAATCACCCAGTCTCGAGTATGTCTTTATCAGCAGGGTGAAAATTGACTCATACAGGGCTCCAGGAAAACTTCTGGAGTGAAAAACAGCAAGTTGGGATGGAAAGAGCACCTTTTTATGGGGATCTCCCCCATCAGCAGAACCCCAATACTGTTCTGAAGTGCAGAGCCTTCTGGGTGCAAAGCTCTAGGTATTGGGACTCCACCCTTTTCAGGATCTTTCTCCCTGATGCTGCACACAGTCAGAGGTGCAAGGCAGGGACCAGGAATTTATGCAAGGTGTGACCCTCTCCCAAGTTAAACACAGTTTATAAGACCCCTTGTTGGCTTCTAGTGCTCTTCAAATTCTTATTCTTCATCTCCTCAACACTCCACAGCCACACTTGTTAGAGGAAAGGGGTCAAATGGTATTTTGGGTTCTAGATCCCAAATTGCTGGATCAAATGGTATTTCTGGTTCTAGATCCTTGGGGAATCGCCACACTCTCTTCCATAGAGTAAAGTGAAAGCAAGTTTATTAGGAAAGTAAAAGAATAAAAGAATGGCTACTCCATAGAGCAGCCCCAAGGGCTGCTGGTTTTCCATTTTTAGGGTTATTTCGTGATGATATGCTAAACAAGGGGTGGATTATGCACGCCTCCCCTTTTTAGACCACACAGGGTAAGGGTAACTTCCTGTCGTTGCCATGGCATTTGTAAACTGTCATGGCGCTGGTGGGAGTGTAGTAGTGAGGATGACCAGAGGTCACGCTCGTGGCCATCTTGCTTTTGGTGGGATTTGAGCGGCATCTTTACTGCAGCCTGTTTTGTTGTTGTTGTTGTTGTTGTTGTTGTTGTTGTTGTTGTTTTAAGATGGAGTCTCGCTTGTGGCCCAGGCTGGAGTACAGTGGCACAATCTCGGCTCACTGCAACCTCTGCTTCCCACGTTCAAGTGATTCTCCTGCCTCAGCCTCCCAAGTAGCTGGGACTACAGGCGCCCGCCACCAAGCCTGGCTAATTGTTGTACTTTTAGTAGAGATGCAGTTTCACCATATTGGCCAGGCTGGTCTCAAACTCCTGACCTCATGTGATCCACCTGCCTCGGCCTCCCAAGGTGTTGGGATTACAGGCGTGAGCCACCGCGCCCAGCCTGCAGCCTGTTTTATCAGCAAGGTCTTTATGACCTGTATCTTGTGCCAACCTCCTATCTCATCCTGTGACTTAGAATGCCTTAACCGTCTGGGAATGCAGCCCAGTAGGTCTCAGCCTCATTTTACCCAGCTCCTGTTCAACGTGGAGTTGTTCTGGTTCCCATGCCTCTGACACACTGGTCCCCTTCCTGAGCCACCACATCTCCCATTCTTGCTGCAGGATCTTTGCACACCCTGTCCCTGCCTATGTGCCGACCGCAGGGAAACTCCCTTGGGACCCCTGTCCAGCTCAGTTGCCAAAGCTCACCCTTCCTGGGCCCATGTGTCCTTCTTTCAGGCCATTTCTCTCAGTTTGAGGTTCAACACCCTCATCTCTGAGATGGTTTGCTAGTGTCCACAGCTCCAACCAGGAGCTCCCTGAGGGCAGGGACTGAAGTCGTGCTGCACCCCCGGGCCCAGGCCTGTGGGTAGAATGCTTCCTGGTTTAGAGCCCAAATCAGGGATCTCACTGAGCAATTCCACCTTAACCCCAATGACCACTCACACGGCAAACCACACAACCACCCTGGGCCTCCATTTCCTTGACTATAAAATGGAGCTATGGCTGGGCTTGGTGGCTCATGCCTGTAATTCCAACACATTGGGAGTGGATAACCTGAGGTCAGGAGTTTGAGACCAGACTGACTAACATGGTGAAACCCCATCTCTACTAAAAATACAAAAATGAGCTGGGCGTGGTTGTGAGCACCTATAATCCCAGCTATTCGGGAGGTTGAGGCAGGAGAATCCCTTGAACCTGGGAGGTGGAGGTTGCAGTGGGTCAATATCGCGCCATTGCACTGCAGCCTGGGCGACAAGGGTGAAACTCCATCTCAAATAAATAAATAAATAAAATAAAATGGAACTCTAACTGCACCTCTCCCAGAGGTGCTGTTTGAAGGGTGAAATGAATGAGTGTGCGTCATTTCCTTAGCATGGCATCTGCCATTCATTCAACAAACACTCAGGAGCTCCTCCTGTACACCAGGCACCTGTGGAACTACAGCTGAAAATGAAATTGACAAGTCCCCTCCTGGTCGCGGAAGGCAGCCACAGATGGACCTAGAAGAGAACGTCGAGCGTTGGGAAGGATGTTGTGTTGGGTGGTTCACAGCGGTTCACAGCACAGACACTGCAGCCAAATGCCAGGTGGTGGAGGGCCCTTCTCAGACTGTCTGACCTCTCCGGGCCTCAGTTTTCTCAGCTATAATATGGGCTGACAAGAGTAAACGACAATAGTAAATGAGTTAATATGTGTTGCCTCTGATGTTACAGTGGTTAACAGTGAGCTACTATTAGGAAAAGCCAGTCAGGAAACTACAGTTGAGAAGAATGGCAAGCTGTCGTGTGTGCGATTTCAGGTGGAGAGGTCACAGCATGTTTCTTTGGGGGTGGAGGGTGATAAGAGGGAAGGAGGGAACTGTGTGGGTATTTGGGAGGAAACAGTGCAGCCACAGAGCAGATCAGGGTTGTCAGGTTCAAAGCCGGAGGCTGGTGCTGGGGTAGGAGGTAAGGCTGGAGAAGGTGCCAATGCGGCAAGGCAGGGACATGCAGTTTGTTCCCTGAGGGGTGGGAAGCTGCTGGAGATTGTGACAGGTGCCTGGGGGGATCTGCCCAGCTTAGAGAGACTTGCCAAAGTCGCTGTACAAGGAAGGCATGTGGGAAGAAGGACGGGCCCCAGGAGAACCAGCAAGAGGCTCTGGGGTCTAGGTGAGAAGTGATGGTAGCTTCGAGAGGGGCACGGATGATGGAGGGAATGAGAGGCACAAATTCTGGATACATTTTGAAGATGTGACCAACAGAAAGTACTGGCAAATGGGCTGAAGCCTATGGGGCCTGGCACAGTGGCTCACACCTGTAATCCCAGCATTTTGGGAGGTTGAGGTGGGTGGATCGCTTGAGCCCAGGAGTTCGAGACCAGCCTGGACAACATGGCAAAATAATGTTTTGTATTTTCTACCAAAACTACAAAACATTACCTGGGCATGGAGGCACATGCCTGTATTACCAGCTACTCAGGAGGCTGAGGTGGAAGGATCACCTTGTCAGAGGCATGTGAACCAGAACAACTCCACGTTGAATAGGAGCTGGGTAAAATGAGGCTGAGACCTACTGGGCTACGTTCCCAGACGGTTAAGGGATTCTAAGTCATGGGAAGAGGTAGGAGGTCAGCACAAAATATAGGTCATAAAGAACTTGCTGATGGGCCAGGCGTGGTGACTCACGCCTGTAATCCCAGTACTTTGGGAGGCTGAGGCAGGTGGATCGTCAGGTCAGAAGATCGAGACCATCCTGGCTAACACGGTAAAACCCTGTCTCTATTGAAAATACAAAAAAATTAACCAGGCGTGGTGGCACACACCTGTAATACCAGCTAATCAGGAGGCTGAGGCAGGAGAATCGCTTAATCCTGGAAGGTGGAGCTTGCAGTGAGCTGAGATCGTGCCACTGCACTCCAGCCTGGGTGACAGAGTAAGACTCTGCCTCAAAATAAAATAAAATAAAATAAAATATAAAATAAAGACCGTGCTGATAAAACAGCCCACAGTAAAGAAGTTCGCCCAAACCCATCAAAACCAAGATGGCCACAGGAGTGAGCTCTGGTCGTCCTCACTGCTACACTCCCACCAGCGCCATGACAGTTTACAAATGCCATGGCAACGTCAGGAAGTTACCCGATATGGTCTAAAAAGGGGGAGGCATGAATAAGCCACCCCTTGTTTAGTATATCATCAAGAAATAACCATAAAAATGGGCAACCAGCAGCTCTCAGGGCTGCTGTGTCTATGGAGTAGCCATTCTTTTATTCATTTACTTTGTTAATAAACTTGCTTTCACTTTACTCTATGGACTCACCCTGAGTTCTTTCTTGCATAAGATCTAAGAACCCTGTCTGGGGGTCTGGATCAGGACCCCCTTCCTGTAACAACCTGAGCCCAGGAGGTCGAGGCTGCAGTGAACCAGCCACTGCACTCCAGCCTGAGTGACAGAGCAAGACTGTCTATAAAAAAAGAAAAGAAAAGAAAAGAAAAGAAAAGAAAAGAAAAAGCCTATGGAAAAGAGAAGTCAATGGCCGCACCAAGATTTTGATCTAACTGGGTATAAATGGAGCCATTTATCTAAACATGAGTGAAGTGCAGGGTGAGTGTGCCATCAGTGGAACTTACTGAATTATTTAATTATAAGGATTGTGGTGGAACAATAAAGATGTTGGCCATGCTCCTTCAAGCCCCAAACTCACTGGATAGGCTAAGTGAAAAAAAATAATAATAATAAGCAAGAATAAGCAAAAATCTGTCCCACATAAAGGAGGCAATCACTTTCTGTCCACACGTAAGGAAAACTGAGCTTCCTTGGCAGGCATGGAGAACTGACGCTGTCCGAGACCAGCATCCCCGTGACTTCTGACTTTTCATTTTGACACTTATTTTCACATTTGCTCAAGTTGTGCCTATTCTAGAGCAATTTAAAAGCGGCTCTTTCTTCAACCCCATGCTCGCATCATTCCAAGGACAGACTTCAAATGGGGTGGTGGGTCACCTGGTGTCTGAAATTTTCCTATAAATGTCCCCCTCCCTGGATAGAGTTAGTCAAAGTTGGATGTGTGTAGAAGGTGTAGAGGGATGTGGAGGTGTGTGTAAAGCTATGAGAATATTTTACTGTATCCTTTCCATGCCCAGGTTGGTCAAACTGGTTTTGCTGGTAAACACTTCCCAAATCAGAGAATAATGACAGGCAATTGATCATCAAAAAAATCCAACAATGACAAAAACAAAGCGCGCACACACACACACACACACACACACACACACACACACACACTGACAACCTCCTCTTCCCCTCAAACTGACAACAGAAAAAAAAAAAAAAGCTTTTAAAAAGAAAGAGAAATCTTTGTGAATGTAAATTGTAAGTTGAGGGCTGGAGAGAGAGCAGGATTGGAGAGGGGAGGTCTCTACCTCAAGGGGGCTTCACTTACTGGTGTCTCCAGTTAATAAAATAGATTATACTTTCATGAGATTCCCCCAAATTATAAACATTTCTCCTAAAACCATTAATAGTGATAATACATGATAGACATGAGTGACTGATACTTCATAGAAGTCATAGCATCATCACCATCACCTTTGATGATCATTTCCTGCCAGCCAGGGCTCCGCACCCCTGGTCTGTGTTGGCCTCAAGGCCCCCAGCAGCCCTGCAAGGAAGCTGCCTTTATGTTCACCAGCTTAGGCATGTGTCAGGGTGAGGATCTTGCCTCCCCTGCTGTGTGCATTCCCCTCAAACTCCACTCTAAGTGCCCCAGCCTGTTTGGTGGCACAGAAAGCCTCTTCCCAGAACCTTCACGTCACATCTTCAAGTTCAAAACTCATCTCCCGTCATTTATAATCATTTGGCAAATTTCATTTAAAAAGGAAATCCATTTAATGAAATATTTCCGTTTTAAATACCAGCACATTAGATTTACAAAAATGTGCCCATCTTGAATATATTTAAGCAAAAATCAATAAAGGTTAATAGCATATTGCTAGCGCATCGCGGCAACAGAAAGCCAAATAATTCCTTTTCTAATTGAATAGTACCACTGGAGTGTGAGGAGGAATCAACAAAGGCATTTCTACCATATCTTTTCAAATGGTGTGTGAAATTCAACCATTGGGCTGTGATAGCCACATAAGATTCAAATTTGACTAATTAGGTGAATTGTGCAATTTTCCATTTTTTAATAGGAAAGGAGGATGGCGAGGCAATTTTGAGAGGGTTGGGCTGAGAGCGGTGGGGGGAATATTGTGTGAAGATAACAAAGTCTTTAACAACAATGTAATTTAAGAAAAAGGATTTAATTGGAACCTATTACCAGACAAGCCCGCTGGTTTGAAGGACAAGATTAAAAATATTTCATTATTGCACCTGATGTTGGGAATAGATGCTCAAGGAATTTATCATTTTCCTGAATCACTTACTGCCCAGCACTTTCTCTAAAGGAAAGGGGATTTATAGTAAAGTATCAGGCCAAAGAAACTGCAGTTCTTTCTGGCAGCCCTTTTTTTTAAAAAAATTTTTTTTAATTTTTAATTTTTTTTTTTTTTTGAGGCTGTCTTGCTCTGTCGCCCAGGCTGGAGTGCAGTGGCATGATCTTGGCTCACTGCAACCTCCACCTCCCAGGTTCAAGTGATTCTCTTGCCTCAGCCTCTCAAGTAGCTGGGATTATAGGCATGCACCACCACACTTGGCTAATTTTTATATTTTTGTGTAGAGATGGGGTTTCGCCATGTTGGCCAGGCTGGTCTCGAACTCCTGACCTCAAGTGATCTGCCTGCCTCAGCCTCCCAAAGTGCTGGGATTATAGGCGTGAGCCACCGCGCCTGGCCTCTGGCCACTCTTATTTAATTTTTCCCCCATGGTAATGGATATCTGTCCTTACTGCAGAACACCAATCTACACCAATCTCCCCTCTTCCTTATCAGCACCTTGAGTGCTCTTGGGGAAACCGCCAGGTTTAGCCCTGTAGTTTGAGTCCAGATGTGTCATCAGGCCAGCCTCAGGGCAGACTCTGATTGTCTAACCAGCCTGCATGTTCCCTGGACCCAGAGGCTGGCTCAGTGAATAAGCATATCGTCAAATCCCCAACAAAAACACACGAAAAACAAATAACGTCTCCCTGCTCCCTCAACTGAGAGGGTCTAGAAGCAATGTCACCTTGGTATCAACAAGTACACCTAGGTTAGCCGCAGTGGCTCACGCCTGTAACCCCAGCACTTTGGGAGGCCAAGGCAGGTGGATTGCTTGAGCTCAAGAGTTCAAGATCAGCCTGGGCAACATGGCAAAATCCTGTTGCTACCAAAATATAAAAAATTAGCTGGGCATGGTGGTGTCCACCTGTGGTCCCAGCTACTTGGGAGGCTGAGGCAGGAGAATCTCTTGAGCCTGGAGACAGAGGTTGCAGTGAGCTGAGATGGCCCCACTGCACTCCAGCCTGGGCCACAGAGTGAGACCCAATCTCACAATAAAACAAGTACATCTAGAGCCCAGATCTTACAATAAAAGGAACCGGGGCTCCTTGAAGAAATGGCAGATCCCAGGACCGGGGCAGAAAATATACAACATAAGCCTGAAGCATCTTCTGGTTCCAGAAAGTAAGAAATGCTAAAGCAAATAAACAACCCCAAATCACAGGGTCATGGCCAAAGGGCACAGGACCCACCCCAAAGAGCTCCCTGCGGTCAAAGCTAGAGCAAGTTGAACAGGAAAGTAAAGAAGTGTTAGATTATACATAAAAATAAGTAAATATGTATTCAGAGTTCGAAATAAATATGTATGCTCCAAACTGATGCAAGTAAATTATTAAATAAATAAATAGGGAGAAGTAGACAAATCTCTCATGCAGAAATATTCCAAATAATGTACGGAGATGCTTCACCCTCAATGGGGAAGCATAGCTCCCACTCTTGAAGTGTGGCCTGCACATAGGGCCTTCCTTCCAAAGAGTCCAGGAGGAAAGAGTAACCGCACACTGGAGAAACCTGACAAGCCTCAGCCCAGCCAGGTGATCAAGGTTCATATCAACAGTGATAAGTTGTGTTCAGGGTATATATGCTTACGTAATGGGATGAGAAGGGCACTCTACCTCTGGGATCTTCCTCCCAGACACCTGTAACCCCATCTATTCACAAGAAAACATCAGACAAATCCTAACCAAGAGACAGTCTGCAAGTACCTGACGAGCCCTCCTCCGAACAGTGCAGGTCGTCAGAGACAAGGAGAATCTGAGCAACGGTTGCAGCCAAGTGGAGCCTGAGGCGATATGATGACTAAATGTCATCCAGGATCCAGGGCAGAAAAAGGACATTAGGTAAAAGCTAAGGAAATTGGAATAAATGTGGACTTTAGTTGATAATATTGTATCAATGTCAGCTCAGAGAATTGTACTGTGGTCACCTAAGATGTTAATGGAAGAAACTGGGTGTGAGTACAGGGGAACTCTGTACTTTCTTTGGAATTTTCCTGTAAATCTTAAATTGTTCTAAAATTTAAAAAATATTCTTTTAAAAACCCGATATGAACAGGTATTTACGGGACTTCTGGGAAAATAAAGCCCCTTGCATGGGATCATGTGTAGGGCATAAGAATATGAAATTTGCAAATGACTGTGACATTTTGCCACCAAAAAGGGGAAGACTCAAGCTGCCAGCAGTTTCTAGGTATAGTTTATGGTTAAGCTTACACTGAAGAATGAAGGAAGAGGCCAGGCACAGTGGCGCACACCTGTAATCCCAGCACTTTGGGAGACCGAGGCAAGTGGATCACCTGAGATCAGGAGTTCGAGACCAGCCTGGCCAACATGGCGAAGCCCCGTCTCTATTAAAAATGCAAAAATTAGTCAGGTGTGGTGGTGCATGCCTGCAATTCCAGCTACTCAGGAAGCTGAGGCAGGAGAATCTCTGGGACCCAGGAGGCAGAGGTTGCAATGAGCCGAGATTGCACCATTGCACTCCAGCCTGGGCGATAGAGCGAGACTCCATCTCAAAAAAAAAAAAAAAGGGAGAAAGAAGAAGTACAGAGAAATAAAGTTCTTGATGATATGACCATGAGCGGCTGGATCCAGCCTTGCCTGAGATTAACTTAATCCTTGACTTTTCTGATTCTGAACGAGTAATTCCCTTATTATTTGAGTGGAGTTTTTTGTCATTTGCAACATAATGATTAATTAGGCATTGTTTGGAAGCATTCTCATCTCCTCTGAACTGCTCAGTAATCCCAAATTCTGAGCTCACACAGTCTGTGATGTTTGAGGTGCAAATTAATCCCTGAAAAAGCCTCAGCGGTGCATGCTTTGGGGACACTTGTCTGCCATCTCCAGGGCAGAGTCAGGTGCATGGGTGGAAGGCTGCAGGGACCTCTGAGCTAATGGGGTTTTTGGTGTTGGACTTCAGTTCCCACCAAATAAATCTCCCTCCCCTGTTAGAGGATAATTTCTGGGACATCTTCTGACTAAGCTGAGACTTGAGCCCCTTGCTTCTCAGTTTTCTTGGTCTGTGGCTGTTTGTTGTTTTATTTGGGGATGGCTGGGGATGTGCTGTGATTGTGGTTCGGGTTTTCGTGGCTGCTGTAGACTTCACTGGGAGATCACCCCCTTTGTGTCCCACCCCACTTCTAATAGTTATGTTCCTACTTGTTATTTTTAAAAAGTCTTTCATGTAGATTATTTAACCTGGAGAAACTTCAGAAACGGAAGGCCATTTGTGTAAACAAACAATCAAACATTTCTTTTTTTTTTTTTTTTTTTTGAGACGGAGTCTCGCTCTGTCCCCCAGGCTGGAGTGCAGTGGCCGGATCTCAGCTCACTGCAAGCTCCACCTCCCGGCTTCACGCCATTCTCCTGCCTCAGCCTCCCGAGTAGCTGGGACTACAGGCGCCCGCCACCGCTCCCGGCTAATTTTTGTATTTTTTTTAGTAGAGACGGGGTTTCACGTGTTAGCCAGGATGGTCTCGATCTCCTGACCTCGTGATCCACCCACCTCGGCCTCCCAAAGTGCTGGGATTACAGGCTTGAGCCACCGCACCCGGCCTTTTTTTTTTTTTTTTTTTTAAGACGGAGTCTCGCTGTGTCGCCCAGGCTGGAGTGCAATGGTGCAAGGTCAGCTCACTACAACCTCCGCCTCCCAGGTTCAAGTGATTCTTCTGTCTCAGCCTCCTGAGTAGTTGGCATTACAGGCGCCTGCCATCAAACACGGATAATTTTTTTGCATTTTTAGTAGAGACAAGGTTTTATCATATTGGCCAGGCCTGTCTCGATCTCCTGACCTCGTGATCCGCCCGCCTTGGCCTCCCAAAGTGCTGGGATTACAGGCGTGAGCCACTGTACCCGGCCACAGTCAAACATTTCTAAATGGCCCCTGCTTCCACAGGGCAAGGACTATCTCTTAATCATCTTTATGTTACTAGTGCACAAGTCCTCGGTTCAGCACAGCAAGTCGGTAAATGAGCGAGCCTGTAACTCCCGCCTACAGGGAAGGAGCCTGAGATGCAGACAGGCCCGATGCGTGTTGTGGGCAGGATGCCACTCAAGTCTGTCTGGCTCCAGAGCTCCTTGCTTCTCTGTCCCCACTCCCCACCTGCCCCAGCACCAGCCTTCCTGTGAGCTCTTAGAGGAAGGGACAGTCTTCTTGCCTGAGTGGCTAATGACAGCCCAGATCCGTGCTCAATCTTTGAGCACAAGCTCTTCGGACGAGTGACTAAAGGCCGTTGAAAAGCCAGCCCCACCGATGCCCAGGATAGGAGGCGCAGTGCTTTGAACAGAGCACTCTAATCTCCTCCTTAGCTACCAAAGGAATGGAGGGTTTCTCCTAAGGCTGTCAGTCAAACCATCACAGCCTTTGTGAAAGGAGTGACCTCGGACTGCAGTCACACACCTGCCCTTTCAGCAGCTCTTTCATGTTCTTTAACTCAACTGCACAGGGTTCCAAAGGCCACCTTCATTCACCTTCATCCCGCTAAACTCCTGAGGCATAAAATCCTGCACTCTGCGGTTCTTTTCCCCATTTGTTCTAAAGGTTACCTTAGCTGCTACTTTGAAGGAATTCATTCATTCATTCAACAAATTTTTGTTACGTGCCTACTCTGCATCAGGCACTGTACAAGACACGCAGGGCTGCCCTCTTCATGACTCAACTCTGCAAAATGCCTCCCTGATATGCAAAGACGATGGGTCTATTTCAATTCAAATACTTATCAGAAAAAAATTTCCCCCCGTTTTGTAGTTGGACGGGCTACAAAAGGTCTAGGAGAGAGCCTTCATCTTTGGGGTGGGCCACATAAACCCAGGCAGGTATAGGCAGTTGTAGGACATCACACAATGCTAGGATAAGATGCTAAAGTTGACAAGAAAAACAAGCATCTCCTATGGCAAAAGATAGCCTTAAAAATTCCTTAAATATTCTTAGAGTCCTCGGTTTGAGCATGCAATCCCGTGTGGTAATGTATGTGTACAAATGTAGAATGTTGTCTTAGTTCATTTTGTGCTGCTGTAAAAGAATATCTGATATTGAGTAATTTATAGAGAATAGACATTTATTTCTCATCGTTTTGCAGGCTGAGAAGTCCCGGATCAAGGTGCAAACATCTGGCAAGGGTCTTCTTGCTGCACCATCCCAGGGAGGAAGGTGGAAGGCAGAGGGGCAGAGAGGGTGAGAGAGAAAGGAGGACTGAACTTGCCCTTTTCTTTCTTTCTTTCTCTCTTTCTTTCTTTCTTTCTTTCTTTCTTTCTTTCTTTCTTTCTTTCCTTCCTTCCTTCTTTCCTTCTTTCTTTTCTTTCTTTCTTTCTTTCTTCTTCCTTCCTTTCTTTCTTTCTTTCTTTCCTTTTCTTTTTCTTTTCTTTCTTCCTTTCTTTCTTCCTTCATTTCTTTCTTTCTTTCTTTGATACATGTGCTGAACATGCAGGTTTGTTACGTAGGTATACACGTGCCATGGTGGTTTGCTGCACCTATCAACCCATCATCTAGGTTTTTGTTTGTTTGAGACAGAGTCTTGCTCTGTCACCCAGACTGGAGTGCATGGCGCCATCTTGGCTCACTGTAATCTCCGCCTCCCAGGTTCAAGTGATTCTCCTGCCTCAGCCTCCTGAGTAGCTGAGATTACAGGTATGTGCCACCATGGCTGGCCAATTTTTTTGTATTTTTAGTAGAGATGGTGTTTCACCATGTTGGACAGGCTGGTCTCAAACTCCTGACCTCAGGTAATCTGCCTGCCTTGACCTCCCAAAGTGCTGGGATTACAGGCGTGAGCCACCATGCCCAGCCTCATCTAGGTTTTAAGCCCAGAGTGCATTAGGTATTTGTCCAAATGCTCTCCCTCCTCTCTCCCCCAACCTCTCGACAGGCCCTAGTATGTGATGCTCCCGTGTCTATGTGTTCTCATTTGAACTTGCCCTTTTCTCATGAACTTACTCCCTGGATAACAGCATTAATCCATTACTAAGGGCAGAGCCCTTGTGGACTAAAGAGGTAATTAACCTCTTAAAGGTTGCACCTCTTACAATGCTAATCAAATTTCAACCTAAGTCTTGGAATGAACAAATCTTCAAACCAAAGCAAAATTATATAGACATAGGTCATGTATTGTAAAGAATATTACAGAATTAATTTTACCGTGTTTTCTTTTACACAGAAAAGTGCATACAGAGTGTTACAGTTACAGAACTGACTTTATCAAGCTCCCTGCTGGGCCCCCTTCGATTCTGAATTTGGCAGCCCGAGGAGTCCTGTTAAACCAAGTTGAATCTGATCGCTGCCCCCGTGGCTCCCATCACATGGGGTAAGATCAAGGCCCTTGAAGTAGCCCCAGGGCCCTATGATTTGTCCCCATCTCCCACTGACCCATCTCCTGCCACTGCCCCCTGCCCACCTGTGTAGCTACACCAGCCTCCTGGTGTTTCTGGAGCCCACCCGTCCTGCTCTCTCTCAGATGCACTTGCTCTTCCCTCTGCCTGCACATCCCAGCCAGACACATCCTCTCCCCTTCTCCTCTGCAGGTCTCCCTCAAATTGCTACCAAAACACCAGGGTTTCCCCCAACTCCCAGCATCCCTTAGCCCCCTCCCCTGCCTTATTTTTCTCTTACCACTATCAGACATACCCTATGTTTGATTTTTTATTTTTAAAAATTTCTTAAATAGAGACAGAGTCTTGCTCTGTCACCATGGTGGAGTGCAGTGGTGTGATCAGAGCTCATTGCAACCTCAAGCTCCTGGGTTCCAGCCATCCTCCTGCCACAGCATCCCTAGTAGCTGGGACTGCAGGCATGCACCACCACACCCAGCTAATTTTTCTTGAACTTCTTTTTTAGAAACAGGGTCTCGGCCGGGCGCGGTGGCTCAAGCCTGTAATCCCAGCACTTTGGGAGGCCGAGACGGGTGGATCACGAGGTCAGGAGATCGAGATCATCCTGGCTAACACGGTGAAACCCCATCTCTACTAAAAAATACAAAAAACTAGCCAGGCGAGGTGGCGGGCGCCTGTAGTCCCAGTTACTCGGGAGGCTGAGGCGGGAGAATGGCGTGAACCCGGGAGACGGAGCTTGCTGTGAGCTGAGATCCGGCCACTGCACTCCAGCCTGGGCGACAGAGCGAGACTCCGTCTCAAAAAAAAAAAAAAAAAAAAAAAAAAAAAGAAACAGGGTCTCATTATACTGTCCAGGCTGGTCTCAAACTCCTGGCCTCAAGTGATCCTCGCACCTCGGCCTCCCAAAGTGCTGGGATTATAGGCGTGAGCTATAATCCCAGTTGTGTACAGTGCCCAGCCTAGTTTTTTTTTTTAATCCTTTTTGTTGTTGTTGTTGTTTTAAATTCCTAATTCCCCAAACTTGTCAGTGTTTTATTTTTAAATGTTGTTGAACTGTAAACTCCACAAGGATAAGGTTTCTCGTCTTTTTTGTTCTCTGCTGTGTGCTCTGCTCCTATAAATGGGCGTGGCACTTGGTAGGAGCTTAATCAATCTTTGCCAGATGAAGGAATGAATGAATGGATGGATGGATGGATGGATGAATGAATGAATGGATGAATGAATGGATGGATGGATGGATGAATGGATGGATGGATGAATGGATGGATGGATGAATGAATGAATGAATGGATGGATGGATGAATGAATGGATGGGTGGATGGATGGATGAATGAATGGATGAATGAATGAATGGATGAATGAATGAAGTGAGTAGCACCTGTGCACAATGGCTTATGGATTGTGTCAGTCAGGCTTCCTGGATTATATACTTCAATCAACGCTTTACAAAAATGCCGCAGGGGACAATGTCACTCTCTTATTAGAACAGAGAATAAATGGATTTGTGTTCTTATGGAATGATTAATTATTCTGGTTTATTTTTTCTTTTCCCCACCTTGGAAACAAGCACGCCATTGCCACAAAGTGAGAAATCTGTATATTAACCATGTTTCACTCTGAGCTCAGAGCCCCCCTCTTCAACCATGGCCTCATCTGTCAAACTTGTGTGTTTGGGAAGTAATGACACCCCGCCAGAGAACATTCCCCAAATCAGAGCAACAACGTGTGCTTTAGTCAAGGAGTTCTTCCGAGTTCTTACCCGTGGGGCGCACACAGTGGCCTGTGCGTGCACACAGTGGCCTTTTCATGCCCTAGATGTAAGTTGTTTGTATTTTTTCATGTTTTATTGTTTCACCTTTGATTTTTTTCTCCAAAACAAAGCTCTGCCAGATGTAACCTGGCTGCTTATATAATACCATTCCAATTTGTTAAATATCATTGATAATAGATATTCTTGCAGGATCTAAGAACAGCAAAGGCAGCTCGTGGATAATACTATAAGTGGTGCCATGAAAGGTACTGGATAAATGTGAAGCATGACTGGGTGCTATTCATGAGTAGCTGCAGAGCGGTGCTGTGCACGGGATGGGTTATGTCAGAGCCCACCTCTGCCCCAAACTGGTAGTCTTTGGGAAGCTGGTGTCAGCCTCTGGGTAAGTCTTAGTCTCACCACCTGGAAAATGGGGACGACATTAGCACTTTCTTCAAAGGGCCATTGTCAGCCTGGAATGAAATCCAGGATGGATGGCCGCTCTCCCAGGGCTCGGAGCGCTTGTTCAGTCACAGCCGCCAGCTCCTGCCGTTATTCCTATCAGTTTAGCCTCTGAGAAGAGGTGAGCTGCGGAGACTGTAATGCCCAAGCATGGACGTTGCTGTTGCCTCAGAGATGTCACTCTGGCTTGGATCTTGTCCCCAATAGGCTCTGAGGAGCACTTGCCGCTGGGCAGGGCCCCAAGTATGTGCTGGGCTTTCCCAGGTCAGCCTCCCTCCAGCAGGCAGCTGGCACAGGTGGCCCAGGGAGAAAGTGCTCCTCCTCCAAGCCCTCCAGGAAGGCTGGGCTGTCCAGCAGAGGGAGTGGAGACAGGCTGGGAGACAGGGGGCTTCCCACGGTCCCCCCTGGCCCATTTCTGAGTTAAATCAGGCCCCCGAGAGTCCAGAAATGTCCAAAACTCTCCCTGCCTCGAGGCTTTTTCTGGTGGTGGTAGAGGGGATTTAGTTATTTTAATAATATCTGGAATTTATTCTGAATGATCAGTTATACATAACCATTATGTAGCATTATTTATGAAATTGGGAGGCATGCCTCGTAATTAGGGAAACTCTAATGAAGGGGGGGCCCTAATTTATGTCATAAACAGGACATCATCCAGTATTCTCTTGACCTCACCTCTCTGGCCACACCCCACCCCCAAGATTGATTTACATTTGAAAGATGCCCTGTGCCTCTTGAGACATTTCTCTCTGTCTCTCTCTCTCTCTCTCTCTCTCTCTCTCTCTCTCTCTCTCTCTCTCTTTTTATCCAATCGCTTGATCTCGGATCACTGCAACCTCTACCTCCCGGGTTCAAGTTATCTTCCTGCCTCAGCCTCACAAGTAGTTGGGATTCCCAGCTAATTTCTGTATTTTTAGTAGAGATGGGGTTTCACCATGTTGGCCATGCTGGTCTCAAACTCCTGACCTCGTGATCTGCCCGCCTCAGCCTCCCAAAATGCTAAGATTACAGGCCATCACGCCTGGTCCTGCTGGTCATTTTCAGTGCCTGCAAAGAAAAGCAAATTTTTTTCCCCTTAGATGTGAACACAGAATTGTTTCCTCCTGTTAGTTGTGATTCCTTGGTTATTCTTTCTACAATTAGAAAAAAAAGCCATCCTCTGTGAAGCCTGGTGTCACCTTTTCAGGAAAGCCTGGGGACGAATGGGCAGGTACCAAAAGCATTTTTCCCTATTACGATCACAATTAGATAGTCATGATACTGATCATTATTGTTTTGTGGAATGTTTACTCTGCAGGCACTGGACTAAGCTCTTTGTATACTTTCTGTTATTCAGTCCATATAACAGTTCTGAGAAAGGAAGGCTCAGAAGGGCAAAAAGCTTATGTATATCTTCTGATCAGGAGGTTGTCCCATTCCACAGAGAGCACAGAACCATCTACCCTTTCTTCTCCCTCCCATGAGTGACCACTGGGAGGGAAAATGTGCTGTGGGTGCCTCAAGAAAGAGAAGGTACTTGAATGTCGACTTCTCCTGGGTGACTTATTGACCACAGACAGATATTTGTTGAATGATGGAAAAGGAGAATGGGGCCGCCATCTTCCCTTGGGACATTCTCTTGTGACACATTGTAGACCAAAGCATTGGTGGGAAGGCAAGAAGGAAGAAGATATGCAGAGGGAAGCAGAGGCAAGACCAGATCTTCCTGATTTCTGGTTTGATGGCACCATCGAGGCAGGGGAGCATCTCTGCCCTTACCAATGCAGAAATCAACTAACAGCAACAACAGCAATAATTGGCATTTATTGAGGATTCATTCTGTTCCTGATTGCCCATTAGTTATACAGCAAAATTGCAGTCTTTTAGTTTTAAATAAGACAATAGCTCAGAAGTAAATGGTAACTGTATTAGCCCGTTCTCACACTGCTATAAAGATAGTACCAGAGACTGGGTAATTTATACAGGAAAGAGGTTTAACTGACTCACAGTTCCACATGGCTGGGGAGGCCTCAGGAAACTTACAATCATGGAGGAAGGAGAAGGTGAAGCAAGGCACATCTTCCCATGGCAGCTGGAGAGAGAGAAGGGAAAACCACCACTTATAAAAATATCAGATTTTGTGAGAAGTCACGCCCTGTCACGAGAACAGCTTGAGGAAACTGCCCTCGTGATCTAATCACCTCCCACCTTGTCCCACCCTGGTGGGGATTACAATTCGAGATGAGATCTGGATGGGGACCATATCAGTGAGTAAATGTAAGTAGGTGCAAGAGAAGAAACACTGCCTTACCCTCCACTGGGAGAGGCTGTCAGATGTCAGGACACTGGAGTGAGTGAACCATTAAGAACTTTAGGGCTGGAGTCAAGCAGCCTCCAATTCAAATCCTGGTTCCTCTACTCACTAGTTATGAGGCCCTGGGTAAATCACACCACCATTTATCCATTGAACCATTCGTTTGTTCATTCATTCTATCTCTTCAACAAACGTTAGTTGAATACCTACTATACCCTAGGTAGGCATTTGAGAACTGAAGCCAACAGAACTCCCTGCGTCTGTGTTAGACAACACAGGAGACCAAGCAAATCTAACAGACTTGTTTGCTGCAGGAGATATGTGCTTCTGGAAGATGAGACTGTCAACTAACTAAATCACTTCCTCCACAAGACCTGCTGCAAGACCCTCATCTGGATGTGCCCACCATTTCAATTCCAAACCATTTTTCCTCAGGCGAGACCTGCCTTAACACCACTGGGTCAGTCCCTAAAACTATGATCAATACGTTTTCTTGAAGATCTTGGGTGCAGAAGTCTTCAACACGCTTTTCTAGCCACTCAGAATACAACAGTGAACAGAACAGACCAACTGCTGTCCTTACAGAACATTCTAGTGCAGGCAGGGAAACTAAACAGATGAATCAATACATTTGCACAATATTTCAGATGGTGGAAGTGCCAGGGGGAATAACAGAACAGGTTAAGGAGCTAGGGAGAGGGAGACAGATACTGTTTTTGTTTGTTTGTTTTGTTTTGTGTTGTTTTGTTTTTTGAGATGGAGTCTTGCTCTGTCCTCCAGGCTAAAGTGCAATGGTGCAGTCTTGGCTCATTGCAACCTCCACCTCCTGGGTTCAAGTGATTCTCCTGCTTCAGCCTCCCAAGTAGCTGGGATTATAGGTGCCCACACCATGCCCGGCTGATTTCTGTATTTTTAGTAGAGACTGGGTTTCACCACATTGGCCAGCCTGGTCTTGAACTCCTGACCTCCGGTGATCCACCTGCCTTGGCCTCCCAAGGTGCTGGGATTACAGGTGTGAACCTCCACGCCTGGCTGAGATACTGTTTTATGGAGAGTCACCAGGGAAGGCTTATCTGATAAGAGAACATTTGGGTAGACATCTGACAGAAAGGAAAGAGTTAGCCAAGGAGTTAACTGGAGGAGAAACACTCCAGGCTGAGCTCACAGCATGTGCAAAGGGCCTGGGGTGGGCTTGTGCTTGGCATACAGAGAGACAGAGCAAAGAAGTCTGTGTGACTGAGGGAGATTAAGCAAGAAGGAGAGAAAGAGAAAAAGAGGGCAGGGAGGTGTGTGAGTGTAGCAGGCCGGGTTGACCGGAGTCTTGCATGGCGTGTGTCTTTGCTCTGAATAAGGAGGGAGCCCTTGGAGAGTTTGGAGGAGAGGGATAATTTTTCTGATTTACTTTTTAAAAGAATCCCTCTGGATCTCAGTCTCCTGACCTGGCAAACATCCTGGAAAAGGCCTGTGGGTCGCAGGTCAATAACCCTCCAGTGTCTATGTCCTGCTCCCTGGAACCTGTGCATACGTTTTGTTATGTGACAAAAGAGACTGCAGATGTGATTAAATTAAGAATCTTGAGATGAGGAGATTAACTCGGATTATCCAGGTGGGCCCGATGTCATCACAAGGATCCTTTTAAAAGAAAGAGGGAGGCAGGAGGAGCAGTGTTAGAGTGGTGCAATGTGAGAAAGACTCT
Source organism: Macaca thibetana thibetana (assembly GCF_024542745.1). NCBI lineage: Eukaryota > Metazoa > Chordata > Mammalia > Primates > Cercopithecidae > Macaca > Macaca thibetana. The sequence goes on along the minus strand of NC_065587.1, from coordinate 43,020,210 downwards.
ATCAACCACTGCCGGCTTCAAAGATGAAGGAAGAGGCCACAAGCCAAGGACTGCAGGCAATGTCTAGAAGCTGGGAAAGTCAAATACGTGGATTCTTCCTCAGGGCCTCCAGGAAGGAGCACAGTCCTGCTCACACTTGGAATTTAACCTGGGAAGACCCATGTCCGTCCTCCATCCCCTAGGACTGTACGATAATGGGTTTGTTGCTTTAAGCCACCATGTGTGTGGTAATTTGTTACAGCAGCAACAGGAAAGTACTAGAGTCAGATAGTAAATATTTTCAGCTTTGTGAGTCATGCAGTGTTTTCCACAACTTGCAACTCTGCCATTGTGGGAAATGAATGAGTGTGGCTGGATTTGGACCACAGGCCGTGTGTGTCGACCCTTGTCCTAACATGTTAAATAAGAACTAAAAATAGTAGTAACTGCAGAACGTTGTGAGCATTAAATGAAATGATGCATATGGGGGCCAAGCGCGCTGGCTCACGCCTGCAATCCCAACACTTTGGGAGGCCAATGCAGGCAGATCACTTGAGGCCAGGAGTTCGAGACCAGCCTGGCCAACATGGTGAAACCTCATCTCTACTAAAAATACAAAAATTAGCCAGGCATGGTGACAGTCATCTGTAATCCCAACTACTGAGAAGACTGAGGCGCGAGAATTGATTGAACCTGGAAGGCGGAGGTTGCAGTGAACCGAGATCATGCCACTGCACTCTAGCCCGGGTGACAGAGTAAGATTCTGTCAAAAAAAAAAAAAAAAAAAAAAAAAAAAAAAAAAAAAAAAAGAAAGAAAGAAAGAGAAAAGAAAAGAAAAAAAAGAAAGAAATATTGTGTTTGGAGCTGTTGGAGCCTGAGAAATAGCACGCACCTGATCAATGTACATTATGATGATGCGAATGTTATTATTATTACCATCAATATTATTGCAGTGATCATATGAGGAATAGTCTTGATTTTTTTCCGGTAGTCTGCCCATCAGAACACCATAAGGGTAGGCGAGAATGATCCATTTGTCGGGTATTTCTGATGAGCCAGCCAATAGACACCACATTAGGGAGAAGACCAGCTAGGGAGGAAGAATAAAAAGAGAATAATTTTCTTTACTGAAAATGACAACCTAGAAGAGAAATGGTGAAAAACAAATATCTCCAAGTCACAGGATCATCCTGGCTTTGAATGGCACAGGGCTGTCCTGTTACCATTTCCCCATTCCAGCATTGACATATTTTATTGTTAATTGCTTTTTCAAACCTCATCAATGATCTTTTGCACTTTCTGCAAAGAAATGTTGAAAGCTTTTAATGAAGAAATTAATTATGTATAGTCTTGAATGCAAATTAGACTAATTAATTGTAGCATTGATACCCTTTCCTAGCACAAAATATGAGAACTGGCGTTATACATATTTATAAGGCACAGTACATTTTGACAGATGCCTGCAGACTGTGATGAAAAGGTGGTCAAGGTGTCTGAAAGGGATGCCTTTTCTCTGACAGATAAATAAGGTTGCATTTCGTGAGAAGTTTAGTTTAGTTGTCTACAATAGTGACTTTGGAATGTTGAGATGTGAAAACTTTTGGCATAAAATGGATTTTCCTCCAAATGGAAAAACTTCTGTAGAGTCGAGATGATTGGATTTGGGATTGAACATATCCTGGGAAAATGCATTGGGGTGTTCTTGGTTCTTACCAGGCAATTAGTAAAGGAGGTCACATATCCCCAAGAGCCATGTCTGTCGGGGCTGGATGAGGGAGTGGTTGGGGCACACCTCTTTTTAATTGTGTTTTGTTTTTTTGTTTTTTTTTTTGAGACAGAGTCTCGCTCTGTCGCCCAGGCTGGAGTGCAGTGGCCGGATCTCAGCTCACTGCAAGCTCCGCCTCCTGGGTTCACGCCATTCTCCTGTCTCAGCCTCCCGAGTAGCTGGGACTACAGGCGCCCGCCACCTCGCCTGGCTAGTTTTTTGTATTTTTTTTAGTAGAGACGGGGTTTCACCGTGTTAGCCAGGATGGTCTCGATCTCCTGACCTCGTGATCCGCCCGTCTCGGCCTCCCAAAGTGCTGGGATTACAGGCTTGAGCCACCGCGCCCGGCCTTTAATTGTGTTTTATTCCATTCAAGACAATGGAGAGTGGGCACCTGTGTAAATTTCACTTGGTCCCCAGGAACCAATATTCTGCCCCGAAGAAAAGAACTCACTGGAGCTAAAAATGGCCACAATGTCAACAGCTTCTCCCGTCCAGAGGTAGAGTTTGTCCACCCTTTGGATCTTGGCCGTATGACTTGCTTTGGGTGGCCAGTGGGACTTCAGCAAACCCGATACAAGCAAAGGATTGAAAAATGCTTCTGCATTGGAGTTTGCCTTCTCCTGCTGCTGCTGCTGGAAATCCTTCTGTCACCAGGAGAGCAAGCACATGGAGAGAGGCCTGGCTATCCCAGAGATGGCCCCAGGCAGGTGAGTGAGGCCATTCCAGACCAGCCAGCCCCTGCCAAGCCAGCCTAGAGAAGAAGACTATCCAAGCAACAAATTGAATTATGAGAAATTTAAAAACACATGTTTGCTATTTCATCCCACTGAGTTTGGGATAATGTGTTAGGCAGCAAGGGCTAAGATACAATTTAGCACCAAAATTTCAGAGCACTTCCTTCCTGTATTTGAAGAAGGTGGATATTAAGAACCTTATTTGTAAGTGGCAGGTACTGAGTCCTAGAAGGTCTGTCATGGATAAAGACCAGTCATGAAAAAGGCAGACAATGAACAGGTAAATGCATCAATGCCTCATTACAGATGGAAGGAGTTGAGTTGGACAAAGAGGGAGGGAAGACCCTTCACTTTGAGCGAGTGCAGCAGGCACTACTGTGACCTTCCGATGGCCACCTTCTACCTCCACCTTCTTCCTGCCTTGTCAGACCTGTCCAGGTTGTGACAGAGGCTGAAGGCACAGGCACTCTCTTTCCCAGCTTCCTTGGCAGCTGGGTATGACCACGTGACCCAATCCTGTCCAAGGGACCCAGGGAAATCTGCTGGGATATCCTTGGGAAGGCTTCCTCCCTGGTAAAAAGAGACACATCTCCAATGGCGTGGCCATGTCCTTCTGTGCTAGGCAAAATGCCAAATGTCCCCTCTGAGATTTCCTGTCCTAATCATCAGAGCTGTGGATATGCTGAGCTATCATACTCACGATCGTTTTCAATATATGGCAAGAGGGATTTCGTGATGCAATTAAGGCTACTCATCGGGCCCACGCGAATCACATGAGCCCCTTAAAAACAGAGCGATTTGACCGGGTGCAGTGGCTCACACCTGTAATTCTGGCACTTTGGGAGGCTGAGGCGGGCGGATCATGAGGTCAGGAGATCGAGACCATCCTGGCTAACACGGTGAAAACTCGGTCTCTACTAAAAATACAAAAAAATTAGTTGGGCATGGTGTCAGGCCCCTGTAATCCCAGCAACTCAGGAGACTGAAGCAGAATGGCGTGAACCCAGGAGGCCGAGGTTGCAGTGAGCCGAGATCATGCCACTGCACTCCAGCTTGGGCGAGAGAGCGAGACTCTGTCTCAAAAACAAACAAACAAGCAAACAAACAAACAAACAAACAAAATAGACCACTTTCTCCAGTTGGTAGCAGGAAAATTCAGATATTCAAAGTATGAGAAGGGCTCAAAACAAGAGAGCTCTTTAGCTGCTGGCCTTGAGGATTGGCAGCAGGAGGAGGGCGGGGGTGGAGCTCATGAAAAAGGCCTGAAAGTGGCTTCTGGGAGCTGAGTGTGGTGTGGCTGACAGTCAGCATAATGAGGGTCTCAGTCCCTAATTTATTGTGGGGGGTGGGGGCTGTCTCTTTTCTTTAAGGACACAACCTCACTAGGCAACAAGTAGCTACAAGAGGGGCTGGACAGTTATCTGCAAGAGCAGCAGAGAAACAGGATCGCAGCCTTTGCACAGTCTTGGGGAGAAAAACAAACAGGAGGTGGAGACAGAGCGGGAGAAAGAGTTGGGATTCTACATCTCTCTTCCAGTCCCTTCCCCAGCGCTGGCTACACCCTAGCCACTCATTTTTCCCAGGTATCACCCCCTCACTGGGATCAGTTGTTAAGCTAGCTCAGTTTGCTGTAGGCTCCTTGAGATAAAAGGTGTTCCATCTGATATAACATCCTTCAGGATGAAGAGGCAAGCTATGGATGGTTCGCTTCGTCACAGCCTTTAGCTTGGCCCAACTTCTACAAATCTGTATCTTTCGATTCCAACCAGTTTCACTTGTGGGCGAGCAAATGCCATTCACCAGGGCTACCTGAAGTGTGGTTTGCGGTTCCGGTGACTGCCTACACTGTTAGCTGCTTGTCTTTAAGGAAATGGAGAATGAGTGCTGTGAAGCTTTTACAGCAATTGGACATTTATACAACATCCAAGTGCACAATCTCTTGCTGATGAGAATATATGCTCTTAGAGTACGGATAGTTTAGGTATGGTCAGGCTTGTGTGGTGGGTCTCATGTGGTGGGTCAGCAAGGTACATGCTATGTACTTACCATGCACAGTAGGACCATTTATTGGTCTGTGATGTATTGACAATAAAAATTAATTAATTAATTAATTTTAAAAACCCGTGACACTGGTAGCTTGTGAAGCACCACCCCAGACTTAGGCATGTCAAGATTTTCCTGGCAAACGTCATAGTTTGGGGCAATCTTTTCAGTTGGAGCCATAGCTTTTCTTCCTGGAATAAACGCAGGTGTGGTCACTGGTTCCTTCATTTCCTGTTGGGGACTTCTCGGATTCCTATCTTCCTTAGGTGATCTGCTTCCTTCACCCTCCAGCCAGGTGGAGAAGGCTCAAGTGCAGCAATTTCTGCCGGCTTTCCTTGGAAGATGATAGATTCAGAGTGTTAGGAGGAGGAGGTTTTCCAGCCCAGTGCTTCCCAGTGGTGTTCAGGGCCCCCAGATGCTTCTCGAAAAGGTCCCATTAATTTAAGAGACGCTGCTTTGTATCTCTCTCCTGGAAAGTGGGGATGGGACTGAGGATAAAAACTGGAGCTGGAAAGGACCCATGAAATTACAAAAATGCTCCATTTTTGCAGCAGAGGAAATGGAAATCAGAGAGGTCAATCAAAGGACTTGCATGAGGTCACATTTCAACAAGGACCCAGATTCTTAGAGAGAGCCTCTGGCACTAACTCACCTTGTTAGTTAGGGTACTGTTACGGCTGCTGGAACAAAGATCAAGATAACGGTGGCTAAGATGGAAGTTTGTTTCCGTTTTTTAATTATTATTTGTTATTATTTATTATTATTATTATTTTTTGAGATGGAGTTTTGCTCTCGTTGCCCAGGCTGGAGTGCAATGGCGCGATCTCGGCTCACCACAGCCTCCGCCTCCTGAGTTCAAGCAATTCTCTTGCCTCAGCCTCCCAAGTAGCTGGGATCATAGGCATGTGCCACCATGCCTGGCTAATTTTGTATTTTTAGTAAAGATGGAGTTTCTCCATGTTGATCAGGCTGGTGTCGAACTCTTGACCTCAAGTGATCCGCCCACCTTGGCCTCCCAAAGTGCTGGGATTACAGGCATGAGCCACTGCACCCGGTCCTTTTTCCCTTTTATGTCTCAGTGTAAGTAGGCTGATGGCATCGGAAACTCAGGCCCCTTCTCTTTTTTCTGTTCTTTCTTCAGTAGGAGGAATCTGTTTTGTAGTCTAAAATGGCTGCTTCAGCTCCTGCCACTGTGTCTGCATTCCAGCCAGAGGAATGAAGGGAAAAGACAAGGGGAGGACATGCTCCTTTATTTCTGAAGGTGTGTTAGGGATTTATTCCTACTTAATAAAAATCCACAGACCCTTAGGAGTATACACAATAGGTTTGTATTGGACCTTTGTTCAAGTATCTCAGGTAGTCTCCTGGGCAGCTCTCCCGACCTGGACTGGGTTCACTCACGCTCTGGGAATCAGCTGGCCGTCAGTACACCCAGGCTGTCCTCAACTGGGCCAACTAGACCAAGTTGACTGGGCTCCCCAGGACTCTCACCCTCCAACAGGCTAGCCCGGGTGTATTCTCACTGCCACGACGGCAGAGGCACGACAGCACAAACCCAGCGCACAAGCCCACTTCTGGCTTCTGCATTCATCTTATCTGCTAATGTCCCAGAGCCAAAGTGAGTCACCTGACTGAGCTCAGAATCAAGGGTTTGGCTAGCCCAGGATAGCTTGGAGCGGGAAGGAGCTGCCTTGTGTGGGGCAAAAAAGCAAGGAGACAGAGAGGAGGGAAGAACGGGTTACAGTTTCGCAATCTCTTACCCTCGGTACTTCAGTCATATCTGATGAGGTAGGACCTAGTCACTGGGCCACACTGAGCTGCAAGGGACTCTGGGAAGTGCAGTCTCACCAGAGAGGCATGCTCTCAGCTGTACCATTGACTAGGATAGAGGAGGAGAGGGCGGATGGAAGGGAAGGGAAGCAGAACTCTCGGCCACACTTGACCTGGAATCTTGGGCAAGCCCCAGGTTGCTCCACTGACTCTCTGCGTCTTTTCAGAACTTTCCCTGATCCACCAGTCAAAATGAATTCCCACCGCCTTTTCCTCTGAACTCCCCAGGAAGTACAGCTGCCTCCCTCCTAAAGTTTGTATGGCTTTCCACCTTGAGTTTTTTTGTTTTTTTTTTTTTTTTTTTTTTGAGATGGAGTCTCACTCTGTCATTCAGGCTGGAGTGTAGTGGTGCGATCTTGGTTCACTGAAACCTCCACCTCCCTGGTTCAAGCAATTCTCCTGCCTCAGTCTCCTGAGTAGCTGGGGTTACAGGCATTCGCCACCATACCCGGCTAATTTTTGTATTTTTAGTTGAGACGGTGTTTCAGCTTGTTGGTCAGGCTGGTTTCAAAGTCCTGGCCTCGTGATTCACTCACCTCGGCCTCCCAAAGTGCTGGGATTACAGGTGTGCGCTACCACACCTGTTTTTTGTTTGTTTGTTTGTTTGTTTTTTGAGACGGAGTCTCGCTCTGTCGCCCAGGCTGGAGTGCAGTGGCCGGATCTCAGCTCACTGCAAGCTCCGCCTCCTAGGTTTACGCCATTCTCCTGCCTCAGCCTCCCAAGTAGCTGGGACTACAGGCGCCCGCCACCTCGCCCAGCTAGTTTTTTGTATTTTTTAGTAGAGACGGGGTTTCACCGGATTAGCCAGGATGGTCTCGATCTCCTGACCTCGTGATCCGCCTGTCTCGGCCTCCCAAAGTGCTGGGATTACAGGCTTGAGCCACTGCGCCCGGCCTGTTTGTTTTTTTGAGAAGGACTTTTGCTCTTACTGCCCAGGCTGGAGTGCAATGGCACAGTCTTGGTTCACTGCAACCTCCGCCTCCCGGGTTCAAGAGATTCTCCTGCCTCAGCCTCCTGAGTAGCTGGTATTACAGGTGTGTACCACCACATCTAGCTAATTTTTGTATTTTTAGTAGAGTCGGGGTTTCACCATGTTGGTCAGGCTGGTCTTGAACTCCTGACCTCAGGTGATCCACCCACCTTGGCCTCCCAAAGTGCTGGGGTTACAAGTGTGAGCCACCGTGCCCAGCCTCCACCTTGAGTTAAACCTTTCTGTTTCTAGGTTTCTCTCCCCTGGTGACTATAAACTCCGTCAGTTTTCTGTTTGTGGAGCCCCAACTGTTAGCCAGGCCTGGAGACCCAGAGAGGGAAGACACAATCCCAGCAGAGTTTGAAAAGAGGTGGCCTGCACACCAGAACAGGCAGGCAGACTGCTTTGCCTGGAACATACCACACAGCGTTTACAAATTTAGTAGCAGCCAACATTTAAAATTTGGGAATCACCCTTCCAGAAACAGATAGATTTCTGGCTTCAAATGAGCAGATCTAGCAATACTGGGCCCATATTTCCATAATTAGAATGCTTGTTTAATATTATGTATGACATAATTTATATATGTGATATATAAACATGTAAGTGTATTTGCATTTTAGCTGTTGCCATTCCCTAAAATGTGGGCTCCACAAGAGGCTGGGACATTGCTTTGCTCACTGCTCTATTCTGGTGCCTCCCACAGAGCCTGGCATCAGGTCAGAAGTTACTTGTGAGTAATGAATTAGATGAAGCAACAATGGGTTGGAACAGCGGATCGCTGCCCTCTCCAAATGAGTCCCACTCGGTAATCTGTATTCCCTGCCTGGATCTTGGAGTTCAATACCCTCTGAAAGCAGAGTGCGCTGTCAACAATGAGCGTGCAATGTCATAGGTACCATGAGAAAGTTGAGCCCCAGGAAACCCCAGGAAGGAGCCAGGAAGGCTTCCTGAGTGCATTTGCCTGGCTGGAAAGTGAAGGGTAATTTTTAGGAGAGGGAAGAGCACGTCTGGAAGCCCAGAGGCCCATGCTATTGGTTCAATTTGGCTAAAGGCACATCTTTGGGGCAGAGGAGAGACTGGGACAGGTGGACAATGAGCAGATGGGGAAGATCCCTGTCTACTGGCCTGAGAAGCTTGATCTCTATCCTGAGGGATGAAGGTTTTGAGCCAAGGAGTAATAGGATCAGATTTGAGTTATAGAAAGGATTCTCACCTGCAGTGTGAGGAATGGGTGGGCATGCATGGGGGCTGGCCGGGGCTCCTTTTAGGATAGGGTCCTATGGGGGGCACATAATAATGAAAATCAATGAAGGGACCCATGTAAGATGACAAAAGTCAACTCACACTTGGCTCCACTGTCTGGGAAACAGTAGGGAGTAGTGGGGACTGTGGCGAACTGGTGCAGGCTCACCTGTCTACAGCAGGGCTTCCCAATCTTAGCACTATTGACATGGGGGGCTGGAAATTCTGTGTTCCATGGGGCTGACTATGCAATGCACACCATCTGGCAACATCCCTGGCCTCTATTCGCTAGATGCCAGTTAGGACCACTGAACATGTCTCCAGACATTGCCAGGTATCTCCTGGAGGGAGGAATCACCCCTGGCTGAGAACGACCAGTCTACAGGGAGCCATCACTCAGCACCAGCTAATGCTGCCCCATGGGAATGGAGAACCCACTGCTCCTGAGTCTTCCCGTTCGTTCTTCAATCTTTTCATATTTACTGTTGACAAATAATGTTTTTTGGGATGTTTTTGAGAAGTGGTAGCCAAAACCATGAGTGACAGACAAAAGCACACCTGGGCCTCAGCTGGCACCCTTTAAGCCAGCAGTCTCTCACAATCACCAAGGTGAGAAATGGTCTTTGGGATTTACAGTGGATTTATTCTTATATTCCCCAAAGGGCCTGCTTTCTGGGACCTTCCAGTCCGTAGTAACTTGTTCCAATATTTATCAAGTGAGCAAACAAAGAAGTTGGCAGTTTATTACACTAATGCTCTGGGTCCCTCCCTCTCTGCCCCCTCGTTTGTATTTGACATGCAAACCCCAGATCTCGAAGATCCCCCAAGCCTATTTCTCTCTCCTTCCCCACACTCCTCGCTTCTGTAAGAATTTAAGAGTTCAAAAAATCATCTGAACTCACAAACCCGATCCCACATGACTGCCAGCCTCTGCCAGCACCTACATCGGAAACCAGCCTTTCCAGAAACAGACAGAGGAGCCACCCACGAGCACGTCCCATCCCCCTCTTGGCCATGTGTGGGAAAATGCCATCTGCTTTGTGGTGGTCAGGACTATGAGTTTATGTTGAAAATGTTCTGCTCTGGATAAAAGTAAATTTTTAAAAAACCTTGTTCCTTAGAATTAACATCAATATTTATTTTTTGCACTGTTGACATTTCAGACTTCCCCCACCCTGCTTTCCCCATGTCTGGTAGGAAAGACTCCTGGTACGGGCCACGTGCAATGGTTTCTCATTTGCACACTTGCTCCACTACCCCCGTCTCTTCACAGTTGGGTGTTTTTGACAGGCTCTGACTCTTGTTTAGAGATTTAGTGAAATTTTACAGATTCAAGGATTCTGATCTCCACAATCCATTTCTGGTGGGCGTCCCATGTCTCCTGGCTGGGAATGCGAGTTGACAGAGGGCTGTAGAATCTGTAGGCTATTCTAGAGCCAGGGCACATAGGAGGCAACGCCTACAACAGAAATAATGATACAGACGGGAGCTCCCTTTATCTGGGGCTTTCTCGGAGCCTGCACAGGGCTGACCCTTGGTGGACTCCATCTTGTTTCACCCTGCCTGCACCCTGAGAGGCAAGTGGCATCTTCTCCCATCCTCTGTTCCAGAGCCCACCCCGGCTGGAGCCTGCCCGTCTTCATGCCTCACTCCTGCCACCCTTTGCCTTAACCTCTCTGCTCCCACCATCCAGGCTTGCCTTTGGTGGCTCCCTGGCAGGGAGTGGCAAGCTTTTTCTTCAAAAGGACGGGTTGCAAATGTTTTAGGCTTTGTGGCTTGCTAGGAAGCCACCTGGCTTTAGCATGAGGGTTCTGTGTCCCCAGAAACCCCATCTGTGCTAGGCGAACCAGGACAGCTGGTGACCCTACTTTGCCGCCAGTTGCTTTCTACGGCAACTACTCGACTCCATTATTGTAGCACTATAGCAGCCATTGAAAATACGTAAATAAGTGGGCATGGCTGTGTGCCAATAAAACTTTATTTTATTTATTTATTTTTTGAGACGGAATCTCGCTCTGTCACCCAGGCTGGAGTGCAGTGGCATGATCTTGGCTCACTGCAACCTCCGCCCCCTGGATTCAAGTGATTCTCCTGCCTCAACCTCCTGAGTAGCTGGAACTACAGGCACCCGCCACCACGCCTGGCTAATTTTTTGTATTTTTAGTAGAGACGGAGTTTCACCATGTTGGCCAGGATGGTCTTGACCTCCTGACCTCGTAATAGGCCAGCCTTGGCCTCCCAAAGTGCTGGGATTATAGGCGTGAGCCACTGCACCCGGCCTATAAAATTTTATTTATAAGAACCAAGTGGTCAGCCAGATCTGGCTGCTAGAGCTAGAGGTAGTTTGCTGGCTCCTGCTTCAGGCGCCAAGCTTACTTCCTCCTCAGGGCCTTGGCTCTTCCCTGGGACATTCCTTTACAACATCCACTCTGTGCTCCCAGTTGCTTTCGCAGAGGCCGGCGCTGACTGCAGGGCCCCCGCACCCGGTCACTTACTGAATGTTGGCTGCTCAGGACCCACAGCCACTTTTTTCTCTGGAGAGTTGCTCTCAACCAAAGACGTCTGCACCGCCTCTCCAACCAACACAGCTCCAGGGTGCCTGCAGGGGCTGGCACTGGGCAACGGGGTGGGACTCCTGTGCCAGAGCTTCCTATGGGAGTCTCAGCTGAGACCATGTCCTTGCTGCCCTTGTGCCCTCTGCCCCTGCTGCCCTCACACCTCTTTTCCTGGGAGCCCTGCCTTGATAACCCCAGCAGCTCAGGCTCTGCTTCCAGAGGGCCTCATCCACATCTCCCCCTTGCATCTCCCTCATCACTCGCCACCCATGACATCGTCCTATTTTCCCTGCAGCGTTGCCCTCTCTGGGCATGGGTCCCCAGTCACAGAGGCATGCTGTCTGCATGCCACATGAGACGCCCAGACAGCTTTACCTGAGGCATTGTGCAAATGGGAAGTTGAATTGTTTGAAAAGATACTTCCCGGATTCTCATGCTTTGGTTCCATCCCCTGTAAGGCGCCCAGATGGCCGCAGCCTCCCCGCCTCCTTGGAAGACCCAGAGCCGGGAATGAGTGTTTCTGTCTCCCCCTCTTTGTGGATTATTCTTTATCTCTGGCTTCATAGGAGTGTGAGCCAGGTAGTCATGCTTGGTTTAACGCTCTGCTCTTAATGTCTTCAAATTCTTGACACTTTTAAAAAATATCCTTAATAGTTTTTGAACAAGGGTTCAGATTTTCACTTTGCTCTGGGCCCTGCAGATTCCGTGGTCAGCCTGTGGGTATTGCATACCTGACCAATCCCAAGGCTCTGGAGGCACCATCTTGTTTAGTCCTCCCAAATAAACATGAAGGGGAACCATGATTATCCCCATTCTACAAACAAACCAATCAAGGTCCATGAAGACTGGGTGATCCTGGGTCACTGGGTTACATAACGAGGAGATGGTGGGATGGGAATTTGAGCCAGGTCAGTCACTCTCAGAGCCACTACTGCCTTAAATGTCTTGCATACAACATTCAACCTGTTTCTGCTGAGGGTATAAGAGCAACTTCATCATTAGCCATGAATGAATTGATTAACTGATTTCATATCACCCTGGGAAGGGAGGCTGGCTCTTCATGTGACTGCCTCCTTTTCATCTTCCTCCTCTGCCTTAAAAACCTTCTCCCTCTAGGAAGGCCCCCAGTCACCCCAGCCCTCCCCCACTCCTCCTCAAAGCTGGGTACACAGCTCCCCCCACTTGACCCACCTGTGGAGTTCCTAAGACCACCAGCTGGTGGGCAGGTATACCCAGGTAGCACCTCACCTCCTGGGAGCAGAAATAAAATCTGATTCATCAAACTGTCCCAGAACCAAGCTTGGAAATTCGTGTGGTTGGGCATCAATTTAGGGAGCACCATCTGGGTTTTTAAAAAAATTAACAATTTTTACCTTTCCTTTTAAGATAATTTAAAGATACTTGCAGAATACATAAAATACAAGAAGGAAACCTAAATTAGAAGTTGGGAGAAAAAGAAAATAGAGAAACAAGAGTAAGGATACGATAAAAATATAAAATAAAGCCTGGAAGAAGGCTACATAAACACGCTGCAGTAGGCAGAATAGTGGCCCTCAGAAGATTCCACGTCCTAATCCTTGGAACCTGTGAATATGGCACCTTATGTGGCAAAAGGACTTTGCAGATGTAATTAAATTAAGTCTTGAGATGAGGAGATTATCCTAGATTATCTGCATGGACTCTATGTAATTACAAGGGCCTCCTTTTTTTTTTTCTTTAGACAGAGTCTTGCTCTGCTGCCCAGGCTGGAGTGAGGTGGCACAATCTCGGTTCACTACAACCCCTGCCTCCCTGGTTTAAGTAATTCTCATGCCTCAGCTTCCCAAGTAGCTAGAATTACAGGCACACACCACCACACCTGGCTAGTTTTTTGTATTTATGGTAGAGACAGAGTTTTGCCACGTTGGCCAGGATGATCTCAAACTCCTGACCTCAACTGATTCCCCCCAGTTTGGCCTCCCAAAATGCTGGGATTACAGGCGTGAGCCACCACATTTGGCTCATAAGGGTCTCTATAGAAGAGAGACAGAAGATTCAGTGAAAGAGAAAGACCGAGGGAGACTGTAATCTACAAGCTTTTCCTGTAAAGGACCAGATAGACCACATGTGACAGCAGCCGTGGTCAGTGCATGATGAATGGGCTAGCTGTGTGCCAATAAAACTTTATTTACAAAAGCAGACAGCTGGCAGATTTGGCCCCGGGACTGTGGTTTGCCAACCCCTGCTTTCTACAATGTGTTTCTGAAACACACTTGATGGCAGAAGAGTCAGTGAGAGGGACAGAGGGAGACTGCAGGATGCTACGCTGCTGGTGTAGATGGAGGAGCAGGCTGTAAGAAAAGGATAAAAAAAACAAAAACAAAAAACTACGAAAGAGCAGGTGCCTCAAGAAGCTAGGAAAGGTGAGGAAACGAATTCTCTAGAGCCTCCAGAAGGGATACAGTCCTGCCAACCCCTTGATTTTAACTCCCCACAACTTATTTTGGACTTCTGACTTCTAAGACTATGGGATAATAAATTTGTGTTTGTTTTAAGCCACTATCTTTGTGTTAATTTGTTACAGCCGTTGGAAACTAATACCCATATGCTAGATGGTCTTGGAGACCAATACTGAACAAATTCAGTTCTCAGTAGCCATCCAGTCAGAGTGAAGTTTTGTGACCCACAAAGTACATCAGACGAAAGGAAAACAGCATAATTTAGGCCCCCAAAGAAATTATCGCTAAGGGTTCTCACAGCAACAGCATCATTCCTGGTGAACATTCAGATGGCGGGAGCAGAGGCACCAACTGTTTGGAAGAAGGCCCTCAAGGGTGAGGGGTCTTCCACGGCCGCCTTCGCCTTTGGCTGCCCACCTGGACCACCCAGATGAGGAAAGATGATTTATTAACCAATTACGGAAATGAAGCCAAGTCAAGTGAAAATGTTTCTCCTTGAATCCTTTTTTTTTTTTCTTAATGAAAAACTAATATACCCAAAAAATATTGAAACAGTAGAGAGGTATAAGAGCAGGGGATATGAGACTTTATCTGTAAAGGGCCAGACAGATCACACGTGACAGCAGCCATGGTCAGTGCATCACCAACGGGCTGGCTGTGTGCCAATAAAACTTTATTTGCAAAAGCAGACAGCTGGGGGGATTCAGCCCAGGACTGCAATTTGCCAGCCCCTGCTTTACACAATGTATTTCGGAAGCACAATTGATTACTCAAGATTACTCAAGTGTTCTCAATTATCTGGATAATTTTGCCAACCCCTGATGTGCAGCAAACATATAATTCTCTTCTTTCCTCTGGGTCAACCACTGGGACCGCTCCTTGGGCATCACTGAGCAGATTCTAGGCATATAGAAGCAGTTGCAGTCCCCCACCCTGCCTTCTCTTATTACACCGATGGAAGCTCATAGCACTTAAAAAATGCCACAGAGGGCCGGGCGCAGTGGCTCATGCCTGTAATCCCAGCACTTTGGGAGGCCGAGGTGGGTGGATCACTTGAGGTCGAGTTCGAGACCAGCCTGGCCAACACGGTGAAATCCCGTCTCTACTAAAAATACAAAAATTAGCTGAGTGTGGTGGCACAAACCTGTAAACTCGGCTTCTAGGGAGGCTGAGGCAGGAGAATTGCTTGAACCCAGGAGGCAGAGGTTGTAGTGAGCTGAGATCGTGCAACTGCACTCCAGCGTGGGTGACAGAGTGAGACTCCATCTCAAAAAAAAAAAAAAAAAAAAAAAAGTGCCACATGCTCTTTTTCCTGTGATGAGATTTCTGCACACTTTTCCCATGATGAGGTTTCTGCACACTCACCTGTCCAAATGGCTCCTGGACATCTAATAACCACTCACTGTGCAAAGCCACGGGGTCAAGGCATCCTCCACTCCCATCATGCTTTGGCCACCTCTCCCTGGAGAGCCAGCGAGGCGTAACAAAAAGAGAGCTGGGATCCAGTGCGGGTTCTGCCACACAGTGGGTAACGGTTCCAAGAACTGACTCAGACACACACTTGCTGTGTGAGCTTGCTCAAATTGACCAAATGCCGCGTGCCTTAGTTTCTTCATCTATAACATGGCAGCAATGCTACCCAAAATGAGTTTGCAGGAGACTGTTTGTAAAGTGCCTTGCAAACATGTGTGACCCAGGGAAGGTGCCCAGTGACACGGTGGTTGGGAATGTGCTCTTGTGTTCTCCTGACATCAGGCAACCAAAAGAGTTGACCGTGGTGAAAAGGCCACACTAGCCACTGACTTGCTGTGTGGCTTTGGGTAAGTAACTTAACTTCTCTGAGGCTGAGTCTATATCTGGAAATGGGGTGATCATTTTAGCTATCACTTGTAAGGGCTCAGTACAAATTTGCTAAATAAAATACAGGACACCAATTAAATCTTAATTTCAGATAAGCGATGAATTTTTTTTTTTTTTTTTTAAATTCATAAGTCCCAACTTTTCATTTGCTCCACCCGGCAGCCGTATTTCAGTAAGATGATTCATGTGGAGCGTCTGGCTCAGTGCCCGGCCTGTAATGGGAACTTAAAACGTAGTCCTTTTATATTCTGATTTTGCGTGTTATCAGCAAATGGGGTTATGTCTTTCACTCCTTACCTACCTTGATTGTTGTGAGAATTGGACCAAGTAAGGTCCAGAAACCAAGGCCCTGTAGTCCAGCTTCCTGCTCCCTGACAGCCATTCTTATTCTTATTTTTATTATTCCTTGTTCTCCCCATCCTTGAATGCCATTGGCGCAAAACTGAATAAAGCCAGTTTCCCAGGCTCCAGCCCTCCCTCTCTCTTTCTGTTGAAGGCTCCCTCCTGTTTCTGAAAGGGGGTTTCCGGCAGAGGAGCACCCCTCAGGCTGAGTAGGGGGGCAGCCCCCTCTCAACTCTGCCTGCTCTGGAGGGTCTGGCTTCAAAGACCTGGAGATGGCACTAAAGGTAAGGCAGTTTTGAAAATACTTGTTCCCATAGATTCTGTTCTATCTGAGAAAATCCTCCCTCCTACACCCTCGCATTCGCCGGACCCTCCTCTTCCCACAATCTGCCTCTTCTTGGGATCTGTCTTCCTTCTCCCACTCCAGCACCGGCCACCTGTAGCCTGCAAAGTGGCAGAAATTCTACTTCATTTTCAATTCTTTCATATTGGTTTATTTTATTTCACTTAATTTTTTTGTTACCTTTTCATTTAATTCATGTATCTTTTAAACAAGAAAACACAGGCACACAATTTTAAAAGTCAAAGATACTCAAAATTTATAACCACAGGACCAACAGAACATTTTCCTGTTTCTGCCCTCCCCAAGCCCAATTCCCGTTCCCTAGAACCAACCAAGGTGGATTCCAATTGCCATTTTCTGTGGATGGCCACCTTCTAACATAACCTATACTGCTATTTTACGCTCTCTCGGGTTTAAACATTGTCTTCTGATTTCCTTTAATGAAAGACGAGGACTTTGTTCTCATAGTCCCAACCCTCCTCAACATACCTTCACTTGCCACATCCTTCCAATAACAGCTTGAACCTCTCTGGGCTAAAGACGGACCCAGTTTTTACTATGACTCCCTAAGTACTACTGGCCGGTCACTGCAATCACCAGGCACTGTGCACCTGTGCACAACTGTTTGCTGTAACTTTAGATTCTGGATTGTACTGGTGGGTCTTGTATGAACCTCAGGGGGCTGAGCTAGTACAGTAGAGGCCTTCAGCACAGGGCTGGACCTTCTTGGAAGGCCTTGGATGTGAACAATGACTGTTGCTTCCTGTGATGTTGTGCACACAGCCTGAGAACCTACCTAACGGGAATGGCAACGAGACAGACTTTCCAACCATTCTGTCTGTTACCTGAAGCTCCAGACCACTCTGCCCACAGCGTGCCATAAAACATTACTTTTTAATAGATCCTACAAGTGTCCCAGGAATAACACAATTATATAGCATTCTGATTGTGTGTATTAAAAGAATTGCTTTGTTAAATGTATAGGGGAGGAATGGCTTTTCTTCTACCCTCTTGGGTTCTGTGGCCAGGCCTGATAATTGACTGACAAAAGGCAAACGAACAGGAAGAAAGCATACACATTATGTTTGGTGTTAACGTTACTATGTGTACATAGAAGCTTCCATATATAAGAAATGAAGACCCAGAGAAGCAGGTGGGCCTGAGGGTTTATATATAACTCCAAAAAAGAACAATTAATAGTGGAGATGTATCAAGACAAAGAGAAAAGATGTTTGGGCTAGGGGCAGTAAATTGTGGGTAAGTGACTAGAAAATATTTGGGGGAGGCAGGGCGTGGTGGCTCACGCCTGTAATCCCAGCACTTTGGGAGGCCAAGGCAGGCGGATCACTTGAGGTCAGGAGTTTGAGACCAGCCTGACCAACATGGTGAAACCCTATCTCTACTAAAAATACGAAAATTAGCCTGGCGTGGTAGTGAGCGCCTGTATTCCCAGCTACTGGGGAGGCTGAGGGAGAATTGCTTGAACCCAGGAGGCAGAGGTTGCAGTGAGCTAAGATCGCACCACTGCACTCCAGCCTAGTCAACACATCAAGACTCTGTCTCAAAAAAAAAAAAAACAGAAAGAAAAAGAAAAAGGAAAAGAAAATATTTGGGGGAATTAATGGAAGATAAAGATTATTTTAGCAGATTTGTTGGTACAGATTTGCATTATTGATGCCCCTTCTCCAGTGACAAGAATGTTCTTTTCCTGATACAGGGAGGGCAACTTTCTCATGAAAATGTATGCCCCACTTTTAGATAGAAAGAAGGAGATCAAAGAATCCTTTCTGCATCTGCCTTTTCTCAATCACCTTGAACTCAAAATAATCAATATGCCAAAGGGACATATTTTGGGATGGCACGTTCTGATCCTCTTCAAATGCAAACATTAAAAATATGCCAGACTGGTGTGGTGGCTCATGCCTGTAATCCCAGCACTTTGGAAGGTGGACCACCTGAGGTCAGGAGTTCGAGACCAGCCTAGCCAACATGGTGAAACCCCACCTTTACTAAAAATACAAAAATAGCCAGGCTTGGTGGCGGGTGCCTGTAATCCCAGCTACTTGGGAGGCTGAGGCAGGAGAATTGCTTGAACCCAGGAGGTGAAGGTTGCAGCAAGCTGAGATCAAGCCACTGCACTCTAGCCCCTGGGCGACAGTGAGACTCCATCTAAATTTAAAAAAAAAAAAAAAAAAAAAAGAGGCACAACTTTTGTTTTGCTTTGAGATGGAGTCTCACTCTTTCACCCAGGCTGGAGTGAGTGCAGTAGTGCGATCTCAGCTCACTGCAACCTCTGCCTTCCAGGTTCAAGCAATTCTCCTGTCTCATCCTCCTGAGTAGCTGGGATTACAGGCACGCGCCACCATGCCCAGCTAATTTTTCTGTATTTTTAGTAAAGACAGGGTTTCACCAGCATAAGCCACTGCCCCCAGCCTTTTTCTTTTCTTTTCTATTTTTTTTGAGATGGAGCTTTGCTCTTGTTGCCCAGGCTGGAGTGCAATGGTGCGATCTCGGCTCACTGCAACCTCGCCTCCCAGGCTCAAGCAATTCTCTTGCCACAGCTTTCTGAGTAGCTGGTATTACAGGCATGTGCCATCATGCCTGGCTAATTTTGTATTTTTAATAGAGATGGGATTTCTCCATGTTGATCAGGCTGGTCTCGAACTTCCGACCTCAGGTGATCTGCCCGCCTCAACCTCCCAAAGTGCTGGGATTACAGGCATGAGTCGCCACGCCCAGCCCACTTTTATTTTTTTAAGTATATTTCTTAATATACTGGAAATTCCAGAAAATGAATGAGATCTTGCCCATCTCAACCTCCAAACAGTCTACTGCAACTTCTGGAATGGTAGAAAAAAGTGCCGTGGGTATGCACGTCTAGGGGAGAGGGCTTGGCATTTGTTAGATTCTCGGAAGTTCCTCAAGTCAACTTCCCCTTTGTTAAACTGAGGAAATCTTGGCTCAAAGAAACATATCCACTTGCCCAAGGTCACAGAGTTGCCAGTGGTGGAGTCAGGTCTGGAGTCCAGGCAGTCTGATCCCAGATTCTGTACAGTCAAGCACCGAATCATCTGGAGAAGGGCTGAGGGAGGGGGACGACTTTCCTAGGGCCGCTGTCACAAATTACCACAACCTCGGAAATTTAAAACAACAGGTGTTTATTCTCTCACATTTCCGGAGGTCAGAAGTCCAAGACTAATCCCGCTGGACTGAAATCATGATGTCAGCAGGGCTGTACTCCCTGGAGGTTCTAGAGGAGAACCCATTTCCTTGTCTTTTTTAACTTCTGGAGGCTGCATTTCCTCGCTTATGGCCCTGTCCTCAGGGGGGGGGGGGGGGGGGGGGGGGGGGGGGGGGGGGGGGGGGGGGGGGGGGGGGGGGGGGGGGGGGGGGGGGGGGGGGGGGGGGGGGGGGGTGTCTTCGAAGCTAGCAGTGTAGCATCTTGTTCATGTCACATGGGCTGCTCCCATGTAGTCTTCCCTTTGCCTTTGTCTAATAAGGACGCTTGTAATGTCCCCGTATTAAGATCCTTAACTTGGCCGGGTGCTGTGGCTCACGCCTATAATCCCAGCACTTTGGGAGGCTGAGGCTGGCGGATCACCCGAGGGCCTGGCCAACATGGTGAAACTTTGTCTCTACTAAAAATACAAAAGTTACCTGGGCGCGGTGTCGCACTCCTGTAATCCCAGGTACTTAGAGGCTGAGAGGGGAGAATCACTTGAATCTGGGAAGTGGAGGTTTCAGTGAGCTGAGATCACACCACTGCACTCTAGCCTGGGTGAGAGATCGTGACTCCGTCTCAAAAAAAAAAAAAAAAAAAATCCTTAACTTAATCGCATCTGCAAAAAAGTCTTTTCTGCCATGCAAAGTAACATTCATAGGTTCCAGAGATTTGGACCTGGATGTCTTTGGGTCATTAATCAGCAGCCCTCAAAGATGTGTCTCCCACAGGCTGGGTCCTTACTGTAGAGATTTCATGGTGGCCTGGGAAAGGGTAACTACAGCCATGGGGCTCACTCTTCTCCTGTAGAAGGCAGAGAATTTGCCACCCGGACCAAGCAAAGAGCACTCAGGCAAGCCTGGCCCCACTCAGGCTTAGAGGTTTTAAGACTCCAGGGGAAGGGATGGTTCTTGCCCCAGCAGCCCCCTTCTCCGTCAGCCCAGGGGTACTTAGGAGAGACAAGCAGAGGGATACGTTTCCATCCGTTACCTCTGCTAAGATGCTGGGGAGGACAAGAGAGCTGGTAGAGTGTGGAGGTGAAACCTTTGGTCTCTGGAGATAGCAGGAGCAGCATTGGAACTCAATGAGTCCGGCTGTCAGGTGGGTGATCTCAACTCTCTAAGCCTCAGTTATCTCACCTGCAAAATGGGAACAAGCAGAGTCCCTGCCTCAGACAATTACTGCAAGATGTATAACCCAGATAGAAAACATTGAGCAGAGTCCCTGGTACATAGTGAATTCATGACAAACTTTTCCATTTCAACTAACCAGTAACTGTGATCCAGTGGTTCTGGCTGTAGTCTTTGCGACGCCCTTGCCACCTCTCTTGTTTCTATCCCACATCCAATCTATCAGCATATTTTCTTGGCTCTACCTCCAGTGTACACCCTCCATGGATACCACCCTTGCCCAAACCATCATCATCTCTCTCCTGGACTATTGCAAAAGCTCCCTCACTGCCTTGCTGACTCCTCAGCCTCTTACCATCTCTCACTTGCTACACATCAGGATGCTGTCCAATATGGCAGCATTAGCCCCGTGTGGCTCCGAAGCATTTGCGATGTGGCTGGTCCTAATTCAGACATGCTGCAAAGTGTAAAACACACACCAGATTTCAAGCACTTAGTACCTAAAAAAGAATGTAAAAGATCTCATTAATAAGTTTTTACATTGGTGACATGATGAAATGATAATAGTTTGGATAAATTGGCTTCAATAAAATACATTATTCAAATTAATTTCACCTGGCTCTTTTTTTTTTTTTTTTTTTGCTTTTTAAAATGTGGCTTATTAGAACATGTAAAATTCCACATGTGGCTCGCATTTGTGGTTCATATTATGTTTCTATTGGATGGTGCTGCTTTTCAGCATCTTCTAAGCCTGAACTTGAGTATCTTTTGCCTGGGAGTGAGCAGGTAAGCCATTCAAGGGATTCTGCCCTGCTCCAGGGAACCACAGCAAAAACCTATTCTCTGAAGATCCTGCCGAGGGATTTGGATGGATAAATATTTACAGTTCTGAGGTTGCATTTCGAACAGCTCCAATATGTTTGCAGAGTTTGTATAAACCTAATCATCGCAAGGCACACGGTTTTCATTTCAACTGCCTTTAATCCTGCAGCCCCCGAGAAAGGAGATGTGATGACATCTCCTCAAAGTGTGAGGTCAAGTCTGCTGGGAAATGGCCACAGGTATCTGCAAAAGGGCAGGGCCTGATTTGGGGTGTTCACTGGTGGTTGTATTTTTGGAAGTAATAGTGGTGTTTTTAATGGCCAAACTCAATTACCCTCCTAATTTGTCATAGAATAAAAAGTTAGGAATTCTAAGAGCCTAAGGCTATACGTAAAACACCACGGCTCACCACTCCAAGGGGACTTGGCAAAAGATTTTAAGTTGCTGCTAATGAAAATTTAAGTTGGGTGTTGGGAACAAGAAAGCATAACTTGTTGTGGTTGTGAGTATGTGTGTGTATGTGTTTTAAAGCTATCTAATTTCATTAAATTGGGCTGTGGCCACTATTTTCTGTTTTACTAAGCCCCAAAAGAAATGTTTTCTTGGCTGGGTGTGGTGGCTCACACCTGTAATCCCAGAACTTTGGGAGGTCAAAGCAGGTGATCACAAGGTCAGGAGTTTGAGACCAGCCTGGCCAACATAGTGAAAACTCGTTTCTACTAAAATAAATAAATAAATAAATAAATAAATAAATAAATAAATATTTAAAAATGCCAGGTGTGGTGGCTCGAGCCTGTAATCGCAGCTAGTTAGGAGGCTGAGGCAGGAGAATCGCTTGAACCTGGGAGGCAGAGGTTGCAATGAGCCAAGATTGCACTCCAGCCTGGGCGACAGAGCAAGACTCCATCTTGGGGTGGATGGGGTGGGAAGAGAAGTCTTCTCATGGTGACATTCTGCATTCCCATATGAGGTGCAAGGAAATGGACACTCAGGCCATAAGAGAGAAAATTGAGGAAATATAAGGCGTGCCTAAAGATAGACTGAGAAGTACTTGATCTGAAGCCACATGCAGAGTGCCAGATTGCAAAACCTCCGGTTGCACAAATAAGGCAAAGTTTCTGAAAAAATGTGTGGGACTTAAACCAAATCCTAAATAGAAGGTAAAACAATGTACATGGCTACAAAAGAAAAAAGATTATTCTTTATATTAGAACCCAAGGATCTTGGTAACGGAGACATCATCTGGTTTTTTGAAACTTTGCGGGGAGGGACTGTGGGGGGAATTATAATGAACAAAATGTTTCCTATTCCTTTACTTTTCACTTTCTGCAGTTACTGGTGGAGAATTTCACCAACTGAAAATTATTAGGCAAGATTTTTCTTTTTTAGAATGCACTTTATGTATCATTCCGACTGAGTCATCTTCCTAATTAATTTTCACACAAGGACAAGAGTATTTTGGCACCTGGGGAATACCACTGGAGTTATGATATGATTTTCTATGAAGGTTAAGGTTTTGCAATCATAGATAACTCATAACCTTTGAAAACAGAATTTTTGTTGTTGTTGTTGTTGTTGTTGTTCATTTCAAATTCTAGCACCCTACTTGCAATGAAACGATGCCACTTTCTTTAAGCTCTGGCCCCTCGGCAAATGGTTATTTTAACTGACACTCAAGTCAAAAGCTCGTTTGTAATGTCCTTTCATTTCAGTTTTATGGCAAATTAAATTATGGTTGTGGTTAAACAAAATTACCTTAAAAACCATATGTGCTGAAGAAGTTTTAAGGAGAGTATCACGTTTATACTTTAAAAAGCCCAACTGCTCTGTTTAAAGTAGATCTTTCATAAACTTGCAGTCAGGGAGCAACAATGACGTCCTTCAGGGAGTCAAACAGTTTGGAAAGAAACGCGAACTGAAAATGCTATTGGAGGACGCAAGAAAACCGAAAACGCTCGGTCAAGTTTTTCTGTCAAGCCACGTTTGAAATTAAGGAATTCGTGTAAATTGCCATCTTTCGCATCCGAAGCAAGAAACGTACACAGTTTCCCTGCTATATGGAGTTGTTGTGACATAAGAAAACAGAATCTTTTTAAACCTCGAGTTTAATTAATTCTTTTTTAAAAAATAATTTAGCAGCAGCATGTTAAAAGGGAAGGGGGGGGGGACCCGATTAGTTCCAAATAAGCGTCTCTTAATCACCCTTATGAAGGCGTAATTTGCAAAACACTCCTAGGAAGTAACATCTTTTTCATTTCAGGGGGAAAAAAAAGTGCATTGATAAAAAAATAAGTAGAACATTTTAATTAAAACTCATAAAGTTGTGGACATCTGGTTGGGATTGTTCGCCGCGGCGGTGATTAGCGGATCCGTGCACCTAGATAATGAAGCCTGGTCGCGGTTATTGGCAGAAGGGCCCGGGCGCGCTGTGAGAACGCTGCAGGCTCACTTTGTAGTGCGGGGCCTACGCCTATTAGATTCCAATCAGTTTCGCCTAAAAAGGGGAGGAGGGCGGAGTGGGAGGGGGGCCCAGAGTTAAACACAGGAAACAAGCGTTGAGTGTGTGCCAATAAAAATGGTCACAAATCAGGGCTGCTGATGTCATAACCCTGGGGGTCGGGGGTCAGGGGGAGTGAATGCGCCTGAAAAGGACCGCCTGTCTGCGGCCGGAGCGGCGGCGGGCGCGGGGGGCGGCGGCGCGCACAATGGGCCCGGAGCGCCTCATTAGAGACGCGTTTGATGGGCTCCCGTGCCCCACGGGGGCCCTGGGCGATGTCAATGGGATAATTACGATGATCTAATGGCCGGCTCTTTTGCATGCAGGCCCGCCTGAATGGGGCGCCTGGAGGCTGCATTGAGGCCGGGCTGTGTAAACTGTAGGGTGCCTCGCCGACTCGGAGCCGCGGAGACTGGCGGCGGGTCAACTTGGACCACTTTGCATTCACGCTTTGAATAGGCGGAGCGGGAGGCGTCCTTTGCCGCGGCCGCCTTTCAGCCGAGAGAGTGACAGATTGGAGGTCAGCGGCTGGCGGGACGGAAGCCCTCGCCGGGCAGATGGACCCGCTCCGGGCCGCGCCGGGGACCCCCGCCCCGCGCACAGGCGCGTCTACGCGGACGGGCTCCGAGCGCACCCGCGTGTGCGAGGCGATGGGCAGCCGCCAGTCTCCCGATGCAGCCGAGAGAACGGTGGTTTTGCATTTTTTTCCAGACCTCCTCTTGTCTTAATGACAAGAGTCAAACCGTTTCGCGCTTGGTTCCCCTCCCGGCACTTGTGCGTTTCCCCAGAAGCCGACTTGGCCCCGGCCAAGGGCATCCGCAGAGCAGCCCCCTCCCTCCAATCATTTGCAGGAGGGGAGAAGAGGAAAAAGAGAGCTGGATATTTGATATGTCGAAAGAATGATCAATGATGAGGCTGCACCGTAGGAGCTTGCCGGTCTCCGACCACTGCTGGCCTGCGAAGCCGGCACGTTTACAAGTTTCAGCCCTGGGCTGTCATGCTTCCATCAGAACAGCAGCATATGCGTTCATGGTGAATTATTTTGCAGACGTTTAGAACTATGATTTTTTTCAGCTCCTAGGACTTACACACAGTTAGCCTGGGTCTTTTTTAGCACATTGTACATGGTACTAGAATTCAATAAGTATTTGTTGAATGAATTAATCGGTAAAAAATGTATATAGAAGTGTGTACAGACAATTAGTTCTCCTGTTCTTTGCCCTTCCCCCACGGGTGGAATATTTTTTCCTTTCTCTTGTGGGTAAAAAAAAATCACTCTGTTTCTGTAGCAAATAGTTGGCATTCTAGAAGAATTATACTAACAGAGTAAAAGGAAGGTAAAACTCATCCTTGCATTCTAGAAAACTTAAATTATACCAACAGAGTAAGGAGAGAGTAATCATTCTTCATCATCGGTTAAGAAGTGTGTATGTTCCCTTTAAAAGATTATATACTACACGTCACGTGTCACGTATCACATTACACAGCTTTGCTTTTATGAGAGGGATCAAATGACACATGACATTTTAAAGTTGATTTAACCTACACTCACTGACATTATTCTGTATCAGTAAAGACCTGTGTATATTCCCCCATGAATGCCTGCTTAGTGTTTTGCAGCATGGATTTGTCCTTATTTAATTAAGCAATCCTCCACTAATGGACATTTAGGTAGTTTCCAGCTTTTCCCCCTTTAAAACAATATTGCTACGAATATGTTTGTACACATATTGCAAATATATACTCTTTGTACACACTTCCGATGATCTTCTTAAGATGAATAATTAATATTTCAAGGGTAAAGGATGCCATTTCTCTTATATATCCTATATTTAGGGCTGGAATCCAACCTAGTCAGTAATCTAGCCCTCATCACATATGCATATTCATAAAAATGCACCTAGCTGCCAATTCTCTCCTCCTTCTTGCGGCAAAAATTTAAACTCATCTTTTCCAATTAAGAAACTTCCTTCTTCTTGGCAGAAATTGGGGTCACTGTAGGAAAGGGGAGTGTCTCTGATTTTATTTTATCCACTCTTTTCTTCATTCTGTGAAGTCTTTTCTTCATAGCTCACAATTACAAATAGCTTCATCTTTGATTGCTTCCCTGGAGTCATAACCCTTTCACAGGGCCACACACATGTGCACACAGGTTGAGCACTAGGTTACCTGGAGGTCCCAAAGCCGCATTGGGAAACACTACTTGGCACAGAAAATGACAGCAAATGACATCGCAAAGTCGATGAAATGAAATTGTCAAGCGTAAGAAAATGCAAGCCTTGCTTCAGAATGTGCTGCTGCCCATGTGATGTCCAAGCGGCATCGAGTCTGCAGGATAAATTCATCTTCAGACAGAAAACAGAAGTGGAATTGAGTGGTATTTAAGCATCTACTCAGTTTTAATAAAACAATGTAGGTATATAGTCGACACTTCTTTTTCCCAAACAAAAACAGTGAAAAGTTTCTCCCCTACCTCATCCCCCCTCCCAGTTCAAGATTCTTCTTCCCAGAGGCAACCATTTCTACCATTTTCTTACATTTCCCCCTACAGAAGTTCTCTGCACATATCAACAAGCTGCACATATGTAGGCATCTCTCTCTTTACCCAGTAAGTTACATGCTGGACACATTGTCCTGCATTTAGCCCTTTTCACTTAAAATATCTGAACCAGTATTCCTTTGTGCAAATGAACCACAGCTTAACCCCTTGCTAATAAACAGGTGGGGCTCAGTGTTTTGCTACTACAATGGTCTTCTCCCCCAGGTAAACCAGATCTGTTGTTAAATCACTACCGCGGAAACTGGGCTGAAAGTGCATTCAAAGTCTTGGTCACTCTTGCCAAACTGCCTTCCAAAGAAACCCTTCCAATTTGCACTCCCCCAAATCGGGTTTGAGAATGCCCGTTTCCCCGCACACTTGCCCCTTCAATGTCTTGTCAACTTTTCCATTCCTCAATCAGATCCGGGGATATGGTCTCATGACATTTCTGATTGCTAAACAGCCTATGTGAGTTTGGTTGGAAACTAAGCTCCAAGCGACAGGGGAGTGATGGGCTCCAAACCCCCGCTGAGCCAGAAGTTAGAAATTCTAAGGGACGCTGGTCCCATGGAATGTCTTCCCCATGAGAAGGAAGGGCATGTGGGTTGTGTTTACCCTGCATGAATGAGGGAGGGTCTGTGCCCTGGTGGCAGGGATGGGGGCGGGTGGGGGAAGGTGGGGGGGCCCTACCTCTGCCTGGTGTCACCTTGATGCTGACAGTCACTTCACCCCAAGGGCCAAGGGCCCCCTGGGAACCCAGCAGCAGGGACACCACCTGGCTGCTTTGAGAGGTCAAACCCCAGACAGGACCTGCCCACTCCGAACGATGCACCTGCTTAAGCATATTTAACTACCAAAGACTGCAAGATCCCCACATTCCCAGATGTCACCCAAAGCCTCCTTGAAATTCCCATGCCTTCCCCACCTCCCACTTCAACCCTGCCCAAGTAATAAACAGGGCTGATTGCATTGGAAATGAATGAAATTACATATTTGAATTTTTGTTGTTGTTGTTTTTTGAGACAGAGTCTCACTCTGTCCCCAGGCTGGAGTGCAGTGGCACGATCTCGGCTCACTTCAACCTCGGCCTGCCAGTTCAAGCGATTCTTGTGCTTCAGTTTCCAGAGTAGCTGGGATTACAGGCGCCCACCACCGTGCCTGGCTAATTTTTTTGTACTTTTAGTAGAGACGGGCTTTCGCCATGTTTGCCAGGCTGGTCTCGAACTCCTGACCTCGGGTGATCCATCTGCCTGGGCCTCCCAAAGGCCTGGGATTACAGATGTGAGCCGCAGTGCCCTGCTATTTGAATGATATTGGAGCAAAACTTTTGCATACATGACAGCCTGTCAATTCTTTGTCTTTTTACACAGCTGCTTGTAAAGCCCACGAAAAGGGCCTGGTACAAAATATTTCCTTTCAGCTGTGATTTCCTGCAAGACTAAGGGACATTGAGCATTTCAGCTGCTAACCTGCTAAAAAGACAACTCAATCTTTTGTAATTTGGGGTACCGTCTCTGCATTTTGCTTCCTTTTAAATTCACGTCCAAGGAGGAATTTGGAGCATTTAACTTCTCGCTTTTCCAAGTTGCTCTCTACACAATTTTGTCAGCCTGGCCCAACCAGCAGCACTTTCTGTGAATACACGATTCTCACTCATTTCCTTCTCAGAATAAGCAGCTTTTCTCACCCCAAGGAAAATGATTCTTGGTCATCATTTTGGATATTGACACAAATCTGAAACATTATTCTGCTTTTGAACATTTGTAAAGCCTTTAATGACATGAAAATGCATTTCTGCTACAAAAAAATTTAATCTAACTTAATTGACTTGTTTCAGAAAAATAACATTTGTGTTGGTTTAAGAAAATTTTTGCCTCACAATTTTCTTCTCCTCTTTCTTGTTGCCTGTACATATTTTTAAGAAACTAGAAATAAATGACCTGCAAACAGCCAAAGGGGGACAAAAGTGTTCTGGTGTTCGAGGCTGGGAGTCTTTTTTTTTTTTTTTCCTAACTCTTGAAAGGAACCTATCCGTTAGTTCTTAGATGAAGTTCTCAGGTGTTTGTGCCTCCAGCAAGCTCTGCTGGGTCTGAGCAGCACGAAGCTGTAGTGCATCAAAGAGTTAAATGTAAATAGCTCCTCCTTGCAGGATGCTTGGCTCCCGCTGTACGTAGGTGGAGTTTGGAATCTGGGGTCCCACAAACCCCTTGCATTTTTGGTTGATTGTCTTTAATTACTTTTGAGTGCTGAGCAAGGTTGCTCATGCCTCCAGGCGTCCATGACAGACAAGGAATGTTTTTTAATGCCATTTATAAGGAGCACATCATTAAGCATCAAACAGAGCAAAAATGACAAGAATAGTGAGTGTATCATTATGGCCTTCATTTAAGTAGAAAATACAGTAAACAGAAAGAAAAACCAACTACACGGGGTAATGGGGAGCGGATTTATTTGTTTTGATTGCCGATTATTCAGAAGGGCATTTATACTCAGATTCTTACAGCACTCACTGGAGCCTTAATTTCTCAAGTTGAAGGATGAAGGGACAAAGGGGGAGGAGGGTGAGGCGAGGAAAGGGGTTCTGATCTACCCTCAAGAAAACAAGTTAAAAGCCGCTTTAGTGTCTGAAGGGAAAAATTCTCACTAATTATTTCTTATAATTTCTTTCTGGGGAGAAGAGTAAAATATGGAGATGTTCCCATGTTACCAGAGTTAAGCCCATCACATTTAGCAAATCAAACTACAGGACACTCAATTAAATGTTAATTTCAGATAAACAATATTTTTTTAAGGATAAGTCTTTCTCATGCAATATTTGGGACAGACTAAAAAAAAGAGTATTCACTGTTTGTCTAAAATTAACATTTAACTGGGTCTCCTGTGTTTAATTTGGCAACCCTTTTAGAGGTAGGAATCTAAACCCTGGTTACTTATAATTCCATCATCTGTGCGTTTGGATCACAGGAAAATTAAATGCCACTCCATAAAAAAAGAGATTAAATAGGGGCACATATGATAGTCAAAAGGATAAATAATATTATCAGTAAGTTATACTTTATGCCCAACAGCATACGTTTGTATTAGCAATAAATGGACACATGTGGAATTGCAGTGGTGGACCCCGTGAGTGTGCACTGTGGAAGTAGAGAGGTAGACATTTGTGTTACCGGAAAAGGATCCCGATCCAGACCCCAAGAAAGGGTTCTTGGATCTCACACAAGAAAGAATTCAAGGTGTATCCGTAGAGTAACATGAAAGCAAGTTTATTAAGAAAGTAAAGGAATAAAAGAATGGCTACTCCATAGGCAGAGCAGCCCTGAGGACTGCTGGTTGCCCATTTTTATGGTTATTTTTTGATTATATGTTAAACAAGGGGTGGATTATTCATGAGTTTTCCCAGGAAAGGCATGGGCAACTCCAGAGCTGAGGGATCCTCCCCTTTTCAGACTGTATAGGGTAGCCTCCAGATGTTGCCATGACATCTGTAAACTGACATGGTGCTCGTGGGAGCATCTTCCAGCATGCTAATGCATTATAATTAGCGGGTAATGAGCAGTGAGGACGCCAAGAGGTAACTCCTGTTGCCATCTTGGTTTTGGTGGGTTTTGGCCGGCTTCTTTACTACAACCTGTTTTATTGGCTAGGTCTTTATGACCTGGATCTTGGGCTGACCTCCTATTTCATCCTGTAACCTAGAATGCCCAACTTATGGGAAATGCAGCCCAGCAGGTTTCAGCCTTGTTTTACCCAACCCCTATTCAAGATGGAGTTGCTCTGGTTCAAATGCCTCTGACACTCGGACTGAGGATCTTGGTGGAAAGAGCTGGACATGGAGATTCAAGGAATGGCCTCTGGCCACTTCCTGGTGGTGTGACCCTGAGAAAGCTGCTTAAACTCCCACACCCTGGGTTTCCTCATCTGTAAAACAGAAATGCCTGCACGTCTCCCCTGAACTGATACTCAGCGAGATAACACAAGTAGAGCCTGAAGCTCAGGGATGGACCAAGAGCCCTCAAGAAACAGTGGGTGTCCTGTGGAGAGACAGTGCTGCCTCACGGTTAAGGGCACTGGGAGTGAGTGAGAGACAACAGAATTTTGGTACCTCTCTGTCCTTGGGCCAAAGACTTGACTCTCAGAGTATTCTTTGTTTTTTTTCTGATGACAATCCTTTTAAAATTTAAATTGCAATCAGCCTTTTAAAATGGAAATGAGATCTTGTCATTTCCCTGTTCAAAGATCTCAAATGGCTCCATATCACACTTGGAATAAAAGCCAGGCCTTTCACATTCCCTAGGAGACCCCTTGTGATGTCCCCACCATCCACCATGGGAACTGTCACTTTGGCCATGCTGGCCTCCTCTCAACTCCTCAGACCTCCAACAGGGTTGGGACTGGGGGAGGTAAGAGGGGTGCCCAGTATGCAGGGTTTATCGAGGCCCTTGCTTTCAGGATCATGCGAGTTTTCACAGGTTTATCAGAAGCTCATGTGGGACATAAAAAATGGCACCCCATACCCTCTGAAGTCATTGTCTGTGCTTTGGGAGTAATTCTGACCTGGCACAAAACCTTCCTGGGCCTGAGGTTGAGGCCGGGTGCAGAAAATTCAAATAAGCTACAGAACTTTCTCTTCACTTATTTGATGACATTTATCAGGTAACAGTATTGAGCACCTACTGTGCCCCTGCTCTAAGACCCCAACAAACCATCCAATAAGATTGTTATATTTTATTTTTATTTTTATTTTTAGACACAGGGTCTTGCTCTGTCACCCAGGCTGGAGTGCAGTGGCACGATCATAGCCACGTTATATTTTAAAAAGATAGAGCTGGGCTGGGCACGTGGCTCACACCTATAAACCCAGCATTTTGGGAGGCTAAGGCAAGATCACTTGAGCCCAGGAGTTCAAGACCAACCCTAGGCAACATAGTGAGATCCCCATCTCTACAAAAAAAATAGAAAAAAATATCTGGGTGTGGTGGCACACACTTGTAGTCCCAACTACTTGGGAGGCTGAGGTGGGAGGATCACTTGAACCTGGGAAGTTGAGGCTGCAATGAGCCATGATTGTGCCACTGCACTCCAACCTGGGAAACAGAGCAATACCCTGTCTCAAAAAAAAAAAAGAACTTTGTATAGGCCAACCATTAGATCAGGTGCTTTATAGTAATTACTTAATAAACAATGCCCATTCATTGAGTTTTTGCCAAGTAGGTCCAGTTGGTAATTAGCAAACAATAAAAACACAATTAACATCCCCATTGCACAGATGAGGAAACAGGAACAAGTCACTGTCTTAAGGTTGCACAGCTAGGAAGTGATGGAGCTGGGATTCGAACCCACAGTGTTCTGTTGTCGCTTCATTCACCCTTTTCCCTTTACTCTTTGTTTTTATCCTTTTCCCTCACAGACAAGAGTGCCCTGTCTTTGAGCTGCACACGGCATGTGTGAAACCATCTGAAAAAGAAGGATTTTGTTGGAAAAGTTGAGATCAGTTGACCAGTCAAATCACTCCAAAGTCATTAGTTCCGGTCACCAGACATGACTATAAAGAAGTGACTAAAACCAACAACAGCCTTTTGGCCTGTGACTATTTGCCCCTCTCGATTGTCTAGCAATCAGAGAACCAGCCTGTGGCAAAATGAAAATGGTGTTTCAGGTCATGACTGAATGGACTTGAAATGTTTGTTCATCTTCTCTCCATTCTCAGCTGGATTTCCTTGTGTGTTAGCACAGGGGTCAGAAAACATTTTCTGCAAAGGGCCAGAAAATAAATATTTTCAGTTTGTCAGGCCATCTAGTCACTGTTCCAACAATTCAGCTCTGCTGTTATAGTTCAAAAGTAGCCAGAGACGAGAGAGGAACAATTGGGCATGGCTGTGTTCCAATAAATCTTATGCAGTCAATTCTCATTACTCATAGCAGTTATGTTCTGTGAAGTCGCCATGAAGCCTGAATTGGCAGACACTCTTGGGGCAGGCAAAGTTGCCCTTGGTCACAATATCTTGTCAACTGATCAATATATAACTTCATTTTATGTGTGTTTCTCTTCAAACATACCTTATTTAATATGTATCATTGATTCTTTAACATTGAACTCAAGGCCAACAGCCCTATAACTCATCCCTGAGCAGATCTCAGGTGTCAGATGAGCTGAAGTTAGATGTGTAAGTGTAGCTTCTTCTTAAGGCACGTAGTGGCCTTCCTGTACTTCAGAACACTAGCCAGCATTTCTACACTATGCTTGGGGGCCATTTTGTTTTAATTATTATTTTTTGAGACAGTGTCTTGCTCCATTGCCCAGGCTGGAGTACAGTGGTACCATCATGGCTCACTGCAGCCTCGACTTCCCAGGCTCAAGCCATCATTCTACTTCAGCCTCCCAAACCTGGGAATACAGATGCGCACCATCAGGCCTGGCTAATTCTTTTAAAGAAATTTTTGTAGAGGCAAGGTCTCACTATGTTGTCCAGGCTGGTCTTGAACCCCTGGGCTCAAGTGATCTTCCTGTCTTGGCCTCCCAAAGTGCTGGGATTACAAGTATGAGCCACCGTGCCTGGCCTTGGGGGCCATTTTAAATACTGAAATCACCAATAAAAAGCAACAAAATGTGAAAAACATGGCACCCAATAGACCACAGAAAAGACATTAGTTCAGTGTGAAACAAAGAGACAGGGCATCGCCCTGTTTGGCCTCAATGAGGAATGCGTTCACTGGGCAACTTAAACTTTTCCCTGCTTTGTTCATGTCTAAGAATGATCACAGAAGCACCTCCAGTATTGGTATTGGGCTTAAAAATACATTTCAACCAATAGCCAAATTTGCAAACTGAGAATCTGCAAATAATGAGGATATCGTACATGGACACTGAAATGTGAAGTTCGTGTACTTCTTATGTGTCACAAAATATTCTTCTGATTTTTTTTTTTAGTCATTTAAAAATATAAAAAACATTCTTAGCTTGTAGGTTGTACAAAAATAGGTGGTGGGCCAGATTTGGCCGTTGGGCTGTAATTTGCTGACCCCTGACATAGCTGATCAACCTTCTTGTTGAGATGTCTCATGGAAAAGGACGGCCTGGAGCCTTTTGAACAGGGTCTGTGTCTTCCTCCTGTGTCAGCAATGGGTAAGTTTGGCTCTTCTCACTTAGGTGGGAAAATGAATGCATCCCACATCCATTGTCTAATGCCAAGATAGTGAGGCAATAGCACCTCTTAAATACAGTGGGTAGCTCGCCTTACTTTCCAAACATAAGCAAGTAAAGGGCGAGCAGTTTTCTGGGGGCTCCCAGCACACCGAGTTATCTCCTAATCATTGGCTCTGTCGTGACGACATGAGGGCTTGAAGAATCAATGCGTTATTTGAAGCCTGGCTTTTCCCTTTCCTAAAATTCCCTTCATCCTTGGAGTATCTATTAATAGAAGTTATAAATAAAAAAAGAAAAAAGAAATGCCAGCCTTGTAACTCCCAGAGACACATCAGAACAATGAGGCCATTTATTCCAGCAATGGAGCCCGCTCTGAGTGCCCAAAATGCTAACAGGAACTGGGGCGGGAATGCTAGAACTCGCTGAAATGCCTTTACCTCCTAATTTTTGGCTAACCCATAGGCCCTTTTGTAAAGAGTTCTCAAGAAAAGCCCAGACATGGAGGAGATTGTTCCCGAAAACACTTCCCAAAATAGATAGAGGATCAAAGTAAAAATAAAACTGACATTTCCCCATAATCTGAGACAGCTTTCTAAGTTGGAGATGATTCAAACTTTTGTCTTCCCATCGTGGGGGTCAAAAGCTGGCCAGTGTCCTGGAAGGAGAATTTCAGTGGTGGGTATTCACTGATTCATTCATTCATTTAACAAACATTGCCCAAACTTCTACCATCCACCAGGGATTCTGCCCAAATCTTAGGATGCAAGAGTGAATACACCAGGTCAGACGCAGTAGCTCACGCCTGTCATCCCAGCACTTTGGGAGGCTGAGGAGGGAGGATCACTTGAGCCCAGGAGTTCGAGACCAGCCTAGGCAACATGGTGAAACCCCTTCTCTACTAAAAATACAAAAATTAGCTGGGCATGGTGGTGTATGGTCTATAATCTCAGCTGAGGCATGAGAATCGCTTGAACCTGGGAGGCCGAGATTGCAGTGAGATGAGATCGTGCCACTGCACTCCAGCCTGGGCAACAGAGGGAGACTGTCTCCAAAAAAAAAAGTCACTATACCAGCGCCTCCTGGTTTTGCCATCTCTAGAATGTCAGGGATAAAGGCCCAGTCCAACCTAGGTATCTAGAATTCTTTTAGGAGGGTTTTCTGAAAATTCTATCTTGTTTCCACTCAAGAGTTCAGAGACAGTCAAGTGACATATGCCTTAATCAACATATGACAGGAAACATCTGGAATCTCTCCCTTCTTTGCACTGAATCTTGCCAAAATAAAAACTTAAACTTACTTTGATCAGTCAATCAAATCAACATGAGATTCCATTAGTCCGGCAATTTTTTTCATTTAAAAATCCCTCTAAATCTGTGTTTGTGAACACAGGAATTCACTCTTGCTCTGCTCTATCTCTGAAACCTTGATGCTTTTGTTAAGGATGGTTTTGCATCTGTTCTTCACTCTGCAAAATTTGCCTTTGGCCAAAATCAAGAATTAGCTGACTTAATTCAACCTAAAATTAGTTGATTTTCACAGCTTCTCTTATTATTTATTTATTTATTTATTTATTTATTATTTATTTATTTTTGAGACAGAGTCTCTCTCTGTCACCCAAGCTGGAGTGCAGTGGCGCAATCTCACCTCACTGCAACCTCCCCATCCAGGGTTCAAGCGATCCTTCTGCCTCAGTCTCCTGAGTAGCTGGGATTACACGTGCCCACCACCACGCCCGGCTGAGTTTTTACAGTAGAGATGGGGTTTCACCATATTGCCTAGGCTGGTCTCGAACTCCTGACCTCAAGTGATCTGCCCACCTCGGCCTCCCAAAGTGCTAGGATTACATGCGTGAGTCACCATGCCCAGCCTGATTTTCACTGCTTCTGAGAAAGTCTTCGGAAAACAGAGGAGATTATTTTAAGCACAACGGGGTCTGAAGTTGCCAAGGAGCCTGTGATTCTCCTGGTTAATCTATCCATCTGGTAACAGAAAAGACTTAACCACGGAAGGGAGACAGCCTGACCTAAGCCAAGGGGGCCCTCTCAGTTTCTTTTGCAATAGCTGTGCTGTCAACAGAGGCACAAAGCCCCAGGACACTTTATAAGACCCAAACTAGCCAGATATGTCTTTGACAAGGTCTATAGCTCTGCCCGCACGACCCAATTCATGGAGAGAAAGTTTCTAAGTTATTTTCTGCAAGAAATAGATGTCTCCATTCCTGTGAGACTGGCTGGAGCGTAGGTGGGAGACAGCCATTGGGACATCAGATCGAGTTTGGTTCCTCCCAGATCACGGGCCGTTAGCAGATTTGAAAGATTTCTTCAGCAATCATTCCTACTCTATGCGGTCGGACAAATTTAAAACCTGAATTCTGATTCATGTAGCATCCAGAGTCTCACAGAAAGAGACTGGAATACAAATTGTATAACTTGGCACATTTGTGGGTGATGCCTGGAGTCGGTAAGAATCTAAAGAAAGGGGTTGCTCATAGACTATGGAAATAAAAATTGGTATTGCCTTAAACAAAAGAGGCTCCACAATGTTCATCAAAATGTAAAAGCGCATGTAGTCTTTGACTCAGAAATTCTGTTTAGAGCAAAGGTCTGTGAACTGCAGAGATGGTGAAAGCACAGGGCCCGGGCCAGGAGCGGTGGCTCACGCCTGTAATCCCAGCACTTTGGGAGGCCAAGGCGGCTGATCACCTGAGGTTGGAAGTTCAAGACCAGCCTGACCAATATGGAGAAACGCCGTCTGTACTAAAAATACAAAAAGTTATCCGGGCTTGGTGGCTCATGCCTGTAGTCCCAGCTACTCGGGAGTCTGAGGCAGGAGAATGGCTTAACCCCAGGAGACAGAGGTTGCGGTGATCACGCCATTGCACTCCAGCCTGGACGACAAGAGCAAAACTCTGTCTCAAAAAAAAAAAAAGTACAGGTCCTGCAGCCAGCTTCTGTACAGCTCAACAACTAAACATGGTCTTTACATTTTTACACGATTTTTCAAAAACAAAGAATATTTTATACCCAAAATGCTAACACGAACCAGGGCAGGAATGATAGAATTTGCTGAAATGTCACTGAAGATGACAGAAACTCTCATTTTAGTGTCCATAAATGAGGTTTTTTTTTTTTTTTTTTTTTTTTTTTTTTTGACTGAATCTTGCTTTGTCACCCAGGCTGGAGTGCAGTGACGCGATCTCGGCTCACTGCAATCTCTGCCTCCCAGGTTCACGCCATTCTCCTGCCTCAGCTTTCCAAGTAGCTGGGACGACAGGCATCCACCACCATGCCCGGTTAATTTTTTGTATTTTTAGTAGAGACGGGGTTTCACCATGTTAGTCAGGATGGTCTCAATGTGCTGACCTCGTGATCCACCCACTTTGGCCTCCCAAAGTGCTGGGATTACAGGCGTGAGCCACCGTGCCCGGCCCATAAATGAGGTTTGATTGGCACATGCACAGCCATGCCCTATTTGTTTATGTAATTTCTGCAGAGTTGAGTCTTGGCAGCAGAGACCTTCTGACCTGCAAAGGTTGAGATATTTACACCCTGGTTCTTTCTAGGAAGAGTCAGCTGACCTATGTTTTCTAGGAACGTGTTCTAAGGAAACTATGGAAAAGCAATGTCCATCACTAAAGGACTGGTTAATGAATGATGATGCAACTATTTAGTAGTATTCTACAGAGCTATAGAGAAGGATGTCAATTGCTGGACAGAGATGACCATCATTGTTTTTACTTTTTTGGTTTTTACTTTTTTTGGTCCTTCTGCTAAAAAGTCACCTGCTACCTGCACTGCTTGATGTTGCTGATTCTTACAAGATGTGCTTCTTGTATTATTTAGAAATATTCAATGCTGATATCAAGAGCAATAAAAATGAATGGAATGAAATAAATTCATAAGATGTGTTAATTATAGATAGTGAGTGAGTTAGGGAGTCATGAGCATGCTGGATGCAGGCAGAATAGAGGGGCAAGTGCCCTAGGCATAGATGATAGGGTGAGAGAGTGAGTGTTATTTGTAGATAAGAAGAAATAGGAGGCCCCAGCAAACCTGAAAGATTCAGAAGACACTGATCCCATCTCCTTGAAATTGACAGTTGTGCCTTTTGTAAATTCTGGCCCCAGCTGTCGTCAGCTCAAGATTGACAGATGAAATCTGTGGCTGCTCGGCAGGTTCTCTGTGAGTTACAGCTGCATGCAGATGTTCTCCCCCGACTCTATCCAGAGCCAGGTGTGCGTTGGCTCCAGGCACCTCCTGGGTGCTGAGTCCATTGCTCACCCTCAGCTCTGGTCCTTGTAACCACTCTGTCAGTGAGGAAAGTGATGATGCAGGGAAAGAGAGAGAGAGAGAGAGTGAGAGAGAAAGGGAGGGAGGGAGCGAGGAGGGAGGGGAGAGAGAGAGAGAGAGAAAGGGAGGTAGGGAGGGAAGGAAGGAAGGAAGGAAGGGGTAGAAGAAGGGAGGATGGGAGGGAGGGAAGAAGGGAGAAAGAAAGAGAGAAAGAAAGAAAGAAAGAAAGAAAGAAAAGAAAGAAAGAAAGAAAGAAAGAAAGAAAGAAAGAAAGAAAGAAAGAGAAAAAGGAGGTAGAGAAGGAAGGGGAGAAGAAGGGAGGAAGGGAGGAAGAAAGAAAGAAAGAAGAAAGAAAGAAAGAAAGAGAGAAAGAAAGAAAGAAAGAAAGAAAGAAAGAAAGAAAGAAAGAAAGAAAGAAAGAAAGAAAGGTGAACCTTATGATACACTGGATTCCTGTAGCTCTTCTATCAGCTTGTTCCCATCTTAAGAGTTAATCCAACCCAAATCACTCCCCTTGCTTCTTATGGTATGTTTTAGATGAATTCAATAAATTACGAAACAAGGGAATCGTAAATTGGGCTGTCAGCCTCTCTGTCCTTTGGCCTCTGGGGCAGCCTACCAGGCAGTGTCCATGGGAGTCCCCATTATGGCGAGGTAATTCCCTGCGGTGGAAGTCTAGGCGTCAGCACTCAGGAGCCCTGTGGGGGCTGCTCTCTGTTGCCCAGTCTTTTCTCTATTGAGTGGCCTGGGAGAGAGGTATCTTACTCTGGAGCTGTCAAATATAAAAGCTTAAAGTTGTCCCTTGGGCAAGTCACATGGCCATCCCAAAGCAAAGACAGGGAAGGTCACTCTGTCCCCCACATGGGCCTAGAAACGGTATGATTTCTTGGCACTCTACCTTAAAGAGAAGCTTCTAGGAAAAGGGTTCATAACTATGGCACCACTGACATTTGGTCCTGGAGAATTCTCCATGGTGGGGCCTGTCCTGGGCATTGTAGGGCATGTGGCAGCGTCCCTGGCCTCTACCCATTAGTTGCCAATCACGTCCTCACTCTTTCCACCTCATTGTGATGACCAGAAATATCTCCAGACATTCCCAAATGTTTCCTGGCAGGCAAAATTGCCTGTAGTTGAGAACCACAGACTTAGACCATTTATTTGCTCTATGGACTAAGGTGCAGTCACCTCATTTCAGCCCTCCTTGCCTGTATTTTTTCCCTAGGTCAGGTGGCCCTGCCATGTGGTGCACACATGCTATTCTCCAGGTGCCTGCCTTGACCCAAGTGGGAGCCCAGTCAGGCAGTGCCCTGTTGCTCACACCTGTCATCCCTCCCTGGAGGCAGAGCAGACACTCAGCAAAATATTCACATTGAAAAAGGAACAGTGATGGTTGGCTTGGGTTTTCCCAGTTTTATTCATGTCTTAAATGTCTTGCTTTAGCGTTTCTGTTAAGTGAGTGAATCTGGGGTTTGAGAAGTAGAGTCAGACTGTGTGTGACTCCTGATCCCACCACTCACTCCTTACTGAATTTGGGCAAATGAGTTCACCTAACTTGCAAATATGAAACGAGGCACAATGGCCTGCCCTCACAGTGTCATGGCACCAGGTCAGTATGAAGGGTTGAGACCATAGCCCAAGGGTGAGTGCCCACCACTGGTTAATCAGGAGCCCCTGAGCCTCTGCAGGAGACATGCCGCACCACCCTAGTCCTGACATCAGGATCTGATGGGAACACAAAGACCTACCTACACAAAGACGGGGTTTCTCCATGTTTGCCAGGCTGGTCTCGAACTCCCGGCCTCGAGTGATCCACCTGCCTCGGACTCCCAAAGTGCTAGAATTATAGGAGTAAGCCACAGTGCCCAGGCTGAAATACTTTAAATTATTCCCAGCAGTACCTCTGGTGTCTTTTAGATGTCCTCTTCTAGGAGAGAGGCCAGATTTGGCCCTTGGCTTTAGAATTCCAGAGCCCTGAGTACGAACCAGCCCCATCCCTCACTGGCTAGAGAACTGGAGCTTCTCTGAGCTTCACTGCTCCATAAAAAGAGAGCAATAACAGCCATATCTTGCTTTATTTATTATTTATTTGAAGAATCAGTAAAAGAACACAATAAAAATGCCTGGCATAATACACGGCAAACTCCCCAGAATGCTCCGGAAGATGCTTTTACAACTCACACACTTTCCAAAAGAAAAACATAAGACTCCCGCATTCCAACGTCCGCAGTTACAACCGATAAACCAATATTTGCCTTAACATCTAGCTTCCCTTTCCCTGCAAGGAAACATCGAAGCTTCTCAACTGCGCCAAACACACTATGGGCTGCCGTTTAGAAACAAGAAAAAAAACAAAGCAAAATCCCTAACCAAAAGGATCTGGGAGATGTTGTTTTTTTCCTGATGGATTTTGCTAATGCCACCCAAAAAGGAAGCCCCCACAGGCAAGAAGACACGGTCACAGGGAGGGTGTTGCTGCTGTGTTTAAATTGCTGAAGGACGTATTTATTTAGGCAGACGGAGGGGAGAAAATGTAATGGTGGAGGAAAAAGTACTCATCCTCCCTCCTTCATCTTCCTACATTATGGGCCCAGCTCATAAGAAACAGCCTGAAGGGCAAGGCTGAGGGGCCGCTGGGCTGGCTTTGTGGAGACAGTTTAGTAGAGTCATTAAGATGGGGCCAGACTGGCCAGTATTCAAGTCCTAGTTCTGTGGTTTCCTAACTGTGTGACCTTGCATAAGTGGCTAAGCCTCTCTGTTCTTTCATTTTTTTTTAAATTTAGGGAAATAATTAATGCCCACCTTATAAAAGGAATGCTGTGGTGATGAAGGGAGAGAATTCACAGACTATCTTAGCCTGATACTTGGCATACAGACTGTGTTTTAAAAACATTAGCTGTTGTCTGATACTTCTTCCTTTACATGACAAATTGGCTTCACGCATGAACATTGAACTTTTTCTTCATGAAAACAGATGCTTAGTTTAAAAGGGTGTGTGTGTGTAATAGCAGAGAGGGGTTAAAGGCTATGAACAGGCAATTCACCAGGGTGAAAATGCACAGTCAAAACACTCTATTAAAAAGATGTCGGCCAGGCATGATGAGCCACACCTGTAATCTCAGCACTTTGGGAGTCTGAGGCAGGAAGATCACTTGAATCTAAGAGTTTGAGACCAGCCTGGACAACATGGCGAAATCCATCTCTACAAAAAAAAAAAAAAAAAAAAAAAAAAAAAAAAAAAATTAGCCAGGTGTGGTGCCTCACGCCTGCGGTCCCAGCTACTTGGGAGGCTGAGGCAGGAGAATCATCTGAGCCTAGGAGGTCAAGGCTGCAGTGAGCCATGATAGTGCCACTGCACTTCATCCTGGGTGACAGAGTGAAACCCTGTCTCAGAAATAAAATAAAATAAAATAAAAATGTTCAGTCTCACTGGAGGTCTGCAAAATGCTCATCAAACATTGTAGGGTGCCAGCCTTCCTCTATCAGAGTTGCCAACATTTAAAAAACTGGTAATATTCAGTGCTAGGGAAGGAACAAGGAAACAGGCACCCTCATACATTCTGAGTACAACTACTGGAAAAAGTAAGACAGTGATATTGATTATACGAGAACATGAACTTATTCTCACTTTTAGAGAGCTGGCCCTTAGCAATAAGAGTAATAAGAGTAGGAGCTGGGCGTGGTGGCTCACGCCTCTAAGTCCAGCACTTTGGGAGGCCGAGGT
Organism: Macaca thibetana thibetana; assembly: GCF_024542745.1. Lineage (NCBI taxonomy): Eukaryota > Metazoa > Chordata > Mammalia > Primates > Cercopithecidae > Macaca > Macaca thibetana. The sequence continues at coordinate 42,978,741 of NC_065587.1, read as the reverse complement.
GGGTGGATCATGAGATCAGGAGTTTGAGACCAGCCTGGCCAACATGGTGAAACCCCATCTCTACTCAAAATACAAAAATTAGCTGGGCATAATCCCAGCTACTCGGGAGGCTGAGGCAGGAGAATTGCTTGAACCCGGGAGGCAGAAGTTGCAGTGAGCTGAGATCTCGCCATTGCACTCCAGCTCTGGGCGACAGAGCAAGACTCCCTCTCGCGAGGGGGAAATAAGTGTAATAAGAGTAGGAGCGAGTGAGTATGAACAGAAGAGGACGTGCAAGGCCTGGAAATATCCTGCACCCCAGCAATAGGTGACATGCATCGTTGCATGTCTGCAATCCAGCATGTCAGGCAACTATCGAAAGGAATATTTAGAGCTCTAAGTATTAATAATGAGTGATATTGATTAAATGCTTGCCCTCCACTGAATACAGCAACGAAGCTCTCTCCAGGCATGCTATTCGTGTTTACTGTAACCTACAATAGATTTGTTACCTAATTTTATAGGTGAGGAAAACGAGGGCGCTACAGAATAAAACAGGTCACCCAAGATCTCAAGCTCAGTGGCAGCCTGGATCCAAGTCCCCGCCTGGCTCCAGAACCTGAGCTCTGGAACACTGGACTAATCAGAATCTCTTGGCCTTGAAAAATGAGGCCTATTGAACAAAGAAATTTGTAAGAAAAGGAACTATTACAACCTAGTGTAAAGTAACAAGCAAATAAAACATGAAATGACACGACTCCTCCCCACGCTCCAAACTCTCGACCCTCCTTCGTTTTTCTGCATACCCTCACACCGCAGCACACACAATTTCTATACCGTTCCCTCTCTGTCTTCCTCCACTAGAATGCAAGCTTCCTAGAGCAGGCCTTTGCTGTTTTGTGTCTCAAGTACACAAGGAGAGGGTACTGGTGCCCTGTGGACACTGGACAAGTGTTAAATGAATGAATGGATGCATTGCTTTCCTTTAACCTTAACCCTGAAAGCGTTTAGCCACTAGCTGGGCCACAAGGATGGGGCTGGGGAGCCCTGTAGCCTGCAGTTGGTGACTGATGTTGAGGACAAAGTCAACTGGGATCTGGGAAAGCCTGGGTGTAAGAGACAACATGCCGCAACTGTTGTATTGCTTCCCATACAGTCTCCACCAAGCGCTTGCAATGAACTAGATGACGACTTAGTAAATAAATCTGGAAGCTAAATTTCTTTTGGCGGCAGACTGAAAGGCTTGGCAGCTTCTAGCTGTGTAAATTAAAACAATGAGCTGCTTTTTAAAAAATAACATTTCTAAACATGCATACCCTTGAATTAACATCCAGCTCATGAGACTGTCAACAGAAGACAGGAAGCCTGGCTGCATGCCCCATGCGCGCCCCTGCTGCAGTGAGAGCCACTGCTGACCTTTCCAGAGTGTCCTAGGAAGAGCAGCATCACCCAGCAAGGCACTCTCTCCAGGGCCTTGACCCATGTGGGTTGGACATGGCCAGTTACTGCCACCGTAGCCAGGCTGAGGACTGACGGCAAATTAAAAAAAAAAAAAAAGAAAGAAAAGAAAAAAAGTTGGCTGCAGCTGTAGTTAATTTACTTCTGATGAGTCTAACCTTTCCCCCTCTGAGGAAGTTGTTTAGCAGGAGGGGAAAATGCGGTCACAATATTGTTTTATGATTGTTTATCTTTAGAGTCCAAGCGATGCTGATTGCAAATATTTATGCGCATTTTTAAAAATCTCATCTAATGTTTGGAACTTTTTTTTTTTTTTTTTAAAAAAAAAGAGTGAAATCAGATTTCGGGTGGATCTAGCCATTTTGGAGGATTTCAAAGTCATAACCCGGTTTCCCCTACCAGCCCACTGGGACTAGGGGCATCAATGCAGCAATTAAGTGAACAGGATGGAAATACAGAATGTTACCGCTCTGTGTGGCTTTGGAAGGCTTGTGTCGGTTTTACCTGCACATTATTAATGACCAGCCTAGAAATCTAAGTCCAGGCATATGTTATATTAAACACAAGAACCTCTGAATGAGAAAACTTTGCATTTCTGCTAGAAATGCTGCTTTCCTCTGAGAGAAACCATTAGCCACATGTCAAAAAAAAAAAAAAAAAAAAAAAAAAAAAAAAAAAGCTCTAGATGCAATTTCATCACCTCCCAAGTAGCCACTGTGGTCGGGTCTGCTACCCTGAACTGAAAGAGCTCCATGCCTCTTCTAATTCTTTGCTTCTCTCCAGCGGTGCCTGTGCCTGCTGCTCTGGTGTCTGGTTATGTTCTTTAGCCTCTTAAGACAATGCGCGGATGCCGAGGAGCCTCGTGTCATGGGGGGCTCTTTGGCTTCGGAGTTACATGGATTGGGGTTTGAATCCCAGTTTTGCCAGTTTTACTGTGGCCGTAAAGAAAGCGATTTAACTTCTCAAATTCTGTGTCCTCTCTATAAAATGGGGGAAAATGATACTCAGTACTCTGTTGGTTGCAAACTGGCTTAATAAAGGCAAAGGGGGGCCTGGCGTGGTGGCTCATGCCTGTAATCCCAGCACTTTGGGAGGCTGAGGTGGGTGGATCATGAGGTCAAGAGATTGAGACCATCCGGGCCAAAATGGTGAAACTCCATCTCTACTAAAATTACAAAAGTTAGCAAGCTGGGCACGGTGGCTCATGCCTGTAATCTCAGCACTTTGGGAGGCTGAGGTGGGTGGACCACCTGAGGTCAGGAGTTCGAGATCAGCCTGGCCAACATGGTGAAACCCCGTCTCTACCAAAAATACAAAAATTAGCTGGACGTAGTGGCAAGCGCCTGTAGTCCCAGCTACTCAGTAGGAGAATCCCTTGAATCCAGGAAGCGAAGGTTGCAGTAAACCAAGATCATGCTGTTACACCCCAGCCTGGGTGACAAGAGCAAAACTCTGTCTCAAAAAAAGAGAAAAAAAGAGTTAGCTGGGTGTGGTGGCAGGTGCCTGTAGTCCCAGCTACTTGGGAGGCTGAGGCAGGAGAATCACTTAAACCTGGGAGGTGGAAGTTGCAGTGAGCTGAGATTATGCCACTGCACTCCAGCCTGGCAACAGGGTGAGACTCCGTTAAAAAAAAAAAAAAAAAAGGAAGGAAGGAAGGAAGGAAGGAAGGAAGAAAGGAAGGAAGAAAGAAGAAAGAAAAGAAAGAAGAAAGAAAGAAAGAAAGAAAGAAGAGACAGAGAGAAAGAAAGAAAGAAAGAAAGAAAGAAAGAAAGAAGAAAGAAAGAAAGAAAGAAAGAAAGAAAGAAAGAAAGAAAGAAAGAAAGAAAGAAAGAAAGAAAGAAAGAAAGAAAGAGAAAGAAAGAAAGAAAGAGAGAAAAAGGGACTTAGTGACTCAGGGAAATGTGAAGCCCAGGGACAGCTTCAGCCTCGGCTATATCCAGCGGATGCCAATGATGTCATCAAGTGGGTTCACGCTCCTTCTCCCTCATTCTCTATCTCTGACTTCTCTTTCTCCCTGGGCATCGGCCGCTCCTCCTCCGTTGCAGACAGACTTGCTTCCTACATAGGGAACATGTCACCAAGGGATTCTAGTTTTACTTCCTTCCAACATCATGATGCCAAAGCACAGGCTCTTTCTCCTTCTCCCTCAGCTCCAAACACAAGGATCTGAGGAAACCACTCTGATTTGCTAACTTTCATCTTAGATCTGCCTTGGTCTGAGTCCCGTGTCCTGAGTCATGGAGGGTTGCACTGGTCGGGATGGGTCCTGGAGCTTGGTGTCAGGCCATGCTGATCAGTGGCCTCCCCTTTAATCACATGGGCAGGGAGAAAGAGTGTCATTCGCTCAGGGAAGTGGAGGAGGGTGTTGTCCCCAGGACGATCCTGCAATATCGACTCAGTTAATGTTGCCTGTGTACCCGCTGTGTGCCATGAAGCCTCCTGAGCACAGGGACACCGGGGTGAGCACAACAGACAAGGTTCCTGTCCTCAAGGACTTTCACAGAGGAGGGGTCAGGGAGACCGTCAACATGCACACGAACACACATGCAAGGTCGTTTCAAAGGGTGATGGAGACGGAGACTGCAGGGAGGGTGGGCTGCGGCTGCTCTAGGGACAGCAGACGAGGTCTGAGGCAGGATCTGAGCCAAGATCTAGTGAGAAGACAAGAAGTCCATCCTTTGTGGGATGCTCCAGAGGAAGAATGCTGAAGGGAAAGAGAACAGCGAGTTCAGAGAACTGGAGGCTGCTGTGACCAGGACCCTTGGGGCCACCAAAGGAAGGCCTGAGAGGATTTAGGGGAGAGATGGATTTGGAGAATAAAGAACTAGATCATTGAGAGCCTCTTTGGCCACAAAAAGGAGTTTGGAGTTTGCTTTCAGAGTTTTGGGAAGTCCTTGGTGGGTTTCCACAGGGGAGCGTTGTGTGATCTGATTTGAGCAGCTGGTGAAGTTTGCAGTATTGTGTGGCAGAGGTTCCCTTGATATTTGTTATCCCGTTTCTCTCAGAAAAATAAGCACCGAATTTGGACTGGGCACACCTGGCCACCAGGAATAAGAACCACATTTCCCAAGCATTAATACTAAGTTCTGGATAATGGGATGGAAATGGGAATATTACATATGATTTCCAAAAAATGTCTTTGAGGAGAGGGAATATGCCCTTTGACTCCCTCCTCTCTTCCTGCTGGCTCGAATGCAGACACATGCTTGGGGTTTGAGCAATCATTTGGGGGTAAGAGGTGTGAGTCATGAGCAGAGAATGGCTGAGCAGTTAGAAAGATGAGACCTGAGGACCCCAGAGCTACCCTATCAGCCCTGGCTTGCTTTCCTCTGGAAAGAGACAAATCCACTGTATACCACTCATGTCATTGTTATTTGGGGGTTTCAATTACTTGCAGCCAAACCTGACAATATCTGATTGAGGGGACAAGAATAGAAACAAAAGGACCAGTTAGGAAGTGGATGTGTCCTTCCATGCAATAGGGGGTGTTGGCTCCAACTAGGCAGAGTAGCAATGGAAGTAGGAAGAAGGGGCTGGATTTGAGAAATATCTCAGAGCAGAACATTTGGAGGGTTTCCCTGCTGGATTGGCTGTGACCAGTGAGGGAAAGAAAGGATTCAGGAGGCCGAGGTGGGCGGATCACAAGGTCAGGAGATCGAGACCATCCTGGCTAACACGGTGAAACCCTGTCTTTACTAAAAAATACAAAAAATTAGCCAGGTGTGGTGGCGGGCGCCTGTAGTCCCAGCTACACGGGAGGCTGAGGCAGAAGAATGGCGTGAACCCAGGAGGCGGAGCTTGCAGTGAGCTGAGATGGCACCACTGTACTCCAGCCTGGGCTACAGAGAAAGACTCGGTCTCAAAAAAAAAAAAAAAAAAAAAAAAAAAGAAAGAAAGAAAAAGAAAGGATTCAGAGGTAATTTCAATTTTTCTTGCATGAAACAGTGGGTGGGCCAGGCTGCCCCACTGACTGGAGGAGGAATCAGAGAAAAAGGGCACAACAAGATGCACAAAAATGTTAATTCTCAAAATTGTAGTTCGTTTCTTCACAGATTGCCCTTAAAATAGTAAAATACGTTTAGTTCATTCACTAGAGATTTGTTGAGCAGCTACGCTGTGCCAAACACTGGGTATACAGCAAGAGACAAAACAAATATGCCCCTGCCCTGATGGAAGGTCATGTCTGGAAGGTCGCGTCTGGAAGGTCGCGTCTGGAAGGTCATGTCTGGAAGGTCGCGTCTGGTGGATTGATCTGCTGGTGGCTGGACCCTTTGGGCATTTCTGAAATCGACTGCGACACTGGATAGGTCTTTTCACCTCACCAAGTCTCAGTTTGACTTTCTGTAAAATGTGTTTAGGGCAGGTATCTGCTTCCCAGGGCTGCACGGGAGAGGCACTCGCTGTGGATGAAATGTGTGTGTCCCTCCAAAATTCATGTTGGAACCTAACCCCCTGTGTGATAGTATTAAGAGGAGAGGCCCTTGGGGAGTGACTAAGTCATGAGGGCTCCACCCTTGTGAATAGGAGGAGGCTGTTCTGTTCTTCTACCTCGTGAAGAATCAACAAGAAGGCATCATCTTGGAAGCAGAAAGCAAACCCTCATCGAACACTGAATCTGCTGGCGCCTGGATCGTGGGCTCCCCAGCCTCAGAATCATAAGCAATACATTTTTCTTTTTCTTTTCCTTTTCTTTTCTTTCTTTCTTTCTCTCTCTCTCTCTTTTTTTTTCCTTTTTTTTTTTTTTGAGACGGAGCTCGCTCTGTTGCCCAGGTTGGAGTGCATTGGTGCGATCTCAGCCCACTGTAACCTCCGCCTCTCAAATTCAAGCAGTTTTCCCTGCCTTAACTTCCCGAGTAGCTGGGATTACAGGTGCCCAACACCATGCCCAGTTAATTTTTTTTTTTTTTTTGTAGTTTTAGTAGAGACGGGGTTTCTCTGTGTTGTCCAGGCTGATCTCGAACTCTTAATCTCAGGTGGTCCACCTGCCTCAGCCCCCCAAAGTGTTGGGATGACAGGCGTGAGCCATCATGCCAGGCCTACATTTCTATCATTTATAAATGACCCAGTCTGTAGTATTTTGTTATAGCAGCAGAAATGGACCAATGGTGCTTAAAGTAGCAAGCAGTAGTATTACAGGCCTATCATTTGGGTGTGAAATACTAGAATTTCAGCAAATTTGCAAGTGCCTGGGATTGATAAGATAGGACATTAGAAATCTAGACAGTTTCAGTCTAGGCTTAGGGTGCTCCTCCTGGCCCAGCTGGGTATAGGCAGGGGGTCCTGATGTGCTAGTGCTGTGAGGGGCACACCCTCTGGGGGGCAAGCCCAGCCACTGTCTACCTGCAGCCACGTTTCTGAGGCAAGCACCTGACTCAGGACACATGTGATTGGTCCAGAGGTGGGCACCTGACCCTAGCTGGGCCAATCAGGCCTCTCTGTTGGGATTGTGGTTGGAGACAGCTGGCCTGTCCTTGAGGCTGCCAGCCTGTGATTTGCAAACTCTGAGTAGAGGGTCAGTGCCTTTACCTGGATCAAGCAAAAATCAGTGCGGCTAAGGTTGAAGTCTGCAAATGTCTGATTCTGAAGACCATGGTGTTAACCACCCCGTGTTCTGCTGCTTCTGGTACCCAGATCAGATTTCTCTTTTTCTCTGCAGGGAGGAAGCACACATCCTCTTCACTGCGGATTCTTTCTTCTTCTTCACGCGGTCCCCAGTTACTGGAGCGCTGCAGAAAATGTGTAGCCAGGCACATGTCAATGACACGTTTCAGCAGGGTGCCTCCTCAGATGTGGGACTTCCAGGTCAAGCAATGCGTGATTCTGATATTGGCTGAAATTGCCCTCTAGGTTAATCTGTATTTAAATCAAATCCTGAAACAGAAATGGTCAAAACAATTCTTGGTTATACTTATTTGAAAGACATGCAATGAATGAAACCAAATAAACAAACAAAATCTCTTCCCCCAAGCGCCTAACCCCTCAGCTGGAATTCACCGAGCTCTGCTAAATTATTGCTGGTTTTTAAATCATAGAATGTGGTTTGTGGAGTTGTACTCATAAATGGCAAAAATGTAACAAATGCACACATAGTAACTAAGTAAATTGGCCTGTTAAGAAATAAAAAGGGTAATTAATAGGGTACTCACTGTTCCAATCTGAAATAATATAATGAGAATATTTTTAAAACTACCATTTGTTGAGTGCTGTGATGTACAAAGTCTTCAGATGCATCTGATTTAATCTTTGTTTGCAACCCCCAGGGACAGAGGCCATTATTAATCCCCATTTTACAGACAAGAAGAACAAAGTTTACAGGGGAAGTGGCTTGCAGGGTTGGGTTTTGGACTACATGCAGCCTCTAAAATCTCTCTCAAGGTACCTGCTTCTTCATAAGCGTCACATTCTTTTTAAAAGATACTCACAAAGAACACGAATGCTTTCTTTTGTAATGTGAAAAGTAATAAACATTAAAAAAAAAAACTAGCTGTGTGTGTGTGTGGTATGTGCCTGTGGGCCCAACCACTCAGGAGGCTGAGGCGGAAGGATCACTTGAGCTCAGGAGATCGAGGCTATAGTGAGCCATGATCATATCATGCTGTTGCACTCCAGCCTCAGCAACAGAGCAAGGCTCTGTGAGAAGAAAGAAAGAGAGAAAGAGAAGAAAGAAAGAGAGAAGGAGAAGAAAGAGAAAAGAGAGCAGGAAGGAGAAATAAAAAAAGAAAGAGAAAGAAAGAAGGAAAGTGATAGAAATGAAGGAGTGTCATCCTCACACAATGAAGAAAGGAGTGATTAGATCATGAACTTGGCCTTCCAGCCAGGCAAACCCACCTTCGGGATTTTCTCCCTCTGTCCATATCTGGTCTCCTGGCGTGGTTCCTGTGCACATGGCTTCGGTCCTCCACACCACTGCCTGTGTGTGAGGTGCTCTGGGGTACAGATGAAACGGCAGTATGCCCTACCACCTGCCCCTGCTCAAACAAAGGGTGGTTTTCACTTACGGTGGCTCTAGATTGACCAAAAATTAAAAAGTAGAAAAGCAAGAGTTGGCCAGTTTGCAATGGAAAAACCACTCGCTGGACATCGGAAGCATTCCGTGCAGTGTTAAAGAGCGTTCTCCTAAATGAAGAATTGACTTGTCTGTTTAATGTAGCTTTTTGTTGATTTTTCTTGATGCCACTCCTAGCAAGTGGTATTATTCAAATATTCTGATCTGTCTGAAACTGATACACTCAGCCTCGGTGGTTGGACTGGCCACTGATAATTGGAAACAGGAACTCTGCAAGCGGCATTCTTCAAGGGAAGAGCAAGGAAATGCAAACACACACATTCTCGGAGGACTTGTGACAAACAAGGATGGCTTGGGTCTGCTTTTCAACCCACAGGCTCAAGGCTTTTATTCCTTTTGAATTGAAAAGACCAGATGTTGGTGAGTATTGGATGTCCAATGTCACTGTCAACTGCCAAGAATGTCTAGGTTTTTGTTGTTGTTGTTGTTGTTGTTGTTTTTGAGACAGGGTCTTGCTCTATTGCCCAGCCTGGAGTGCAGTAATGTGATCACAGCTCACTGCAGCCTCCACCTCCTGGGCTCAAGTGATCTTCCCACCTCAGCACCACCCCCTCACACCCCCCTGTAGCTGAGACTACAGGTGCATGCCACCATGCCCAGCTAATTTTTGTGTAGGCGGGGTTTCACCATGTTTCCCAGGTTGGTCTTGACCTCCTAGGTTCAAGCAACCTTTCTGCCTCTGCCTCCCGAAGTGCTAGGATTCCAGGCATGAGCCACCGTGCCCAGCTGATGTCCAGTTGTTTCGGCAAGTCCTGAGAGGCAACAAGGTGGGCAGAGCTTCCTCCAGAAGCTGAAAATGGCTTCTCCCTAGAACCTCCAGAAGAGAACACAGCCTTGCTGATCCCTTGATTATAGTCCAGTGAGATACATATCAGCCTTCTGGCCTCCTGAATGGGAAGATAATATGCTAGTGTTGTTTTAGTCTATGAAATTTTCAGTGACGTGTTAGAGCGGCTCTGGGAAATGAGCAGCATGAAGGAGGCATTAGGCAAGTTGATTACTTTTCTGGATTCCCTTTTCTTTTCATTTGTCAACTTGTATCATCTAAGGGAAGTGTGTATATTTCCTTAATGTCTTTTACCATCACATGACAACTAGTTGGTGCAAAAATTGTTCTTTGATTGCAACACTGAGTAGAAAAAAAAAAAAAACTACGGTAAACAGAAAATCGGTTCTTGCAAAAAGGAAACAAATTGAAACATAGAACGTTTGAGTTTCACTTAGAATTGTAAAAGCATGGCATTCCAATGCTCTCCTCCCGTGAACATCTGCAAAATATGGCGCCTAGCTAGGAGCACAGAGGCTCCCGCTTTACATTTCACACGTGAGCACGGGCTGTCAAAGGTAAATCACACACTTCCCTCGGCTGGCGTTTTTCAAAAGATCAATTATGTACTGACATCTCCGTGCATATAGGCGCAGGATTATTTACAGCCACCACATGAGGCTGAGACATAGTGAGAATCTGGCCCTAAGCACAGTACAGAAATTCATATTCAGACGGCTGAGGAATGAAGGCAGTTCTGGAAACTCAGTGGACTGTCAGAGCATCTGCCTTACAGTGGCCTGTGTGTGGGGGAGCTGCCCAAACCGCAGGTGGCCCTTTTCCTTCCTCTCCCCTCCCAGCTCTGCTGTTAGTTTCCCAGCCTTGAGTTCCCCACTGCCCACTTCCACCCAGGACGAGGGACGGGAAGCCTCTCAGGGAGCCTCCCAGTCAGTCCAACCCAAACACCTGTCAAAGAAACTTGGCTCATCAACAGGAGTCCATGTGATGGCTTAAAAACAGTCTGTGCTGGCTCACGACACGCGAGGCATAAATTAAATCCTAAGTGAGCATGCTGCTGACAGCACGTGATGACAGGTGTTGTGAACGAGTTGGCGCAGGGGCCACTGCCCTGCCTCGCGATTGTCAGTCACGGCCACTCCTCGCTTCTCTCCTGCTGACGGGGACGGCTTGTCTAGCGATGAGGGGAGCAGCATTCGAGGTATCCGGGGTGGAAATTGGCTCGGGCATGTCTCATTCTCCACAGATGGCATCGGAGCCCCGTGGTGTCAGCGCATCTTCCACTGGTGTTTGGGCCAAAGCCTCTCCCAGGTGTGCAGTCCCACGCAGGGAGTGCTTCTCCCTGCACTCCAGTGTCCACACCCATCCCGGGTTCCTCAGCTGCAGTGCACACAGCGAAGGCACCAGCAAAGCAGGGATAGCCAGAAACAGAGCAAAATCATAGCGAAATGCATTGATGAGCGATATTTCCAAAATCAAAGGTCTCAGCTGGGTACCGTGGCTCACACCTGTAATCTCTGCACGTTGGGAGGCTGAGATGGGAAGATTGTTTGAGCCCAGGAGTTGGAGACCAGCCTGGGCAAGAGAGCAAGACCCTGTCTCTACAAAAAAATAATAAATAAATAAAAATTAGCCAGGTTTGGTGGCGGTGCACCTGTAGTCCCAGTTGCTAGGGAGGCTGAGGCGGGAGGATCCCTGGAGTCCAGGAGGCAAGGACTCCTGAGCTGGATCACACCATTGCACTTCAGCCTAGGTGACAGAGTGAGACGCTACTTCTAAAAATAAATATATATGGCTGGGCGCGGTAGCTCACGCCTGTAATCCCTGCACTTTGGGAGGCCGAGGCGGGCAGATCACTTGAGGTCAGGAGATCGAGACCATCCTGGCCAACATGATAGAACCTCGTCTTTACTAAAAATACAAAAATTAGCTGGGCATGGTGGCACACGCCTGTAATTTCAGCAACTTGGGAGGCTAAGGCAGGAGAATTGAACCCGGGAGGCAGAGGTCGCAGTGAGCTGAGATCGTGCCACTGCATTCTAGCCTGGTGACAGAGCAAGACTCCGTCTTAAAAATAAATAAATAAATAAACAAACAAACAAACAAATAAATAAACAAACAAATAATAACAATGTATAAAAGGCCTCCGAGTAGTGGAATATTTCAGTACTTTGTTGGATTTCCTATTTATGTTATGGATGACTGTAGTTTTTTGAAATTGCCTATGGCAGAAAAACCATAGTCCTTAGATTGTTTCTGAAAATGTTTTTTAGTCTGAGAAACCCCAAACCCAGACTCCACTTCACTTGCATTCTCACTGTCAGGATGGCTTCTCCCTGGGAAACCCGTGAGTCTTCTCATTCCTTCTTCCCAAACGGCTCCCGACAGGCTGCCTTTCACCTGGCTGCCTTCTAACGCCGACCTTCAGGCCCAGTTCCAAAGCTCCCTCTCCCAAGAGCCCTCGGTGAACGTCCTGGTGAAAACTGGCCTGCCCCGTGGCTACTCCGCATCATCCTGCCCATTTCGACCACAGCACTTATCACAATCTGAAGTTGTCCTGATGAAAACTGCGGGTTCGTCGTCTTCCATGAAGCCCCCGGATGGCAGGGATCCCACCCAGCTTGCTCGTAACAGTCCCCTGCCCTGGCCTTGCACCTGGCGGGAAGGATAAGCTCTGTGATCGTTCCCGGAGTGAAATGAGTGGATATGTAAACCAAACGCGCCCGCGTGCCCTGGGCATCTTCTGTGCCCAACCCTAGTCATCGCTCCTCTGCTCTGCGCCTTCATGGCAGGATGACCCTAGAGGAGTTGTGACAGCTGTCACAGTGTGTCACTGTCACCGTGGGCCAGGTTTCCCCCTGGGCCACACACACAGTCCCGGCAGCTCCAACCCCAGATGTGTCTTCCGCTTAGCCTGGGGCTCACTCCAGCCCCAAAGGCTGCCTGTCCCTGTGTGCGAGGAGTTTGCAGGAGAGCAGGCACAGGTGGCTGACTGAGGTGACCTCCTGTCACCATCTCTCGTGTCTTCCCCCGACCCAGCCAACCACTGACTTGGGACGGCTGGAATGAACTGAGGGGACTGGCGCAGAGGGGTTTCAGAGACCTTGAAAACACCGGAGAGAGGCGGCTGAGCACGGCAATTAGATAGTAATTCTTCTCCACGCTGCTCATGAGGCACTGGCAGATATGGACCCTGCTGGAAGCAACCGACAGCCCAGCCCCCAGAAGCTTGCTGTCATTTGGGGCAGGGGCTGCAAGGCCAGGCGCATGCTAAGCCTTTTGCACAAACTGCTTATTTTTTTTTTTTTTCTTCACACTCCATTGAAGTAGCTATTCTTATCTTCCCCATATTATGGATTAGGGAATTGAAACTTGGAGAGGTCATGAGGCTGGCCACGGTCACGCAGGTGCAAGTGGCAGGGAGGCGGGGCAAGGCTTTGAACTCACTTCTCTCAGGCTGCAAAGCCTGGAATGGAAACGACTTCTCTGGGTCCTGCAGCTCCATATTCTCCGAGCCCCGGAACATTCCGAGGAAGAGGGAAATAGTCTCCGTTCTGATATCTGCAGGGGGCTCTGCCAAAAGCGTCCAGGGAGAAAGGATGCTCTCGTTTGAGTCTAGAGCGCCGTCTCTCACAAGCTTAGCGGAGGAGGAAGTGGGAGTGGATGAGGGGTGGAGAGACCGTCAGACTTGGGGCTTCTAAAGCGTAGTTGAGTTTTCTTAGCCTGGCAGACAGTTGCCGGGCAGATTGCATGTTCAGAGTCCCAAACCGTGAACCGTTCTCTCTAAGTGTCTTCCCCTGGTATAGAAAAGCAGAAAGGTTTGCAGAGTAAGACCTCCAGATTCCAGTTCAAACTATTTCCTTGGATCTTGCCATTTAAAGCCTCTTAATAGGCACTATCCTAATTCTTTCTCTACGTAAGCAGGTTGAGATGCCTTGGAGGAGGGGACGCTGTCCACAGACCTAGCTGGAAGGATTACTGATGGATTCGAGGAGACCATGTGCTTTTCAGGAGGGTCCAAAACAAATACAATGCCAGTCACAGAGGTAATTTTATATTTTCTGGTAGCTACATTATAAAAAGCAAAAAAGAAACGTGACTGATTTTTTTTTTGTTGCTGTAAAAACATATTACATTAAATTTACCGTCTTAGTCATTTTTAAGTGTATGGCTCGGTAGTGTTACATATATTCACATTGTCATGCAACAATCCAGGTGACAGTTATTTTAATGATGTTGTTTATTTAACTCCATATGTACCAAGTATTACCATTTCAACGTGTAATCATTATACAATCATGAACAAGGTACTTTACTTTTTTCTTTAATTTCTTTAAATTTTCTTTGAAATCTGGTATGCATTTTTTACTTAAAGCACAGCTCAATGCAGGCACTAAATTTTCAATGAAAATATTTATCACCATTTGAATGTTATGAAATTTACAGTTGAAAAGGCACATCACCACACCTTCCACATTCTTGGAAGTTTTCCAGTAACTGAATTGCCAGTTTTTGAGTTTAAATTACTTAAAATTAAACAACATTTGGCCAGGCACGGTGGCTCACACCTGTAATCCCAGCACTTTGGGAGGCTGAGGCAGGCAGATCACTTGAGGTCAGGAGTTCGAGACTAGCCTGGCCAACATGGTAAAACCCCGTCTCTACTAAAAATACAAAAACTAGCTGGGTGTGGTGGTGCACACCTGTAATCTCAGTGACTCGGGAGGCTGAGACAGAACTGCTTGAACCCATGAGGCAGAGGTTGCAGTGAGCCAAGATTGTGCCACCACAGGGCAATAAGAGCAAAACTCCATCTCAAAATAATAATAATAATAATAATAATAATAATAACAATAATAAATTAAATTAAATTAAACAACATTTAAAAAATTCAGTTCCTCCATCACACAGGCCACACATCATGGGTTCAGTTGCCATGTGTGGCTGGTGGCTCCTGTGTTGGACAGCGCAGGTCAGGAACTTCTAGAAAGTGCTTCCCAAGTGGTAGCTGTGATTGTTCTACTCTAACTAGCAGAATGGCAGGAAAGGAGGGTTTCTCGTCTTGACCCCAACAGTGACTACCCTGGTCAAGGAAGCTGTCCGGTTCACGTCCCCCACCCTGAGCCGCAACTCAGGACCAGCCCACCCCATTCTGGAGAGGAGAAACATTTGCAGCCTGAACTTCTCTCTCCCCTGCTGACCCTTAGTTAATGAGGAGATTGGACTGGGAGGGGAAAAAAGACTTCAGACTGAAAATTAAGAATCACTCTGGCTTATTTTATCCCTGGAAGAGCCCTTCAACAACTTCCTCCAGGAAATTGCAAAGGGAAGTCATTATCCAAGGCGGGGAGGGAAGACCGTCCATGTGAAGTGCAGATGCAGCCCCCGTGCAGGGGAGAGTAGGGGCAGGGGAGGGTGTTTACTGGGTCATTTAACCAGGTTTCTATTTTTTAAAGTTTCCTTTTCTACCACTATTTGTTGACCCTAATTGTTTCCATGCCCATGAGATGCGTCCCTGAACTTCCTCCTGCGGCCTGTCGGTGGGGCGGGGTGGCTCCCTCTAATTGCCTGTGTTCCTGCCTTTTCCCTCGAGTCTCCAGGGCAGGCCAGTTCCCACATATGCTTCCAGAACCATCTTAATAGAGGGGCAGCAGCGCCCAGCTGACGACATATGTTTAGCTGCTTGCTGAGGTCGGCCAAGCGTGCAATATCACATTACATGAATGGGGAGGGTCAGGCCCAAACAAGCTGCTTTTTACAAGTGCTGGCTTAAGGATTTGCTGCTAAATAGGGCTAACATGGTGGGGGAGTGGGGGGTGGGTAGCAGGCTTCTTGTCCAGCTCTGCTCTCTGTCTCGTTTTGCATTGATTAGAAAGTTTTCGGTCTCCCAGGACAACGCTCTGTTAGAAAACGCCTTTGCAGCTCCTGGGGTTCCCGGACCGAGGTGAAAACGGGGGCCATGAGCCAGGAAAAATGTGGTCGAGGGTCTCCTGATATGTGGGACTTCAGGACGTGAGCTGAGAGCCCTACCGTGAAGAGCCAGCAGCCCTCTGCCTGTTGGCCACTGCATTTATGCTCCATTAACCCCACGCAGGCCCAAGGGGTAGATGGCGGCAAAGCAGAGAAAGACAGGCCAAGGCTGCTCTCACCCAGGCCAGTGCCAGTGTAGACGCAGGCAAATGCAAGGCCACCACTCACCTGCTGGGGCCCTACAGCTGCCCGCTGGCCCCCAAAATGTGCCTGCACAAAGCACTCCAGAAATCATCACAGACCCTCCTTGAACCTGAGTCAGCCAAGGGCCTGGAGAATATTCTGGACAGAAATCAAAACGACATTTTAGGAGCTGGGTGTGGTGACTCATGCCTGTAATCCCAGCGCTTTGGGAGACTGAGGCAGGTGGATCACTTGAGGTAAGGAGTTTGAAACCAGCCTGGCCAATACGGTGAAATGTCGTCTCTACTAAAAATATAAAAATTAGGCAGGCGTGGGGGTGTGCACCTGTAATTCCACCTACTGGGGAGGCTGAGGCAGGAGAATTGCTTGAACCTAGGAGGAGGATGTTGAAGTGAGCTGAGATCACACCACTGCACTCCAGCCTGAGCAACAGAGCGACATTCTGTCAAAAAAAAAAAAAAAAAAAAAAAGACATTCAGGGTCCCCTGTCAACAACAGTGAGGACGAGGTCATCTACTGAGCTCTCACTGCGTCCATGGGCTAACTGATTTAGTCTTCACAACACCCAGAGAGGGGAGCACTATTATTATGCCCATTTAAAAGCTGAGAACGTAGAGGCAGAACAATTGAAGTAATTGACCCAAGGTTGGCTTCTGTCAGAGTACCATTCATGCCTTCTCATGCAAAATGGATATTTAAAATTATCCTTCCTTCCCTCCCTCTTTCTCTTCCTTCCTTCCTTCCTTCACTCCTTACATTTTTGATATGAAAACTACTTTTTGTTTTAAAAAAAGAAGCCAATGACACAAAAGTGAGGAAGGTAAGACATCAAAGTGTCCCACACCTGTGACTTACTCCTCTTAAGCTGCTCATCATTTCATCAGTATCACGTTCACACACAGTGTTTTTAGTAAGTAAATGTCATGAATTCATTCAACAAACATTCGTTGAGGATTCAGAACATGTAAAGGATTGTGCTATAGGGGTAGATGTTTCTCAGCTCCAGTACTAATGGCATTTTGGGGCTGATTAATTCTCTGTCTTGCGGGGCTGTGCTGTGCACTGTGGGATGTTCAGCAACATTCCTGGCCTCGACTCATCAGATACCGCAGCATCCGACCCTTAGTTGTGACAACCAAAAATGTCTCCGGACGTGGCCACATGTCCCGTGGAGCCTAATGTCATCCCCAGATGAGAACCATGGTCTAGATGGATGGAGCTGTACGGGGCTCTTCTGCTGAACTCTCTCTTAGCTGTCACATAGTGGCATCCTGAGGCTTAAGCTCAGGCATCCCTAACCCTCACTTTTTACACCAGATTCGAGAGTATGGAGGTGCTGGAACTTAGTGAACTCCCCATTAATAGATATTTGGGGCTGTTTCCAATTTTTCTGCATAACAATCAAAGTCACAACTGCTTGTTCACACCTGCATCTGCATACACACATCTGAGTATTACGACAGGACAGATTCCAGCAAAATTGCTGGATCAAAGTATAGGCATTTAAACGTTTGCTATAAAACGTTAACATCCCCTCCAAAAGAGGGCTGTACCGATTCCTCCCCTCACTGAGGGCATTTGAGGGCGCCTGCTAACCGCCCCCTTGCTGACAGGGATCGAAGCCATCAGGAAGAGCCCTCTGAAGAACAGAATGAATTGAACGTGTCACAGAAAAGAGATGATCCCACGTTTCACTCAACAGGGCTCTTAGGTCATTTGTTTGCACTTTGCTTTTAACCTTATTTTTCATGAAATAAACATAATTACTCAAAGTGGCAATTTCAAAATTTCCAACATGCATAAGTAGAGGGCTCGCATTTGAACTTCAGAATATTAATGAATAAATTAGAAGCAGGTGGGAGGGTCCTAGATTAGTAACCCTGTTGCAAAGAGAGAGGGCCTGCCAGACCAGCCCAACCTCAGGATTCCTCTGCCATCCCAGGATGGAGGCCAAGCTCTGAGCCCCAGAGAGATGTAGATAGCCCAGGTGCATCATCTCTGAAGGCCATGCAAGGCAAGGTTGGGGGCCCTGCCCCCAGAGACCTGTGCTCCCCAGAGACAGTGGATGTCCTAAAGAGGACGGCTCCCTGAGGTCACCCTCCTCACTGTAATAGCCTGCTGCTCTTCTGCCTTCAGGTTCCTCTTCCAATGACAAATCTCTGGCTCAGTTTGCATTTCCCCTCTGAATTAAATTTGAAGCAAGAAATTATTTTTTCTGTTTGAATACAGATAGGAGAGTAGGCTGGGCATGGTGGCTTACGCCTGTAATCCTAGTACTTTGAGAGGCCAAGGCAGGCGGATCACCTGAGATCAGGAGTTTGAGAATAGCCTGGCCAACAGGGCAAAACTCTGTCTCTACTAAAAATAAAAAAAAAAATTAGCCAGGCATTGTGGCACATGCCTGTAATCCCAGCTACTTGGGAGGCTGAAGCAGGAGAATTGTTTGAACCCGGGAGGTGTAGGTTGCAGTGAGCCAAGATCATGCCACTGCACTTCAGCCTGGGCAATGGAGACTCTGACTCAAAAAGCAAAACAAAACAAAAACAACAACAACGAAAAACAAATAGGCAAGTAAAAATGTCTCTATGGACTTTCAAGATAACGTTGTCTATTTGATCACAATGGGAACCTCCGATCTTTGCAATGGTTATTCAGATGGATAACACTCTGAGCATCTATTTTTTAAAAAAACTAAATGAGATAGAAATTATAGAAATAGCTAAATCATGCGTATGGGTACAACATTTCAAAGGCAAAGAAAAAGTTATTATGAGAGAAGTAAGTTTCCCTCCCTGCTCCTGTACACCCAGAGGCAACCACATGTTACTATTAGGGTAACCCACATGACATTTCAATATTTACTTGTTTTCCACCAACAAAAATGGCAGTTTCACTGGATGCAGTGGCTCACACCTGTCATCCCAGGATGGCTTGAGCCCAGGAGTTTGAGACCAGCCTGGGCAACACAGGGAGGCCCCATCTCCACAAAAGTACAAAAATTAGCCAGGTATGGTGGTGCACTATCAGTCCCAGCTACTCAGGAGGTTGAGATGGGAGGATCACTTGAGCCTGGGCAGTCAAGGCTGCAATGAGCCATAATTGTGCCACTGCACTCCAGTCTAGGTGACAGAGTAGGAACTGGTCCAAAAAAAAAAGACAGTTTCATATGATTCAATCTGTTACTCCCAGTTTCTCATTTTCTCAGATACTCTGTGTGTGTAAATATGCACATAGATAGAATCTTTCTATTTTCTTTTTTGTATAAATTACAGCAAATTATGCACACTGTTTTTCATCTTGCTTGTTTTGTTTAACAATGTATCTTGAAGGTATCTCCATTTTAATATTTAAAAAAGAGCCTCATTCTCTTTTTAACAGCCTTGGAATATTCCGTTGAATGGATGTGTCACGATCTATTTAGCCAGCTCCCAGTGATGGACAATTAGATTGTTTTCAGTCTCTTTCTACCAAAAACAATGCTGCAATGCCTATCTTTGTACACACATATGTCTCACAAGTGGGAGTGTGTTTGTGGGATAATAAATTATTCAAGGTAGAATTGCTGGGCCAAAGGATGTGTCTTTTTCATTAGGAAATCTGTTGCCTAATTGTCCTCCATAGATGTTGCATCAGTTCATACCCTGAGTAGACTGACGGGTCCAGCTTGACAGTGTGCCTGATTTTAAGGTCCACAGAGCAATGAATGTTCTCCAGGGCTCCGAGATGAGTGGCACTACCAAGGGCAGTCTGGGAAATATGGAGTGTCTAGATAATGTGCCAAGTTTGGCTCTGTCTCCTCCAAAAGGCAGATAAGGATAGGGAAGTCTCCTCTGCAAAGCAGTCTCTTAGCCTGGAAGGTTGTGGCTGGGAAAAGGAAAGGAGGAGTGTCTCCATTTATTGGAGATGAAAGAGGGAACTTCGCCCTAATAGCCTCTGGACTCTCTTCTGCTCCCAACCTAGGAGGGACTGCCACCCCAGAGGCTGTTCAACCTCAGGTCCCCACTTCACAAACATTAGCTAAAAGATATTGTTGACATAGTATGTGGCTAAAGCGTGTGCCACAGATTGATCATCATCAAGTGGCGTGAATTTCTGGTCTACCAGTGTGCTCTGGCAAACCAGTTGACCATCATTAGGCTAGGGATGGACAAGCCAATGGCTGGTCTTGGGAAGCAGTTAAGCATGTTTGAATATGTTCTTAATTTCTTTAACATGCTGTTCTTCATTTCTTTAACATTCTCCATTCAGAAGGTGAAAACGGATTCCTCTCCTTCAATGTGGGCCAGGCTGGATGGTGAAATAATCATCTGTAACTTGCAAGACTAACTCATGCAAGGCAATACAGGTTCTGCTGGCGCTCTCTTTCTGGATTGCCCACTGTGGGAAAAGCCAGCTGCCATGTTGTAAGGACACTTAAGCAGCCTGTAGAGGGGCCTGCATGGGGAGGAACTGAAGCTCTGCACCAACTTGTCAGTCACCTTGGACATCACCTTGGAAGTGGATCCCCCAGCCCCAGTCAAGCCTTCAGATGACTGTGGCTTTGGTCAACTTCTTGACTACAACCTCGTGAGAGACCCTGAGTCAGAACTAGTCAGCTAAAGAGCTCCTATATTTCTAACCCATAGAAACTGGAAGAATATACATGTTTATTGCTATTTTAGGACACTAAGTTCTGGGTAATTTATTGCACAGCAATAAGTAACCATACACATGACCAGGATGATCAACTTGTGATGAGCCTGTTCTATCTGCTTCTTTGCCTCTACTTCATGTCTCCCAGCCTTGTGAGGAGGCAGAGATCCTCTTCAAATGACATGGAAGAGCAGATTTCTACATCTTCTATGAGGTCAACATGGAGGCAATGGAGCCCTCTACAAGAGGTCAAGAAGGGTACTGAATGCTCCTCTTCACCTTCACCACTACCCTGTCACTGCAGGGTGTGGGAGCATTTCATAAGCTCCTTTACCCTCAGCTGTGTCATCTGAAAAATGGGGTGATAACCAAAGATGTAGTGTGGGCCCAGATAAGTTCTTCAAGTCCCTTAAAGCATTGAGCACCAGCTTTTATACATTTTAATTCATTCATGCATAAATCATCCCTTTATCCACTCAGCAAATTTATGCTAAATGCCTACAATGTTTTAGGTACCATGAGAGGTGCTAGGGATATGAAAGAGAGCAAATCAATATCCCTATTATCAAGGGGATCCCAGTCCAATGTGAGAGAGGATGGAGAGATGGACCAGTAACACATGATGTAATGCAACTGTGCCAGAGATGAATGACTACAGTAAGGAGAGCGGCCCCCTCCCAGCGTGGAGGAGCAGAGACACACAGACTGTGACTACTATCTCCACCTTCTGGTTCAGGGAGCAGTGAGCTCCTTGTCACTGTCCAGATCTCTGTTGACATGATTTCTTCGCGGCAAGGGCACTATAACGAAGCCTGTCTTTGCCCACACTCTTCAGCCCTGTTTCATTTTTTCATGGCGCTTGGACAATCGTAATTATGCTATGTATTATATGAGTTTTTCTTCCTGTTTTTGGTCTGTCCTCCTCATTAGAGTGTAAGCTCCACGCAGAAGGATAGGAATAGTGTCTTGTTCATTCACTGTATCCTCAGTGTGGCACTGAAAAAAAAAAGATTGGATAAAGTAATGAGTAAATGTATTAGTCACTGCATATTCCTTATCTCATTTAATCTTCACAGTAAACCTTCAAGGAATTGTTAGGCTCCTGATCGCCTCCCCATCATCATCACCACACACCATACCTAGGTGCCCACACATGGGGAGCAGGCTTCGCCCTCTGTGTCCTGGGCAGGCGATGCCTCCCCAGCCCAGGGATGTGAATGATGATGGTTTTAAACCAATTATGGTAATTCCATTTCTCTCTCCAGGCGTTGGTCTGGGCATTTGCATGTGATGCCGCCCTGGCCAATGAGCGTTGACGGGAAGCCTCCTAGGGCAGTGCTGCCCAAACTGCAAGTACCTCAATCAGCTGGGCAGCTTGCTAAAATGCAGACTCTGACTCAACAGGTCTGGGGTGGGGCTCGTGATTCTGCGCCTCTAACGATCTTCCGGGTGGTACTGATGCTCCTGGTCCATGAACCACACCTTGAGTTATGAGGCCCTAAGGAGTTCCAGGAAAGGTTTTCCTTCCCCGCAGAGAGAGTCCCACAAAGATGAACTGTCTTTTTTTTGCCATTATTGTGCAACGATGTGCTGCTGGGAGCTACTGCTGCACCACTGAGATTGACAACAGGAGGATAAAACCAGCCTGGGCGAAACTAACACGTGGAGGGCAAGAGGAAGTACAGAAAAACCCAGAACCTAGGTGACACTGTGGAGCCTCTTAATCAACCCAGGGGATTATATAGGACAATAAATGCTATTTTTAAAAAAGCCAAAGTTTACAAAAACAGAGCAAAAATAAAAATAAAAAAGCCAAATTGAGTTGGGACTCTGTGAGTTGCAGCCTGAAGCATAGCATCAAGCCATGTAACATCCATGTACATCATTACAGCACCATAGAAGGATGCTATGAGGCAGTAATTTGGTGTGGAGTGAAAACCACCAACCTTTGTTTTCTTCGTTATTTGAGGCAGAGTCTCACTCTGCCATCCAGGCTGGAGTGCAGTGGTGCAATCTGCTCACTGCAACTTCCATCTCCCAAGCTCAAGTGATTATCCTGCCTCACCCTCCTGAGTAGCTGGGATTACAGGTGTGTGCCACCATGCCCGGCTAATTTTTGTACTTTTTTTTGGTAGAGATGGAGTTTCACCCTGTTGGCCAGATTGGTCTCGAACTCCTGACCTCAGGTGATCTGCCCGCTTCGGGCTCCCAAAGTGCTGGGATCACAGGGGTGAGCCACCATGCCTAGCGAAGATCAACCTTCGAACCAGACCAGTCTGGGGGGCTTATTCCAGCTCTGTTCCTTACCAGCACGGCCACCTCATCCTCACCAAGCCTCAATTTTCTCGTCTATACAATAGGTTTTTTGATGATCAAAAAGAGAATCTACACATGTAGAATCCTCTACGCAGCATTATCCAATAGAAAGAGAATGCAAACCACATGTGTGCTTTTAACTTTCCTAATAGCCACACTCAAAACATAAAAAGAAACAGTTGGAACTAATTTTAATAATATAATGTATTTGGCTCAAAAGATTATTATTTCAACATGTAATCAATATAAAAATTAGATATTTTACATTTTTTTGGTACTAGGTCTTCAAAATCTGGTGTGTGTATTTTACACGCACAGCACATCTCAATTCAGATCGGCACACTTCAAATGCTCAGGAGCCACGTGTGGCTAGTAGCTGCTGTATTAGCTCAGTTCTAACATAAGGCTGGGCCCATAAGAAATACGACGCAACTATGGATCACTTCTTGCTGCTCTTAACATGGGTACCAGAGAGAAGAGGAGAGTCTGGGTTTTAGAGAGAGCTTTCAAACATGGAAACCCCTGAGCTGAAAGCCACCTGGTGATGAGAGTCCGCTGCTTCAGGTCAGTTCTGAAAACTCTGAGCAGCTGCTTGCTCATGGTCTGCATCAAAAACACAAAGAAAGGCAAATCATAGCACAACATCCCTCAAGCAGAGCCTCTCCCACGAGATTTATATGTAAATAATGTTTACTATGAGTTATACTGAGGGAGTTCCAAATTTCCCAAACTATTGCTACTTAAATGTCATGTCCCCTGCTCATAACTCTCTCTCTCTCTCTCTTTTTTTTTTTTTTTTTTGAGATGGAGTCTCGCTCTGTTGTCCAGGCTGGAGTACAGTGGTGCCATCTTGGCTCACTGCAATCTCCACCTCCCAGATTCAAGCAATTCTCTTGCCTCAGCCTCCCAAGTAGCCGGGATTACGGGTTCCTGCCACCGTGCCCAGCTAATTTTTGTATTTTTAGTAGAGATAGGGTTTTGCCATGTTGGCCAGGCTGATCTTGAACTGCTGACCTCAAGTGATCCGCCCACCTTGGCCATCCAAAGTGCTGGGATTCCAGGCGTGAACCACCGCTCTCAGCCACCTGCTCATAACTTTCAGTGGCTGCTTATCTTCTGTTGGGTTGACGCTGAACTCCTGGGGCTTCTAAGCTCTTCCGGAGTCTGAATCCATCTCGGTTCACCTGATCCAGTCTTCCCATTGCTCTGTTGTAGGGCCAGGCCTGTGGATTGTCAGGGAGGAAAAAGAGGTGGAGAATGGTGCTGAGACCAAGAGCTTGGGAGCGTGTGGGTGGAGTCAGGCTGCCTGAGGTCACAGACGTCACAGTGAACATGTTACAGTCATTACACATCATGGGACATGCTCATCCGTGCTAACTCAGTAGGTCTTTGCCACAGCTCCACAACGTAACGTAGTGGACGTCTGCTGTTTAGCCTGCCCTGCATCCCTTTCCCATTTCTGGTAAGAGCACCCCAGCCTCTGACTTGAAGGGTCTACCCCTCTGTGCTCTGTCAGTGTGGTCCTGGTGGATACCAACGACAACGTGGCACTCTTCACCCTGTGCCACAGGGAGGCCCGTGACCCAGGCCAGGCCAACCCTAATGCCCTATTCTTTTGGTCACAGTGATTAGAACTGGGAACTAGACATGTGTTATGAATCTGGCCAGTCAGAGCCTCCCCTGGGATCTCTAAATACTGATGTGAGCTGGTTACACTATGAAGATATACAAATGGAGCTCGTTTTCATCTAGTCTGGAGGCATGTGGGAGAAATCCCTCTGCAGGAAGAGAGCATGAGGCCAACTTGCAAGAGAAGCAGAGGTGAAAGAGAAGGAAATGGGAGACAGAGGAAATGATATATCCTTTGAACTGCTAGATCCAGCTGTACCTGAAGCCAGCATCATTTTTTTTTCTTTCCTTTTGTGGATCTGCTTGGCATCTTTCACTTAAGCCAGTTGGAGTTGGAGTTCCAGCACATGCAACCAAAATAGTTCTGATGAACACAAGTCAAGATTAGACACTCCGTTTCATGAATGAAAAGACTAAGGCCAAAAAAAGCTAACTAATTGCTCCAGGTCCCCTAGAATGCAGAGCCAGGATGTGAGTCCTCATCCTTGGGCTTCTCATCCTATGCTCTTTCCACAACATCCCCCATGTGCTTAGTGTCTGCATTAGTTTCCCATGGCTGCTGTGGCAAATTGCTACAGACGTGGTGGCTTAAGACAATATAAATGTATTTCACAGATCTGGAAGCCACAATCAGAAACCATGATTAACACACTGAACCGAACCACAAGGTATCAGTAGAGTCATCCTCCCTCAGCAAGCTCTACAGGAGGATCTGTGTCTTCGTCTTCCAGCACCTGGTGGCTGCCAGCATTCCTCAGCTTGTGGCTGAGTCCGTCCAATCCTCCTCTGTCATTACTCGTCCTCCCCTGTGTGTGTCAAATCTCTGTCTCTTTTGAGGACACTTGTGATGGCCTTTAGGGCCCACCTCGATAAGCCTAGATTATCCCCTCATCTCAAAAAGATTCTTAACTTAATCACATCTGCAAAGATCCTTTTTCTCCAAAGTCACGTTCACAGATTCTAGGGATTAGTACCCAATATCTTTAGGGATTAGGACCCAATATCTTTAGGTGGCCATTATTTAGCCTAATACAGCACCTGAGCTCTCAGGATTTAAACATCCAGGAATCATCCCCGAACAAAACCTTCAGGACCCAATAGTCCAACCTCCCCAGCCCAGTGGTTAGTTCCCAGCCTCCTCCTTTTCCGTTCAGATGCCAGCGTACGACTGAACACTGGAGTCAATCCTGACGCAGCCTCTCCTCCCCCTAGGCAGGAGTAAACAAAGTGTATTTCACCCTTTTTTTAAAAAAAAATGGACCCCTTTCTCCTTCCTGAAGGCGATGCCTGCTGTTCACCCTGCTTAAATCTGCATCTTTTGGTTGTAAGAAACGGAGCCACCATGGCTATCTCACATAACAGGGGTATGTTATAAAGCTACATTGCACATTGCTGGGGTTCAAGGAAAGAGCTACAAGCACAGACCTGGGGGTCTGACTGCCTGGGTTCGAATCCCTGCTCTGCCATTTTTTGGTTGTGACTTTTGAACAAGTCATTTAACAGCTGGGAGCCTGGCTCCTTTGCCCCGCTGAAGATGGAGATGCTGGTCATACCTCAGGGCTGAATGACCGTGAGGATTGAACGGGAGTGCATGCATTCCTGGAGGAGACTGGCAGTGTTATTACTGTTACTGTCACAGGGAATCTGCATTTTTTTCCCTTTGCTATAAACTGACTTTCTCGGGTTATAAATGTTAGATATTATTATTTCTACCAAACAGAATCTGAGGGTTATTACTTCCTTGGGCCCCTCACAGTGTGTAAGTCCTCAGAACCCCAAGTGGTACCCTGCCTCTATGGGCCAGGGCTCCTGACCGGCCCCAGGGCATCCCTCCACGCCCACCTCCATCCTGCAGGCCCTTCTGGGTTTCCCACCCTGGGGGCATTGGTGGCACAACCCACTGCTTCTCAGTGCCCCACCCCGGTCCAATCAGCACATCCCATCGCTTCTCAGCACATGGCCCTGGTCCAATCAGCAAGGGGCAGTTATAGGGCATGGGCGGAGCCGGGGGTAGGGTTGCGTGCCTGTGAGACCCAGGTGCAAGGCTTGGTCCGGCCCCAGGACAGGGCCTGAGGGCAGGCACTGTGGGCAGCCCAAGGCCATGACATCTCTCAGCTTTGCTTCCCCGAGAGCCTGTCCCCACCTACTCCACTTTATTCTCACTCTTCTCCAAACACCTGATTCTCAGCCTCCCTCCAGTCCCCTGTGAAGTCTCCCGGTATTTATTCGCCCCATCGTGACCTTCCCTTTAGGACGATCCAATTCCTTATCTCCATTGGAATACATAAGACTTCTCAAATTCTTCCCTAATCCTGGGCTCCGATAGTGTTTCTGTCTATTTTCCTCGTTGGAAACAACAATAACAATAATGGTCCTAAAAGCAGCGAATGGGGCTGGGCTATGGTAGTTGCCAGGCAGTGGCTAACTGCCTTTATGTGGATTAACTCGTTTCATTGCACATGCACACACGTCCGTGCATGAGGAGTGTAGGAGCTTTATTTTATTGCTGATGAAGCTGCGGAATCTGGTAAGTCTCAAGGCCAACAGACTTTCTATCAAGGTTAGTTCCCATTATTTTGCTAAGTGAATTCCAAATAAATAAACGTGAATGCTAAAACCATACTGCTCTATAGCATTACTTTAAAAATAAAACAACTAATGATTTTTTTCTGATTACAAAGTAAAATCTGTTCATATGGAAAATCTGAAGAAAAAAAAACCATACTGAGCGAAAATAGAAATCACCCACATAAATATTTTGGTTAAGGCTATTTCCAAACTATCTGTCTATCTGTTTCTTCTATTTTTTAGGGGATTAAATTTAAGCCACGACTTATTTATTTATTTATTTATTTATTTATTTATTTGAGACAGAGTTTTGCTCTTTTTGCCCAGGCTGGAGTGCAATGGCGTGATCTCGGCTCATCGCAACCTCTGCCTCCCGAGTTCAAGTGATTCTCCTGCCTCAGCCTCCCAAGTAGTTTGGATTACAGGCATGCGTCACCACACCCGGCTAATTTTGTATTTTCAGTAGAGATGGGGTTTCTCCATGTTGGTCAGGCTGGTCTTGAACTCCTGACCTCAGATGGATCCGCCTGCCTCGGCCTCCCAAAGTGCTGGGATTACAGGCCTGAGCCACTGCGCCTGGCCTAAGGCATGACTTTTTAACGTTTTCCAAGTCTCTAGGGTTCTCTGTTTGGATATTTATGTTGTATACTATTTTTCTGCTGTTATAATACCTGAAAATATTCTTAAATCTGTATTTCTGCCTGCTTTTCTGATCAATCATTTCTTTAGGATAAGAAGTTTTTTTTTTTTTTTTAATTTGTTTGTTTGTTTTTGAGACAAGGTCTCGCTCTGCTACCCAGGCTGGAGTGCAGTGGTGCAATCATAGCTCACTGCAGCCTCCAACTCCGGGGCTCAAGCCATCCTCCCACCTCAGCCCTTCAAGTAGCTAGGACCACAGGTGTGCACCACCATGCCGAGCTAATTAAATTTTTTTTTTTTTGGTAGAGATAATATCTTCCTAGGCTGGTCTTGCATTCCTGGGCTCAAGAGATCCACCTGCCTCGGCTTCCTAAAGTGCTGGGATTACAGGCGTGAGCCACCATGTCTGGCCTGGGGGTGTATATGTTTCAAGCTTCAGATGCACATTGCCAGGTGCCCTGGAACGGCTGCAGCCATCGCCATCCCTCCACAGTGTTAGAAGGACCCCATTCACCTCCTCAGCAGTTCAGGGGCTATTTTGGTTTTGTTTTTTTAAATCTTTGCCAGTGTTTCCCTTTGCATTCTTAAGTTCCTAATGCCATGAATTTATTTCATTTTTCTATATGGAATTTACTGGCCATTTGGGCTTCCTTTCCTCTTCTTCTTTTTTTTTTTGAGACGGAGTCTCGCTCTGTCGCCTGGGCTGGAGTGCAGTGGCCGGATCTCAGCTTACTGCAAGCTCTGCCTCCCGGGTTTACACCTTTCTCCTGCCTCAGCCTCCCGAGTAGCTGGGACTACAGGCGCCCGCCACCTCGCCCTGCTAGTTTTTTGTATTTTTTAGTAGAGACGGGGTTTCACCGTTTTAGCCAGGGTGGTCTCGATCTCCTGACCTCGTGATCCGCCCGTCTTGGCCTCCCAAAGTGCTGGGATTACAGGCATGAGCCACCGT
Organism: Macaca thibetana thibetana; assembly: GCF_024542745.1. Taxonomy (NCBI): domain Eukaryota; kingdom Metazoa; phylum Chordata; class Mammalia; order Primates; family Cercopithecidae; genus Macaca; species Macaca thibetana. The sequence continues at coordinate 42,950,547 of NC_065587.1, read as the reverse complement.
GCCCGGCCTCCTTTCCTCTTCTTTACAGCACAGATTTTACACATTTTCTCCCCAACCTTGGCATTTTCTTTTTTTTTTGAACCTTATTTCCCCTTCCCCTTGATCTACTATCTGTTTAAAACGTGATGCTGGTTATGAGTCCCTTCTGCTTTAAAGACTGGGTAAATGGATGTATGGCATCAGCTCAACAGCTGAATTAGTTTTCAGGTCATCCTACCCAACTATGCTAGTTTTTTTAGTTTTTTTTTTTTTTTTTTTCTTAAGACAGGGTCTCACTCCCATGGCCCAGGCTGGAGTGCAGTGGCATGATCACAGCTCACTGCAGCCTTGACCTCCCTGGGCTCAAGCAATTCTCCCACCTAAACATCCTGAGTAGCTGGGACTAAAAGCATGTGCCACCACGCCCGGCTAACTTTTGTATTTTTGTAGAGATGAGGTTTTACCATGTTGCTCAGGCTGGTCTTGAACTCGTGAGCTCAAGCAATCTGCCCACCTCAGCCTCCCAAGGTGCTGGGATTACAGGTGTGAGCCACAGCGCCCAGCCTAGCTATTCTACTCTTGCCACTGGAAAACTCTCATAGAAGAAGTATGGGAGGCCACATCGGAGAAGAGGAGGTTATCCTAAGGTGTCCAGAAAAATAGTGCCTACATAAAGTAGTTTAGGATCTCTAAAATTCACTATTCACTTCCCATCCCATAGGGTTGTGAAGATGAAATGGTATAACGTATATGAAAGCAGAACATTCTCTGCTCAGTTCTTTGGAGGGTAGAAGTATTTAGACAAAACTCTTTAGAGTTATCAAGAGCATTTTGCAGCTCGCCCCAAAGCTCTCTAGTAGATGCCATCTCATCTGAGATTGGCAATGCTTTGCTGGATCAAAGAGGTTACATAAAAGGAGACTTAAAATGAAAGGAACAGCCCACAGGAGCCGCCTGTTCAGTACCTGACACTGGACAGGTTTTATCCCAGCGAATCATAACCACCCTGCAAAGCAGATAGAGTCACTCTTCAACAGATGACATTTATTGCCCATTATGTGTCTACTGGGTGCTAGGTTCAGTTCTAAGTCCGTGGGGATGGAACAAGGAGGGAGGAAGACAGACAAGCTGCCTGCTCTCACAGGGCTTTAGGTTCCAGGGGTACAATTCCAAGGAGATGTTATCCTCTTTTGATGGACGGAAGTCTCAGGAATGGTCAGCGACCTGCCATAGCCACCCGGGATGAGAATGCAGATGTCCCTAACCTCAAAGCCATCCTGGGGTCCCAGTTCTCCACTACATCACAGCAGCTGGTACCTTGCGTGTGTATTCTCATCTCCGTGCAGAGAGCTCCTAACCACATTTTCTGGAGATGCCCTGTGTCCAAAGGTGCACTTGGTCTGATCAGGCCCATAGATAGGGGCCTGTCATGGAAAGTGGCAAAACCAAAACCATCCAGAGTGGTTTAACCCTTCGCTTCCCATTTGCTGCTGTCATGGGGCAGAAGGACAGGAGTTGTTTCAGACCCAAGACTTTTCTGGGGATTTTAGATGGAAGAGTCCTAATCCCTGTTTATTCTGTCTCTGTATTTGCAAGTGTTTCCCTGGGCTTAAAAGGGCAGAGAGGGGAGGGGGCTCTTGTTCTAACAGCAATGAAGCCGTCTTGCCACTGGTAAGAAATAAAATGATGACAAGATGGCTGGGCCTTGAGTCTGTCACCCACGCCCCACTTCTCTGGGCCACTCAGACGGTGTCCTCCTGGAGCCAGTCCAGGGCCCTCCTCTTCTCCACTGGGGACAAAGTAGGAATAGTAAGACTAATAATGGTAAAGAAACGAAGCATTTGCTTTCTTTTCAAAGCTCTCCCATGGGCTCAGCTGGGCTTTCTGGCCAGTTCTCCCAACGCTTTAGAAAATAGGTTTGAGGGCTCTGCTGAGGGCTCTGCGTCCACCTGTTGAAGAAGGCTGAGGGAGTAACTGCGTTTTGGGTTGCTCTCAAGGCAGTGCACAAACAAGAGGTCCAGACTCTCACCTCCAAGGTAAACCCTTCTGATTTTAAAGGTTTGTGGGAACGCCAGCATCACTGAGCAGCCCCAATCCTCAAAGAACACTCGATAATGATTTATGGTTGTGGCCTTACCAACCAGGCATGGCAGGAGTGGGAATATTCGCGCTGATGCTTATTCATGATCTGGGCTAGGTGAATTACAGGCGTGGTCAGGTGTCAGCCCGAGACAGCCCCACTGTGGAGTAGGTGACACATGCCCAGGCCCTCTGATTTGCCCAGAAGTGCACAGTTAAGTAGTGAAGGCGGAATCCAAATGCAGATCCATCTGCTCCACCATCCTGGGTCTGTTTTTTGTTTTTTAATTTTTTTTTGTTTTGAAACAGAGTCGTGCTCTGTCACCCAGGTTGAAGTGCAGTAGTACGATCTCGGCTCACTGCAACCTTCGCCTCCCAGGTTCAAGTGATTCTCCCACCTCAGCCTCCCGAGTAGCTGGGATTATAGGCGTGTGCCACCATACCCGCCTAATTTTTTTAGAGATGGGGTTGCACCATGTTGGCCAGCCTGGTCTCGAACTCCTGACCTCAGGTGGTCTGCCTGCCTTGGCCTCCCAACATACTGGGATTACAGGCATGAGCCACTGTGCCTGTCCTGGGTCTGTTTTTAAAGCAAAGCCTAGTGTCTCCCACCCTCAGCTGGTCACTAGAGCACTTTAGACTCCACCGGGGAGCAGAGTGCCTTCCAGGCACTTTCCCTTTGCCTCAGGTTGGCAGCACAGGGTCCCACTCGCCATTTGGGCCTCCGGAAGGCAGAGGGGCCCGGGCTGAGTCTGAGTCTGCTCCCTCCGCAGTGAAGACAGAAGCCAGGGAGCTGGCCTTTCAAACGCAGAAAACAATTGTCCTGCCTTCCAAGCAAACTACAGGGGCTCATTTTGGAACTTTCCAGTTTCTCCCTTCCCCCACTTCAGATCTGGGACTGCTTTTTCCAGCCTCCACAGAAGGCAGGCCCACTTCCAAGTGGGATTTTCAGTGTCAGGTGAGGTAAGTCGCCCAGGACCCCCCACCCATAGGCTGAGGGAGAGAACAGTGCCAGATGACATCTCCCTGTCACCTGCATCCCCTCCCGGGTGTGTGACCCTGGGCAAGTTACGTGACTTCCTCTGTGGTCTCAGCACTGTCTTCGTTACTGGGTGGTGAGGAGGGTCCCATGGAAACCGGCTTCTGGCAAATGCTCCGCTGAACAGAAAGCGGGAGGTAGGCATGGGGGTGGGGGTGGGGACACAGGTGCCAACGTGGTGCCTTGAGTTCGCTTTCCCCCCTCCATTTTGGGCTTTTCTTGGTTTGTTAGTGACTAGCAGGACTCGGGCAAACTCTCAGGCACATCCAAAGAAGCTGTACTTGGAAATCAGACTCTATCCCCTTGAGTCAGATGGGGATGAGAGACCTGAGCTCATTTCTGCTACGGCACCAGGCTGGAGCCTGAGAACTCAGCATGGCTTGGACCTCCTGAGGCCTCTGGGTGAGGGATGGGGCTCTGGAATCTGAAGTCCCAAAGCTCGCTGGGCAGAGTGGCCTTGGCCCTGAAGCTTGGTGTTCTCCCTCCTTTTCTCCCCAAGGATCAAAACCCAGTGGCTTTCAAACCTGACCAGATTCCAGGTCTCCCTGGAGATTTCTCAGGACTGCCCTGGGGTGGAGAATCCTCCTGCCACCTCCTGGGGCCTCGGCTTCCATGTCCCTGAGATTTCGGCAGGGACAGTGCCAGGATTCCTAACTAGGAGACATGTTGTTGACACACTTAGGGGAAGGCCTGGGCATCCGTCTTAAAGCTGCATTTATTTGCAAAATAAGCTCAGTGTTTTTATTTGTAGGATAAGCTAAGTAGATTATATAAAATCTCCAAGCCTCCCCCACATATTGCCAGTGTTGTGTGGTTCTGGGTATGATTGCACCCTGAAAAAAAGTGTTCTATGCCGAGAAATGAAAATGGAAACCCGTAAATCTAACCTCTCGCGTGCACGCACAATAGTCACTTAGCACCTCCCATGAGCCCAAGCTTTCATTTCCCATCCAACTCTGGAATTGCTGCTCTTCTTGTTATCCCCACTTTGCAGATGCAGAAATGGAGGCTCTGAGAGATGGCCTCACCCAGCACACACCTTTGCAGAATTTGCTTTCAAAGCCAGGTGTCTACTACCATCTCCATCACGCTGTTGAGCCTCTCTCTGTGCATTAGAAAGTAAAATCACAGATGATTTTCTCAGCCATCTCAACGTGCCCCAGCTCACATTCATTATCATTTGCTTTGAAGGATCTTTTTCTTTTTGAACAAGAGGGGCACCTGGCTTTCCTACTCTGATTTGTAGGCGTGTGTTGAAGGAATGGAGAGAGTAGATTTTGCAGTTATTCCCTCTGGGCCCTCCGACCTTCTTGGAGACCTGTCAGGCAGGGTTAGCAAAGCCATTTCATCACACTACTGTGGTGCAGACAATTAACCTAGACGTTGCTGCCCTGGAACAGCTCCCCACCGCCACCTCCACCCAAATTCTCTAGCTTTTAAAGCCTTTCACTTGGCAGGAAAACGCTGCCCCCTTCTGGCTTAAATGGACAGGCACGTCCAGGGCAAGGAATCAGACTACTGTGAACTTCATTCCATGTGAATAATAGGTGCACTGAAGACCAAAGGATAAATCCGGGTAAACGGGGCAGGGCAAGACAATGCCGCTGGGTGGAGATGAAGATTTTGCGATACCCTCTCCACTTAATGAGATTCATGCAGTCCCTTCGGGGCAACAATAGCATCGCCACCAGTTGCACAACCCACGATGTTGCTGACAGACTCTCCTCTATGGAAGAGGTTCTAAAAGCATCTCTGATTTCAGAAGAGGCAATAACCCCAATAATTAACACACAGTCTCCAGAGGTGACTCTCAAGCTGTGAAAGTCAGGGCAGCGGCAGGAAGCCCCACATCCCCCGCAGGGATCCTTGGCTGCCAGTGGAAGCTGGGCATGGCTGTGAGTGGGTTCTGCGCTCCTTCGCCCAGTTTCAAAATCTCCCGCACCTGTGTCTTTCTGCATGCAAATGAGCCCAACAAGAAAAACAGGCGTCTGTGGAGGTTTCACAACAACCTAGGAGCTGTGCCGTGCCAGGTCTCTGTCGGTGAGAACATGTGTGTGGATGCTGACTTCTAGAAGACTCCAAAGTGCTTTTCTTCCCCACTCCCCATTTCCAAAGGCTGAGACTCCTCTGTACTCTGAGTTTCCTCCCACGTTTCATCTGAAGAGTGGGTTTGGGGAGTGAAGGATAGAAAATATCTTAAGACTCTTCCCTATGACTTAAGACATGAATTTTCTTCTCAAGTCTTGAACTAAAGTCAGAAAGCGTTTGCCAGAAATGTCCTTCTAGGTCCCACCTCCACGGGACCGGATGATGCCTTGTGAGGGTGAGCATGCTTTTTATTTATTTATTTATTTATTTTTTGAGATGGAGTCTCACTCTGTTGCCAGGCTGGAGTGCAGTGGCACGGTCTTGGCTCACTGCAACCTCCACCTCCCAGGTTCAAGTGATTCTCCTGCCTCAGCCTCCCAAGTAGCTGGGACTACAGGCGTGTGCCACCATGCCCAGCTAATTTTTGTATTTTTAGTAGAGACAGGGTTTCACCATGTTGACTAGGGTGGTCTTGATCTCTTGATCTCATGATCTGCCTGCCTCAGCCTCCCAAAGTGCTGGGGTCACAGGCGTGAGCCACCGCGCTCGGCTGGGTGAACATGTTAAAGATCCCACAGGGAAGGAGCATGAGGGTCAGATGGGGGGAACATGGGGACCAGTTGGAGATGGAAAATGAGGGGTCAGATGGGGAAGAAACAGAAGGAGCTTAAATGGAGGAGGAACGTAAAGGTTCAGATGGGGGAGGAATATGGAGAGTCAGATGGGGAGGAACGTGGGGATCAGATTGGGGAGGAACAGGAGGAGGTCAGATAGGGGAGGAACGGGAGGCAGTCAGATGGGGAAGGGGCATAGAGGGTCAGATGGGGGAGGAACATGGGGATCAGATTGGGGAAGAACAGGAGGAGGTCAGATCAGGGAGGACCATGGAAGGTCAGATTGGGGAGGAACAGGATGAGGTCAGATGAGGGAGGAACAGGAGAAGGTCAGATGGGGGAGGGGCATGGTGGGTCAGATGGGGAAAGAACAGAGGAGGTCAGATAGAGGAGGAATGTGGGAATCAGATGGGAGATGAACAGGAGGATGTCAGATGGGGGAGGAGCATGGAGGGTCAGATGGGGGAGGAGCATGGAGAGTCAGATGAGGAAGGAGCATGGAGAGTCAGATGGGAGAGGAACAGGAGGAGGTCAGACGGAGGAGGAGTATGGAGGGTCATACGGGGAGGAGCATGGAGGGTCAGATGGGGTAAGAACAGAGGAGGTCAGATGGAGGAGGAACATGGGAATCAGATGGGGGAGGAACATAAGGAGATCAGATGGAGGAGGAACGTGGGGGTCAGATAGGGGAGGAGCATGGGGGGGGTCAGACATGTCTGCTTTTCTAGCCTACCTTGGGCTCCAGAAGCTGGCATCCCCCCGGGTGGGTCGGCCTAGTGTGTGTCTCTGCTCTCCTTGTTCTTTGTAGCCTGTTTTTGTCCCACCAGCCTGTGAGTACCGTGTGACTGGGATCCGCCTCCCACATGAGTGTATCCCCAGCACCACGCCAGGGCCTGGCACACAGCAGAGCCCGGCAAGTCTTTGTTGCACGAGTGTGGGAAAGTGGCCGGCATCCAGGAGGGGAAGGCCTGGCATGTTCAGCCCCTTCCCCTAACTGGGCCTTGATCACCATCTTGTAAAAGGAGGGAAATGACCATGGTTTTCTCGGCCATCGGCTGGCTGGATTGTGCATTCTCTGGGATGCCGTAAAATTCTGCTCCGGGGCATTGCCACGCGTGATCAGCCTCCATCATTTTCCTCCCTAAAGTGGGAGGCAAATGCCAGCCCCCAGTGGGCAGGAACCCAGCACTTTATGAACGCCATGTGGAGCCCTAAGCCCCAGCTCATTCTATCCCCCATGACAGGTGTGTGGACACTGTGGGACTCCTGTGTTTTCATAAGAGTGATTATCCAGTGACCAGGTCCCCACCAGGGGTAAGCAGGGAAACTGAGGCCTACAGCCCAGAGATTCTGGTATACCCAGGTCTTTATCATGGAAATCACCCTTTGTGCCCTTTCTGTGTGCTGGACACAGTGCTGGACCCAGGGCTCACAAGAGTGAGCCAAGCCCCTGCGCCTGTGGGCCTGCCTTACCATCCAACAGGGGAGACAGAGTTTAAAAGAATATTTGTACAAATAATTGACCCCAGCTGTTGAAAGTGCTCTTGAAGGAGAATGACGGGGGACCCTTTGGGAACGGAAAGCTTGAGATTGGTGGGAGATGACAGCATCACGAAAAGGGAAGAGCATGCTCAGGTGCAGGAACAGCTTGTGCGAAAGCCTCGAGGCAGTTCTTGGGGAAGCACAGGTGCAGCTGGCACCATCTGTTCCTTTTTTCTCCTACCAGGAGTTCAAGGGTGATGCCTGAGGTGGCATCAGCCATCTCCCAGCCATGAATGAAAGACCAAGGGAACCAGTGGCATTAGCATTATTGAACTGCTGAACTCCTTGCAGCCACCTACGTCCAGGTTCCCATTATGTGAGAAACAGTGATTTTTCTTTTACTTGCAGCTCAATGCATTCCTGTCTGAAGCAGGGCAAAGAGGCTGGCAGCCCAGGCCTGAGATGAGGTCAGGGGACATTGGTCCTTCACAAAGTGGGTTCACCTCAAGTGAAAAGGTCCCCATTCCCATCACCACCCTGCCACTAGTGGGAGCCCCTCTGTCCCTCTCTGAGAACCCCTTACTGCCACTGGAGTTGGTCTAATCCTTGGAGGAAATGTCACCCCCTAGGAAATGCCCAGCTCAGTCTCCTGGATGACCTCCCACATCCCAGGAACAACCAAGGTCCAGTTATCCAGATCCTCACAGGGTCCAAGTGCACCCCGTCTGGCTTTGCAGCTCCTCCCTCCCTCTGCTCTACAGCCCAGCGACCCACCCTGCTGAGGTCACCGAGTTGTCCTGTGTGGAGTCAGGTGGTAGTTTCCAATGGGGAAAACAGCTTCCCTCAGGGAATTCTACTTCCTCTCGGGAAAACGACTGAGAGGCTCTTGGCAGGGCTATTCCCAGTTTCCTCACTAATTACTCTGGGACATTCCCTCCTGAACGAAGAAACTTCTATAATTTGGGTTATAAAACATCGCTTTGAATTTTCTCCAGAGTCTGCTGTGATTATAACAATAAAATACACGATACACATGAAGACTTTCATCCCAGCAGCCCCAGGCTCACTGCAAATGAGTAATAATTATGCATCTCAACAGCACCCCCCTATTCTCTCCCAATGTGGAAACTGAGGCAAAAGGAGGTCAAGGCTATGGCTTTTCAGCCACCGAGAGACCCATGGATCTGCTGTGACTTCCCTGTACTCAGAATTCCAGCCCTGCAGGGAAGCCGTGGAAAGTTCGCTCAGGCCATCTCTAATCCCAAACGTCCACCACCTTGAACACCCATCTTTGGACAGTGGGAAAACTGTGATCTAGTTCCATCTGGATCCTTTAGGTACCCTAAGCCTTGAGTGGCCAGGGAGTCCCGACCTCTGACCTATGAGATTACACAAAAACAATACAAAACAGCAAAACACATGATAGAACAGCGAAACGTGAATGCTGCATTGCTTGGGTAACCCCGTGTCCCTCTCACCAGGTTGCGAGCTCTCCCAGGTGGGGACCATGTCGCCATATCAGGGTCAGTGCATGGGCACAGGATGCCACCTGCCATGAGTGCCTGCTGTGTGTTTGATACTATTCCACACCATGGGTATCCAGGGATTTCCACCGGGGACTTTGCCAAGCTGTTATCTCCCCCTTACGACTGAGTGTAGAACTGAGTCCCAGGCTGGGTGCAGTGGCTCGTTCCTGTAATCCCAGCACTTTGGGAGGCCATGGTGTGAGGATCACTTCCGCTCAGGAGTAAGAGATCAGCCTGGGTAACATAGTGAGGCTCTATTGCTACAAAACACAAAAAGATATATATTAGCCAGGCATGTGGTGTATGCCTGTAGTCCCAGCCACTCGGAAGGCTGAAGCAGGAAGATCCCTTCAGCTCAGGAGTTGGAGGCTGCAGTGAGCTGTGAGGCCACTGCAGCCTGGGGGACAGAACAAGACCCTGTGTAAGGTGGCAGCCCTCTACCCATGTGTGAGCATGATCACTTCCACACATGAATACTGAGGGGCTCTCTCTTCTGTGCCAGGTTCTGTGCTGGGCCTTGGGATATAAGGAGCATGGCCCTACCCTTGTGGGGAGCATGCGGAGAAGGATATTGAATAGTCTAAAAAAGGGGCCTGAAACTCAGTCTTTGAAGGACAGCTGCAGGGTGATGGGGTCTCTTTGATCTCTCAGGGAAGCCAGGGAGGGTGTCTGTCGAAGGGTAACTGTGGAAGTCAGATCAGACGCATCAGCAGGAGGTAGCAAGATAGAGGTGGGAGGGAGGGCTGAGTGGTTGAGGCAGTGCGCACAGCTGTGCGAGGGCCCTGGGGCAGAAGGGAATTAGGTGTGACAGGACTGAAGGCAGTGTGGCTGAACAGTTGGGCTGTCCAGAGTATTGGGACCATGCTAAAGATTTTATTCTTGATCCTAGGATCAATGGGAATCTACCAAATCATTTTAAGCTGGAGCTAGATTTGACTCTATGCACTTTTTTTTTTTTTTTTCTGAGACAGAGTCTGGCTCTGTCTCCCAGACTGGAGTGCAGTGGTGTGATCTTGGCTCACTGCAACCTCCACCTCCTGGGTTCAAGCAGTTCTCCTACCTCAGCCTCCTGAGTAGCTGTGCATGCCACCACGCCCGGCTAATTTTTCATATTTTTAGTTGAGATGGAGTTTCACCGTGTTAGCCAGGATGGTCTCCATCTCCTGACCTCGTGATCTGCCTGCCTCGGCCTCCCAAAGTGCTGGAATTACAGGCCTGAACCACCGCACCCGGCCGTCTCTATGCACATTTTAAGACATGGGTCTGCAAACATTTTCTGTAAAGGGCCAGATAGTAAATCTTTCAGGCTTGGGGAAACATAGGGTGGAAATGACTCAACTCTGCCCTCAGAGTTCAGAAACAACTGTAGATAATAAACAAGCAGTGAGGAAGTGCAGCTGCCTGCAGCAAGCGGGAGGCCCGCAAAAGGGGTATCGATTATTACTGAGGACATGATTGCAAGTTATAATTCCCTCACTCCTGCATTCACCCATTCAACAGATACATTAAGTACCTGCTACAGGTGAAGCGTTCCTAATCTGAAAATCCGAAATGCTCCAAAACTCAAAACTTTTTGAGTGCTGACACCATGCTCAAAAGAAACACTCATTGGAGCATTTGGGATTTCAGATTTTGTGTGTGTGTGTGTGTGTGTGTGTGTGTGATTTCATTTTTTTAAACTAGAGACAGGGTCCTACCGTGTTGCCCAGGCTGTCTCAAACTCCTGGCCTCGAGTGACTCTCCCACCTCAGCCTCTCAAAGTGCTGAGATTACAGGCATGAGCCACCGCACCTGGTCGGGATCTCAGATTTGCGGATTACGGATGCTTAACTGGTAAGTATATTACAAATATCCAAAATCTGAAAAACTTTCAAATTCCAGGACGCTTCTGATGGCAAACATCCCCGGTGATTGATAATCAGCCTGTGTGTATGTGCCAGGCACTGTTCTCCGCAGTGGGGAAACTGCAGAGAATGGAACAGTTTCCACCCGAGTGAAGCTTGTGCTGTCGTGAGAGAGGCAGATGATAAACCATGAATAGGTAACATAGTGTCAGGGAGAGACGAATGCTGGGAAGAAGAAAAATAGGAAAGGAATGGGAAGTGATGGGGGTCTCCTTTAAATAGGAGGGGCAGAGAAAGTCTGAGGAGGTGACACTGAGCTAGGACCTGAATGCAGACTAATCAACTAATCGGGCAGGGGAGACTTCTCAGCAGAAAAAAGCACATATGAAAGGCTGGAGGCAGGATTGTGCTTTGGGTGTTGAGGGAGCCAGTGGTGAGAGATACAATCTCTAAGCCTGTGGCTATAAGAGGTAAACTTGAGAAGTGTACGAGAGACACACTGTTAAATGACACACACCATGAAGAACCGCATTTCACCCAGTAAGAGTAAGCTGTTTCCATTTGTGCATTCAATAGATGTATTGAATCTACCTGTGACCCAACCTGCTCCCCTCTGGCCTCCAAAGATTTGGGCCAATAAAGACAAAGACCTGGCCCAGCTGTGTAGACTGAAGAATCCCAGCCTGCGGCTCAGTGTCCACAGGCCAGGCTTAGGGAAGAGTGTGTGTGTGAAGTGACAGACCACAGGACTGAGCCACAATCTAGGCTCAGAGTCTTTGAAGCTAATGATCAAGGGCCAGTAGATACACAAACCCGGGAGTTGAAGAGGGCCCCCAAACCAAAACCCTAAATTAGCCAAACCTCAAACGGTGTCAAACTCAGCCAAAAAAATGTTATGAGCTTGGTTTGTTGTTTTCTCCCACCCTCTCTGCCTCCTTCCCTTCCCTAAAATACAGGATGGGTAGGAAAGAACGTTGATTCATAAGAAATAACAAACACAATCACGATGTTTATGAAGACTTGACATGTGCTAAGTGGTTTACACTCTCAGAAAAGAATTATGAAATAGGCAGAAAAAGATTACGAAATCTCTAACATTCCCTTTAGTTATCTGATTCTATAAAAGCCTTTGCTTTTCATTGTCTTTATTGATAGTAATACAGATGATTTCTTGTTTTTTCTTTTCTTTTCTCTTTTTTCTTTTCTTTTTTTTTTTTTTTTTTTTTTGAGATAGAGTCTCACTCTGTTGCCCAGGCTGGAGTGTAGTGTCGCAATCTCAACTCACTGCAGCCTCCACCTCCTGGGTTCAAACAATTCTCCTGCCTCAGCCTCCCAAGTAGCTGGGATTACAGGTGTGCACCATCGTGCCTGGCTAATTTTTGTATTCTTAGTAAACACAGGGTTTCACCATGTTGGCCAGGCTGGTGCCGAACTCCTGACTTCAGGTGATTGACCCGCCTCAGCCTCCCAAAGTGCTGGGATTACAGGCCTGGACCACCACGCCGGCTGGATGATTTCATCTGTAGAAATGCAAATGTTTTGTCCTTTGAGACACGATTTTTGCTCCGTGACTATTAACTAGTTCTACGTCTATTGGTAAATTCATTTCAGCGTTTCTGATTGCCAATCTATGTGTGTGTTTGAATTATCCTTTGAACTATTTGTAACATCTTACTCGGTGCTTGGTTAATTAAAGGGTTAAGTAAAAATCTTTGTTTTAGATTTATGGAAGAGTCATGATTTTCTTTAAAATATATGCTTTAATAACATGCATAATCTTATTTCCAACCCTGTGAGGTGGCTATCATTATCATCATCCCCACTTTACAGACTTACAGAGGAAAATTGAGGCCTAGGTGTCATGAAATTTGCCCAAGGCCATCCACAGGTCATTGCTTGAGCGAAGCTTTGCACCCAGGCAATTTGGACCCAGAGTTGAATCTGTTCACCACTATACCACGTGGTTTCTGTTGTGTAGCCTTTCATACTGTATGGTATGACAGGCTCACCCCCAACTGGGCTGCTGCATTTCAAGTTGGTGACCTTGACGTTGGCCCTTCAGGATTCCCCAGTGTTCAATGCCTTTGTAGCTGTCCAGTGTGGCCAGCTCCACTGGGAACCCCATGGAGAAGGCTTGAGGCCTTTTCCTCCGCTGTGCTCTTCTCTGAATGCCTGCTGCAGAGCTCTGACCTGTGTGCGTGCAGCCACGTTCTTACTGGTGGGGCATGGAAAGTCAATTCATAGAGGCCTTAAAACCCCCAGCTTGGCTGTGCGCGGTAGCTCATGCCTGTAATCCCAATATTTTGGGAGGCCAAGGCAGGAGGATCGCTTGAGCCCAGGAGTTTGAGACCAGCCTGGGCATCTTGGCAAAACCCTGTCTCTACAAAAAATACACAAATTAGCCGGGAGTGGTGGTGTGCACCTGTAGTCCCAGCTACTTGGGGGGTTGGGGGAGGAGGATTGCTGGAGCCCAGGAGGTCGAATCTGCAGTGAGCCATGATCGCACCAGTGCACATCAGCCTGGGCAACAGAGTGAGACTGCTGTCTCCCACCAAAAAGCCCACCTCCAGCTCAGAGTCTGTACCTGTTCCTCAGTGACACTGAGGTCTGCTGCTTTTATTTGTTTAACAGAATAAATGCAAAGAAATAGTATGATTGCTATCACAAGAATGTCAAATTCTTTAAGGTAGCAAAGAACAACTATAACCTGAGAATGTTACTAGTTGATAGATGGATTGGCTTTTAAAAACACCCAGGAACTATTGAACCACAAATATTATCTGAAGGGAGAATGAACAAATTAATATTTCATTTAGTTGCTGTTCCTGCGTGAAATTCTAACCACAGCTCAGTGGAGTCAGAATCCCAATATTACTGTGGTGTGTTTTGTGAGCAGTATTTGTATTTGCACGCTGTGGTGTTACCAGCTAAGAGTTACTAAGCACTTTGTATCCAGATCCTTTGTAAATATTTTACCTACATGTTCTCATTTAATCTTTAAGCGACTCTGTGGTGTAAGTTCTATTATTAGCTTTGTTTTATGGATGAAGTGACTGAGGTCCAGAGACATAGCCACTTGCCAAAGGCCCTAAATCTGCTAAGTGGAGCTGCCAATCAAACTCCCCTGCACATACATAATTCACACTCATGCTAGAAGAGGAAAGCTCAGAGAGGGAGTCAAAACTCCATTTCTAGTATTTCCTTCCAACAGGGAACCCTATTCTCCCTCTGAAGGTAGCACTCTAACTTTAATTTCCAAAATAACTTTTGTTTCCCAGCTTCCTGGTGAAGTAGCCAATCTCCCAGATGGCCCTCGAAGATTGGCAGTACCTGGTCTTCATGCCCTTGTGTTGTTCCTCAATATTGTCCCTCAAATGTTGAATCAGGACTGGTACGTCTGACTATAGTGGAAATTATAATGTGACTTCTGAGGCCAGGTCATAAAAGGCATTACTGCTTCTGCCCTGGCCTCTTGGATTGCTTGCTGTCTGAGAAGCTAGCTGCCATGTTGTGAGGACACTCAAGCAGCTCTGTGGAGAGGCCCATATGGAGAGGAACTGAAGCCTGGGCGACAGCCACACCAACTGGCTAGCCAAGGGAATGAACGATCTTGGAAGTGGGTCCCCAGCTCCAGTCAGATGAATGTAGCCCAGCTAAAAACTGAATGCACCCTTAGAGTTCCCAAGACAGAACATTCCATCCAAAGTGCTCTCAAATTCTTGAACCAGAAAAACTTTAAGAGATAGTAATTATTTTTATTTTAAGCTCCTAAGTGTCGGGGTAACTTGTTATGCAGCAAAGCATAACTAGTAACTATTTAGTTCCTAGCAGCAAGATACTAGTGTAAGAAAAATCTAAAAATATGAGAGTGGTTTTGGGACCAACAGTGGGAAAAAGTTGTAGAGACCATGAGGAGAGTGTGAGTGAAAGCCTAAATGGTCTTAAAGAGACTGTTTGCAGAAATATGATGGGCTTCAAGGAGGCTATTGGTGAGATCTTGAAGAAAATTGAGGAAAATGTTACTGGAAACTGGAAGAAAGGGGATTCTTACCATGAAACAACAGAACATTTAGCACATTTTGTTAACATGGAAAATAGAAAATGTACCTACTGAACTGGGTGATCCAGCTAAAAATGTTTCCAGGCAGAGTGGTATAGGTGCCACCTTGATTTTTGTTGCTATTTTGAGTAAAAATCAGAGGAAAGATAAACTAAAGAAGAAAAAAACCTATTTATTACAAAAGAGGCAGAAACTGCAGGGTTTGAAAATGCCCAGTCTCTCAAGGTAACAGACAATGTGAAGATTTTAAAAACACGTTGGGACAAAGATAAAATCCAAAGTACAGCCAGAAAAACAGAGTGTAAAGGTGAAACTGAAGGTGTGGCTGTAAGGTTTTCTTGTTTAGACCTCAGAACTATGCAAGGTGTAGTCTTTCAGCCACTTCATAGAGTCCTAAAGTAGAAAAGAGACTTGTGGGTATAGCTTTTGTCTAATGGAGTGAATCTCAGTAAGATTCATAAGAGACTTGCAAACATTTTAAGATAATTTTACTAGAAACAAACATTGCCAGCTTTAACTGAATAGAAAAGAAACACTACAAGATGAAATGAAGATTTCTATTGGCAAATAAACTACTCAACTGCAAAAACAGGTTTACTTTTATGAAAAAGAAAAGATAATTCAGGGAGTAGAAGCAAGAACCCAGGAGACAGAGCCAAGAGCTGTAAAGAATCGTTTTCAGCAGTAACAGGACTGAGTCCTGACCAAGGAACTTGCATAATGTGCCTGGCTAGACTTCAAAATTTATCAATAATAGACAACCTGTGTACCTAGTAACTATGTGAAGCATACAGAGAAGTCAAAAAGGATTCATTAGAGAAGGAAAATTTGCGAAGCAGGTAGGAACCTGATTTACAATTGCTTAAAATAAAAGACACCTATGGTGGAACTTTCTGGACTAATTTTCTTCCTTGCATTATTCTTGATACACAGATAAGCCAAACCAGTGATTCAGCCATGACTCAGGCATAAATAAAGTGGCAAGTGGGATGCTGACTGACTTTGGCGCCTGAATTCTAAGGTGCTACAGAGGCACGGATTTTTATCAACAAACAAATACAGAGTTGAGGCTTTCAAACTCCACTACTATGAGCCCTAGGACTTCCAAAGAGATATCTCTGGATCTTTCTTGGGGAGAAGTAAAGGTGAGGGTTGCTTTCTCCTTCAATTCAACTTTAAACAACTCTGCCTTTTGTTCAAAAAATTAAACACACATATCTGTAGTCTTTGTACATGAAAATGTAAAGAAGAAAACAAAATTGGTTGGGATGCAGCCTGAGACAACTCCTAATTTCGTTAATATAATTGCACAAGGTTAGCATGGTAGGTGTTCTGATGAATATGCTCCACCTCCATTCCATCCTCCCTCTAGCATCCCTGCCTGTAAGGCAGAGACTATAAAGATGAAAATCATATTTTCTGGACTCTTTTGCGGCTAGATTTCTGGATGTGAATTAGATTCTGCTAAATAGATGCACCTGTTGGAATTTGGAAGGCAAGGCAGGTGCCATTGTCCTGCCCCTTTTGGACGTGAGAGATGGGGTTTACTGCAGCTACAACCCGCTGTGTATTTTCCAGCTTGCTCATTGTTGAGAAGCAGGTGCAGTCATGTGCTCTTGAACTCTGTGGTTCCACTGGCAACCTCAGAAGTTGCAGCCCCGTGCAAGGCCAGTTCTGCATGCTATAGGAGTCTTTCTTGGAAGAATACATTGGATTCTAGTCCCCAAAGCTCCCAGTGGTTTTGCAAGCACCCTGTTTCTTACATTAAACCCTAGAAAGATTTCTATTTCTTGCTTTGAAACTTGACTGATATGATTAAATAATTAAACATTACAGAAATAAACAAAAAGTAAAAACTTCCCTCCCTATCCCAATTCCAATTTTTCTTTGTAACATATTTATTATTTCAGAAAATTTTTCTTTGAAAACCTCTTTATAGATAAGTGCATATATTGTTAAAATATGTTGTTATATATGTAAAATACATATTATATTATGTAATATTACTAAAAAAGTCATAATATAGCTATTGCCTTGCATATTGACTTTTTAAATTGCAAATCTTTTTGAACCTCAATGAGAACTCCTCACCAGAATAATTAAAAAAAGAAAAAACCTGACACTAGTAAATGTTGACAAGGACCAGGAGCAATAGGAACTCTCATACATTGCTGGTGTGAGAATTGTAAATTAGTTGGACCACTTTGGAAAACTGACTGGCAGTTTTCATTAAAGTTAAATATACACCTATCCACTGCCTCAGCAACTTGTCCACAAAAAGACTCAACAAGAATGTTCAGAGCAGCTTTACTATATTAGTCAAAAAGTAGAAACAACCCAAATGTCCCATATGTAAATGAATAACAAATGGTGTTGTATCCTATAATAGAATGTTACATAGCAATGAAAAGGAACAAAGCACTGATGTATACATAACATGGATGAATTTCGAGACCATTATACCACGAGAAAGAAGCCAGGTATAAGAGAACGCACACCACACGATTCCTTTTCTGTGAAGTTCAAGAACAGGCAGAACTACTCAACAGTCCCCAAAGTCAGAAGAATGGTTCCCTCGTGTGGGGAGAGAGCATGACTGATTCTAAAGGTCACATGGAGCCCTCTTAAGTGACGGGAAAGTTCCATCTCTGGATCGTGGTGGTGGTTACAAGGGTGTAGACACATGGAAAAATGACTCAAGCTGTGTACTTAAGACTAGCACACTTTCCTAACTAAAAGGTTATCTTTTTGTATCAGCACATTGACATCTGATTCCTTCTGTTGAATATCTGCAGAGATTTCTAGTGCACAAAGTTCCATGTTTTAACCACTCCCCTGTGTGTGGACTTAATATGTTGTTTCCAGCATTTTTGCCATCGCAGATGATGCTATGATGAGCGTCCCTGGACATACCTCTTGTGATTCCACTGCAAGTATCCGTAGGGTAAATTCCTAGAAGAGGAATTGCTGGGTCAGAGGGAATGTGGCTGTTGATGTTTCACAGACATTGCCCAATTGCTCTCCAAAAATCTTGCAGCAACACGCAGTCCCATGAACACCACAGTCAGTCATGGGAGTGCTGGTTTTCCCACACCCTCCCCAGCACTGGAGATTATCAACTTTCACAATGTTTGCCGATCTGATAAGTGAAAATATTTTATCTTTGTTTTGATATTTTTTAAAAAATTAGAAACTGCTCTATCTTTATTCATTTCTCATATTGGGTTTCTGCATCTGATTTTGCTTTTTTTAAAAAGGAACAAATTTGTTTTATTCGTCGCTAAATAAAACAAATTAAAATGTAAGACTAGAATAAAGCAAAGATCACATTTCTTGAGATTTAACAGCCAAAGGAAGACCAGAATTTCTCTCCAGTGGGTCGTTTCTGTAACACTGAGGCTGGGAGACCGTGTGGACGCCCAACTCACAGCTCCCGGGGGCCAATTCTCACTTTGGGCACGAAGTTTCAATTTTCTGTGCCTCAGTTTCCTCACCCATGAAGCGGAGGGAATCACAGTGTTATTGTTGCTGTGACAGTCATTTGAGCTGTGACTCATGCAGTGCTCAGACTGCGCCTGGCACGTCCTGGGTCTTATCTCCACTTCTGCCATTGCCGACATCAGCATGAGTTGTCTAGAGGCTTCCCCTGTGGGCTTGAGTTTCTGTTTTTCTAAAATCAGGCTGCGGAGTGAGATCCCTTCCAGCTCTCCCGCTCTCCTGATTTCCTGTCCCGTGGCCCTGTGAAGACTTTGCTTCCCTGCCCTGGGCACTATGTCCCAGCCTCCTAAGGTCACCCAGCTGCCAACGTACCTCCCAGGCTGTGCTGCCTCCGCCTTCTCCTAAAGGCCAGGCCACACTCAGTTGCCCGGCCACAAAGCGATGAAGCTGAAGCTTTTTCCAGAGCCTCAGGATCCCTGGAGAGAGCGTTTCCCTTGGCTTCAGCTGCAGCCCCTCTTTCTAGGAGTGAGCTCCATCGCAGGGGTCCCCCAGGGACACAGATGCCTTCCCGTCCCCTCTGCCCAAGGGCCCACGCTCAGAGCACTGCCTCCCACACTGTCCCTCTGCAGATCAACCGAGGCATTGACTCCAACAGAGACTGAATTCTAATTTAGTCTTGGCTGGGACCCCTTTTCCCCAAAAAGATAGCTGACCTGGTGTCTTGCTAAGTCTCCACCCTCTTCGGCTTACATCATGAAACCTGTCTCTTTAACTTCATAGAATTCAAGAATGCTTTCTTCTCTCTGGGTCTAGATATGAAGCCAGTCAAGAAGGGAAGGCACTAACTTCTCTAATTGAAAAATCCTCTCCTCCACATTGTAACGGGCCCAGACAAAAGGATCAGATCATCTGAAAGACAAATACTCTCCAAGTAAGTTTCCACATTGTTAATATTTCTTGCCTCTCTGGCTCCCACTTTCCTATTTCAAGGCCTCTCCCTAGTCCTGGTTGTGTTCTGGAGCCCAGAACCTAACCTGGCTTTTTTTCCATTAAATAATCAATTATAGACTCACATTAGGCCGGGCGCAGTGGCTCACATCTATAATCCCAGCACTTTGGCCTGAGGTCAGGAGTTCGAGACCAGCCTGGTCAACATGGTGAAACCTCATCTCTAACTAAAAGTACAAAAATTATCCTGGTGTGGTGGTGGGCACCTGTAATCACAGCTACTTGGGAGGCTGAGGCTGGAGAATAGCTTGATTCTGGGAGGTGGAGGTTGTAGTGAGCCGAGATCGCACCACTGTACTCTAGCCTGAGCGACAGAGCAAGACTCTGTCTCAAAGAAAAAAAAAAAGACTCACATCAAAGCGAGGTTGATGAGAAGGACAGGAGGGAAAGACGTGCACTTCTTTATTAGTTGTTCATTTTGATGGCTCTTTTCGTCTTCGCTTTGATGGCTGGGAAGGTACTATATGTTAGATTTGACGGGGTTGTTAAATAAAGTGCAAGGCATCGAGAGGTACACTCATAAAAAGAAAAGTGATTTCCATCGGTTATCCTGAACGTTGATTCATTTTATAGCTTGGAAGTCTGCTGTGTCAGGGTCCTGCTAATGTTGAATTCTAAGCCTGCAAGCAAAAGTTTGCAAAACCCCTTCTTTTTGCATAGCTCAGGCGGACAGACAGGTAGGTGGATAGCAACAGCGGCTGGGACATGGTGGGAATGTAACTATGTGTCAGGCATGAGTTAAGCATTTGACTCACATCATCTCACTGAAACCTCACACCCACCCTGGAAAGAACACTACTTCCACTAACCTCAGTCTACAGAAAAATGAGTGTTAGTGAGGCTTATTAATAAGAAGTTCAAGGTCACACAGGAAACCTGAGCAGAGCCATGACTGAGGCTCGGTCTGTCTGGGCCTCCAACCTCCCTGTTCTAGGGCTTCTAGATCTCTACATTATTGACATTTGAGACTGGGGTAATTGTGTGTGTGTGTGTGGCGGGGGGGTAGGGGCTGCATCCTACAATGCAATGTTCTATGCATTGTAGGATGTTTAAAAGCATCCCTGGCCTCTACCCACAAGATGCCAGCGGCACCTGTGCCCCAGATGTGACAACTAAAAATGTCACACATTGCCAAGTGTCCACTGGGGGACAACATCACTTCTGGTCAAGAACCAGTGCGTTCAATGTTTTCAGTGTCTCTGTTCTCTTCCTGCCACCCACGTGCACGTTGGGACATGCTCGTTGGGACCCTCTACAGACTGTGGAAGCTACTTGGGAGGCAACCACTCCTGTAATCACTGAGCTTCTGAAGCTGACTCTCCACCTGATGGGCCAGGGTATCTCAGTTCCAAGAAACCTGCTACCCCACCCGCAGTCATCAAGAAGCTACTGCGCGCGAGTGGTTTGGAGACGTTACAGAAATGCAGAGGACGTAGCCTTCCCTCACCACCGAGAGTAGAGGTTAGAATCTAGTGCTCTACAGGCAAATCTGGCTTAGGAGTATGTTCGCTAGCTTTGCAAAAGATTTTTACAAATTTGAATTAGTGGCCAGCACCTAAAAATTTGAAACTTTCATGTTTTTTAATTAAAAAAAAATCTGAATTTCTGGCTTACTTGGAAAACTGGAAGATCTGGCTAGCGTCGAGAGTGGGAAACCCCTGACAACACGTCAGTTGCCCTGCATTTTGCCATGGCTCCCTGTCACCCCCCATCCCCCACCTCCGTTACACAAACAGCTCAGCCCCTCTGGGCAGTTCAGAGTGGGGCCCCAGAGCTTGATCAGAAGCTCCTGGAGGGCTGGTATTAATATTAGTGATATTAACTTGTAATCCCTCCTACCAAGTCCCTTCAGATGACTGACCTTAATGCAGCAAGATTCCCAGAGGAGGGAGGGATTACTATGGGCTGGAGACTCAAAGAGGGCTCCCTGGAGGAGGTGAGCTGGGCAGTAAAAGTAGGTCGTGTTTGGCAAGATTGCAATTCAGAGAAGGAGATGCTCCATGGTAGACGCTGGATAACAGATGAGCTGTTATGCGCAGAAAGGGGCCAAAGAGAGAGCAGGTGGCCATAGGGAAGAAATGTAGTTCCTGTGCCCATGGGGCTGCCAGTCTGGTTCCAGAACCCCAATGCCCTAACTTCCTTACCTGAAGGGCGGGTACTGATAATGGCACCCATCACAAGTGCTGCTTTGCCCCGAGGGAGCTCCTCGATCTTAGGTGTCATGTTCATTCAGCTGAATTCCTCTGTTAGTTGCTCTATAATTGGTGTCTATTTTTATTGATGTTGATAACACACAAGCTCATGTATGTGGATCATCCAGGGGCTGAAGGTGAAGAAGGACCTCCTACTAGCTCACTTGTCCTAAGGGAATTCCAGCAACAAAAAGTGAGGGGCTCCTTGGGCAAGGCCTGGTGCAGGCAGCCTTGCTATGAAGGGGACAGTTCCTGCTCTTCAGAGGGAAAGTCCAACTAGGAAAAGCAGATCAAGGGGAGCACTCTCTCCAGGGACTCCCAGTTGCTGAAGAATTATTGTGGGCCCAGCTCGTTGTAAATGCAACCACGTTAGTTTTTACGAACATCACTTGTTATACCAGCCCAGGGGCTGTTGCTTCCAGCTGGAAAGCTGGCCAAGGAGAAATGGGTAGTAAAGTATTTCATAAAATTGGTTTGAGAATTGAGGGGCCAGTTTCACATCAAGGCATGAAGAGAGGCACCGGGCCCGAGCAGCTGCGTTTACTGTCCAGTGTAACTGGATATAAGCGTGGCTGTAAAACAGATATTTACGAGTGAGTCAGACGGAGAGGTATCACCGGGTGCTTCTGTGGCCTCATCACATAGGTGACAGATTAAACAGCAGAGTTGGAGTTAAGAATAAATAATATTTAATTACAGGTCATTGCTGCCCTGGCTGCAAAGTGAATCACGTTCAAATTCATGGTAGGTGAACTAGAGAAGCCACACATCTGAGATCCTGCTTCCTCCTGCTTCCTTCCTGCTTCCTTCCTACCACTCTACCACTCTGGGTTTCAGAGCTGGATGTGCAGGCTGAAAGAGAAGACCTCCCTTCTTTCTTTCTTTCTTTTTTTTTTGGTTGTTGTTATTGTTTGTTTGTTTGTTTGTTTTGAGATGGAGTTTTGCTCTTGTTGCCTAGGCTGGAGTGCAATGGCACGACCTCGGCTCACTGCAACCTCTGCCTCCTGGGTTCAAGGGATTCTCCTGCCTCATCCTCCTGAGTATCTGGGATTATAGGTGCCCGCCACCATGCCCGGCTAATTTTTGTATTTTTAGTAGAGGCAGGGTTTCACCATGTTGGCCAGGCTGGTCTTAAACTCCTGACCTTGTGATCCGCCTGCTGTGGCCTCCCAAAGTGCTGGGATTACAAACATGAGCCACCGCGCCCGATTCCTAACCTATGTCTTTTCTGCCCAACCAGACTGTACATTATTTTTGTTTTGTTTTGTTTTGTTTTGAGATGGGATTTTGCTCTTGTTCCCAGGCTGGAGTGCAATGGCTCGATCTCAGCCCACTGCATCCTCCACCTCTTGGGCTCAAGCGATTCTTCTGCCTCAGCCTTCCCAGTAGCTGGGATTACAGGGACACACCACCAGGCCTGGCTAATTTTTTGTATTCTTAGTAGAGACAGGGTTTCACCATGTTGGCCAGGATGGTCTCAAACTCCTGACCTCAGGTGATCCACCTGCCTCGGCCTCTCAAAGTGCTGGGATTACAGGCATGAGCCACCGCGCTGGCCCACATTCTTTAAGGGTAGGGATCCTTAGTTCCACCCAATGCAGCAAAACCTCATTCATGCCTATAGAGAAAAAGAAAACAGAGATCCTGCTTCAAAAACCTGACAGCCCAGTGAGGAGTGTGAGCTGAGCTGTGAACGTGTGCAAATTCACCAGTAGAAATCCCAAATCTATTCTTTCTTTTAAAATATTTGCTCAGCATGCATGACGTATCAGGAACAGTCGTAGGTGGTGGGGATGCAACAGAACTGTGAAGGTTCTGAGATTTTTCCGTACTTGCAGCTAATAAGTGAGCCTGTCACAGTGTCGTGGATGCGGGAAGATGACATAAGACTACTGGGTCGGAGATAAAGGAGTTCATTACTACACAGCAGGCAGCATGAGATTCACGCTTGTGCCTGTTCCTCTTTACCCCTAAGTCCTATGAGGGGTGACAGAGAGTGACCCAGGTGGTTGCTATACACACAAGGTTTTTCATCACAGCAGAGGAAACTTGAGTTTAGTGATTCCCAGTTTTTAATAAACTTCTAGATCCTGCCCACCCTTTGTCCTGGAGGGAGACATTACTGGTAAGCAAGCAAACTTTCCCTCTGTTATCTCTATTTTCCAAGACTATTTGCTTACAAACATCCTTGGAAAGGTAGTCTGGAACAAATGCTGTCAGTGTCTCTGCTCACAAGATGTACTGACCTTCTAAAAGCCCGTGGAACACCGTCTCCCAGCAGCTACCACTTCAGAAGAAGTTTGTCAGGGAGGCGGTCGCAGGACTCCTCCTCCACCATGTGCTGGTGGTGAACCGTTTCCAGTTCACTGTGCAACAGGCACGGCACATGGCTTGTCTCACTCCTCTTCATAACCCCACGAGACAGACTATTGTCAGGCCTATTGACAGGGTAGGAAATTGGGACTCAGAGAAGCTAACTTGTCCTAAGCCACCTCTCTTGTCAGTAGCAGAGCCAGGACTTGAACTGAGGACGGCTGACTCCAGAGCCCCATCCCGTGTTCTGCTCTCAACATACAACACTCATGGAACAAAACGAGTTATTTAGAAAATACCAGTCAATGCGGTTCTTGGAACCTCACCCTGGTCTGTGACCCCAGAACCAACATGTGCCCCTGCCCCTCTCTGACCTCCCTGGCAGCCAGCCTCCCTCAGGTGACAGGCTGTCCTCTGCCGTCTCCATCTCCTGTGGAGCCAGAAGCCTGGTGCCCTCTCGCTTGGTCTGTGGCCAAGTGAGGAAGAGCAGCCACGTCATGGGTGCTGGGCAGACACCAGCAGTAAGGGAAGCCCAGGCTCGGGGAGGAAGAGCTGCTTCTAAGCTGCTCTAGCGTAGTGTGAATACTCCGCGAACCTCCCAGCTGTCTTCCACCCCCCACCCCGGGGTTCCTCCACCCAGGGCCCCGAGGGAGTCTCTTGGGAAGTCTTTGAAAGCTGGAAGGAGTTTTCGTGAAAGAAGAAGTTTGGCTAGTCTGGTCTCTTGTCTTTTAAACTGCCCTGCAAGGACAGAAAAAGTCTTTGGACTTCTCATTGCAAAATCTCCATCCACTGCCTCCTAGAATGGCAGGAGTTGCTGCTAGGGAGAGGGAGTGAGGCACGCTGGGAAGGATGCAGAAGGTGAAGTCCAACCGGCCTGAGTTCAAATCCCAGTTTTACCTTTTTCCAGCTGTGTGACCTTGGGCCCCAGTTTCCCCATCTGCAAAGTGAGGATAATGCTTGCACCTACCTCATAGAGTCACTGGGAAGGTTTAATCAGATTATGAATAAGGAGGCATTCATTCTGTCTTTAAAAAATCGTTACTAAGCACTTAATATGTGCAGGAACAGTTCTAGGTGCTAGGACTACAAGAGTGAAAAAAACAAACGTCCTCACCTTGCAAAGCTCACATTCCAGGGGAGGAGACAGACAGTACCAGCACCTGCGATGTAGTAAAATACTCAGTGATTCTTCGCCACAGGCAGAAACAGGTTGCTTGGGGGACCCCTCTTCTGGTTAGTGGGGAGGTCTCAGAGAAAGGAGGTGATCAGCCAGCTGGAGACCCCAGAAAGCATCCTAGACAAGAGGAAGCATCTAAGGTCAAAGAACAGCTGGGTGGCTGACAGGGGACGTTAACAACATTCTATTTTCTGAAGCTATAAGAAGATAAATCAACTCTCTGGGAACTGGCTCTGGCCCCCTCGATGGGGTGGGAGGTAGTCAGAACAGAGGGACTCCCTCTAACTTCTCAGAAAGCCGTTCTGGGGTAACTCAGCACCCATGGCTGTGGCCTCCTGGGAGAGGCAGAGTAGAGTCAAGACGCCTGCTCTCCGGCCTGCCCTTTCACTCCCATCTCCACCCGCTTCCCTTCACCACCGCTGTCAGCCTGGGCCCCTCTGCAACACCTGGACCTGGGCCAGCTGTGGAGCATCTGCTCCTTAATCCGCCCCCAGGGTTTGGCCCGCTGGAGGTGCGGCAGCACCCAAGGGTGAGTGGTTCCGGAAAGGAAGAGACAGCCCTTTGGACGCGTTCTCGAGTTTGTTCATTTATTCGGTGATTAGACATTGTTTTGAGCCTCTATTGCAAACCAGGCACTGGACGTGTGGGGCTGTGGGGTCGCCACCAGCTTGGCGGAGGGGGGGATTATGTAGTACCTTTTAAAAACACAAAAAAAATCACTTCAAATAGTACATAATACTGTCTCCGCAGGTCCTGAGATCCTCGCCTTGAGCCCACATGTTCTCTGCCACTGCGGTTCAGCAAATGGCAGCAGTTTCATCAAGGTAGAAAAGAAAAACAACAAAAAAGTCAGAGCACCGCACCTGTGCCACCTGGTGGCGGGATCTGTCCACACCGCAGCCCAGCAGCGTGTCTCCCGCCACCCCACCACCCCGGGAGGCTAACCCTGCCCGGTGGCTCTGGGACTGGGTGTGAGGAAGGCTCCTGAGGCCTGTCTGGCCTCCAGGATCTGGGTGAAGCCAGAGGAGCAGGCTCCCAATCACCCCAGCCACTGAAAAGCCTTAGGAGTCAAGTTGCTGCCTATGGGAAGCCTGGGCTCTGGTAACAGCTCAGTAAGACTGCGACAGCCCCGGGCCAGGACTCAGGGCAAGACAATTTCTAGTTTCCCAAGTCTCAGCTTGGTCCCACTGAGGAAAGTGTCCCTTCCTCTCAGAGGTCCATTAGCCCAGGGTGCCTTGATTCAGTGAGGAGGGGACACAGAATAAGGAAAACTCCCACCTCCCCATTACCGAGAACTCCTACTACAGGACAGTACAGCGTGGTGTGACAACTAGGAACTCGGGACCGACAGGCCTGTGGCCGATTGCTATCCTGCCCTGCCTGTGTGGCTTGGACAAGCTGCTTCACCTCCCAGGGCGTCTTTATTTATGATAAAGAGAATAAACGTATCCTGATTATAGTGTTGTTGCAAGGAGTAAGCAGGAGGATGTAGCCAAAGCACTTAGCACAGTGTTTGGCAAGAACTGTTCAATAAATAAAAAATTACTATTGTTATTATTATTATTACTATCATTTCTTGAGCATTTACGTTCCAGGCACCATAGCAAATGTATAGCAATAGTAATACACAACCTTTGATGAAAGCTTTCTTTATGCCAGGCCCTATGCTGAGAGCTTTATATTCATTATTTTCATCATTTTGATCCCCACAATTCTATAAGGTAGGCTACAATGAGCTCTACTTTTTGATGAGGAAACTGAGGCACAGAGAGGTTAAGTGACTTGCCAAGGTCACACAGCCAATGAGGTTCAAAGGTGAGATTAGAACACAAGTCCGTCCACTCCAAATGGCTTGTGGGTGTTAAAATAGATATTCAAAGGCAGCCCCATGGTGGGGAATTGAGATCTAAGGGACAAATATGATGAGTTCTTCAGTTTAAGATGAGTTACCCAGGTCACAATGAATGTGAAGGTGGAAGTGGCCATTGTGCCCCTTTAGGAGCCTGTGAGTGTGGATCAGGAGGCTGCCTGGCAGCTGATATTGCAGCTGCTACAACCTCAGAGAACTGGGAGAAGTTGAGATGCAGGCAGGTGGCCAGAGGGAGCGCAGACTGAGAAGCTGAGCTAGTCTCAGGGTGGCAGCCGCTTTGGCCTCCGCAGGGAGGAGAGCAGAAGTGGGAAACCAAGAAGTGGGGCATGAAGCTGAAGAAAGAGGAGGGCTCTGTGAGGGTCCCAAAGGGCCTTGTCAATGATGCCACAGAGTTTAGCCTTTATCCTGAAAGCTACGGGAAGTCTTGGAAGGAGATGAAGCAGCAGGAGGATCAGATTGGCATCTAGAAAAATTACTCTCTGACTGGGCTCGGTGGCTCACAACTGTGATCCCAGCAATTTGAGAGGCCAAGGCAGGAGGATTGCTTGAGCCCAGGAGTTTGAGACTATCCTGGGTAACATAGTGAGACCCCCTCTCTACAAAAAACACAAAAATTAGCCAAGTGGGGTGGCAGCATATGCCTGTAGTCCCAGCTACTTGGGAGGCTGAGGTGGGAGGATCACTTGAGCCCAGGAGGTGGACGTTGCAGTGAGCCGAGATTCTGCCAGTGTACTCCAACCTGGACAACAGAGCAAGACCCTGTCTCAAAAAAAAAAAGTGGAAAAATCACTCTGGAACCTATCACGTAACCAAAAGCCACCTGTACCCCAAAAACTATTGAAAAAAATAATAATTTTAAAAAAGAAAAATCGTCCTGTTTGCAGCGTGGAAAATGGATTCAGCTGCCTCCATCTAGTTCTCCAGCCTGTCTTTTAAATATTTTTCACCACAATTAATATACATTCATTGTAACAAATATAAATGGGAGAGGAATATGTAACATAAATAAAACACTCTCACCCTCCAATTCTACTCTTCAAAAGTAATCACTAAACTATAAAGCATTTTGACACATACAGTTTCAGATTTTCAGCTGCACATATAGACGACATGGATACAAATATAAAATTGTTACCTAGCAACTGTTGGGAGAGACTAACATTTCGTGTGACACCCAGGGTGGTGTTTCCCAAAGTGCACACCACCCCACTCTGGTGACACTCAGCGGGGCCTAGACCAGTTGTTCTTAACCAGGCAATCCAGGGGCATTTGGCAATACCTGGAGACATTTTCATTGTCACAGTGCATGTGCTTGGCAGGTGCTACTGGCATCTAGTGGATCAAGAGTGCTCTGCGAACATCTTATGTATTATAGGATTCCCACAACCAAGTGTCATCTGGCCCCAGATGGCAACAGTGCCAAGGCTGATAAACCCTTGGGATCTTTGAGGGAATCCCATACTGGTGAGATTTGCTAGTCGCAAGGAACAGAAATGCAATTTATTTTTATGGTATCAGGCAGCTTCTGAAACTATCTAGAGGCTGCAGAGTCAGGTTTATGCAGCCAGGGACAATGCCCTTCACCTGCTGTGGAACTGGTCAGGTGATGGCACAGTGCACCACTGCACCTGATGAGCACAGATGCCTGAACTTTGCCCCAGACTGTTCTCTGGACTCTGCTTCTGGAGCCCGTTGTAGCCACTGCAGCTGCCACCTCCCCACAGCTTCATCAGTGCTGCCTGGAGCTGCAGTTTTGCACTGGCAGTTTTCACTATGTGTTTGGTATGGGTGCTTCTGATTGGCTGAGTCTAGGTCATGTGCTCATGTCCTAGCTGCAAGGGAGTCTAGTAAAATAAGTTTGCATCACGTTGAGCTCCTATAGGGATTGGCTGTCTGCCTTATGAGGCGGAGAACTCCTCAGACATGGGATGGAGGTTTGGAGGAACCTGACAAAGGGCCAGCCTATCCAGAGACAGGATGTTCAGTAACAGTACCTCAAGCCACACTGAATTTTGCTGTGAACCATGGATTGTCTCTCTCCTGTTCGGGCCACTTTCTACCTCCTAGGTAATCTCTCTCTCTGACTCTTGCTCATCTGCCCTAGTAGCAGAGACAGGCAGGTGTCAGGCTTGGGTCTAGGGTCAGGGACAGTATCTAGTTAAATATACAATAACTTGTTTTCATGATTTTTCCTGTAAGAATCATTTTTAGGCTTTGTTTCCTCCTGAATTGTTCTTTCTTATGAGATATTAATACCAGGGATATATTGCATATCTCTTTAGGTGTTGTCTGTTTATCTGTGTTTTATCAATAAAAAGAGTAAGACTTTCTTATCCACTCTCCATCATCCTCCCCAACCAATATTTGCCCTCCTGGGGGCAATTTTGCCCTGCTGAGACTGCATGGAGAGACAGACCTCATGTTTAGAGTGTCTCCAACTAGCCTAACATCAGACTTACCAGAGGAACCCTCGTAAAAATACAAATCCCTGGCCTTGATCCAGACCTATTGATTCAGAACTATCAAGAGAACAACTTGGGAATCTGCATGTTTAACAAGGGCCTCAGGGGATTTTGATAATCAGATAAGTTTTAGAAATGATCCTGTGGGCCAGGAGAGGTGGCTCATGCCTGTAATCCCAGCCTCAAGGGATCCTTCCACCTCAGCCTCTCAAAGTGCTTAGTGGGTCGGGATGCTGGCGTAACAGCTCACCAGCTGTGTGCCTTTGGGGAGGTGGCTTGCAGTCTCTGAGCTTCAACTCCTTGGGCCTGGAAGATGAGGTTTGGTGAGCATCAGTGAGGAGGTGGACATTTAGTGGTCCACACATAGTAGGTTTGAAATAAATGGGAGGTCCTTGGCTATTACAATTCAGAGATTGAACATTCCAGGTCTGTGTTTGCACCTGCCTTGATCTGTCGCCTGGGGGTCTTATTAAAATGCGGATTCTGATTCAGTAGATCTGGGTGAGACCCAAGATTCTGCATTTCTAACAAGTTCCAGGAAACATTAACGTTGCCAGTCTGAAGAGTAAGATGCTACCTAGACCAGGGTTTCTCCACCTTGGCACTCGTGGCATCGTGGCCTGGATAATTCTTTTGTGGAGCTGTCCTGCTCAGTGTAGGATGTCGAGCACCATCCCTGGCCTCTACTCACTGGAGGCCAGGAACACCCCCATCCCCAGTCCTAACAACCAAAGACGTCTGCAGCCATTGCAAAATGTCCCCTGAAGGGACCAAATTGCCCCCAGTTGAGAAACACCGGCCCAGGGCTGTGAGATGATAGTGAAAAGAGGAAGAAAGAACTAGTGACCCAAGTCAGCTGTCTCTGTACGACCGGAAGCCCAGAGGGCTGGGACGTATGTGTTGCTGGATGACGACATGAATGGAATGAATGAGCAGACGTAGAATACCTGGGAGACAGAGGAGCTCCTCCTGTGGAACTTGATTGCCGCTGATCTTGAAGCTTGGTCTCCCCTGGCTGCGAGAGAAGAGTGTAGAAACGCAACCAAAGTGACTCACTCGGGAGAACAAACCAGACCATTCACAAGCAGAAACCAGTGTCGGTTCAGTTATGTTTGGTATACCCAGGAGAGAAGGGAGGCAGTGTCCCATTTCATGTACAGACACGATGTGGGTAAGTTTATGGTCGTGTACGTTGAGGTTGCCTTTGAAGGGAAGCGACCCAAGACGGTAACACCAAACAAACATGCCTCTGAACCAAGGCCCCGGAACTGCCAATCTAACCCTTGGGGGAACCTCCACACACACGCACACGCACACGCACGCACACGCACACGCACACGCACACACGCACACGCACACACACGCATGCACATGTGCACACACACGCACGCACATACACTCCTATGCACATGGGTGGCGAAGAGATGGCAGGTCTGAGCAGGTCGTTGGAAAACACGGGCTCCCATTCATGCAATTACCCTGCATGATTGTACATCATGCATCGGCATCTCTAACTGACGCTCCAAAGCATTTTGTTTTATCTGGGATTCAAATCCATGACCCTCCAACTCCAGAGCACAAACACTGTTCACAAACCTTCTGTGCAATTCTCAAAGCCATTTCACTTTCATGACAAAACGGCCATAATAATATGGCTACTGTTACTGCACATTCTGTCTGTGCCAGTCACTGCCTAAGCATTTTATAGACATCATCTCTTTGAATCCTCACCAGAACAGGACAGAAAATGCACCACTGTTTGCAGATGAGGGCACAGAGAGGTTGAGCAACGTGCCTGAGGTCACACAGCTCATAAGTGATGAAGCTAGGATCTGAATCCAAATGTGTCTGATTCCTGAGTCCATGCCCATAATAACTACACTTCTGACTCCCAGCTGACCCGAGACCCTCACTTCACAAGTGAACAGCAGCCCCAAAGCAGCAGCCTCAGCACCATGGGAGCTTGCTAGAAATGCAGAGGCCCGGGTGCCCTCGGACCTGCCGAGCAGAGTCTGCGCCCTGGCCAGGTCACACACACGTCACCGTCTGGGATTTACTGGTGCAGAGAACAGAATGACACCTCATCTCCCTGCATGTTGAAATCCCTCATCTCCATGAATTAATGGGTTCTTTACGTTTGTTTTCCAGGCTGGGCAAGATGGCTCATGCCTGTAATACCAGCACTTTGGGAGGTCAGCACTTTGGGAAGTCAAGACAGGACGATCACTTGAAGCCAGGAGTTTGAGACCAGCCTGAGCAACAAAGCAAGACTCTGTCTCTCCAAAAACCAAAAAAAGATTAGCAGAGCCTAGTGGAACACATCTGTAATCCCAGCTACTTGGGAGGCTCGATTGCTTGAGCCCAGGAGTTTGAGGCTGCAGTGAGCTATGATCGCATCACTGCACTCCAGCCTGGGTGACAGAGTAAGACCCAGTCTCAAAAATAAATAAATAAATAAATAGATAAATAAATAAATAAATAAATTTGTTTTCCAAAAACTCATTCAAGAAATGAATGCTCATGGGGTTTACAAACATCAGATATGGTGCAGGAGGACTTCTAACAGAAAGCAAAATCCCGTTTCCACGCTCCCCACCCCACGCACACCCAAGGACGGTGGCTCACGAGGATTGGCTCTTCCTGTGGTTTCTACCCTGTTCCTAAAAATTCCACCCAAATAGCTATGTATCGAGTCCACAGGTCCAACATGCACAGTTGGCAATGGATGGATATTTCACTCAGGTATGTAACCACTCCAAACCTCCTCCCTCCTGCCCATATATTCACGTCACTGCTTCCAGAACCTGTGCGGGCAGCCTTTGTAAATGGAGACATAGAATTAAACTCGGGCAGCCTTTGTAAATGGAGACATAGAATTAAACTCGGGCAGCCTTTGTAAATGGAGACATAGAACTAAACTCGGGCAGCCTTTGTAAATGGAGACATAGAATTAAACTCGTTTCTTGCTCTTCCACTTTTCCATAGGGCCCCTGACCATTCCTGTTTTGTGAGATGGAATCTAGAGCCCCATCCCTCCCTCCTTCCTTCCTCTTCCGTCCACTCCTGCCGCGGATCTGGGGATCCAGAGAGGCAGGGCCAGGGTCCGTGGGCTGAGCTAGGTGAGCTGCTGAAGTCCAGAGCAGAGGCATGGAGAACTGGGAGCTGGATTTGACCCAGTCAGTCCCGTCGCCTCTCTGAACCTGATACTGAAGCCAGAAGTTCCAGGTCGAAGCTCTGGCTTGCCTGTACCCCCCCGTTGGATAAGACCCTTTTCCAGCCTGAGCCTCAGTTTCCCTACCTATAAGGTGAGAAGGCTGTTTTTGTTGTCTGAATTTACTGGAGTCATGGCTGAGCCCTCCTTCCATGCACACCTCTGCTTGGCTGCAGGCGCTTGTGGAGCCAAAGGAAGTGCTGCCACGTGCTGTGCAGGTGTGTCACATTGTCACTCAGGCCCACTTCATGGCAAGCAGATGAAAACGACAACATAGTCTTCAGAGCCACCTGGGCTGTGGGCAGGGCAGGCGGGAGGGAAGTTTCTCTCTAGGCACCAGCCCAAGAACAAAAGACTGCTTTGGACTTGAACTGTTCTTTAGCAAGGAAACGGTAACTGGAAGCTCATTAAAATTATCACGAGGGCTTTGTGGGTTGCTTTGGAGATTTTCTTCTTCCTGGTTATTTAGGATTAACAGTCAGTGTAGGATCTGTGCCTGCATCCAGACATGGGGATGGGAAGTTTGGAGGAGGGGAGGAGAAGAAGCCATGGTGAAGGTTCACAGTTCAGGAGACCCGAAGCCAAGGGAATGGGTTAGAAGCAGATCTTGAGAATGCCATAAGAGCCCTGGAGGGCTCTTACAGCCCTTAGAGAAAAGGCCACAGTCCTGGCCAACCCCACCCCCCCAGGACTCTACACAACCCCATCCCAGTTACGGCTCTGATCTCCTGCCCTTGCTCTGCAGCTGTGGCCACACTGACCCCCTTGCAGTTCCTCCAGTGTGTCAGGCATCCTCCCGCCCCAGGGCCTTTGCATGTGCTGTTCCCTCTGCCTGGAATTCTTTTCCCCACAATATAAATATGTCTCACTTTCTCATTTCCTTTACCATGTTATCTTCGAGAAGTCCTTCCTGACCACCCTCCAAAAGAAAGGAACTTTAGGCCTGGCATGGTGGCTCACGTCTGTAATCCCAGCACTTTGGGAGGCTGAGGCAGGCAGATCATGAGGTCAAGAGTTCGAGACCAGCCTGGCCAACATGGCAAAACCCTGTCTCTACTAAAAATACAAAAATTAGCCAGGTGTGGTAGCGGGCACCTATAATTCCAGCTACTCAGGAAGCTGAGGCAGGAGAATTGCTTGAACCCGGGAGGCAGAGGTTGCAGTGAGCCAAAATCATGCCGTTGCACTCCAGCCTGGGAGACAAGAGCAAGGC
Organism: Macaca thibetana thibetana; assembly: GCF_024542745.1. NCBI lineage: Eukaryota > Metazoa > Chordata > Mammalia > Primates > Cercopithecidae > Macaca > Macaca thibetana. The sequence continues at coordinate 42,916,952 of NC_065587.1, read as the reverse complement.
TCTGTCTCAAAAAAAAAAAAAAAAAAAAAAAAAAAGGAACTCTAACCCTGGCACTTCCTGTCCTCCTCATCGCCCTTACCTCCCTCTACAGGACTCAGCGACCTTGGACATCTCCTGTGCCATTATTTATTTGATTTTTGGTGTACACTCAAGAGCTTTGAGAGAGGGGGGACTGCTGCGTGTTTAGTTCACGGCTGCCTCCCCAGCTCTAGAACATCTACAGAATGGACACTGGGTAAGGATTTGTCAAATGCCTGGATGGAGGTTAGGCAGGGAGGGTGCCCTGCTGTGACTGGTGTCAGCAGAAGCTCAAGAGCTCTTTAAGGCTTTAGGATAGGCTGAGCATGGCCCTAGAGGAGCACACTCTTGGCACCGTTCTCGTTGGGTGGTTAGCTCCAGTGCTGATGGCATCACTTCCCACCAGAGCCCTGTCCACATAGCATGGTGGGGACCGGTCTTCTCTGCAAGACCTCCCCTGACTCCAAGCTTCACGAGGGCAGGGACCAGGACCAGCTTGTTCACTGAGGCACCCTCAGTACCCAGAGCAGGCTCACACCTGGTGACACCAAGAACACTTGTCCGTTAGTGAAATCATTTATTTTCTTAGTCCTCACAATTACCCCCATGATGTGGGGTTGATTATGCTTGTCCTGGAGATGGGGACACTGCAGTGGTGGGGCCTGGATTCCAAACCAGCACATCTCTGACTCCAAAGCCCTAAGCGACAGCCCCAGGGCAATACAATTTATCAGGATGGCCACAGGGTTGGAACTGCATTATTAACCAGCACGGGTCATGGGCATCTCCTTAAAAAGGAGGCTCATCTTCCTTCATCCATTGACTTGGCCATTTCAGGTCCACAGTCCCTTACTGAGCAGGTATGGATAAACATGAGCTGTTAGGTGATGCTAATTGGGACTGAAAAAGAATGCTGCCCGCAAAGGGCTTCCAGATTGATACACATGTGGAGAGAGAAGGTCCCGGAATCTGGAGGAGCTGCATCCCTGGCAGCTGGGTGATAAATGAAGTGTCCCAGGTCAGGGTGGGGTGCGTCTTGGCTGAGCCCCCAGGGCAGTGAGGTACCAGCGGGGAAGGGAAGGAGAGTGCAGGGGACTCAGGCAGACCACACACTGCCTGAGCAGGTGTGTCCTGGGGCTGGGATGCCCAGGCTGTCTGGGAAGCTGAGGTCTTTGCCTTGGGTCAGAGCTGCCAGGAATCCTAAGGAGGAAGGAAGGTGACGTCGAGGTGGGTTACGATCATTAACCCATGGGGGAGAATCCAATGGTTGGTGTATCAGTCAGGGTTCAGCTGGAGAGGCAGAATCAGTAGGAGGCAGACACTAAGGGATTTATTGCAAGGAGTTGGCTTAGATGACTGTGGGGTCTGGCCAGGCAAGTCCTGAGTCCATGGGGGCAGGCTGTCAGGAACAGCTGTGACTCACGGCATGGGCCCAGGTCGCTGTCACAGGAGGAATTTCTCCTTATGCAGGGAGCCTCTGCTGGCTCCAAGGTCTTTTCACTGATTGGACCAGGCCCACCTGGGTCTTTTATATAAAGTCAGCTGATTGAGGGCTTTAATCACATCTAGAAAACCTCTTCCTGCAACACTCAGACGAGGGACTGGTTGAATAACTGGACTGCAGCCTTGCTGGGGTGACACATCAAGCTGACCTTCACAGACCGCAAGGCCCTGTGCGTGGTCTGGCTCCTGCCCTCTCTGCCTCCCTCTTCTCTGGCACCTGCTCCCTGCTAGTCCTACCTCACTGCTTCGTATTTACCCTTCCCTGCCTGGAGCACTTCTCTTTCAGGTAGAAGCCAGCCTCCCTCCCTCACCTCCTTCCAGCCTCTCTTTCCAGTCTCAGGCAGGTCTTCCCTCACTGGCTCAGCCAAAGCAGCACAGCACGCCCCACATCCCTCTGTTTTCCTGCTATATTTTTGTCACTGAGCACCTATCACTTCCTGACATGATATAATGTAACATTTATTTGTTTGTTTATTTAGTTATTTATTTGAGACGGGGTCTTGCTCTGTCGCCAGGCTGGAGTACAGTGGTGCCATCTTGGCTCACAGTGGCGTGATGTTGGCTCACTGCAGCCTCCATCTCCCAGGTGCAAGCGACTCCCCTGCCTCAGTCTCCTGAGTAGCTGAGACTACAGGTGTGCGCCACCACACTCGGCTAGTTTTTTGTATTTTAGTAGAGATGGGGTTTCACCATGTTGGCCAGGATGGTCTCGATCTCCTGACCTCGTGATCTGCCTGCCTCAGCCTTCCAAAGTGCTGGGATTACAGGTGTGAGCGACCGCCCATTTTGTTTATTAATTGACTCAGATGAAAACTCAGAAAAAGTGGGGATATGTTTTGCAGCTAAAGGTTGTGTCTTCAGAGTTTAGATCCTGGCAGCCTGGGCAATATAGTGAGACCCCCACCTCTACAAAAATAAAAAATAAAAATAAAAATTAGCTAAGAGTGGTAGCGCACGCCTGTAGTCCTAGCTACTCAGGAGGCTGAGATGGGAAAATCACTTAAGCCCGGGAGGTTGAGGCTGCGGTGAGCCCCATGATTGCATTGCTGCACTCCAGCCTGGGTGGCAGAGCAAGATCCCGTTTGAAGAAAAGGAACAAAACATGGTTTATATTTACTTCAATTAAGTCTTCAGATCTTGTTTTTGATATTTTCCCCAGGACCATGATCAAACTATTCAAGCACTGCTGTTCCCTTTAAAAAACCTCCAAACAAAACCCCAAATCTATCACGTTAGTCAGCAATGATTTTATGACTCTTGATGATGGAGGAGGGGAGGAAGGCTGCAAGAACAAAATCAGAAATTCCTGAGAGTTTTTGCCCATATAAAACCCTATCTCTGTTGCATCCAAGCCCATGGAGATTTACAGCAATTGCAAGACCATCCAGGGAATTCCCCCGTTTCTCACCTTACCTCCGCTTAGATTTAAGACATTGATAAGCCTTTTAAACAGGATCTCCCTCTTCCCATCCTCATGACTAATAGGCCTGTTTCTCAGCTTTGTTCAAACGTCTGTACCTTGAAAGGTTTGGAAAACTGGGATTTCCAAAGAACATTACAGCCTGAGCCCAGGAAGATCCTCCAGATAAGAGCAAACGCTCAGGGGCTCCTGAGTCAAGCATTAAACATGGAGGCTGAGGACAGTTATTCCAAGATTTCTAACAGGAAACTTTTTTTTCTTTGCCTCTTTGACTTCTAGTAATTAGTTAACTGCCCTTATGACTAGTTTGCAAAAGTCTGCAGAAGGAACTTCCAGTCCCTTGAGAATAAAGCCTCTTCTATTTTAAGGATATTTTCTTTGTTTTTGTTTTTGTTTTTTTGTGTTTGCTTGACGTTTGGGGCTAGTGGTACAGGGGAGATTTTAAAAAATAGCAGCATTTGGCCAGGCGTGGTGGCTCATACCTGTAATCCCAGCAATTTGAGAGGTTGAGGCAGGTGGATCACCTGAGGTCAGGAGTTCCAGACCAGCCTGGCCAACATGCCGAAACCCTATCTCCACTAAAAATACAAAAAATTAGATGGGCGTGGTGGTGCACGTCTATAATCCCAGCTACTTGGGAGGGTGAGGCAGGAGAATCACTTGAATCTGGGAGGCAGGGGTTGCAGTGAGCTGACAGAGTGAGACTACATCTTAAAAAAAAAAAAAGAAAGAAAGAAAAGGAAAGAAACAGCAGCATTTGCTTATTAGCATTAAGCCAGCTGGTACCCGGCTCTCCGGCTACTATCCCCAACTCCAGTCCTCTTCCAGAGAGGTCTGGGTCCACCTTTACCTCTCAAAAGCTCTTTTAACACAAATTCTATGTGAAAATGCTCCCAACAAGAAAAAAACAGGGTTGCAGAGTTAAAAATAAATTACCCAGGCAGTGAGAGAAGGGGAAAAAACCAAACAAAACAAGAGTAGCTGGCCTCAGGGGGAATGTGTGTTTTCAAACAGGATTTCAAAAGGAGATAGCTGATTGATTTAGAGACTTAACAACTCCTCAACCAGAGAAGAGAGAATAAAGAAAAAGCTCAGAGGGCTTGGAGTCAACTCAGGACTCCATAAATTTATCTTACAAATGGTGTTCATTCCTTTCCAAAACTTTCTAATCACATGTGCAGAACAGACAAATCTTTCACCTTCACAAAATACATCAGTTCGACGATTTGATTTTCTCTCAGAAATGTCACAGCATAAAGAAGGGTTTCTGTCTTTTTTTTTTCCCCTTCTTTTTTCTTAGACCTAAAGGTGATATCATCGTGACTAACAGCAAAAGGTATTCTTGGATCCCAGTTTTGTTTTATGAACTGTTATATATTAAGTGTTGCCCCTTTGGTGAGAGCTGTCAAAACAGTTTCATGTAATCTTCCCCAGGAGAAAGATCTTTATGATGCCACAAAACTCAAATTATACAAATAACTGTCAAAAGCCATTAAAGTCAGCTGCAGAGGTGGGTGGGGGAGGAGAGAACAGGCGAGAGCCAAATCCTTACTTAACATGTAGGGAAAATTCAAGATGTGGCATCTGCTCGTGTTGATGAACAAGAATTCCTGCCTGCCTGGAATCTAAGGGTGAACAATTCATTGACTCTTGTGCTCCTAAGAGAGAAGATGTTGAGTCTGGTGACACATATGGGCTCTGAAAGACCCCGACAGCCTGGCTTTGAATTCTGCGGCCATTGCTGACCGCTTCTGTCACCTTGGGGTACTTACTTAACCCCTCTGCGCCTCAGATCCTCATTCCTGAAATGATTTTAATCATGGAGCCCACGTGGTGGGTTGATGTGAGCCCTGAATGAGGCGATTCAGGACACAGTGGATATGGCAGTGGTAGAAGAGGGTCGGACTCTGACGATGGGTCCTCACCCCCACATATTCTCACCCAGTACTTGAGGTATGGCAGGGAGCATTTGCCTGGCACAGAGGAGATCTGGCGCTGCATTCTCTCTCCCCCACTCTGTGTGGTTTGGGCCAACTTAGGCTTCTAGACACCCAATGGGTTGAGAGCTTGGGAAAAAGCAAAAAGTCCCTGATGGAGGAGAAACTGGAGTTCCAAGCATGTAACGTTCTCAGGAAGTGGGAACAAGGCCCCAACCCTTTGAGATTAGGTCGCCGGTTCCTAGGGAATGAGGGCCGGCCAGGGGTCCCTTTGTGAATCTCTAGCCATCTCCCTGGGATGCACAGTTGAACCCAGGAGATCTCTTTCTTGACATCTGTCCCCAGGAGGGATGGCCCCCAGCTGAGTCTCAAATCAGAAACAGCTGTGGGAGTGGGAGCCGGCTTTTGTGGTTGAAAAGCCTCCACGAAGTCAAATGGCCTTCCACTCTGGGTGGTTGGGAGCTGAAGTCCTTGGCGCCCCTCTCAGCAGGTGTATCCTGAAGTTCTCAGCACTGAAACAGTTTTTGCAGGAGGCTGATCTTTGCAGAAGAGGCCCTCACCCACGTCTGTGCACCCATCTCTGACTCAGTGCAGGCTGCTCCACTCCACACCCGGGAGCCAGAGTGATCTTTCTAAAAACAAACGGGATCCTGTCTGACCCTCAGGCAAAACACTTCACTGGCTCGCTGCTGGCCCTGGGTCCGTCCAGGCTTCTGACTGTGGCTCCCAGGCCCTGGAGCCCAGTCCTGCCCAATGGCCTAGACTCAGCTGTGGTGCTCTGGACTCTTCCTCCCCCGATGCCCCAGGACGGGAGCTGCCTTTTCCCTGTGCCCCCACCCTCATTAGCAGACCCACATGCCTGCCTGCCTCCCCAGGCCCCAGCCTTGTGCCTCCAGCCTTCTCCCACCCAGGTGTCAATCACAGTGACAGTCCTATTGCTTCCAGCTGAGCCTCTGTTGTCTTCATTGTTTCTACTCGAAAAGCAACGAGCCCCAAATCACACACATGATAGAAGTGGCATTCAAACCTAGCCTACTAGCAGGAGCCAGATTGCAGGTTCCAGTCCTGCCTTCGTCATCTGTTGACTGTGGTTCTGGGCAAGCCACCTCTTCCCCAAAAGTCTCATCTTCCCCCTGTAGAAAATGGGATGATGATGGTACCCACCTCGTGGGTGGCTGTTGAAGCAGCAAATGACATATTATAATGTTTGGCACTCGACAGGCTCTCAATAACTGTAGGCAACTTTTACTGCATTGTGTTTTCATTTAACATATCTTAAAAAAAAAAAAAACAACAAAATACAGAAAAGCAAAAAGAAGATTAAAAAAAATCACCCATAATCCTACCAATGAGAAACAACCAGGATGAACATTTTGGTGAAAATGATTGCAGTCCTTTTTTGACGCATATAGTTATACCAAAGTCTAAATAGAAATATGCATATACGTAAACAGATATATACGACATACACATTTACATCTCTATCTTAGCTTTCTTGAGATGCAATTTGCATATCGAAAATTAATGTATTTGAAGTGAACAATTCAATGCTATTTAGTATAGTCACAGACTTGTACGGCCATCATCACAGTCGGATTTTAGAAGATTTTTTGGCCCCAAAATGAAACCCCATCTTCATTAGCAGTCATGCCCTGTTTCTTATCTCTGCCCAGCCCAAGCAACCGTGAATCCACTCCCTGTCTCTGTGGGTTTACTTGTTCTGAGCATTTCACATAAATGGAGTCATCTGGTGCATGGAGTCTTGCCTGGCTTCATTCATTCAGTCTCACGTGTTCAAGTTTCACCCGTGCTGTAGCATGGAGAGCACTCTATGTCTTTTTATGGCTGAACGATATTCCAGGCTATGGATAGACCGCATTGGTTTGTGCATGTTACCAGCCGATGAACACTGGCCTTGCTTCTACTTTTTATTGTGTTATTGTGAATAAAGCCCCCGTGAGCATTCCTGTGCAAGTTTTTACCGTATGTATATATTTTTGAGGAGTGAAATCTACGTGCTGTTTACAAGGTGCTTTTCCCACATTGCAGATATTCTCCATTAAATATTCTTCTACACAGTCACTGGTCTTGGTTTCATAGGATTAAATCTTGGGATATAACATAATTCACTTGGCTGCCCAGTTATTAGTCAATCTCAGTTCCATGAGTGCCCCGTGTCCGGTTTGTGCCTTCCTATCATCCCTCCCTCGTTCCAAAAGCATCTCAGGAGCTGGGAGGCTCACCTGTGAGGCCCAACTCACTGGATGGTTGGACCCAAAGTCCCCCTGAGAGATAATCTCCCAGCAGGCAGCCGAGAGACAAGGATGGGAGAGCAGTGAGCGAGGGACCAGGTGGGTTCCTGCCAGGGGGGCCCAAAGTAACAGGGGTGCGATGGGCTCCTTAGGTCCCTCAAACTCAGCATGTGCAATGCTGGCTCAGCCCTGACCTTCTCCATTCCTATGTTCCCTCCATGCCCTTCCCACAACTTCATTTGGAAATATGGGATCATTCTCATGCTTGAGGGTGAGAATGCTTGCAAGGATTCCCATGGCCTGCCTGCCCGCCCAGCCTCGGGGCCAGTCCTCCTGGGCTCCAGGAGCACCCAGAGAACAGTTCTCTCTCTACTCCTGCCAGCCTGAGCGTGTGTGTGTGTGTGTGTGTGTGTGTGTGTGTGTGTGTGTTGTGGGGGATAAGAGGACACATTCGCCTTCCTGCTTTTCAAAGATACAGTCATGGCTGGGCGTGGCGGCTCACGCCTGTGATCCCAGCACTTTGAGAGGCTGAAAAAGGTGGATCACTTGAGGTCAGGAGTTCAAGATCAGCCTGGCCAATATGGTGAAACCCTGTATCTACTAAAAATCTAAAACAAACAAAAATTAGACAGACGTGGTGGCGGGCACCTGTAGTCCCAGCTACTTGGGAGGCTGAGGCAGAAGAATCGCTTGAACCCGGGAGATGGAGATTGCAGTGAGCTAGATAGCACCACTACACTCCAGTCTGGGCAAGAGAGCGAGACTCTGTCTAAAAAAAAAAAAGAAATGAAGATACAGTCAAGCATCACTTAATGCAAACCTCATAAAGTGCACTCACACAAACCTCAATGGTATGTCCTACTATATACACCTAGGCTACGAGGTGTAGCTCATTGTTACTAGGCGCCAAACCTGCACAGCATGTGACTGTACTGAATACTGTAGGCAATCATGAGTATGTGTGTATCTAAACATAGGAAAGGTCCAGGAGGAATACGTTGTTAGAATCTTAGGGTACCACTGTCGTATATGCTGTCCATGGTTGCCTGAAACATTGCTCTGCAGCACGTAGCCGTATTTCGTCTCTGCCCACAAATCCTCCTCGCTCTTCTTTTTAGTTACTCTATGCTCTCTCTAAATTCTCTTTTGTTTTTCGAAAAACAAAGGCCAGACGGACTTGTAGGCCCCTTCTGCTCTCCCCTGCCTGGTTCCACTGGAACAAAGGAGCCCAGGAAGAGGCAGGGGTGGGGAGAACAAGAGGAGGAAAAGGTAAATACCTAAAAATGCCACCTGGCTGCTATAAAAATAATAGCTAACATCCTTTCCCTTCACCTCCCACAAGCGGTGACATAGTTACTACTATTATGCCCATTTAATAGATGGGGAAAACTTAGGCTTAGAGAGGTGGAGTTACCTGCCCAGAATCACACAGCTCATAAGTGGTAGACCAATGATTTACACCCAGGTCTGTCTAAGCCCCAGCTCCAAACCACCACGAGGTACCCCCCAGAGAACAATCGCCCCTTTGATGCTCCTACTTTCTGTGAGCGTTTTTATTTTTTGCATTCTTGATTTTTCTCCTTTCTTTCCTGTTTATGTATATACAAACATATTTTTAGTCACACTAAGTAGTTCTCTGCCATTCAAATAAAATGAAATGCAAGAGTAAAAATGTGAAAGCAATTTTTATAGCTCAAAATCAGTTGCTGTGCATTTTAAATAGTGAACATTTTCTAAGTCAGCTCATTCAAATATGACTCCCTTTAAGAGACTGTAATCTATGAAAAGCCTTTGTTTATCAATAAGAGTTCCAATTCAGTTCTTTTTCACTTTGGAGAGAGTGAAAAACTAACTCATAAAACCATCATCTTGTTAATACTCTCCTCATCCTTACTAAAACTCTCTTTCTCTCTCAGCCAAGTTACAGCAAAATCTCCATTGCACGTGGCTTGGTTTTATTCCAACACTGCTTTGTATAAGAATATTTATTTTATTTTTGTAAGGGCAAAAAAAAATTTAAACATTTTTACAAAAGTGAATGTTTCTCTCTGATTTTGCACTCTTTCTCCTATGTTTTCCTCTGTTTTTATTTCCCAATTTGATTCCTTTGGTCACAAAAAAATATGTATTTTTTGCCCAAGTGATTTGGGTCAATTTCAGTATCTCTTTTTCAGGGTTTTGACATTTGAGAAAACTTAATTCAGGTCGGGGAGTACCTGCTGCTGAAAAGAATCTTCTGGAATGCCATTTTGATTTGGTGTGACCTTTGTTAGCAAGTTCACGTCAAAGGTCATTGAGCACATAGAGCGCGGGGGATGGCCAAGACCTAAACAAGGGAGTACATGTCAAAAGCAATTTTCTGAAAGTGCGTGCCTGGACAAGCATGCCACTGGTCCGCGCGGTCCCGGCAACAGAGCGCTCAAGACCTTTCCCTCGGGTGCTGAGGGAATGATCCCCTATCAGAGGTCTCCAAGAGAGGCCCCGCTTCCACCTGCCCCTCCCGCACACGGGACTGCTGCAGAATCCGCCGCCTGGCCGGTGTTCACCAAGCGAACGAGTTCTGCTCCCAGCTCGTTTACTCATGAAATTAATTGCTGCCTCGAAGGAACGGCAGTTCATGTAAAATCTGCACCTGAAATCTTTCACCTGTGCGTTTTCCTTCTACCTGTTTGAGGTTCTCGTGTTCGCCCCTCACCCTCAACTCGAATGCTGGGTTTGACCCCACCCCTAATATCTTCAAACCATTTTCATTGATAGGGCACCTTGTATGTAAAAACGGATGTCCTTTTTAAGTAGATAATTTTTATATTAGTAGATGTACAAATGTGCTAGAGAAAAAGAAAACTCCTTTCCCCCGTTCACTCCAGCCATGCGGTTGCCCTCCCCAGAGGCAAATTTATCTATCTATCTATCTATCTCTCTATCTATCTATCTATCTCTATATTTTTTGAGACAGGGTCTCACTCTGTCACCCAGGCTGGAGTGCAGTGGTGCAATCATGACTCACTGCAGCCTCGACCTCCTGGACTCAAGTGATCCTCTCAGCTCAGCCTCCCAGGTAGCTGGGACCACGGGCACGTGTCACCAAGCCCAGCTAATTTTTGTATTTTTTGTAGAAATGAGGTTTCGCCATGTTGCTCAGGCTGGTCTCAAACTCCTTTGCTCAAGCAATCCACCCACTTTGGCCTCCCAAAGTACTGGGATTACAGGCGTGAGGCACCATGCCCCACCAAGGCAATTAATATTACCAGTGCCTTGTACGCTTCCAAAGATACTTTATGGATATGTCAGCAAATATGTGCATATAGTCGTTTTTCCTTCTTTTTACACAAGTGGCAGCAAGCTTTACTCAAGGTCCACAGGACACTGGATGGTGTTCCTTGGGGCATCCGTCAGCAATGAGCAGGTACTTCCTGCAATGCTTGGTGTACAATGATCTTAGCAGCTAACACCAGGGTTTTCTGAGCCAGCACTAGGCTAAGCTTATCATGCTCACTTTCTCACTGAGTTCTCACCATAACTTACTGTGGTAGGTAATATTATTATCTCTGCTTTGCAGATGGAGCAGAACTCAGAGAGATTTAGAGGCACATCTAAGTGACATAACACACAGCTAAGTGGAAGAGATGGGATTTGAACCCAGGTTGGCCTGACCAGAGAAATCTGAACTAATTTGTTTGTCTAGAGTTCAATTTCACTCTTATAGTATGCTACATTAGGTTAGGTTTAATTATGTTTATTGAGCAGCTGCTATGTGCCAGGCACAGTGCCAAGGCCTGGAGATACAACAGTGAACAAGAGAGAGATGGTTCAGCCCACATAGAGCCCATGATCTTTGTGGGAGACAAACTTCAAACTAATGCAGTGGGTTGAACAGTGTCCCCAAAATTCATGTCTATCCAGAACCTCAGAAACAACCTTATTTGGAAGTAGGTTTTGACAGAGGTTGTTAGTTAAGAACAGGTCATACTGGATTAGGAAGGGCTCTAAATCCAATAACTGGTGTCCTCCTAGAAGAAGAGAGGACACACAGAGAGACACAGGAAAGAAAAGTAGCCACGTGAAGACGGAGGCAGAGATTGGAGTGACACTGCTACAAGTCCAGTGACACCAGGAGTCACCGGGAATGGGAAGAGGCCTGGAAAGGATTCCCTCCTAGAGCCTCAGGAGGGTGTGTGGCCCTGCTGATACCTGGTTGCAGACTTCTCGCCTCCAGAACAATGTGAGAATGAATGAATTTCTGCTGTTTTAAGCCACCTGGGTTGTGGGCATTTGTTACAGCAGCTGTCACAAACAAATGTAGATGGTACACACACAGGTACATGGGTAAGATGCTACGAGGGATGAGAATAGGAGGCCCCTAATTTAGGTTTGGGAGAGGATGTTGGGGAGGCTGGTGTCTAAAGCGCAGAGTGGGCCAATCACCTGCACAGGAGAAAGAATAGAATGTTCCAGAAACATGACTTTGCTAATTCTTATAATTTTCCTTCCTTCCTTTCCTTGCCTGCCTGCTTGCTTGCTTGCTTTCTTTCTTTCTTTCTTTCTTTCTTTCTTTCTTTCTTTCTTTCTTTCTTTCTTTCTTTCTTTCTTTCTTTCTTTTCTTTCTTTCTCCTTCCTTCCTGCCTGCCTGCCTGCCTGCCTGCCTGCCTGCCTTCTTTCTTTCTTTTTCTTTTTTTTTGGACGAAGTCTCACTCTGTCCCTCAGGCTGGAGTGCAATGGTGTGATCTTGACTCACTGCAATCTCCACCTCCTGGGTTCAAGCAATTCTCCTGCCTCAGTCTCCCGAGTAGCTGGGATTACAGGACCCCACCACCACCCTCAGCTAATTTTTGTATTTTAAGTAGAGACAGGGTTTCGCCATGTTGGCTGGGTTGGTCTCCAACTCCTGACGTCAGGTGATACACCCGCCTCGGCCTCCCAAAGTGCTGGGATTACAGGCGTGAGCCACTGTGCCCGGCCTAATTTTCCACTTTCTAGGAGCTGCATTCAAAAAGATAAAAAGAAATGAGTGAGGTTAATTCTGTAAATTTAACAAACTGATTTCACAAATAATTATTTAATATCATATAATTTAACAAATAAGAAGTAATAAAGTTCATTTAACCCAATGCACCCAAAATATTATTTCAACAGGTAATCAATATAAAAATCCTTAGTGAGCATTTTACATTCTTTCTTTTGTACTAAGTCTTTGAAATACAGTATGTTTTTTACTTATAGCACAGCTCAGTTCGGACCAGCCACATTTCCAGTGTTCAGTAACTGCGTGTGGCTGGTGGTTGCTGTATTGGACAGTGCAGGTCTAGAAAATTCTAGTATTTTCCATGGCCCTTCACTCACCCCTTGAAATAAAAATAATAGCCAAGGTCAGGCTCAGTGGCTCATGCCTGTAATCCTAGCACTTTGGAATGCCAAGGCAGGAGGATCACTTGAGGCCAGGCGTTTGAGAACAGTCTGGGCAACATAGCAAGATGCTGTCTTCACAAAATATTTAAAAATTAGCTGGGTTGGCCGGGCGCGGTGGCTCACGCCTGTAATCCCAACACTTTGGGAGGCCGAGGCAGGTGGATCACAAGGTCAGGAGATCAAGACCATCCTGGCTAACACTGTGAAACCCCGTCTCTACTAAAAAATACAAAAAATTAGCCAGGCGTGGTGGCGGATGCCTGTAGTCCCAGCTACTCAGGAGGCTGAGGCAGGAGAATCACTTGAACCCAGGAGGTGGAGCTTGCAGCGAGCCGAGATGGTGCCACTGCACTCCAGCCTGGGCAACAGAGCAAGACTCTGCCTCAAAAAAAAAAAAAATTAGCTGGGCATGGTGGTGCATACCTGTAGTCCCAGCTGCACAAGTAGCTGAGGTGGGAGAATTGCTAGAGCCCAGGAATTTGAGGCTACAGTGAGTGATGATTGCACCACTGCACTCCAGCCTGGGTGACAGTGAGACCCTGTCTCTAAAACATAGTAGCCAACATTTATTGAGAGCCTGCTGTCTTCCAAGCACTGTGCAAAGGGATCTACATACATCATTGTTCCAATATTCTCTCCTCTAATGAATTCCTAGTGATGAATGAATGCATTGGGGATTTCCTAATAGTAATTCCTTCAGCTTAGTACCTGGCAATATGAGATGGTTGTCCTAAGGCAGACCAGGTTCTTAAATCCTCACAAGCAGGAACAGACTCCAGTGATGCAGCTCTTCAGATATTTACTGCTCGTCCAAATGAGGCCAGACAATGAGCTGGGCACTCAGGCGTTCAAAGAATCAGCTTCTCTTAAAGAGGAGCACTCTACTGTCCAACCTCTGTCTAGTGAAAATTGGTAAAATGTTAGACATTGTGGGGAGATTTTAAGAAGTTCTTGCATCTGGACCAGGACCAGACAAAAATCCAGGCCACTTCCTAGAAATCATGGCAGATTCAAAATGAACACACACGTTAGGGTTATTACTTTCAGGGATGTGGAAATGAATGTTTGGGGAAAGGTCTGGTTAAAACTAGAATCATCTTCCCAACAGCTTCAGAGGGAAAGGAAGAGCTCAAGTGGAGAGACCACAGATTTGGAGAAAGAGACACTAAAGTAACAGCATTTCCCCCTCCCCTCCCCTTACCCAAATAAAGGTCCCCTGCGGTGTGGGGTGCAGGAAAAAGAGAGCTGGGGGATGTGAGAGGAGAACTGACATTGTAGGGCCCTGAATCCTGGGGGTCACTTTATTCATCTTTCACAGCTCAACTTCCTTACCACTTCCTCCAGGAAGCCTTCCCTCCTGATCCCCAGTGGAGTTGGTGTTCCTCCTCTGGGCTCCCATGAACTATCTTTTGTCTAACTTAGCACTTCTCTCCCAGAATTATAGTTGCCTGGTTTACTTGAGTGTTTCTCCCTAAATCAGAGACCTGCAAGTTTTAAAAAAATAAAGAACCAGATGATAAATATTTTAGGCCTTGCAGGTCTTACAGTTTCTGTCATGACTACTGAATTCTGCCATTGTCATGCAAAAGCAGTCACAGATAAAACAAAAACAAATAAGTGTGGCTCTGTTCCAACAAAACTTTGTGGACACTAAAATTTGAATTTCATATAATTTTCGTGTGTTGCAAAATGTTGTTCTTCTTTCTACCTTTTTTTTCCTCAGCCATTTAAAATGTTAAAACTCCTTCTCAGCTTGTGAATTGTCCAAAAGTAGAGGATGGGTGGGTTTGACCCCTCAGCCATAGCTTGCCCATCCCAGGTCGCAGACATGAGCTCAGTGAGGTCCCAATCCAGATGCAACGGTAACTTTTAACCAGTGAATTCCCAGTGAGAAAAGCCTCCCTAAAGTGGAACTTGACAAATAGTTGTTGAAGGAATAAATTGCAGAACTGGGGAGGTAATGGTTAGAGACATTAACTTGTCAGAAAAATATTAAATTTGCAAATGGGTTTTATTTGCTCTAAAGTGTCGTTGCTTTTTTCTCCCCTGCCGAATGTTATGAAATGCTAATTAGCTCCCATCACAACCATGGTTCACAGATCTGTTTGATCTCCTTTGTCGGGGTGTGTATGCAGCACCTTATATTGCAGACTAAAATAACTCAGCCCTGCCAGTGGAACCGCTGCTGTAGACCGACACTGTCAGTCCAGGAGCCGGAGGCCCAAGGAGAGACTGTGGAACTTGCCAGAAGAAAGAAAAGAGACCTCAGAAAGATCCTGTTCCAAGGTCATGCTGCTGGGCTGTTGGAGACGTTTCCCAAATGCTAGAAAATCATTCAACCCTCAGGAGGTGAAGGTGCTGGGGTCCCCTGAAGGCGAAGTTTCCCTAACAGTGAGGGGCATGCACGGGGCAGAGCATACTCACCTTTCTCTGACCACACACCTCATGTCCCCTCAGCACGTATGTGGAGTGTAGACAAGCAACCCACCTTCTGTCCTTCTGACAAATTGGTGTATGGCACCATTTTCAAATCCGCACAGACCTCTGTGCACCACGGTTTCCCAACACCATGCTGCTGGACCGAGGTGGGCGCCTTCTCTGCTGCGGGGCATCCTGTGCACTGTAGCATGTTAAGCGGCATCCCTGATTTCTACCCACTCGATGCCAGGAGCAACCCCCACCCCCAGGTTGTGAAATGTTATTTATTTATTTATTTATTTATTTATTTATTTATTTAGAGATAGACTCTTGCTCTGTCGCCCAGGCTGGAGTGCAGTGGTGTGATCTCGGCTCACTGCAACCTCTGCCTCCCAGGTTCAAGCAACTCCCCTGCCTCAGCCTCCTGAGTAGCTGGGACTGTAGGTGCACGCCACCACACCTAGCTTATTTTTGTATTTTTAGTAGAGACAGGATTTCACCATATTGGTCAAGCTGATCTCGAACTCCTGACCTCAGGTGATCCACCTGCCTCAGCCTCCCAAAGTGCTGGGATTACAAGCGTAAGCCACCATGCCCGGCCCAGGTTGTGAAATTTTAAAATTTCTCCAGGCATTACCAAATGTCCCCTTGGGGACAAAATTACTCCCCTTCCCTTGGCTGAGAACCACTACTCTAGGGCAGTCATATCCTAAATGCAATCCTCAGACTATGGTGAGCCTGCAATTCAGCTAGCCCTCGGCAGGATGAGAAAAAAAAAAAAAATCAGAGCGAATCTTTTCTAGGAACACGTGATTGATGTGGGGAAATGTCTTTTTCCAGGCCATCTCATTTGTTAGCACAAAACGTGTCTTTTATGAAGTGCTGATGCTGAAGGATGTCTGCCTTTTCTTTTTTTCAATAAATGTCAACCCACCCATTATTACTATTATTATTCAAAGTTTTACCGGAGTGAAATTCCAGAGTCCAGGAATGGCTGGGCTAGACAACTGTAAAAAAGAAATTGGATTTTCCATTCTCTCCCCTTAAAGATCTCTTGATCCCAGGGACTCCTTGTGATTTGCCTCAGTTTTCTCAACTGTAAAATGAAAATGATAATTGTGCCCACCTCCTATGGTTTTGGTTTTGGGGAAGAACAAGTGAGAAAATGCGTTCAAAGCACTGGCTTGGTTTATATTCTAAAGATCCTTTGGCTTAGAGCCTGTGATTCACCCAGATTCATATAAACCCAGAATACATGTTAAGGATTATTACTGATATCTTCCAACTTTGCAGGATATAGAAAAGTGTTGTTATCCCTGCCTTATCCAGTGGCTCTGTTTCTGGCAAGTTCTATGGTCTGCACACGTTATTCTCTGCAAAATAATATTAATGCAAGGAACTTCCCTGAGTTGTCCCAAGGTTCTGCACTCAAGGAAGGCAGTTAACTGGAAATTTCTCCAGCAGTCTTTCTTCCCTGCACACTTGCCCACGTACAGCGGAGCGTCCAGAATGAAAAGAGAGAGAGGCATAATTACCCTTTCACATGTCTGTGCTGGCAGCGCCCTTTAAAGACGGGTGTCATTCAAATGTCGACACCGCTAATTATGGGGTAGGGAACATGAAAGTGGAGGGAAGCGGTGAGGTGGTCAGGCGGCCTCCCCGCCTCCCTTCCTTTTAAGTGCCCATTATGAAATATTTCTCTCTCAGCTGATTGACAGCTCCACCTCAGGCCGGCTTTCATGTTGGATGGCTCTGTGCTCCCCACCCAGGGCCTCCCAGCTCCTCCCCTGCAGGCAGGAGAGAGGGGGTGCCGGGGTTGGCTGCTGGAGGTATCCAGGGAAACCCTCAGGGGCACTCGCCCTCCCACTCCTGGAGCCACCTGACATTTGGGGCTCATCCACGTTCACTTTTGGTAAAGCCAAACTTCTTGACTCTCAGAAGAGGAGGAGGAAAACAACACATTTAAGAGGCCATTTTTTAACACAGGCATTTCAGACCTGAAACGGCTCCCCAAGCACCATGGTTTAGGGAGAAAACGATAAATACGTCAGAAGCATACGGATTAGATTTTCCTTCCGCAAAGCCTCAGAAACAATCGGAAAGGCAACAAACAAAATGCAGCTGGTCTGTCCTCAGCACTGAGCAGTTGAGAACTGCGGTCATTCCCAGAGCCAGTGGCATCCGCATCCCAGATGGCGCCATCATTCATTCATTCAACAAATATTCACAGAGCCCTACTGTGTGCTGACCGCTGGGCCAGGCATGGGGAATACAAAAAAGCAAACCAAGCCCCAGCCCCTGTGGGGAGTCCTGTCAGGCTGGGGAGACAGGCGCCGTCCAGGTAAACCCGCGTGCTCTGCTGTGAGCGGTGCTGCGGGGAATCCGGCAGAGGAATTGAGAGATGCTGTGGGGGGCCTGTACTTGGGGGGTTGGCAAAGCTTCTCTGAGAAGGTGACATTTGACGTTTATGACTTACGTCCATGCCGTGCATACTAAAATACACAGTAGGGTCGGGAGAGATGGCATTGGAAATGAAGGAACCAGCTGGGAAAGTCAGCCCAGGGCAGAACAAGACTTTCTGGGCGCTTTTTATTAGTGTTTCCTCCCTGCCCTGTAAGAGTATCACATATATTTTTCAACACCCCTGAAACAAAAGCTCCCTTCTGAGATTTCAACAGTGAGGCTATCAGATCTCAAGTCAGCTTAGCTGTTTCTTCCTTGCTTGGGTTAGGTGGGTGAGATAGAGGGACGAGGGGAGTGGGCAGAGCAGCCTTACTAGGTGGATGGAGGGTGGTCCTGGCACGTGGGATGCTTTTGCCACCATTGCCCTGGTCCAGGTCTCCCAGCCTGGCCTGAGCTCTCCAGTCACTCTGCCCCAAGCATCTCCCGACTCTCACGAGAGTCGCATGGGGATGATGCTTTACAGTTTGCACATGGCTCCTTGGATCCACACACGAACCATGTAAACCAGGGGCAATGGTCCTCACTTTACCAACAGGCAATGACGTCTCAGCCAGGTGAAGTGACTTGCCCAAAGTCACCCAGCCTGCAAGTGGCACAGCCAGGACTCCAACTCGGGACTTCTGCCTCCATGTCTCATGCCCTCCCCACAGCTGCATCCTTCTCTGACATGGAGCCCACCACAGGGTGAGATGTCTGAGGTCTGTGTGCGGGGATGTGCTCAGCCTTTTCCGAATCTCAGCCCAGGTGAGCCGAATTCTTCCAGGGGGCAACCTGCCCGGGAAGTTGAGCCCAGAGCCCATTACAGCCATGAGGCCAAGGCTGAAGGGACACAGAGGGCAGGTGGGAGGAGGTGGCATCTGAAAGAGTCCCAGAAAGGGACATCCAGAGACAGAGACACACACAGGAGTATAGAGGAGTCTCCAGGGGCTGGAGAACCTGCCGCATCTCTCCCCTCTCTGCAGCTTCCGGGCGTGTAAATGCCATTCTCGTCCATCTGTCGGTGGAGCCGACGTCCTTGGAGACGCGGAGTCTCCCCAGGTCTCGCTGGGGTTCTCGGGAAGAGCGTGCCTCTCGCTCTCCTGGTCCCCTCTGGCTGGTCTCCCTCTGGTGTCCAACTAAAGAGCCTCTCATTGTCCATATTTGCTGGCCCTCGACTGGCAGCATCTGGCTGTAGAACCCAGACCCTTTCCTTGATTTCCAATTCAGACTCCCACACGCCCTCTGTGTCTGCTGCTATTTACAGTTGATGGCTGAAAATTCAAGCAAAACCAGAGGGTGGCTCCTGCTGTAACACACGCGACTTCAAAAGAAAGAGTGTTCTGCCAAAAACTTCTTTGCCATTTCTACCAGTTTGAGCCCCAGCTTCGTCCCCCAACTCCCTCTCCTGGCTCTTCCCCGCCAGCTTTGTTTCTAAAACTGTTAAGTCTAGCTAAACCTAATCAATTCAAGTGTCTTGTCTTTCCAAAACTTTCTTTGGGTACTGGCCTCCACATCCTCGAACACTTATTGGGGTATTTTCTTAATTCCCAACTCTCTACCCTAGAAAAATTCTGACACACCTGCTGGGTTGAGAGAAGTTTTCACTCTTCCACATCAGGGATTGGGGAACTGTTATATAATAGGTCACACAGCATTTTAAGTTTGTGGTCCACAGAGTCTCACTCCAGCCAGTCAACTCATGCTGTCTTTGTAGGATGAATGTAGCTATAGACAATATGTAAATGAATGGATGAGGCTATGTTCCAATAAAACTTTATTTATAAAAACAGGCTGCTGGGCCCAGGGGCTAGAGTTTGCAGATCCTTGTTGTACATAATCAGCTACTTAGCTGAGGGGCATGGAAACCACTGAATCAGCAGACAGGCCTTTCCTTGAGCTCCCATTGGGTGCCTCCTACTAGGTGCTGTGGGAGGGTCGAGAACATTTCTTAGAACTCTGTTCACAATGACCCTGGCTTTGAAGCTGGGATAAGGTAAAGCCGGTGCCCACTTGTATAGTGGGTTGAACAGTTTCCCTGCAAAATTCATGTCCATCTGGAACCTCAGAATATGGCCTGACTTGGAAATAGGATCTTTGCAGATGTAGATAAGGTAAAGATCAAGATGAGATTATACTGGATTTGGGTGGTCCCTAAATTCAATGAGGGTGATCTTCTACAAGACCAAAAAGGACACACAGTGAGACACAGGAAAGAAGGCCATGTGAAGACTGTGGCACAGATGGGTGTCAGGCAGCCACAAGCCAAGGAATGCCAAGAGCTACTGGGAGCTGGAGGAGGCCAGGAACAGATCCTCCCCTGGAGCCTTCAGAGGCACCGCAGGCTTGCCGAAAGCTTGCTTTTGGACTTCTGGCCCCAGAAGAGGGGGAGAGAGAATCCATTTCTGTTGTTTTAACCCACCCAGTTTGTGGTCTTTTGTTACAGAAGACCTGGGAAACCAATATGGCATGTGGGTATTGAAAATTGCCTGGTGTAATTCAGTTGAGTTCCCCTGAAACGGAGAAGCAAAGATCCCCTCATGTGGATGTGTCAGTTCAGTGTGTTTTGGCCTCATAGGAACCATGAATCCGAGATAACACTGTAGGAGTTTCAACTCCCTGGCAGTGGATCTCTGTTGATTTCTACTCTTGTTAAATGACTCTTGCTCAGTAATAAGAAGCCATTTGGCCAATATTTACCCAACTTGCTCTCCACTTCAGGGTAAGTAAGCCAGTAAGGAGGAGGCTCCTGGCTCTGACGTCACAGCCCAATGGGAGGGGACCAATAAGAAGCAGGATCTCTGGCTGGACCACGAGAGGAGGGAAAGTGTGGGTCTTATGATGCTTCCATAGGTGGCGTTGATGCCCAGAGCCCCGGCTTGCTCCAATCAGTTACTGGAGGAGAAAACTCCAAGCTGTTGAAATGGAGACTTCAGACAGCCAAATCATGATCTAAGAAGTGCAGGTACTGATGTGGACGGAAAATTCAGGGCTTTGGAGTCTGTGTTAAAATTATCTTTCCTCCAACTCAGTGCTACCTCAACCACGGGGAATGGAGGAGATGTGTTTTCCCAAAGGAAGGATGCTGGACAGACAGTGTGCATCCCTTACAGGATGGAAACCATTGACACAGAAAGGGAAGGGCTAGGAGTAGATCATGCTTTTCACAGCCCCCCGACCCCACAACACACCACTTCACACATTCCAACACACGAGC
This sequence comes from Macaca thibetana thibetana, assembly GCF_024542745.1. Lineage (NCBI taxonomy): Eukaryota > Metazoa > Chordata > Mammalia > Primates > Cercopithecidae > Macaca > Macaca thibetana. Next base: position 42,896,342 of record NC_065587.1, on the reverse strand, counting down.
CTTTCTTTACCCTGATTACCTCTAGCTTTGGACAGAGGGCAGGCCTTCACTGTGGCTGCACACAGGACCCAGTGTTTGTAACTGGGCTGTGAAATGCTTCATGTGGTATAAATCACCAGGGTTTAGTGGGTGCAAGCAACGGAAACTGACCAGCTGATGTGAGGAAAAGGGAATTTATTGGCAGGACACAGGGAACTCACAGGGCTCTGTGAGCTCTTTAATGATGGCATCTGCTATCTCCTTTGCAAGTCAAGAGGAGCCCCTGCTGTTCTCCTGGTGAGTGGTCACATCATCAGTGAGTTCTCTGGAATTTAATTTTCCCCTTATACACAGTGTGTGGATGTGGCCTCAGAGTTATGCATTGTGGGTGCACACTGCAAGGACTATAGTACTTGTTGCTTTTAGAGAGCCTCCCATCTGTTGCCCTCAGGGGTCATTGCCAATGTTGATACGATCTCCCCAGAAAAGCCCAGGAAATGCTATTATTATACCACAGGCCTGGACCAAGGCAGAAGCAGAGCCTCCAAGTTGACCTGGGTGATCTCTGCATGGTTCTGGGGTACCTTATGTTGGGGTAGTTGAGTCCGTGTCTTCAACTACCAGGATCCAGGCAGAGGGTGGGCAATTATGAGTTTTTGCCCAATTATATCATCTCCCTGGGGTAGGGAGTATGACCCCAAAAGCTTCCAAGACAACCTCAATGAAACGTCAGAGGGAATCTGTAACATTTGTTCCAGTTTACCAGTGCTTTCCCCAGGGCTACTCAAGGACCTCATGGTCTGACTACTTTTTCAACGTAACTTTCAAAACACCTTTGCTAAAACAAACAGACGATACTTTGCAGCATGCCTTGGTCACAGGGCTGAGCTGGTACAATTTTTTTTTTTTTTTAGCCTTCGAAAAATAGTTTTCTTCATCTTTTTAAATTTCAAAATCTTGAGTGACTTAGCCATTTGAACAGGACACAGAATGGCGATGATTTTTATTTTACAGATGAAGAAAAATTAAATATTCAAAGGGGCTGTAACCTTTCCCCTCCTCAGAGAGCTTTGAGAGGATTCTCTGTGTCTCTCAGTTACAATCTCCACATCTCAACTTTGTCCATGGAAGCACACTCCTTCTCGACATAGATAAAAATTCTTGAACCAAGTTGAAATCAAACCCCAGCAGATTTGAGTTTGTCCTGGGAAGAAGCAGTGGGAAAACGGTTCCCATGGGTACAGATTTTGACATTATCAACTGCAAATGTTCACCACCCCAAGATGACAAAACTCCAGTAACTTCAGAGCTGTTAAGCATAGCTTTAGGGCAAATTTTAATTAAATTTAGATAGCATATATGAAAAGCATCTAATTTGTACTCTATGAAAGAGTTTGGGAAGCACAGCACTGGAGCCTCAGGACTGTGGCTGTAACAATTATCTTGCAACTTTTCACAGCAGAATCACAACATGTTAATTTGTTAATGAGTCAGTCAGAGCAGAAGAGAGCTCCTGACAGCAGGGAGGAAAACATACAGATTCCATTTACATTTCTATTTTTAAATAAATTAAGTGCTTCAAGTCAAACTCAAACTTCACGTGAAAGTTTAAATTCCTACTTTTTTTTTTTTTTAACTCAGCATGGGTGCTGGATTAAGTATTAAGATTCTTGGGATCTCTTAGAGAGAACTAACTAAGTGATTTCTTTATTTGAAGGTGGCTACAATTACATACCTCCTAAATGTGGCTATTTAGAGGAGATGGAATGTTTGTTTTGTTTTTTTGACAGTCTCGCTCTGTTCTGGAGTGCAGTGGCGAGCTTGGCTCACTGCAACCTCCACCTCCCAGGTTCAAGTGATTCTCCTGCCTCAGCCTCCCAAGTAGCTGGGACTACAGGCACGTGCCACCGTGCCAGGCTAATTTTTGTGTTTTTAGTAGAGACAGGGTTTCACCATGTTAGCCAGGATGGTCTCGATCTCCTGACCTTGTGATCCGCCCGCCTCGGCCTCCCAAAGTGCTGGGGTTACAGGAGTGAACCACTGTGCCCAGCCGGAGCGGTCTTCTTTTTGTCTCTCTTCCTTTGTGAAATTCTGGCCTCTTATAGTAAGCACGGACTAAGGAGGAGAGAAAAGTAACAAAATAGAATATTAGAAATTTCACTGCTAGTCACTTTATTTCTCAATATACTACAAAGAAAAACAGAGGAGGAAGGAGAAAAGGAGCCACTGAGTCAGGGCAGGATGAGTGAGTAGGGCACCAGGGGCATAGGATCCAAGACTATGATCATGCTCAGAGTCCTGCTAATGCCTCCTTCAATTCTGTGTCCTGGGCGCCTCACTCATGTCACCCTTGTCCTGGCGCTGGACCCACAGAGGCTGAGCTCACTAATCTCAGGCTGAATGTATCTAGTCAAGATCCACCTTCTTCAACACCACTTCTTACAAGGGGGTGTGGGGTGAGGGGAGCTCAGAATGGAGAGACTTAGTGACCTTCATGGGTTGCAATGAAATCACTGAAGCTCTGCAAGTTTCAGAAAAACATGCTCGTGAGAATATAGCAGTTTTGTCTTATCCTTGGGGGATATGTTCCAAGGCTTCCAGTGGATGGCTGAAACTGTGGACAGTATACACACTTTTTCCTATACCTTCATACCTATGAGAAACTTCCACCTCTTCGCTTAAAGGAAGCACTTAATGGCTTCTCTTTGGCATACCTGAAGGCTGGAGTGCAGTGGCACGATCACAGCTCAGTGCGGCCACAAACTCCTAGACTCAAGGGATCTTCCTGCCTCAGCCTCCTAAGTAGCTAGCACTACAGGAGTGTGCAACCACACCTGGCTAATTTTAAATTTTGTTTGTAGAGATTGGGTCTAGCTATGTTGCCCAAGCTGATCTTGAACTCCTGGGCTCAAGCAATCCTCCTGCCTTGGCCTCCCAAAGCACTGAGATTACAGCCATGAACCACTGCACCCAGTTATTTAGTGATTCTGAATGATCGTCAACCTTAGATTTGGCAAAGATTTTTTTTTTTTTTTTTTTTTTTTTTTTTTTTTTTTTTTTTTTTTTTTTGAGACGGAGTCTCGCTCTGTTGCCTAGACTGGAGTGCAGCGGCGCAATCTCAGCTCACTGCAAGCTCCGCCTCCCGGGTTCACGCCATTCTCCTGCCTCAGCCTCCTGAGTGGTTAATTTTTTATCCCACCACACTCAGCTAATTTTTTGTATGTTTAGTAGAGACGGGGTTTCACCATGTTAGCCAGGATGGTCTCCATCTCCTGACCTAGTGATCCGCCCCCGCCTCAGCCTCCCAAAGTGCTGAGATTACAGGAGTGAGCCACTGCACCCGGCAGATTTGGCAATGAATTTTTAGGTATGACAACAAAGGCATGAGCAACAAAAGAAAAATTAATATATCAGACTTCATCAAAATTAACTTTGGGCCATCAAAGGACATTACCAAGAAAGTAAAAAGATAATCTACAAAGTGGAAGCAAATATATTCAAATTTTGTATCTGATAAGGGCTTTGTATTCAGAATCTATAAACACCTCTTATAACTCAACAACTAAAAGACAAACAATCCAATTAAAAAAATAAGCAGAGGACATGAATAGGTATGTCTCCAAAGAAGATATACACATGACCAGTAATCACAAAAAGATGTTCAATTTCAACATCTTAGAAATGTAAATCAAAACCGCAATGAGATACCAATGCACACTTACTAGGATGGCTATAATTTAAAAAAATAGAAAATGACAAGTGTTGGTGAAGATATGGAGAAACTGAAATTGAAATTCCGGTGCATTGCTGGTGGGAAGGTAAAGTTGTGTAGCCACTGTGGAAAACAGTTTGACAGCTCCTCAAAACATAAAACTTAGAATTACCATATGATTCTGCAATTTCAAAAAATTAAAAACAGAAACTCAGAAACTGTACACGAATGTTCACTGCAGCATTATTCACAATAGTCTAACAAAAATAACCGGTGTCCACCAACAGATGAATGGGTAAATGAAATATGGTATGTCCATACAATAAAATATTACTCAATCATAAAAAGGAATGAATTTCTGATACATGCTACAACCCGAATGAACCTTAAAACCATTATACTAAGTGAAATAAACCAGATACAAAAGGACAAATATTTTATAATTCCATTGATGGGAAGTATTTGGAATAGGCAAATTCATAGAGACAGAAAATAGCTTGGTGGTTACCAGGGCCTGGGAAGAGGGGAGTTTGGGGAGTTATGGTTTAATGAGCAAAGAGTTTCTGTTTGGGATGATTAAAAAAAAGTTCTGGAAATAGATTGTGGTAATGGTTGCACAACATTGCGAATTACTTTTATTAATGCCACTGAATTAAATGGGAAATTTTATGCCATATATATTTTACCAAATTAAAACCAATTACATGATCTGTAAGAACCATACTAAAGAATTCAGGTCTATCAGAGGTTCAGAAACCCCAAGGAACATCTCAGGAGGAAGCTTCTCAAATTACTTGCTTTTCCTTCCTCTACAGTATTGGTCCAACTACTCCATCCTGCAGAGAATCATAAAAGAAAATCCAAACATCAACACACAGACAGGCTTTGCTTTGTGATGCTATCTCATAGTTTAAGCTGAAGTTGACCTAGAAGGAATGAAAAGAACAAGACTTTTTGGCCAAATGCTGTTGAGGGGATGACAACCGATCTCAGGAAAAACAAAAAGAAATCAAAAAACATCAAAGAAATCTGGCCTGGCTTCTCCTGACATCCTCTGGGTGAATTGAGAATCCTTCTTCAGCAGCAGCCCCTCCATCAAAAGGAAGACCCCTAATCCCCACCCCAGCACTACTTCTTGTTAGTTTTTGGCATAGGGTCTTTCGTAAATAAAATTGCAGCACTGTTTATTTAAAAAACAAACAATGTCCAAATGTCTGATAGCAGTAGTTTGAACAACAAATCTTGACACAACCACGTGATGAGAGGCTCTGCAGAAACAAAATGATGTTGGAGAACTGATATTCATAACCATCAGACATGGATGCCTGCTTAACACCAGGCAACGTGCTAAACACTTCCTAGGTATTATCATATTTCATCCATTCAACAGCACTGTGGTATGGGTACTATGAACTTCCCCTTTTACAGATAGGTAAACTGAGGTGCAGAGCGATCACACAACTCTTTTAAGGTGGTGCAGCTAGTTCAGCAGACCCAAGACATGAATCCCTATCTGTTTGGTTCCAGCGATGGCACTCCTGATACCTGTTCTACGTTCTTTAGAAATGTATCCACAGAGATAGAGAGATGTTCACAATATATTAGTGGGAAAATAAAGTTTAAGCCTTATGTATTACTGACAGAGGCTTGGAATATATTAGTGGGAAAATAAAGTTTAAGCTTTATGTATTACTAACAGCAGCTTGGAATATATTAGTGGGAAAATAAAGTTTAAGCCTTGTGTATTACTGACAGAGGCTTGGTAGTGGATTTATATGCATAGGATAAAACATGCAAAAACATAATCAAAAGTTTAATATTAGTTGTGTCTTAGAGGTGATATCAGGAATGATTCATTTTTCCTTTTATGCTTATTTCTATCATTCTAATCGTTCTAGTTCTGTGATGTCCAATGCAGTAGTGGCCAGCCACGTGTGATGATTAAATTCTAATTAATTAAAATTAAATGCAATTAAAAATTTGGTTCCTCAGTCACACTATTTACATGTCTGTTGTTCAACAGCCACATGTGACAAGTGGTTTATGGAATTGGATGGTGCTGCTCTAGAACCCTTCCGTCGTCCCAGAACATTCTGTGTAACAGCCCTGATCTATAATGATCATGGATTTTTTTAGGTAATTGAACATATTTTTCAATATGTCTCAAGGCAGCAGAAGAAAGGGCTGTTGGAGGTCAGGTTTGCCCCATGCAGGCCAAAAGGTGAAGGTGCAAGGGGGAATCAGAGAGGACCTCCACTCCGGCACAGAAACTTGGCGGAGAAACCACAGAACCATGGACTGACAGGTTTGGGTCAACTTCCCTTGGGCTGAGCCCCTTCATGATCCACAATGGTGGCAGCCTTACCCTTCTGCATCTCATCCCGACACTACAACTTCCAGAGACCAAGTGAGAAAGGTAACGTTCCCATGAGCCTCTAGGCAGCCTCCCTTCATGTCTCACTGGCTGGAATTGCCTCAAATGCTCATGCCTGGACCACCCACCGCTTAGTAGAGTGGGATTGCCTCATCTGACTTACACAGATCAGGATTCACACTTGAGCTGGAAGTAGGGTCGCTTGTCCTGAGGAGGAGGCACTTGAAGTTAATGAGCATTTTCAGTAAGGAAGAAGGGAGAATAGGAATGTTCACTGAACAACCAACAGTGTCCACTACTGATGGCAAGAGATGGAAAACTCAACACAGTCTGACTTGATTTAAAACCAAAGTATGAGTTCACCCAGTGGCATCAGATGCAGCTCAATTCCAGATTCCAACGATGTCACTAAGATTGGCGTCTTGGCTTACAAAATGGCAGCAGAAGCTACGGATCTCACATGCTCACCAACATCTGATGGAAGAGAGGGAGCTGATAGCTGCGACAAATATCTCTGCATGTGTTATTGACTTTAATTGGGTGGCTCAATCCCTGGGTCACTGAGTGACCCTGAACCACTCATGGAAGCCTTGAGGCACTCTGGAAGTATTGAGCTTAGAGTGGAGGAGGGGAGGTCCCAAAGACATTTATTGCACTTTTTACTAGAAGTGGAGAAAAGCAGATGATGCGCATCCACTAGTAGATTCCACCACAAGATAGCAACCCAATGGCAAAGTCAGGAAAGGCCAAGACTTGGAGGCCACACCATTCCCCGTCCCTAGGGTAGGGTCTGCTTTGGATATGGACAGATGTTGCCAATTACAGGGAACAGAGAGGGTGGAAAGGGTGAGCAGAGAAAGAGCTAAAGACTGTTTCTAAAGTAAACCAAGGTGGAATTCCCAGGAGCCACGAGAGCGAGGAAAGAAGAAATGAACACGTCTCTGAGCGCCCCCCTCAGGGAAAGGGCTCATTTCTATGAATGTCTGTCTAACCTTTTCTTTAACCAGGAAATCACAATGGGGTTAGCAATTTTCTGCAGAGAAATTCTTTGGGTGACTTCTCCGGGAACAAATTTCCATGGCACCCAATGCAAGCTGCGTGATGTTTTTGCCTCAGTGGATTATGCATGTCTACAAAGAGATCTCACTGCGTGCTTCTCTGTGTGTTCCTACCTCAAGATTCAGCCTCCGCTTCTCTGTGTTTATTAATTTATCTCCCTTTTATCCATCCGTTCATTCATCTGTCTGCCCATCCATCTACCCAAATTTTCTATCTGTCTTTATATTACGCTTTTATCGATTTTCATCGAGATTGAGGATCTTTGAGGGATGGTTGATTATTCTCTTCCCCTTGCTCAAGCAGACTGCTCTATGCCTGGAATCTTCACAGTGAGAGCTGAAGTCAGACTGTGAATCCTTTATTCAACCAATGTTCACTGGGCATCCGCCATATGCAGGCTCAGTGCTAGGGGCTGAGGACGTAGAATCATGGAGCTCGCATACTAATAAAGGAGATGACATTGATCAAATAACCATGGGGATAAATGCCAAATTACAACCATAAGAGAAGCTGCAGAGGGGATGTGACAGAGGCCATCCCACAAGTGCTCACCTCACAAAGACCCGCCATGTGCATTCCACAGAGAGAGAGACAGAGAGAGAGAGAGAGAGAGAGAGACCTACTGGGCCCCATGGCAGAATGGCACAGGGGACCCTCCCTCCAAGCCTGTCAGTCCCTCTGCCCTTTAAGCAAACTCTAATGCTCCGATGCATGTTTTTGGTAGAACACTGACCCTAAAAACAGCTACCTCTTGAGGAGCTCAGCTCTTCAGGGGAGTAGAGCATGGGAGAGGTCATGGCTGGGGGCCTCACACTCAGTGACCACTCTAGGGCCCAGAGCCTCTCACCCTTACTGGGATGGCCCTCCAAAGAGACGACATGTGGATCTCTAAGTAGAAAGCTCCTAAGGAATTTTCTGTGCAGCTTCTGCCTTACCTGCTCTGTGGAGACGTCTCTGCAGGGGGTTTGGATCCAGCCAGCGATGCTCACGCCCACAGTGGGAAGATACAAATGTGAACGAGGCTCAGGGAGAGGGAGCGGTGTGTGCAAAGACCTTGTGGCTGGTGGGAACACGGTAGGTTCAAGGGGCAGGAGGTTGGCAGAGCCGAAAGCAGACTGAGCAGGGAGATGTGGTGCATGAGGAGCTGGAAGTTTGGCAGGGCTGGACCAGCAGGGTCTGGACAACTGCAGATGGGATTTCTGAGACGTCAATTACCCATGGTCAACCACAGTCTGAAAATACGCAATGAAGAGCCAGGGGGGATTATGAAAGGTTTTAAACAGGGTGGACCTTGATCAATTTTTGTAGCCAACTTCAAATATCACAGGGTGTTCCAGATAGGCCCATCCTGCTCATTAACATAGCCACCCCCACCACATGTCATCGGCCAAAGCACGTCACAGGAAATTGCTGCATGCAGAGTATGTGAGTGCTCCTTCCCCCTGCGGAAGGGCACCGCAGGGAAGGACGGGAACATGAGGCTAACGGCCTGTTGCCCCGTCACAGAGAGGCTGGGATGGGGATAGAGGGAGCAAGAGGAAGACAAAAAGACCACAATCGAGACGAGAGGGAGAGGTCGAGTAGCCACCTGTCCCCTGGAACTTTGTGGACTGGCAGACCTGCCTGCGGAAAGTTGTAGAAAGTTTTTCTGCTTGATACGTTGAATAACCTCCTTAATTCTCAGGAAGGCCTACTGGGGATAAATGTGTCTTTTCAGGGATTTGGGGATTTGGTTTGTATTTCCTTTGAATCCAGTGTCATGCTGACGCCAGCTCAAAGGTGCAAGTCGGAACTCCCAGGTTAATTTGGGACAGAAATAATAATCTGATCTCATCTTAATTTAGCTGATTAAATCAGCAACAACCCTATTTCTACATAAGGCCACATTCTAAGGAGTTGAGGGTTAGGACTTCAGCATACAAATATGGCGGGGGGTGGGAGGAGGTCAGGGAACACAGTTCAACCCATAACAAATGGTAATTGCTAAAGGGCATTAGCGTATGTGCTGTGAGGGTATAGTATGGCAGCCCCCCATTATTCTCAGGGGATACCTTCCAAGACCCCCAATGGATGCCTGAAACCATGGATAGCACTAAACTTTATCTATTCTATGTTTTTCCTACACAGACATACCTATGATAGAGGTTAATTTATAAATTAGGCACAGTAAGAAATTAGTAATATAGAATAATTAAACAATATACTGCAGTGTCACTACTCCTGTGCTTTGGGGCCATTTTTAAGTAAAGTAAGTAAGGATTCCTTGAACACAAGCACTGGGATGCCGTGACAGTCGATCTGATCACCCAGATGGCCACGGAGTGACTAATGTGCATGGACAGCGTGGGTCTGCGGGACAAAGGGATGACTCATGTACCCGGCAGGATGGAGCGGAAGGACGCAAGATTTCATCAAGACACTCACAAGGGTACACAATTTAAAACTTATGAATTGTTTATTTCTGGAATTTTCCATTGCATATTTTCAGACTGTGGTTGACCATGGGTAATTGACATGTCAGAAAACAAAACCACGGATAAGGGGGGACTACTCTGCATCTCACTTCACCTCCACAAAACCCCTAGACATGTGTTACTATTACAGCTGGGGAAACTAAGGCTCAGAGACTTATTTGTCCAGGACTTGTAAATTACTTAAGGGCATGAAGGGTTTGCATCTCCTTGGGCCTCAGCTTCTCCATCTGTAAGAGGGAGATGACACAGTTCCCCCTTAGTAGAACTGTTATGAGGATTGAATGAATGCAGACTGGCCATCCCCTGAGGTCTGTGTCTGGCCCACAGTAAGTGTTGTTCAATAACAAATGTGGATATGTCCCAGAGCAAGGGAGAAACCTGAGAAAGTCGAAGCAGCACAGCTGGCCAGGCTGGCAGCCCCGCATCCCGTAGACCACATGGGATCAGCCTGTGCGTGTGGTTTGGCCCCTAGTGGTTTCCTGACGTTTAAAAACGGAAAGACTTCACCAAAGAATGTAAATTTCTGGTTTTGATTGAAGAATCCAGGAGATCTGGCACCATTCCCAGTACCCGCCTGTCCACCAGCTGCCCTGGAGCCTGAGGTCCTGCAGGGCCTTAACCTGTAATGGGATTTTGTAACTCCTCCATCTCTTTAAAAATACTTGCAGGCTCAGAAGCCCCAGCACCACATGGACCACCTCTTCATGTCTTCCTGTCCCCCACTCTGGGCTGTCCCCACTATCCGGCCTCTCTCTCACTGGGAGGCAGAGCCCAGCCAACCCTCCTGGCTCCCTTCACCCCTTGCCCCAGGTAAATCCCACATACTGGAGGATTGATTCAGGGAGGGAAGTTCCAACAACTCCCCCACCTTTTTTCTCTTTCCTGCCTTTTTCTCTTTTTAAAAATATGTGTGTGTGTGTGTGTGTGTGTGTGTGTGTGTGTGTGTTTTCCCAGCCTTCCTTGCCTCCTAATTTACATCTGCTCGATTTTATCACATTGTGATGGCAAAATGTGCAAAAGCATTTGTAGAACTGAAACCAAATGTGCAGTGAGAGTGCGTCGCGGAGAGGTCCTGCTGTCCCTCCCAGAGTTCAGACCCCCACTCCGGGATTCTGCAAATGTCAGCCCAGGTGGGGTGGTGCCGGCAGCTCTGGGCATGAGGGTGTCTATGGATAGAAGAGGCAGGAGCTGGAATCCAAGCATTTTAGAGCTACCGGGATGTTTAGAGATACTGCTACAACCTTGTCAGTTTGAAAGGGAGAAAACAAGACCCAGAGAGATGACAAAACTTGTCACATATTCCCCAAAGAGAAAAGGCTGGCAAAGGAAAGAGCCCAATACTTGATCAATTTCCTATAGATTTCTTTCCTGTTTTATATGAGGTTGAGGTTTCTTTCAGAGAAATTCCTTTTAATCTGTTTTTGCTTTGGGGTCAGACAGATCTGTGTTAAACTCTGGTTATGTCATTGTGAGATCCTGGAAAACGTATTTAACCATCCTGAACATCAGTTTCTTCATCGATGAAATGAGAGAAATACAGGCTACCCTGAAAAGCTTATCGTGAGGTGCCCAGGTAGGATGAGTTTGGCTGTAAGTGATGGAAACACAGGGGCTGGCTGAACTGAGTGCTGGGGTGCAGAGCGGAAGATGCCAAGTCCCCCAGCGGGAGCCTCCAGCATCCCTTCAGCAAGTACTTACTGAGCATCTATTACATCCCAGGCATTGTCCTAGGTCCAGAGGACACAGGTGCTATCCTGCTCGCATGCAATCAAAGAACACGTGTTGAATGTCTGTGTGGGCAGAGCAAGAGGTGGCCCTGGGGGAAGCTTTAAGGCTAGAGGGGAGGAGAAGTGGAGCCAAGAAGGTGAGAACTGTGAGCTTAGACTGGGCTAGTGGTTCTCAAACGGGCAATTTTGTCTTCCCATCCCCTCTCTCCGAACACTTGACAATATCTGGAGACAGTTTTGGTTCTCAAAATTGGGATGAGGAGGTGGGCTTTGCTAATGACCTCTAGGGGTCATCCTTTTCCAGCCATCCTGTTCCATTTAACAGGGATGCTGTTAAACATCCTGCAATGCTAGGACAGCTCTCACTACAAAGAATTATCCTGTCCCCAGTGTCACTAGGGCCGGAGGAGACAAATCCTGAATTAGGGAATATCGGTGGAGCTGGAGAGAAGGGGATGGATTGGAGGGAGAATTTTTCGTTGAAATAAACGGGACACGAGCTGCGTGTGAGGCTGTCCATGTTTGGGTTGTGCTTGTGTGGTGTCGTTATTTACTCAGCTTGTTTTCTGCTTCTTTGAAAAATACCAGAGGCAGGAACTCCAGGAGCAGATCCTCCAGGGCCCCCATCTAACTTCGCGCTGCAAGGGGCAGGCCTGCTCCCCACACTGCAGGGGAACAGATACTGGCAAATGTTTTTTAGAGCCAAACTCGGGTCTTGTTTTTCAGGTTAAAAAAAAAAATGGAGAGGGGCAGGCAGTTGATGGCTTATTAAAGAACCTCTTGATCTTTCTGTTTACATGAAAAGATGCTTGTCTCTCTTTAAATGAATGTGTCTGCCTTTGCTAGGGGAAAGAGGGAAAAACGCCCTGAAACCACATTCCAGGGTGAGACTGGAAACTTTCTTATTAATTCCCCCAAAAAACATGAACCCAAGCAACCACTAAAAACCCAACCCAGAGTTAAGAAAACATAATAAGTGGCGTTTAGGGAAATAAAAAATAAAGGCGAAAACCCCAAACAGGAAATAAACCCCTTAAGTGGAGCGTTTTGGTAGATTCAATCTTGGCCTGGAACCAGAAGCCAAAGACCTGGCCCCTTCCCTGCAATTACTCATGGTATCGGGGTCCAGGCAAATAACTGCATCATTCATTCAGCATTTACTTGGGGCCATGACGTTCCAGGATCCAGGCAGGAAACTGATGGCACAGGGCAGGCAACTAGTCCCTGTCTTCACGGAGAATGTATTTGTTAGTCATCCAACAAACATTGCACCCACTGCCTTACTTATGACTCTGAAGTTCTCTTGCTCAGTCATTTGCTGGCTTGTGTTTTTCATGGCTGTATCCATGCAGAAGGCCAACTCCAACATGCCCCCACCTCCTGCTATTCATGCATTGTCAGAGCTTCTCCCCTTTAGTGTAGGCTGGCCTAGGGACTTGCTTCTAGCCAGTAGAAGCTTCTAGCTAATACTAGCTTCCAGTCACTTTGCATAGGGCAAAGTGATGAAATATCACTTCCATGATTAGGCTACAAAAGACTGACTTCCATCTTCCTAATAGACTCTCTCTATAGCCTTCTTGCCTTGCATGCTTTGAGGAAGTGGTTTTCCAGAAAGGCCTGTGTGGCAAGGAACTGAGGGTGGCCTCCAGCCAGTGGCCAGAAAGAACATGATGACTTCAGTCCAACAACCCAGGAGGAACTGAATCCTGCTAACAACCACTGAGTGAGAATGGAAGTGGATCCCTCTCCAGTCAAGCCCTCAGATGAGACCTCATCCCTGCATGACACTTTGATGACAGCCTTGTGAAACACTCAGCACAGTGGACACAGCTAAATTCTGCCTAGTTTCCTGACCCGCAAAGACTGTAAGATAACACATGTGGGTTGTTTTGAGTTGTTACATTTGCTGGAAAGGACTGTGTCCCAGTTCCTGGGGCAGTGCCTGTACACAGAAGATGCTCAGCAAATGTTTGAGGAATAAATTAATTAGAAGTTTATGCCATGCCCATTGCCTGGCAGTGAGGGTGCAGTAACAGACAAATGCCACCCCTGACTTCTCAAACTTAAAATCCAGCAGAGGAATAAGGCCTGGTTATTCCTACGTTTCTCTCACAATAGATTCAAGGACATGATAAAGAATTATAAGCCTAAAGAAAAGAGTAGCAAATTCTGATCTCAGTCCACGGGTTGAGGTGAGGCTATGGGAAGTGCAGTGGGGGAATGAGAGTTTAATTCAATGAGGATGAAGTAGCTACTATGGGTCTGCATGTGGGAGATCAAAGGGCAGAACAAAATCATTCTTATCCACCTGGGAATTTCTAATTAATATTACAGAGGACAGCGTCAGGAAAAAAAAAAAAAACACTTTAATAATGAAGAAAACCACTGAAGCACAAACCATGGAAGCAAAGAACACCTGGGTTTAAAGGCCAGCTAAGCCACTTCTAGCTGTGCAACATAGAGCAGTTTCTTTACCTCTCTGATCCCTGGTTTTCTCACCCATAAAATTCAGGAACCTGCTGATAGGGTTATTGAGGGCAGGAGAGACCATGCCTGTAAAATGCTTTAAGGCATTTCTCAGCACAGAGGAGGTGCTTAGTACATAGGAACTGTGGGGACCACCCAGGGGAGACCAAGGGTGACGTGGAGCAGTGGAGGTGGCAGTAAGGGTTGTTCCAGTCATTGCTTTCCTTGGGAGTTTATACACTTTCTGATCCTTTATTTGCATTTTGGTTGGAACCTGCAGTGGGAGAAATGATAAACATTGGTGATTAACCCACCATCTTTATCCAGAAGTCCTTTCTCTTTCGAAAATGGTTTTCTCTTGATGTTATGGTCCAGCGTTTCCACAGTCTCCTCTCCGGGCTGCTCCTTCTCTGTCTCCTATGGACTGAGGCTTTACACATTGGCTTCCAGGTCCAGTCAGGGGGCCTCCATTCCTCTCACTCTCGCTTGCCTCAGGGGTCTTACCTGCAACTGTGGCCCCAAGTTCTACCTCTGTACTGTGACTCTCAAACACACACACATGCCTAGGGCTGTCCTCCAGGTTCTAGACTATCTGTCCAACAGCCTGCCTGATGTGCCCACTGGGTGGCTCAAAGGCGCTTCTGACCCAGTTTCCTCTAAAACCACACTCATGATTCTGTCCTCCCTAACATTTCCAGCTTTCCAGCTCTGTGACAGAATCCATATCCATGCTGGTGAGACAGCCAGGATCCAAGGAGGGATCTCAGCCCTTTCCTCTCCTCCCCACGTCCAGTTCATCACCAGGTCCTCTTGTTTTTTCATCAGACCTTGAGTCCATGCCCCCGGGTCCTCCTCTTCCTCAGCCACTTAGCTGGAAGCACTCAGCTGGGACTGCAGTCACCTCCTTGCCCCCTCTCCATCCTCTCCCACCAGAGCAGCAGAATCATCAGAGCCTAAAAACATCAGATAAGGCGACCCCCTTGCAAAAATCCAGCGATGTTTCCCATTGCTTTTAGGATAAACACCAAACTCCTGGGAAAAATCAAACTCCTTTTAAGGGTCCATAAATTCCTGCATAATCCACCTTTGCCTATGTCTTCAGCCTCATGGGAAGCTACCCTCCTGCTCCCTGCTGGGCTCCAAAGGCACTGGGCTCCCTCCTGCAGGGCACTCCCGAAGGTGCCCACCCCTCCTTCGCCCCAGCCACCTTCTGTTAGTTGACTCTTCCTCCAGTTCTCAGCTCAACCTTCACTCCCTAACAGAGCCCTCCCTGATTAGGTCAAATCCCCCTCTCCTGGGATGGCATGCATCTCCTATTGGTCGCATACCATCATCTTTCTTTCTTTCTTTCTTTCTTTCTTTCTTTCTTTCTTTCTTTCTTTCTTTCTTTATTATACTTTAAGTTCTGGGGTACATGTGCACAATGTGCAGGTTTGTTACATAGGTATACATGTGCCATGTTGGTGTGCTGCACCCCATCAACTAGTCATTTACATTAGGTATATCTCCTAATGCTATCCCTCCCCCAGCCCCCCACCCCACAACAGGCCCTGGTGTGTGATGCTCCCGCCCTGCATCCATGTGTTCTCATTGTTCAGTTCCCACCTATGAGTGAGAACATGCGATATTTGGTTTTCTGTCCTTGTGATAGTTTGCTCAGAATAATGGTTTCCAGCTTCATTCATGTCCCTGCAAAGGACATGAACTCATCCTTTTTGATGGCTGCATAATATTCCATGGTGTATATCTGTCACATTTTCTTAATCCAGTCTATTATTGATGGACTTTTGGGTTGGTTCCAAGTCTTTACTACTGTGAATAGTGCCGCAATAAACATATGTGCGAATGTGTCTTTATAGTAGCATGATTTATAATCTTTTGGGTGTATACCCAGTAATGGAATTGCTGGGGCAAATGGTATTTCTAGTTCTAGATCCTTGAGGAGTCGCCACACTGTCTTCCACAATGATTGAACTAATTTACACTCCCACCAACAGTGTAAAAGCGTTCCTATTTCTCCACACCCTCCCCATCATCCGTTGCTTCCTGACTTTTTAATGATCACCATTCTAACTGGCCTGAGATACACCATCATGATATTTCTATTGTCATTTGCACACACGATTGATCAGCGTCTTTCCCCCAAGAGACAGTAACTACCATGAGGGCAGAGATGGGGATCTCTGGATCCCTAACAATGAGCATAGATCAAGCCCAGGGTTGATGCTGAAACAGAACAAAAGAGTTAAACAATGTGCAAGAAATACAAAGTAATAGTAAAATGTAAAAAGCATGAATCACTGTAGTCTTTGGTGTCAGGAGAGCTCCCCAGTGTTGGGATTGTGCCCAAATGGAAGTTGGGGCAGCAAGGCCTTCTACATCCTTGAGTGAGCCCCAGGGCTGTAGAGGGATAGCTGCAGCTCTAGACAAAAGCCAGGTGAGCACTCCCCAGGGGCTTGCTGCATCCACCATCACAGATTATTTCCTTGGCACCCACTCAAAGCTCCCTGCAAGTCAGGACTCTGCCCCTGTTGAAGCTCGAAAACATGCAGCATTAGCCTTGGGAAAAGGTGGAGAGAACTATCTGTCTATGAAGCCTCCATGCAGCAGGGTGGGAGCCCATCTGGGACACAAGAGAGCATGGAGGCTCTGGAGCTGGGTTCTCAGTCTTGGCACTGTTGACATTGGGTGGCATCATTATCTGTGGTGGGGGCTGTCCTGGACGTTGCAGAATGTTGAGGAGAGTCCCTGATCTCTATCCACTGGTCATCAGTAGAAGCCCCCAGTAGTGACAAGCAAAAATATCTCCAGACATTTTCAAATGTCCCAGGGTAGGGGGCAAAATCATGCCGGCTTGAGAATGACCGTTCTGGAGAGTGGACCTCATTGATTGATTGTTTCATTCATTCATTCCCGAGCTCCTACTGTGTGCCAAGCTCTCAGGATGCTGCAGGGAACAAGGCAGGAAAATCCCTGCCTTTTGAGCGCTTACAGTGGAGCAGGGCAGACAAGCAGATAAATAAATGCCCAGGATGAGTGCAGAGGGTGGTGAGCACCTGGGATGTGATGACAGTGCATCTGCTCCAGGAGCAGCTGCTGTGAGTGTCTGCTCACTGCTTTCCCCAGTGCCTAGCACAGAGCAAGTGCCCAATAAAAATATACTGCATGAACGACTCCCTGAAATAATCCATCATTAGCTGCCAAAGAGGGCTGCTTTGGATAGGGTGGTTAGAGAAATTCCTCCTGGGGAAGGAGATTCACAGCTGGTCACTGAATAGTGAGGATGAGCCACTGTGCAAAGACGTGGGGGAAGAGTGTTACAGGCTGTAAAAGCAGCATGCATTTTGTTCGAGGGCTGGAGGGGGTTTGGTTTGTTCTGGGTGCTTACCTGTAATGTACTTGCCCCTCATTCACCTGGCTAAGTGCCAAGTGTCTGCTGGTTTCAGCTCAAATCTGGCTTCTTCTGGAACCCACTAGCCTGGAGGTGACTCTGACAGGCACCCCCACAGTACTCTGTTCTTCTCCTTGAAGGTCCTGAGCACATGCCAAGCAATTCTCCTGTGTCTCACTGGATGGTGAAGTTGCTGGGGCCAGAGGGCCAGAGGCCACAACTGTTTCTCTTCACCTTTGGAGCCACAGCTTCAGGACTGTGCCTGGCATGCTCAGTGAACACATGGTGAATAAATGGATGGATGATGGATGGATGATGGATGGAAGATGGATGGATGGATGGATGGATGAATGGATGGATGGTTGCAAGGATAATGAATGGATGGATGGTTGGATGGATGGATGGATGGATGGATGGATGATGGATAGATAGATGTATTGATGGTTGGTTGGATGGATGGATGATGGAGATGATGGATGGATGATGGATGGATGGATGAATGCATGGATGGTTGGTTGGATGGATGAATGGTTATGTGGATGATGGATGGATGGATGGGTGGATGGATGGATGGATGCATGGATGGTTGGATGGATGGATGGTTGGTTGGATGGATGAATGGTTATGTGGATGATGGATGGATGGATGGGTGGATGGATGGATGGTTGGTTGGATGCATGGATGGTTGGATGGATGGATGGATGATGGATGGATAGATGGATGAATGGATGGATGGATGGTTGGTTGGATGCATGGATGGTTGGATGGATGGATGGATGGATGGATGGATGGATGGTTGGATAAATGATGGATGGATGCATAGATGGATGCATGGATGGTTGGTTGGATGGATGAATGGTTACGTGGATGATGGATGGATGGATGGATGGATGGATGGATGGATGGATGGACTGGAAAAAGCCTATGTGAAACCCAAGCTTCTGAGAACTAAGAAAGTCCAAAGATGACTCAAGAAACAGAATAAGTCTCTTGGACTTTTGAACTCAACAACCTGATCTCCGTTCCCCAACCTAAGCCCAAGTCCCCAAGTCCTTGCTCCACCTTCACTGGCAGATGCCAAGAGCTGAGATTAATTTCAAGAAGAAGACAGGAAGTTGATGTCATCCTACCATTAAGGAGTGATTCAGAGAACAGGTTTTTGGTTGCCACAGCAACTTTAAGTACCAGAGCTCTCTCTATAGACTTTGGATGTGTGTGTGTGTGTGTGTGTATGTGTGTGTGTGTTTGTGTGTGTTCAGGGGTAGGGAGGCTAGCACTCCTAAGTTCAGACAAACATTGAGACATTGAGACAGGATGTGAGCTGTCTATTAGATCTTAGAAGGGTGTTGTCAAGGGGAGAAGCTGAATTTGTTTTCCAAATCCCAAAGTATTAAACCTCAAGGGCTTAGTTTGAGGACAAATAAATATCTATCGAGTGGCAATCTCACAAAATCCAGCATTCAAGAGAGGCTTGAAATGGAAGTTAATGCTTCCAGTTCAGAGAGGTATCACAGTAAGGCAGAAAAGAGGTGGCTTTGGAGACATGCAGATGAAATTTTAAATCCCTGACTTTGTCCTTCATTATTGATTTGGCCTTGGCCAGGACATAAGTCTTCCAAATCTCAGTTTCTACATTTGTAAAATGTGTAAAATGAGAGTAACTCCCTCTTAAGGTAATAAGGATGGAGTGGGTCATAGTGTGAGGCAGGGACTGCATGTGCAAAGGCCTTGTGGGGACTTGGGAAGCGTCTCTGGTGAGTGAGGGAGACCAGTGTGAGACTGGCTAGAGGGGTTGGCAGGAGCTGGACCATGAAGGGCCACATGG